>NC_135239.1:199638506-200899756 GCF_051348905.1 Ranitomeya variabilis
ACATTACATTACTGATCCTGAGTTACATCCTGTATTATACTCCAGAGCTGCACTCACTATTCTGCTGGTGCAGTCACTGTGTACATACATTACATTACTGATCCTGAGTTACATCCTGTATTATACTCCAGAGCTGCACTCACTATTCTGCTGGTGCAGTCACTGTGTACATACATTACATTACTGATCCTGAGTTACATCCTGTATTATCCTCCAGAGCTGCACTCACTATTCTGCTGTTGCAGTCACTGTGTACATACATTACATTACTGATCCTGAGTTACATCCTGTATTATACCCCAGAGCTGCACTCACTATTCTGCTGGTGCAGTCACTGTGTACATACATTACATTACTGATCCTGAGTTACATCCTGTATTATACCCCAGAGCTGCACTCGCTATTCTGCTGGTGCAGTCACTGTGTACATACATTACATTACTGATCCTGAGTTACATCCTGTATTATACCCCAGAGCTGCACTCACTATTCTGCTGGTGCAGTCACTGTATACATACATTACTGGTCCTGAGTTACATCCTGTATTATACCCCAGAGCTGCACTCACTATTCTGCTGGTGCAGTCACTGTGTACATACATTACATTACTGATCCTGAGTTACATCCTGTATTATACCCCAGAGCTGCACTCACTATTCTGCTGGTGCAGTCACTGTGTACATACATTACTGGTCCTGAGTTACATCCTGTATTATACCCCAGAGCTACACTCACTATTCTGCTGGTGCAGTCACTGTGTACATACATTACATTACTGATCCTGAGTTACATCCTGTATTATACCCCAGAGCTGCACTCACTATTCTGCTGGTGCAGTCACTGTGTACATACATTACTGGTCCTGAGTTACATCCTGTATTATACCCCAGAGCTGCACTCACTATTCTGCTGGTGCAGTCACTGTGTACATACATTACATTACTGGTCCTGAGTTACATCCTGTATTATACCCCAGAGCTGCACTCACTATTCTGCTGGTGCAGTCACTGTGTACATACATTACATTACTGGTCCTGAGTTACATCCTGTATTATACCCCAGAGCTGCACTCACTATTCTGCTGCTGCAGTCACTGTGTACATACATTACATTACTGATCCTGAGTTACATCCTGTATTATCCTCCAGAGCTGCACTCACTATTCTGCTGTTGCAGTCACTGTGTAAATGAGATGTCTGTATAAACAGTAAGTAATATTGAGACGACTCCGATATTTCGTTCACAATCACTTATTGAATAGTCTTCCGGCTCCAGCACATTAGCCATTCTCCTCCTGAGTGCCCCTATGTCTGGGGACCATCTGCTTCTTGTCAGGTTTCACCTCCTCCTGTTTCCAGATGTGCTGAGGCCGTTGGTGCTTGGTACCAAACACGAGGAGACATCTCTGAGGCTTTCCATTGCCCTCAAACATTCATTATAGTTTTTACATCTTGGACCTATGGTGTCCTCTTCTCCTGCCCGGGATGAGCTCCGTCCATGAATGATGATGATGATGATGATGATGGTGTCCACATAGGAACATTCTAGTATGGAACCCGTACAGATCTCCAAATGTCCCGCTGTCCCTTCATTTGGTATAGATCACTTGTGGTGACACTTGTTTCTTTTTGCTGACTGATGCCACGCCTGGAGCATTTTATTATCTAGTGTGTATAGCACAGTGGTCTCCAACTACAACTCCCAGCATGTCCTGACCACCTATTGCAGGCAACCTCAAAATTTTCCTTCCAGATTAACGTTCCATTACAACTGACCTTTATGCCGCCTTTAGGCTCTGTTCACATTACATTCGGGCCACACGTCAGTGGCTCCATTGTGGTTCTCATCAGACCTCCGGGAAAACAGGTTTCGTGTGATCCCTCAGTGGAGCTCTTGCCTACAAAGAGGCAGACAATTAATTTGTACTCTCTTTTTGGCCTCCGTTCCATCTTTTTATCCGGGCGCAAAAGCAAAGTCTACCACTCTATTGTGTACTGAGATGAACTGCAATTCCACAGCCGACCTGAAGACTAGTGTGGTGCTGTTTACAAAGAAATCATCCATGTGTTGCAGGAGAGTCTGCATGTTCTGCCGAAATTGTCCGGTTCGGACATCTTTCATCCAGTGTATATGAGGGTCTAAACAATTTTTACATCATTGGTGATCAAAAGAGTAGCTGTCACCAGGTCAAAAATGACCAGTGCTTGCACTTATGTTACGGCCCTGAGTATTGTGTTTTTTAATTTATTTTTTTAAATCCACCATATGGTTCCCAAGATGTGGGGCTTTTTATTTATAGGCTCACATATACGAAGCGAGCATTGCTCACAGGATCCTCGGGGGGGTGTCTTTAGGTGAGCCACGCCCCATACAAATTAGCACTAAATATAAAGGCCCATAGCTCTGAAACCGTATGGCACATATAAAAAAAAAAAACAATACTCGGGAGTATAAATGTATAACTGGTGGAGAGAGGTTGAATTTGACGGATCTATGTCTTTTTTTCAACCTATATAAGTATATACTAAGAAATAATATAACTGGACCATTCATTTACATGAAAGCCTCTCTGACCTGGCATACTTGTTCATTACACTGGCAGCCCATTCATTTTGCTGGTAAACATGTAGTGCTTCATTTTACCACTAGTAGTGCTGTAGGTGAACTAAACTCTTTGTTTTTTTTTTGTTGTTTTTTTTATCTCTGGTGTAAATGTCGCTGTTACCCTGATTTCGGTGATGTTTTTCTCTAGTTCCTGCTCCTCTCCGTTCCTGAGATATGGCCTCATCTTCCCTGTATGTAATTTGTCCTTTTTTAGCCAACCGGGTGTGAGCCTCAACTTTTATGGACCACACCCACTTGTCTAAAAAGTGTAGCTTTATATCCAAAAAATAAAGACGAGACCATATCTCGGGAACGGAGAGGCGCAGGAACAAAATAAAAACATCGCCGGATTCAGGAGAACGGCGGCGTTTACACCAAGCAAAAAGTACATCTTTGTTGGAAGTTTAAAGGTCTTCCTTAAGATCTTCCGACAGTTTAGAACCGGCTAAGACCTGACAACACCTTCTAAAAGTGATTTATACTGGTAGATTATGTTATGCCTAGCCAACAATGTTCAGATCGCTGGAATTCGAGATGACTCCAAGCCCTCGTCCTAACCGGCATTCTCGTGGTCAACATCGCTTTCCTTCACATCTCCGAAATCCAGATATTTATGACGCCGCATGCTACAGTATCAGTAGGGGGATCCGGCTTCCAAGTAATGCGATTTATTTACAAACAGAAAAAAAAACCATAGAAAAGCCTCTTTTTGGCAGGGTAATATCAGTGGTAGCTCAGAAGCGCGATCATGGTGCATCCTGCATTCATAATACATAAATACGTCCCGATGTGCCCGGTCGGAATCTGGGGTTCACAGATGCATTCGCTTTCCATCCGTCCGTCCATTCCGCTCTTTTATTATTCCGTGTTGATCCCATGGAACTCTCAGCTGTCTGCCCATTGTCTTTAGTAGGTCACTATTATTTTCGCGGTCTACGTGTAAGAGTCTTCGTTACATTCACGCCCAGCCGTTACTCCAGCTCTTTGGGTAGTGGTACCTGTAATAAACCAAATACGGTAATTAGTAATCGGAACTAACTTCACTTTTAGGATTTTATGAAAATGGAGTATAAAAATTTGCACCGCTGCCTACAATCCGCCACTAGAATCTTCCATTCTACGGAGGCAGGTAAAAAATATATATATAAAAAAAAAAATGATACTCGCCTTCTGGAATAGCGTCACTCCATTATTCTCTACACTGCATCTCCTTCTGGTTCCTTGGCATCATCACGTGAGCACTGCAGCTAATCAGTGGCCACTGATCAACTGCAGCGTTCACATTTCATCTGAGAACCTCGGCCAAAGTGGGAACGTTGGCTGCAGCGCTCACGTGATGCCTCTGCCAGTGTAGGAAACTTCATCACCAGTCTGGAAGGCAGGTATCTTTTTTTTTTTCGCCTATCAGACCCATTAGTAAGGTGTTAACCAGTAATGGATAATCCCTTTAAGTTTCATCATCAAGGTGGTGCGTTAGCCTCGTTTAAAGACATAAAAATGTGAAAAACATTTGGGTCGATTTATCAAAAAGGCATGAAAAATGTAGGCTAAAATATTTATCAAAAACAAACATCCACCCAAATATCATCTTACCGCTTTCAGATAGGCCACGTTACTCTGGCGAATATCTTGAAGAAGCTCATCTCTTGGCGTCAACTTGACAACAGGAGGTGGACGATTCCTTGGCACGGGCTTCAAGGTTTTTATTACGTCTTTAAGATTGGCTTTCTCTGACCGCTCTGAATTTTGAGACGCACTTGACTGGGGTTTTGCCCTTTTGAGGTGTATCATGTCTCGCAAACTAGTCTTATCTACTTCATCTCTTAACTTTTGGGCTGCGGATTTTGTTTGAAATTTTTTAAGCTTCACTTCTTGGAAAGGCGGAGGCTCGGAATTGCACTTATTTTCCAAGCTAAACTCTACCCTGTTCTGTTTACTTTTTCTAAGTGGCGGAACTGGAATTTTTGGTTCCTCTGGAATCGGTGACATTCTTGAGTTGGAAGTTTGGGGTGGCATCCTGGAAGCTGGAGCTGGTGGTGGTTGGTTCAACATTGCCCAAAGTTCTGGAGGAATTCCCATACTTAGACCATTTTCCAATATATTAATGATCTCTTCCTGTTCTTTAACTTGTTGCTGTTGTTGTTCCTCTTTTCTTTTTTGCCTTTGCTTGTCCAGATTTCTACTTAGCAGATTAGTGACCACCATTCTTGGACCCGGCAGCTCGAAATGGTAACCCATTTTCAACAACGTGTTATTGGCCTTCAGAAGTCTTGCAATTTCCATCTCGGCATGGTGACCCAACATATGTCTTTGATTGTGAAACCTCAGCTCGGTCAAGGACTCGTTGAACTGAAGACATCGCACAATGGCCACAATTCCTTTTCCAGTAATAAAATTGGATTCGATGTTTAAGGTGGTAATGCTTCTGTTTTCTCGTAACATATTGGCCAGGGTGAAGGCGGCATTCTCATCGGCTCCTACGTTTGTCATACTGAAAGTCTTTACGTGTTTGTTTTTCTTCAAAGCATTGATGAAGTCCAACAGCATCTCCTTTGGAATCTTCTCGATGTTGTTTAAGTTGACTTCTTTCACATCTGAATTGTTCTCCCGGATGTTCTGCAATGTTCTATCCAAGTTGGTTTGATTTCCAGAAGGCCTCGCGCTCATCTTGATAAAACTGGAGTCCATTGCTAATTTCTTGGGTATATTTAATTTTGAGATCTTCCCCGGTGGTTTATTATCCTCAGCTTTTTCAGCCGGGTCTGGACCTTCATCGATGGTGGGACTTATTTTATCACTCTTCTCTTCTTCTGGTTCTGGTTCCTTCTCCACAATCTCTTCCTTCTGTGGACATTCCAGACGACTTTCCTCAACTTCTTCACTGCCTGTCTTGTCTTCTTTTTCCAATTCTGTTTCTGTCTCGATGTTTTGATTTGTTTCTGTCTCTTCTTCTACCTCATCGGTTATCTTATTTTCTATGTCACAAACTTCTTCCAAGGTTTCGTTATGACTTTCTTCTTCTGGTTCTTGTGGTTCTACTTCATTTTCTTGGTTGTCTTGATGATTGGTTGCCTTCTCTTCTTGTTGCGTCTCCTCCTTCTCCTCCTCCACTCTTGAAATTATTCTCTAATATTAAAAACATAATATTTATGATGAATTTTGAAGGGTCACAAATAAAAATAATATTAAAATTAATGCAAAGCAATGGGGGAGAAAGTCAGTACTCTGCACTTTATAGACAAACTAGAGACCTCCATAGATGGGGGGTGTACAGTTTGTAAAAAGTTGACAGGTGTCCCATGCAAAGAAGGTCGACCAGATCTCCTGCACCACTTTTTGTTCAACCTAGCAGAGAGGGGAAAGGGCAAGCAGAGAACCCCTTTATGAAAACCAGAAGGGCACATAGACAGAATTAACCAGCCGAAACGGCCAAATTAAGGGTCAATGTGCCGAAGTTTAGAGATTGGTGTCAAAGCGAATGGGGAATACCGATCTGGTGGGAATCCACGCTACAAAAGCTACGTGCACTTGAAAACACCCTGAAGTGATGGCCAAAGGAGGCATCAATGGAGGCTAATAGTGCAGCCATCCGCCAATACAGGTGAGAGTGGTCAATGTGAGCTAGTCACCTGATCGTATTAAAGCACTTAAAAGGAATGTGTCACCATAAAATGTTCTAGTGTTTTAAATAGGTTTTTTATGATAAATCTATATTTTTAAAAAATTCTTCTATTTTATTTATATTTTTCATATCACTACACACAAAAAAACAACACAAATCTTGCAATTTTCAGACTGACCACTAGGCCTAATATTAGACTCCTGCTTCCTTTTCTTCACATTTGCATTGATAGACTGAAGCAGGCCCTATTTATATAGAACCATTGTCTGCTGTAATCCGAGCAAAAGGTCATAAGGAAGAGTACAGGAGGGAAGATGAGCTGTGACATCACCTATTGTGAATGGTGGATCCTGTGTTATCTACTGTATACAGAGGTGTTATCAGTCATTGTATAGGAGGAGGAGGTGAGCTGTGACATCACATATTGTGAATGGTGGATCCTGTGTTATCTACTGTATATAGAGGTGTTATCAGTCATTGTATAGGAGGAGGAGGTGAGCTGTGACATCACATATTGTGAATGGTGGATCCTGTGTTATCTACTGTATATAGAGGTGTTACCGTATCTATCATTGTACAGGAGGAGGAGGTGAGCTGTGACATCACCTATTGTGAATGGTGGATCCTGTGTTATCTACTGTATATAGAGGTGTTATCAGTCATTGTACAGGAGGAGGTGAGCTGTGACATCACCTATTGTGAATGGTGGATCCTGTGTTATCTACTGTATATAGAGGTGTTAACAGTCATTGTACAGGAGGAGGAAGTGAGCTGTGACATCACCTATTGTGAATGGTGGATCCTGTGTTATCTACTGTATACAGAGGTGTTATCAGTCATTGTATAGGAGGAGGAGGTGAGCTGTGACATCACATATTGTGAATGGTGGATCCTGTGTTATCTACTATATATAGAGGTGTTATCTATCATTGTACAGGAGGAGGAGGTGAGCTGTGACATCACCTATTGTGACTGGGGGAACCTGTGTTATCTACTGTATATAGAGGTCAGGGCCGGACTGGGACTAAAATTCAGTCTATGAAAAAAAGTAGCTGGCCGACAGCACACGGACAAGTGGATGCACGTCCTAATTCCACTGGACCCCCATGGAGAGTGTACATACCAAATAGAGATGAAGGACAGCATCCAATCCAGGTGAAAGTGTTCACAAACGATTTCCTTTATTAGCCACGATGCAACGTTTCGACCCTACATGGGTCTTTGTCAAGCATGTCCTTCATCTCTATTTGGGACTAAAATTCAGCCCTGGCATTTGAAGTCACACAGGCCCACTTGTCGCATGGTGACTGTATAATATCTTTGTACACTTGTAGGCTACAAGAAGTGAGGGGAGTGTAACACGACTATATAACATATAATTACAGCTGTATCCAGCATTACAGCTCAGTCCCCATAGAATGTAATACAGCACAGCCCCCATAGACTATAATACAGCACAGCCCCCATAGACTATAATACAGCACAGCCCCCATAGAATGTAATACAGCACAGCCCCCATAGAATGTAATACAGCACAGCCCCCATAGAATGTAATACAGAACAGCCCCATAGAATTTAATGCAGCACAGTCCCCATAGAATGTAATACAGCACAGCCCCCATAGAATGTAATGCAGCCAGCCCCATAGAATGTAATGCAGCACAGCCCCCATAGAATGTAATGCAGCCAGCCCCATAGAATTAAATGCAGCACAGCCCCATAGAATGTAATACAGCACAGCCCCATAGAATATAATGCAGCACAGCCCCATAGAATATAATGCAGCACAGCCCCATAGAATATAATGCAGCACAGCCCCATAGAATATAATGCAGCACAGCCCCATACAATATAATGCAGCACAGCCACCATACAATGTAATGCAGCCAGCCCCATAGAATATAATGCAGCACAGGCCCATGGAATGGAATGCAGCCAGCCCCATAGAATATAATGCAGCACAGGCCCATGGAATGGAATGCAGCCAGCCCCATAGAATATAATGCAGCACAGGCCCATGTAATGGAATGCAACCAGCCCCATAGAATATAATGCAGCACAGGCCCATGGAATGGAATGCAGCCAGCCCCCATAGAATGTAATGCAGGCAGACACCATACAATATAATGCAGCACAGCCCCCATAGAATGTAATGCAGGCAGGCAGACCCCCATAGAATGCAATGCAGGCAGGCAGCCCCCATAGAATGTAATGCAGGCAGGCAGCCCCCATAGAATGTAATGCAGGCAGGCAGCCCCCATAGAATGTAATGCAGGCAGGCAGCCCCCATAGAATGTAATGCAGGCAGGCAGCCCCCATAGAATGTAATGCAGGCAGGCAGCCCCCATAGAAAGTAATGCAGGCAGGCAGCCCCCATAGAAAGTAATGCAAGCAGGCAGCCCCCATAGAAAGTAATGCAGGCAGGCAGCCCCCATAGAAAGTAATGCAGGCAGGCAGCCCCCATAGAATGTAATGCAGGCAGGCAGCCCCCATAGAATGTAATGCAGGCAGGCAGCCCCCATAGAATGTAATGCAGGCAGGCAGCCCCCATAGAATGTAATGCAGGCAGGCAGCCCCCATAGAATGTAATGCAGGCAGGCAGCCCCCATAGAATGTAATGCAGGCAGGCAGCCACCATAGAATGTAATGCAGGCAGGCAGCCCCCATAGAATGTAATGCAGGCAGGCAGCCCCCATAGAATGTAATGCAGGCAGGCAGCCCCCATAGAATGTAATGCAGGCAGGCAGCCCCCATAGAATGTAATGCAGGCAGGCAGCCCCCATAGAATGTAATGCAGGCAGGCAGCCACCATAGAATGTAATGCAGGCAGGCAGCCACCATAGAATGCAATGCAGGCAGGCAGCCCCCATAGAATGCAATGCAGGCAGGCAGCCCCCATAGAAAGTAATGCAGGCAGGCAGCCCCCATAGAAAGTAATGCAGGCAGGCAGCCCCCATAGAAAGTAATGCCCCCCCCCCCCCCAATAGCTCCACAATCCAGTCATCACTCATTGATAAAAAAAAACAAACACTCTACTCACCTCTCTCCTCGTGCCCCGCGCTGCTCATGGCTCCGGCCTCAGCAGTCGCAGTCTGCCCGCCCGGTCACACAGCAGGTGCGCGATGATATGACGTCATCGCGCACCCGCAGTGTCAGCGGCAGGCAGAGCGGGGAATGATGGGAGAGGAAGCGTCAGCAGACGCTCTCTCCTCCATCATTGCATTCAACTGTACCGGCGTCTATGACGCCGGTATAGTTGAATGCGGGGCCGGGAGTGTGCCGCGACAGCATGGGGAGTGTGCCCACAGCGGCACATTCGAGCGGCCCACTACTGCCATCGGCCCTTCTGGCATTTGCCAGAACTGCCCTATGGCCAGTCCGGCCCTGATAGAGGTGTTAACAGTCATTGTACAGGAGGAGGAGGAGGTGAGCTGTGACATCATCTATTATGAATGGTGGATCCTGTGTTAAGTATTCTGTACAGAGATGTTAATCATGAGATAGAAATTAAGAGAAAGTAAGTAAAAATAATTAATAAGAGAAATTACCGTCCTCATTTATTTCCCTGGGTGAATTGCAGTAATGTGACAGTGGACAGCTGGACAGGTCATGTGAGCTGCTGCTATTCTGACTATACTCTCTCTATACGTGCCATATAACACACGTCATGTATTCTTATAACAGACTCATCATGTGACACGACGACTACAAGTCTCAGCATAAAACATTAAGCAGTGAGGGCATTAAATAAAATATGCAGTATCGGTTGCTGCACAGCAACTACATCCATCACTAAGAAGTTGTGACCGATTAATTGGGGTTCCCTTGTCTGTAAGGCTGTGTTCCCACAATGAGGTTTGGGTGAGTTTTTGATGTTGCAGATTTTCTGCACCTACTAAGTAAAATAAGTTACTTCCTTTTTAAAAAAAAATTATGCAGCGTAAAAAATAAAAAAAAAATCACCAAAAACTCATTGTGAGAATGGAGCCTTACAGTTCTAGCAAAGTGGATGGGACTCATAGAATTCTCGTGTCCACTGTGCTTCTTTTTAACGCTGCGTAAACTGACCTGCGGTGCGTTTCTCAGATGTCAATTTCTCCGTGCAGATTTTACCCATCCATTTACATTAGCTGCAGAAAATCCGCAGTGAAAAAAACCACACGTGCATTTTCAGTGCTTTTTTGCAGTGGAAACAGATAAAAATGCGTGTAATCTGCCCCTAAGTATAGCAATAAAGTTTGTCAAAGCAAAAATCCAAGAAGCATAAAAAATAAAGCAGCTATATTTAAAGCATGACACCAAGTAGATCCTTAAGGATCAGAATCTGAATTTCCAAAGAGGAATATTAAAATTGCAATTTTTGCTTAACAATAAATGATATTACACTAGGGGGCGCCATGCTGTGGTGCAAAGTGACAATTTTCCTTTAGGCTATGTTCCCACAATGAGCTTGTGGTCCGTTTTTGATGTTGCAGAATTTCTGCACCTATTCTTTAAATTAGGCTATTTGGGTTTTTTTAACATGTGTTTTTATCGCATTTTTAAAGCTACGATTATCATCTCTATTTGGTGTCATACTATAAATAAAGCTGTTTTGTTTTTTTATGCTTCTTGTTTTTTTGCTTTGACAAAACTTCAATCACTGTGGTAAGAAAATGCAAAGTGAAATAAAATTAAAAAATATATATTATTTTTTTTTCTGTTTTTTTTTTTCTTTTTTCTGTGCAAAATGTCTTTTTATTGATCAGAGTAAAACTGGCTGATGATTAGAATTTATGTTTTAGGTTCCTAGAGTACTAATCGGTGTCCGTCTGATGGAATATAACATACCCAGACATAAACTCTGACACTTTTATTAAAACTTGGGAATTAAGAAAAAGAAATAAAGGGAAAACACTGTAGACTCATGGTGATCTTATCCCGTCCAAAGGAAAATATGGAATTAAAACCCAACCAAAAGTCACCGTGGATTTCTCGCCTTAGCTGCGACAGATTCCAAAACTGCAGATCGGCGGTGATTCCAGCAATGGAAAGATGGAAAGTGACCTGACATGGCTTCCATAAAAGTGACAGAGGGGATGGAGGGATTATTACCGTATTTAAGGATAATTTTTAGACTTTGAAGGAACCATAGGAAAAATAATCTGCAAACTTCCAGTCTTTCGATTTCCCCCATATACATCACAGAAACTTATTTAATCGGGACAAATGCAACTTGTAAAAAGTTTAATACGTTAGATTTACTGTGATTTTATTATTTTTTGCACTATGGTGAATTTTTTTTTTTGGTCTTATAGTATAATTTGTCTTTTGTGTTTTGTTTTTTCTTAGCCCTTTAGTGACTTTTTTTTAATCTTTAGCCCTTTAGTGACTTTTTTTTAATCTTTAGCCCTTTAGTGACTTTTTTTCTCACCCAATGCTGCTTTATTTTTCTTTTACCTATATTTTTTTCCTTTACCCTGTACTATTTCCTTTTTTTTAACCCTATAGTGATTTTTTTTTAAGTCCTATATTGGCATTTTTTATTTTTCCAGTCGGTGCCATCTTACCTCAGATGGCAGAAGCTTAACAGGAACTCTTTCCTCCTCCAACATCCGTTTAGATTCCTTCTCCCAGTGCAAATAATCGATGAGCGACCTGTGGTCAAATTGCCCGGTCGGTGCTTTCTCCGTCTGGTCCCTTTGTATCATGCCCACTGGGACTTTCGGATCCGGCGCCAGGACCTCCATTTCGCTCTGGAGCTCCTTTAGCTCTTCTGGAGACAAATTGGCCAAAATCTCATCTTCATCAATATCTGCAAACAGTTCATCCAACTCGGAGTCTTGGCTGTGCTGAGACATGGTTAATTTGTACGGTCCTCACGGCGAGGGGTACAGGCGGTTATGGTGAAGCGTGTTGCGTTCTCCGAGAGGAAGCCACCATGAGTGACTGAAGCGACGGTCTCTTCGGCTGAGGCCAGTGCTATATTAAGCCCTGGAGGACCTCCTAGAGAATTTATGTCACTGCTGCCATGTTCTGTTTTCAGCAACTGGTGTCAGCTGTGCAAACGCTTTGACATTTGAGTACAGCTGGTTCTCCCCCTCGTCATTGTGTAATGTGTAGTGGTCATTTTCTAGAGCGTTCCCGGGATAGACCGGTTCATGGAGCTTTCTGCGCGGTCACCGGAGTGTCACTCCAAGTGAAGGGGCTTATGTAGGAGATGTATTACTGCTATGGAGCAAAAACACACGGATGCACGCTCCCACTTTCACTTACCATCGCCAATCATTGGATTACCGATCAAACCCGTCCAACGGGTCTGTGAAAATAACGCACAGCGCTCGATGTGTCATCCGAGAACCGTCCACTTTTTGCCCTATAATGGGTAGGAAAAGTTTGGATCTTTTTTTTTATTTTTGCATAAGAGAAAACAGACAAACACTTGGCCAAACAATGGAAGAAAATCAGATCCATTAGAAAAGTGGAGAGAAAAAAAAACTTTGGACTTCTGAATAAGACCATGGGCAGTCCAAACCTAGACTTGACTAAAAACGCCGCACAATAAATTTCCGCATGTTTAGACACATTTATTTATTTTTGGCAAAACAGCTGAGTTGGCTTTATTTGCTCCTCCATTTTGGAGCATGTTTTAGGCTCCTCTAATTCCAGCAAAGTTCTACTGTAAACAAGAAGTTATGGCCACTTTCGGGGTGATTAAAAATGATCTGTCATCAGGTCAAAAGTGACCAGTTTTTGCTCTTGAGTCCCAATGCTCTCCCGAGTAATCTTTTTTTTATTATTATTTAAATCCACCATACGGATCCAGAGATATGGACCTTTATATGTAGTGATAACTTATATGGACGTTACAAGGGGGCGGTGCTCACAGGATCCTCTGGGGTGTGTCTTTAGGATACTGTACACCCTATGAGCTCTGTCCCTCTGGTAAAGACCATAACAATTAGCAGTAAATAAAAATGCCCAAGTCTCGGGAATCATATGGCGGATTAAAAAAAGGAAAAAAACTGAAAACTTAGGAGACCATAAAGAATAAATTAAAAGCCAAAATTGGCCACTTTTGACCTTGTGACAGGTCCACTTCAAACACTTAAAAAGGTACATACGACCATTTCAAAATTTTGATTTCTGCTCACTATAGTAAATTTTCCCTATCTAAAACTGTAGTTGTCGGAGGGACTGCTCGGCTGTTTGGGTGAGACTGCTTTACCATTTGCTTGTTCTTGTCTGGAATCTGCTATGTAAATGTAATATATACAGTATGTTACTGTTTATATATGGTACTGTTCTGTGGTTTGTCTTGGAAATGCTGGATAGTGGTTTGCCAGAACTCGGCAGCACCTGAATGTCCTGTCACCATAACTGATTAGTTTCTTAATTGGCAACTAAAAGGAGGAGGTGCCACCATGAGTTCAGCCCATGAAGAGCCGCACTCTGACATTGAAGTGTGCATCGTGACCCCTAAATGCTTCATCACGATGGGTCGAGAGGAGATGAAATAAGGGACTGGTTTGGCACCAAGGTGGCAGAGTGTCTGTGCGTGGCATAAAAGAAACTTGTTGTTGGCGTTGGCCTATTTGAAGAGTAGATACTGACCATCAGAGGAGTGGTGATGATCTTAGAACCAGTGTGGACTTGTTAGTCATGGAATATTGTCGGCTGGTGAATGAAGCTGGTCGTTCTTTGTAGGAGAGGCGACGGTGACGTGGGGCCTGTGTAGACTCTGTTGTGTACCACATGGCACGTTTTAGGACAACCTATTGTGTAAGAGTTATCACCATGATATGCAAGACCTAGAGATTGAAGTGAAGATCTATGGAGATCTGACCTATAAATTCATTACCAATTGGGGCATGGGTTACTCTAGCTGTGGAAGGAAAATTTTCTGGAGGAAGTGCAGGCAAAGAGAGTTGTCAACCTGGAAGGAGTCAGCTACAACTGGGAGAGCGGCAGGGTGGGTTAGCTGAGGATGGACTTCAGTGAGGCTGTAAAGGACATTAGCAAAGGAGGACTTTGTGAACATTGTGCAGCTGAAAATGTTACGCCCTGAGACCTATATTTTTGCCTAACTGGTTCGGGCTTGTTGGGTGGTGGAAAGGTGTAGAAAAGGAGACATTATTTAAGGTCTTCTCGAAATAGAGACTTGAATAGCAGGGACCTTCCCTTTGGTCACATGTTGATAGTGTATTTCAAAGTTTACTGTGTGAGGGACCATAAGCCTAAGGTCCATGTGAAGCTCACAGAGGCTTGGGAACGTCATACATATTGTTGGGATTGTTTGGGTTGTGTTCAAGTGACATCGTCACACGGAGAGAACTGCAACCACCAAGCTCTTGTGCCTAATGTGAGTTGTGTGACCGTCAAGCTTGTTGTGTCTCCCTGAAAAGTGTAGTTCTTATCTACTTTGGTCTGCTATTTCTTTAAGGCGGGGCACTCAACTTCCATCTTAATCCATCTAAATTACAGTACATGAACCTTGATATTGTCTGATAGCCACATCCATGCCCACCATAAAACACTAAATAGCCACTGTGGCACCTTACCCCCTGGATACTAATGTACCCAAGACGTCATAGGGTCAGTGGCCCGAGACTGACAGTCATTCCCTCGCAGCTGTCATCATTTGGGACAGAAAGCCTGGGAACCAGAGAACCTCACACATCTACTGCATTGTGCATGGGGATCAGTGGGGTCCTTGGATTATGCCCCCAACAGATGATGCTTTCCCAGTAAAGCACCATTTAATTTTCCCTATTATTAGTTACTATATTAGAGGGTTGAATATTGTCAGATAGTACTTGTAAAAACAGGCACTTTTGCAATTTACAGTTTATTAAATATTGCATCCGTTCTTGAGATGCTAACATTTTTCTTTTCCCTTGGAGACCGACCACCACTGTTGCTTGGACGCAAGCTCTTGAATCTGGCAAGAATTAGGAGGTGACAGTGCGCTCCATCGATCCCGGCCAGCTTCAAAACAGTGCAGACAAGCTGAATGGAAGAAAAAGCTTGTAATCACATGTTTTGCTCTCTAACAGCGGTGGTCGGTCTCCAAGGTAACGAGGTGTAAGCAAAAGAAAAGTGTTAATATCTCAAGAATGGCTGAAAATTTTAACAAGCAGTGAATGGTAAAATTGCTTGTATTTACAAGCTCTATCCAACCGTACCCTTTATTTATTAGATGAGAACAACCCTTTAATAAATGACACTTCCCGATGTGCCGGGGGCTGGAGATGTTACTAGAGGACACGCTAGGTCCTTGTTGTGAACACAACACTGGATTAGTAGAGGACAGCTGAGCAACGGATAATGATGCAGATCACAAATATAGTCCCGGGACAGCGCTGAAGTGTTAAGTCCTCCTGGAATTGCCGAAAGCAGCACAAAGACCAGGGGCCAGGTCACACCCGTGGGTCAGTGTGGCCTATCCAACGCCGTGAGGCTCAATTATTCACTACCAGCTCCATCGCTGATATAGTGCTCGTTTATGCTGCTATATCTGCGGCCCACACGCTCTGACAATATAATCTTTATATACTTTTAGCTAGATATATAAACAATATTAGGCCTCATTGATCAAAACAGCCAATCAGAGCTCAGCTTTCATTTTTAAAACAGCTCTGGTAAAATAAAAACTGAGCTGTGATTGGTTGCTAGGGGAAGCAAAGACAGGTTTCCAGCCAGTTTTGATAAATCGGCCTCCATTTGGTGTTATTGTTATGTAAAGCAACCAATCGCTGCGCAGCTTTCAGTTCTAAATCTGCATTGGCAAAATAAAAGCTTTGCTGTGATTGGTTGCTACAGGCAACAAACACAATTTTAACCGTCTAGATAAATCTGCCCTCAAATCTGTAGTGGGCTGTGAATAGTGCGCGGCGGACGGCTATTCACACAGTGTTGTGTGGGGTCTTCTTCGCTTTATTTTCCTGGGACCCTCACAGCAGTACCATTTGTAGAGCCCTGATGGTGACCCTCAGTATCACCACAACTACCATTGGAGTAAAAGTGGATCGCCCCCGCGGGCAGTGGGGTGCTCAGTACCGGGTCCTTCGGTTCTCAGGGGGATGTCACGGTGGCTGACCCGGTCCGTGGCCCGTGGGACGTCCATTTTAAAGTGGAAAGGTCTTTAAAGGGATATGTTGGTGACGTCACCTGTGGTATTCGGTCAGGGTGACCGACGCTGCTTTAAGGCCATGTTCACACTTCGCGGTTTTTACCGCGGATCCGCTGCGATTTTGATGCTGCGGGTCCGCAGCAGTTTCCATAGCGTTTACATTAACATGTAAACCCTATGGAAACCGCAAACCACTGTGCACATGCTGCGGGAAAAACCGCGCAGAAACGCAGCGGTTTAAAACCCGCAGCATGTCACTTCTTTGTGCAGAATCGCTGCGATTCTGCACCAATAGGAATGCATTGAACCGCTTACTTCCCGCATGGGGCTGTGCCCACGTTGCGGGAAGTAAGCGGTTAATGTGCGGGTGGTACCCGGGGAGGAGGAGAGGAGACTCTCCTCCAGGCCCTCGGAACCATATTTGGGGTAAAAAAAAAAAGAATAAAAATAAAAAATAACGCTATACTCACCTCTCAGCGTTGCACGCGGCCGTCCCCGGTCTCAGTTGCTCCCTCGGTGTTCCGGCTACCGGGATCCTGCGCCTCAGAAGGAGGCAGCCTGTGCAGGGCAGAACTCCTTCTGGTATCCACTCCTTTGCTATGACTTCTTCACCCTCTCTACAATACAGTTCTCTTGTCATGTCCTTTCTTAAGAACTGCCGCACTTAGGGCAGGCGCATCTCCGTGACCCTCTGTCTCAGCCTCTGACAGGCTCCCACCCCTGTCAGGGACCAACTACCTGAGCAAAGCTCAGCCAGCAACTGCCTAACTTCCTCCCCAGGCAACCAGTTTTACCTAAGTGTGAAGAGTGCCCTAATAAATAGGAGCATAGCTCCCTCTGGTGGCCTGGAGTGGGAAATGTGTTGCATGTTTGTGATACCTGGATTCAGTTGTCTTTCTTTGCCTCCAAACGTAACATCACTCCCCCCTAGAGGAGAACGATATTACTGCAACGACGAAGGACCCTGGGGCGCTGCATAAGGAGTCTGTATTGTCATTAGAGTTATATAATCTTGCGTTGAAATCTCTTGTCAATTTTTCTTTTCCGTCCACATCTAGGGAGGTTAGCCACAGTGCCATGGGCTTTACACTTCTTGATGACACTGCGCACGGAAGACACAGGAACATTCAGATCTTTGGAGATGGAATTGTAGCCTTGAGATTGCTCATGCTTCCTCACAATTTGGTTTCTCAAATCCTCAGACAGTTCTTTGGTCTTCTTTCTTTTCTCCATGCTCAATGTGGTACACACAAGGACACAGGACAGAGGTTGAGTCAACTTTAATCCATGTCAACTTGCTGCAAGTGTGATTTAGTTATTGCCAACACCTGTTAGGTGCCACAGGTAAGTTACAGGTGCTGTTAATTACACTAATTAGAGAAGCATCACATGATTTTTCAAATGGTGCCAATACTTTTGTCCACCCCCTTTTTATGTTTGGTGTGGAATTATATCCAATTTGGCTTTAGGACAATTCTTTTTGTGTTTTTTTTCATTTAAGACAAATTAAATGAAGATAATAATACCAGAGAATTTGTGTTTGCAATCATTTTCAGGAAGAAACTGAGTATTATCTGACAGAATTGCAGGGGTGTTAATACTTTTGGCCATGACTGTATGTACAAAGTGACTGCACCAGCAGAATAGTGAGTGCAGCTCTGGGGTATAATACAGGATGTAACTCAGGATCAGTAATGTAATGTATGTACACAGTGGCTGCACCAGCAGAATAGTGAGTGCAGCTCTGGAGTATAATACAGGATGTAACTCAGGATCAGTAATGTAATGTATGTACACAGTGACTGCACCAGCAGAATAGTGAGTGCAGCTCTGGAGTATAATACAGGATGTAACTCAGGATCAGTAATGTAATGTATGTACACAGTGACTGCACCAGCAGAATAGTGAGTACAGCTCTGGGGTATAATACAGGATGTAACTCAGGATCAGTAATGTAATGTATGTACACAGTGACTGCACCAGCAGAACAGTGAGTGCAGCTCTGGGGTATAATACAGGATGTAACTCAGGATCAGTAATGTAATGTATGTACACAGTGACTGCACCAGCAGAATAGTGAGTGCAGCTCTGGGGTATAATACAGGATGTAACTCAGGATCAGTAATGTAATGTATGTACACAGTGGCTGCACCAGCAGAATAGTGAGTGCAGCTCTGGGGTATAATACAGGATGTAACTCAGGATCAGTAATGTAATGTATGTACACAGTGACTGCACCAGAATAGTGAGTGCAGCTCTGGGGTATAATACAGGATGTAACTCTGGATCAGTAATGTAATGTATGTACACAGTGACTGCACCAGCAGAATAGTGAGTGCAGCTCTGGAGTATAATACAGGCAGGCTCGGACTGGTCCACCGGAGAACCGGAGGATCCTCCGGTGGGCCCAGGCACTGACACCTGCTGGCAGGGCCCCCACTGCTCCAGTGTCCCCCACTGCTCTGCTCTGCACTGCATCTTCTTCCTGCTTGTGCTGTCACGTGGTACCGCTCATTAAGCTCATGAATATGCGCATATTCATGACTTTAATCAGCATTATCACATGACCGCACAAGCAGGAAGAAGATGCAGTGCAGAGCAGACGCCGAGACCATCGCTGGAGCAGGGTGAGTATCGTCTTCAAGGAGGGTGGGTGGGGGGCGGCCGGGGGGGCCCCGGAGCAGTGGGGGACACACACTGGGGGCAGATTGCTGGACACACACTGGGGCAGAATGCTGGAGACACACTGGGGCAGAATGCTGGAGACACACTGGGGCAGAATGCTGGATACACTGGGGGCAGAATGCTGGACACACTAGGGGCAGAATGCTGGACACACTGGGGGCAGAATGCTGGACACACTGGGGGCAGAATGCTGGACACACTGGGGGCAGTGCTGGACACACTGGGGGCAGATTGCTGGACACACTGGGGCAGTGCTGGACACTGGGGCAGATTGCTGGACACACTGGGGGCAGTGCTGGACATACTGGGGCAGATTGTTGGACAACCTGGGGCAGATTGCTGGACACACTGGGGCAGATTGCCGGACATACTGGGGCAGATTCCTGGACACACTGTCTGGGGGCAATGCTGGACATACTGGGACAGATTCCTGGACACACTGGGGGTAATATGCTGGACACACTGGGGCAGATTGCCAGACATACTGGGGCAGATTGCTGGACACACTGTCTGGGGGCAATGCTGGACACACTGGGGCAAATTGCTGGACACTGGGGCAATATGCCGGACATACTGGGGCAGATTGCTGGATATACTGGGGCAATATGCTGGACATACTGGGGCAATATGCCGGACATACTGGGGGTAATATGCTGGACACACTGGGGGTAATATGCTGGACACACTGGGGCAGATTGCTGGACACACTGGGGGCAGGACTGGAGGCATGGGCAGAATGTAGATATGGGGCATGATTGGAGACACGGGGCAGAATGAAAGACATGGGGCAGGATTGGATCATGGGGCAGGATGGATACGATGGAGACAGATGGGGCAGGATGGGGAGATCATATGGGGTAGAATGGATACTCATGAGGGCAGGATGCGAGAACATATGGCTGGAGCCAGGAATGAGATAAACGGGGCCAGGGTGGGGAATATTATTACCATATGGGCTAATTAAGGGATATTATTACTGCAGTGATGTATTTAGTTTATTTTTTGAGTATACTGTTTTAATTGGGGGGGCGGTCCTGTTACTGTGTAGAGTGACACTATGTCGCCTTTTTTTCTTCATGTGGTGTAATGTAGAAGTTGTGAAAAATTAAGTAATGTGTTCTGCAAGCGGAGCTCGAGATAACTGTGTTATTTCCTGCAGAAATGAGTCCTGGCTGGATGAAGTGATGGCGGTCTGTGCTGGATGAAAGATGAAGGACTTCACCTAGAGACGTCACTGGTGAGTCAGTGTTACCTATACACTGACACTATACACTGTATACTATATACAGAGCTCCTGTGTATAATGTCACCAGTGATCACTGTATTACCAATACATTATATACAGAGCTCCTGTGTATAATACCACCAGTGATCTCTGTATTACCTCTACACAGACACTGCATACTAAGTACAGATCTCCTGTGTATAATGTCACTTATGCTGCCGTCACACTAGCAGTATTTGGTCAGTATTTTACATCAGTATTTGTAAGCCAAAACCAGGAGTGGGTGATAAATGCAGAAGTGGTGCACATGTTTCTATTATACTTTTCCTCAAATTGTTCCACTCCTGGTTTTGGCTTACAAATACTGATGTAAAATACTGACCAAATACTGCTAGTGTGACAGCAGCCTTATGGTGATAGTATTGTGGGTTTTTTTTGTTTTTTCTTTATTTCTGATCAGTATTGTAGTATTCAGTCACTATGTGGTGGTAATATGTGGTCTGGAAATGGTGTTGTGGTATTTGTCCCTTGTATGTGCTATTTGGTCACCAAGTGGTGTTAATATGTGGTCTTGACATGGTGCGGTGGTATTTGTCCCTTGTATGTAGTATTATTCGGTCACTATGTGGTCTGGTCATGGTGTGGTGGTATTTCTTCCTGTATGTGGTAATATTGGTCTTGGTATAGTGGATTGTGTTGTGTATGGCGGTCATTTGTTCTCTCTGATATTAATTAGGAGAACATTCTTTATTTCCATTAGAGTTTCAATGCTCTGTACACAGCGGCGGAGATGCACTTAGGGTACTGTCACACAGTGCAATTTTCGTCGCTACGACGGCACGATCCGTGACGTCGCAGCGTCGTATGATTATCGCTCCAGCGTCGTAGACTGCGGTCACACTTTGCAATCACGACGCTGGAGCGATGCCGAAGTCCCCGGGTAACCAGGGTAAACATCGGGTAACTAAGCGCAGGGCCGCACTTAGTAACCCGATGTTTACCCTGGTTACCAGCGTAAACGTTAAAAAAACAAACAGTACATACTTACATTCCGGTGTCTGTCCCCGGCGTCTCAGCTTCTCTCCACTGTGTAAGCGCGATAGCCGGAAAGCACAGCGGTGACGTCACCGCTGTGCTCGCTTTCCGGCTGGCAGATGCTCACACAGTGGAGAGAAGCTGAGACGCCGGAGGACAGACACCGGGATGTAAGTATGTACTGTTTGTTTTTTTAACGTTTACGCTGGTAACCAGGGTAAACATCGGGTTACTAAGCGCGGCCCTGCGCTTAGTTACCCGATGTTTACCCTGGTTACAAGCGAACACATCGCTGGATCGCTGTCACACACAACGATCCAGCGATGTCAGCGGGTGATCAAGCGACGAAAGAAAGTTCCAAACGATCTGCTACGACGTACGATTCTCAGCAGGATCCCTGATCGCTGCTGCGTGTCAGACACTGCGATATCGTAACGATATCGCTAGAACGTCACGAATCGTACCGTCGTAGCGATCAAAATTGCACTGTGTGACAGTACCCTTACAGGGGTTTCCTGTGGAAAAAAGTAATCACCTCTCCACAGGATAAGTGATTGGTGGGGGTCTGACTGCTTGGACCCATTCAGCAAAATGTGGAACTTTTTATCCCCATTAGACTGGAGTGGCATGTCCGACTAGATCACTGATCCATTCATTCCCTCAGTGGCTGCACTTGTTTTTTTCTGGAAGCCCCAAAGAGAATGAATGGAGCTGCGGTCAGAAATCCCACCTGCCGCTGCATTTTAAAATAGTGATAAAAGTGTCCTGTCAGGGATAAAACTTCCCCATTCTTCCGATCGGTGCAGTTTCTAATGGTCGGATCTAAGCGATGACCTATCCTGTGGAGCCCATGGATCAGTGATAACTTGTTTTACCAAGAACCCCATTAATGTAAACTACCGTAATTATACATCCCAGTTATTGGGGCACACGGCAGATGTGCAGCAGCCGCCGGTGTTTTACAGCCGATGCTCCACTATAATGACAGATATTTGCATATAGCTGTAGGGTGGGCCCCTAGAGTCCATTCCTCTGGTGGGCCCCAGACACCCCAGTCCGACGCTGAATACAGGATGTAACTCAGGATCAGTAATGTAATGTATGTACACAGTGACTGCACCAGCAGAATAGTGAGTGCAGCTCTGGAGTATAATACAGGATGTAACTCAGGATCAGTAATGTAATGTATGTACACGGTGACTGCACCAGCAGAATAGTGACTGCAGCTGTGGAGTATAATACAGGATGTAACTCAGGATCAGTAATGTAATGTATGTACACGGTGACTGCACCAGCAGAATAGTGAGTGCAGCTCTGGGGTATAATACAGGATGTAACTCAGGATCAGTAATGTAATGTATGTACACAGTGACTGCACCAGCAGAATAGTGAGTGCAGCTCTGGGGTATAATACAGGATGTAACTCAGGATCAGTAATGTAATGTATGTACACAGTGACTGCACCAGCAGAATAGTGAGTGCAGCTCTGGAGTATAATACAGGATGTAACTCAGGATCAGTAATGTAATGTATGTACACAGTGACTGCACCAGCAGAATAGTGAGTGCAGCTCTGGGGTATAATACAGGATGTAACTCAGGATCAGTAATGTAATGTATGTACACAGTGACTGCACCAGCAGAATAGTGAGTGCAGCTCTGGGGTATAATACAGGAGGTAACTCAGGATCAGTAATGTAATGTATGTACACAGTGACTGCACCAGCAGAATAGTGAGTGCAGCTCTGGAGTGTAATACAGGAGGTAACTCAGGATCAGTAATGTAATGTATGTACACAGTGACTGCACCAGCAGAATAGTGAGTGCAGCTCTGGAGTGTAATACAGGATGTAACTCAGGATCAGTAATGTAATGTATGTACACAGTGACTGCACCAGCAGAATAGTGAGTGCAGCTGTGGAGTATAATACAGGATGTAACTCAGGATCAGTAATGTAATGTATGTACACAGTGACTGCACCAGCAGAATAGTGAGTGCAGCTCTGGAGTGTAATACAGGAGGTAACTCAGGATCAGTAATGTAATGTATGTACACAGTGACTGCACCAGCAGAATAGTGAGTGCAGCTCTGGGGTATAATACAGGATGTAACTCAGGATCAGTAATGTAATGTATGTACACAGTGACTGCACCAGCAGAATAGTGAGTGCAGCTCTGGAGTGTAATACAGGAGGTAACTCAGGATCAGTAATGTAATGTATGTACACAGTGACTGCACCAGCAGAATAGTGAGTGCAGCTCTGGAGGATAATACAGAATATAACTCAGGATCAGTAATGTAATGTATGTATACAGTGACTGCACCAGCAGAATAGTGAGTGCAGCTCTGGGGTATAATACAGGATGTAACTCAGGATCAGTAATGTAATGTATGTACACAGCGACTGCACCAGCAGAATAGTGAGTGCAGCTCTGGAGGATAATACAGGATGTATCTCCATCCTGAGTTGAACATTCAGACTCAAAGGTAATAAAAATAAAAGCGTGGCTGCTTTTTTTTTCCCAGAAACAATGTCACTATTGTCCGTGGGTTATGTCTGGTTTGTCATTTCAGCTCTATTAATTTAAATGTGGCAGAGCTGTAATTTCACATACAACCTGTGCAGAAACGTGGCGCTGTTTATGAGTGAAAATAATACCCCAGATATTTGTTGTCTAATCCTGGATAACCCTAATAAATATTCCAGTCTGATA
This sequence comes from Ranitomeya variabilis, assembly GCF_051348905.1. NCBI lineage: Eukaryota > Metazoa > Chordata > Amphibia > Anura > Dendrobatidae > Ranitomeya > Ranitomeya variabilis. Next base: position 199,662,503 of record NC_135239.1, read on the forward strand.
TTGATCCTCTGTCAAATAGTAAGTCATTATCACTGAGTCTACGCGTCACTTCTGACCAGGCACCGTTAGGAGAATTAGGAGCTGGCGCCTGTTATGAAAACACATCGTGCCCTCTCCTGCGGGATTTACCCTGATATTGGACACTCGTGCAGTTAGAGGCACAGACCTTTCATGGGATTTTAGTAGGATTATTATTATTATTATTATTATGCCTCGCAGGATAAGATAGAAGACAGAGCCATGAACTTTCAGACTTTGGCCGACATAAGCGATCGCAGGTTGTCAGCAATTCTGGGAAATAAACTCAGCTCATTAAATACCTGGGATAATTTGGCCGTGGATCATTTTTATTAATGTTCATATAAAAAAATATGGATCGTATCTAGACAGAAAGGATTAGTGTTAAAATAATAGAAACATATGTGTGTGTGTACATATATATATATATATATTTACATATTATTATTAATTTTTTTTGTTATAAAAAAACATTTTGAATTAAAATTAAAATTTACTCTCAGCAGCCGATCAGGTTTCTGTTTGCAATGTCCATCCTCCTTTAAAGCAGGTTTCCATTTTAATGCTAAATTATTATATAGTGAAGGAATCCGCAACTTTTAATATAATCTGGCACTGGCTCATTATCTCTTTTACGCCTTATATTATACAGTGAAGGAATCACAACTTTTAATATAATCTGGCTCTGGCTCATTATCTCTTTTATGCCTTATATTATATAGTGAAGGAATCCGCCACTTTTAATATAATCTGGCACTGGCTCATTATCTCTTATGCCTTATATAGTGAAGGAATCCGCAACTTTTAATATAATCTGGCGCTGGCTCATTATCTCTTTTACGTCTTATATTATATAGTGAAGGAATCCGCAACTTTTAATATCTGGCGCTGGCTCATTATCAATTTTACGTCTTAGATAGTGAAGGAATCCGCAACTTTTAATATAATCTGGTGACTGCTAATTATCTCTTTTATGCCTTATATTATATAATGAAGGAATCCGCAACTTTTAATATCTGGCGCTGGCTCATTATCTCTTTCATGTCTTATATAGTGAAGGAATCCGCAACTTTTAATATAATCTGGCGCTGGCTCATTATCTCTTTCATGTCTTTTTTTCTAGAGAAAAAATGGCTGCATCTGCGACTTTTTATTTGTGCCCTTCTCATTATTTCATTTGCTCTTTTTTATGTTAAGTTTACTTGGTTTTGTCTTTTTTTTTCTTTGCCATTATGGGCGCAGTTTGCTCATTCATCACTTGTGACTTTTTTAAATGTCCCAAAATGTTTGCGCAGTTCTCCTTAAGTTCCCCAGTAAAGTACAAAATCTGTCAAATTTTTCTGAAAAATACGGACGTCTGAATGAGCCGGAACATGCGACATTTGAAATAGGCGCAAAAAGCTCTAAAAAGGCGCAAAAAAAAACACAAAACAAAACAAAAAAGCATTTTTGAAATGTGATGAATTTGGGGGAAAATCTGCCAAATACGAGTGAATTTTCTGTAGACACATACACTATGGTGAAATTTAATTATATTTCTCCTCTAGCTGCTTCCAAAAGAAATCTCCACAACAGTCCATATACCGCAGATTTTTTCCATTGCTGATTTGTAGTGAAAAATTGTTATGCACAAAAGGAGATTTTTGAGGATTATTTTTAATGAATCTACTCCAAAATCCTCTTCCAAACTGCTTTTATAAAACACTTGTAAAACTTACCATTCATTTCCACTTTGCTGTAGTTTTTTTTTTCATTATTTATTTCCTGAAGTGGTTTTGAAAAATGCCCGATGAAAAAAAAATTGTCACTTTTTTAAGCGGATCCTGCTCCAAACTGGGTCGAATTAAAAATCTGCAAAAAATACATAAGGAAAAAAATAACTCTTCCAAAACCGAAAGAATATTTCTCCTACAAAAGGAGCGTATTTTGGAACAGTTTTCTCTGGGAAAACTTGTCGTTTTTGAAACATTGTGTGGACATGGCTTAAGAAACACGTTAATAATTATTGAATCAGATTCCGCATGATTTGGGACTCGGGATCGACATCGTACAGGAAACCGGCAATGGAAAAGTCTTTTATTATTCACAATGAAATATAGGGTTACATTAGAAAAAAAATTTCCCCAAAAATCTATGGAATATTTGTTGCAGAAATATCTTAGTTTTTTCCTATGTATGTGAATACAGAAATCCATGCATCTGCTGCAGAAGTGACCCCACTGAAATGTAGGTGATGAAGAAGTCACGGAAACTTGTCACCCTTACAAAATCATAAATGTGAGGTCTTATCATTACATAATATATACCGATGACCCCTGTGTGAGTGCTATTATCTACTAGTTATGGAATCTGGAACGTGTGAACATGGCCTATCCTCAGGATGCGTATATATAATAGTCTGACACTAGGTGGCAGTATTTCTTCACCCATACAGTAGCAGGTGTTACCATAGGCTGCATGCAGAGACCTCGGCTGGTTGGGTGACTCCGGGTCACAGTCGGGGCTTCGCCACACTTTTGCATGAAAATAAAGATTAAATATTAATCCCCAATGTTTTTTTATTTTATTTTTTTGCAATATCACTAATTTGTTGTGTTGCGGCGTTGTATCCCTTTTAATTCTGCATTGTAATCTGAGTTTTTTGCTGCAACTCTTCTTAAACGGGAAAAAATAAAAGCTATAGAAACATATGTGATCTAGACACTGAAAACATGTGCTTTGCAAGAAAAAACTGAACTAAGCAAAATCCGCACATGTTATATGCATACAATAGATAGATATATATATATATATATATATACTGCTCAAAAAAATAAAGGGAACATTTAAACAACAGAATCTAACTCCAAGTAAATCAAACTTCTGTGAAATCAAACTGTCCACTTAGGAAGCAACACGGATTGACAATCAATTTCACATGATGTTGTGCAAATGGAATAGACAACAGATGGAAATTATTGGCAATTATCAAGACCCCCTCAATAAAGGAGTGGTTCTGCTGGTGGGGACCACAGACCACCTCTCAGTACCAATGCTTTCTGGCTGATGTTTTGGTCACTTTTGAATGTTGGTTGTGCTTTCACACTCGTGGCATCATGAGACGGACTCTACAACCCACACAAGTGGCTCAGGTAGTGCAGCTCATCCAGGATGGCACATCAATGCAAGCTGTGGCAAGAAGGTTTCCTGTGTCTGTCAGCGTAGTGTCCAGAGGAATGGTGCAACCAGGAGACAGGCCAGTACACCAGGAGACGTGGAGGGGGCCGTAGGAGGGCAACAACCCAGCAAGACCGCTACCTCAGCCATTGTGCACGGAGGAACAGGAGGAGCACTGCCAGAGCCCTGCAAAATGACCTCCAGCAGGCCACAAATGTGCATGTGTCTGCAGAAACGGTTAGAAACTGACTCCATGAGGATGGTCTTAGTGCCCAACATCCACAGATGGGGGTTGTGCTCACAGCCCAACACCGTGCAGGATGCTTGGCATTTGCCACAGAACACCAGGACTGGCAAATTTACCACTGGCGCCCTGTGCTCTTCACAGATGAAAGCAGGTTCACACTGAGCACATGTGACAGACGTGAGAGTCTGGAGACGCCGTGGAGAGCGATCTGCTGCCTGCAACATCCTTCAGCATGACCGGTTTGGCAGTAGGTCAGTAATGGTGCGGGGTGGCATTTCTTTGGAGGGTCGCACAGCCCTCCATGTGCTCGCCAGAGGTAGCCTGACTGCCATTAGGTGCCGAGATGAGATCCTCAGACCACTTATGAGACCATATGCTGGTGCGGTTGGCCCTGGGTTCCTCCTAATGCAGGACAATGCCAGACCTCATGTGGCTGGAGTGTGTCAGCAGCTCCTGCAAGATGAAGGCATTGAAGCTATGGATTGGCCCGCCCATTCCCCAGACCTGAATCCGATTGAGCACATCTGGGACATCATGTCTCGCTCCATCCACCAACGTCACGTTGTACCACTGACTGTCCAGATGTTGGCGGATGCTTTAGTCCAGGTCTGGGAGGAGATCCGTAAGGAGACCATCATTTGCACCAAATACGCAAAATGTGAACTTAGTCTAAAAGTGCTGAAGCACCATACAATGTGTAGTGACCGTTATTGGTATTACAATCTTTGTCCCATATAAGTGAATGGCAGTGCTCACAGTAGCAATCATGACTAGTGAGGAGTGAGAGGACTCGTTGCTCGGGTTTTCCTGAGCACGCTCGGGTGACCTCCGAGTATTTGTTAGTGCTCAGAGATTTAGTTTTCATCGCCGCAGCTGAATGATTTACAGCTACTACCCAGGCTGAGTACATGTGGGGGTTGCCTGGTTGCTAGGGAATCCCCACATGTACTCAGCCTGAGTAGTAGCTGTAAATCATTCAGCTGCGGCGATGAAAACTAAATCTCTGAGCACTAACAAATACTCGGAGGTCACCCGAGCGTGCTCAGGAAAAACCGAGCAACGAGTATACTCGATCATCACTAGTCATGGCCACTATACAATGTACGGCACTGTGCTACTTCCTGCAGCATCTCCAATCAGCTGATCGGTGCGTGCGCTGGCAGTTGTGACCCCATTGATCTTACATTGTTGACCTTAGCCAAGAATAGGTTCTCAATATTAATACATGACATTTTGCAAAAAAAAGGGCAAAATTAAAGAGCATTTCTTGATTTACGCAAAAATTCATGAACGGTGTGTGTCACTAAAGAACTCGGTCCACAAAGATATTAACGAATGCCAAGAGCCAAGGAATGAAATGTGACTTTAAAATAAACCTGAGAATGATGAGTCGGGCTATTAGATGCCATTTTTGGGGATGTTTAAGGCCACCCTTCTCCCCTGTCCAACCACTCTCCCACTTTCTGCCCAGGATGATATCCGGGAAAGATGGCAAAACTTACAGAAGGTGGAGAATGCGGGCAAGAGGTATCCGATTTAACCATCTGTTGCTACCATTGATCTATGACTCTGTCCCCCATGGAGTGACACAGACAATAATTTTTTTTTAATTTTTTTTTTTTTATTATCGGACCCATATAAAAAATCGATTCCAAAAGTTTAAATGCAAGAAAAAAAAAAAGGGAACCTTTTTTGGAGAAGGTGCTGTACAAAACAAATAAATAGGGATTTTCTCATTTCATTTCCATACCCAGATGTTCCAGGACCAGCTCGATTCTCCATTCTTTACACACAATAGTTAAAAGAGGAATGAACAACCATCCTCACACATGTCAGAGGGAGGCGGAGCAGCGATGGGAGGGATCTGCAAGCCTGTCTGGCAGAAAACTGCCTAATCCCTTGGAACATGGCCGGAGGGGACGGCGGTGCATGGGGGTGAGCGCGGCCACCTGTTCCAGCATGCCTGACCCTGCGCTGTGCTTGCCTTTGTCAGGCTAAGGTTATGATGACTTTTGCAAAAAAAAAAAAAGATACTAAAACATTTGTTCTCCGATTCGGTTTCTGGAAAAGCCTGCAGCCCTCAAACACATAAAGCCCCTGAAATCTCTAGAGAAGGGGTCTCATAGCACCATAAGGCCAGGGGCTTCCCATAGGCACAGCTGCAGCTATGGTTCCGATATCAGAGCTGATGATGGATTCGGCCCGAAACGCATGGGTCCATTCGATTTCAAGCCGCTGCGCTGATCGGAGAATCCTAAATTGTTCCACGCCATTACCTGGCCTCTGCCGCAGGCGCCTACACTGATAAATATGGATTATTTGCATAGAAAAAGTTCTGAAGGCCCAAATTTATGGACATGGGAGGAATGAAGGGCGTTCGTAAGGGACTTAATCCCGCAGGACTCTGTCCATGGGCTCGGTCTGGTTCTGTCGAAATAAATTGAACTGTAATACCAGACACAACCTGTGTATAGGAGTGGCGCTATTTCTGGAAAAATGGTAGAACTTTTTTTTTCTTTGTTTAATCCCTTTTCAATGATACAGACACCCTTGGATACATTTTTTTTCCATGAAATGCATGTGTTCACACATGCATGTTCACAGTTTTCTGATTTTTGACGATCCGCTCAAACTCACTCTTCCCATTCAATTTTATTGGAAATACACTGATGTTCTCATGCGTTTTTATAAAAAAAAAAAATAAATAAATTATATTATATTATATTATATTATATATATATATTTATTTTTTTTTATTTTTTATTTTTTTTTAAGTGTTTTTAAAAACACCTGACGGGGGGAAAAAAAAAGGAAAAAAAAATGCGTGTCCCTTCTTAGAAGCGGATCCAGAAGGAATCTGCTCCAAACTAGGCATTGTCCAATCAAAATACTGCAAAAAAAAATGGGCACACGGAGGCTTTTCATGAGTTTTTGGAGCAGAAACTGAACAGTCTGAGAGTTTCCATTCAGTATCAACACCAAAAACTCAGCAAAAACACTCCATGTGCCCATAACCGTAGGATAAGAAAAACTCCTCCCAAAGCAAGAGCTTTTAAAAACTTGTTGTTTTTTTTAAATGCTTTGAAAAAAAAAAAACATAGTGTGAACATAGCCTAATAATAATTTTTTGCAGTTGGGTTTCAGTAAATGTTTGGCTTTTACAGGCTGTTTGTTTCCCGGTTGCTGAGAGTCAGTTAGTGTTCTCGTTGTGACAGCGAGTTTTTTTTTTTTTTTTTACTCGTTTTTCTGTCTTTTCAAAAGTATAAAAAAAAATCTGAAAGGAGATTAAAAAAAAAAAAAGAGCTCGCTGACAGATTCTCAGTTAGCTCATTCTACAACCAGCAAATATATAGGGAAACAAAGAGCCTTGAAAAGCCAAACGGGGCAAGATTTTTAATGAAACCCAATTGCACAAATTATTTTGGAGTCCAGAATATATGCATTTAAGTAAAAAAAAAAAAAAAAAAAAAAAAAGCCTCAAAAGGTGTTGGTGTCCAGATCCTTTATGCTCTGCTCTTATGCCAGAAATGGCGCCACTATTATCCACAGGTTGTTTCTGGTATTACAATTCTGCCACACTCTTCGACAGAGGGGGACAGATGGGTGTGGGGTCATTTCTGGTCGTTTCCAGCTTTTTAGCCGATCCATGATCAATCCAATGAAATAATGGCACAAATCCGTCATATATAAGTTGTAGTTTAATCCATAGAAATCTAATAAAAAATACGGTAATAAGAATGATTCATCCTCCATTCTTCGCAAGATCCGGCTGATTTCAGGTCCCTGACATGCTTGCACATCTTCCTCCCGTACCTTCCTGTTCCACAATTAATCCATAGCAAAATAATAATTAAAAAAAAACTTAAAAAAAAAAAAACACGATATAAGTGACACCTGACCAGCAGATTATAACTATTCCTTATAGATAGAGTAAAAAAAAAAAAACAACTTTTGATGATCATTTCTAAAAAACAAAGCTGTACCATAAGAAAATGCATTCATCGAGCTCCGTTAAGCAAAGTATTCAGGAGAATATACTATATATATAAAAAAAAACCATACACTGCCGATAAAAAGGAGCGCAGAAAACGTATATACACATCTCCATATATACAGCATTTTTTATGGGGTCGGTTTATACTTTTTGGAAGCATTGGATTTAATTAGAGAAAGTAGCGATTTAAAAAGACGACGCGTTTCTTTCTTGTTATGATCCTTCATATGAACGGTCCAATACTGACTGCAGAGTGTTAATTCCATCCTTATGTTTTTTGTGCTTTCCGCCCGTGTTTTTGTTTTGTTTTTTTCACAGTTGCTCTCGTCCAGCAGTTTCCAAAGTAATTTAAAAAAAAAAAAAGTGCTTGTGATGATCCGGTAGACTGTGCCTCGTCACTCAGTAGAACGCTGGCCAATTCCCGGTGCCAAAACCGAGACTTTTGGCGGGTTTTGCAATATTGGCGCTCTCACTGCAAGGCACATGAGGTGAGAAGTGAAAAAAAATGGGTTAAAGTTTGGAAAGTTTTGTCGTCACTTCATACTAAGGTGCCCGGCTTGGAGTCTTCGTGCCATAAGAGGTCTTGGTCGTCGGGAAGAGGGCCGTCGTTTAGTGGGGTGATGTCGGGGTCCTCTATTTGGGAAGCATAGGTATGGAAAGTCCTATGGATAAAAAACAAATAAAAAAAAAGTTAGAAGGTCCGGATTTACGCAAGTTTGGTCCTTCAACACAATGGATTGGTAAGTGGTCCTATTCGCAAACCCGTAAATGACCAATTCATCTGGACGCATCCTAGTGCAGACCACTCACATTAGATATCCGGATTGTACGGCTGATGGTCATCTCTCCCAACTCCCCCCACAAAGCAGAGAACCCAGGAGCATTCAGCCGAGCCAAACTTTCCTACGAGATAGCCGCCATCGTAGGCTAGAGCTTATCTTCTATCCGAACAAAAGGATTGACAGGGATTGAATTCAGTTGCTCAACTCCAATCCTGATCTGCCGGAGGACAAATAAGGAGGTCCCCCATTAGGAGGCACATTAGACGGTCAGACGAAATTGGTAACTTATCGAAATGCGCATGGAGACCTTATGGTCTCTTTTGGCCACTTTTACAAGTCTGCGTTTGTAACACATATGGTTGCATCACGCATGGCGTCGGTGTGCCGTCCCTATCATTTTGTCTGCAAATCGGACTTTTTCCCACCACTAGCGGGTCTGCGCTTAGTAACCCGATGTTTACCCTGGTTACCAGCGAACCTCGGCATCGTTGGTCGCTGGAGAGCGGTCTGTGTGACAGCTCCCCAGCGACCATACAACGACTTACCAACGATCACGGCCAGGTCGTATCGCAGGTCGTGATCGTTGGTAAATCGTTATGTGAGACGGTACCCTTAAGGATCTGCCACGTCCGATTTTGGACCTTTTTGTTCTCCCTGGGATAAGCCTCCGGCAGAAGAGTCTGGCTGCGGCTCTCTCAGACAACACAGTAGCGCTCGGCAGTGATGAGATAGTCCGGAGAGATGGTGGTCGGCTAAACGATCTGCATGATACTAAGGAGTCGTCAGGGAATAGTTTGTATACAGACGGTGACTTTGCAGAATATAGTAGTGGACACTCGAGGAGGCATCTTCTTGCCCCATACTGGTAGTCACTACGTCAGTGAAGGTTATAGGGTCACCATCATGGAATGACGAGCATGCTGAGCTTCTAATGGGCTTTCTCCCATGTCTCCTAAACAAATTATTGACCTTTACACCCAAAATACCAAAGAACAACACCGAGCGACTGACGGAGAGGACTCTTTTCAACACGTTCCGGGTCTGCGGAAGTAGAGAATGTATACGCAGCAGCCAAACCGGTCGGACTGCAATCCGGGGCTCACCTGCTTGGCAGAGGCATGCTGCTGTAAGCCGTGGAGTAGCCAGAGTATGAGGAGTGAGGTACGGGGTTGGGATAGGCCATTGTGCCTGTGTGTGCCCACCGATTCCCAGCTGTGCTTGTGGAAGACACTGGGATAGAGAAAAAAAAATAAAAAATATCCCAAAAATTAGTATTACAGGTTTTTTTTGTCTATGACTAACCAAAAACAAAATCCTTCAAGAAAGGTCTAGGAGATGTCCCAATAAACCAAAGCAGGAGGGTGCAACTGTCCTTCCTCACTTTCTGGAAATGATCTTGCCCTCCCCAATCAGTTACAATACTAATGCTCACTATTGCTACAGCACCCCTAAAGGAAAACTGGGGTATAACATCCTGTCCATGAAGGTTAGCTCACCAGCCCAAGATCATGCCTTTAGCTTCTGGGGTGGTTAAAGGGTTTGTTCTAGAAACAACCTTTATCATCTGACCATAGAACAGGCGATAAACGATCACTGTGGAGAATATCCGACATCCGATATCTAGAAGTGACCAAAAAGGTTTGTGGGACACTGGTCTGACTACCATGATGCTACACCGTGACACCTGGGCCAGGGTCCGGCAGACTTCCTCAGCCAGCACTCAAACGTTGGCATCTCGATCGGCTCTGGTGTTTACAACATATTCCATGACATTGTGCCGTAACGTTGCCCTGTGCGCCAACATTTGAGTGCCGGCTGAGGAAGATCGCAGGACCATGGTCCAGCCAAATACATATGTGCTCAGGGTCCTGTAATTCCTTTTTTTATCCCCATCTCCGAGACCCCACAAATCATAAGAGGGGTCCCAAAGTCCCTTGTGTGAATGGAGTGGTAGTGAGCATGTGCGACCACTACAGACTGTGACTGGAGCAGTGGTCGCACATGCTCACTACCGCTCCATTCACACAGGAGAATTTGGGACCTCTTCTTATCATCACCAAGACCCAAGAGATCATGCACGCATCAACCAGCCCATAGAAGTCTCTAGGCAAAACCATGGTTGGACCCCCTCTAGCCAAGCGTAGAAAGATTGCTCCAACTTACCGGATGAACAAGATGGGGCCCGGACGCTGGGAGATGAGGGAACTTGCATAGAAGCGTAACAAAGACTCCTCTGTGAGCCCCGGTCAGACTCATCTTTTTGACACGATGCCCGCTGGTACCATCCCCTTAAATGCTCGGCCACGATGGCCTTTTTAATGTTCTTCGTGATCTGCTCTGTAGTCTTTACGGGCTTCTTTTTCGGAAGCCTTAACGTTGCATAGGCGTTGACAGGCACCAACTGGTCTGCATCATACCTCATATAGGGGTCGTAGCCATAGTGCATGGACGCGCGGTACGAGGGGTTTACGCTGTACTGACCCTCTGTATCGTTCTCGTATATGTAGCTTCCATTGTAGTAGGGGTCAGTTTCCTGATAAGCCGAGTATCCGGTGATGTAATAGCTGGACGATGGTTGGTTCTGGGTGACTTGGTAAACGCTGTTTCGGCCATCTTTATGCGCCAGGTTGGGCATACTTCCCGAGTTTGCCGCAGAAAAGTTTTGCTTCTTGTGACGCCCCCGTCTGTCCCGAGGGCGATTGTCCAGGGTCTGGGTGGTGTAGCAGTAGTTTTGCTTTGGCGGCGTGCTGTAATACTCCGAGCTCGACTGGCTGGTGTAGGACGACCCATCGTCTAGGACCTCGGTGCTGTTGCTTCTTTGACTCTTTGAGATGGAGAAGGTCGCGCTTCCATCGACTGAATCGTCAATCAGAGGAGTGTGGGACTCCAAGCTGCCCCGCCGCTGTCGGCCATTGTGGCTTATCACTTCATTCCTAGAACAAAACAATATAGGATCACTATATAAAGTGCCATATGTGACCCAGCGGCCATGCCGGTATCCGTTGGCTGTGGATCAATGACCTGCAAACCTTCTCCTACCTATCAGAAAGGCAAAAAAACGCAGAAATCAAAACTAATTTTTTGTGCAAAATGCATTTTTTCCACGGTTTTCTGCTATGAACGTCACTCAGGACGATGCAAGAATTTACATGGGTAATGTAGGTGGAGATGCTTTATACACGACTACACCCATAGAATAAAACGTCGCCCTCTGTAGTCATATGCGCAGGAAGTTCTCGATAAAGTCATCATACATTCACATCAGCTACGTATCTGCTGCATACTCCAACGTGATCTGCAGTGATTAGCCGGCCATTAGGCACAGACCGCTGCCCCGATCGCTCAGGTGTCCGCCCCGCGATCCCGATCTAGCACGCGCTATTTCCGACTTACTGGAGGTGGCTGCTGCTGTAGGCGTTTCGTGTCAGCACAGGAGTGGAAGGCATGCTCCGACCTCCGGGAGGCTTCCGCTCCACACTCTTGTACGGGCTGCTGTGTGTAGAAGTCGGCTCTCTGTGACTATATATGGGAAGAAAAAATAATGTTTTTTAAAGAAAAAATTGCTTAAAAAAAAAAAAAAGTGCTAATAAACAGTCATCAGAAATTTTGATAGTGTTAGAATTTAATCTAAAAAAACTAAAACAGATAAATGACTTAAAAAAATAAAGTTGTAAATTTCCGCTTGAGAAAGGCTTTTGGAAGCTGAAACGTTGTACCACGCCATGTGGGCCCAAAAAAGTAAGTAAGTAAGTAAGTAAGTAAGTAAGTAAGTATGTATGTATGTATGTATGTATGTATGTATGTATGTATGTATGTATGTATGTATGTATTATATATATGTATATATCTCAAGGCTTGAGAAAGGCTCAGTGTGAGCCGAAACGTCGTATAGAGATGTGGGTCTGAATAAAGGTCACAAGTTTTTTCATCTTTAAAAAGAACTGGAGTGCTGCCTTTTTTTCCTGTTTTGGTATATATAATATATATACAATATATAAATATATATATATATATATATATATATATATATATATATATATATATATATATATATATATATATATATATATTATTTTTTTTTTATTTTTATTTTTTTTAAAGCAAATTATATTAAAAATAGCTTTAAAAAAAAAAAAAGGATAAAACAATATATTTTAAAGCTATTGTTTGGTACAGTTACAATGTACCGTATCTTTGCATTATTGCTGTACTAAATGATGGCTTAAAAAATTTATATACCGTATGTAAAAAAAATTTAACACATTTAGTACAGTAATAAATAGATATAAAATAGCTTTCATATATTACTGTACTAAAAATGATATAATATTTTAAGAGATTTTTTAGCAATGATATATATTATTTTATTTAACCTGTTTTTAGTACAGCAATAATATTTTCTTCTTTCATTACATTGTAACGCTATCAAGATTGACTGACATTTTATTACCACTGTTTTTAGAATTTATTTATATATTATTTTATTTTTATTTTTTTTCAATGTGTCCACTAGGTGGCACTATCCTATTGCGCCGCCTGGTTCTATAGTTTATTTTAGGATAGCATTTTATTTTTTAGGCTCCAATAGATCACTGGGATCTGGATTACTTAGATCCGGGGTCATTTATTTACTGGCATTTAGGACTATAATGTGAAATGCGATTGTCTTTGTCGGACTGCACCTGAAACAATGGCAGCATTATATGGCGGGCGTTCTTCCTTCCGGTAAACACAGCTGAGCAATATACCAGAAAATACCAGCTGGTTACAGATAGGTGCAGAGTGCTGCGTTTATTCCGGTAGCTCGTGACCTTGGCTTCTCCTCTACCCTTCGTTATTAATGACGCCCCTTTGTAAAATACTATATATTTACCCTAAGAGCCGCATATCTGAAAACTGTTCATTAAGAGAAGATTTTCTACAAAGGCTTCTGTCTTTTGGGAGTCGGTTCTTGGGGGAATTCTGCAGGGAACAGGATCTCGGTCCTTGAAGATAGATGGAGTCATCTGAAATTAAGAAAAAAAAAAAATTAATTAATTAAAAAAAATTAATTGTGTCTCACTTTACTATTTACTCATGCAAAACCAGCCACTAGGTGGTGTTCATCTTTCCTTAGATACTCACCATCATCGAATGTGGTCGTGTCGGACAAGGAGCTGCTTTCCGATGGGATGATATCATCTATAAAGTAAGCAAAAGAAAAAAAAAAAAAAGAGGCCATTTAGTGAACAGATTGGCTGATTAATGCTGTGTTTTGACTAATTAAACCAAAATTTAACAAATTAGTCCAGATTAAACCCCCACAAGTAATGGTTAGGAGGATGCACAAATTTACTTTAATGACTCGGCGCAACAATAGTGACGGGAAGGAGGTGGAGTGGTCATTGTAAGACGCATTTAGTCACTTCTTCCTATTTACTGGTGCCCCCTAGCGGTAAAAATGATAGAAGTTTCATTAAAAAAAGGCTAATGTTGCCCCTTTTTGAAGGATATTTAAAAAAAAAAAAAAAAAAGGGCTAATGTGGAGGCATGGATGTTTATTGGGGAGGGGTTTAATGGTCAGGGGTGTAACAACTATGGGTGTAGAGTGTTGAAGTCGCACCCGGACCAAAAAGATTGCTTAGGATCAAAATGACTATTAAAGACCTGCTGGAGATTTTACATTGGGGACAACGAGCTTCAAATTTCACCACCATTAACGGGATAAGCGCCGGCCAATCTGAGGGTTTCTCTTTTTCCCAATGCCCCATACGGAGGAGAATTGCGGGCCGACGTGGCCCCTCGTACCTTGTAAGAGAAGAGAGGCCCTCTTGGTTGGGTCTTTCCCTCTCTTGATCCTGTACTCGTTGATGGAGCTCTCTATGTCCTGCAGCCTCTTTATGGCATCGCCATAATCCTGCTTCCTCTTCCTCTTGACGTTCTTGCCGAGGTCAGGCTCCATCAGAAGTTTCTTCGTCGCCTCCACCATCTGCTGTTGGATGAGGAACTTGTGCTCCAGATTTTGTAAGTCGGATTCCTAGGAGCAAAAAAATAAAATACAGAAGTGGGCGCAACATAAAATCCCCCAAAACATGGATGCATCGGCTACGACTACACCAGTTCCAAGTTGTAGACTATGACACTGATCTTCAAAAAGTTGGATAAGGAATATTAGGAATCGGCACCGATCAGTTACCTCTTCACTGTGGAGAATATTATCATCCAGTTTAAAGGTGGCGCCCATTCTCCTGCGGACATTGGGGGGCTTCTCACCAGGATTTAGCGGGTACTCAGTTGGCAACTTCCCAGTTAGTTCCTAGAAAAACAAGAAGTGGAATAAAGTCTTTTTTATAGGCAAATATTCCAAGACCATCTCCCCCCATGTCCAGATCAGAAAACCCATTTCTTGTCCCCCAATTCAGAGTTCTCTGATCAGAGTCCTCCACTGATGGCCAGAGTGGTTACACAGCGCGTCTGGAGGACCCGTCCTGTCCGTTATGACACAAACAAGCCATGATGTGAATGGGAAATGTGTAATACTTCACTTCTCCTGTGGTGGCGCTGCAGGAAAACTGAACACGTACAGCCACGTTTTCAAACAGATCACCCATGATCGCTGAAATTCCGAAGTTTTCAGCAGGGATACAATTTGTGATCAGCTACACGGGGACCATTGGCAGCAGGTCACACAACTGCTATGGGGCCCGTTAAATGGGTGGGGGGGGGATGCTACTTCACCCAATATCTGCTGTAATGTACATCAGAAGTTAATAGTTTTATGGAGTGGGCTTGTGTACTGGACCTTCTCCATACCAGGCACCATTTTATCCCACAAACGCCCTCTGGTAACTGTTACAAATAAAACCAGATCTTCTCTAACCCCCTTAGCTGCCGTGGTGAACAGCAGCCATAGCACCTAAGGGGGTTAGACAAAGGAAAGGTCTCTGTCACCCCCATTGTGATCACAGGAACACAATGGTCACTCAATGGCTGCCGGAAGCTCTTAACGGACCCCAAATTCATACCTTTGTTATGGGGCCCAGGAATTATTCTGTACGCCCCCAACTTTATCCCACCAGTTGCCTAAGAAGAAAAAAGGGATCTGTGCCCACCGAGTCCTCGCTCACCCACAGTCATCCCTCGTGGTCACTTACCGCCTCTCTCATACAGATCTTTTTAAGTTCTTCGATTTTTTTCAGGAGAACCTCCTGCAAATCTTTCTCTTTTTTCTTTAATTCCTGAATTTTCTCGGCTTTCTGCTCCTCGCTCACTTCCGAGTCGATAGAACCTGCCAATGCAAGATCGATTCTTGTCATTTCTCTAAGAAAATTTCACTTTTTTTTATTTTTTTAACCAAAATGTTTTTCAATGAAGTCAACAAAATGCAAGAAAAATTATAAAAAAAAAAAAAAAAAAAATTCCTACCTGAAGAGATTAAACTGCCGCTGCTCGCCATGATCACTGGGTTTTTTCCGTCAACCATCTTGGATATTCTACTTGTGCCGTTTTCGGTCAGATCCATAGCAATTTCCTCCAAGCTGCGGGCGGTGGGAATTTTGGCCTGTGGAAGATCAATAGACGTCTACAACGTGGCCTGAACAGGACACCTAGGTACAACCATTGCACACCCTCTATTGTTCTCTGTTATCGGCCATTTAAAGCTGCAAAAGGTAGTAACTATAGTGGTTCTGCAGTTGGATCAATGATGAGACCCCCCTCAAAAAAAAAAAAAATCCCTGCGATTAATATAGGATCTGGGCAGTTAGCTAGACACTCTACTATTCTCTGTTATCAGCCATCTAAGGCTGCAGATATATTAATTATAGTGTTCTTCAATTGGATTACTGGATTAAAGTCTCTGCGGTCACTAGGACTGACAAGTGCTTTTACTTAATTAAAATGTGACTACACAAGGGTTACTGCTCCTTTAAGGGGGGCATAATAGTAGCTGCCACTCTGTAGGGGTCCTTTAATTACATCACAGTTCTGTCCGAGGCCTTTAAAATGTAAATGACCCCCATAACCACATTATCCCCCTTGATATCCTGCCTCCATCTCCCCCAGCAAAGTCACAGACCTGTAGGCTAATCCTAGAATTGGGTCAGATCCTTTTTAATTTAACACTTAGCTGCCTGGAGCAATAATAAAAAATAAAAATCACTAATTAATGACCATCAGAAAAATATTTACAGCAGAGACGTCCCGGACACTTACTTTGCTCTGCTTTCTATCCAGGTAGAATTGATGTTGACTAATTGCCATCACCCATATGGACTTAATCAGGGAATTGTTCGCATACCAGGTCTGAACTACAAAACCGCTCTGCCCAAAGGTTCTCCTGGACACAGGAATCCTGAAGATTCAAGAGAAAAAAAATTTGCATTATGAACGATACAGATAACGGTGACAGATGAAGGTATGCCGGCCAGAGAATCTGTGTAATATATCTGTGTACAGGGGGATAGCGCCCCGAATATCCGGCTAATAGGGAAGAGCTGCAGGCAATAACGGAGAGTGATTAGCACAGCTACAACCTGAAGGTCTGTTTCATATCCTTCTCCAATATCAATAGAATATCCAAGTTATAGAGTATATCTCTCATATCTATTATCTAATGTTTATTTATATCATGTCAATATTTATCTAAAATAACCATTTAACATCTATGAGTGTTTGTCCATCTCTCCCTCCTTCCATCCATCCATCTCTCCCTCCTTCCATCTCTCCCTCCTTCCATCCATCCATCTCTCCCTCCTTCCCTCCATCCATCCATCTCTCCTTCCATCCATCTCTCCTTCCATCCATCTCTCCTTCCATCCATCCATCGCTCCTTCCATCCATCCATCCATCTCTCCTTCCATCCATCCATCTCTCCTTCCATCCATCCATCCCTCCTTCCATCCATCCATCCATCCATCCATCCATCTCTCCTTCCTTCCATCCATCCATCCATCCATCCATCCCATATACACTATATCCATCTGCCAACCCACCGCTACCTCTAAACCATCCATCATTTCTTAAATCTATAGTGGTAGCGGATGCTTACATCCTTTACCAAGATTGTCACCACATTCCAAGGGCCCTTGGGGCCCCTTCCCTCCTACGGCTCTGCCTGTGTAAGTCTCTATAGTTCTGGCATTTCATTCATGATCTAGGTGGACATCCGGGCGAGACGTCCCTCCAGATACGAGTCTACTGCAATCTACCATGGACTGAGGGGCAGACATATCATTAGTGCAGCCGCACAGGGGCCCAGGAGCAGAGGGGCCACATCCAGCTCCAAAGCAGGTGGAATTGTGCATTATGAGGAACTATTGGGCTGAAAGGGGCCAATAATAATAACAATAATAATATATTGTTCCTGGCCTCTTCTGTCTGTGCATGGTTCGTACAAGGTGGCAGATAATCACCAATGCACAACCTTGCAGGAGATATATATATATATATATATATTAGAGAACAGCTGCCAGGTTCTTCTTACCTGCGGGGATCGTGAACTTCCACTGCAAATTTCTTGTCTCGGAAGTACAAATTCTCGAGCTGCTTCCACTGAAATAGCTACAAGAGAAAGAAAATGCTCCATGTATATCCGATCATTATCCACATAATGTGAGATGACTATATCACAAGTCGAGAAGAGTCGATGCAAAGGCAATTAGATGATTACATCTTACTGGGGGGTTTATGGCGGAATCATCTATGGCAGAAAGAGAAGGTCTGAATCACACACGATAAACAGAACCTATTGTGCTGGAGGAAGACAAGATTATACCCGTAATGGAGCAAAGAAGGGGACATGGGGGGGTCCGTGATACAATCAGGTCACGGTAACAGCCCAGATTACCCGGCCGGCGATATCCTAGTGAATAAATATATAATGGGGGCTAAAGGTGGAGAAAATGAGAATCGGAGCGCGGCTCTGCATTATGTGCTGGGTGTAATGTCCGGCACGGTGATAGATCAGCAGTCAGCGGAGGATTCACACGGGGACATCGCTGCCTGTCAATCATTACACACAGCGCAATCAATGGCTTTACAGACCTGACGCCGAGGATTCACTATCGTAGTCACTGGGATCAATAAGTGACATATACACATATATATATAGATCCATGTATGTATCCATGTAACGATCTGTCCAGATATCCATGTATCTTACCAGCTATGTATCTATCCGTCTGTCCAGGGGCGAACGTATCATTGGTGTAACTGCACGGGGCCCAGGAGGTCAGGGGCCCCACATCCACCTCCAAAGCAGGTGTCATTGTGTATTACAATGAGCTATCGGACTGGAAAGGGCCCCTACATTGTTCCTGCACAGGACCCTCTTCTATCCGCCATTGTATCTGTCCTATCTGATGAACAGCACAGAGCCCAGAACATGCAGGAACCAGCCGCCATATATAAGATTACCTTCACAAGTCCAAGTTTCTTTATCCGGACTGGCCGCAGGTCTCCTATCTAGTGATGAGCGAATGTGACCAGATAAAGTGTTATCTGAGCATGCTCGGGTGCTAATCAAGTGTCTGTTTGAGACCGTTCGGCTGCATGTCTCGCGGTTGTTCGATAGCCTAATTAACAAGTAGACCCTACAAGTGTTGAACAGCCACCAGACATGCAGCTACGAAGACTTGAACATAGTATTCGAGCACACCGGAGACACTCGCTGCGCACAGGAGCATGCTCAGATAACACCTTATCTAATCACATTCGCTCATCATCACTACTCCTGACCCAAAAATCACGTATGCCTATGAAACTTTTGCGTTTGGGTCAGGAGGCTCCTATAAAGCTGACATAGAAGATTTTTTTTATATTCTTTTCTGCGGTGATTTAACCTGTGTTCATTTAGGTCCGTTGCAAACTGACTTGTCAATAAGATCTTTTGGACTTCGTACATGTTGCATATTGTCGGTGGCGCGTCCTCCAATTACACGAGGAGCCGACGACAAGAAGGCGTTTTATGATTAAAAAAATAAAATAGCTGAGGAACGTTCTTGCTCGTCCAGACGATTATAGGTCCCTCTTAAAGGGCCATAGGGGACTCCTAAATGTCACAGCTAATAATTACTGATGGATCGTTAGGGACACTTTTGGTGTGGGCTCCATGATGGAGGCGGTCTGTCCGCTCAGGCCATTATCTGCACACTTAATAAAATATATCTAACACCCTTTGACAATATGATACAAAGAAACACATGGCACTCGGTATCACAACGTGACATAATACCTACTAAATACACTGTAGCCACCGGCAAAACCCTTCACAAACACTCGGCTTTGCATGATCTTGGAGGGGGAGGCCATATTTTCATCTCTTTGGATAAAGTTCACTGCAGGCTAGCCGTAGATCCACACTAAAAACAACGGCCGGCATGGATTGCTGGGACCTGTAGTCCCTCAATAGTAGGTGCACAAAGGGTTGCCTTATCCCTGAGAGTGGAGGAATCAGGCTAAAGAGCTAATTGCTGGTCATTAAGGAACATTGTGTGGATGTTGTCAGCAGGAGTCACCGCTAAAGCAACGATATTTAAAAGTGACTAACAAGGATAGTTGTGGCTGTTAAATCCAATATTAATGTAGAGTCAAAATTCCCCCCTCCCAAAAAAAATAATAATAATAATATATACATATATAGTAGGACATAATAAGGGAACAACCTGCAAAAACTCCCAGAAAAAAAAAAAAAGAGCAAAATAGAACATTAAAAAAAAACTAAACAGTAAATCAAAACAAAGCGTGAAACAATGTATTAAAATAAATAAACAAACCCTTCATTGGTTTGTAAAACAGAAATCATATTCCAAAAAGTTAAAAGGATTGAAACAATTAAAAAAAATAAAATAATAATATTACGTGTCTCGATACAATATATTCAAAAGTCAAAAATTCCATAAAAGTCTCAGAGCGAAAAAAATTGCCAGAAAAAGCTTGAAGACTTGACATATTCAATCCCATACACTGAAAAAATGCTGCGGATCCAGAAGCTGACCCCAAGCAGCTGCAGAGTCTGCGCTCGCCCCAGGACTTACCTACTAGACCTTGTCGCCCTCCACCAGGTTCCCCATGATCACTAGTGATCCACTGGCTGCTGTGCAGAGGGCTGTGAGGCTGCTCCTCTCCTGACTCTCCCTCTGTGATACTGAAAAGGTGAAACTCCAGTTTCCCAGCCCTGACCATCCCACTGGTGACACAACAGGGCAACGTCACCGCTTGTATCAGGAACACCCCACTCCTGCCTGACACTACCACACACACATGTCAGTCTCCGCCATCACCCCCCCCCCCAGCCCAGAAACCGCACAGCTGCTCAGAATAAAACTAAAAGGAGAAAAAAAACATATAAAACCAGGATTTTATATCTATAGCTGTGTTTTACCTATTATACAATTTTAGTCTTATTTTATTTATATTATAAGTTTAGTTTTATGTTACATTTTTGTATATTTTAGAATTACAGCATTTACTGAGGTCTATTTGTTTGTTTTTGTTTATTAAGCTACATAATCATACTATTTTTACAAGCTTTTTTTTTCACCCTTTTTTTGTTTCCTTTTGAGTTTTGTCTTTCTTTTGCTATCGAGAAGTCTATTAAGGGACACATGAGTGAAAAAAAAAGAAAAACCTAGACCAACCTGCTTTATGAAAAAATGCACACAAAAAAACAACCACAAAAAGCCACAAATAAAATAACAAGTAAACAAACAAAAACATTACACTGTAGCACTCTCTCTCATATTGCCACATTCACAATCTTTTTTTTTGCTGGCAAGAAAAACGCCACAAAAAATGTTTTGTGTGAAACCAGCCTAAAAAAGTGACCTGATGGAACTTTTTGCGAACGGTTTTCTAAGCAGGAATAATTCCTGTAATTTTTCCCCAAACATAAAATACATATATTATTATTTATTTATTATTATTATTATTATTATTATAGCACCATTTATTCCATGGCGATATATATATATATATATATATATATATATATATATATATATATATATATATATATATATACATATACATAAAGCGCCATGGAATAAATGGTGCTATAATAATAATAATAATAAATTATATATATATATATATATATATATATATATATATATTTATTATTATTATTATAGCACCATTTATTCCATGGCGCTTTATGTATATATATATATTTTTTTATTTTTTTTTCAGTTTTATTAGATATACTCCCAGTGCATGGCGAATAACCCTAGTGGTGAGGTTTGCAGGCGGAGCGCGCAGGTGACGGACACACCTTGTCTTGTTACCTGTGTCATTGGTGTATCACAGAATGACTAATCGCACACACATTCCAGACGCTGAGAATCTTCCCTGGAAATCTGCACGGACGATGACTACAAGAAGCCGCTGGATAATGTTCCCTACTAATGATTAATTAAAAAAGAAAAACTCGGGAACCCAGAAGGATGAACGCGACGCCGACAGATGGAGACGACCGTGTCAGTGAGTGTTCTCGCCGCACTTCCCTCAAAATAGGAACATATGATTCAATTTCCCTTTTGCCATCGATGATGAAGTCATCCAGTGATGCTCCGCCGATCGCAGGGTGACCTGACTCATAACAGATTTAAAGGGACTCACAGGGCTCAGGAAGGGAGGGGTTAATACGACAGCGTTCAGGCGCCAGGGATGAGAAAATGCCCGGAATATTGTGATCAGACTCTGATCAGACCGTGATCTGAGTGTCAGCAGTTTTTCTTTGGATACTTGGATGTCTTGTCCGATTTTTTTTCACGGACCGGTTGACTTGCGTTGTCCATTTGGATCTAACCCTTGGATCAATTGTCTCGGCAATTTTCTGAGGAGCGTTCAGTCCACAAAAAATCACGAACATTTCAACAGCCCCATAGACAATCACAGGTATGAGTGCCATCCGTGAAAACCAGGGGGGATAGCACCCGTACGGGAATATCAGACGTCTGCGTAATAAGGATGTAGGGAGGCCTAAAGGATCCAGAGACGGATGCCTAGGCATCATATTGGCAAGTGGAATAGCGTGAAGCTTGTTGGCTCCAATGAAAAATATCCAACAAGGGACCCCAACTGTCAACGGTTTACAATAGGATTGGTCTTCTGATATGGGCCAAAGGGGCCAGATTCCAAACCCTGCACCCACAATAGTTATGTCCGATATTGGCCAACTTTCCAAAATTCACCACCAGATGAACCATAAAACAAGCTCCTTTTTGCAGACCACATCCCTTCCACTACTCTCATCATCCTGGCACAAAGCACGGAAAACACACAGCTTTCTGGGGGGCTTCTGCGCCAAGCGAAAGATTTGCCCTTTCTTTTCCATTTTGCAGGAGGCTCAAGGACATTTTGGTAAGAGTAATCAAGTGTGGTATGGATGGCGCAGATCCCCGGCCAGCTGATATCTGCCCTCTGTCTATCCTGTAGATGGAGGGTGGAAGAAGATGGCACCAAGTGTTGCTGCTTCCATATCTTGCCCGACCCCTTCCGCAGGGTAGACGTGGGCATATTCCAGCAGCTCAGGGTTATTCCTCCACTACAACCACACACCATGCTCTCATCTGTAACTGGATCCCAGTAAGCAAACATTCCACATTCCCAGTATCTCCAAGACTGGGAAACCCAGATGTGAGCATAAGCCAAAAGGTTTGCACAACTGTTGAATCCTTTAACGAGTCCTGGGATCTCCAGGGATGTTTGTCCGACCCGACCCTATACTGATGTTGTAAAAGTAAATAGTCCTTTCCCAGGATTTCCCCCCCCGCTGCGCACATCTACAAGAGCTTCTCACAACATTAGAATATCATCAAAAAGTGAATATCGATATATTGTATTCCATCTTTATCATAAAATCAATCTTGGAAGATTAATGGGTCAAAGGCAAGAGGTGAAAAGAGTTACCATCCTGAAGGTCCTCCAGACCAGCCATGCATCACTGGTGAAGTCAGGGATTGATGGTGGAAACCATTCTTCCAAAGTCTGAAAAAAGGCCAGAACTTCCATCATGGAGCAGATTGTGATCAACAGGAACCCAATCTCATGTCTCCGTACATGACTGAACCTCATCCAGTCATGTCTGGTCGTCTACTGGATTGACCAAGGAAGTGGTGGGAGGTTTTACGTCAATGTCACTGTTTCCATTCATGTTGGCCAACGCAGATGACGGCCGCCTGATGTCTTCTTGTCTAGTCACTGTGAACGTGGCCCTGAGACCATAGAAAGGTCCATGAGGATGCCGCGTGGTCCGCTCCGAGGTGACATAAAAATAGCCATGACGTTACGAAGAAACATGAAGTAATCTTCGCACTTCCCTATTTTGTGTGTAGACATCTGGAGGAAGCATTTTGCATTTCTTGGAGCCACCACACCAATTCTCGAGAAGAAGAGTATTTAGGTGAATGTGCAATCAGATTGCTGGGAAATAGATGGAGCCGGCGTGTAAAAGAGGTTTTATCACAAACCTCGGTATCTTACATGTCAATCAAGACTAACAGAAGAAGTGTGGAGATGCCCGATATCTCCTCCAGCGTCCCCCACCACAAACCACCCCGTGAGATCCCACCAGATAGCATCTACTTATGGTGTCCAATGATTGATGGCTCCCAAGGTGCCATAGGGCCCAAAGAAGAAAACGCCATAGTTTTGATTCCAAGTTGTTTTTTTTAAAGGGGTATTCTGGTAAGAATTTGTCTCAGTTTCAGACTGCTGAGATACCCTACTAGGAGACTTTGTGCCCTCAATTAAACGAGGCATTAGTTGAGCATGCCCACTGCTGCTCGATTCATCCTCCAAGGGTTTGTTATATCGATTGTTGGGGGTCTCTACAGTCAGAGTCGGGCAGATCTAGGAGTAATAATAAAATACCCCTTTAAATGGATAAATGCTTAAAACAGCACCACATATGTCCGCAGGCTGTTGGTGGTACTGCAGCTCAGTCTACTCATTTCTATAGGACAAAGTTGTAATATCAGGACCGGTCTCAACCTATGAAAAGGTGTTGTGAGGTTTTGGAAAGGAAGCAGCCATGATTCTCTTAGGCCAGGTTTAAAGAGACATATTTGGTGGTCCGTATTCAGACCGCAATGTCCGTCCTGACCGGGGGTCTCCTGATCTGACAGCCACAAGACATATATAAGGCTGTAAGCTCAGGCCAGGACACCCACGGGTGAGACATCATGGTCTCGGATCATGCTTCTTGGACGTCCGAATTCGGCCCTATCATGTATAATCCCTTTAAGAGGGGGGGGGGAAAGGAGGCGGTAAAGGTGTTTTCCTATGTCATAAAGTCATGACTGGTGTGGATCTGAACACTGATCCTGACAATGAAGGGGGAAAAGCGCTGGTATTGTTTCCTTGGACAGAAGTGCCAAAGCCACCAAGGACCCCCTGGTATCCCAGAGGTCGGACCACCACGGATCATAAAATGATCGCTATCCTGGCGATATACCATCACTTTGTCAGATGGGAAATCATTTTCACAGACATAAGGGGCAATTCTGAGATATTTTTTGCCCTATTAAAGGGGTTGTCCACATTTTGGGACAATTTTCTTTTTCTTAAATACACGTAATTTTTGGCTAAAAATCATTTTCATAATTGGATTCCATTCCAATATCAATGTTGCGCTGTTTGCCTTCTATAGTCTATTGTTGGTTGCAGACTGAGTCAACTGAGCCTCTGTCAGCGAGCCCGCTATAACTGTGTGATAGTGAGTTGATAACTCTAACATCTGTCTTTTTCTGATTTATGACCACAAAGTAGGTTGTACAGGGAAATAAAAAGTCTGTAAAAGCCCCAAGGTGGCAAATTTTTAATGAAACCCAATTGCAAAAGTGATACATGCATTTAAGTATATACGTAAGAAAAGTGCAAAACAGGGCACTGATCAGCTATCCGGAGGAAATGATGCGCCGGCACAGATAGCCATCCTGGCACATAGCCCCAGTCAGTCACCCCCTTCCCCGGAGGACTGATAATCTGGAGCATGCGTACAATATGGATCTGGTTACATATCACACCACAGCAGATTACTCAGTCCAGGGCGACAAGTGCATTATTGCAAAATACAGCTGTTATCTGTCCGGAAACTCAAGCTGTGTGTGTCTGAGCCTGTAAGAAGACGGACAATGTGGTCAGTGTGCTCACTGTGTGCCAGCCAGATAGGAGACGGCCCCCCGTACGACATCCACGGACCCCCTCGCCCCCTCCGCCAGGAGACTATTATTGGAAATTTGAGATATTTCAGTAAAACATTCATGAAATTATTACATTAGACGTATTAAATATTGCATGCACTTTAGCAGGTCCGCTATTGTCAAAAAGTGGGATCGCTAAAGTCAAGTAGGTGGAGCCAAGTGAGGGTGTTGCTGCCCTATCTCAAGTTTGGCCAATCAGGATCACAGCTTTAATACTCGACTGGTCAATAGGCAGCGACCTCCCCACGCAGCGCCAACTACTGGACCGGCTCACTGAATAGTCTACGGATGTTTACAAAGGACCTGTCACTTACCCCCAATACTTGTTTTTTTTACCTGGTGTAAATGCCGCTGTTCTCCTGAATCCGGCGATGTTTTTCTTTTATTTCTGCACCTCTCCCTTCCTGAGATATGGCCCTTTCTTTTATTGCACACAGATCTAGTCTTGTTACAAGTGGGCGTGAACCTTAACTCTTCTCTGTAGCTGACACCCAGTTGGCTATAAAACCTAGTTGTGAAGATAGGGCCATAACTCGGGAACAAAGAGGCGCAGGAAGAAAAGAAAAACATCGCCGGATTCAGGAGAACAGCGGCATTTACACCAGGTAAAAAAAAAAAGAAGATTTATGGAGAGTGATAGGTCCTTTTTAAATATCAACCCAAACTCCCCTCCTCCAACACTTGCAGCCCACCAGGGGTTTACAGAAACTTTGACCCCTTTTGGCTCAGGAATCCTGGGAAATTCAGAGCAGTAGACAATGAAGCAATGTGCAGAATAACCCCAGCACAGCGGAAATACCGTAACCAGAATTAATAACCATTAACTAAACATTATTACCCTCCTCATTCACTGCAGTATCCTAATGTCCGCACCATTGTGGCCGAGTGACCACCATCACTGCCAGATCCCCCCAACCGGAGCTCATGATGCCAGTACAATACGCCATGTTCTTACCACCACGGTTTAGTATGATATTAATAAAGATAAAATAGCAGTTTAATGACTCGTGAACATGGCGGCTGCAAGTTCTTCTCACTACTTGCCTCGGTGCACCCGAAAGAACTGGTGTCACTAACTCTGAATAACTCTGGACATGCCCTGGACTTCTCGCCAAGTGCCCCAGATCACATTGATCTGTACCGGCACTGACATAGACTCCCTGCCTCAGCACTCTCCGTCCTGTAGGTTCTTTACACCACCACTCTCTGTCATGTAGGTTCCTTACACCACCACGCTCCGTCCTGTAGATTCCTTACACCACCACTCTCTCATGTAGGTTCCTTACCCCACCACACTTCATCCCGTAGATTACCTACATCACCACTCTCCATCATCTAGGTTCTTTATCCCACCAATCTCAGTCCTGTAGGTACTTTACCCCACCACTCTCCATCCTGTAGGTTCCTTACCCCATCCCATTTCATCCCATAGGTTCCTTACCCCACCACCACTCCCCATCCTGTAGTTCCTTACCCCACCACTCTCTATCCTGAAGGTTCCTTACCTCACCACTCTCCATCCTGAAGGTTCCTTAACCCACCACTCTCCATCATGTAGATCCTTACCTCACCACTCTCCATCCTGTAGGTTCCTTACCCCATCACATTTCATCCCATAGGTTCCCTACCCCACCACTCTCCATCCTGCAGATCCTTACCCCACCACTCTCCATCCTTTAGGTTCCTTACCCCACCACTCTCCATCCTGTTTTTCCTTACCTCACCACTCTCGATCCTGAAGGTTCCTTACCCCACCACTCTCCATACACTGATCTCTCCTGCAAACCACATATCCAAGCCCTTTCCACTTCCTGCCGACTTCAACTCAAAAATATTTCATGGATCCGCACATTCCTAAACCAAGAATCTGCAAAAACCCTAATCCATGCCCTCATCATCTCCTGCCTCGACTACAGTAACCTCCTGCTCTGTGGCCTCCCCTCGAACACTCTCGCACCCCTAAAATCTATTCTAAACTCTGCTGCCCGACTAATCCACCTGTCCCCCCGCTATTCCCCGGCCTCTCCCCTCTGTCAATCCCTCCACTGGCTCCCGATTGCCCAGAGACTCCAGTACAAAACCCTAACCATGACGTACAAAGCCATCCACAACCTGTCTCCTCCATACATCTGTGACCTCGTCTCCCGGTACTTTCCTGCACGCAACCTCCGATCCTCACAAGATCTCCTTCTCTACTCCCCTCTTATCTCCTCTTCCCACAATCGTATACAAGATTTCTCTCGCGTATCACCCCTACTCTGGAACCCTCTACCACAACACATCAGACTCTCGCCCACCATCGAAACCTTCAAAAAGAATCTGAAGACCGACCTCTTCCGACAAGCCTACAACCTGCAGTAACCACCAATCAACCAAACTGCTGCATGACCAGCTCTACCCTCACCTACTGTATTCTCACCCATCCCTTGTAGATTGTGAGCCCTCGCGGGCAGGGTCCTCTCTCCTCCTGTACCAGTTATGACTTGTATTGATTAAGATTATTGTAAGATTCAGTATAATCTGTAACTTATTCATTAAAATCCTTGATGTTTGCAGGCATAGGAGTCCAGTAGGCGGTGCTACTTGTGACTGACATGCACAGTCATAGTGGGAAAGACTGTCAATCACTGAATAGGACCGCCCACTGGACTCATGCACACAAACACCTGGGATTTCAATGAATAAAATTGTACGTTTTATTAAAACTTTTCCCAAATTATAAAAATCAAAATGATCAGCTCCTCCTGCTCTGTCATTTCATCATTTCACCATGACCGGTTCCCTTAATGCAGATTATTAAAAAGTCCACATAGACAACAATTGTGGCATTTTTTCAGCATCTTCTATGGCATTTTTTTTTTGCTTTATCTTCTCTATGGGAATTGAAAAAATACCAGAAAATAAGCACAAAAAAAGGACAAAGGAGACGCAACCCAACATTGGATCCTTATAGCATTTATAGGATTTTTCCTACGTGGTGAAACACCTGTAACAACAACCTATGGGATCTCTTGGAATGGCTTTTTCTATGATTTTAATTGCAAAGTCTGGAAACTCCCCGTATTACAGAGCCGTACAAGGACAAACTGATTGACATCCACGGCTACCGGCCTGAAGGTTCACATACCTGGAATAGCAGAAATACTTTTACCTATGGGATATGATTATTAACTTCCCATCTTGGCAACCGGTTCACATTTTTATCGCAGACTCTAGAACATGAGAAGAATGCTTAATACGATGTCCGATGGTCTCCTATTCCGGCAGAGGTACTACGAGGGCAACGAGTCTTCTACATGGCCACCAGGTGACATTACACTTTTTGGCTCGGTTGCCTGCTGCTCCCACAGGCAACATCAGCTTTTTTCCTAAGCGTGTCAGAAGCAGGCTCTGAGTTGACACGCAAATTCACCTGGGGGGCCACATTCTGATAAAACATCCCCTTTAGGGTATATTTACATGTATTAAAATTTTTGCTGTGGATTTATCACCTAAATCTGCACTAAAATCCATTACACTTTGCTCTTACTGAGTTTGTCGAGCAGAAACAGCTTTAAAAAAAACACCCATTTTTCTGAAGTTTTTGGAGGAGTTTTCCTTTTCCTGAAGCATTTTTTTGGGGGGGATTTGGCAGTGCCTAATTTAGGCCTCTTTCACACGTCCGATCTTCTCAAGCTATTTTCATAGATCGCATTCGTACCTGTGATGGTCTATGGGACCAGTCACATGTCTGTGATTTTTTTCGTCAGCTGAAAATCGTAGAAACATGTCCGATTTTGATCAGATCACAATCACCAAATCAAGTCTAGGGGTCCGTAAAAAAAAAAATCGGGCTGCAATTCGATGACAGTCAGAAAGAAAAAGGTGGAGAAACTTTTTTTATGTCTGCGTACAAGAAAAACTGATGACACTTGGACCAAATTTGATCCCATCAAAATCCACTTCAAAGAAGTGACCGACAATTTTTTTTATCTCCATCGGGTGTTTTTCACATCCTTTTCAAGAAAAAAAAAAAGAAAGATAAAAAAACCTCCTCGTATGAACACCAAAATTGACTTTCCTTAGAGTTTTCCAAGCGATTTGGAAGCATTTTTGGAGAAGATCTGCTCCAAAAAGCTCCTCCAAAAACTATGAGGCTAAACAAGCTCTGGATTTTGCACCTGTAAATCTGCAGCAAATCCGCTACATGTGAACACATCCATCAGAAACGTTTTTTTTTTTAATACATGAAAATCAGACCTAATGTCTGTGCCACCAAATATCCATGGTAGATGCGTCTATACGTCTGCCGCCATTGTCGGGACAGATACAGATCTCATTTCGTTGCCCATTTGGGTTTTGACCATTTGTTGAGTATTGTATAACGTGTGAGAAAAGTACACACCTGAGAAGAAGAGGCCTAGACATAAGCAGATCACCCTGCTGGGAGGGACAGATCCTCCTCCATTAACAGCTCTGGACTGAAATGTCTCTTCAAAAGACCTCACCCTGTCCATTCATGTGACCGGAGGTAGAAGAATTGGACCTCCTTTGTTTTGGACCCATTATCATAAAGCTTTTCAATTCCTTACTGAACACCATGATAATAATTATTATTCAGAGATCGGTTCCCATTATACTTCACCTATTGAACACCCCCACCCAACAAAAAAAAGAAAAATGATGTGTCGATAACTTTAGGCTCCTACAACAACAAAACTCTAACAAAAGCTGGTGAAGGTTATTACAGAGTCCAAATAAGAAAGGTCTATGGCTACAATCTATTGGGGCTTCATAAGAGTTAAGACTCAAGACCCCCTCTAACCCACACCATACTTCCAATCTGTTTTTGGAGCCAAAAACCTTTTTGGAAATACAGATCTCCATGACGCATTTCATACATCCTGAATGTGACTGACGATCTGATTATCCGGTCAACTTGAACTCTGGGAGGTTCCGGCTGCGCCAAGGAGATCTCTTAACTTTTCGGGAAGTCTTCACTTTTTTTTTCGGGAAGTCTTCCACTTTTTTTCGGGAAGTCTTCACTTTTTTTCGGGAAGTCTTTACTATTTTTCGGGAAGTCTCCCACTTTTTTTTCGGGAAGTCTTACACTTTTTTTCAGGAAGTCTTCCACTTTTTTCAGGAAGTCTTCCACTTTTTTTCGTGAAGTCTTCCACTTTTTTTGGGAAGTCTTCCACTTTTTTTCTGAATGATGGAAGTAGAGATAACCTTCAAAAAGTAATGCGTGGTAAATCTGTCCAATCCATGGTATGGCTCTGCTGCACTTTTGATGGGGAAACGGGTTTATACCCCCTGGCCACATACATGAGGTAGCAGTCACCCGAGCGTTGAGTGTTTTTTGAGGAGAAAGTTGCTGTCAGACATTTTTGACATCGGCTTATCTCCAGTGAAAATATAAGAATTCCAAATGCCCGATCCTTGTCTTCCTCCAACAGGAATGGTCATAAGGCCCTCATATACATCAGATGGTCGGATGAGATAAGATAGCTGAGATAAGATAGCCTTCCTGTAGTGTATATGGGGGCTTTAGGCCATTTATGTAGAAAGGATCAGGCATGTTGAAATTCAACATGCCCGATCCTTCTTTATCCCAAGCACCTGCCATTGGGGGACAGAGTTGGGGCACCACCTTATAAATTAGATAATATTTAGGTCTGGCCAAAATATCGGGCAACCTATTGTAATACTGGATATCCAATGTGTATAGACAAATAACAGTATATATATATATATATATATATATATATATACACACATACATACATTAGTTTCAGAGGAAGCTTTTGTTTGTGCAGTAAACATTGTCCTTGTGCTTTATGGACCTGTAAACTGGACATAACATGACCTGTAAATAAATTATATTTTGCCCTCACGTGTCCACACCCATAAAGGACATGACACGTCGTATTTGTTAGTGTTTCACCTCACAGCTTTCTACATCCAGAGCCTATGATAGTCAGTCATAAAAAACTAACAGAACAATGACCAGTTATTATGGGTCAGTAGTGACTTGTACAGATCAAACTGGTTGAAGAAAAGTCGTAACGGCTGAAATTACTCACTCAAAGATCTAGTCAGACACGTCCGGGTGACAACCAATATGGCCGACACTGCAGATCCACAAGTCATGAAAGCCAGGCGGTCATTATGGGCACCTACTGGTCCTTCGAATGCCAAACCAAACAGGACAACTCAGTTCAACCCGCTTCATGACTCAGAACTTTCTGCTTTCTTTGCTGTCTATCACCCTGACATGGGGCGTCGATACAAGACATTTCCTTCCTGACCCAGTCTCACCTGCAACCTACAGGCACTTGTAACCACCCACATGAGACGGTATGTGAGGAGTGTCTCACATATGGAGGTAGAGGAAGAATGCAGATATTTCTCATATTATGCGTATTGTTCACTGCTATCAGCCATATCATTGGGAAAAGTAGGGAGGAAGTATTCTTCTATTAACATGAAGTCCCTAACTTTATATATCAGCAATTCCACATAATGTTCCAGAACTACTATAGCACGTTGTAGAACCTTCTGCCCAAAATACATTATTCAGGCTTCCTATAGTATATCAATGACTCCTGCTATATGGAGGTGTTCATAGGTTCAAGTGACTGCAGAGGCATATAATCACAATGTATGGTGTGGACACTCCAGAAGACCGCGACTTCCAGTGGTTCCTCATAATGTGAGGTAGACAGACACTCCAGGAGACAATGACTTCCAGCCATTCCTTTCAATGAGATGTAGATACTCTAGGAGACTGTAACTTCCAGCCATTCCTCACAATGCGGGGTGAACAGTCCAGGAGACAGTGACTTCCAGTCATTCCTCACAATGCGGGGTGGACAGTCCAGGAGACAGTGACTTCCAGCCATTCCTCACAATGTGAGGTGGACACTCCAGGGGACAGTGACTTCCAGCCATTCCTCACATTGTGAGGTGGACAATCCAGGAGACAGTGACTTCCAGCCATTCCTCACAATGTGAGGTGGACACTCCAGGGGACAGTGACTTCCAGCCATTCCTCACAATGTGAGGTGGACACTCCAGGAGACAGTGACTTCCAGCCATTCCTCACAATGTGAGGTGGACACTCCAGGAGACAGTGACTTCCAGCCATTCCTCACAATGTGAGGTGGACACTCCAGGAGACAGTGACTTCCAGCCATTCCTCACAATTTGAGGTGGACACTCCAGGGGACAGTGACTTCCAGCCATTCCTCACAATGTGAGGTGGACACTGCAGGAGACAGTGACTTCCAGCCATTCCTCACAATGCAGTGTGGACACTCCAGGAGATGGTGGCTTCCAGCCTTTTCTCACAATGCAGGGTGAATAGTCCAAGAGTCCAGGACTTTCAGTAAATTGATCGCACTATTATCCTCTTAGCCCAACATTAAAGTTTGATTGTCTCCTTAAACAGCCTCTAAACACATGGCACAAGAGATGTCCATGCTGGAGATGGTCTGGGGGAAGATTTATGTACCCATCAGGATTCTTTACTTTCTTTTACCCCTTTAATGGCAGCAGATCTGTACTAAGGCTCTCGGCAAACACTAGGGTGGCACCCTAAGGTGTAAGTTGGGTGGACTCACTTCAAGTTTCAAGGAGAGGAGTTCGCTTACTTCTTTGTCCGGTCTCAAGCATCCAACTCTCACAGTCTCGATACAGACCATAATGCCCGGCCCGACGGTGAATCTTCTGATGCCAACACATCAGCCTCATCAGCAAATGAAACTGTTGAGTTCGGGTTGGAGACTCGCGACCCGTCCGGATATTGTGGTCCGTATTCAGACTGTGAATGTTGGATGTGTGAAACCAGCTTGTTTGGGAAAAGGTATGTTGGGGACCCTATCTTTTTCTACAGAGGGCTTACAATACTCCACATCCTCGTGGTTTTCTATGTGCCATGCTGCATTTTTTTGTACTTGTGTACTTGGGGAAGAAAGTCATTTTTATAAGCTTTAAAAATAAAAAAATATAAATAAACAAAAACTATGACCATGAATGAAACTCGGGGTCCTTCATTGTCAGTAACAAAATATATCTCTATCATTATTGTTTTTGGAGTAGAGGGGGCAGCATTCACTCAAATCAGTAAAAAGAAATGCCTGATAGCAGAGGACAATAACTCGCCCACCAACCAAAGCCAGTGTAGTAATAAGAATGCACAGACACAAATTAGGAATCATACCACTGCTATTTCTGTCTAATTTTACTGCCCGATACCAATAAAACCTGAACCGTGTCATTTCATAAAAAAGTATCCTCCACCAATTAGGAACCTGGTCGTTTCAGCAGCCGTATTATCCGGACGGGACCGTGAGAAAGTCATGAATCAAATGATGCGGCCGCTTTCCCCAATGACATTTTTTTTGTCTCTCCTGGTGCCTCCGCCCAAGTAAATCCAGCAGAAGAGCCGGGGAGTGGAGCCGAAAATATTTATAGAGCAGGTGGAGGAAAGAAGAAGAGGCGCTGAAGAAGTTTCTGGGCTGAATGAAAGGGCCGGTACACCGCCCCATGTTCTCCGGGTCAGGCAAAAAAACATCAGCTCAAGTTATATACAGTCATACATATACAGGGTGACCAAAAACCAAGCCCCTTCTGTATACCGGACTCCATCCCAATATTACCAATATGCCCAATATGTAAGTTATTGTTCAGGGGGAAAGTTAAAAAAAAGTACAGGGTGGGCCATAAATATGGATGCACCTAAATAAAATGGGAATGGTTGGTAATAATCAACTTCTTGTTTGTGGCACATTAGTATATAGGAGGGGGAAAACTTTTCAAGATGGGTGGTGACCGTGGCGGCCATTTTGAAGTTGGCCATTTTGGATCCAACTTTATAAATGGCCCACCCAGGTGTATCCATATAAATGGCCCACCCTGTATAGGCCAAAAAATCCAAAACAGCCACTCGTTTACTTTTTGCTACTATTGGTTTGTTATTAGAGGGGCGGTCCTCTGAATTTGAGTAGAGTAGATGCCACATACAAAGCCCGTCGGTCTGTGGAGGACCTGCATCCTGGATGTGGTGTAATACTTCAGTTCCCCTGTGGAGATGCTGTAGGGAAACTAAACATTTACTTTCCCGCAGATTACAGATGATCGCTGGGGGTCCCAGCAGGAGAACATCATATTTTGGACTTTCTTTGTCTCGCTATGTTCAACTGATCTGTAGGTGGCCCTGCCAGGATCTCGTTTATCAGGATACAGACAGGACCCTGAACTAGGAGACTAAACACAATGTGAACACGGCCTGAGAAATGAAACGGACGAGGTTGAGTTTGGTGAGATCTGCTTTTTTAGACCCCAATTTATTCACCTATTAACCCTTTCTCCGCATAGCCAGGACTGCTCAACTCTCACTCGCGGCAGCACTGCCCAGAGTGATCAACAAAAAGTTGCACAATATGATAAAAGGGTTTTAGATAAACCATGGCTTCTTTCTATCAGGCACAGCGCCTCTCTTGTCCATAGGGGATTGCATCTCAGCCACCCGTTCACTGAGCTGCAATACCATATGTAGCCTGTGAGGAAGAGTGGCGCTGTTTCTATCAGTACATTCAACCTCTGTAAACAGGTTAAACTGATGCCGGATTATCAGATTAACAGTAATGTATACATTTGTATACACAACAACCATCCTGTACCTGTTTTTCCTGCAACCTTGCATTGCCCAACGTTTAAATATTACCTTTCGTAAAATCACAACCCGTGCAAAAAAATGTCATCAATGCAAAAGACGTGACTCATTATGGGTAATTGCATATGTCCAATGAATCAAACCACCATAACCTTTAATAAGTGACGCCATTTTATTCTGCCGGTAACAATCCTGTGGACTTCTAGGACTAAATTTGGGACGTGAGAACTGTGAACAGACAGGTGATACTGATATAAAAAAAAATGTGCAAATTGTATGAATGCAATGAAACTGCTGAACCAAGGATTCACAAATTGGATTTAACAACACCACACCTGTCCACTATAATTAATCCGGCCGAGCTGCAATACCACATACAGCCTTCGGACAGGGGTGGCGCTATTTTTTTGGAAAACCCCTTTAAATGCACAAGTGACAGAGAACATAAGAAATATTTTATACCAGGAGCTCCCAAAATGTGGCTTTCCATCAACTGAAGAATGAAAACTCTGAGCATGATGAGAGTTGTAGTTTTATAAAAGTATTAGGGTCACAGGTCAGGGGTCACATCAGAGGTTGTAAGAGGACAAACCTTTCTAGGCTTTATCTTGTCTTGAATATCGTATTGTCCGATTCCCTTGTAGCTTATTCCCAGCCACCAGGGGATTCCTTGCTTGTCCTGGAAAGATTGGGAAAAAAAGTTTTATCAAAGTGTTCCAAACTAGGAATAATGTCTATCCTACAATTGACCTATATGTACATTATGAGCCACAGAACAACGACTGGGGCACCAACTTGCACTGATGGCCAACACCCATCTGATCGGTATGGTGGGTTTAAGATAATTTGGCTGGCAGTCATCTTGGCGTCTCGCCCATAGACAGGAGCAGACATGGACTGGCCCTCGGGAGAACAGGTAAATCTCCCGGTGGGCCCCCATTCTCCTCTATATGAGCAATAGTTGGCAAAATGGTGAAAAGAGGTTTTTCAATCCAGCAAAGTGAAATAAAAGCAAAAATATTTTATTACGACTTTATTAAAATAGTAGAATGAGCATAAAAAAATATACTGACACTTTTCGAGTCTAGCTGACTCTTAATCATAGATATACCGGTAGTTAAAAAAAGGACAATCGGTCACTGTTTTTCATTTGTTCTCACGCCTTTCCTTTCCTGAGATACGGTCCCTTCTTCCCGGTATGTAAATGAAGTCTTGTTAGAAACTGGGCGTGGTCTTCAGGAACACACCCACAGATAAGAGTTTATCACCACACCCACTTAGTTAACAAGACTAGATTTATATACAGGGAAGAAGGGGCCATATCTCAGAAATGGAGAGGGGCAGGAGCAAGAGAAAAACATCACCGAAATCAGGAGAACAGAAGCATTTACACCAGACAAAAAAAATTACATATTTATGGCAAGTGACAAGTCGCCTTTAAGTCATCTGCCCTGCTAGAAAGATGCCATAGATTTGAATCGGGACCTGTATCCAACTCAAAAATAGTGGTCTCCAGACTATTCTCTCACGTCCGCTTTAAAAAAGAGATGACAACCTATGGGCAGTCAAACAAGTGTGAATAAATAGTATATATGATCCCCACAGCAGCATCAAGACAAGGGACCCCTGTTCTCGGGATGGGTGCTGGTCCTAGAGGTGAATGTGCCGTAAGTGTCCGAGGTATGGATACCCCTTTTAGGAGCAAGTTAGGAACAATTTTCTGAATTTAGGTTCAAACGGCCTTTAATAAGTTATTGTTATTTTGATTTTAGCCTACGAAACATTCCCAGGATTATGTAAAAGAAAAAATCCATAAAAGATGTTAAAAACCCTAAGTGAAACAACAGCCAGCCAGCATGTGAAGTAGCCCAGGGGATGCAGCTCAATGCCAGGCAGCAGAAGACAAAGGAAATGAAAGCAATAGAAAAACTTCCAGCGTTTCATAGAGAACATCTTCATAAAAGATCAAAACCCTGGAAGCGCACGGCCAATTCTTTCCACTTTATTAAAGGCCGTCTTGACCTAGTAATAAAGTCTGTGAAGATGAAAATAACCATTTTATGGATGTGTTTATAGAGGAACGGTCACTGACCTTTACTTTGTAGTAATGAACACCATATGTGGGCAGAGCTTCCACTATTTTCATGTACCTGTAGGTGGGGGAACAGAGAAAGAAGAAAAGATGTTGCATAAAATATTGAACTAAAGTTGACATTTATTGCAGTTTTGTCATCACAACGGTCATCTAGTGGCCGACACACTGCGGGCATCCTACAATATTCACTGGGCTAGCTGACAATTAACTACATCATACCAAGTAAAAGACTGCAGGCAATTAGGTTAGTGACCTGTAGAATAGTGAAAAGTGGGCCATCCTGGATGTCCACGTGCTGCGCTGACCAGCGTATGAGCTGGTGGTGCAAATGGAACCAGTGGACAACTACCCCCCAAGTTTTTCTTCAGGGAGGATGCCAACTGGTTCCCACAACTGAAAACAAGTTAAAGCGTAATTTCCAACATTTGAAATTATCGCCTATCCTATGGATAGGTGATGACTTGGGGGCTGTTGTGGGTTTGAAACTCTGAAATGCCTTGTCCAAATCAATCAACACTTTCCGATCACCGAGTTAGAAACTTATCAAGTATCCTGTGAAATAACGCTTTAACCAAAGGATTAATATTGTAGTCTAAGTTAATCCAGTACTAGCATTGAGCAAAAAGATTTGCAGGACCCTGGTCCAGCGGTCACATCATAACCATGCGAACTTCCTCCAACCTGCGGCATCCCCAGCGACTCTTCTGATTAGTAGGTCCAGCGCGATATTGTGCCTAATAACATTATGGGGCGACAGGTAGGAGGAGGCTCACGGTGCTCTGGCCCGGTAGCCCCAGACTTCCAGTGTGACCACCAGACCAGGATCTTTTTGCTCAACTTTACCCAATACACGTTGGATTTACATAAATGTGGTGGCACCTTTTGCCACGGTACCAATTTTTTTCCTCCCGCCCATACGTAGACCCCCAAAATAATCTGCCAACATTTAGACAGGGTCTTCCACGAGGGGATCATATGAAGTGCCGAGAATTTTACATCATGACCAAGCCTCTTCCAGACCCCTCCATGGAAGAACTCTCCTGGAAGCGTTGCTTCCTGAAAAGTTTCAAGAAGAATTTGGTGTGCATGCGAGAGATTTGCCAAATCCTCCATCAGTCAGGGTGTGCTCTCTCATGTTTCTGGAGTTTTGGCAAATTTGGCGCCCAATGTATTGCACCAATATCCATCTACAAGCCATACTAGGGATATCAAAGAGGGATCCCTTGAGTTATCAGAGCACAGAGGAGGACACCGTGCACCTCATGCACATGCGTATCTTACCGGACTATGGCTTGTCCTCTAGTGACACCTTTTAGCTTCTTGCAATGTTCGATGACTCGATCCTCACTAGACGTGAAAAAAGAATAAAATTTGCATTACAAGACAGTCGATGTTGTCTTCTTCCTCCTTCATTGCTATATTTGCGCATTTTAGCACATTGCCAACCATGTGGCATTTATAAAATGGTTTTATGTGGCAGAGGAGCCTTTGGAGCCAAGGCCACCTGCATCTCCTTCAGCTTCACCCCTGGTTACTGAGTGACTGTCCATGCAGCAAATACTCCTGCAATCCAATGTGCGTCGGTGGTAAGAAGCTACAACCCCATGTGGCCGGCTACTAGTATTGAGGAATGTTCCGGTACGGGTTGCATAGTCGTGCAGATCGAGTACATACCAGTAGGTAATGGACGGGTGTTCGTGCAGCGTTCTGGTGGGAAGTGCTGGCAGAATCTTCAGATCTTTTCGTGCATTTTCATCACTAGAGCAGAACACAGAAGAAGAAAAGTGAAACTATTGTTTGTTTTTCCTGGTAGGGGATGAATTACTAATCACCGAGGAGCATTGTTCATTTACACTCAAATTTCAAGGTGGACTGTTCTTGAGTGACAGCGACACAATACAATTAGGGTATGTACACCTCTGACTGTTAGGATGGAAGCTACAGACTGCAGAGAAAAGCAGGATCAGACTTTAAGAAAGCAAACGGCAAAACCATAACAAAAATACCATAAATAAAATCTAAAAATTGTGCAAAAATTTTCTATTTAGCCACTTAATCTGCTCAAACTGGGTGACGTATAGTAAGCCTAGCATGAAAGCTTCCATGACGCTTGTCACTGCGCTTTCTTCGAATCATGTGCAATGCATTTCAGCGCAACTAGGCAGATTTTTGGAAAATTGAGTGTCAACCTCCTTGGAACGGCTATGGGAACCATATTGGTCATTCACTGCCTTTGCTAAAAAAAAAAAGGCAATATTAACAGATTATTTGTAGGCTATAGGTCTCCATAGATGTGAGATTATAGTCAGTCAAACCCTCTGATATCAGATCAGTATCGTGTAGCTCGGTTATAGGCAGTATATGCCGGTTTTACAGACCAACGCCAGCATATCCTTACATTATGCCCCCTAAATATAATACTGCCACTCACTGTGATACACACTGTACTCCCCTAAAGAAACTAGCCACGTGAAATCCACCACCTTGGCCTCCACGATGACCGTTTGGTGATCCTATCCAGTCGAGACGAAACGGCCAACGCAAACATGTTGTTCTCCTTTCTTACCACAGCACCCTTAGACTTCAGTAGACAAGAACACCTCTTCTACATGTGGCTACGATAGAAGTTCAGGTATGGTCTTAGTCTCAAAGGCAGAAAGTGCCCCCCAACCCTTATTTTAGCTCTGGTGACCACATCGGATTTAGGTAATGAAAGGCCTCTATAAAGTACACCCCCTTTTGGAACTGCCTAAAGATCTCTGATCCAATATTTTAGGCAAACTGTCCCTTACAAGAAATTTCCGAGCAGGGCCAGAAGAGGTTTGGTTGTTCTACCGACGCCTTTCGATGAGGAAATCACTTTTGGATCAAGGTCATAGGCATCAACAATGTGGTCTATCAGGTGAGAAGTTATGGTGAATTTCCTCAGATTTTCTTAACAACCTTCCTGTCTAGTAGTTTAGTCATTCGCAGAGGTTCCTTTCAACACAATGAGGGAAAAAAAAGCTTTTTTTTGTTCTGTCAAAATGCGGGCAATATATAAATCTCGTCTAACGATGGAAATTTTTTTGAGTTGGAGGAAACACGCAACGAGGCTCATCATCCACACGTGCATCGGTCGGGAACAAAACGGTTCATTTCAGTAAAGTAGAATCTGATCATTAATAATCGTTTTGTAATCAGCGCTCCAATTCTGGAATTTCAAGAATGTGAAAGATCGTGCTCCTGCAATTATAGCGAGTCTAATAAATCTCCTCCGATCACTAAACATGGCCTGACCGAAAGCTAAAACAAGTCAGACTGAAAACCCACAAATTTTCAATATCATTTTCCTTCCAAATTTAATTTACTCACAATGTAATAATTTGGAAAAGGTATTAATTAAAAATTTGATAAATCATCTCTGCTACCCATTTATTGAAAGAATAGCAAAATTAAAGGCGTTTTCCGGCATTTTTGGGGAAATACATATCCAATCCATCCTCCGTACTGCACTGATGGTGCCCTGCCTGGTTTTTCGTCCTGTAACGCTGGCCTAAAATGCTCAAAACTGTAAAGTAACGTAAACTATCACCTTTTAGGAGGCCCAATTTGCAAGAGGATTCTGTGAAAATTGGGACCACTACAAAATGGATATCATGACGAATCTGGAGACATGTGACCCTCACCGTTATGGGCAAAGATTGGCTGCCATGGATCGGTGCCAAGGTGAAACGTCAAAACCAGAAGGGCACCAAGGAACTAGGAGTAAAACTGGAAAATCCTTGTAAAGGTCACTTTTTTCACAATCTAATTTTTTACCATTTTAAAATACCGGAAAAACAAATTTTAAATTTTTTTTCAAGGGACATTTTTAGTGTTTTTTCATATTGATTGTCATGATTTATGTGCTTTTCTTGGCATTTTTTTAGTACTAGAAAGAAAAATTATACCCAGTGCATATTTGGATTAAAAAAAATAATAAATATATATATATATATATATATATATATATATATATATATATATATATATATATATATATATATGAGTTAAAATACCACTGACCTAAAAAGGTTCCATTAATACACAATTAAAACTAAAACACATTGCTTTAAATGCCTCTATTGACTTTATCCATCATGTTGGTAGCCAATCAGCTTTCCCATAAACTTTTACAAAGTTCTAAGAAAATAAAAAGTTACATTTGCTGGTTAACTTTTTGTGCCTTTTTTGCTGTGTATTTTTTATTTTTCTACTTTTTATGGCAGCTTTATGCTTAATATATGACTAGGAATTCACCCCTCAAAAAAACATATTTACTGAATGTCAATGAAGAATGACAATTATTAGGAAGTCGATTTGCATTTTCTGCTGTACCAATAGAGATTTCTGGAAAGAGACAGGGGCTGTGTTTATTCTGCTGTGAGTCCCTATAGCAGTGGCAAACGTTCAACACATGTTCCAAGGGGATAGACAAGAGTGGCCATTGTCAGGGGGCTTCTGGTGCTATTTTTGACATGTGTTTTATTGTGTTTATCCTGTCCATACAGAAGTCAGACTAATCAGCCCGGCAGTCACCAGAACAACGCTCCCTGCTGGGAAGGCATGTGCTGACACCACAGAACAACTCATATTAAGAAGCATTTGTCACCCGGGCCACCAATCCTGCCTTTCCGGATTCTGCACCAGTTATCAACTTAACATGTTCCTTGAACTGTGATTTATGATCTGATTTAGGTATTGTATGACTGACCGCGCTGTTATTTTTTGGCTCCAGGGAAATTCTCAACTAACTGGCTGATGCCTTTTATGAATCTGCGAGGAGGTCATCAGAATACAGGCCACCAATAAAAGCACCTTCTATGGTTCAGGAGATACAGGCTGACATAAAACATCCTATGTCTGCCCTCAAAAAGGTTTTTATTTTTAACAAAAGCTTTACATGCAATCTTCTATGGAAGAGAGTTGCAAAAAGGGGCAAAGTTTATAAGATAAAGTGGGAGATTGGCCCACCAGAAACTGGAGGATCCTCTGGAAGACCCAACAGGTCCCGTAAGATCCAGAAGAGTTCACAGTGCAAGCAAGTGGGGCATGCACCCGTTTTATATAACTAGTCGATTATCCCCAGATTCAGATTCTCAGCTTCTAGAGGAAGTCATCAGAATACACGTCACCAATAAAAGCACCTGGTGTGGTGCAGGAGACACGGGATGACATACAACATCCTGTGTTGGCCCCAACAAGGTGTTTCTTTTTCCCAAAAAGTTTCATATGCAATCTTCTATGGAAGAGCATTGTACAAAATTGATAAGAGAAAGGGGGGGGACTGGCCCACCAGAAACTGGAGAATCATCTGGTGGACCCAACAGGTCCCTTGAGGTCCACCAGAGTTCACAGTGCAAGTAAGGCAGAGAATGAACCCGCTTTATAGAACTAGTCAATTATCCCTAGT
The DNA here is from genome assembly GCF_051348905.1 of Ranitomeya variabilis. Classification (NCBI taxonomy): domain Eukaryota; kingdom Metazoa; phylum Chordata; class Amphibia; order Anura; family Dendrobatidae; genus Ranitomeya; species Ranitomeya variabilis. Next base: position 199,705,067 of record NC_135239.1, read on the forward strand.
CTTAGCTTCCTTTGCTAAGGTCAAGGTAGTCCAGTCTCTATTTCAGATTTGATTGCCCATGAAAGAGCTTTTCATATCACATGATCTGTATCGGGAACTTTTGGTGCAATTCTATGAGTATGAGTAGCACTGGCTGATAATTTTTGTAATGTGCCTTGGAAACCACAGGTCATAACTTTTCTTCTGCTGCTCATCAGTAGATGGGAAAGGAAGGCCTCCTGGCTTCAACGTTAGGCTGTTGGTAAATTTTGCCCTTTCCATAATAGCATTCTTCGGGTCTTAGGACGACTGTACTCATTAGATGAATGGCAACTGAACCTGACGATTTCACAACCTGACCAACTGATGTTTATCATAACGACGGCAAATGTTGGGAAATAGAAGACCTGAGGATATTGGATTTGTTCACGAGGGAGATAAGCTGCAGCTAGAGATGTCTGGTAGAAGCCCAATAGCATGCTCTGTCATGACGAGCACGCATGTGAATAAACGGGGATAAAAGCTGTTGACCGGATGATTGTTTGGCCGACAGCTATCTCTCCCGTCTCTCTCCTCAACATGAACACACCCTTCTGCTCCCTATTAAAGGGTAGCTGCCAGACTCCTTTGGCAAAATCTAATTTTGCTGCTAAAAGAAGGATTTTTCTTTGAAATTCCAATTGTCCTCTTTCCTCCAACATCGATGAGAAGTCAAAAAGCTCAATAATCATTATATTGTAGACCATAACGCTGATATCGGAAGGTTAATACGACTTTAGTCTTTAGTCTAATTTGTGTAGAGGCGTTTTGGTCAGAATTCCTTCATGGCCATTATTTATGGCACATGGTCAATCAGACTTCTTGCCCCAAGCTTATGTTGACCAAGAAGCAGATAAATTGTAGTCTGATGTGATGACAAAGAAGATATTGAAGATATTGTATCGCCAAGACTCTCATCAAGACACTTTAATACTCTCCTTATCTTGAGATGTTTGCCTCCCTAGAAGGACTCCTCCTGATTCAGCAAATATGATTACAACCACTCAAGATAATAGGAGTTTGGAAAATTAGACAAGGAACCAGGGGGCAAATTAAACTCCAGGTGATCCAGGGAGTCAGGATAAGCTCAGAGCTGTACTTTTGTAACAGCTGAAGAACCCCACATTGGAGACCAACACTATGATGCATGAAAGTTGATATTGCCATGGTATATGGTCATCATTACAGGCTTTACGCAAAGGTACAATAAAGACCTGTCTTAGTAATGAGATGTGTTCTCCACTCCGCTACTACTCTGTACACTGAGGCCATGTGGCAAAAATGGGACATGCTGAAACCTGAGGATATGTAAATATTAGTAGAATACACAGAGGTTACACCTCTCAAACAAATCCAAGGCGGCACAGAAATCGGAACGTCTTCTGACACTAAAGAACACAATGCACAATGTTTAGGTTGTCGGAGAGTGGAAACACTTGCTTATGATCTCGTAATAGAAGTTCATCAATAAATGAAAAGCTTATGTCATATATGATTTGTGATATCCCTTTACAGATGACTGCTAAATTTTCAACCTCCTTGAAAATGGATGTATAAATGGACCCAAAGGAATCGCAGCTTACAGGATGTTTCACCAATGTGGACAAGCGTTTCCACCCAAGTTTTTTATGGTCCTGAGACCCAGACCATGACGAAGTCTCAAACTGAAATATCTTCATGCACAGATATGAAGGAGGGGTGTAAAGCACATCGCCATTGGACTGGTTTTTTTCAACATGCCCAATCCTTGGTTCTTATAGAGAGGTTTCTCGAAATTGACTTATTCCCTCTCCGCACTGAACATGTGCAGACTTGGCTGCGCATGCTGATAGGGTTATGTTGGTTGACAACTATATAAGGGTACAACAACAGAAAACTCCACACATATTGTACGTGCTGGGTATTAGGAAGAGATCCCAAGCAGGTATAGTTAAAATAAATTTTTATTCAAAATATAATTTAAAAAAACATAAAAAAGCAAAATATTGTAAAGGGACACCAAGCATAAGTGAGGAAAGTCAAAATACACAAAATAGCGCATATACATGCACAAATACATGTATAATAACTCCCTCTATGTAGTAGAAAGATAAATATGTCCCGAAGTGTAATGCTCAATAAGTAGTAGTACCTCACTAACATAGCACCACCTGAGACCAGGTAAGCGATCTGGCAATCGATGAAGTATAACTCCTTATAATTTGCAAGTGGTAGCTAGATCAATACTGTATTTGCTACAATAGCTTTAACAAAGCTAACCAATAAATACAAGACAAGGAGAAAAAATTAAGGTATATTACCAGTTAACAGGTGGCCACGAGAATATGTTCGGCATTCCCTCACCCCGACGCGCGTTTTGCCGCCAGCTTCTTCCAAGGGCATGTAGCTTTGTTACAGCTACTGTATTATTGCAAATATACTATTGATATAGCTATTCCTTGCAATTTATAAGGGGTTATACTTCATTGATTGCCAGATCACTTACCTTGTCTCAGGTGGTGCTATTCAGTAGAAGGCACTCGTTCCCCATTATCACTTTTAATGATAAATAGACGATGCCAATTTTAATAATGATCTTGAACTGAAAGTCTGGCAAAAGGTTCTCATCTGTGAGTCCTACACTCGATGGCTTTGTCTACGTTACTGATACCAATCATTTGTGGTTCACTGCACCTTCTCTGTGTTTGATAACCAGCCCGAAATCATGTCTGGTCTTTTTTTTTTTGTTCTGTGATTTACCACCAGTCAAGCCAACATTATTCACGGTCAACTTGGAATCTGATGGAAAGCATCAAAACAAACTGTTATTGCCTCACTCCCAGCTTCTTCCTGTCCTCACAATAGGTGGCTTTGCTACATTAGACCAAGTCCTTTATGTTGACCCTGGCATTGTGTGCATGCCTTGGCCTGTTATTACAGTGGCTCTTTTCCTAAAGAAACCATGGAGCTTTTCATATTTGATAGCTTCGGGGTTTCTCCTCACTCAAATGTACATCTACATCTCTTTCCTATGTTTTACCAAAGACTCGTATGCCAACCAAGGAGGGTGAGTTATAACTGGGTGCCCATGGAGGTTCCTTATGAATCCGTAAAGGTGAAAAATGTGATGCTCCATTATGGAGGCATTGTTCAGTATATGGTTTAAGTAATATGGACCTGTAGGGTATATCTACACCACCGTATAGACTACTGGATCGTCATAGGGCTGATGACCAAACCCAAAACCCTTAGCTGAACCGAACACTAGCCATGGACTGATCGTAAGGCCCCCTATATCCTTTAGATAACTTTCATCCAAACAGTCATTCGGCTGGCGGCTATCTCTTCCAATTTCCCCATGTACAGGAAAACTCCGCTTGACCAAACGTTCCTGTGTTCTCTATGTGAGCAGAAGTAAAAGTTCGGCCATTGGAAATCCAATAGACCGGATGGTTCTCTCTTCCGACATCATCTGTCTTAGGGAGAGTCAGGAAGCCACCATATATATTGTCATCCGAACCCGGATGAGATCGGTGGGTTTGTCAGACTTTTATCTAATGTGTTGGGGCATTTCTTAGGGCTTATGCAGATACCCAAGCAACAAAGTTCGAGCACGGACCGCAACGCACAGACTGACCGGGAATTATTTGGCGCTGTGGTTAGCACAGCAGCCTTGCAGCGCTGGAGTCCTAGGTTCTAATCCCACCTTGGACAACATCTGCAAAGAGTTTGTATGTTCTCTCCGTGTTTGCGTGGGTTTCCTCTGGGCACTCCGGTTTCCTCCCACATTCCAAAGACATACTGATAGGGAATTTAAATTGTGAGCCCCATCGGGGACAGTGATGATAATGTGTGCAACCTGTAAAGCACTGCGTAATATGTTAGCGCTATATAAAAATAAAGATTATTATTATTATTATTATTATTTGAGGCCGTCACGCTCAGGTTCATGTATTGTGGTCCATGTTCAGACCGATTTGCACGGACGTCTGCATGAGCCCTTAGGACATTATTACAATTCAATATTGTTTAATATCTTAAAAAAAAAAGTTTATCCTAATTTATCAGATAATATAAAAATGAAGACATAAAAATCTGTGACTATTACAGTTGAGAGTGACATGATTTAACCTTTCCTGATCAAACCGTGAGTCACTAACAAACGTAACCCTTCAGAGGGTCGTTCGGAGAGGATTACCTACGACAAGGGACCAAATGTTCCAATATTTTCAATTTCTTTTAATTTGGTATTATCCCTACCTCAAAGACTTGAAGAACGGCAGCTTTTCACAGCGAGCTATCCCGGCAATTAGCTGACTCGCAAAATAACTCCAAAACAAATGAAATGCCTAAAATTCCTCAGGGAGTTAAATTTACCAGTGGTTGTTTTTTTAATATTAGTTTTTTCCAGATTTTATGTCAAATAAAATGAGAATTTATGCAAAGAACTAATATTTCTTCAGTACTTTAAGATCTCTCATCGGAATTTGACGTTTTGTTTTTATACATACAGTGTATACAAATCTCTCTCCTGTGTTGTTGAATGTTGCCGCCATAAGCCTTTCATAAATTACAGATAGCTGTCGGCCGACAGCTAATTCTCCTGCCCCTACCACCATACACATGCACGCTCTTCTCAGCCGAGCATGCATGGGTTGTGAGCTGTAGTCAGATGTCAATATGGTTGTTTATCACCTGAAAGCACAAAACAATCAAGTCCTTAAAACCCAACAGCCCAAAAGTTTCTTACCCCCCAACATCTGTCAAGTCTAGTCACCCCAATTAAACACTAATTTGGGTGGTCTTTTCATTCAAAATCAGCAGTGTTGGCCAACATTAATCTTGCGTGCATGTCCCCGTCATACATTTCCATGGTGGATTTGCCTATGGCCATGACATCATCTATGCGAACAGCATAGCTAGAGATGAGCGAGCATGCAATGCAGGTAGGTGCAGGCTCCACTAGATGGCAGAAGAGTGGAAGCAGGACTGCACCTGAACAGAGCTGGCCTGAGGTATGCAGTGAGGCTACCACAGGTGGCAGCAGAATAGTCAAACAAGCCGGGTCAAATCCTAGACTGTAACACAGTACCAAAGGAATAACCAGACTCACGGTCAGAGACAAGTCAGGGAGTCAGTAATGGTCAGGAGCGGATAAGCCAAAAGACAGAAGCAGGTCAGGATACAAGCCAAGTCAAAACCAGGGAGTCAGCACACTAAAGGGAAACACTGAGTCAAGACGGGAATAGGGGAAAACAGAGACACGGGTTCAGACAGCAAACGCAGCAGGACAAATCAGAGCAATCAGAGTCAGCTACAGCAGCACTAGACAAAAACTATAATTCACATGATCTGCAGGAAGCAGCAGCGATAAATAGCCAACCTGAGCCCAGGCTGAGGCTCGGAAAGGTTTACTCTTGACATGACCAGACCGGGAAAAAGGGAAAACAGGACTCAAAACCAAGCCTAGATCATGCAAATATTATACAAAAATTAGGAAAAAGGCGGAAGCTTTCTCATTGTTGAACCTGGACTAATAAAGCACTCTGACAATAAATTGCAGGTTTCCGTACCTTGTATTTTATCCCGGTTGCTGCTGTAGTTTTGCACCCACCTATCCATTTTTTCCACTGTGCTAGGAGGGGCCTTTGTTGGATGAAAACACAAAGTTTAGTAGAAAGTTGCACAATGTTTCTTTGCATGAACTTCCTTAAGGATACTCGAAGCTACAACTCCTTTACTCTGCACTGAGATTTGCTTCTTGGCACTTCGCCCCAACACCTAGATCTCTCGCAGCGTGCGTCGGTGCCATTCCCCTGCACAGACACTTACGGTAATAGCCGAGGAGTAAGGTGTGTAGATTAAAGTGGAGACGCACAATAATAATTTAGGTCACAATAGCTTCGGGCAGGACAAACTTTAAAAACAAGTTTCCAATTCGATGTGATCCAACATTATTTTCCTACGTAATTCTTGATCCATGGAACCGAACACAAATAAGGAGGCGTTAGGTCTGCCCTTGCGTCTGAGTATGGGTCGTGTTCGGTCACCAAAAATAAGCGCTGGGAGACGGATGGTGTTTATTTTGTTTTTTTAAGTGCACGTCTGTTTGTGCAACGCCGGGCCCGCATTCATCTGTCCTAACAGGTCGTACTGCTCCGGAGATATTAAAAGCTTCTTCTTTTGGCAGCCTGGATGAAGGAGACTCCCGTGCTATTAGCTAAACCAACAAGAGCTGCACCGTCTGAAATGTAATCCTTATCCTGGTGGATGCAGGCGGCCTGAATTTTATTACTAAAAGGGTTTGTCTCATCATGGTTAAGTATTATAGCCATTATGTAGATAATAAAAGATGAAAACTATTTGCCTTTTACATGGCATAAAAAAAATAATCCAGTGAAGAGTTATTATGACTTTTACTTACTTAGTATGGCGCCACCTGGTGTCTATAATGTATAACAATGTGTGCGTCCACCTGTTGAGCTGAGTGCTGGTGGACGCACGTGCTCAGTCACTTTCTTCTCGCCTTACAACTCACTGTCTGCATAGTAATCCTCTGTTCAACATGCTTGTCAGGAAAGGAACCGTATGTCAATACTTACATCCGAAATCGTGGTACCCATAACCCCACCCCATATCTGCCTGGAAACTCCGACAAAACACCATAAGAATGCCAACTTTATGCAATTAGTATGATAACTGCCCACTTTGTGATCTGTTTCTGGTACACACGTCCTGGATATCCCGGGCTCCGCTTCCATCCATTGGGTCCGCTGCCCTCTGTTGTGCTCCACGTTGAGTTCTGCAAATTGCCCGGCATGGATCAATTACATCATCTATTTAAGGCCCATTGACATGCACCTGTGTCTTGGGATTGAGTCTCTAGACCTTTATGTGCTCCACCTTCTGTGCAGACTGTATTTTACTCACTTCCGTCCTTGCTGGCATCCACCACAAAACATCATAAGAATGCCAACTTTATGTAATTAGTATGATAACTGCCCACTTTGTGATCTGTTTCTGGTACACACCTGTACTGGATATCTCGGGCTCTGTTTCCTTCCCTTGGGTCTGCTGCCCTCTGTTGAGCTCCACGCTGGATTTTTCTGTTTCCACTTTCTGTGAATACTGTACATTACTCGCTTCCGTCCTTGCTGGGATCCACTTCATCCATCCTACAGCTTCTGAGATTCCTGAGTGTGTCATGTCAAGTTCCCACGTGGCACCAACACCTGGAGACCGAGTGCCCTCCCAAACCTAAGACTTAAAGGATCCACCTCACCTGGTGAGCCTAACAATATAATTGGACAATCCCATTCGTTCCACGTCTAAAGGTCAGAAAAGAGGGACACATACTGCAGCCTAACCCGACCCATGGAAATAGTGCCCATACTAAAGCCCCTTTGTGTTTCCACACAATTTAATGCACCTTCTATGGCCCCCTTACAGTAAGATGCCCCCACAATGTCCCTCCGCACAGTATGAAGCCCAAATATATCCCACAATCCAACCCAAAGGCGAATAACCAGTCACCAAGCCCCATGATGAACAATGTCCTCTGTGTTGTGCATGTGCTGGCGCAGCAGCCGTGACGTGGCGACATTATTGTGTGCCAAGTCTGAGATGTCCCAGGTAAATGGTGGAGCAGAGTGCTAAACTTCCCTGCTCCACCATTATATTTAACTGCATCCTACAGTCATAGAGTTGTAAGCAAGACAGGCCATGAACCTCTCATGACAAGGCCGCGCCAAATCTGCTACTGACCCACTAAATACTGGACGGTTGGGAGGCATTCAATCCTACCAAAAACTGGACAGTTGGGGGGCGTGGATGAGCGTGAATGAGTGATGAATGAGTATGAACGGCAGTATAGCTGAGAAGACTCCTTCTGCATCTGAACTAAGAAAGGACTACAGTGTCAGCTGCCAGCAGGGGAAGGAGACTGATTTTGTTATAAAAAAAATGATGAAAAGAGTATTTTTTCCCAAAAACATTGCAAATGACTTTGACACAGCTTTTTTGGGGACTTTTTGATATGAAATGATTTATAAGATAACCCATTTAAAGGGGTTGGATGAGGACAGAAAATAGACTACACGGTTGGGGTCCCGTAGTGGATTGATCATACGGCATCACCGCGGCTGGTAAACAAATTGGGGAAATTAGGGTTTAAGGGGGTGTATATGGAGACATGACTGAGATGGATCTGAGGTTGCTTTTTTTTTGGGGGGGGGGGGGGAGATTGGACAGGTTGGATTTATTTCACTCCCTTCCAGAAATGCATTTTTTTGCTTCCTCCCAGTCCTTGGATCACATTGAAATCTATTGGATCCGATTCAAGTAATCAATTAAGGCAGTTCCTGCCGGCGTTCACATAGTAAACAATATATTTAAAGAGCTACAGCCTGAACCCAGAATACACAGTGACTCACAAGGCAAACACATCGCTGATAGACATGGAGGGAGCGGAACAGCACCTACAGCTGTGACCCGGACGGGCCGGACATCGCGACTCGCTGACTATTGCCCTGTAGATTACACAGGATTCAAGGACCTTATCCGCCCTGAATGACAACAGGGATCTACGTTCTGAAGTCCAGGAGCACCCTGACCATTAACAGGCGCGTCTAAATCACTTGTGAAATGAGATTTAATACTTCACTACATGAATAGAAAAAAAGTGTATTTGTGTATTTCAGAAAAAAAAGTGTATTTGTGTATTTCAGAAAAAAAAGTGTATTTTTGTATTTTTTTTTTTTTAATCTAGAAACAGCGCCACCCTTCTCCAATGGATGGATCTGGAACTGCAGCTCAGTGATATTCAATTGGATGGTGCTTGTAGCAATACCTGACATTACCTATGGAGAAAGTGGCGCTATTTCTCTTTCTAATTCTTTGCAAGGAATTTGGAAAAAAATAAAACATTTTATGAGTGGTTGGCTAGTTTCCTTAAAGGGATTGTTCAGAATTTTAGAATACAGGTGACCTATCATATACAGACACCCCACTAATCAGCTGTTTGCAGGTGCTACGGTGGCCTGGAAGCAAACAGTTTATGGAGTCCGAACAGGAGAGCGCCATCAGCTGCATAGTGGCCGTTCTCAGTACTGCAACTCAGATCACAATCAATAGGAGCTTAACTGCAGTACCCTGAAATGGCCACTATGCAGTGTATGGAGCTGTATCATCCGGGCTCAATACAATGATTATTTCTGGCTGAAACGGGAGCTGTAAACTGATGATCATGGGGGTGTCAATATTGGACAAATGATCATGGGGGTGTCAATATTGGACAACCCCTTTAACTACTCTGCTGTAAAGGGGGTTATAGTACTTCAAACCTGGGTAGAAAAAATGCAGAATATCTCCGAACAATAAAAAAAAACCCTATAATTTGTGATTTAATAGTTTAGCAAGAAGTAGGGAACAGACGGAAGGTAACATGATTCCAAAATCCGACTACATAAGTTCCGTAGTCTGTAACCAGGGAAACGCATAGCTCTGCATGGGACCTGCATACACAAATCGGTAGAATTTTTAATTTTATTTATTTTTAATCAAGACTTATTTAAATGTATTTTTAATATTAGATGCACTGGAGAAATACACAAAACAGAAAAAAGTAGCTGCAAAAATATGTGCACCCTATAAAAGAGTGGGCTTCTAGATGACTCGTCACAGCCGTAGTCCCTGGTCTATCCCGTGTCCGGCGGTTGCGGACAATACAAGGCACAAAGTCTGGATTGGAAATCTGAAGTGTCAGCTCTTTAAAGAAAACAATCCGCGCCGTGAGCCCATCTGGGACGCCGGTTCAGTTCCCGCAGAGAATATTCCCTTCTTTGTACAATGTTTTCTTTTTCATGTTCTCTAAATTTAAAGCGAGTTATTTGTGTCTTGATAACAGACTTCCCGCACAATCAGAAATAGCCTAATGGAAACCTATCTCGTCTCTTACGCTCTCGCCTCGCCGCTATCTCTGTCTAATCCTTCACCAAAGTGGCTGCGCTCTGCAAGACGGAAATCGATCGACCGCTGTGCTCTCACAACATTTCTATATTCTTTCTAGTTGCTACAAAGTCCAAGAAAGTATTATTTCCTTTATTCACAATTTGTGAAAAATTTGCACCCTGCAATTATTCAGGGTATTGAAGGAACGATCATCTGTAGGATCAACTTCCCAAGTTTCCTGTTGATCGACGGTGATTTTTATATTTTTTATTTCCCCCGAAAATATGTGAACAATGGAAAACGAGCTGAAAAAAGGCCGATACACAATAGATACGCAACGTCGAAGAGGTGAACAGCTCATAGCGGAATGATGGTCCTCTACTTCCTCTTCTGACCACCCAAGTGACAAATGTAGACACAGCGGGTAGATCCGTTATCAACCTTTTGGTATTGATCGGTAATTGTTGGCCGGTGTCCACATGCCGGTGATCACCCAACAAAGGAACAAAATGCTCTTTCGTTGGGGTGACCGACTCGTTAACGCTGCTTGGAAAACTTGGACGCAGAAGCATAAATTGCTCCGAGACCCTGTTGGAAAAATCTATAACAAAACCCCAATTATCATTTATCATTATACTACTGTAGTACTGGTCTAATATGGTGCAAGGAGGTGTAACAGAAACTCTTTACACCCCCTACAGTCCTGTCCCTGCCTTGTACCCCATCTAGTGGACTAAGCATAGGACCCTAGAGTGATCTAAATTCGGTAAAACCAGGACCAAGTTTGGCCAACAGATATCTCCATACGTAGTAAGGCCGGCCATACACATGAGATGACTATCTGCTGTCAGCCATCTCAGCCCACTCTCCCATAGAGCCCTCCTGTGTTCTCCACGACACGTCGATCAGAGACTTATCTTCGGGAGAACAACGCGATCAGTAGACTGAAGTCGGACGTGTGCGATCAACATCTTTCCCGAAAATCAGTTGGCCGGTGCCTCCATACACATTAGACCGTGGTCTGAACCCGTCGATATCGACAGGTTCGACCACTATTAATCTAAGGAGTATGTGGGTCTTAACACTCGGCCCATCTTCCGGAAGACAAAAGGATGAATGGTTGGAAATCCAGCGTGTCTGGTTTTTCTCTTCCTCAACAGATGATGTTGGGGAAGAGGAGAACCCAACACATTGGATTTCCAAGGATTCATCCTTATGTGCTCCGCTAGATAGGCCGAGCGTTAACGCCCCCACAAACTGCTGGCCAATCCCACAGACTTTAATGGGTTCTACTAACTTTAGACTAATGTGTCCAGTATGGGGGCCATAACTCAGCTATTAAAATGCTTCCCTATAACAGAAGCCAATCGGCCCTAGATCCCACCGTGATTAAATGCAGGTGACCGATACTCACCCACCACTAACATCTTTAGTCGTATAGTCTAACGAATTAATGAAAATGGAATTTTTTCTGTCTGGGTGAGAACAATTGGTGTTGTTAGTTTTCCTGTGTTTGGGTCATGAGGTTAATCTCCTTTTACCCTTTAGTATCTAGTTCGGAGTAATGCATCACTCCAGGGCAATGAGTCATGGGTTGGAATAGAGCAACGTTGTGGGGGTAATGTGTACAGGGATTAGTATATTAGAATAGGACTTGTGTAAATCATGGGACTGCGATATTCAGGTAATTAATGACTAGAAATTGAGGTAATTAATGACTAGGTAATGAGGTAATTAATGGGTTTTTTCACTATGAGAATGGCTTATATCAAACTCCAAGGTCATGAGATATCTGCACTGCTGCCAATTCATTCCAGTAAAAACTTTAGATAGTCGACTGTTCATTTCAGACTAATTGTTCCCATTATCTACAAGGATTTAGCACTAAGCAAAGACATTATCTACGATGCCCGAGAAAATGAAGAACTAAAAACACTGAAATCACAGATCGGATCACAATGAACGAAAAACTGAAGTTGAAAGTCTTACAACTGAAGTCATGGGCAGATCTATCTGACGATACTTTCACCAGAGCAACTCATAATAGTAGGGTGTATGGCCCCCTGACGATATCTGGGCATGCTCCTGATGAGAGGATAGATGGTGTCCTAGGAGGTTCTCCTCCGCACCAGGGCATAAATGGCTTCTGGACAGTCTGTGGCACTACTTGGTGGCCTTGGATGAACTGATATGTAATGTCCCAAACAAAGGTTCTATGTCTGGGTGACATGAGGGCTAGTCACTGGCATCAATGCCTTTGTCATCCAGGAGCGGCCTATATATATGAAGCTGGGCATTGTTTTGGGCCAGCAGGAACTCAGCGCCCACTGCTCCAATGTATGGTCTGACAATGGCTCTAAGGATTTCATAACTGGTGGAGAAAGGATGAACTTGATGTAACTATGTAATATTGTATAACGTGAGATAAGTAAAGGTAGCTGTTGGCTATTATGTGGAGGTTTGTTTGACCCTTCAAAGATATGCCTCACCAGACCACCACTGACCCACCATTAAAACAGTCATGCTGATTGATGTTGCAGGAACCATGGCATTTCCAATCAGTGTTAACTTGCTCTTATCAGTGAAAGGATTGGGACGCCAATGGCGGAGCTGTCAATTCTGATGCTACATGGAAAGGTACGATTCTGATGTAATAAGGAAAGGTATGATTCTGATGCCATAGGGAAAGGTAGATTCTGATGCCATAAGGAACGGTATGATTCTGATGCCATAAGGAAAGGTACGATTCTGATGCCATAGGGAAAGGTATGATTCTGATGCCATAAGGAAAGGTACGATTCTGATGCCATAAGGAAAGGTACGATTCTGATGCCATAAGGAAAGGTATGATTCTGATGCCATAGGGAAAGGTAGATTCTGATGCCATTAGGAACGGTATGATTCTGATGCCATAAGGAAAGGTACGATTCTGATGCCATAGGGAAAGGTATGATTCTGATGCCATAAGGAAAGGTACGATTCTGATGCCATAGGGAACGGTATGATTCTGATGCCATAAGGAAAGGTACGATTCTGATGCCATAAGGAAAGGTATGATTCTGATGCCATAAGGAAAGGTACGATTCTGATGCCATAGGGAAAGGTACGATTTTGATGCCATAAGGAAAGGTACGATTCTGATGCCATAGGGAAAGGTACGATTCTGATGCCATAAGGAAAGGTACGATTCTGATGCCATAGGGAAAGGTATGATTCTGATGCCATAAGGAAAGGTACGATTCTGATGTCATAAGGGAAGGTACGATTCTGATGCCATAAGGAAAGGTACGATTCTGATGCCATAAGGAAAGGTATGATTCTGATGCCATAAGGAAAGGTACGATTCTGATGCCATAAGGAAAGGTACGATTCTGATGCCATAGGGAAAGGTATGATTCTGATGCCATAAGGAAAGGTATGATTCTGATGCCATAGGGAAAGGTACGATTTTGATGCCATAAGGAAAGGTACGATTCTGATGTCATAAGGAAAGGTATGACTCTGATGCCATAAGGAAAGGTACGATTCTGATGTAATAAGGAAAGGTACGATTCTGATGCCATAAGGAAAGGTATGATTCTGATGCCATAAGGAAAGGTATGATTCTGATGCCATAAGGAAAGGTATGACTCTGATGTAATAAGGAAAGGTATGATTCTGATGCCATAAGGAAAGGTATGATTCTGATGCCATAAGGAAAGGTACGATTCTGATGCCATAGGGAAAGGTACGATTTTGATGCCATAAGGAAAGGTACGATTCTGATGCCATAGGGAAAGGTACGATTCTGAGGCCATAAGGAAAGGTACGATTCTGATGCCATAGGGAAAGGTACGATTTTGATGCCATAAGGAAAGGTACGATTCTGATGCCATAGGGAAAGGTACGATTCTGAGGCCATACGGAAAGGTACGATTCTGATGCTACAAGAAAAGGTACGATTCTGATGTCATAAGGAAAGGTATGATTCTGATGTCAAAAGGAAAGGTACGATTCTGATGCCATAAGGAAAGGTACAATTCTGAGGCCATAAGGAAAGGTACGATTCTGATGCCATAAGGAAAGGTATGACTCTGATGCCATAAGGAAAGGTACGATTCTGATGCCATAAGGAAAGGTATGATTCTGATGCCATAAGGAAAGGTATGATTCTGATGCCATAGGGAAAGGTACGATTCTGATGCCATAAGGAAAGGTATGACTCTGATGTAATAAGGAAAGGTATGATTCTGATGCCATAAGGAAAGGTATGATTCTGATGCCATAAGGAAAGGTATGATTCTGATGCCATAAGGAAAGGTATGATTCTGATGCCATAGGGAAAGGTACGATTTTGATTCCATAAGGAAAGGTATGTGTTATGACCCCAATGGCGAGGGTCTCAGAGATATCAGCAAGTCTGCAAAGTACAAAAATCCAGCTCATAGGGCAGTGGTAACTGGGTTGACCATATATCTACTCCTAACGCCAACCCTAGAAGTAGCCGGGGAACATGCCTACGTTGGTCGCTAGATGTCTCGCGCCAGCCGGAGAGCTAACTACCCCTAGAAGAGGAAAACAAAGACCTCTCTTGCCTCCAGAGAAAGGACCCCAAAAGTAGGATACAAGCCCCCCACAAATAATAACGGTGAGGTAAGAGGAAATGACAAACACAGAGATGAACTAGGTTTAGCACAGAGAGGCCCACTTACTAATAGCAGAATATAGTAAGATAACTTATATGGTCAACAAAAACCCTATCAAAAATCCACGCTGGAGATTCAAGAACCCCCGAACCGTCTAACGGCCTGGGGGGAGAACACCAGCCGCCCTAGAGCTTCCAGCAAGGTCAGGATACAGATAATATACAAGCTGGACAAAAAATGCAAACAAAAACGAATTGCAAAAAGCAAAAAAGCAGACTTAGCTTAATCAAGCAGGAACCAGGATCAGTAGACAAGAGCACTACAGATTAGCTCTGATATCAACGTTGCCAGGCATTGAACTGAAGGTCCAGGGAGCTTATATAGCAACACCCCTGACCTAACGACCCAGGTGAGCATAAAAGGAATGACTGACAACCCCAGAGTCAAATCACTAATAGCCACTAGAGGGAGCCAAAAAGTAAATTCACAACAGTACCCCCCCCCTTAGTGAGGGGTCACCGAACCCTCACCAAGACCACCAGGGCGATCAGGATGAGCGGCGTGAAAGGCACGAACTAAATCGGCCGCATGCACATCAGAGGCGACCACCCAGGAATTATCCTCCTGACCATAGCCCTTCCACTTGACCAGGTACTGAAGCCTCCGCCTGGAGAGACGAGAATCTAAGATCTTCTCCACCACGTACTCCAACTCGCCCTCAACCAACACCGGAGCAGGAGGCTCAGCAGAAGGAACCACAGGCACAACGTACCGCCGCAACAAGGACCTATGAAATACGTTGTGAATGGCAAACGACACCGGAAGATCCAGGCGAAAGGATACAGGATTAAGGATCTCCAATATCTTGTAAGGACCAATGAATCGAGGCTTAAATTTGGGAGAGGAGACCTTCATAGGAACAAATCGAGAAGACAGCCATACCAAATCCCCAACACAAAGTCGGGGACCCACACCGCGGCGGCGGTTGGCAAAACGCTGAGCCTTCTCCTGTGACAACTTCAAGTTGTCCACCACATGATTCCAGATCCGCTGCAACCTATCCACCACAGAATCCACCCCAGGACAGTCAGAAGGCTCCACATGTCCCGAGGAAAAACGAGGGTGGAAACCAGAGTTGCAGAAAAATGGCGAAACCAAAGTGGCAGAACTAGCCCGATTATTAAGGGCAAATTCAGCCAATGGCAAGAAGGTCACCCAATCATCCTGATCAGAAGAGACAAAACACCTCAAATACGCCTCCAGAGTCTGATTAGTTCGTTCCGTTTGTCCGTTAGTCTGTGGATGAAAAGCGGACGAAAACGACAAATCTATGCCCATCCTACCACAAAAGGATCGCCAGAACCTGGAAACAAACTGGGATCCTCTGTCCGACACAATATTCTCAGGAATGCCGTGCAAACGAACCACGTTCTGGAAGAACACAGGAACCAGATCAGAAGAGGAAGGCAGTTTGGGCAAAGGAACCAGATGGACCATCTTGGAGAAACGATCACATATCACCCAGATGACAGACATGCCCTGAGACACCGGAAGATCCGAAATGAAATCCATAGAGATGTGTGTCCAAGGTCTCTTCGGGACAGGCAAGGGCAAGAGCAACCCGCTGGCACGAGAACAGCAAGGCTTAGCTCGAGCACAAGTACCACAGGACTGCACAAATGACCGCACATCTCTTGACAAGGAAGGCCACCAAAAGGACCTGGCCACCAGATCTCTGGTGCCAAAAATTCCCGGGTGCCCTGCCAACACTGAGGAATGAACCTCGGAAATGACTCTGCTGGTCCATTTAGCAGGCACAAACAATCTGTCAGGTGGACAAGAGTCAGGCCTACCAGCCTGAAATCTCTGCAACACACGTCGCAGATCTGGAGAAATAGCTGACACGATAACTCCTTCCTTAAGAATACCCACAGGTTCAGCGACTCCAGGAGCATCAGGCACAAAGCTCCTAGACAGAGCATCGGCCTTCACATTCTTAGAACCTGGTAAATACGAAACCACAAAGTCAAAACGGGAGAAAAACAATGACCAGCGGGCCTGTCTAGGATTCAGGCGTTTAGCAGACTCGAGGTACATCAGATTTTTGTGATCAGTCAAGACCACCACACGATGCTTAGCACCCTCGAGCCAATTACGCCACTCCTCAAATGCCCACTTCATGGCCAACAACTCCCGATTGCCCACATCATAATTTCGCTCTGCCGGCGAAAACTTCCTAGAGAAAAAGGCACAAGGTCTCATAGTAGAGCAACCAGGGCCTCTCTGCGACAAAACGGCCCCTGCCCCAATCTCCGAAGCATCCACTTCAACCTGAAAGGGAAGTGAGACATCAGGCTGGCACAAAACAGGCGCTGAAGTAAACCGGCACTTCAACTCCTGGAAAGCCTCCACGGCAGCAGGAGCCCAGTTAGCCACATCAGAGCCTTTCTTGGTCATATCCGTCAACGGTTTAACAACGCTAGAAAAATTAGCGATAAAACGACGGTAGAAGTTAGCAAAACCCAAGAACTTCTGAAGACTCTTAACTGACGAGGGTTGAGTCCAATCATGAATAGCTCGAACCTTGACTGGGTCCATCTCCACAGCAGAAGGGGAAAAAATGAACCCTAAAAAGGGAACCTTCTGTACACCAAAGAGACACTTTGAGCCTTTAACAAACAAAGAATTTTCACGCAAAATCTTGAAAACCATCCTGACCTGTTCCACATGCGAGTCCCAATCATCAGAAAAAAACCAGAATATCATCCAGATAAACGATCAAAAATTTATCCAGATACTTCCGGAAAATGTCATGCATAAAGGACTGAAAAACTGAAGGTGCATTAGAGAGCCCAAATGGCATCACCAAGTACTCAAAATGACCTTCGGGCGTATTGAATGCGGTTTTCCATTCATCTCCTTGCTTAATGCGCACAAGGTTGTACGCACCGCGAAGGTCTATCTTGGTGAACCACTTGGCACCTTTAATCCGGGCAAACAAGTCTGACAACAACGGCAAAGGATACTGAAATTTGACAGTGATCTTATTCAAAAGCCGATAGTCAATACAAGGCCTCAAAGATCCGTCCTTTTTAGCCACAAAAAAGAATCCCGCACCAAGAGGGGAAGAAGAAGGACGGATATGCCCCTTCTCCAGAGACTCCTTGATATATGAACGCATCGCGGTATGTTCAGGTACCGACAGATTAAACAGTCTTCCCTTAGGAAACTTACTGCCTGGAATCAAATCTATTGCACAGTCACATTCCCTATGAGGAGGCAATGCACTGGACCTGGACTCGCTGAAGACATCCTGATAATCAGACAAATACACCGGAACTTCCGAAGGCGTAGAAGTAGCAATAGACACGGGCAGGGAATCTCCATGAATTCCATGACAGCCCCAACTTGACACTGACATTGCCTTCCAGTCCAAGACTGGATTATGGGTCTGTAACCATGGCAACCCCAAAACAACCAAATCATGCATCTTATGCAGAACAAGAAAACGTATCACCTCCCGATATTCAGGAGTCATGCACATGGTAACCTGTGTCCAAAACTGCGGCTTATTTTCTGCCAATGGCGTAGCGTCAATACCCCTAAGAGGGATAGGATTTTCTAATGGCTCAAGAACAAAACCGCAACGCTTGGCAAATGACAGATCCATAAGACTCAGGGCAGCACCTGAATCTACAAACGCCATGACAGGATACGATGACAGTGAGCAAATCAAAGTTACAGATAGAATGAACTTAGGTTGCAAATTACCAATGGCGACAGGACTAACAACCTTAGTAAGACGCTTAGAGCATGCTGAGATAACATGTGTAGAATCACCACAGTAGTAACACAAGCCATTCTGGCGTCTATGAATTTTCCGCTAATTTCTAGTCAGGATTCTATCACATTGCATTAAATCAGGTGCCTGTTCAGATAACACCATGAGGGAATTTGCGGTTTTGCGCTCCCGCAACCGCCGGTCAATTTGAATCGCCAGGGCCATGGAATCATTCAGACCTGTGGGAATGGGAAAACCCACCATCACATTCTTAATGGCTTCAGAAAGGCCATTTCTAAAATTTGCAGCCAATGCACACTCGTTCCACTGGGTCAGCACGGACCATTTCCGAATTTTTTGGCAATACACCTCAGCCTCGTCCTGGCCCTGAGACATAGCCAGCAAGGCTTTTTCTGCCTGAATCTCAAGATTGGGTTCCTCATAAAGCAAACCGAGCGCCAGAAAAAACGCATCAATATCAGCCAATGCCGGATCTCCTGGCGCCAGCGAGAAAGCCCAATCCTGAGGGTCGCCCCGTAAAAAAGAAATAACAATTTTCACTTGCTGAGCGGAGTCTCCAGAGGAACAGGGTCTCAGGGACAAAAACAATTTACAATTATTCCTGAAATTTCTAAACTTAAATCGGTCTCCGGAAAACAGTTCAGGAATCGGTATCTTAGGTTCTGACATAGGACTTCTGATAACATAATCTTGTATGCCCTGCACACGAGCAGCAAGCTGGTCCACACTTGTAATCAAGGTCTGGACATTCATGTCTGCAGCAATCACAAGCCACTCAAAGGTAAAGGGGAAAAGAAAAAAAAATGAGAGAGAGAAAAAAAACCTCAGAACTTTCTTTCTTATAATCCCACTTCTGCAATGCATTTAACATTTAGTACTGGCCTGGCAAACTGTTATGACCCCAATGGCGAGGGTCTCAGAGATATCAGCAAGTCTGCAAAGTACAAAAATCCAGCTCATAGGGCAGTGGTAACTGGGTTGACCATATATCTACTCCTAACGCCAACCCTAGAAGTAGCCGGGGAACATGCCTACGTTGGTCGCTAGATGTCTCGCGCCAGCCGGAGAGCTAACTACCCCTAGAAGAGGAAAACAAAGACCTCTCTTGCCTCCAGAGAAAGGACCCCAAAAGTAGGATACAAGCCCCCCACAAATAATAACGGTGAGGTAAGAGGAAATGACAAACACAGAGATGAACCAGGTTTAGCACAGAGAGGCCCACTTACTAATAGCAGAATATAGTAAGATAACTTATATGGTCAACAAAAACCCTATCAAAAATCCACGCTGGAGATTCAAGAACCCCCGAACCGTCTAACGGCCCGGGGGGAGAACACCAGCCGCCCTAGAGCTTCCAGCAAGGTCAGGATACAGATAATATACAAGCTGGACAAAAAATGCAAACAAAAACGAATTGCAAAAAGCAAAAAAGCAGACTTAGCTTAATCAAGCAGGAACCAGGATCAGTAGACAAGAGCACTACAGATTAGCTCTGATATCAACGTTGCCAGGCATTGAACTGAAGGTCCAGGGAGCTTATATAGCAACACCCCTGACCTAACGACCCAGGTGAGCATAAAAGGAATGACTGACAACCCCAGAGTCAAATCACTAATAGCCACTAGAGGGAGCCAAAAAGTAAATTCACAACAGGTATGATTCTGATGCCATAGGGAAAGGTACGATTCTGAGGCCATAAGGAAAGGTACGATTCTGATGCTACAAGAAAAGGTACGATTCTGATGCCATAAGGAAAGGTATGATTCTGATGCCATAGGGAAAGGTACGATTTTGATGCCATAAGGAAAGGTACGATTCTGATGCCATAGGGAAAGGTACGATTCTGAGGCCATAAGGAAAGGTACGATTCTGATGCTACAAGAAAAGGTACGATTCTGATGTCATAAGGAAAGGTATGATTCTGATGTCATAAGGAAAGGTACAATTCTGAGGCCATAAGGAAAGGTACGATTCTGATGCCATAAGGAAAGGTATGACTCTGATGCCATAAGGAAAGGTACGATTCTGATGCCATAAGGAAAGGTATGATTCTGATGCCATAAGGAAAGGTATGATTCTGATGCCATAGGGAAAGGTATGACTCTGATGTAATAAGGAAAGGTATGATTCTGATGCCATAAGGAAAGGTATGATTCTGATGCCATAAGGAAAGGTATGACTCTGATGCCATAAGGAAAGGTACGATTCTGATGCCATAAGGAAAGGTATGATTCTGATGCCATAAGGAAAGGTATGATTCTGATGCCATAAGGAAAGGTATGACTCTGATGTAATAAGGAAAGGTATGATTCTGATGCCATAAGGAAAGGTATGATTCTGATGCCATAAGGAAAGGTATGATTCTGATGCCATAAGGAAAGGTATGATTCTGATGCCATAGGGAAAGGTACGATTTTGATTCCATAAGGAAAGGTACGATTCTGAGGCCATAAGGAAAGGTACGATTCTGATGCTACAAGAAAAGGTACAATTCTGATGTCATAAGGAAAGGTACGATTCTGATGCCATAAGGAAAGGTATGATTCTGATGCCATAAGGAAAGGTATGATTCTGATGCCATAGGGAAAGGTACGATTTTGATGCCATAAGGAAAGGTACGATTCTGATGCCATAGGGAAAGGTACGATTCTGAGGCCATAAGGAAAGGTACGATTCTGATGCTACAAGAAAAGGTATGACTCTGATGTAATAAGGAAAGGTATGATTCTGATGCCATAAGGAAAGGTATGATTCTGATGCTACAAGAAAAGGTACGACTCTGATGCCATAAGGAAAAGTATGATTCTGAGGCCATAAGGAAAGGTACGATTCTGATGTCATAAGGAAAGGTATGACTCTGATGCCATAAGGAAAGGTACGATTCTGATGTAATAAGGAAAGGTACGATTCTGATGCCATAAGGAAAGGTATGATTCTGATGCCATAAGGAAAGGTATGATTCTGATGCCATAGGGAAAGGTACGATTCTGATGCCATAAGGAAAGGTATGACTCTGATGTAATAAGGAAAGGTATGATTCTGATGCCATAAGGAAAGGTATGATTCTGATGCCATAAGGAAAGGTATGATTCTGATGCCATAAGGAAAGGTATGATTCTGATGCCATAAGGAAAGGTATGATTCTGATGCCATAGGGAAAGGTACGATTTTGATGCCATAAGGAAAGGTACGATTCTGATGTCATAAGGAAAGGTATGACTCTGATGCCATAAGGAAAGGTACGATTCTGATGTAATAAGGAAAGGTACGATTCTGATGCCATAAGGAAAGGTATGATTCTGATGCCATAAGGAAAGGTATGATTCTCATGTCATAAGGAAAGGTACCATCTTGATGCCAAAGGGAAAGGTACGATTCTGATGCCATAAGGAAAGGTATGATTCTGATGCCATAAGGAAAGGTATGATTCTCATGTCATAAGGAAAGGTACCATCTTGATGCCAAAGGGAAAGGTACGATTCTGATGCCATAAGGAAAGGTACGACTCTGATGCCATAAGGGAAGGTACGATTCTGATGCCATAAGGAAAGGTACATTCTGATGCCATAAGGAAAGGTAAGATTCTGATGCCATAAGGAAATGGTTTGCAGTTTTTCATCACCTTCTATGTAATAATATCTATAATATTGGTGTGATGCTGACTTGGCATTTATAGGAATTTCTAACAAGTAGAAATTATACAATCTAATACAAGATCTATTTTGTTCACTTTTAACTTTGAAAGCAGAATTCCCATATGAGAAATAGTCTATTCTAGGCTAAGTGCAGCTGTAACCGAGTGCCAAGTATCATCGCGATTACCTCTGCTGCTGACATTACAGTTTATGAGCTCAGCACCTCCCATTAGGGCCTTCATGTGGTTTATTAATGTCGTGTTGTGGGCTGAGTCAGTGCCAGTGTGTTGTTGGTGTAAGTGACTTGGATGTGGACCCCGGTATAAATAGTGGTGCTATCTACAAGACTTGGCAGTGGTCCAAGCCACAAATCTGTGTATGAGACGGAATACCCAAAACGCGTCGGGTTCAAAACAAGGAAAACAATGGCGGCGAGCTTACGTCATGTGTTTAGGTTTCCGTATCTATACGATATCACTTTTTTTTCTATACGTCTGTCATTTTATAATACCGTATTTGTTTTTTTTAAACCTGGATCTCTGGGGTCCGGCAGGGGGGACGGCTTTGTGGTCACTTCTAAAGAGTTGGGTTGAGGAGTTATGTGCAGTCAGCGGTAAATGACAAAAGAAGGTGAACTTATCAAAACCTTGAAAGTTTATTAAAGGGGCGACACCACTGATGTCTGACCTGTGAATCCAGCCCCCAGGACATGTGCAGAATCTGCAGGATCCGCCACTGGTTAGGCGGTGCTACCATATCGCGCCTTTCCCAGGGCAGGAATAACAAGCCAGAACATTGTCACACCTCCCTCCACCACTGCTGACCTCCACTGTCACTCAGGTCTTAGATGTGTTTCCTGCGGCCAGGTTACTACATGTACAAAGCACAGCGCCCACACCTTGGGGAGGTTTTGATGTTCATTTCCAGCTACACTCAGTCTCTGAATGGATCCATTGTTAATCTGTGGCCTCATCCCGCCATCATGTCCTTCTTTTATGCCTCTGCGGGCTCACTGTGATGGCTACCATCAGCTGCTTATGGCAATCTAGGGGCCCTGGCATCCTCTATGCAGAAAATATCAACTACAGGAATTCTGCCTCATGTAGTACCCTTCCCTGACTGTAGGGGCAGTATCTGGCGCACACACCGTCCAGCCAGGCACTCTATTCATTTAAAGGGAAAATGTGTCATCACAACTTATTGTTTAAATCAAGTTTTTTGTGTTAAATGTATTTTTTTAAAATATTTCCCGTAATTACTTTTTTCTATTCATATTACAATTTGTATTAAAAGGAAAAAATATATAAATCTTGAAATTTTCAAACTGTCCACTGGGGCCATATTATACTGAAATTTGTTATTGTTTCAGCAAACAATACATGAACATTCGCCGCAATGGTCAGACTCTGACACTATCTTTGCAATGAAGCATCTAATGAGCGTGTGCAAAGCTCATTGTCAAGGGAAGGGGAAGGAGGAGGTGAGCTGTGATATCACCTATTATGAATGGTGGATCCTGTGTTATCTACTGTATATAGAGGTGTTATCAGTCATTATACAGGAGGAGGAGGAGGTGAGCTATGACATCACCTATTGTGAATGGTGGATCCTGTGTTATCTGCTGTATATAGAGGTGTTATCAGTCATTATACAGGAGGAGGAGGAGGTGAGCTGTGACATCACCTATTGTGAATGGTGGATCCTGTGTTATCTGCTGTATATAGAGGTGTTATCAGTCATTATACAGGAGGAGGAGGAGGTGAGCTGTGACATTCCCGATTGTGAATGATAGATCCTGTGTTATCTACTGTATATAGAGGTGTATAGAGGAGGTGAGCTATGACATCACCTATTGTGAATGGTGGATCCTGTGTTATCTGCTGTATATAGAGGTGTTATCAGTCATTATACAGGAGGAGGAGGAGGTGAGCTGTGACATCACCTATTGTGAATGGTGGATCCTGTGTTATCTGCTGTATATAGAGGTGTTATCAGTCATTATACAGGAGGAGGAGGAGGTGAGCTGTGACATTCCCGATTGTGAATGATAGATCCTGTGTTATCTACTGTATATAGAGGTGTTATCAGTTTATTATACTGAAATTTGCTATTGTTTCAGCAAACAATACATGAACATTCGCCGCAATGGTCAGACTCTGACACTATCTTTGCAATGAAGCATCTAATGAGCGTGTGCAAAGCTCATTGTCAAGGGAAGGGGAAGGAGGAGGTGAGCTGTGATATCACCTATTATGAATGGTGGATCCTGTGTTATCTACTGTATATAGAGGTGTTATCAGTCATTATACAGGAGGAGGAGGTGAGCTATGACATCACCTATTGTGAATGGTGGATCCTGTGTTATCTGCTGTATATAGAGGTGTTATCAGTCATTATACAGGAGGAGGAGGAGGTGAGCTGTGACATCACCTATTGTGAATGGTGGATCCTGTGTTATCTACTGTATATAGAGGTGTTATCAGTCATTGTACAGGAGGAGGAGGTGAGCTGTGACATCACCTATTGTGAATGGTGGATCCTGTGTTATCTACTGTATATAGAGGTGTTATCAGTCATTGTACAGGAGGAGGAGGTGAGCTGTGACATCATCTATTGTGAATGGTGGATCCTGTGTTATCTACTGTATATAGAGGTATTATCAGTCATTGTACAGGAGGAGGAGGAGGTGAGCTGTGACATCACCTATTGTGAATGGTGGATCCTGTGTTATCTACTGTATATAGAGGTGTTATCAGTCATTGTACAGGAGGAGGAGGTGAGCTGTGATATCACCTATTGTGAATGGTGGATCCTGTGTTATCTACTGTATATAGAGGTGTTATCAGTCATTGTACAGGAGGAGGTGAGCTGTGACATCACCTATTGTGATTGGTGGATCCTGTGTTATATACTGTATATAGAGGAGTTATCAGTCATTGTACAGGAGGAGGAGGTGAGCTGTGACATCACCTATTGTGAATGGTGGATCCTGTGTTATCTACTGTATATAGAGGTGTTATCAGTCATTATACAGGAGGAGGAGGTGAGCTGTGAAATCACCTATTGTGATTGGTGGATCCCGTGTTATCTCCTCTGTATAGATGTGTAATCCTGCCTCTGATGATGATGAGTCTGCTGAAATCTCTTCCTGAAAGGACAGGAAGTATGCATCTAAAAAAAAAAACAAGTGGCCAGTGAAAAATTACTCTTTATTCTTTTTTCATGATTTTAAAATATAAAATATTACTAACATTTTTTTAAATACACGATTTAACCAATAGGTTATTTTCTGATGACAGCTTCCTTTTCATAGCTAGCGGAGGAAAGAATGGGAACATAATTTAATTTTTCACCTTGCCTAGCCAAAAGTGTAAGAATCAGGCCCCATTACTATCATAGGATAATACTGTCTAGATCAGGGACATGCTCTGTACAGGTCCAGTAATTATTATCATTTTTGGATCCGTTCTAGAATGCAAACAACGGGGGCAAAAAAACTGAAAAAAGAAACGGAAAAAAATCTAGTACATGATGTATTTAATTTTTTAGCCAGATCAAAAAAAATCTAGTGTGCAGAACTTTTTGTCTGACAAAAAAAAACAAAAAACGGATGGACAGCAGCATTGAAGTCTATGGGAAACAGAATGGATAGTTAGCCCAGAACACTCCAGGTCTTCATAGACACTTTTAGTAAAAATGGATCACTTTGTCGGACACCATTTTTGGCCTAGTTGAGGCAGATACTGCTAAAAATGAAGTCAATTTCAGCTGCTTCAATACAGTCAATGGTCCCATCAGCGCACTTATGAATCCCGTTTTTCAGGGCTCCAGACATAAGCCCCGATGGAGCCACTGACGAGTGGATAAAACGTGATGTGAACATAGTCGTGTCACAATTTTGTGCCTTTCCACGAACAACTGCGCCCGCATAAATCTGTCTTTACAACTGGCCTAGATTTTGCAGCAGTCACCCAACCCTATATAATCCAGCTGGCACATCCGAACACAGTCTAATCATAATTATTTCTGGTAATTAGGAGGCGCCTGGGAACCAGCAGAACGGTCATGACAGGAGAGATACTAAGTACGGGTCAATGGTCACCAGCATGGAGGGAAACCACAACTACCAGCATGCACCTGAGTCATGGAAACCCCATGTTATGTCAGTTTAAATAGAATCTGTCACTTGCCATACATAAATAATATTTTTACCTGGTGTCGATGCCGCTGTTCTCCTGAATCTGGCGATGTTTTTCTTTTATTTCTACTCCTCTCTGTTCCAGAGTTACGGTCTCCTCTTCTTTGTAGTCTTTTTAGCCAATTGAGAGTGGTCCTTAAATCCTCATGGGCGTGTGCTAGAGAATCACACCCACTTGGCTAAAACTCTAGATTTATATCCAGGGAAAAGGAGGCCATATCTCAGGAACGGAGAGGAGCAGGAAGAAAAGAAAAACATCGCTGGATTCAGGAGAACGGCAACATTTAGACCAAATAAAAAAATTACATATTTATGACAGACGACAGTTTTTTTTTTAAGTATTTCATCATGACATCTAAAGCCTCAAAGGCTGCGTAAAAGTCTTTAACCAACTCCTTTATATTTCTTTTGCATTTATAATAAAAAAACAAAGCAACTTTGTGCTTAGTCTTGATTAAAAATTAGCCTGTCGTATTGTGTATACAGCTCCAATGCAAGTTAATGTGTGTCTATGGTTGCGTTCTACACATAAATACTGTGTATGATCTGATCTGTAGATTTCCACCTGCCTGATTTTTTCTAGTCCAATTTGTAGTATATGGAAGTCAGATGTGTCCGCCGATCATCTGGGGTGGGAAGAAGCCTCCTGACTCTCCCTCCTAGAGACGATATCAGGGGACAGACGGATTGAACATTTTGAATTACAGCGCCCCAAAATTAGGGGAAATAAGCGAAGGCAGTGTCTTGGCAACAGTTTACCTTGTGCTCCTAATTAAAAACACGTGCATGCTCAGCCAAATTGAGCGTGCATGTATGTAGGGAGTCATAGCACTGCTAATCTGACCACTACTGCAAAAATCTCCAAACTGGCTCTGCAGTTGATGCAAAACTACAACTCTCAGCATGCCCATACAGCCATTTGCGGTCCTGGCGTGCTGGGAGTTGTAGTTTTGGAACAACTGGCGAGCTATGGGTTTTAAAGCACCGATTTAAGGACAGCATAAGGACAACTGTTTCTGTAGTCTGTAACATAGATCAGCATTGGAGCTGCATACATAAAACGGTAGTGTATTTTTTAATTATGGCGATCTGCAATCTACATTTATTTTTCATTTCAGAGGCATTTTAAACAATATGAAAGGGATGCAATAGTTATAAAGCATGAAAATACATATATACAGACTGGGAGAGCCGCGCACGATGTGGTTGGGTGCACACAAGTCACGGATTAGGTTGGGCAGGCTCAAGTTCAAATGGTCACTGGTTACTATTAAACCCGGGCCTGTGACATTACATGGGGAGGACTGTACTTTCCTTTATCAGCTCGCACTTTGGCAATGAAAAGAAAGACGGATGAATCATTAACAGGCCCATGTGTGACCTTTATGATCCGTATTTGCTCAGCGAGTCGTTACTAATTGCTCCATGCACTTATAGAATAGAAGATTTCTCCAAGGCTATATATCTCTCCTTCTATGTTTGTCGGGTAGAAAGTGAATTAAAAGGGTAAACAGAGCCAAAAAGAAAAAAGAAAAAAGGAGCGTGAACCTGTAATTCCTGCGCCTCGTGCCAACCATTATTCTGCAATGAAGGCAGCAGACAGGGCGGACCCCATAGGGAAGTCAATAAAAAAATAAATAAAAGGCCAACTTTATATAATGTGTACGGGCAACATAATCTGGACTATATAACCATTCAATCACTTACTAACTCGCTTCCATTTAAACCCTGTTGTTTCCTTTGATTTAAAGTATTTCATTAATATATAAAAATATTAAACCGCATATTGATTATTGCTGTTCAAATATTCCCCACTAGGGGGAGCTGAGAAGCTTACTGCATACAGTTTTGTCATTGAGTTCAATGTATAAGTAGTATGCAGGCGGAGTCTGAGCTCCCTCTAGTGGTGGCTGAAAGTAGTGAAAATATTATCATCTTTTTCTTTATGTAGAAGCTCTGGTTCCGATATAACACAAGTAATAACTGCTAAAGACTTATTAATAAGAATATAATCAGTATATAATTTTTGGAAATATAACGACTAAAATAAAAAGAAAATGTTCTGCTTATACTAGAAGATCAACTTTTACAGTGGAAAGGAAGTGACGATTCTGATCATGTCTAGCATCATTCACTGTCCGTCTACGCTATCTTGCTCCGTGTTGTTCTACGGAGAAGCCGCCATGGTAAAGTCTTTCCCATTCTTATGAAAAAAAAAAAAAAAATCTGTAGAAAATGATGGGCACTTCAGCAAAACTTAAAGAGTAACCATGGTTTTAATTTCCCCCCCCCCCCTCCATAAATCAATAGTTCACATAAAAATAAGCAACTTTGTAATATATCTTATTAGAGAAATCTGCTTCTTTCTCCTCCTGGACTAATCATTTATTCTCAATTCTGGCATTAAATGTGTCTTTAGTTAATTCAGATGTTCCCATTAATGAGATAGGAGATGACGGTTGGTGCTCATAAAATTCTATGGAGGAGGGAGGAGCTAGCTAGCTCCTCCCTCCTCCATAGAATTTTATAAGAACCAACTGTCACAGCCATTCCGCATAAATATTGTATTAAGAGATTTGACCTAAGACGGATTTTACCCATGAACAGAAAAAAATGAAAATGATCATACGAGGAGGAGAAAAAAGCAGAATTCTCTGATAAGATATATTACAAAGTTTCTCATTTTCACCTGTACTATTGATTTATGAAGAAAAAAAATATGGGTACCCTTATACAGCAGACCACTAAAGTAGACCCTTATAGTGTAGACCACCCTTCAAGCCAACATAGACCTCAAGGTAGGCCACCAAGTCAACTATCCAAGACCAGAAGATGCTCCCAGTTCAGACTTCTACCTAACAAAGAGGACAGTAACTAAGAAGTCAACTGTCTTCGACCAAGGAGTGCTCAATAACCACCGCTCCACCCAAAACTGACCACAAGGCCCAGCAGACAAGAAACCCCAGTTTGACCAAGTGTTCATGAGTTCAATGGGGAAAGAAGAGAAAATTGCGGCCAGACACTTTCTTCTGGCGGTAGCTTATCTCCTTGAGATCTATAAGACAGGGCATCAAAATTCAATATGCCCAATCCTTCTCTCCCGGTTTGGCGAGAGTCAGAAATCCTCCATCCACATCAGAGAGCTGACCATTCCTACTGGAAAGCGTCGGGTTAATTCAACTTTAACATAATACTTTCAAGAATCGAGATTGGAGATGGAAGAAAGAAACAATTGTGGGCAGGTCAGACTACAAGCAGGGTTTATTTGTAGTCTGTAACCATGGAGACACATAAGTCTGCATTGGAGCTGTATACACAAGCTGACTTTTCTCTAACGTGTCTATAGTGGAGCAAATTACTTTTTTTTTTTTTTAGATTTATGGTGTTTCTCGGCTTTTGACTTGCAAAAATGTGTATATTTTAGGATAAGGAACCCAGTATCCTCTACGCACTAAAAAATGTAAAAAAAAAAAAAGCTCAGAAATGACCAACCGAGGGCCGCTCACAACCACAAGACCTAAGTAAGGAACATAATGAAAAGGGAGGGAATTAATTAAGCCCCGGGATGACAGACGGCTCCAGTGCTTCAGTGTCTGGCGGAGATGGTGTATTTTGGGCTGAAACCTAGGAGATGTTATCCAAACCTATTTTTGGATTGTCAGCACACTTTCCTCACCAGCCTCCCCCCTCCCTGTCTGCAGACATAACTTTAAGTGCCCTGGGGCGAAGAGGGGGGGAATGTAGGCTTTGGCAGCTATGCCTACCATTCAGAAACCAACATGAACGTACAAGAGACAAAGGACGGTGATTAATTACCTACTGTAGTCTCCCCGAGCCTCCTGCAAATGGAAAAGAGAAAAAAAAATAAATAAATTAGGATTATCTCAGCTGTAGCTAAGAACTACAACTCCCAGCTGGCACTGGTACTACTCTAATTATGGGTCAGATGAAAAAAAAAATAGATATAAGTTGTCCCAATGGTCATAATATCTTTCCACTGTACCAGGGGGACAATCAATCTCCCCACAAATATAGGTTTAATAGAAAATTATAAGGGTACCCGAAAAGGACGCTATTACAGTGAGAAAATCTGCAGCAAAATCTGCTGATTTTATCACAGGTTCTGCTGCAATTGATTTTAACGAAAGGGGGTGAAAATCTGAGATACAAATTGACATCCTGCAGATTCGGGATAGATTTTTATTTTCCCCAGCGTATAGTTATGATTTAATCAAATCAGTATTTTGCTCCACCCTTGGAAATCAGCAGCGTATTTACCTACTGTATTTACCTGCTGATTTGTTTTGGCTCTAGAGATTCCTAATAAACAGCCGGTTCTGACTCGAGGATGTGAGGCCGGATGTTCATCCACAATCATAGGGACCGTATAGGAACACAAGGACCACTTGAGACCTCCAGAGCTAGAGGGAACCTGTCAGCATATTTTTATACATGGCATCAGTGGTCTAACTGCGTAGGCGCTTGTCTCCTGATAAAAATGATACCTTTCTTGTAGAGATCCGATGTGCCAGTCCTGAGATATTTACTGTAGAAGTTGTATGCAAATGAAGCTGAAGGTGCACTGGGGGCATGTCATTGCAGTTGGACACACCCCCACTGCACCTCCAGCCCTGATCTGCATATAGCTTTTTCGTAAGATTTCTCAGGACTGGCACATCCGATTTTTACAAGAAAGGTATCGTTTTTATTGGTGGAGGAGCGCCTACACAGCCATGCTACTTTTTCCACATATAAAGGAGTGCTGATAGATTCCCTTTAAGACTTAGAGAAAACAAGATCTAATTTAGGAGCGAGGTCATTTTGTTACAGCCATATTAAATCACGTCAGTAAATTTACTGACAGCTGCCGCTCCTTCCCACCATCCAGAGGCTTCAGCGGCCATTACGTTGGGTCATGCAATATTAATAGGCGCAGTGAATAATTCATTGCTTCCATCCATCGTAGACGAGGACTTGGGCCAAGGACGGATTAACGAGAAGAAATCGCTTCATCTTCCACAGGATGAAAAAAATAAACATCAAAAAGTCAAGAAAGGAAAAATATGTCCCAGGACTTATCTGGGCAGGAAGAGGATCTTATCTCGGAGCAGCTGAATCTTTCCGACACCCAGAAAGACATGAAATGAATGAGACGTTATCTCCGAGGAAGATAGAATACCATCGCTGCGCCTGAACACGCCGATAACGAGGGACTAATCTTTATCCTGGCGCTGGAAAAAAAAGTAACGGATTGAGCGTGGCCCTTTAAAATGATGAAAAAGTGCAATACTCTGGCCGGACCGCCGCCGGTTTATCGGTGCCGGTCACCTAACTCCAGCCTATATCGGAAAATTAGCAAAAAAAAGCCCTTAAAAATTGCCGCATCTGGAAGCACTTAGCAAGTGCTCCAACCAACATGTAAAATACCGCCACATACCAATGCGTTAATGTGGCTCTTATGGCACAACACTGAGCCGATGTGCCGCCTAATTCGAAACGTAGGGGCAGCAAGTCAGTCCAGCCATTGCCCAGATTGCATTGACCTGACACGGTGCAACAAACCAAGCGCGGTGCACGGTTTGGCAGCACAACGTATAACGTGTGCAAAAAAAAGTGATCAAACTTGTCGAGGGCGTGCATCCTTACCTGCAGGATGAGTGCGGCCAATTTAAAGACGGTTTCGCTGTCCACTTCGATCTGCCCCTGTTAACACAAGAACAAGAGTCAGGCTGCGGGTAATCAGTACGGTTCATGCCTCTGGGCTCTGCTACAACAGACGGTACCATTCCTCAGCGCAGGGGAGGACGGTCCTTGGCGGGTTTGATTACATAGAGAGGCGTGAGATCTTTTGCATTCAGAGTAAAGTGCAAACCTCACGTACGGGTGCAGCCTGCCATTATATCGGAAGGTTCCCGCAACTGCATTTAAAGGGTCCCGCAATGGCTGGGTACAATTATCAGCCTCCGGGGTGCCCGGTGCTGCCCGCTTTGTTTGGAAGGTCCTACCTGATGCCCAGAGATAAGGTTCCACTTCAAGGTTTAGTATCATATGCACAGAGACAAGTGCAGGAAGACACAAAGCCGCCTCTTGTTGTTCCACCTGAGGGATCTCATGCAGAAAACGCTCATATGCGCTCGGAGGCGGATGAAATCATAACTTCTGTCTTTCTTTACAAAGTTTTAACCCAGCGTTAGCGAAGAATAGAGGAATTGGGAAAGCGCCAAGACTTAAAGGGAACTTATTAGCACGTTTTTATATATGGAAATAGCGGCATGGCTGTGTAGGCGCTGATCCACAGGTAAAAATGACATCTTTCTTGTAGAAATCCGATGTGCCAGTCCTGAGAAATCTAGCGTAGAAGCCATATGCAAATCGGGGCTGGAGGTGCACTGGGGGTGTGTCAGACTGCTTTATCCAACTACACCGACACGCCCCCAGTGCAACTTCAGTCTGATTTGCCTATGGCTTCTACGCTAAATTTCTCAGGACTGGCACATCAGATCGCTACAAGAAAGGTGTCATTTTTATTGGGAGACAAGGGCCTACACAGCTACATCAATACTTCCTTACATAAAAAGGTGCAGATAAGAGATGATCAAAAAGATTACTTGGCCACTTCAGAAGTCTGGTTGCCGGACCAGAGCCCCGTGAACTCCCTTCTACCTGCCGGCATCACTTGCCCCACTGGCATTGCACCAGGGTTGCTTGCAGATAGGAGTTGGCTCCCAGGGGCTCTGGTCTGCCAACATGGCCGAGGGACCAGGGTCCTGATGAGAATCTTCTCAATCGTCTTGCTGACAGGTTCCTCCTAAAGACAAGGGGACCCTGGTACGACCCTTGCATTGTGATGTGAGATGCCAGCACTAATCATTGTGTATATATGGAATGACTCATCTACAATTGTAGTTATTACATGATATCAATCACCCGGGGGCACAGACAGCGGTGACGTCACATCCACGGGCAGGATACTGTCACTCTGCCCTTATGAGATTTCTGCAATTTATCTATTAGCAGATCATTATGATATTATCAAGTAACAAGGGAGCGATCGATGTACTGATTTATTTGTTCCACTTAAGGAAACTGATTTTATTGTAATTCTTCTATTACAATGTCTCACTGATTGTGCGGCTGACGTATGTATATAAACCTTCCGGGGAAAGGAACATAGGGCAATGCTCCAGTAGACAACGCTGCACGAGTGCAAACATCATCATAACCTGCTGTATCAGAGCACTCGAAAATTCACCTATTTATACAGTAAACCAAACTTCAGCCTTCCTTCCCTGTCAGCTTATTTAAATCGTACCGTACAAGAGTGGTCTTGTTGACTCCATGCACACTAGGAAGTCTAATATGTGCAGGAACAATCCTGACTCTTATACTATGTAACTTGCCACCCACTCTTTTTCAGTTGGTGGTTCAGCTTTAACAGCATTCTGCCAGCACGATAGGTTCTGAAATTTACTTTTCCCAACATCCCAACATGCACTGCTACTGCCATTATACAATGGGCTGTTTGCCCAGAACTGGGAGTCTGACTCTTTGTTATGCCTGTATGCAGTTTAACAGACAGAAGACCCGTCCCCACGTCCTGTAGAGACAAAGTCCCGCCCCCACTTCCTGTAGAGACAAAGACCCGCCCCCACTTCCTGTAGAGACAAAGACCCGCCCCCACTTCCTGTAGAGACAAAGACCCGCCCCCACTTCCTGTAGAGACAAAGACCCGCCCCCACTTCCTGTAGATAGACAAAGACCTGCCTCCACTTCCTGTGGAGAAACAAAGTCATGTCCCCCCTTCTTGTAGAGAGGCAAATACCTACTCACTTCCTGTAGAGAGACCAACACTCGCCCACTTGTAGAGAGACAAATACCTGTTCACCTTCTGTAGCCACAAAGACCCGCCCCCACTTCCTGTAGAGAAAAAAAGACCCACCCCCACTTCCTGTAGAGAGAAAAAAGACCCTCCCCCACTTCCTGTAGAGAGAAAAATACTCGCCCCATACCTGTAGAGAGACAAATACCTGCCTCTACTTCTTGTAGAGACAAAGATCCACTCACTTTCTTTTGAGACAAAAACCCACCCACTTTCCATATTAGAGACAAATACCTGCCCCACTTGTACAGAGACAAAGACCAACTCACTTCTTTAGAGAGACAAAGACCCCCTCACTTCCTGTAGAGGAACAAAGACCTGTCCCCACTTCCTGTAGAGAGACAAAGATCTGTCCCCACTTCCTGTAGGGAGACAAAAACCTGTCCCCACTTCCCGTAGGGAGACAAAGACCCGCCCCAACTTCCTGTAGAGCGACAAAGACCTGTCCCCACTTCCTGTAGGGAGACAAAGACCTGTTCCCACTTCCTGTAGGGAGACAAAGACCTGTCCCCACTTCCTGTAGGGAGACAAAGACCTGTCCTCACTTCCTGTAGAGAGACAAAGACCTGCCCCACTTCCATTAGAGAGACAAAGACCTGCCCCACTTCCTGTAGAGAGACAAAGACCAGTCCTCACTTTTGTAGAGAGACAAAGACCAGTCCTCACTTCCTGTAGAGAGACAAAGACCAGTCCTCACTTTTGTAGAGAGACAAAGACCTGCCCCACTTCCTGTAGAGAGACAAAGACCAGTCCTCACTTTTGTAGAGAGACAAAGACCTGCCCCACTTCCTTTAGAGAGACAAAGACCAGTCCTCATTTTTGTAGAGAGACAAAGACCTGCCCCACTTCCTTTAGAGAGACAAAGACCAGTCCTCACTTTTGTAGAGAGACAAAGACCTGCCCCACTTCCTTTAGAGAGACAAAGACCAGTCCTCACTTTTGTAGAGAGACAAACATCCGCCCCCATTTCCTGTAACCATTCTCT
Source organism: Ranitomeya variabilis (assembly GCF_051348905.1). NCBI lineage: Eukaryota > Metazoa > Chordata > Amphibia > Anura > Dendrobatidae > Ranitomeya > Ranitomeya variabilis. Next base: position 199,740,136 of record NC_135239.1, read on the forward strand.
GTGTCTCTGCTGAAACAGTCAGATTACACTTGACAACAGGCAGTGAACAGCAAGGACGACAGGACGACAACTAGTAGACAGCATATTTACTAAGTAGTCAGCCATGCAGGGTCCAAGCAAGCTGGGTAGTATTGCAAGTGGCAGTCAGATTGGTTGTCACCCAGCTTTCTCCAAACAAGTGTAACTATGAAGTAGCTGGGTACAATTTGTAACTGTTTGAAGAGGGCAATTCATGAACATGAAGGGGAAGTCCACCTTTGTAATCAGGTATATTTCATTTTTTTAAGCAGCTTTATCAGGACTCAAATGAAAAATGTTCTATTATTTTGTGAAAATGGCTTCTATTCAACTCTGTGTCTCCATGGTAACAGACTACAAAGCCTAAGTAGTCTGATCCAACCGTCATACTGTCCTCTGACTCCTACTCCACGCTAACAATATGTATAATAACAAAATGAATAGGGGCGATGCACTATGTCCTGCTGGCCATACTGCTTCCCCTTTTAAAACAAGCTGTTTTTAATGATCAGACACGAGAGAAAGTCGTGTAGTTCTATAACAGCCCATCGGTCATCAGGATCCTGTCCTGCGATTTTCATTATTCTCAGCACAGGGCAGGAAGTGAGAGCTGGAAACAGTCAGCACATAATGTATAGAGCTGCCTGCCACAGGCACCTAATAAAGACAGGAGACTACTGGGCACACATTTGGAATATAGCTCTTAATTGCTCCAGACCACCAGGGATATTACAAATAACCTCTTAACTAACCAAGACCACAAGAGATATAGCAATTAATCTCCTAGCTAATCTAGACCACCAAGGACATTACCGTTGGCAACCTGACTACCCTACACCACCAGGGATGTTACTATTAACGTTTTAACCATCCTAAGACCACATGTCGAGAAAAAGAAGTATGTATGCCAACACACCTGAAAATAGAAGCTGACCGTTTCTATTTCCCTACCATAGACATAAAGGAATGCACACAGTTACCCTTCCCTTACCCTAGACCACCTGGGATGCTAATAGTTATCTTCTTCTTACCCTAGAGCACCAGGGATGCTGACAGGTTTCCTTTCCTTACTATATACCACCAGGGATGCTGACAGTTTCTCTTTTCTTATCCTAGATGACCAGTGACACTGATAGTTACCCTCTCCTTACCCTAGACCACTAGGAATGATGCCAGTTACCTTTTCCGTAGTCTACACTCTCAGGGATGATGACAGTTACCATTTCTTTACCCTAGACAAGTAGGGATGCTAACAGTCCCCCTCCTTACCCTAGACCACCAGGGATCCTAACAGTCCCCCCTCCTTACCCTAGACCACCAAGGATGCTAACAGTCCCCCCCTTACCCTAGACCACCAGGGATGATGCCAGTTACCCTTTCCTTACCCTACACCCTCAGGGATGATGACAGTGACCCTTTCCTTACTCTAGACTACCAAGGATGCTGACAGATACCCTCTCCTTACCTTAGACCACCAGGTATTTTGACCTTGATCACTTATGTACTTTAGAACATCCTGATTTTGTTTTTCCTATCTTAGGCTAATAATTTCTATGAGCAATTCTCCAGAAACCTTGTGGGTAATTAGTCTGGAAGCTGCAGCCTAAATGTCACTTTTCTCTACCTTCTTACAAACTTTGCATGTTTCCCCGTGCTGTGTACCGGCGGCGCTCCCACCTCATTTACCTCCTACAATGGCCACAATACCTATCTCTCATCATCACACCCGTCCTAATGGCGATCCGAATAAATGGAGCAATTAGCAATTCCCAGCCATTCACATAGATAGGGCTATTATGATTTTCACCTGGAGACAATTGACGACCCATTAAGGGTTAAGAGGATATTAAAGTCTGGTGTCGGCTTCTATTCTTCCTAACACCAGAAGTTCATGTGAAGTTTACCACACCCTGAAAACAATAGGGGATTATTATAGGGTGTGTTAGGTCGGCTTTGTGACCAGCAAGAGTAGCAGAAGTAGGGATGTGCGCGAGCAGCCTGTCCTTCCACAATGTTACAGGACGAAGGATAAATATACAAAGGACGTATCGGAAAACCTATCCAATAAATGTGAACTCGGAAATGTTACCATGAACTGAGCATATCAATGACCAAAACCCCAAAACCTAACCCACCCCAGCTATGGAGCAACCTGAATATCATCCATTCTTGACTTTTCGGGAGGATATATATAGCGGCTGTGCCAAAAAATTTCCCCTGCCCCCACACCCTTTCTAAGATCACACCTCCTCCACGCCCCCTCTACTCCTCCTCGATGCCCTCCAAATGGACCTAAATCATCAAAACGATGCTATCCGGGAAGTTTTGGAAACTTTGGCCAACTTTTCCAAAAGATTGCAAGCCTTCTGTACATTCTGGGAAAGTCGAAAAGAATCAAATAATCTCGGCTAAATATCCTCCCATTTTGTGTATACAGCTCCCATGCTGACTTATGTGTCTCCACGGTTAGTAGCAAACCCTACAGTTATACTCTCGTCCATCAGATCCCTATATAGCAGAGAGAAGACCCTGTGTAGACCAAAATGGGCCCCTATTATGGTAGTGTCGTCACCTAAGTTTTTGTTTGCACCTTTTCTTTAACCCTTGAGCCAATTCCTCTCTCTCATTTTAGCAAAGAATTTAGTTCCTTTGAAAGGGAAAGTTCTGAACAGTTTCAAAGAGCAGGACCCCCAACTATCCAGGTTGGGACCCCCATTTTCCCATTCTGTTTCTTTGGTACTGTATGCACTTCTTTAGGTAGTTTAACTATAAGTAGGGCACACACAAAAATAATTGACTCCAGGATCAGACTACGCAGGGTTTGTTGGTAGTCTGTCGCCATGGAGACAAATAGGTCTTCGTCGGAGCTGTATACACTAAAAATTATAGGAGATTTCTAATGAAGACTATATACAACATTAGTTTATTAGTTCTTTTTTTTTTACATTTTTTTAAATAATGATTATGGCCTTTATGACAAGATAGAATGTAAAAAAAGGAAATACTATTGGAAAGCGATATAATAATGGGATTATAATAAGGCTGGAGTGTCGGGGAGAATCAATAGGGCTCTGTGATATCACTAGCATTAAACATTAACAATTAGCGGCTGATAACTCTGTAGGGTCATATAACTGTCCGGCCAGGTTGGTTGATAAGGAACTTGGGAATATTTAGTGCTTTATGATGTCCGCACTTCACTTCCGTTTTTTTTGCCATATTTGCTTTCACCGTAAATGTCCATTTTACATTGACTGACTGTGAATGGGAATATAGGAAATGTGACCCCTCATACTTGACTTTATAGAGGTCTCCACAGAGAATTACCAACGTGGCTGACGTGACAAAAAGTCTTTGTTTTTGTGGTGTTTTAGTAAAAACTACATATACAAACTGGAAAAGTGGAATTACTACCCTGTCAGTCCCATCTTGAAGATTTATGGCACTAACACGATGTTATGGTATACCATAAATGTCCTGAGTTATGGCCCACAAGTCCCATCCCAAGAACAGGGCCTTATATCCTGCAAACAAGAAAGGAAAAGTGGAAACATAATGTACTGTCCTGGCAAAAAGAATTGAGACTTAACAGCCTTCAACTCACTCCTGAACCATGGCGACTTGATGGAAGAACGCTCTGTAGCAAGATTGATCTTGTGCAACCCTAGATAGGTCCACCAGGGTCTTCTCCACCATTATTTTGATAGTATCAAGCCATCAGGTTCCTGGTCTTCCATTTCGCTTTGTTCCTTCTATTCTTCTGACCATGATGTCCTTCTCCAGTGATTCCTCTCTTCATATGATGTGTCCAAAGTAGACAAGTCATAGCTTGGTGATCCTTGCTTCTAGTGACATGTCCGGCTTGATTTGTTCCAAAATTGATTTGTTTGTTCTTCTTGCCATCCATGGTGTTGATAACCTCCTTCTCCAGCACCACATTTTGAGGGCATTGATTCTCCTTCTGTCTTGTTAATTGACTGTCCTTGTTTTACATCCATTTGTTACTACAGAAAAGACCAGACTATGTTGTGTCTTTGTCACCAGTGACATTTTCCTCAATTTGAAGACCTTGTCCAGTGACTTCATTGTTGATTTGCCCACAACTATTCTCCTATTGATTTCCGTTGTCCTCGCTGCATCTGGATTGATCATTGATCCAAGTAGGTTGAAGTCCTTTACAACTTCGACATCCATCTCAAATGTGTCACAGTCGTACCTGCCAGTAGTCAATGTCTTTGTTTTCCTTGTATTGGGTAGTAGTCCCATGTTCAAGCTTTTCATCTTGACCCTACGTAATAAGTCCTTCATTCCATTTTAAGATTGTTGATGATTCATCCAGCAATTTTGATTCTTCTTTTTCAGCAAGTCTAGCCTTCCTGAAAATAGCATCTGCAAAAAAAATGTTCCATAGAACTTCTTGTTAGCTCAGGAGAAAGTGTTATCGAGGACAAGGTAGCTGATATAACTCTGACATGCACAACGGTTGCTTTTAAAGGGAACTAATGCTTGAATTCATTGTGTTCTTCTGATTAACATGTTAACCGCTAAGAAAACGTGAAGTCATCATTGCTTTTCATCAAAAGAAACGTTATCTTAACGAAATGTTACCTTAGACCCCATACAGCCAAATCAGATCTCATACTTTGCACTCACGAGGGTCAACGCCCCGAAACACAGTGTCTGCAAATTCAGATTCTGGTTTGGCTTTTATCCAAAGTCACATGGCAAGGCTTGTTAAAGGGTTGATATTGACTTTTAGGATCGCTGCTTCCTATAGGTGACACCTCTGAAGAGGCAAATGGCACAAAGTATGGATGAGATTTTTAAAATTTCATCTTCTTAGCTCGTATATTATTACTCTATGAATTTTCCACATGCAAATCTGCTAAAAGGATCTGCAGGACAGGCTACCTGTGCATTTACCCTGAAGAACGTCAAGCCCAGGTGTCTACAATCCTGCCTGTTATTGCTCCTTCTGCTCCCTCTATGGGCACAGGAAGTCATCTTCGATTAGGAACTAAGGATCCTTCGAAGACTTGGACTAATTCCTTCTTTTATGAATTTAAAATTATAACCCTAATCAGTATGACCTGCGGTATATGGGTGTATCCGAGAAATCCTGTGCTCCAATGTCCTCCAGCAGTGCAATAGTTATAAAAGAAGGTGGAGATAAGACACCTGTATGAGCTCAGGTATCAGCTGAGCCATGAACTACTCTCCGGGTCGGCCAGGAATGACTTTTGCCCTCTTCTCTTTCTGCATCTTTTAAATCCAGTGATTCTGAGCTGACGTTGTCATTCAGAGTGCAGACCATGCACCCACAGTCAGGTTTTACGCTAAACCCAGGTGGCAAAATGCCAAAACCAGGACCTGCATGTTTATGGAAAACTATACAGCGTTACATAGTTCCATGGTTGAGGGGAAGGGCAAGTCTATCAAACTTAACCTCGCGGATTGCTTAGGTCATTAAGAAAACGACACATCGATCTGGGGGGTAATTTTTGCTAGAGGTACACAAAGCAGGGCCATGAGGACGGAATCCATACTGCTTTGTATTATGGAGCTGTCCGCATTCTGCATGTCACCATGTAGCACAAAAGCATGATCTTGCTGCCCTTATTTACCCCGTCCCTCCCCACAGCAAGTTAAAAGTACTTTTAGTGAAAACCCCAGTCTGATATGTCCAGGAATTGTTCAGATTCTAACGCTCTACAGCTTGCCATTCCTTTTCTTTGACTGAGTGGTTTCCTTTTATCATTATTCTACCAGTACTATAGGTGCTGGAACTTGTCACAAAACCTGTAGAAAACCATGGTCTTACTTCCCCACATCCTCTACAACAAGATAAAAATGCTTTTCATGAACTTAAAGGTACCGTCACATTAAGCGACGCTGCAGCGATAGCGACAACGATGGCGATCGCTGCAGCGTCGCTGTTTGATCGCTGGAGAGCTGTCACACAGTCAGCTCTCCAGCGACCAACGATGCCGAGGTCCCCGGGTAACCACGGTAAACATCGGGTTGCTAAGCGCAGGGCCGCGCTTAGTAACCCGATGTTTACCCTGGTTACCAGCGTAAAAGTAAAAAAAACAAACAGTACATACTCACCTGCGCGTCCCCCGGCGTCCGCTTCCTGACACTGACTGAGCTCCGGCCCTAACAGCAGAGCGGTGACGTCACCGCTCTGCTTTCACTTTCACTTTAGGGCCGGCGATCAGTCAGAGCAGGAAGCGGACGGCAGGGGACGCGCAGGTGAGCATGTACTGTTTGTTTTTTTTACTTTTACGCTGGTAACCAGGGTAAACATCGGGTTACTAAGCGCGGCCCTGCGCTTAGTAACCCGATGTTTACCCTGGTTACCAGTGTAAAATATCGCTGGTATTGTTGCTTTTGGTGTCAAACACAACGATACACGGCGATCGGACGACCAAATAAAGTTCTGGACTTTATTCAGCGACCAGCGACATCACAGCAGGATCCTGATCGCTGCTGCGTGTCAAACTAAACGATATCGCTAGCGAGGACGCTGCAACGTCACGGATCGCTAGCGATATCGTTTAGTGTGACGGTACCTTTAGTCTAATATGCCCAGCAACTGTCCTGACTGTCTTGCTCTGGAATTTGTATTTTTGAGTGGGGAGTTCCTCTTCATCAGAATTTTTCCAACACTATAAGTGCTAGAATGTCCTCTTGTTCACCTGCCCAAAATTAAAAGCCCGCCTCTCCATTATGCCTGTGTGAGGTGTGACAGACAAAAGTGGAGGAGCAGATAAACAAAGATCTACCCTAACTCCCTGTAGAGAGGTAAAGACCTGCCCCACTTCCTGTAGAGAGGTAAAGACCCGCCCCACTTCCTGTAGAGAGGTAAAGACCTGCTCCACTTCCTGTAGAGAGGTAAAGACCCGCCCCACTTCCTGTAGAGAGGTAAATACCTGCCCCACTTCCTGTAGAGAAATAAAGACCCACCCCACTTCCTGTAGAGAGGTAAAACCTGCCCCATTTCCTGTAGAGAGGTAAAGACCCACCCCGCTTCCTGCAGAGAGGTAAATACCTGCCCCACTTCCTGTAGAGAGGTAAAGACTCACCCCACTTCCTGTAGAGAGGTGAAGACCTGTCCTACTTCCTGAAGTGAGGTAAAGACCTGCTCTACTTCCTGTAGAGAGGTAAAGACCCGCCCCACTTCCTGTAGAGAGGTAAAGACCCACCCCACTTCCTGTAGAGAGGTGAAGACCTGTCCTACTTCCTGAAGTGAGGTAAAGACCTGCTCTACTTCCTGTAGAGAGGTAAAGACCCGCCCCACTTCCTGTAGAGAGGTACAGACCCACCTCACTTCCTGTAGAGAGGTTAAAACCCACCCCACTTCCTGTAGAGCGGTAAAGACCCACCCCACTTCCTGTAGAGAGGTAAAGACCCGCCCCACTTCCTGTAGAGAGGTAAAGACCCGCCCCCACTTCCTGTAGAGAGGTAAAGGCCCGCCCCCACTTCCTGTAGAGACATAAAGACCCACCCCCACTTCCTGTAGAGTGATAACGACCTGCTCCCACTTCCTGTAGAACAATAAACACCCACTTACCACTTCCTGTAATCTGTCTTAGTGTCTCTGCTGATAGCAGATTGTACCTGACAAAAGGCATTAGACAGCGACTTACACAAAAGTGAAACACTTAGCTTTCTGCTCTTAGAAAATATTTTTTGATAATTAAACAACATAATGTATAAACACAGTGATTTACAGAATATCTATTTATGATATCATCTATCAAATGAAATCAAGTGGCCTGAAAGTGCAGGAACCATAAATTTCACTGTTACATGAAAAGTGTAACTCAGAATTAGAAGTCATTCGAACCGCCCTCACCCCACCCCCCACTCCCCAATTATTTTTTTTTGCTTGTTTGACCCTATGCTCGTCCTCCATAAAACACATACTGGAATATTACAAATGATGCGGGCGAATCTGAGGATAAACACTGCCATAACATGTAGGGGCACAGTCTCATTCCTCTGCAGGCTGCGCTGACAGTTTACAATGTTATCACTGTTTATAGTGTCCTGATATTATGCAAGTTGTATAATAAGTTATATAATTGTGAGTTGTGTTGTGCCTACTCATATTGATTATGATGTAAATACAAGTCTCCGAGCCTTCCCTTGTTAAGTATAGTACATTCCCAACAAGCCAAGTGCCCCATTAACAGTATCATAACCTTTACCCCACTATCAGTGCCAGTCCTGCGCTTTATAAAAAAAAGTACAAATCTCCCTGGTTTCAGTAAAGTTCTCCATATTGCTTTCAGTCACTGCCATACAACTAAAGAATAGATTTTTTTCTTCCTGAGCCACCACAAGGGGGAGCTCAATGCATACATGTGTACATATTACCCAATGTACGGGGATTGAAGGTATACAAGCTCCCCCTAGTGTAGGCGGCCATCACCCTATAACTGCAGGCATGACAGGCGTCAAGGGACTCTCCCTTAATTCTGGACTTTCTAGGACAATAATGTGACACCACAGCTATTCTGTGCAGCATTTTCAATAAATGACAGTGTATCTCGGCACTTCCACCAGCACAGTGTATCTCGGCACTTCCTCCAGCACAGTGTATCTCGGCACTTCCTCCAGCACAGTGTATCTCGGCACTTCCTCCAGCACAGTGTATCTCGGCACTTCTTCCAGGACAGTGTATCTCGGCACTTCCTCCAGCACAGTGTATCTCGGCACTTCCTCCAGCACAGTGTATCTCGGCACTTCCTCCAGCACAGTGTATCTCGGCACTTCCTCAGCACAGTGCATCTCTTCACTTCCTCCAGCACAGTGTATCTCGGCACTCCCTCCAGCACAGTGTATCTCGGCACTTCCTCCAGCACAGTGTATCTCGGCACTTCTTCCAGGACAGTGTATCTCGGCACTTCCTCCAGCACAGTGTATCTCGGCACTTCCTCCAGCACAGTGTATCTCGGCACTTCCTCCAGCACAGTGTATCTCGGCACTTCCTCAGCACAGTGCATCTCTTCACTTCCTCCAGCACAGTGTATCTCGGCACTCCCTCCAGCACAGTGTATCTCGGCACTTCCTCCAGCACAGTGTATCTCGGCACTTCCTCCAGCACAGTGTATCTCGGCACTTCCTCCAGCACAGTGTATCTCGGCACTCCCTCCAGCACAGTGTATCTTGGCACTCCCTCCAGCACAGTGTATCTCGGCACTTCCTCCAGCACAGTGTATCTCGGCACTTTCTCCAGCACAGTGTATCTCGGCACTTCCCCAGCACAGTGAATCTCAGCACTCCCTCCAGCACAGTGTATCTCGGCACTCCCTCCAGCACAGTGTATCTCGGCACTACCTCCAGCACAGTGTATCTCGGCACTTCCTCCAGCACAGTGTATCTCGGCACTTCCTCAGCACAGTGTATCTCGGCACTCCCTCCAGCACAGTGTATCTTGGCACTCCCTCCAGCACAGTGTATCTCGGCACTTCCTCCAGCACAGTGTATCTCGGCACTTTCTCCAGCACAGTGTATCTCGGCACTTCCCCAGCACAGTGAATCTCAGCACTCCCTCCAGCACAGTGTATCTCGGCACTCCCTCCAGCACAGTGTATCTCGGCACTCCCTCCAGCACAGTGTATCTTGGCACTCCCTCCAGCACAGTGTATCTCGGCACTTCCTCCAGCACAGTGTATCTCGGCACTTTCTCCAGCACAGTGTATCTCGGCACTTCCCCAGCACAGTGAATCTCAGCACTCCCTCCAGCACAGTGTATCTCGGCACTCCCTCCAGCACAGTGTATCTCGGCACTACCTCCAGCACAGTGTATCTCGGCACTTCCTCCAGCACAGTGTATCTCGGCACTTCCTCCAGCACAGTGTATCTCGGCACTTCCTCAGCACAGTGCATCTCTTCACTTCCTCCAGCACAGTGAATCTCGGCACTCCCTCCAGCACAGTGTATCTCGGCACTCCCTCCAGCACAGTGTATCTCGGCACTACCTCCAGCACAGTGTATCTCGGCACTACCTCCAGCACAGTGTATCTCGGCACTCCCTCCAGCACAGTGTATCTCGGCACTCCCTCCAGCACAGTGTATCTCGGCACTACCTCCAGCACAGTGTATCTCGGCACTACCTCCAGCACAGTGTATCTCGGCACTACCTCCAGCACAGTGTATCTTGGCACTTTCTCCAGCACAGTGTATCTCGGCACTTCCTCCAGCAAAGTGTATCTAGGCACTTCCTCCAGCACAGTGTATCTCGGCACTACCTCCAGCACAGTGTATCTCGGCACTACCTCCAGCACAGTGTATCTTGGCACTTTCTCCAGCACAGTGTATCTCGGCACTTCCTCCAGCAAAGTGTATCTAGGCACTACCTCCAGCACAGTGTATCTAGGCACTTTTTCCAGCACAGTGTACCTTGGCACTTCCTCCAGCACAGTGCATCTCAGCATATCATCTTTCCTATTGGGCCACATTTTAGTGATTGATATTTTTGTCATCGTGCCCCTTGGTGCAGCACTACAAGTTCCAGCAATTGCTGTAAATGGTTCTATTTTATTATTCTGTTTTGTCCATTACCAACAGTGCATTGCATTGCATTTTAATACTGTACTATTATTTTTATCAGTCTCTGCTTTTGCTGTTTGTTTCTGACAAGTTTGTCAATGTAGTACTACAACTCCCAGCATTTTAGCTTTGCACATTCGTTTTAACTATCCCGTCTTTTCTTTTTCGTCTCCAATCAATATTACCTTTTTCAGATAAAATAGTTGTTTTTTTTTACTATTCAGCATCCCGATCCCCATGTCCGCTTATATTGGCACTACAAGTCCCAGCACACAACCCTTTTTTTTTCTATAATATTTTAGTTTTACCTTATTATTCCTATATTTGGTCGTATGCTATGTTATCCTTTTGTATTTTACTTTTTTTTTTTATCCATGGTGGTTCCAGGACCGGACCATCACCTGGCACCGCTGCAGCTGATTTCTTCTGTCTGTGTATGCTGTGCCTGGTATATGCACACCCCTCCAAGGTAAGAGCAGTGCCTTATGCCCTTCCTACCAGCCCTCACTGTGTCCTATGTATTAAGGATTTCTGCAATATACTTTGTTATTCTCATTATAGGCTCATTACCTTGAATACACAGCCTTTTGCATTAAGGAAAAACAATTCCACTGTTGTGATTTCTTTCAGAAATGTTATACTTTCAATGTAGAACCTAGAAGGAAAAATAAAGAGTTAATTCATCTAAAAAATATATTAAAAAAAATATTTCAATATAATTAACCCCCTCCCCCAAAAAAAATCTATGGACACCTTTATATCTTCTATCTGTTGCTGCATTCCTGAGTAAATAGCATTTTAATTAATATAAAAATGAGGATTAAGTGCTTTGGGAGTGACAGAGCACTTTCCAAGTCTCTGTATTCTTGCTTCTTTAGCTTGACTGTCTGTGTGACCTAAGATGCAAATGCAAATCGCTCTCTCCTAGAAGAACGAAAACATAATTCTAGTGGCATATAGTAGTGGAAACCTAGATAGTTTTCCTTCTTCTTGAGGAAAGCTAATTTGCATACTTTGACATCAATTATGGACATTTTACTGATTATTACAGGATTCCCAGATTTATAAAAGATTTGCTTATTTCAAATTACTGAGTTACTGGCCCTTTAAATATTTAAAGGGCCAATGTAATTTCAGCACACTGAGAGAAGATGTAGGAGTACCCTAACCTTTGCGTACAGTAAAACATTGGGCAATGCTGTGACTGCAGAACCAAGAATTAACAGATGCCTCATCATAAGGTCTTGCAGAAGGCAGAGCTTTCCAAAGTAAACATGAAGATTCCTCCGGGCTCAGCAACGGCTCAATACGACACTAAAGCAAAATTACAGAACTCAGGATTTATTCATTCATCTCATCCAATGGAATAAATGAAGGACGTGATTGAATGAATAGACGAAAGATCAACTGGGAATGACAGGCAAATATGAACATCTGAAAGAGCTGACACTCCAACCTCCATTGAAGTAGGGACCTCCTGCAATGACCAGATAATTACAACAGGAGATCTGCTCTGAGAATCAGCCTCCAAGACTCTGAGGCAGAGAAATCCACTTCTAAGGCAAGAGCTTCTACTGTTCAAAGCACAGACTTTTTGGAGCCAGCGGTCACTGATGAATATTTGCATTGATCCGATATTTATGGGGGATATATTTTCTGCGTTGTAGCAAACAAACAAACTTAATGCATTCACTCACATCACCATAAGGCCATTCTAAAGCCTCCAACATAATATCAGTCCAATAGATGATGCTATCCATGTCATGTTTCATATCTAGTACATTTTTGTAATTGGGTTTCATTAAAAGTTTTGTTTGCACCATTTGCCTTCTACAGCCTCAGTGTTGCACTGGTTGGAGAATGAGTTAACTGATAATCCATCAGTATAATGTTAGAGTTTTATGATGTTAGAGTTAATTTTATCTTTGTCTTTTTCTCAGCTCCTCTCCGCTGATTTATAACCACATACCACATCAAAGTTAAATATGCAATGAATCAAAGAGCCCTTAACAACCAAATGACAGGAAGTTAGAGGAAGTAAGTTCTGGCACCTATAGTGATGGTAGAATGCCAATAAAGAAGCAATCAGCACATTGTCACTGTGCTTCTCCTCTCCAGTCTGTTATATTGAATATGGCATATCAGAGAGGGCGTAACAGAGAAGCAAGCTCTCCGTTCAGGGCAGGCAAGCCAATGGAAAATGCATGCTGGGAAGAGCAATGCATGCTGGGAAGTTAGGGACAGTAAGTTCCAGCACCTATAGTGATGGTAAAATGCTAATGAATAGGAACTGCTCACTCAAAATGCAATCAGCAGATTATTACCTTTGTCACTGTGGTCAGGCAAGCCAATGGATAATGTCAGGAACGATGCATGCTGGAAAGTTAGGAAAGTAAGTTCCAGCACCAATAGTGATGGTAGAATGCTGACAACTTCCCACTCAAAAAGTAATCAGCAGATTATTACCTGTCCTGTGGCTAGGTGATAAGTTATTATGGAGGGGAACCCTTTAAAGAAATGAGCCCAAAAAATTGCTCCTCTTTCACGCAGTGATGTCCAACCTGAGGACAGGCTGGGAGTTGTAGTTTCCCGAAGGCCATAGGATATAGAAGATTGATTTTGGGATATCTAGTGCAGATGTGCAGTTACCTCCATGTTTGTGTTCCTGTTGTGTTTGCAGAGATGCAGCTCTGACCTGACCACCCCGCGCTCCTTCCTGCCTTGCCGTGTTCCCATGTTACAGCAATGATGCACAGGAAACCGAATAAGAAACGTAGAAATCTCCGATGGGAAAGGGAAGTTATTGTCTGACATTGTTTTGTACAAAGAAGAAAAAAAAAATAGAATTTTTTAGCTTAAACCTTATTTATTTAAAACAGGAAATAACAAGTTTTGGTAAGTTCAGGGTTTGTGTTTTACTATAGGCAGAGTAAACGGCTCTTAACCATTTTATTCCGAGTGATGACTTATAATAAAAAAGCTTCTTACACTCCACAGGACATAGCACATCTACTGATTTGAACAAGCAGTGTGTAATGCTTTATTTCTCCTCTGGGGGCACTGTAGAGTAAATAAACACTCTATGCTAGTTTCCTCCAGAGATGGCAGCTGATCACTGGGTGTTTAAATCATGATCAGGAAGTGGGGTGGGGATTTGTCTCTGTACAGGAAGTGGGGTGGGGATTTGTCTCTGTACAGGAAGTGGGGTGGGGATTTGTCTCTGTACAGGAAGTGGGGTGGGTTTTTGTCCCTCTACAGGAAATGGGGGTGGGTATTTGTCCCTCTACAGGAAGTGAGGTGGGTCTTTGTACCTCTACAGGAAGTGGGGTGGGTCTTTGTTCCTCTACAGGAAGTGAGGTGAGTCTTTGTCCCTCTACAGGAAGTGGGGTGGGGATTTGTCCCTCTACAGGAAGTGGGGTGGGTCTTTGTCCCTGTACAGGAAGTGAGGTGGGTCTTAGTACCTCTACAGGAAGAGGGGTGGGTCTTTATCCTTTTACAGGAAGTGGGGTGGGGATTTGTCCCTCTACAGGAAGTGGGGTGGGTCTTTGTCCCTCTACAGGAAGTGGGGGTGCGTATTTGTCCCTGTACAGGAAGTGAGGTGGGTCTTAGTACCTCTACAGGAAGAGGGGTGGGTCTTTATCCTTTTACAGGAAGTGGGGTGGGTCTTTGTCCCTCTACAGGAAGTGAGCAGGGTCTTTGTACCTCTACAGGAAGTGAGGTGGGTCTTTGTCCCTCTACAGGAAGTAGGGATGGGTCTTTGTCCCTCTACAGGAAGTAGGGATGGGTCTTTGTCCCTCTACAGGAAGTGAGGTGGGTCTTTGTCCCTCTACAGGAAGTGTGGTGGGTCTTTGCCCCTCTACAAAAAGTGGGGTGGGGATTTGTCCCTCTAAATGAAGTGGGGTGGGTCTTTGTCCCTCTACAGGAAGTGAGGTGGGTCTTTGTACCTCTACAGGAAGTGGGGTGGCTCTTTGTACCTCTATTGGAAGTAGGGTAGGTCTTTGTACCTCTACAGGAAGTTAGGAGTGGTCTTTGTACCTCTACAGGAAGTGGGGTGGGTCTTTGTACCTCTACAGGAAGTGGGGTGGGTCTTTGTACCTCTACAAGAAGTGGGGTGGGTCTTTCTACCTCTACAAGAAGTGGGGTGGGTCTTTGTCCCTCTACAGGAAGTGGGGTGGGTCTTTGTACCTCTATTGGAAGTGGGGTGGGTCTTTGTCCCTCTATAGGAAGTAGGGTAGGTCTTTGTACCTCTTCAGGAAGTAGGGTAGGTCTTTGTACCTCTACAGGAAGTGGGGTAGGTCTTTGTCTCTTTTTCTACAGAAAGTGGGAACAGGTCTTCATCACTTTTCAGGAAATGGGGCAGTCTGTGTCTCTACAGGAAGTAGGGCAGAACTTATTCGCTGTAAAGGAAATCGGGCAGGTCTTTGACTATCTAAAGGAAGTGAAGGATGGGTCTTTGTTTCTCTACTGAAAATGGGGTGAGTCTTTGTCACTTTACTTTTCTCCTGTCTGTAAAACTGCATAAAGACAGAATAGAGAGGCAGGTTTTCAGTTCAGGCCAGGCAATCTGTTGGATTATGGCAGGATAAATGCATTCTGGGAAGTAAGAGAAATCAAGTTCCAGCACCTATCATGCTGGCAGAATGCTGACAAAGAGGAAATATCCATTCAAAAAGTATGGAGAGTAAGTTATATAACATGACAATAGGGACATATTGAATGGTATGTGCAACAAAAGCAGTTTTACCATTTTGTGGGGGGATGAGGGCAAGACTACAGGATGCTTTGGTTTTGTGTAAAAGGACAGATACACTCTAAAAAATACCTGCCCGCAGCTGCCACTAGAGGGAGCTTCCTTATACACTGAATCATAATAAGGCTGTATCCAGAAAAGCTCCCTCTAGTGGTGACGCAGGCAGCCAGAATATTTTCTATGCCTATGTAGGGGATTTGGTGCTTTGTATAAAAAAAACAGATAAAAATAAAGTTATACTTAGAAATTCTGCATACGATGGGTATAGGTGCAGTTTTATTAGACCTACACACATTGCATTACAAGCTTGCAGAATGAAGGCGCAGTTTCTGGCAGTCTGTTTCCTGCGAATATAGATACATTGTATCTGCTTGTACAAGCTGTTTACACCAACTTCCTTATACAGCTCCCAATAAAGATGTTGCTAAATTGCTAAAATATTACGAAATTCTCAGATAAACATTTCACTTTCACATAAAAACAAATAAATAAAACCTTCTACTTTTATCAATTTATTGAGTCACAGAGAATCGGAGCTGCAGGAAATATTCGGGTGAGTTACTCCGCACGCTCCCATGTGTCTCGCACTAGATAGGACAATCCAAGGACTTAAAGGGGAACTCCAGGGGAAACAAGTTATTCCATATGGGTGATAACTTTCCGACCACTGAGATCTATAGAATAGGGAATATTTATCCCAGGTCAGATGCCTGACCACTGCTCCATTCATTTTCTATGGGGGCTACCAAAAAAAGTCAAGCGTTCAGTAGCCCCATAGGTAGAGATGAGCGAACCAGAACTGTAAAGTTTGGGGTTCGTACCAGACACGGGGCTGGACTCCGAACATGGACTTCTCCTGGAAATCCATTCTACAGTTCGCGGAGGAGAAGGAGAGATTTTCCAGCTCCAAAGTTCAGGTCCCCATTGATTTCTATGGGGTTTGGGTTCAGGTTCAAATTTGGGTACCAGAACCGAACTTTGGACTAAAGTTTGGTCGAACCCCACAAATCCAAACTTCCGCGTGTCTGTTCATCCCTACCCATAGGGAATAAATGAAGTGTTTGTTAAGCCTACGCAGTGCCGCTACATTCTGTGGATAGTCGTTAACTTGTTTTCCCTTAGGCAATCCCTTTAAAGAAGATGACCCACCGACAACATTAATCGTAAATTGATAAATGTATGATTGATGGGTGTTTGAATGCTGGGACCTGCAATGATCACGAGGGACTTGGGCACATGTGTGACCGCCGCTCCATTTACTCACTATGGGAACTGTTGTCATGCATGCTCACTACTGTTCCAATAGATTCATTGAAGTGAATGGAGAGGTGATCGTGCATGCTCACAAGTTCTTGAGGTCCCATCAATCGAACCGCCACCGATCATACATTTACCACTTACTGTTTATGGTCCTTTTTAATTGAAAGGAAATGTATCATTTTTTAAATATTGACAATGTGTTTTTTTATAATCACCATCTGTATTAAATATAAAAATTACAAAATCTTGTCATTTTCACATCGGCCACTGGGACTTTTTTAAACTCTACCTTGCTGTAGTTTTCAGAAAATGCACATGAACATTAGCCACAATGAACAGAGTCCAACTCTATCTTTTGCATTGAAGCATCTAATGAGAGTGTGAAAAGCTCAATGTGAAGGGAAGGGGATCATCTATTGTGATTGGTGATGTGACATAAAGGAGTCAAAGATCAAAAGCCAAGAGGGTACATCATAAACAGAGGGATGAGACAAAGGTGTAGCCAGGTTACAGTTCGGGATCAGAACTCCAAGAAGACAGTGGATCACAACAAAGGGGCTAGGCAAACAGATGTCAAAAAGGCAAATCCAAGGTCGGTCAACAAAGATCAAAATATTAGAACTCAAAGCACAGAGCAAACACCAACTGGGCAGAGCTACAACTGGCAGATATAAGAGGCAGACAGCCAGCTAAGTAGCCTGGGAATCATTCCGAATAGGAGACACCTGTAGGAAGCCCAGCACGCCCCGGCACTGATTGGGCGAGTGGACCATCACCCACCACACTGACAGCCCAGCATGCCAAGCCCCAGATTGAGCCGCCTCTCACCACACAGAGGAGGAATTGTGACAGGCGAATCCTGTGTTCTGGAGGTGTTATCAATCTCTGCAATCCTGCCTCTGAAGATAATGAGTCTGCTGCAAACTCCTCCTTAGCCAACAGGAAGCTAGATTCTAAAATAGCCCCTGTGGATAGTATAAGAATTGCAATTTTTAAATACGAATAGTAGAAAATATAAAACAAATGCTAAAACTTTATAAAAAAAAGATATGTAATACAAAAATCTGTAAAAATATGAAATTTATAAAAAAAATTATCCGAAATAGAATATGAAAATGAATTAATACGATCAGAATTCCGCACTGAGAATATTTCACCGTTCTCTTGAAGGATGTGACTTTTTTTATATATTTTTTCAAACCCCCTTTTCCTTTTTCAATATTATAAGCCACAAAGAAAATACAATATTTTTATTCGGCGAGATACGATCGGCATTTAAATATTATCATCACTGAGCGTGCGGACGTTATACCTAAGGGATACAATGAGGAGAGCGACTCTCGTGCTCGGCGGCAGCGGACGGCTCCCAAGTGTTTTGTCACTGGCGGAACTGACAGCACTGAGCTGGTGTTCTGCAGAGATAAGTGGGTTCCTTCGTTTAGTAACAAGAGCTGCGCTCCTGTGTGGCAGATTACGGCATCCGTTTCCATTTTTTTCTTTACATACGTTGTAATTGAAGTGTAATTACTAATATTAGCACCGCATGGCGCGGCCAGATAAGATTACTCCAGTCCACGTGACGCCATTGTAATAATGGGACGTTCTATGGTAAAATGTATCATCGTTATGGGATGTGGAGGTTGTTGTCACGACCCACTGTAACTTCCGCCATATTGTTCTGGATGCTACTGTCTGGCTGCAGATATTTCCCCAACAATGGATTATTACCCTATTTTCTTTGTTTCTTAACCCTTTCACCGTCATTTTTTTTTTTTTTGCGCTTTTGTTTTTTCCTCCTCTTCTTCCAAAAGCCATAACTTTTTTTTTTATTTTTCCATCGAGAAGAGTTTAATTCTTTTCCGGAACAAATTGTTTTGAATGGAACCATATGATGCACAGAAAAATGGGAAAAAATAAAAAGTGAAAAATGTTATTTATTTATTTTTTTGGATAGTTTTTTTTTACTTTTTTTTTATTTTATTGCTTTCAAAGTAATTCTGAACTTTTTCTTTAAAAAAACAAATAAATTTTGGTTGGTGTTGCCATTGTCTTTTTTTTTTATTTTTCCATCGAGGGAGCTGCGCTTGTTTTTTGCAAGGTGATCTGTAATTTTTATTGGTACCATTGTAAAGTACATAGGATATTTTATTCCTTTTTATTGTTTTTATTGTTTTTGTGGTTTATAATTTTTATGTTTGCAACCAAAAAATGGCAATTCTTTTGTTCCAATTATTTTTCTTTACGGTTTTTATAGTATGGTTAACTACATTTATATTTTGATAAAGAGTGTAGATTTAATGGGTGCAGTGATACTAAATAAACTTTTTTATATATTTTCGGATTGGGAATTTTTTTTAAAGTTTGAAAAATGTTTTAATTATTTACTTGCTTTATTGCAGTATGTATAGAAAAATAACGATCTTCCATAAAACCCAGCTGTAGACTTTGCTTTGTGTACAATAGTTTTAAATTGCACTTTTGCGTGCCATCTACTTTCACCTGGGAATCCCACCACAGTGATACATTGTCCGCTCTATTTCTACAAATACATCACTCTAGAGCTGCATTCACAGTACAGAATCAGTAATGTAATGTATGTACACAGTGACTGCACCAGCAGAATAGTGAGTGCAGCTCTGGGGTATAATACAGGATGTAACTCAGGATCAGTAATGTATGTATGTACACAGTGACTGCACCAGCAGAATAGTGAGTGCAGCTCTGGGGTATAATACAGGATGTAACTCAGGATCAGTAATGTAATGTATGTACACAGTGACTGCACCAGCAGAATAGTGAGTGCAGCTCTGGGGTATAATACAGGATGTAAATCAGGATCAGTAATGTAATGTATGTACACAGTGACTGCACCAGCAGAATAGTGAGTGCAGCTCTGGAGTATAATACAGGATGTAACTCAGGATCAGTAATGTAATGTATGTACACAGTGACTGCACCAGCAGAATAGTAAGTGCAGCTCTGGGGTATAATGCAGGATGTAACCCAGGATCAGTAATGTAATGTAAGTACACAGTGACTGCACCAGCAGAATAGTGAGTGCAGCTCTGGGGTATAATGCAGGATGTAACTCAGGATCAGTAATGTAATGTATGTACACAGTGACTGCACCAGCAGAATAGTGAGTGCAGCTCTGGAGTATAATGCAGGATGTAACTCAGGATCAGTAATGTAATGTGTGTACACAGTGACTGCACCAGCAGAATAGTGAGTGCAGCTCTGGAGTATAATGCAGGATGTAACTCAGGATCAGTAATGTAATATATGTACACAGTGACTGCACCAGCAGAATAGTGAGTGCAGCTCTGGGGTATAATGCAGGATGTAACTCAGGATCAGTAATGTAATGTACGTACACAGTGACTGCACCAGCAGAATAGTGAGTGCAGCTCTGGAGTATAATACAGGATGTAACTCAGGATCAGTAATGTAATGTATGTTCACAGTGACTGCACCAGCAGAATAGTGAAATAGTTAGTGCAGCTCTGGAGTATAATACAGGATGTAACTCAGGATCAGTAATGTATGTACACAGTGACTGCACCAGCAGAATAGTGAGTGCAGCTCTGGGGTATAATACAGGATGTAACTCAGGATCAGTAATGTAATGTATGTACACAGTGACTGCACCAGCAGAATAGTGAGTGCAGCTCTGGAGTATAATACAGGATGTAACTCTGGATCAGTACAGGATAGGTAATGTATGTACACAGTGACTGCACCAGAGAAATCTATGGCTGCTATAAGAAGTGCAGGGACTCACAGCAAATTTTTGGATGGTCACCACCCGGCCATTATGTGCCGCTCTGATCTGACTGCACATTACACTTACACTAATCATCGCCAAACCATATTACACCTACAACAGCCCCCTCATTCTCGTCAGGCCCACTCTTACGGCACCGTACACCTTCACTAAGGGCTCTCCCTTTCCCGTCGCCACCGCGGAGTTGTCCATCTCTTGCTTTGACCCTAGCTCCTCCATTGTTAGTCCTATCGTTGCACTTATTACGGCCGGAGGACATCTGCCTGGCCAGCGATCTTGGCTCTCCTGTGGCTATAGACTATTGATCCACCATTGGGTGCCATATTACAGCTGCATACGGAGATGATCTGGATCCATAATAAACTGTGAGTATGACACAAAAGCAATTCTCTAGTTGGGGTCTTGGATGAATTGCTGCATGATTGAGGATAAGGGAAAAATTTACAGTCAGACTCCCCCAAAAATAAAAAGATCAGGCCTGACATTTGTTGTGGGGGAAAGTTTGGACACTTTCATTCATACACTTCGAAATTGGTGAGTTTGGCCAACATGAATCCAATGTGATGGCCATTTTTACATTTTGATTTGTTCTCCACTTGCAGGTCAAGAAGATACAAGCTCGACACCACGTCTACAGGGGCTGCCGATCCTGATAACAATATATACAGCGCTAATTGAAAGACGGCGCTGCGCTCTTATTCCAGTGTCACAATCGCGGCTTTTGATCGACATCATCCTCCACCTGATGTACAATGTCTCATTGTTGCTTCTCCTTGAAATCCCCGCAGTGAGTTATCTAAGAAACCGTAGACTTTTTTCTTACTTCTCCGGGTTCTGTCTGTTATTAGGTTTTTAGACAGTAAAAATGTGTGAAGATGTGAGCAATGCAGAAGAATGAACAGGCGTCTTCTTTGTCTGGAGCTGGATCGTGAAGGTCATCCTGGTGTCAATTTCATGTTCAGAAAAGACTGCAGGATATCGAGCAGGTCCGGTCTTGTAACTCACCGAAAATCTGAGACTGTAGATGGGTAGAAACATGCGAGAAAAAACTTCTGGTTAACCTTCCCGATGTTGTCGTTATCTATGATCCTGCCGCTTTAAGGTCTTCTTGGATCTGTCTGCTCTGTACCGGTTATAAGATAAGTTCCTCCAGTATCTACCTGCATGTGATGGGCTATAGGATAAGGTCTACTGGTATCTACCTACATGTGACTGGCTATGGGATAAGGTCTACTGGTATCAACCTACATGTGATGGGCTATGGGATAAGGTCTACTGGTATCTACCTACATGTGACTGGCTATGGGATAAGGTCTACTGGTATCTACCTGCATGTGACTGGCTATGGGATAAGGTCTACTGGTATCTGCCTACATGCGACTGGCTATGGGATAAGGTCTACCGGTATCTACCTACATGTGACTGGCTATGGGATAAGGTCTACCGGAATCTACCTACATGTGACTGGCTATGGGATAAGGTCTACCGGTATCTACCTACATGTGCCTGGTTATGGGATAAGGTCTACCAGTATCTACCTACATGTGACTGGTTATGGGATAAGGTCTACCAGAATCTACCTGCATGTGACTGGCTATGGGATAAGGTCTACCGGTATCTACCTACATGTGACTGGCTATGGGATAAGGTCTACCGGTATCTACCTACATGTGACTGGCTATGGGATAAGGTCTACCGGTATCTACCTGCATGTGACGGGCTATGGGATAAGGTCTACCAGAATCTACCTGCATGTGACTGGCTATGGGATAAGGTCTACCGGTATCTACCTGCATGTGACGGGCTATGGGATAAGGTCTACCAGAATCTACCTGCATGCGACTGGCTATGGGATAAGGTCTACCGGTATCTACCTACATGTGATGGGCTATGGGATAAGGTCTACCGGTATCTACCTGCATGTGGCTGGCTATGAGATAAAGTCTACCAGAATCTATCTGCATGTGACTGGCTATGGGATAAGGTCTACCGGTATCTACCTACATGTGATGGGCTATGGGATAAGGTCTACCGGTATCTACCTGCATGTGGCTGGCTATGAGATAAAGTCTACTAGCATCTACCAGCATGTGACTGGCTATGGGATAAGTGACAGTAGAAGGAACGCCACAGCACTCACCAGGCTTGCAGTTCACGTTTTCTTTATTAGATCGCACACAAAGGCATCTTCACGGCACGGGGGTGTGGGAGAGTGCAGGAATATAACAGACGAGACGACGGCTTTTTCTCAGCGCGAAACGGCCGTCGTTTCGTCTGTTATATTCCTGCACTCTCCCACACCCCCGTGCCGTGAAGATGCCTTTGTGTGCGATCTAATAAAGAAAACGTGAACTGCAAGCCTGGTGAGTGCTGTGGCGTTCCTTCTACTGTCAGTTATTGAATTATAGACTTTATATCTACGCAAGCACCTCCATGTTTGTTTCAGACATCCAGCTGGTTTCACTCATTCCACGATAAATGACAGCTCTGGTTTTGGAAGCAGTGCAGCTCTCTGTACTCTGGCGTATTGGGCTATGGGATAAGGTCTACCGGTATCTACCTACATGCGACTGGCTATGGGATAAGGTCCACTATTCTCTACCTGCATGCGACTGGTTATGGGATAAAGTCTACCGGTATCTACCTACATGTGACGGGCTATCGGACAAGGTCTACTAGTATCTACCAGCATGTGACTGAATATGGGATAAGGTCTACTGGTATCTACCGGCATGTGACTGGCTGTGGGATAAGGTTTACCAGAATCTACCTGCATGTGTCTGGCTATGGGACAAGGTCAACCTCAATCTACATGCATGTGACTAGCTATGGGATAAGGTCTACTGGTATCTACCTGCGTGTGACTGGCAATGGGCTAAGGTCAACCGGTATTCATCATCAGAAGTAATCTGGTGAGCAGGGACAGCTAGGGCGCTCCTGGCGTTAGGGATGGGAAGGAACCCCTGGCCCCAGGTAATCTGACAACAGATTTGAGACAATGATCCAGGATTGTAGCTGGAGGGGCATGGTCTCTGGGTGCCAGTGAGGGGGCCAACAAGCCTCTACGTCATGGCCAAGGTATTTAGATACAGGGCAAGTCTTCCCAACAAGGGACCACGCACCTTGTTTCTCAGGATTAGTGGAGGCCCCAAATGTTGAACCTCAACTGATCCTAACAATATCTCATATAAGGGTGTATTGTGTAACTTTTTGCAACTTTACATCTGCAGAAACTTCGTACTGTGCAAGCGGGCGACTACTGTCCTAATGTCCTCCTCATTCTAGTGGACCAGCCGCTCGCAGCTCCCTCTCTATGGTCGAACAACTTTTTTTTCTTTCTAAAGTTTCCAGGGAAGTGTTTGTTGCCGACTCTACCAGCAATAAAACTCACAAAACCAGTAATACCAGTCCGCGAGCTTAAACATGATGCTCTTTCCTCTATATAATGGTAATTATCAATTCCTGCTCGCAGTGACTTTGCCGTCGGGAAGTTATTGTGATAGAATGGGTGCAACATATTGGATGCGGTCCAGATGAGCAACTAGCCCATCCGGCCATCACTAGCCCACGCATTCAGTGTTTATGAAGGCAAGGCTCAGGGAGACATTTGCTTATCTAAGATAATATGCAATTAAAGTCAGCTGTTACCCAAGCAGGACTGTCAAATCTTACCAGAGTGCAATAGGAAGGGATCAGTAAGAAGGGTTGTCACATAATTACCATATGCCACAAGATGGATGACAAACGTATGATTGCAGGAGGTCTGACCACACATGCTCACTACGGTTCTAATCACCCTAGAAATTTTGGGACCCCTGTTCTCACGACTGATTAGGGTCAGAGGGCTCAGACACCAGCAATCATACGTTCATCACCTATCCTATAGAAAAGTGGTATATTTTATTCATGGCACACCCCTTTAACCCCTTCCCGACCTGTGACACAGCGTATGCGTCATGAAAGTCGGTGCCTTCCCGAACCTGTGACGCATATGCTGTGTCACAGAATGATCGCGTCCCTGCAGATCGGGTGAAGGGGTTAACTCCGATTTCACCCGATCTGCAGAGACAGGGGGAGTGGTGCTTCAGCCCAGGGGGGGTGGCTTCACCCCCCCGTGGCTACGATCGCTCTGATTGGCTGTTGAAAGTGAAACTGCCAATCAGAGCGATTTGTAATATTTCACCCAAAAAAACGGTGAAATATTACAATCCAGCCATGGCCGATGCTGCAATATCATCGGCCATGGCTGGAAAACCTAATCTGCCCCCACCCCACCCCACCGATCGCCCCCCCAGTGCTCCGGTGCGCGGTCCGCCCCCCTAATAAGTTCTGTCCGCTCCTCCGTCCTCCTGTACGCTCCCCCGTGCTCCGGTGCCCCCTCCCTGTGCTCCGGTCCCCCCCCCTGTGCTCCGGTCCCCCCCCGTGATCCGATCACCCCCCCTTCATACTTACCGGGCCTCCCGATGTCCGTCCGGCTTCTCCATGGGCGCCGCCATCTTCCAATATGGCGGGCGCCTGCGCACTGCACCCGCAGAGTCTGCCGGCTGGCAGATTCATTTCAGAAGTATTTTGATCACTGCGATATAGCCTATCGCAGTGATCAAAATGAAAAAAAAGTAAATGACCCCCCTTTATCACCCCCATAGGGACAATAATAAAAATAAATAAAATATATATATTTTTTTCTGCTAGGGTTAGGGTTAGAACTAGGGTTAGAATTAGGGTTAGAATTAGGGGTAGGGTTAGGGTTAGGGGTAGGGTTAGGGCATGTGCACACAGTGCGGATTTGGCTGCGAATCCGCAGCGGATTGCCGTGGATCTGCAGCGGATCGGCCGCAGATCCGCAGCGGATCGGCCGCGGATCAGCCGCGGATCCGCAGCGGATTGGCCGCGGATCCGCAGCGGATTGGCCGCGGATCCGCAGCGGATTGGCCGCTGAGAATTCGTAGCAGTTTTCCATCAGGTTTACAGTACCATGTACACCTATGGAAAACCAAATCTGCTGTGCCCATGGTGCGGAAAATACCGTGCGGAAACGCTGTGTATTTTCCGCAGCATGTCAATTTTGTGTGGATTCCGCAGCGTTTTACACCTGTTCCTCAATAGGAATCCGCAGGTGAAATCCGCACAAAAAAACACTGGAAATCCGCTGTAAATCCGTAGGTAAAACGCAGTGCCTTTTACCTGCGGATTTTTCAAAAATGGTGCGGAAAAATCTCACACGAATCCGCAAAGTGGGCACATAGCCTTAGGGTTAGGGTTGGAATTAGAGTTAGGGTACCGTCTCACAGTGGCACTTTGGTCGCTACGACGGTACGATCCATGACGTTGTGTCTGACACGCAGCAGCGATCAGGGACCCTGCTGAGAATCGTACGTCGTAGCAGATCGTTTGGAACTTTCTTTCGTCGCTGGATCTCCCGCTGTCATCGCTGGATCGTTGTGTGTGACAGCTATCCAGCGATGTGTTCACTTGTAACCAGGGTAAACATCGGGTTACTAAGCGCAGGGCCGCGCTTAGTAACTCGATGTTTACCGTGGTTACCAGCGTAAAAGTAAAAAAAAAAAAAAAACGTACATACTCACATTTCGGTGTCCTTCAGGTCCCTTGCCGTCTGCTTCCCGCTCTGACTGTCTGCCGGCCGGAAAGTGAGAGCACAGCACAGCAGTGACGTCACCGCTGCGCTCTGCTCTCACTGTACGGCGGCACTCAGTCAGAGTGGGAAGCAGACGGCAAGGGACCTGAAGGACACCAAAATGTGAGTATGTACGTTTTTTTTTTTACTTTTACGCTGGTAACCACGGTAAACATCGGGTTACTAAGCGCGGCCCTGCGCTTAGTAACCCGATGTTTACCCTGGTTACCCGGGACCTTGGCATCGTTGGTCGCTGGAGAGCGGTCTGTGTGACAGCTCCCCAGCGACCACACAATGACTTTCCAACGATCACGGCCAGGTCGTATCGCTGGTCGTGATCGTTGGTAAATCGTTATGTGAGACGGTACCCTTAGGGTTGGAATTAGGGCTAGGGTTGGAAATAGGGTTAAGATTAGGCTTGTGGTTAGGGTTAAGGATAGGGTTAGGGTTGTGTTGGGGTTACAGTTGTGGGTAGGGTTGGGATTAGGGTTAGGATTAGGGTTGGATTTAGGGTTACGGGTGTGTTGGGGTTAGGGTTGTGGTTAGGGGTGTGTTGGGGTTAGGGTTGTGATTAGGGTTATGGCTACAGTTGGGATTAGGGTTAGGGGTGTGTTGGGGTTAGTGTTGAAGTTAGAATTGAGGGGTTTCCACTGTTTAGGCACATCAGGGGTCTCCAAACGCAACATGGCGCCACCAATGATTCCAGCCAATCTTGCGTTCAAAAAGTCAAATGGTGCGCCCTCCCTTCCAAGCCCCGACGTGCGCCCAAACAGTGGTTTACCCCCACATATGGGATACCAGCGTACTCAGGACAAACTGGGCAACAACTATTGGGGTCCAATTTCTCCTGTTACCCTTGCAAAAATAAAAAAATACTTGCTAAAACATAATTTTGAGGAAAGAACAATTATTTTTTATTTTCACGGCTCTACGTTATAAACTTATGTGAAACACTTGGGGGTTGAAAGTGCTCACCACACATCTAGATAAGATCCTTTTGGGGTCTAGTTTCCAAAATGGGGTCACTTGTGGGGTGTTTCTACTGTTTAGGCACATCAGGGGCTCTGCAAATGCAACGTGACGCCCGCAGACCATTCCATCAAAGTCTGCATTTCAAATGTCACTACTTCCCTTCCGAGCCCTGACGTGCGCCCAAACAGTGGTTTACCCCCACATATGGGGTACCAGCGTACTCACAACAAACTGGGCAACAAATATTGGGGTCCAATTTCTCCTGTTACCCTTGTGAAAATAAACAATTGCTTGCTAAAACATCTTTTTTGAGGAAAGAAAAATGATTTTTTATTTTCACGGCTCTGCGTTGTAAACTTCTGTGAAGCACTTGGGGGTTGAACGTGCTCACCACACATCTAGATAAGTTCCTTGGGGGGTCTAGTTTCCAAAATGGGGTCACTTGTGGGGGGTTTCTACTGTTTAGGCACATCAGGGGCTCTGCAAACATAACATGATTCCCGCAGACCATTCCATCAAAGTCTGCATTCCAAACCGTCACTACTTCCCTTCCGAGCCCCGCCATGTGCCCAAACAGTGGTTTACCCCCACATATGGGGTATCAGCGTACTCAGGAGAAACTGGACAACAACTTTTGGGGTCAAATTTTTCCTGTTACCCTTGGGAAAATTAAAAAATTCTGGGCTAAAAAAATATTTTTGAGGAAAGAAAACACATTTTTTATTTTCACGTCTCTGCGTTATAAACTTCTGTGAAGCACTTGGGGGTTCAAAGTGCTCACCACACATCTAGATAAGTTCCCTTGGGGGTCTAGTTTCCAAAGTGGGGTCAATTGTGGGGAGTTCCTACTGTTTAGGCACATCAGGGGCTCTGCAAACGCAATGTGACGCCCGCAGAGCATTCCATTAAAGTCTGCATTTCAAAACGTCACTACTTCCCTTCCGCTCCCCGATGTGTGCCAAAACAGTGGTTTACCCCCACATATGGGGTATCAGCGTACTCAGGAGAAACTGCACAACAACTTTTGGGGTCCAATTTCTCCTGTTACCCTTGGGAAAATAAAAAATTGTGGGTTAAAAAATCACTTTTGAGGAAAGAAAAATAATTTTATATTTTCATGGCTCTGCGTTATAAACTTCTGTGAAGCACTTGAGGGTTCAAAGTGCTCACCACACATCTAGATTAGTTCCTTGGGAGGTCTAGTTTCCAAAATGGGGTCACTTGTGTGGGAGCTCCAATGTTTAGGCACACAGGGGCTCTCCAAACGCGACATGGTGTCCGCTAATGATTGGAGCTAATTTTCCATTCAAAAAGCCAAATGGCGTGCCTTCCCTTCCGAGCCCTGCCGTGCGCCCAAACAGTGGTTTACCCCCACATATGGGGTATCATCGTACTCAGGACAAACTGGACAACAACATTTGGGGTCCAATTTCTCCTATTATCCTTGGGAAAATAAAAAACTCCGGGCTAAAAATCATTTTTGAGGAAAGAAAAATATTTTTTTATTTTCATGGCTCTGCGTTATAAACTTCTGTGAAGCACCTGGGGGTTTTAAGTGCTCACTATACATCTAGATTAGTTCCTTGGGGGGTCTAGTTTCCAAAATGGGGTCACTTGTAGGAGAGCTCTAATGTTTAGGCACACAGGGGCTCTCCGAACGCAACATGGTGTCCACTAACGATTGGAGCTAATTTTCCATTGAAAAAGTCAAATGGCGCGCCTTCCCTTCCAAGCCTTGCCGTGCACCCAAACAGTGGTTTACCCCCACATATGAGGTATCGGCGTACTCAAGAGAAATTGCCCAACAAATTTTAGGATCCATTTTATCCTGTTGCCCATGTGAAAATGAAAAAATTGAGGCTAAAAAATTTTTTTTGTGAAAAAAAAGTACTTTTTCATTTTTTACGGATCAATTTGTGAAGCACCTGAGAGTTTAAAGTGCTCACTATGCATCTAGATAAGTTCCTTGGGGGGTCTAGTTTCCAAAATGGGGTCACATGTGGGGGAGCTTCAATGTTTAGGCACACAGGGTCTCTCCAAACGCGACATGGTGTCCGCTAACGATGGAGATAATTTTTCATTCAAAAAGTCAAATGGCGCGCCTTCCCTTCCGAGCCTTGCCGTGCACCCATACAGTGGTTTACCCCCACATGTGAGGTATCAGTGTACTCAGGAGAAATTGCCCAATACATTTTGGGATCCATTTTATCCTGCTGCCCATGTGGAAATGAACAAATTGAGGCTAAAAGAAATTTTTTGTGAAAAAAAAGTACTTTTTCATTTTTACGGATCAATTTGTGAAGCACCTGGGGGATTAAAGTGCTCACTATGCATCTAGATAAGTTCCTTGGGGCGTCTAGTTTCCAAAATGGGGTCACTTGTGGGGGAGCTCCAATGTTTAGGCACACGGGGGCTCTCCAAACGCGACATGGTGTCCGCTAAAGATTGGAGCCAATTTTTCATTGAAAAAGTCAAATGGCGCTCCTTCGCTTCCGAGCCCTGCCGTGCCCACAAACAGTGGTTTACCCCCACATATGAGGTATCAACGTACTCAGGACAAATTGGACAACAACTTTTGTGGTCCAGTTTCTCCTTTTACCCTTGGGAAAATAAAAAAATTGTTGCTAAAAGATCATTTTTGTGACTAAAAAGTTAAATGTTCACTTTTTCCTTCCATGTTGCTTCTGCTGTTGTGAAACACCTGAAGGGTTAATAAACTTCTTGAATGTGGTTTTGAGCACCTTGAGGGGTGCAGTTTTTAGAATGGTGTCACTTTTGGGTATTTTCAGCCATATAGAACCCTCAAACTGACTTCAAATGTGAGGTGGTCCCTAAAAAAAATGGTTTTGTAAATTTTGTTGTAAAATCACTGGTCAAATTTTAACCCTTATAACTTCCTAGCAAAAAAAAAATGTATTTCCAATATTGTGCTGATGTAAAGTAGACATGTGGGAAATGTTATTTATTAACTATTTTGTGTCACATAACTCTCTGGTTTAACAGAATAAAAATTCAAAATGTGAAAATTGCGAAATTTTCAAAATTTTTGCCAAATTTCCGTTTTTTTCACAAATAAACTCAGAAATTATCGACCTAAATTTACCACTATCATGAAGCCCAATATGTCACGAAAAAACAATCTCAGAACCGCAAAGATCCGTTGAAGCGTTCCTGAGTTATTACCTCATAAAGGGACACTGGTCAGAATTGCAAAAAATGGCAAGGTCATTAAGGCCAAAATAGGCTGGGTCATGAAGGGGTTAAGGGGTGGGGGTGGGTGATACCCTAAATGTGGACCCAGTGTAAGAAACCCCATTTTGAAATATTTACACCCAATGTATATAGAGGTGTTATCAGTCATTGTACAGGAGGAGGAGGTGAGCTGTGACATCACCTATTGTGAATGACGGATCCTGTGTTATCTACTGTATATAGAGGTGTTATCAGTCATTGTACAGGAGGAGGAGGTGAGCTGTGACATCACCTACTGTGAATGACGGATCCTGTGTTATCTACTGTATATAGAGGTGTTATCAGTCATTGTACAGGAGGAGGAGGTGAGCTGTGACATCACCTATTGTGAATGATGGATCCTGTGTTATCTACTGTATATAGAGGTGTTATCAGTCATTGTACAAGAGGAGGAGGTGAGCTGTGATATCACCTACTGTGAATGGTGGATCCTGTGTTATCTACTGTATATAGAGGTGTTATCAGTCATTGTACAGGAGGAGGAGGAGGTGAGCTGTGACATCACCTACTGTGAATGACGGATCCTGTGTTATCTACTGTATATAGAGGTGTTATCAGTCATTGTACAGGAGGAGGAGGTGGTGAGCTGTGACATCACCTATTGTGAATGATGGATCCTGTGTTATTTACTGTATATAGAGGAGTTATCAGTCATTGTGCAGGAGGAGGAGGTGAGCTGTGACATCACCTATTGAGAGTGGTGGATCCTGTGTTATCTACTGTATATAGAGGAGTTATCAGTCATTGTACAGGAGGAGGAGGAGGTGAGCTGTGACATCATCTATTGTGAATGGTGGATCCTGTGTTATCTACTGTATATAGAGGTGTTATCAGTCATTGTACAGGAGGAGGAGGTGAGCTGTGACATCACCTATTGTGAATGGTGGATCCTGTGTTATCTACTGTATATAGAGGTTATCAATCATTGTACAGGAGGAGGAGGAGGTGAGCTGTGATATCACCTATTGTGAATGGTGGATCCTGTGTTATCTACTGTATATAGAGGTGCTATCAGTCATTGTACAGGAGGAGGTGAGCTGTGATATCACCTATTGTGAATGGTGGATCCTGTGTTATCTACTGTATATAGAGGTGTTATCAGTCATTGTACAGGAGGAGGAGGTGAGCTGTGACATCACCTACTGTGAATGACGGATCCTGTGTTATCTACTGTATATAGAGGTGTTATCAGTCATTGTACAGGAGGAGGAGGTGAGCTGTGACATCACCTATTGTGAATGGTGGATCCTGTGTTATCTACTGTAAATAGAGAAGTTATCAGTCATTGTACAGGAGGAGGAGGAGGAGGTGAGCTGTGACATCATCTATTGTGAATGGTGGATCCTGTGTTATCTACTGTATATAGAGGTGTTATCAGTCATTGTACAGGAGGAGGAGGTGAGCTGTGACATCACCTCTATTGTGAATGGTGGATCCTGTGTTATCTACTGTATATAGAGGTTATCAATCATTGTACAGGAGGAGGAGGAGGTGAGCTGTGATATCACCTATTGTGAATGGTGGATCCTGTGCTATCTACTGTATATAGAGGTGCTATCAGTCATTGTACAGGAGGAGGTGAGCTGTGATATCACCTATTGTGAATGGTGGATCCTGTGTTATCTACTGTATATAGAGGTGTTATCAGTCATTGTACAGGAGGAGGAGGTGAGCTGTGACATCACCTATTGTGAATGGTGGATCCTGTGTTATCTACTGTATATAGAGGTTATCAATCATTGTACAGGAAGAGGAGGTGAGCTGTGACATCACCTATTGTGAATGGTGGATCCTGTGTTATCTACTGTATATAGAGGTGTTATCAGTCATTGTACAGGAGGAGGAGGTGAGCTGTGATATCACCTATTGTGAATGGTGGATCCTGTGCTATCTACTGTATATAGAGGTGCTATCAGTCATTGTACAGGAGGAGGTGAGCTGTGACATCACCTATTGTGAATGGTGGATCCTGTGTTATCTACTGTATATAGAGGTGTTATCAGTCATTGTACAGGAGGAGGTGAGCTGTGACATCACCTATTGTGAATGGTGGATCCTGTGTTATCTACTGTATATAGAGGAGTTATCGGTCATTGTACAGGAGGGGGAGGTGAGCTGTGACATTACCTATTGTGAATGATGGATCCTGTCTCATCTACTGATATATCCTTCACTGTACTCTGCTGTATGTAGAGCTGTTACTGTAATCCTATATGTTATGAAAGTGTATAGTATTGGATGTAATGTCCAGTGTGAAGATGGCTACTTTTCTGATTGTTTTTCTAATCTAAATAATGATAAGGAAAATTGAAAAAACATCAAACATTAAAAAAAAAAAATATACATTTAACAGAAAATGTTAATTTAAACAATAGGCTTTTTTTAATATTGAATAGGAGCCGTGTCATACATCAGTCCCAAACACGAAAGCTTGATGCTCAGTTCCTCTGTCTGATTACATTATCATTGGAAGACTCTTCTAAAAAAATAAATACGGTAAATAAAAAACTTTCCCCCAAATGGTGATTGTTTATTCTCTTCTGAGCTCCTCGTTCTCACGTCTTAATTAAGAAAAAAGGAGCATCAAAGTCTTTGCGGGAAGAATTATAGTTGTATTGAAGCCGAGGATCTTGTAAGGAGAACGGTTCCCCGTGTCTGACATCGAAAAGGATAATAACGAGGTCTTTATCATCCCGGGTTTTCTCGGCAGGAGCAGAACACTTCAATAAGACGAGACAACACGCTCTGCGGTGCTGCGGATTACA
This sequence comes from Ranitomeya variabilis, assembly GCF_051348905.1. Taxonomy (NCBI): domain Eukaryota; kingdom Metazoa; phylum Chordata; class Amphibia; order Anura; family Dendrobatidae; genus Ranitomeya; species Ranitomeya variabilis. The sequence goes on from NC_135239.1 coordinate 199,773,132, forward strand.
TCGCTCTAGAGGGGACGTCACTTCCCATCAATTTCTATCACTCGTATTCTCTAGATAGCACAGTAACAATCTCACCAACACGGCTTGTTAGGGGAACCTGTGCACAAGGAACACCATCTCTGGTCATGGCGGATCGGTACTATGACTACTAATAAGCCTTCCTAAAATCGTAGCACTTGGTCATCCCAATCAGACCTTCTACAAGAGGCCTCTCAAACACAAAGTGAGGTTATATTTCGGGTTTAGGCATTGAGGATGGTCCGTACTCAACACTTCACAGTAGTACTATGGAGGACCGGTCTATCTATCTGCATATGGTTAGTTTCTATGTGCAGTTGTAATACTTCATTTCTCCTCTGGGAGTGCTGCAGGGGATTACAACACTTGCTGTCAAGTTGCACAGACCATATCGAAGTCGAGCTGAGCTTTGATGTGGTCTAACATCATGCTTGAAGGAGTTTTCTGGTGAAAACAAGTCATGTATTGACTGGTGGGGGTCCGACCACTGGTGCACTTTTAGAATGGTGCTCCATTCATTCCCTATGGGGATGCTGTGCGATGAATTTGGCTTTTTCCAGCAGCCCGATAAGAGAATTAATGGAGTGGCTGTCCATTCTAAAGGGGATACAAATGCAGGTCTCAGTGGTCGGACACCCACCAATTAGCAAGTTATCACCCATTTTTCAGATAGGTGATAGCTTGTTTTCACCGGACAACTCCTTTAAGCATGAGTTTTGACCACATCAAAGTTCAGCTCGACTTCGATATGGTCTGTGCAACCTGACAGCAAGTGTTGTAATCCCCTGCAACACTCCCAGAGGAGAAATGATGTATTACACTGCACACAGAAACTATGATTTGCCGCCCTCCAGTTCGGTCCTTTGTGGCAGCCGGTCTTCACTTCTGCACCCAAGCTCCTCGGGTTCGACACTCTGAACCTCATAGAGTCACGTGAGGATTAGTGTCTGGGTGTCTCGGAACGCCTTGATGTTGCGGTGCCTTATACGAGCCGAAGGAGCCCAAGATGCCGGTTACAAAAGTGAAGACCGGCTGTGATGGAGAACCGGACTGGACGTCAAAGTAGGGCAGCGCGAATCCCTAGAAATATTGCCGCCGCCGCCAGACACCACTTATCTCACTTTCTGTCCACATACTCGGCTGAGAATCTCGAGACTAAAAAGCAATGTGCTAATTAAAGTTTCTGGAGCGCACAATCCACGTTTATAGGACGGTAAAACAAGTAACGTCTTCACCTCCCCCATCATTATGTGAGAAATTATATTTTATAAGATAATTAACGCTGATTGCGGCTTCCGTCCAGAGGACTGGTATAAATCCTCTGACCCAGTTCACAGGGTGTTTATGTGCTCATTGGGCTGACTAAGGCCGTCATCAGGACACTGCAACACATTAGTTACACCCACGACAAGTTGTGTCCGGCAGGCCACACGTGCAGTGCAGCCGCAGAGGCCTGAGATCATGGCGATATAGCGCCCTCTGCTGGTGAAGAAAAGTTCAGGCATACAGTCAAAACTTTTATAAGTTTTTAGAAAACTTAGAAAAAGCATTTACACAATGAAAGAGGTATTTCCATCGTTGATAACTTGGAACCCCCACTGATTCCAAAAACGGGGCTCTGACATGCCTCCTCTGTATGGAGCAGTGCCCCGCCATGTGCACCCCTGACTACCAGCTGACTACTCCACTCTGCTTTTTTCGGTATCATGTAAATGTCCAACCAAGATTGATAGGTGTGAATAGGTGATAACTTCTAAATTTGGGAATATCCCTTTAAAAAGGCAATGATCTAGCATCCATATATAAAGGCCAATGATGGGCCGACAGATGTTCCTCCTGTCTCCCCATACAGCCAGCCATTTATATATATATATATATATATATATATAGTTAGCCGCCTCCCTGTTGGCAAATTAGGGAAACTTTATCCCTACCCCAGAATAAGTCTGACCCCTATCCAGACCATTAATTTGAGGATAGATTTTTGTAAACCTCATCCTTTTTCGATCCAAGACTTTCCAAAAAGTTGCGACGTTCCTGGTAAGTCCAGAACAATTATATTAATTAATTTATCACCAGAATAGAATAAATCCTTTTGCCCAAAACCTGATAAAATAGAACAATTCCTATCCTTCCACCAATGAGGGAAGGTCGGAGTACCCCCATAGACTTAAAATAATCATTGTCCCAAAATGGTTGGGTATGTTCACGTGCTCTTTGGGTTCGGCTGACTTACGTATGATGTTCATGGGCGCTTTAATATCCAGCAGGTGCCAAAAAAAAAAATGCCAAAAATGTGACAGAGATTGAATTGGGGGGCATATACTTTGTCACTGTACCCCCCAAAATTGAAAACTTACCTTACAACAAAATATAGTGTCACGGGGCCGGATTTCTTCGGCAGGTCGTGATCGAGCACTCTCTGCTCCAACTGCAGCCAGGCGAACTGCCCCCTGCAAAGGGAAAAGCTGAAATTACAGATTTGGTCTCATAGTCACGCGCTCCTTTATTAATGTTGATGACCTGTCACTTGCCATAAATATATAATTATTGAATACCACGCCCACTTGGCTAAAAAAACTAGATTTACATACAGGAAAGATGAGGTCATATCTCTGGAAATGAGAGGAGCAGGCACATAAGAAAAACATCGCCGGATTCAGGAAAACGATATTTACCCCAATTTAAAAAAATACAGGTCCTATTTAAGCTAAATGGAAACAGTATAAATCTATACACTTGACAAAAATTTGTATTTTTTTACCGGGTGTAAATGCTGATCTTCTCCTGAATCCGGCGATGTTTTTCTTGTGTTCCTGCGCCTCTCCGTTCCTGAGATATGACCCCTTCTTCCCTGTATGTAAATCTAGTCTTGTTAACAACTGGGTGTGGTCCTACCACAGCTCAGAGTTTCTGACCACGCCCACCTAGTTAACAAGACTAGATTTGCATACAGAGAAGAAGAGGCTGTATCTCAGGAATGGAGAGGCGCAGTAACTAAAGAAAAACATCTCCGGATTCAGGAGAAAGGCGGCATTTACACCTGGCACAAAAATTACATATTTAAAGCAAGTGTCAGGTCCCCTTTAAGCTAAAATGAAAATGTTCTAAATCTATATACAATGAGCACCTTCTAGTGGAGGTAGCTTCTATGGCAGTGTTATGGCCAGCAGGGCAAACAGTTCAGTTTTAATGAAACCCAATTGCAAAATTAATTTTTAGCAAAAATTACATGCATATAAGTAAGAAAAATTGTATTCCCTATTCGGTCTTCATATAGTTTGTATAGGCTCATGCAAAAGAGCTTAAAATGAACGCAGCCTGACTTGTTATCTCGCCGATTGTCACTCGTTACGGGTCGAAATGGTGACATTATATTAGGATATTGTTCAAAACACAATCCTAATATTACATCTAAACCGTGCCTTTAAATATTACCGCTACAGCAGTATGCGCTGCGTCTCCACCACCATCACGTATCAGCTATTTTTCTCCAACTGATCGTCAGCAACAAACGTACAAATGGTCTCTGCGGCCCAAAACATCACTTAGAATTTCGTTTATCAAGATTACAAATCTCTCCCCGAACAATACCGTACTGTGGTGCACATGACAGATTACACTTCACGGCGTACATCAGTCTACGTCGGAGGTTTTCTACAAGGCCGACGCTGTCAATAGCAGGAAATAGCTGGTATAAGAACAGCCCGGTCCGAGTCAGACGCCCGGACCTCATCCATTTCTAGTCAATTATTCAGAAATGTAATTATGGGAAGATTATTCTACATATGAGCCGCTGCTAATTGATTCATCGCCTTCTAGTCGCAGAGAACATAATGTCAGGCTCGTTAATAATTAATAACGAAGCGGCAAATTTCACGTCATTCGCAGTTCTGTACGTAGCTGAGCTGAGGAGCGCGACTCAGGGTAATGAATAATTTCCTCAGAAGTTAATTACCATTCTGGTTAATCAGACGTCCGATGCAATTAGAAAAATGAGAAAGTGAATGGTGAAATCTTCTCATATAGTAATTGGGCATATACAGTGTGAGCGGATAGTCTCAGGTGTCGGCTGTACATGTAGTGCACACAGTGGGTTCCCCCCGGCGCGCGTCCGCTAGGTGCTGGCACGCCGACCCTGGTGGAGAGTATATCAATTTACAGTACCGACCAAAAGTTTGGACACACCTTCTCATTTGAAGATTTTTCTGTATTTTCATGACTATGAAAATTGTACATTCACACTGAAGGCTTCAAAGCTATGAATTAACAAATGTGGAATTATATACTTAACAAAAAAGTGTGAAACAACTGAAATTATGTCTTATATTCTAGGTTCTTCAAAGTAGCCACCTTTTGCTTTGATGACAGTGCAGCGCCCCAGAGTCCTGGTCGTTGCAGTACTGTCGCTCCGCCACTAAGGGGAGTGATGGTACGTCTGATGGCACTGAAGGAGTTCACCTGACCAGGTATCACAGTCACACTTTACACTTCACATTCTGGCCACCAGGGGGAGCTAAGGGCGCTATGTATTAGGCCACTCCTCATAATCTGGTAAAACTGGGGGTTGGATAGGAAGTTAGTCAGAAGCTGACTGTGTTGGATCCAGGCAACATCCTGTGGCAGGGGGTGTTGCAGGGGAAGATTCAGGGGGGTCTCTGTCAGGGGTGGGATCCTGACAGTGGCCTAGCGAAAAGGACAGAACGTTACGGGACCACGCCTGCACTTGAATGCGGTGGCATCCTAAGAAAGGAAAAGAAGCGAGGTTTACTGTGGAGAAGTGAGAAACGAGATCGCAGCAAAAAGGAGATAAAGCCAGTAGGAGTCGTGCCGTAAGATCGAGGCAACATCCTACTGAGGTGCATAGCCGGTGGCCGGAACGCCGAGGAAGTATTAGGCTCCAAGCATTACTTCAAACAGTGGCAGGACAGTTAATTTTAGGTTGGCTGTCTCACCTAAATCACCTAAGAAGACATAGGGGGCAATTGTGGGAGAGGGGCGACGCTAGGGTCCCAGAATAACCCCAGGCCTACCCGTCATACGGGTGCGTCCTATCCATATCATCTGGGGGACGGAGAAGAACATCAGAACAGATACAAATTGTGAGAAAGAAGAACATCAGAAACAGACACAACAGTTGTGAGGACTATCCCGTGGTGCTCAGCAGGGAGGTACTACAACACACAGGCGCTAGAAGGAAGGCACTGATCCCCACCTGCAAAGGGACCTCTGGATGTGCCTTCGGACCGGCCGGTCTCAGCCAGCCCTGTTAGCAGTGCTCTGGATTGAGGATCCTGAAGCCTTCAGTAAAGAGGTAAAGAGACTGCAACCTTGTGTCCTCGTTATTCATCGCGGCCTGCACCACGCACCATCATCACACCTTTCCTTGGACGCCCCTTAGCAGGGTCACAGATCGGGTCTAGCCACCGTGACAACCCCAGGACCGAGACTGAGAGGCCCGGTACTGAGTACCCCGCGGCCCTGCGTCTGGGGGCGCTCCAACTGCTTTGCACACTCTTGGCATTCTCTTGATGAGCTTCAAGAGGTCGTCACCGGGAATGGTCTTCCAACAATCTTGAAGGAGTTCCCAGAGATGCTTAGCACTTGTTGTCCCTTTTGCCTTCACTCTGCGGTCCAGCTCACCCCAAACCATCTTGATTGGGTTCAGGTCTAGTGACTGTGGAGGCCAGGTCATCTGGCGTAGCACCCCATCACTCTCCTTCTTGGTCAAATAGCCCTTACACAGCCTGGAGATGTGTTTGGGGTCATTGTCCTGTTGAAAAATAAATGCTGGTCCAACTAAACACAAACCGGATGGAATAGCATGCCGCTGCAAGATGCTGTGGTAGCCATGCTGGTTCACTATGCCTTCAATTTTGAATAAATCCCCAACAGCGTCACCAGCAAAGCACCCCCACACCATCACACCTCCTCCTCCATGCTTCACGGTGGGAACCAGGCATGTAGAGTCCATCCGTTCACCTTTTCTGCGTCGCACAAAGACACGGTGGTTGGAACCAAAGATCTCAAATTTGGACTCATCAGACCAAAGCACAGATTTCCACTGGTCTAATGTCCATTCCTTGTGTTCTTTAGCCCAATCAAGTCTCTTCTGCTTGTTGCCTGTCCTTAGCAGTGGTTTCCTAGCAGCTATTTTACCATGAAGGCCTGCTGCACAAAGTCTCCTCTTAACAGTTGTTGTAGAGATGTGTCTGCTGCTAGAACTCTGTGTGGCATTGACTTGGTCTCTAATCTGAGCTGCTGTTAACCTGCGACTTCTGAGGCTGGTGACTCGGATAAACTTATCCTCAGAAGCAGAGGTGACTCTTGGTCTTCCTTTCCTGGGGCGGTCCTCATGTCAGTCAGTTTCTTTGTAGCACTTGATGGTTTTTGCCACTGCACTTGGGGACACTTTTAAAGTTTTCCCAATTTTTCAGACTGACTGACCTTCATTTCTTAAAGTAATGATGGCCACTCGTTTTTCTTTACTTAGCTGCTTTTTTCTTGCCATAATACAAATTCTAAGAGTCTATTCAGTAGGGCTATCAGCTGTGTATCCACCAGACTTCTGCTCAACACAACTGATGGTCCCAACCCCATTTATAAGGCAAGAAATCCCACTTATTAAACCTGACAGGGCACAGCGGTGAAGTGAAAACCATTCCCGGTGACTACCTCTTGAAGCTCATCAAGAGAATGCCAAGAGTGTGCAAAGCAGTCATCAAAGCAAAAGGTGGCTACTTTGAAGAACCTAGAATATAAGACATATTTTCAGTTGTTTCACACTTTTTTGTTAAGTACATAATTCCACATGTGTTAATTCTTAGTTTTGATGACTTCAGTGTGAATGTAAAATTTTCATAGTCATGAAAATACAGAAAAATCTTTAAATGAGAAGGTGTGTCCAAACTTTTGGTCTGTACTGTATTACAGATTTGTAGAAAGCTATATGACGTTATTTATTTTACTTACGTGTCATCTACAAAGGAGATCCCAAAATATTCCTTCTCCTTCAGATTAAAGTGTGAGGCCACCAGGTCCAGCAACTCCCGGGACAACAGCTTAGGCTGCGACAAGGAAAGAATGCAGTATTAGGACAGATGTGACCGAGGCGGACATGTCATTGGGGCACGTGTGCAGCCACGTAGGGGCCCAAGAGGCAAGGGGGCCACTATCATCTCAAAATCAGGAAGCAGGTCTATTCACAGACACAACACTGGATATGATGATAGATAGATAGATAAATAAATAAAGTTTATTATAAGAGATAGATAGATAGATAGATTAGACAGATAGATACATATATAGATAGATGATAGATAAGAGATAGATATAGATAGATACTAGATAAATAGATGCAAGTTGAAAATGAAATGATCTTTAAAAGGCCTAAAGTTAAAGATGGCATATTTCTGTTGTATTTTAGTCAAAAACAAAATATTGTCATTTTTTTATCTTTTTAAATTAAAAAAAAGGAAAATGGTCCAATGCAAAAGTTTGGGCACCCTTGGAGATCTATGCGGTCAGGCTTCAGACCTTAATTAGCCTGTTAGGGTTATGGCTTGTTCACTATCATCATTAGGAAAGGCCAGGAGATGCAAATTTCCTAGCTTTATAAAAACTCATCATCCTCCAATCTTGTGCCAAAAAAACAGCAGCCATGGGTTCTTCTAAGCTGCTGCCTAGCACTCTGAAAATGAAAATGATGGAGGTCCACGAATCAGGAGAAGGCTATAAGAAGATAGCAAAGCGTTTTCAAGTTGCCCTTTCATCAGTTTGAAATGTAATTAAGAAATGGCCGTTACTGGAAACAGTGGAGGTCAAGATAAGGTCTGGAAGACCAAGCAAAATTTCAGTGAGAGCTGCTCATAGGATTGCTAGAGAGGCAAATCCGAAACCCTGCTTGACTGCAAAAGACCTTCAGAAATATTTAGCAGACTCTGGAATTGTGGTACACTGTTTTACTGTTCAGAGACACCTGCACAAATATGGCCTTCATGGAAGAGTCATCAGAAGAAACCCTCTCCTACATCCTCACCATAAAGTTCAGCTTCAGAAGTATGCAAAAGAACATCTAAACAAACCTGATGCATTATGGAAACAAGTCCTGTGGACCGATGAGGTTGAAATAGAACTCTGGCCACAATGATCAAAGGTATGTGTGGAGAAAAAAGGGCACAGAATTTCAGGAAAAGAATATCTTGGCAACCATTAAGCATGGGAGTGGATCAATCATGCTTTGGGTGGTGTTGCAGCCAATGGCACAGGGAACATTTCACAGATAGACAGACAAATGGAGTAAATGAAATGTAACAAATTCTTGATGCAAACATAACACCATCTGTAAAAAAGCTGAAGGTGAAAAGAGGAAGAGGATGACTTCTACAAATGAAGAATGATCCTAAACACACGTGAAAATCCACAATAGACGACCTCAAAAGGCGCAAGCTGAAGGTTTTACAATGGCCCTCACAGTCCCCTGATCTGATCATCATTGAAAATCTGTGGCTAGAGCTCAAAATAGCAGAGAATGCAAGACTGCCCAGGAATCTGACAGAACGGGAAGAATTCTTCAAGGAAGAATGGATGAAAATTCCCTCAAACAAGAATTGAAACACTCTTGTCTGGCTACAAAAAGTGTTTACAAGCTGTGATACTTGCAAAAGTGGGTGCTACTAGGTACTAATCATGCAGGGTGCCCAAACATTTGCACTGACCCATTTTCCTTTTTGTAATTTTTACAATGTAAAAAATTTAAATTAATATTTTTTACCCTAAAATACAAAGGAAATGTGTCATTTTTAACTTTGAGCCTTTTAGAGATCATTTCATATTCAACTTGCTTAACTGTTCACAATAGCAGTAATTTTGACCAGGGGTGCCCAAAGTTTTACATGCCACTGCAGATATGTGATAGATATATTTATATAGATAGATAGATAATAGATAGATAAATAGATAGATAATAGATATATACTGTATTAGATAGATAATAGATAGATAGATGATAGATAGATAGATAGATAGATAGATAGATAGATAGATAGATAGATAGATAGATGATAGATAATAGATAGATAATAGATAGATAATAATAGATAGATAATAATAGATAGATAATAGATAGATGGATGATAGATAGATAGATAATAGATAGATAGATAGGTAGATAGATAATAGATATATACTGTATTAGATAGATAATAGATAGATAGATAGATAATAATAGATAGATAGATAATAATAGATAGATAATAGTTTGTCTGCTCTCATGTATTAGGACGGGCTCGGGGTCTGGCTGGCACCTGCTTGGCACCACTTTCTCGTCAGTCCGGGGTCAGGCAGCTTACAGAGCAGATGGCGGTCTCGATCCCTCTATGATGGCTGCCAGTATTTCGCCAGATGGGGGGGGCTGCCCATTATGCAAACTAGGAACATGACACGAGACATCTGACTTATCCTCCCGGAGACAATCATGCTGCTTCTTATAATTAGGACAGTCTGTGTGTGACTAGAAGTAAATATAATGTGGCCGTCTCTCGGTACCTGCACCAGTAGCTCCAACTTGCGGTCGTCCAACAGGTGCACCTTACAGTGTCGGCCTTCTGCCATCTGCAAAGAAAAAAAAACACCTTTTATTGAATCATTTAGATCGGTTCATGCAGAGAAGATCTCAGAGTACAGAATACAGAAGATTAGCAGCAGAGAAGATCCATGAACAGCACCGCGCTGACAGAAGATCCATCAACAGCACCGCGCTGACAGATCTCAGTTGTAATAATGTAAATCTGAAAATAAACAAACTGTAAATAAATGTACAAAGATAGTTTTATGTCTCCACATTATAGAATACTATACTTTTAGCTTCTCCAGTGCACTATTCTGGGATACTGTCGGGGGCACCGTACTGTCGGGGGCACTGTGAGGGGCATTATATTACGTAATTGCACTGTGGGAGAATTACTCTGTGTTGGGGCAATTGTGGGGGCATCAAAATGTCTTGAGGCACTGTGAGGGCTTCATATTGTGTTAGCGGTATAATATTAAATAATATATAATATAATAGATGTAGAGGGGCACTTTGGGGACATCATACTGTGTTTGGGGACACTAGGAAGGGCATAACATGTGTGAGGACATTATAATGTGGGTGACAGAGGGGGTATCATAATGTATGGGGGCTTCAAAATATGTGACGGCACATCATACTGTAGGTTAATGCATTGTACGCACATTGTAATGTATGTGGGACACTGTGGGGACTTCATTCTGTGTTGGAGGCACTTTGAGGGCATCATACTATATGTAGGTCATTGTGGAGACATCATACTTTGTTGGAGGAACTGTGGGGGCATCATATTGTGTGGGAGGCACTGTGGGGACATTATTCTGGGCTGGAGGCACTGTGGGGGCATCATACTGGGGGGAGGCACTGTGGGGACATTATTCTGTGTTGGAGGCACTGTGGGGGTATCATACTGTGTGGGAGGCACTGTGGGGACATTATTCTGGGCTGGAGGCACTGTGGGGGCATCATACTGGGGGGAGGCACTGTGGGGACATTATTCTGTGTTGGAGGCACTGTGGGGGTATCATACTGTGTGGGAGGCACTGTGGGGACATTATTCTGGGCTGGAGGCACTGTGGGGCATCATACTGGGGGGAGGCACTGTGGGGACATTATTCTGTGTTGGAGGCACTGTGGGGGTATCATACTGTGTGGGAGGCACTGTGGGGACATTATTCTGGGCTGGAGGCACTGTGGGGGCATCATACTGTGTGGGAGGCACTGTGGGGACATTATTCTGGGCTGGAGGCACTGTGGGGCATCATACTGGGGGGAGGCACTGTGGGGACATTATTCTGGGCTGGAGGCACTGTGGGGCATCATACTGTGTGGGAGGCACTGTAGGGATATTGGAGGCACTGTGGGGTCATCGTACTGTGTGCGGGGCATTGTTGCGAGTGCGACATCATCCTGCATTGGAGGCATTGTGGGGTCATCGTACTGTGTGCGGGGCATTGTTGCGAGTGCGACATCATCCTGCATTGGAGGCACTGTGGGCACATCATACAGTGTTGGAGGCATCATACTGTGTGGGTGGCACTGTGGGGACATTGTCCTGTGTTAGAATCACTGTGGGGGCATCGCACTGTCTTGGGAGCATTGTGGGGACACCATACTGTATTAAAGGTACTGTGAAGACATACTGGGGTGGAGAATGTGCTGTGGGGGCATCATACTGTATGGGGACATTGTGGAGACGTCGTACTGAGCTGGAGGCAATATGTGGGCATAATACTGTGTGGGGACATCGTGAAGACAACATACTTTGCTGAAAGCACTCTGGGACCATCATACTTTGATGGAAGCACTGTGAGGACATCATATTGTGTGAGGGCACTGTAAGGACATTATACTGTAAGGGAGAATGCACTGTGGGGACATCATACTTTGTTGCTGTGTTGGAGGTACTGTGAAGACGATATTGTGTTGTAGGCACTGTGAGGACATCATACGGTGTGAGGGCACTGTGGGGACATAATATTGTGTGAGGGCACTGTAAGGGCATTATACTGTAGGGGAGAATGCACTGTGAGGACATCATACTGTGTGAGAGCACTGTGGAGACATAACATTGTTTATGGGCATTATACTGTACAGGAGAATGCACTGTGGGGACATCATACTGTGTTGCTGTGTTGGAGGTACTGTAAAGACGATACTGTGTTGTAGGCACTGTGAGGACATCATACTGTGTGAGGGCACTGTGGAGACATCATATTGTTCAGGGGCACTGTAAGGGCACTATACTGTACAGGAGAATGCACTGCGGGGACATCATACGGTGTTGGAGACACTGTGGGACCATCATACTTTGATGGAAGCAGTGTGAGGACATCATATTGGGCGGGGGCACTATGTGGGCATAATATTGTATGGGCCGTCAGGGCATCTACTGTAGGTTTATGCCCACGCTGTGGGTATCTAGATTGACATTTGGAATTTAAAAAAAAACACTTATCAACCTAAAGGAAACTTGTCAGGCTCCCCAAACCTCACTGTAATACTTCAGAACCCTAGTACTTGATATCAGGAGAAAAGAGGGAGCATGCGGATGTTTTTATAAAAACACAGCTTTATTGATAGGTATATGGTGAACATGCTTGATAGCAAAATACAAAAAGAAAAACACAAAGCACATATAAATACATAGTTTATACAAGGATGTTTTTAAAAGAGAAGTGGATGAACCTCCGGTGTACTACATGCCAAAGAGCCTATTCGTACATAAAATATGCTACACACAGGCAGCTACTGCATGCACCCATATTAGAAAAGTGATAGGACATATGCCATGTGGCGTATAATTCAGAACCGCAGTGCTTACCCGTGAAAGGCACCAGGCTGGATACACCGGTAGGAGTCCACAGAACGCGACCCCCGACGCGCGTTTCGCCCGCAACACACAGGGGTTTATTAACCTTCCCTTGATAAAGCCCTGTGTGTTGCGGGCGAAACGCGCGTCGGGGGTCGCGTTCTGTGGACTCCTACCGGTGTATCCAGCCTGGTGCCTTTCACGGGTAAGCACTGCGGTTCTGAATTATACGCCACATGGCATATGTCCTATCACTTTTCTAATATGGGTGCATGCAGTAGCTGCCTGTGTGTAGCATATTTTATGTACGAATAGGCTCTTTGGCATGTAGTACACCGGAGGTTCATCCACTTCTCTTTTAAAAACATCCTTGTATAAACTATGTATTTATATGTGCTTTGTGTTTTTCTTTTTGTATTTTGCTATCAAGCATGTTCACCATATACCTATCAATAAAGCTGTGTTTTTATAAAAACATCCGCATGCTCCCTCTTTTCTCCTGATATCATTTATTGGTATGGAGTTGGTTTCTTCTCTCGGTGGGGGGGTCTTTTGACACTACTTAGTGTTTGTAGCCTCTGCTCCCTCCCCCCCGCGTGTATTTAATATGCTGCCTGATTTTGTTGTCAGAACCCTAGTACTGTAGTCTAAAAATGTCCTTGAGCCCCAAAACAATCTTTACGACTGTGTTAATTTGCTACAATATGCTAATTAGCCAGGACTAATTCCATGGGGCACATCATTTATATAGTCTGGCGTAAATCTCAACTTTCCTCCCTGAGCATGTGCAGTTCGCCAACTTCATCCCTGATTGTGCATGGGCAGCGCCACTCCACTGCCCACCGAGTGGGACATAGCATTACTGTGCCATCGTGGACATGTGCAGGGCCCCTGTGGTTTGAGCGGTCGGTTGGGGTCTCAGTAACTATTTGAAGATTTTTTATAGATTTTAGCAACCAATGTTTGTATTCTAATGCATCAAAAAGGTTAAAAAAAATAAGCAAAATTACACATGCCCTTGATTAAAAAATCTCCCACCATTTGGTGTTTACAAATTACAAACAAAACCCGTGTAGTCCAATCCTGCAGTCGTGAGTTCTCCCTTCTCTCTGTCCCCTCTTCTTGAACAATGGGCAGCGACTGATAGAATGACATTGAAATGCAAGATTCTACATCTGGGCAAGAAAAATGGAAATTACATCTACAGAATGGGAGGAATAGAACTAAGCAACAGCACGTGTGAAAAAGACCTGGATATACTAATAGACCACAGACTGCACATGAGTCAACAGTGTGATGCAGCAGCAAAAAGGCAAACACAGTTTGTTTGTAGCCTGTAGGAGTTGTGCGCTGCCTCCTGGCTTCCTACGTGATCCCAATGATTGGCCGACAGAGCCAGCAGAATGCTTGCACCAGTGAGCTGTACTCTTTGCTCTCCGATGCTGCAGGCCTGGATAGCTTTCGTCTCTGCAACACTGGAAGAGCATAGTGACACTGAATCTGCACAGATCCTGCAATCTGGTCAGCTCCAGAGCAGCGCTTACAATCTCTCTAATAAAGAGCATGTAAGCGCTGTGCTCGCTGCAGGAGTTTACAGGTGCAAAGCTTGCAGGTGAGAAGACCAATATTATTTGTCTCATAACAGTTATGAGATTTTGCATTGGGACCCACGAAAATCGAGTTATACCATTGGCCACAACTGATGCATTAGGCAATGGGCAGTAGACAATAGAATTAAAAAAAATCGGAGGATTTTAAATAAGAGGTAAATTGCAAACTTTCTTGGTTTTACAAGTAGGTTGCAATTTCACCCAATTAAAACGATTAGAAAAAAGTTTAAGAAAACAAAGCCCTAAAAATTCCCCCAAAATAGGAATAAAAAGTAACAAACGACATGTATACAAGATGCTATAGAAGAAAGAAGCACAAAAGAGGATCTTCCATCATTCTCCACTTACACGTATGCCATATCAATTCCTCAACCGAAACCAGATTCCAATGATACGCTGGCGCGGGCGATGAGACCGCCCCTTTAAATGACATCTTTACCTTATACAAAGTGCTGTTTGTGTCCATAGATTTTCAATCATCAGAACATAAAACGAATACAAGTCAAATCAAAAAGTAAAAGCGAAAAACATCACAAAGCAATAATACAAAAGTGATACAAAAGTAAAAATAGAAATAACGATGTATAAAATGGTAACAAAAAGTAACAAACTTTGTTTATATAAAATGCTACAAAGTAAATAACAACAAAAGAGAATCCTCCTTCCTTCTCCACTTACACATTTTCCTTTTCTATTTATAAATCAGAACCAGAATCTGATGATACGCCGCCACCACCGGGGTATAAAAAGACACTTACCGTACAATTACACCCCGCAAGTCAGAGAAAACACGAGTAAATAGCAGAAAACCCCAGTGTAACCGCCACCTTCCTATAAATACTGCACAGCGGCAGCGAGATTGCGGAGCGGCTCCGTCTCCTTCCGTTACCAGGCAATCTCAAGGAAATGACATCCGTGTTTTCAGCGCTGATTACAGGTTTGGAAACAAAAGGCATTTGCCATTTTTAGTCCTCACAATCCCGGCTTTTCTGCATTTCTGGATTCGGGATCCACTATGCGGATGCCATTTTTTCTGACTTTTTTTTTTTTTGCAGTTTTTTAAAGAAAATATTCAATTTTAAGCAATTGCAGATTGTTCATTGCAGAATGAAAAATGTTGCAAATTTATTTTTAAATAGTTTGGATATTGATTCTTCATTGCGAACCATACATTATGATTGCAGTGAGCGCCCCCTGGTGGCAGAAAACAGATATGATTTTTTTTAAAAGTATGAGACTGAGGACAGAGGTGCTGGTATTACTACAAGAATAGCACTATTATTTATTGGGGCACTCCGATAGCAGTATTTTTTTATTGGTGCCACTCTTCTGGTACTAACTTTTTATTGGGGGCACTCTGCTGGTGTAGTATTCAATGCTGGCATTTAGTAGATAGCATTATTTGTTGAGGACACTCTACGGAAAGTATTAGCATTTTGGGGCATTCTGCCGGTAGTATTTAATAGGGGCACTCTGCTTGCAGTATTATTTATTGGGGGCACTTAGCCTGCAGTATTATTAATTGGGGGCACTATTATGGTACTATCGTTTTTTGGAGCACGCTGCTGGCAGTATTATTTATTGGGGCACTCTTCCAGCGATATTATTTATTGGGACAATCTGCTGGCAGTATTATTTATTGGGGCACTCTTCCAGCGATATTATTTATTGGGACAATCTGCTGGCAGTATTATTTATTGGAGCACTTTGCTGGCAATAGTATTTTTTGGGGCAATCTGTCGGCGGTATTATTTATTGGGGCAATCTGCTGGCAGTATTATTTATTGGGGTACTCTGCTGGCAGTATTATTTATTGGGGTACTCTGCTGGCGGTATTATTTATTGGGGCACTTTTCTGGTGGTATTATTTATTGGGGTACTCTGCTGGCAGTATTATTTATTGGGGCACTCTGCTGGCAACAGTATTTTGGGGGCCCTCTGCCAGCAGTATTATTTATTTGGGGTACTCTGCTGGCGGTATTATTTATTGGGGCACTTTGCTGGTGGTTTTATTTATTGGGGTACTCTGCTGGCAGTATTATTTATTGAGGCACTTTGCTGGTGGTATTATTTGTTGGGGTACTCTGCTGGCAGTATTATTTATTGGGGCAATCTGCTGGCGGGAATTATTTATTGGGGCACTCTGTTGGCGGTATTATTTCATGGGGCAATCTGATGGCCGTATTATTTATTGGGGCAATCTGCTGGCAGTATTATTTATTGGGGCACTTTGCTGGCGGTATTATTTATCTAGGTACTCTGCTGGCTGTATTATTTATTGGGGCACTCTGCTGGCAACAGTATTATTGGGGCACTCGCGGTATTATTTATTGGGGCATGCTGTTGGCGGTATTATTTATTGGGGAACATTCTATTTCCATATGGATTATCATCAGTAAATGTGATATTCCTCTTTTCTTTACTCCGTACAGTTTATGGGGGCACTCTGGTGACATTGTCTATGTGGGGGCACTTAATCTGCAGTATTGTTAGGGGTACTCTTCTGAAAAGTGTATCTGCGGGCAATATACTGCAGTTAATAGAGGAACATTCTGGGGTCCCCATCAGTTATGGGGTCCCTCTTCTGGCATTTTTGGGGGGAGGAACATTGCATAGACATCTTATGGGGTCACTGTAAGCAGTTATTATTTGGGAGTGACTTCTGGGCAGAATTTTCATAGGGGAAAAAATACTTAGAATGTAAAATGTAGACAAATATAATTTTTCAAGCTTTGCAGACGCAGTAGACGGGACGCTGAATGGGGTATAATACAGAGAACGATCTATTTGAATGTTCTGTAGCTGCAGATCTTATGAGCCGGCTCTTTAGAATGAATTGTTAATTGGTCTTGAATGATTTCGCCTTATCATTCCCATATAAATAGCAGCGGAAGAAACTCTCAGTCATACGGAGGAGAAATAACCCGATAGAACGGCTGAAGATTTCCGGTCCTAGAAAGTTATAAATGGAGCTGAGTAATTGTATTGGCAGAAAGGAATATACTGGGAGATTACTGCCGCCTCCCGATGGCTCCGGCGATGGATGGAGCGACGCTTCGCCTTCTTTCTATAGAATCCTCTGGCAGCGAGGAGAGGAAATTAGCGCTGAGATTTCAGATGGATTCAACGTTCGATGTGATTGTTATAAAAATATACAAATCAGACGGAAAATAGCGAACATCTTATAATACCCTTGTCCTGCATAAAACCCGAAGAAATTGTGCTGAGCCACAGATTATAGGTCTCGAGAACGTGACACCTAATTCCGTTTTCCACATTTTTAGACTGTAAACATTCTACAACCAATGTTTTTTTCATTGTTCCGATGCATCTAAAAGTTTAAAAAAATGAAACAACTTTGCAAATTGTATGATATTCAAAATCTACCGCCATTTTTTTGTTTACAGCTTTCGACCTTGCTTACGTGTTTCCATGGAAACAGAACACACACAATCCCCGTGTAGCCCGATCTTGTAGTCACACTTCCTTCTAACTATTCTCCGCTTTTTCCTTACAAAAAAATCGATCATCAAGAGATAAAAAAACAGATAGGACTGAATAGAACAGTGGGATCTGACTACACAGGGTTTGTTTGTAGTCTGTAACCATGGAGACGCATAGGTTTGTGCATGAGCTGTGAACACTCAATTGTACGATATTTATAGACAATTTACAAAGTTGGGCATTTTGTTGTGTTTGATACAATGGAGCAGTAGGTAAGTGGTCGCACAGTTTAAAAGTATTTTATACCACCTATAATTGTACTCGGTGCATATCCAAAGTGACCGCATTAATTTGGCACAATATATTAAAAAAAAAGGTCTTTATTTTGACTTTTAATCGTTATCTGATACTTTTCAGCTCAAAAAGTCGTACGCAAGTCTAAAAATAAACCAAATTAACACCTCCAGGGAAAGACTGGAGTGAAATATGCTAAAAAAAGTGAGACATTTGGTAAAAGTTGAGCTGTATTAATCTATCAGCAAAAATAGAAAAAATACTTAAAAAAGAAAAACAACTTAAAAAAGGGAGCAAAACATATAGAGAAATAGGCGCAAATACTAAAGATATTAAAAAAGGAGGATATTACTCCAAAAAACTCATAGCAAATTTTTTCCTGTTGACTCCATGCAATACCTCATTTGTCCTGCGGAGGCACTGCAGAGGAGCTGTACACTAGATGCAGCTGATCGATCCCTCAATCCTCCGATCAGATTATTTTCTAATAAAAAAAAGATATTGTCCAAAGTGGATAATTACTCGTACCACGTTATAATATAACTAGATGGTAGCCCGATTCTAATGCATCGGGTATTCTAGAATATGTATGTAGTTTATTTATGAAGATTTTAGAATAATACATTGAATACACAGGATTCGGCCGGCCGCGACCAATTAGCGAAGAGTGGTTCAAATCCGGCTCCAATTCGCGGCCGGACTGCGCCTGTTGCTGATTGTTCGCGGCTGGCCACGTAGTACATAGCACAGCCACGTAGTACATTGCACAGCCACGTAGTATATGTCATGGGAAAACTAGGTGGGCAAGAGCTAATAACCCGGGCCCCTGCAATTTCCCTCAGACTGGGAAAATCCTGACTGACCCTCTACCTGAAGTTTACACTGATGGTGTGCATGTCTAGGCCTCGACCCTCACCCTGTCTCCTGTTTCAACCCTAAGCTGAAACCATCACCCACCACCCAGTGAAGAGGTAATACACCAATACCCACAGTTAGCACAGACAAGGATAAAGGAAAATATACACCACGCCGCCGTCACTCAGGAATTCACTATAAATGTGCAGGGCAAAATAAATACAAATATAGGAAGGAGTAAATAAGACAAAGGGAAATACACCACCAGCAACGATACTCCAACCACCAGCTCTCCACTCCAGACCGAGATAACAACGCACAAGACAGAAGCTATAATCGGCGACGCCCAATGATCAGGAGAACTATTTAAAGGCAATGGGAATGGCCCAGCTTCCAGTCCGAGCATCAGGTAAATTAACCCCGGACCAGCTAGATAAAATCTAGCCGACGCCAATGAGCACATAGTGGTCAAAAGTGGAATTACCGCTGTCTGTCGAACGACCTGGTCTGAACAGCGTCCGACATGACAGTATATAGCACAGCCATGTAGTATATAGCACAGCCACGTAGTATATAGCACAGCCCACGGAGTATATAGCACAGCCCACGGAGTATATAGCACAGCCACGTAGTATATAGCACAGCCCATGGAGTGTATTAGAGCTCACGTAGCATATAACACAGCTCACGTAGTATATAACAGCCCACGCATGCAGTATATAACACAGCCCACGTAGTGTATAATACAGGCCATGTAGTGTATAACACAGGCCACATAGTGTATAACACAGGCAACGTAGTGTATAACACAGCCCATGTAGTATATTGCACAGCCCACGTAGTATATAGCACAGCCCACGCAGTATATTGCACAGCCCACATAGTACATTGCACAGCCCACGTAGTACATTGCACAGCCGACGTAGTACATTGCACAGCCCACGTAGTACATTGCACAGCCCATGTAGTACATTGCACAGCCCACGTAGTATATTACACAGCCCACGCAGTATATAGCACAGCCCACGTAGTACATTGCACAGCCCATGTAGTACATTGCACAGCCCACGTAGTATATTACACAGCCCACGCAGTATATAGCACAGCCCACATAGTATATTGCACAGCCCACGTAGTATATAGCAATGTGGGCATCATATCCCTGTTAAAAAAAAGAATTAAAATAAAAAATAGTTATATACTCACCTTCTGTTGGCCCCGGATCCAGGCGAAGCGTTTACCGATGCTCCTCGCGTGCTCCGGTCCCAAGAGTGCATTGCGGTCTCGCGAGATGATGACGTAGCGGTCTCGCGAGACCGCTACGTCATCATCTCGCGAGACCGCAATGCATGGGGCGGTCACCGGAGCGTCGCGAGCAGCGGGAAAGGCCGGTTCAGGATCCGAGGGGCCGACGGACTGTGAGTATATAACGATTTTTTTTTTTTTATTATTATTTTTAACATTAGATCTTTTTACTATTGATGCCGCATAGGCAGCATCAATAGTAAAAAGTTGGTCACACAGGGTTAATAGCAGCGGTAACGGAGTGCGTTACCCGCGACATAACGCGGTCCGTTACCGCTGCCATTAACCCTGTGTGAGCGTTGACTGCGGGGAGTAAGGAGCGGCCATTTTGCCGCCGGACTGTGCCCGTCGCTGATTGGTCATGGCCGTTTTGCCGCGACCAATCAGCGACTTGGATTTCCATGACAGACAGAGGCCGCGACCAATGAATATCTGTGACAGACAGAAGGACAGACAGACGGAAGTGACAATTATATAGTAGAAATGTAACTATGCCATTTCATAGGATTCTGGGGGTTTTTTTTCTTGGTTTTTTTTTTGGATGGGTGAATATAAGACATTCCGCTGCTGATCACATCCGAAGAAGTGGTGCTACATTTCATTCCATCGTTATAAAAATTGTGGAAATAATAAGCAATAAATGAATAAAGGAAGAAACTTAGTAAAATAATTTAATTTAAAATATTTTTCTTTCTTAAAATAAAACTACAGCGGCTATATAAAACGTAGAAATTAGATTCATACAATTTTCCGAAGGCGAACACAGAGTTTTAACATAAAGAAAGAGAACTTATATAATTGTGAAACACATTACATTTTGTATACACATTACCATATTATTATGCTACGCTGTGCTCAAATAATGTCACAAAATATCCATATAAATAGTGTTTAAAGTGCCGGGATTGTGCCACACACACTGCCCAGATAAATATTACCGTACAGTCCTTTAATGGCTCTGACGCAACGCAAATGCTCCGATAAATAGTGACATATACAACATAAAAACATAGTATACCACTTTTAACCATTTATACACAGCTAGACAGTGCCCAGATAAACAATGCCTGAAGTGCCCGGATTGTGCCATACACTGCCCAGATAAATATTACTGTAGGTCCCTAGATAGCAGTTTAACAATAGCGGAAACTTTCCTAAAAATGATTATAAAGCCTTTTACCATACGGATAGCGCTATCCAATGCCCAGATAGTGTATATAAACCCTGAGTGCTTGTTTTGCAGCTCTGGGGTCCTGGGTTCAAATCCCACCAAGGACAACATCTGCCAGGAGTCTGTATGTTCTCCCCGTGTATACGAAGTCGTGAGACATTATAGTAGTAGTAGACATTATCAAAAAGTATCATTAAGGATTATGAATCTCTGTGCAGGGGGATGGAGACACCAAAATGACAGTGACCCCCTAATTATCTGTTCCCGGGACCCCCCTAATGATCAGGGTCTGATTAGCTCCTTGTATAAATGTTACATCATTATATCCGTATAGAACATGAGGTCGCGTAATATCTTTTATTTCGGGAAATACAAGGCAGAGCCCCAAACTTCGTGCCCATGACTCATATTGAAATTCTTCCGCAGCGTTGGTCACTTCTCTGAATTGTATGAAATCATCAGGTCTAAAGGAGTTCTTACATAAGTACCAAGCAATGACAGGTTTTCACCCAGCTTTCCCGGAATCCTGATATCTATTTATGTATATGGGATATATTGCTGCACATTTTTGGAATATTGGGGAAACTACGTTACAACGAATGCAAGCATCTTTAAACATACCTTTCACAGGTAACGGTATCCAGCTTTCCCAGAATCCAGAATGTCAAATGTGGATATTTATGGAGCAATGCATTCATTTTGCATAATGAAACCAACTTGCTTTTCCGGAATCTGGGAAAGTGGATCTCTGAGAATGTGGTGTAGATATGTTAAAGGGAACCTGTCACCTGAATTTGGTGGGACAAGTTTTGGGTCATATGGGCGGGGTTTTCGGGTGTTTGATTCAACCTTTCCTTACCCGCTGGCTGCATGCTGGCCGCAATATTGGATTGAAGTTCATTCTCTGTCCTCCGGAGTACACGCCAGCGCAAGGTAATATTGCCTTGCGCTGGCATGTACTCCGGAGGACAGAGAATGAACTTCAATCCAATATTGCGGCCAGCATGCAGCCAGCGGGTAAGGAAAGGGTGAATCAAACACCCGAAAACCCCGCCCATATGACCCAAAACTGGTCTCACCAAATTCAGGTGACAGATTCCCTTTAAGTGCCATCCAGCTTTTCTAGGAACAAACATAAGCAAATCAGGGTTACATGGAATTCTTAAGAACTCCTAATAATAATGTTGCAAATCAATGGAGTCCTGCAGTTATTAAAAAAGTAATTTATTACTTTCTTAATTATATTTTTTTCTTGGAAAGCTGGATTGTCAGCAATACAGCCTTCACAGGTGGGGCAATCCAACTTTGCCAGACATTTGCATGAATATAAATGAATGCAGTCCTTTCACCCATATTCAAGCAGATTTGCCTTTCAGGACTCTAGAAAATCTAGGTGATGACAATCCATCTGAGTGCTGTAAGTAGGTCCCAAAAAAATTAGATTAAAACTAGATTAAACAACCTAAGTGAAAAAAAAATCTATAAAGTCATTGCTGAATTATATTTGTTTCTGGGAAAGCTGGGTTGCAAGCAATGCAGCTGTGATTGGCGGTGTTATCCAGCTTTCCCAGACTCCAGAATAGCAAATTTGCTTAGATATCAAAGAGTTAAGTCCCCTTTTTCATATTTAAGTATAACTAAGCAGATCTGCCTTTCAGGACTCAATGAAAGCTAAGATTATTCATATATTAATATTGAATATACTGGATGTCACCCAGCTTTCCTAGGATCAGACATAAGATCTTTATGGCCAATTCTATCTGCTTGTGCAAAAGTTTGGTGTCGACCAATAAAGACACCATTAAGGTACCCATGCATGATGCAATCCAGCTTTTCCAGGCCCCAGAAAGAAAATTCTTAAATATGTATTCCCTAATGAATAAAAGTGGAGTTCAGTTCAAAAACTCTGTTTTGGGGAAAGCTGGGTTGCAAGAAATAACACCTTCATAGGTCATGTTATCCAACTTTTCCAGACTCCAGAATTACAGATTTGCCTAGATATATTAATATAAACCTTTTATCCGTATTCAAGAATAACTAATCAGAGTTGCCTTTCAGGACTCTAGGAAAGCTGGGTGATAAACCCAACTCAGACATAAAATATTAAACATATTGGTTTGTCACACATCTTTCCTAAGACAGAACAGTGAAAAATTGTTTATATAGCCATTTGTATGTTATATCTGCTTATGGGAAAGCTGGGTGACAACCAATACGAACACCATTATAGCGCCCCTACGTGATGCAATTCACCTTTTCCGGACTCCAGAGAAAAAACAATGTCTGTTTATAAATAAATACAGTCCATTTATCTCACATTCAATTATATAACTAAACAGATTTGCCATTCAGGACTCTAGGAAAGCTGGATGACAAACCCAACTCAGACTTATAATATTAAACATACTGGTTGTCACACATATTTCCTAAGACAGAACAGTGAAAAATTATTTATATAGCCATTTGTATGTTATACCTGCTTCTGGGAAAGCTGGGTGACAACCAATATGAACACCATTATAGTACCCCTACGTGATGCAATTCACCTTTTCCGGACTCCAGATAGAAAACAATGCCTATTTATAAATCAATACAGTCCATTTATCTCACATTCAATTATATAACTAAACAGATTTGCCATTCAGGACTCTAGGAAAGCTGGGTGACAAACCCAACTCAGACTTATAATATTAAGTGTATTGGTTGTCACACATCTTTCCTAAGACAGAACAGTGAAAAATTATTTATATAGCCATTTGTATGTTATATCTGCTTATGGGAAAGCTGGGTGACAACAATGCCTCTTTATAAATCAATACAGTCCATTTATCCCACATTCAGTTACCGTATATAAATAAACAGATTTGCCATTCAGGGCTCTAGTAGAGCTGGGTGACCACGTATCTTCGAGCTGTAATGGTTGTGACAAGTGGATATTAGCAGGTCAAGTAAAAAGAAATTAACCCAACTTTTCTTGCTTAGAATTAGCAATAAAAAAGAGAGAAAAGGACGACTTAAAGTCTTTATGAACAATCCCTTTAAGTAGCAGGTCACATAAAAAGAAATTAACCCAGCTTTCCTTGCTTAGAGTTAATATAAAAACAAAGAAAAGGACGACTCAAAATCTTTATGAACAATCCCTTTAAGTAGCGATAAAGTAACACTTCCTCCAAATTGTCATCATTTTGGGGGAAAAATTATATTTTCGACTCAAAATGTTACATTGTTTCTAACTAAATGAAAGTGTAAAGAAACTTTTTGGCTTTTTTTAAAGTTACCTGGTAGACCTCCCTTAGCCCGCACCATGTCCTCAGCATCAGCTGGCATGTCCGCGCCCTGTGCGTGCACCACCTCCTCAACGTGGACACGGTCAGATTCCACACCAAGCGGCTCCCGTTGCACAGCATGTCCTCGACCCCGCACATGAACACAGAAGCCATGGCTGGAGCGCTCTCATTCAATCGTCCCGTCTCCGTCTAGTGCACAGCTTGCTTTGGCAGCGGACGAGAAAGCGAGTTTTATTTTGTGCACAGTGACAAAAAAAAAGAGCGAAAAAGAAGCCAGGGTCAATTAGACAAACTCGTCTTTCACTCAGTTTCCTGGGCAGGATCCAACTTCTGCTTGAAGACCAGCCAACGACTGCGACGGCTCAAGCTTTACCCGGAGCATCCAGGTCTATCCCTGGCGGCTTAGAGAACAATCCGCTAATCGACAGTAGAAAGAATGACGTCACTTTGCTAAATATAACATCTTCTAAAAAGAAAAAAATTAAGTTGTCGAAAGAGAAAATTTTACCAAAATTTTTGCAATGAAAATTGCAAGATTCTAACCCTGATCTTCGATAATAATGACCTTCTAGAACCGCCTTTGAGGAGTCGTGGTCTTGGGGCTGGTAAGGTCCGTGATGGTAGATTTGGGGGCCGCGCGCTCGAAAAGAACGCAGTAGGGTATTATCTAGGTTAGAGACGGAAAAGGCAAAAGATTAGAGCTTGATGAAGGAAGAGCAATCTGTTCCCGAGGATAAAAGTCACGTAATGGTATTAATGAAGAGATCCGTCGTCGCCGAGATGAATCACGCAGGCTGTAAACACTGGCATAATGGCCCACAGAGGAATACTCGAGATGGAGACTCTGTAGTTATGGTGAGAGGGAGGCGACGCGGGGCCCCGAGGACCACGACGCTTCACGGTAGCACTGCGCACTGGGTTTGCATCTTTGATAAAGGCTGAAGAAGAGGAGGAAAAAAAAAAAGGATATTTTAAGGTTTCTCCTGGGATGGTCGTTTCCGAAATCTCTTGAAAGGAGCGATACCTAAAGAAGAGGGGGTTCCTAGAGGGGACTGCAAAAATGGGGCCAAACACAGGACTCTCAACAGTTCACATTGGTGCAGTTTTTGTAACACTTTGGGGGAAAGTTATCATGAAAGGACTTTTTTAGGTCACTTCTTCTCCTTGCGGCAGCGTTGCAAATTTATGAAAATGTCGCACACGGCTTGATACATTCGCCTCATCTTTAAATAAAGAAAACTTTTTGCCTATATTTTCAAAAAGTCACGATTCATAAAACTTTGCTGGCAACTCTTTTGCCTCGCTAGCCAAAGACACTTTGACACCCCCTTTTTCAAATGGTCGAAGAGCGACGTAAAGGAGAAAACATTTTCACTTTTTGTGACGTTTTGACTCCGAAAGAAAACTGTCAAAGAGTTGTTAGAGGCAATCTGTCAGCAGGTGTTTGATGAGGAATCTGAGAGCAGCATAATGTAGGGGCAGATATCCTGATTCCAGTGATGTATCACTTACCAGGCTGCTTGGTGTAGTTTTGATAGAATCTCTGTTTTCTTTGCTGTAGATGTAGCGGTGCTATGACTGCTGAGCTATGCATAACTCCACCCAGGGCAGATACCCTGATTCCAGTGATGTATCACTTACCAGGCTGCTTGGTGTAGTTTTGATAGAATCTCTGTTTTCTTTGCTGTAGATGTAGCGGTGCTGTGACTGCTGAGCTGTGCAAGCTGTCAGTCAGTGGTGCTACAAAGATTAGCTGGACTGTCTTGCACGTGACACCCAGTCCTCTAGTGATCATCTCTTGCTAATAAAACACTGATTGCATTGAAACTACAGAAAACTGCTGAGCAAACCACGCATCACAGGAATCAAGCTCTCTGCCCCTACATTATGCAAAAAGCCGCTGATAGATTCTCTTTAAACAGATTCCATCCTTTGTGGATGAATTTTTGGCTGCTTTAACTATCTCTGCTACCAGTCAATGACTGGAAAGAGAGATTTGCCCTACAAGGAGTTGCAAGCATCACATGATCAGCACTGATCTTCACCCCTGTAATGGGATATATGGACAAGACATCAGAGGGGCTTCCCTCACTCATGCCCCCTTCGTTTAGCCAGAATTGCAAACCTGCCAAATTTTTCAACTGATAATTGGGTGATTGTAGTCTGGAATGCACTACCATTTTTTTTTTAAAGCCACGCACACTATTCACATGCCACATTAATACCACAGTCTTTTTTCAGCCTCCGAATGTGCAACTGGATGAGTGGGCTCCAATAGAAATGTTGTGTTCCTAACAGATTTTCCAACTCTACCAAGAGTCCAAAAATTATCCCTGTCCAAAAATTATCCCTTTCTTCAGGATCCTTCTAGACATTCCGGGAGATTTGGTAACTACACAGATCAGGCCGCAACCCACTCTGGTGACTTTAGGTGTCCAAACTAAAAAAGTTTGTTTCTGTTGTGACAACCTCCTTTAAGAAATGATTGTTAATTTATAATTCAATATAAAAATTTAATATATATATACATTTATAATAATATATACAATAAAATATATAAACTGATACATTTATAATTAAGATATCATTTACTAAAATATGCATAATTAGAAATCGCGTCATTTTCAGAGCGCTTATAACTATGTGATCATTGGATTTTCATCCACTAGAAATAAACAAGGAACTTTCCAATTCATAACAGCAAGCAGAGATCTTGAAAATGTGAAAGGATTCATAGAAGTAAGAAAATGCTTTATTATGCAATGACTGTCCAATATTATCTATGACCTGGCAGCACAGTCAGTCTGCCGAAGGCCTCTACATGGTTGTGTGCCGAGGCTATAATAAGGGGCGCGTTGGTAAAAGTGACACATGTACCCCAGCATTTTATGGCCACCTTTTATGTGAGGGTCCCAGAGCTTCGAGTTACATCTTGTGGATGACTTCTAACCAAAGCCACAGAGAAGCGGCTCCTCCTGACACCTGCTCTGCTGATATTACAGGATTTTCGCTGAGACAATCATTTCTACCACTGTTAAACATCTGTTAGTTGCCAAGTCAAGAATCAGGAAGTCACAACCCAAAAATCAAACAGCGCAATCATCAAAATGATCTAGGAAACGTTCGCCCCGTGTTTCCTTATACTGGGGGCGTGAAGTCGGGTATAGAAATCACCCCGAGGAAATATGGAATGTCAGCGAGTAAATGCACGACTTCTGGTATAGAAATATATGTGATATGGTAATAAAAGTGTGTGCTTATAGAATTGGGCTAATGACGAGATATGTTATGACCCCAATGGCAGAGGGTCTCAGAGGTTATTACCAAGTCTGCACACACAAAAAACCAGCTCATAGGGCAGTGGTAACTAGGCTGACCGTATAACTGATCCTAGCACAACAAATAGCAGTAGCCGGGGAACGTACCTACGTTGGTTCTAGACGTCTCGCGCCAGCTGGAGAACTAACTAACCCTAGAAGGGAAACAATAGACCTTTCTTGCCTCCAGAGAAAAGACCCCAAAAGTTGGATACAAGCCCCCAACAAATAGTAACAGTGAGGTAAGAAGAAAAGACAAACGTAAGAATGAACTAGGTTTTAGCAAAGAGAGGCCCACTGACTAATAGCAGAATATAGGAAGATGACTTATACGGTCAGCAAAAACCCTATCAAAATTTCCACGCTGAATATTCAAGAACCCCCGAACCGTCTAACGGCACGGGGGGAGAATATCAGCCCCCTAGAGCTTCCAGCAATATCAGGAATCACATTTAGTACAAGCTGGACAAAAATAAGAGCAATGCAAATAACCAAAAAATAAGGAAGCAGGACTTAGCTTATTTTGCAAAGAACCAGGACCAGCAGACAGGAGCAAACAGAAAGGAACTGATTACAACGATGCCAGGCACCAGACTGAGAATCCAGGGAGTTTAAATAGCAGCACCCCTGGACTAACGAACCAGGTGGGTACCAAGCTGGGGAAAGAAAATCAAAGTGTCATGTCGCTAGTGACCACAAGAGGGAGCCAAAAAAGTTCAATTCACAACAGAGATAGATAGATAGATAGATAGATAGATAGATAGATAATAGATAGAACATAGATGATAGATAGATGATAGATAGATAGTTAATAGACAGATAATAGATAGATAATATATAATAGATAGATAGATAGATAGATAGATAGATAGATAGATAGATAGATAGATAGAGAGATAGATAATAGATATATAATAGATAGATAGATAGATAGATAGATAATAGATAGATAGATAGATAGATAGATAGATAGATAGATAGATAATAGATAGATAGATAATAGATAGATAGATGATAGATAATAGAGATATATAGATAGATAAATAGATAGATAATAGATGATAGATAGATAGATAGATGGATAATAGATAGATAGATAGATAGATAGATAGATAGATAGATAGATAGATAGATAATAGATAGATAGATAGAAAGATAGATAATAAATAGATAATAGATAGATGATAGATAGATAGATAATAGAAAGATAGATAGATAATACATAATAGATAGATAATAGATAGATGGATAATAGATAGATAGATAGATAGATAGATAATAGATAGACAGATAATAGATAGATCGAAAGATAGATAGATAATACATAATAGATAGATAGATAGATAATAGATAGAAAGATAGATAAAACATAATAGACAGAAAATAAATGATAGATAGATAGACAGATAGATAGATAGATTATAGATAGATAATAGATAGATAGATAGATGATAGATAGATAGATAATAGTTAGATAGATAATAGATAAAAGATAGATAATAGATAGATCGAAAGGTGGATAGATAATAGAAAGATAGATAATACATAATAGATAGATAGATGATAGATAGATAATAGATAGCTAGATAGATAGATAGATAGAAAGATAGATAGATAGATAGACAGATAGATAGATAATACATAATAGATAGAAAATAGATAGATGATAGATAGATAATAGATCTATTGGTTCTCACTAATACCTCATTCCTCATTAGGCAGTTTGGTTAATGAATGATGAGATGCTGCTTTTTTTCTGTACAGAGTGAATCAAATGAATTATGCCAAGTACTGCCCATACAGGGGAGTTGGAGGCCAATCTGCACAAGGGCCAGCCAGGGGATTCCCCTGTTACCCTATGGGTCTGTCCGAACCTGTGTCAGTATATACACTTTACCTTATCTGAAAGGCCACAGAGGCTGCAACACCATTAACAAAAGGCTCCACTAACCAAACACCATGAAGACCAAGGAGATCTCCAAACACCAACATGAAGACCAAGGAGCTCTCCAAACACCAACATGAAGACCAAGGAGATCTCCAAACACCAACATGAAGACCAAGGAGATCTCCAAACAAGTCAGGGACGAAGTAGTTGAGAAGTACAAGTCAGGGTTGGGTTATAAGAGAATATCCCAATCTCTGATGATCCCCTGGAGCACCATCAAATCCATTATCATCAAATGGAAAGAACATGGCACCACAACAAACCTGCCAAGAGACGGCCGCCCTCCAAAATTCTCAGTCTGGGCAACGAGGGCATTAATCAGAGCGGCAGCAGAGACTAAAGGTAACCCTGAAGGAGATGCAGAGACTGGAGTATCTGTCCATACGACCACAATATGCCGTACACTTCATAGAGGTGGCCTTTACAGAAGAATGGCCAGAAATAAGCCTTTACTTACATACAAAAATTGCAAGGCTCGCTTTGAGTTTGCCAAGACATATTGGAGACTCCCCAAATGTATGGAGGAAGGTGCTGTGGTCACGAGACCAAAACTGAACTTTTTGGCCACCAAGGTAAATGTTATGTCTAGTGCCAGACCAACACAGCTCATCACCCCAAGAACACCATCCCCACAGTGAAGCATGGTAGTGGCAGCATCATGCTATGGGGATGCTTTTCGATAGCACGGACAGGGAAAATGATCAGAGTCGTTGGGAAGATGGAAGGTGCAAAATGCAGGGATATTCTTGAGCATTCTTTGAGAAAACCAAATGTTCACAGTTGTCGGCATGTTCTGTACATGAACTGATGCAAACGCAAAAAAAAACAATGACATTCCGGGTTATGGAGGTCATATACTTTTGCAAGCCACAGTACCAATAGTTCTCCATACTGTAGATCTACGACTTCTCTGGAAGTATAGAAGGACGGGTTAAGTGGAGCCTCAGTCTTTTGCTGTTTTTGGCATTACCCTTCGGTTTTGGACCACACCCTGGCAAAGTGACCGTCCGAATGTCAGTTGCAGCCAGATGGGATATGACGTCACTTTTACTAGAATCTCGGCCCGTGTTAAAGCAGAAGAAAAGCACAAACCTATTATACAAAGTGCTTGGGGCTCCTGCAAGACAGGAGGGGTCTGACTGCGCCATGTGCAATGGAGGAGCAGCATACAGCAGCCTGCATGCTACGTACTCAGCTTCTGGCTTCCCTTAAAGGGGTCCCTAATCACACCCTACCCGCTTACATATTAACGAGTGTGTTTGTAGTCGGTTATCGTGGAGACAGAGAGGTCTGACCTGGAGCTGTATACACAAAACACTAGACTATGTGCAATTTTGCTTTAATTTTTATTTTACATTCACTGTAGCAAAAAAAAAGGTTGTGAAGGTGTGGACTTCTCCTTTAAGATGTCGTTTGCGTTCCTGATTGTAATAGACGAGATTGCTGCTTTACTTTTTACCGGGGCTGCACGGGATTGTCAGGTTAGCGGGAAACAATGTATTTTGCCTTCACGCTTCACAAATGAAAATTCCAATTTTGGGGTTCAGTGGTCCTTTAAGACCGGGGGTGAAAGGGTTAAGTACAGATAAATCACCATTAAACTGGTGAGATTGGACTATATACTCTATGCCAAAACAATAACTGCAGCCCGGTCTCAGACACTGGGAAAATAATTACTCCTTCTGCAGCGACAGTAAAGTAGTTGATTACTCGAGTAGCTCTGGAGAAAGCAATAAATCAAGGAAAATCACCACTGAGCACCAGAACCGACCCTGAAGGCAATGCAATATTTACTGACGTGTTACGTTATATGATTTTGGCTATATGCAGCCACCAACCAGGGGCAAGATCACTACAAATGGATTTATATAGTCACCACTAGGGGGAGCTCACTGCATATGGATTTATATAGTCACCACTAGGTGGAGCTCACTGCATATGGATTTATATATTCACCATTAGGTGGAGCTCATTGCATATGTATTTATATAGTCACCACTAGGGGGAGCTCACTGCATATGGATTTATATAGTCACCACTAGGGGGAGCTCACTGCGTATGGATTTATATAGTCACCACTAGGTGGAGCTCACTTCATATGGATTTATACAGTCAACACTAGGGGGAGCTCACTGCATATGGATTTATATAGTCACCACTAGGTGGAGCTCACTTCATATGGATTTATACAGTCAACACTAGGGGGAGCTCACTGCGTATGGATTTATATAGTCAGTCACCACTGGGGGAGCTCACTGCACATGGATTTATATAGTCACCACTAGGGGGAGGTCACTGCATATGGATTTATACAATCACCACTAGGGGAAGCTCATTGCATATGTATTTATATAGTCACCACTAGGGGGAGCTCACTGCATATGGATTTATATAGTCATCACTAGGTGGAGCTCACTGCATATGGATTTATATATTCACCATTAGGTGGAGCTCATTGCATATGTATTTATATAGTCACCACTAGGGGGAGCTCACTGCATATGGATTTATATAGTCACCACTAGGGGGAGCTCACTGCATATGGATTTATATAGTCATCACTAGGGGGAGCTAACTGCATATGGATTTATACAGTCACCACTAGGGGAAGCTCATTGCCTATGGATTTATACAGTCACCACTATGGGGGAGCTCATTGTATATGGATTTATATAGTCACAACTAGGGGGAGCTAACTGTATATGAATTTATACAGCCACCACTAGGGGGAGCTCACTGCATATGGATTTATATAGTCACCACCAGAAGGAGCTCACTGTGCATAGATTTATACAGTCACCACTAGGGGGAGCTCACTGCATATGGATTTATACAGTCACCACTAGGGGGAGCTCACTGCATATGAATTTATACAACCACCACTAGGGAGAGCTCACTGCATATAGATTTTTACAGCCACTACTAGAGGGAGCTCACTGCACATGGATTTTTACAGTCACCTCTAGGGGGAGCTCACTGCACATGGATTTTTACAGCCACCACTAGGGGGAGCTCACTGTATATGGATTATTACAGTCACCAATAGTGGGATCTCACTGCATATGGATTTATACAGCCACCACTAGGTGGAGCTGAAAGCAACTCCAAAGAGAGTATACTTGTGTCATGCTCCGACCCCTTTGGATTACAAGTTTTACCCCAAGTGTTTCATTAAAGAGTAGTGTTCCTATTTTGCTTTTATTGTATTCCCGCTGCTCCCCTAAGCATTTCATTTTTCATTTTTTTTTTCATTTTTTATCTGCCATACCGTTCTACAGATATGAGCCTTTTCATTTGATGCTGATTTTTTTTTTTTTACAAGAGGGCGTGGCTCACAGAGTAATAATGAAGAGCAACCTAAAGTCCCGCCCATTGGGGGATTCTGTGAGCTCCGCCCTCTGCCCTCTTGTAAAGAACATAAAAAGTTGCACTAAATAAAAAGATCCAAATCTCCGGAACCGTATGACAGATTAAGAAAAAACAAAAAAAACATCATAATCGGGTGCAGTGGGAATAAAATAAGAAAAAAACTGCCCACATTATAATTATTACAGAACCATTGATTACATGTAACGTACATACTGATATATCGCACTATATATACCCATACATTGATTATGATGTATATTCATACATCATACACTGCACATAAAATATACACAGGTGTCATACACTATTTATCATTATTTGCATAAAATCGACCCAGATGGGACTTGAACCCACAATCTCCAGCTCCGGAGGCTGACGCCTTATCCATTAGGCCACTGGGCCTCTGCACTCTCCACTTCACAGACTTTCATTCTCAGGATTTCTTTCCCTTTTGTTCCAAAGTCCTTGTTTATGGTAACTACAGGACGGCAATTACTGCAGGTCAGAGGTCACAGCCTAACAATGGGGCACAGAAGACAATGGCACAAACCCCTGTGCCAGATTAGGTAAAACATCTGCATATGTGCATAAGTTACTGTGAATATCACCCCATAAACAATGATGAATATTCACCCAAAATGCAAAATTTGAAGCACATGCCGATATCTGCAGCCAAAACAAGAACAACAATGGGGATATTATGTGTCTCACACACAACACAATGGAGTCACAGATTTTGTCATCCAATTATTCCAGAACCTTGGAAAGTAACATAACAGGAGCGGTCCTACACTGAAAACTGAAATATGCAATATAATGGTTCAATGTCTAAAGGAGCCCTCCAGACTCCTAGAGCTGAACCCAAGGGGGCAGTGCATGACAAAGAACTCCAAAGAGAGGATCCCTGTGTCATGCTTCACCTCTTAGGCCCAGTGCTTTGGATATCGCAATGTATCAGTTTTGCTTCAAGTGTTCCTTTAAAGGGGACCTTTCACCCAGTCAAAAGTGTCAAGTTCTTGCTTTTATTTTATTCCCGCTGCTTGTTCCAGAATTTCTTTGGATTGTGATATAATATCTGATTTTTGAGGATCTTTTGGTCTACTTCACTTGGTCAGGCAGGTCCTAATTAAGTGATTTCTTGATTGAGAACAGGTGTGGCAGCAATCAGGCCTGCGTGTGGCTAGGGAATGTGAACCCAGCTTCCCAAAGATGTGATGATCCACAGTTAATGTACGTTTTAAGGGGAAGGGGGCAATCACTTTTTCACACAGGGCCCTGTAGGTTTGGATTTCTTTTTACCTTAATAATAAAGACCTTAATTTAAAAACTGCATTTTGTGATTACTTGTCTTATCTTTGTCTAATATTTACATTTGTTTTGTGATCTGAAATATTTAAGTGTGACAAACATGAAAAAGAACAAGAGATCAGGAAGGGGGCAAACACTTATTGTACATTAATATAACTTATTGTAACAATACTTGGGAGCGATCTGAGGTATCACAGGAACAGTTTCTATGTAAAGTCAGGCTGGTTTATTTTATTCCTCATAAACCACATAACAGGAAAGCTCAGATAAGGCCCTTGTCCTGCTCAAAGTGAAACATAAAGCATTCAATACTGCGGGTTCGCCCGCTTGGTTTTGAGTCCAGCTTCTTAGTCCTTTTGCAAAGCCACATAATCCAGGAGGTCTGCACACCTCCACACACAGAACCATGTGTCAGATAAACAGGTCCCATTTTACAATGTGAATCACACCCAAGGATGGAGATATAGTGAGCAGCCTACCCACCCTAACTTTTCAGCTTCTCACAATTAGAGCTGGACCTAACATGGCCAATTAGCTCATTTTAGTGCAATGTGTGTTAGATTATTACACCAGGTTTGTATCACAGATTTCATGCACCTCTGTGATACATATCTCCCATCGACTATGTGTCCGCCAACCACCTTACAATATATATATATATCAAATGACTGACCATCACTTCCACACAATAAACTGGTGTACACAGGTGCATACTACGAGTAGTACTCTCCATAACTAACAAATAATGTTGCACTCTGTAACACTATAAAATGCAAACATGAAATATATGAAATTTGAATTCCATTACTGCACTAGAAAATAAGAAAAAACAAAGACACTTAGCACATAATTCGTCCAATTCATGCATGCCCAGCAGCCACTTCTTTAATGGTATGGTATTTAACAGGGAGAAATGCAAGATTTTACATCTGGGCAAGAAAAAGAAAAATTACATCTACAGAATGTGAGGAATGGAACTAAGCAACAGCACGTGTGAAAAAGACTCTGGTATACTAATAGATCACAGAATGCACATGAGTCAACAATGTGATGCAGCAGCAAAAAAGGCAAACACAGTTCTGGGATGTAGTAAGAGTAGCATAGAGTCTAGATCACGTG
The DNA here is from genome assembly GCF_051348905.1 of Ranitomeya variabilis. Lineage (NCBI taxonomy): Eukaryota > Metazoa > Chordata > Amphibia > Anura > Dendrobatidae > Ranitomeya > Ranitomeya variabilis. The sequence continues at coordinate 199,808,557 of NC_135239.1, forward strand.
AAGTAATTATCCCCCTCTACTCCTCCTTGGTCGGGACACATCTGGAATACTGTGTCCAGTTCTGAGCACCACGTTTTAAAAAACACATTGAAAAACTGGAGGACGTTCAGAGAAGAACTACCAGGATGGTGAGTGGACTGCAAAATATGTCCTCCGAGGAACGGTTAAAGGATCTGGGAATGTTTAGCTTGCAAAAAACAAGGCTAAGAGGAAACTAAATAGCTGTCCACAAATATCTGAGGGGCTGTAGAGGGATCATCATTATTCTCATTTGCACATGGAAACAGGAGAAGCAATGGAATGAAACTAAAAGGGAGAAGATACAGATTAGATATTAGAAAAAAGTTTTTGACAGTGAGGGTGATCAATGAGTTGAACATGCGGCCACGAGAGATGGTGAGTTCTCCTGCAATGGATGTAGGCCGGACAGACATCTGTCTGAGATGGTTTAGTGACTCCTGCATTGAGCAGGGGGTCGGACACGAAGACTCTGGAGGTCCCTTCCAACTCTAACGTTCTAGGAGTCTATGATGTATGTTAATATATATTAGTAATGATATTGTTATAATATATATTATCATTATACATTTATTATTATTTAAAATATATTATTTATTAAATTATAATATATATTGATTAAATTGTTATATATTACCTATATTCTTTTGTTACTTTATGTTTGAAAAAAATTTCATAAATCAACCCCTCATTCTCCAACGCAGGAGGCTGATGCTTTATCCATTAGGCCACCAGGCCTCTGCACAATCTACATGGATTTATATAGCCACCACTAGATGGAGCTCACTGCACATGGATTTATACAGCTACCACTAGATGGAGCTCACTGCACATGGATTTATATAGCCACCACTAGATGGAGCTCACCGCATATGGACTTATACAGCCACCACTAGGGTTAGCTCATTGCATTTGGATTATCAAAGTCACCACTAGGGTGAGCTCACTGCATATGGATTTATATAGCCACCACTAGGTGGAGCTCACTGCATATGGATTTATATAGCCACCACTAGGTGGAGCTCACTGCATATGGATTTATATAGCCACCACTAGAGGGAGCACACTGTATACAGATTACTACAGTCACCACTGGGGGATCTCACTGCATATGGATTTATATAACCACCACTGGGGGAGCTCACTACATTTGGATTCATATAGCCACCACTAGAGGGAGCTCACTGCATATGGATTTATACAGTCACCACTAGGGGGAGCTCACAGTAACTCCAAAGACAGTACACTTGTGTCATGCTCCACCCCTTTGGATTACAAGTTTTACCCCAAGTCTTCCTTTATAGAGGAGTGTTCATTTTTTGCTTGTATTTTATTCCTGCTGCTCCCCTGAGCATTTTGTTGTTCTTTTTATTTTTAAACCGCCATACCATTCTACAGATATGAGCCTTTTTATTTGATGCTAATTTTTAAGATTTTTTTTTTCCAAGAGGGTGTGGCTCACAGAGTAATAATGAAGAGCAACCCAAAGACCCGCCCATAGGGGGATTCTGTGAGCACCGCCCTCTTGTAAGGAACATACAAATTAGCCCTAAATAAAAAGATCCAGATCTCCGGAACCATATGACAGATTAAAAAAAAAAGTCATACTCGTGAGCAGTGGGAATAAAATAAGAACAAAAACTGCCCACATTATAATTATTACACAACCATTGATTACATATAATGCATAATATTCATACTGATACATCACGCTATATATACCCATACACTGGTTATCATGTATATTCATACACTGTACATAAAGTATACACAGGTGTCATACACTATTTATCATTATTTGCATAAAATCGACCCAGATGGGACTTGAACCCACAATCTCCAGCTCCGGAGGCTGACGCCTTATCCATTAGGCCACTGGGCCACTCTCTACTTTACAGACTTTCATTCTCAGGATTACTTCCTCTTTTGTTCCAAAGTCCTTGTTTACGGTAACCACAGCAAGGCAATCACTGCAGGTCAGAGGTCACAGCCTAACAATGGGGCACAGAAGACAATGGCATAAACTCCTGCTCCAGACTGGGTAAAATGTGAAAATCGCCCCATGAACAATGACGAATATTCCCCCAAAGTGCTAAACTTTACAGCCTTTCATGTTCAGGATTCCTTCCCCTAAAGTCCTTGTTTATGGTAATCACACAAGAGGAGGGTTACTCGGGATCCCCCTCTATATGAGCCAGGGTGGGCACTAACTGCAAAAGGAGGTAAAGTATGTGACACTTCCATGTATTAATACAGGGTCATCCATTATAAAGGATGTTTCACTTGCCATAAATATGAAACTTCTTCCCCTGGTGTAAAAGCTGCTGTTCTCCTGAATCCGGCGATGTTTTTCTTTTCTTCCTGCGCCTCTCCGTTCCTGAGATCTGGCCTTTTCTTTCCTGTATATAAATCAAGTCTTTGTAGCCAAGTGGGCTTAGTCCTCAACTCTTCTGTGGGCGTCTTCTTGAGGACCGCACCCACTTGACCAATAAGACTAGATTTATGTGCAGGGAACAAATGGCCATATCTCAGGAAGGGAGAGGCGCAGAAACAAAAGAAAAACATCGCCGGATTCAGGAGAATAGCGACTTTTACACCAGGTTATAAACACATATTCCTGACAAGTGACAGGTCCCCTTTAGGCACTATGTGATGCTATATTTCCTCTCCTCCTCGAGACAGTTCCTCTTTGAGTGGCATCAGAATAAGTAACTTGCTTCTGTCAAATTGTAGAACAGGTTATGTAAGATCATGGCACCGAGGGTCTCTTATCCCCAATTCACTCATTGAATTCTATGATCTGTTGTCACCAGATTCCAGAAACAACCATTGGGCTAAGTTCACATGTTGCGCTTTTGCTGCGTTTATTTAACCTTCCTTCGTTTTTTGCACCAAAAACTGATACCTGCGTTTTTTTTGCTGCGTTTTTTGCACTTACCCATTGTTTCCTATGGGTGAAAAAAAAATGCTGAAAGAAGTGACTTGCTGCAGTTTGCAGAAACACAGCAGTTTTCCAAATCAGTCAGGAAAATAAACCAATGTGCATGCATGAGATTTCTGAAATCTCATAGACTTTGCCGATACTATAAAACTATTCAATTTACATTAAAAAACAGCAAAAAAAAGCAGCAAAAACGCAACAAGTCAACATAGCCTCATATTTCAGAATTTTCCCTTTTATGCAGAGACACATTTCACATTCATAAACGGCATAAATTATACAAAAAGATCATTTTTCCCCAGAAATATGTATCAAAATGTAATAAAAAAACCCCACAAGTGTGAACTCAGCTGTAAAGTGCAACATTTATTCTTTTGCTTCTATGTTTTTACAGACACTCAGAACAATTTCCTGCATTTGTGCATTTCCTTTGTGTTTGTAACCGACCCCCTACAATGACAACCAAACCCCCCCATCAAAGCAATATCACAAGTTACACGTGTCCTATCACCATTATTTTCAAACAATAGGTAGTAAAAAAAATAATTATATTTCCAAATATAAGTCAATAAATCTATAAACATTATGGTAAATAAGGAATATTTACATGTAAATTAACAAAATAAACAAATAATATAATAAACGTAAATAAAAATGAAAAAAAAGGAAACTATAATGGATTTTTGGTAGGAGGTCACCGGGAATTGGACTTTCTGGATTTTGCTTCATTTGTATTTTAAGATGCAGATGAGACATGGTTTAATTTAATAATCTGTGACATCTGCTTCCTAAAATACAAATGGAGCCAATTAGCAGCAGATGTAAGCTAATAATCTACAGGCATAAAAAAAAAAAATGGTGAAATGTCAGGATCTGCAGGATCTGCTGCTGCTCCTCTCTGGCTGCTTCTGAGGTAAAGATTTAACCATTTCAGTGCTGGTTCCTGTGGATTACCCGGTTTAAAGTGGACATGTGTTATGAATAGACTTTTCAGAATAAGCCGTCCTGTGTATTGGCATGAGGAATAACATTATTTTTGACTTGTATTCTGCATTTTTCAACATTTTTTTCTCTGCAGGATCCATCTCTAATTTTCATTAGCTGCTGAACTAATAGGTGGAGACTAACTGCTACGATGTTTCCCATATAGTACACACATGCATAAGGGATTCATGCTCTTATATCTACATGTAACACATGCTCATAAGGAGTAGCAGCATGTGGGATATTGTACAGCAGTACTGAGCAGTGCAGCTGTGAATCCAGCATTGGGAGTGAGATAATCACTTACTGAAAGCAGTATAGATGACATTAAGCAACAGTATTGAGCAGTATAGCTGTGAATCCAGTACTGCGGTGAGGTAATCACTTACTGGAAATCAGCATAGAGGACGTTATACAGCAGTATTGAGCAGTGCTGCTGTGAATCCAGCATTGCTGTGAGATAAACATGTGCTAGAAAGAAGCAGCACGGTGGATAATACACAACAGGACTCAGCATTATATTGTGAGCCTTTCCATAAGTAGATAGCAAGACTTCAAGGAGGGAATCAGAGATAACAGTTGTGCTGGGGTGCACTAGATAATTATTCGTTGCAGTTAGGCCATTCTCACACGTCCAGATAATTCCGGTACCGGAAAAATCGGTACGGGAGTTATCCGTGTCCGTGTGTCCGTGAGCTCACGTGGCACATCAGTGGGTACCACATGGACCGTGCAGGAGCCAGAGCTACAGTAAGCGCTGTCCCCTGCTTTGGGTGCTGAAGCCGCCATTCATTTCTTCTCTTCAGCAGCGTTCGCTGGAGAGAAGGAATGAAAAATCATTGTTTTTTAATTTTTTTTGCGGTTGAAATAAAGTACCCTGTAACCAACCCCCTCCCACCCCCTGTGCGCCCGCCCGCTGGAAATAAAATACTCACCCAGCTCCCTCGATGCGTCCTCTCAGCTCCGCAGCTTGTCCTGTGTGAGCGGTCACGTGGTGCCGCTCATTACAGTGATGAATATGCGGCTCCACCTCCCATAGGGATGGAGCCGCATATTCATCACTGTAATGAGTGACACCACGTGACCGCTCATACAGGAAGAAGCTGCAGCACTGAGAGGACGCATCGAGGGAGCTGGGTAAGTATTTTATTTCCAGCGGGCGGGCGCACAGGGGGTGGGAGGGGGTTGGTTACAGGGTACTTTATTTCAACCGCAAAAAAAAAAGATTTTTCATTCCTTCATTCCAGCGAACGCTGCTGGAGAGAAGAAATGAATGGCAGCTTCAGCACCACAAGCTGGGGGGACAGCGCTTACTGTAGCACTGTCTCCTGCATGGCACACGGACGGCACACGGACAGCATCCGTGTGCGGTACGTGTTTACACGGACCCATTGACTTTAATGGGTCCGTGTGATACGTGCGCTCCCACGAACACTGACATATCTCCGTGTTTTTCAAACGGACACACGGTCCGTGAAGACACGCTGACATGTGCAGAAACACATTGATTCACTTGTCTCCGGTAAGTGAGAAAACTGTCATCACACGTACCGGAGCCACTGACGTGTGAAACCGGCCTTAGGAGAATATATCACTTACTGAATGTAGTATGGAGAACATTATACAACAGTATTGAGCAGTGCAGCTGTGAATCCAGCATTGTGGGGGGTGACATAATCACTTACTGGAAAGAAACATAGAGGACATTATACAGCAGTATTGAGCAGTGCTGCTGCTGTGAATCCAGCCTTGCTGTGAGATAAACATGTGTTAGAAAGAAGCAGCATGGTGGATAACAAACAACAGGACACAGAAGTATATTGTAAGTCTTTCCATACTTACATGACAAGACTTCACGGAGGGAATCAGACAAAATGCTTGTGCTGGGGCGCACTAGATAAGTAATCGTTGCAGTTAGGAGGATATATCACTTACTGAAAGCAGTACAGAGAACATTATACAAAAGGATTGCGCAGTGCAGCTGTGAATCCAGCATTGTGGGGGGTGAAATAATCACTTACTGGAAAGCAACATAGAGGACATTACACAGCAGTATTGAGCAGTGCTGCTGTGAATCCAGCACTGCCATGAGATAAACACATACTAGAAAGAAGCAGCATGCAGGACTGAGCAGTATATTGTGTAGCTTTCTATAAGTATATGACAAGGCTTTAAGGGAGGAATCAGACATCATGGTTCTGCTGGGATACAGAAGATAACTAATGATTGCAGGTGGGAAGGGATGTGTTCAGACCATCTTATGCTGATAGCAAGTTAATACATTGTACATAGACTTTGTCCCAGCTGCAAAACCCCTAAACTACCCAGAAGCTCTGCCGCTTTGCAGTCCCATTCACTGGGGTCCTAAGAGAGTTTCAGTGCTGAGTGCATCAGGGGGGCTAGTGTTACATGGGTTCCTCATAGGTACCATCTTTTCTGCAATATCCAGGGAGTTCTTGGATAAAGAGAAGATGTCCAGACCTTTGGTAGAATTGGCAAATCAACCTAGCTTCCACAAAAGTCTCCTGAAAACGTTCCATCTCTAAAAGGAGCCAAGGCATTAAATAGCACATTTGGGGTGGGGATCAGGTTTGGGGATGACTATGGGTACCAATAAGGTCCCTAATAGCAGTATTTACCAAGAGCCGCAATTAATTCAGGTTAGGAGACGACAGTACAGTCGCCATACAATGCCTAACCAACCTGTAATGCCTGCTGCTGTGCATTAGCACAAAACCTCCACCAGGGGGTGCGGGTGAAGGAAAATAAGTACACTCACAGAGAAACCACAGAGCAGCAGGCAGGAGCCACTAGGTGACGGCAGAGTAGTCAGAAAAGCCGGGTCAGCAACAGAGAGGGAACGAAGTACCAGAGGTCACAGCAATACACGTGGTCAGAAAAAAGCCAAAGAAGTCAAAGCCGGTCGGGAGCACGAAAGCTAGAGATGGAAGACAATCAAAGAGGTCAGGGGACAAGCCAAGTCAAATACCAAGGGATCACAACACGGAGAGTGAGTACTATGACGAGCGAAGTCATAGGGAAAAACAGGAACGGAACCTAGGTAAATGGGCAAAGGACAAATCAGGGTAAAACGGGGTAAACTGCTCAAGCCAGAGACTGGAACTATAACTGACACCGCCTGTAGATAACAGAGGACTGAAATAGCCAGATATCAAAACGAGGTAGAAAAGATTAACCCCCGCATGACCGTCCCAGGGAGAGAGTAATCAGAAACAAACCCCGGACTGGATCATGACACAACCTCTAAGGAATGAAACAATATCATTGATACTCCAGGGGACTTTGCTGCTCTTAGTGGCTAAATGTGGTACTGCAAGTCAATCAAAAAAATTGTCATAATGTTTCTGAAAGCATGAAAACATTTCCATATAGAGAAGCAAAGTAACTTCCACGTGAAACTTTACTCTAAGCAAAGGTCTTCTGTACTTGATCCCATCCCTGTTCTCGCTTCCCAGCATTTACCTCCCATCCTTTTCCTGTCTGAGGACTTCCCTGGCACTAAACAGGTGTCACTCTGTTACAGGAAAAGGAAAGCCGGGGTAGATTTCCTCTATGAGTTTATAGAAGTCTCAGACTTACTCCCTGAACGCTTCATGGCAAAACTAGATGATGACAACCATGTATGAGTGATAACATATGCAGACGGCAGTGTGAGGAGACTAAAAGGCTAGAAATTGTGATAGTAAACCCAAATGACATCCATTGCGCCTCCGCCGGGGTGCTGATGGCATTGTCATGGCGGCCAGGGGGGCTTCCTGCCATGTTTGTACACCAAAAAAACAAACAGATTTTTTACATATGAACCAGGTAACTTTATAGTGCACCACAATATTATAGCATTATAGGGTATTGTGCAAAGTGATCAAGTGCTCACTAGTTCAAGGGTAACTAAAGTAAAAAACACAAAACAAAACAAAAAAATAGTCTTAAAAAATATAAAAGTTCATATTAAACTAATAAATAAATTAAATAAACTAAATAAATTAATAAATAAATAATAATAAACTAATAAGATATTAGAATATCTAAATTAAATAAATAAACTAAACAAATAAATAAACTAATAAAATATTAGCAAGAAACAAAACAAAAAATCCAAATGGCGGAATTGCCGTTTGTTTTTGTTCACTTTGCCTCTGATAAAAATAGAATAAAGTCACCTGGACCCTAAAATATTAACTACAACTCAATTGACCGAAAAAGAAAAAAACTTGGATGGCGAGAGTAAAATATCGAAAGTGAGGGGCCCCTGGGGCAGTATAAACCTGGAGCCGGCCCTATTTTTGAGGTTTGGCAGTATTATTATAGCGCTGTTTGGCGTCGTAATTTGGGCACTTTGATGCAGACAATTAGGCACTTTACGGCCTGGGTACAGGGGGGACTATAATTTGGCCATTTTTCCAAAGTGTAGACCCCAGATTAATCACAGATGCAGCGATTGATCTATTTTATACTATTTTTGGATATTTTATGATCTTCTTTGGTCGCCAGCGCGGGTGTGAATAATTTAAAATGCTTTTACCAGGTTGACATCAAATCAGGGCGAACCAGGCAAGTGCTGAAGGGGCCGCTGACCAAGACCTGAGCCCGCTCCATTCAGCACAGGTATCAGTTATAGTAAGCAACGGCCAGTCGAATCTAACTGCTCGGATCGGCGCAGTTTAACCCCTTCGATGCTGCAGGTTGGGAAATAGGAGGAGGCGTCCTTCCCGACACCTAAGGTCGGTCTTCATAGGAGATAAGTCATTTTACAACACACCACAAATATTACAGCACCGCATTGTCCTGTGGAAGCGACCACAGGTTCAAGTCCCCTAGGAGAAATAATAAAAAAAAATGACAAAAACAATGAAAAAAAAAAAAAAAAAATTAAAATGTTCACAACCTTTACCCGAAATTAAAAAACCTTAGAAAAAAAAAAGTTATCACATTTTGTATTATCATGTGCATAACTGTTCAATTATAATAATAAAATATATTTATAACATATAATGAATGCCAATAAAAAAAATACAGAATTGCTGGGGGGTTTTTTGGCCTCTTTGCTCCCCAAAAAATAGAATAAAAAAAAACCTAAAGTAGTATAGAACCTATAATGATGATAAAAGCTAAAAATTAAAGCAGCCAAAATAAACCTGGAGCCAGCAATGCATATGAATACAGTTATCCACAAAAAAAATGATTAATTTAGGGGTTATGTGACTAATTACTAGTCACACACAGCAGAACTGACTAATACGGGTTAAGGATTTTTTCCTGGAAATTTTTATTTTATTTATTTTTTACATTTTTTTTAATTTTTAGAATAATTTTATCGTATGATTTTATTTAATTTGCGCTTTACAATTGTGCTATCAACAGTAATCAATAAGTGAGAATCACTGCATGAACTGAATGTTACATTATTTTTCTCATACACAAATAATGGAAATGCAATTTACATATGGGAAGCAGCGCCACCTAGCATCTAAAATAATGAATTACCGTCTTCAACATAAAGAATTAAAGGGGTATTCCCATCTTAATAAGTGATGAAATATTGCTAAGATATGTCATTGTTTTATCACCTGTGGGGGCAGGACTTCTGAGACCCCCACTTTGTGTGAGAATGCCATGTATGTACACAGTGACTGCACCAGCAGAATAGTGAGTGCAGCTCTGGAGTATAATACAGGATGTAACTCAGGATCAGTAATGTAATGTATGTACACAGTGACTGCACCAGCAGAATAGTGAGTGCAGCTCTGGAGTATAATACAGGATGTAACTCAGGATCAGTAATGTAATGTATGTACACAGTGACTGCACCAGCAGAATAGTGAGTGCAGCTCTGGAGTATAATACAGGATGTAACTCAGGATCAGTAATGTAATGTATGTACACAGTGACTGCAACAGCAGAATAGTGAGTGCAGCTCTGGAGGATAATACAGGATGTAACTCAGGATCAGTAATGTAATGTACACAGTGACTGCACCAGCAGAATAGTGAGTGCAGCTCTGGAGTATAATACAGGATGTAACTCAGGATCAGTAATGTAATGTATGTACACAGTGACGGCACCAGCAGAATAGTGAGTGCAGCTCTGGAGTATAATACAGGATGTAACTCAGGATCAGTAATGTAATGTATGTACACAGTGACTGCACCAGCAGAATAGTGAGTGCAGCTCTGGGGTATAATACAGGATGTAACTCAGGATCAGTAATGTAATGTATGTACACAGTGACTGCACCAGCAGAATAGTGAGTGCAGCTCTGGGGTATAATACAGGATGTAACTCAGGATCAGTAATGTAATGTATGCACACAGTGACTGCACTAGCAGAATAATGAGTGCAGCTCTGGAGTATAATACAGGATGTAACTCAGGATCAGTAATGTAATGTATGCACACAGTGACTGCACTAGCAGAATAGTGAGTGCAGCTCTGGGGTATAATACAGGATGTAACTCAGGATCAGTAATGTAATGTATGCACACAGTGACTGCACCAGCAGAATAGTGAGTGCAGCTCTGGAGTATAATACAGGATGTAACTCAGGATCAGTAATGTAATGTATGCACACAGTGACTGCACCAGCAGAATAGTGAGTGCAGCTCTGGAGTATAATACAGGATGTAACTCAGGATCAGTAATGTAATGTATGCACACAGTGACTGCACCAGCAGAATAGTGAGTGCAGCTCTGGCGTATAATACAGGATGTAACTCAGGATCAGTACTGTATGTACACAGTGACTGCACCAGCAGAATAGTGAGTGCAGCTCTGGAGTATAATACAGGATGTAACTCAGGATCAGTAATGTAATGTATGTACACAGTGACTGCACCAGCAGAATAGTGAGTGCAGCTCTGGGGTATAATACAGGATGTAACTTAGGATCAGTAATGTAATGTATGTACACAGTGACTGCACCAGCAGAATAGTGAGTGCAGCTCTGGCGTATAATACAGGATGTAACTCAGGATCAGTAATGTAATGTATGTACACAGTGACTGCACCAGCAGAATAGTGAGTGCAGCTCTGGGGTATAATACAGGATGTAACTTAGGATCAGTAATGTAATGTATGTACACAGTGACTGCACCAGCAGAATAGTGAGTGCAGCTCTGGAGTATAATACAGGATGTAACTCAGGATCAGTACTGTATGTACACAGTGACTGCACCAGCAGAATAGTGAATGCAGCTCTGGAGTATAATACAGGATGTAACTCAGGATCAGTAATGTAATATATGTACACAGTGACTGCACCAGCAGAATAGTGAGTGCAGCTCTGGAGGTTAATACAGGATGTAACTCAGGATCAGTAATGTAATGTATGTACACAGTGACTGCACCAGCAGAATAGTGAGTGCAGCTCTGGGGTATAATACAAGATGTAACTCAGGATCAGTAATGTAATGTATGTACACAGTGACTGCACCAGCAGAATAGTGAGTGCAGCTCTGGGGTATAATACAGGATGTAACTTAGGATCAGTAATGTAATGTATGTACACAGTGACTGCACCAGCAGAATAGTGAGTGCAGCTCTGGAGTATAATACAGGATGTAACTCAGGATCAGTAATGTAATCTATGCACACAGTGACTGCACCAGCAGAATAGTGAGTGCAGCTCTGGAGTATAATACAGGATGTAACTCAGGATCAGTAATGTGATGTATGCACACAGTGACTGCACCAGCAGAATAGTGAGTACAGCTCTGGAGTATAATACAGGATGTAACTCAGGATCAGTAATGTATGCACACAGTGACTGCACCAGCAGAATAGTGAATGCAGCTCTGGAGTATAATACAGGATGTAACTCAGGATCAGTAATGTAATGTATGTACACAGTGACTGCACCAGCAGAATAGTGAGTGCAGCTCTGGAGGTTAATACAGGATGTAACTCAGGATCAGTAATGTAATGTATGTACACAGTGACTGCACCAGCAGAATAGTGAGTGCAGCTCTGGAGGTTAATACAGGATGTAACTCAGGATCAGTAATGTAATGTATGTACACAGTGACTGCACCAGCAGAATAGTGAGTGCAGCTCTGGGGTATAATACAGGATGTAACTCAGGATCAGTAATGTAATGTATGTACACAGTGACTGCACCAGCAGAATAGTGAGTGCAGCTCTGGGGTATAATACAAGATGTAACTCAGGATCAGTAATGTAATGTATGTACACAGTGACTGCACCAGCAGAATAGTGAGTGCAGCTCTGGGGTATAATACAGGATGTAACTTAGGATCAGTAATGTAATGTATGTACACAGTGACTGCACCAGCAGAATAGTGAGTGCAGCTCTGGAGTATAATACAGGATGTAACTCAGGATCAGTAATGTAATCTATGCACACAGTGACTGCACCAGCAGAATAGTGAGTGCAGCTCTGGAGTATAATACAGGATGTAACTCAGGATCAGTAATGTAATGTATGTACACAGTGACTGCACCAGCAGAATAGTGAGTACAGCTCTGGAGTATAATACAGGATGTAACTCAGGATCAGTAATGTAATGTATGCACACAGTGACTGCACCAGCAGAATAGTGAATGCAGCTCTGGAGTATAATACAGGATGTAACTCAGGATCAGTAATGTAATGTATGTACACAGTGACTGCACCAGCAGAATAGTGAGTGCAGCTCTGGAGGTTAATACAGGATGTAACTCAGGATCAGTAATGTAATGTATGTACACAGTGACTGCACCAGCAGAATAGTGAGTGCAGCTCTGGGGTATAATCCAGGATGTAACTCAGGATCAGTAATGTAATGTATGTACACAGTGACTGCACCAGCAGAATAGTGAGTGCAGCTCTGGGGTATAATACAGGATGTAACTCAGGATCAGTAATGTAATGTATGTACACAGTGACTGCACCAGCAGAATAGTGAGTGCAGCTCTGGGGTATAATACAGGATGTAACTTAGGATCAGTAATGTAATGTATGTACACAGTGACTGCACCAGCAGAATAGTGAGTGCAGCTCTGGAGTATAATACAGGATGTAACTCAGGATCAGTAATGTAATCTATGCACACAGTGACTGCACCAGCAGAATAGTGAGTGCAGCTCTGGAGTATAATACAGGATGTAACTCAGGATCAGTAATGTAATGTATGTACACAGTGACTGCACCAGCAGAATAGTGAGTACAGCTCTGGAGTATAATACAGGATGTAACTCAGGATCAGTAATGTAATGTATGCACACAGTGACTGCACCAGCAGAATAGTGAATGCAGCTCTGGAGTATAATACAGGATGTAACTCAGGATCAGTAATGTAATGTATGTACACAGTGACTGCACCAGCAGAATAGTGAGTACAGCTCTGGAGTATAATACAGGATGTAACTCAGGATCAGTAATGTAATGTATGTACACAGTGACTGCACCAGCAGAATAGTGAATGCAGCTCTGGAGTATAATACAGGATGTAACTCAGGATCAGTAATGTAATGTATGTACACAGTGACTGCACCAGCAGAATAGTGAGTGCAGCTCTGGAGGTTAATACAGGATGTAACTCAGGATCAGTAATGTAATGTATGTACACAGTGACTGCACCAGCAGAATAGTGAGTGCAGCTCTGGAGTATAATACAGGATGTAACTCAGGATCAGTAATGTAATGTATGTACACAGTGACTGCACCAGCAGAATAGTGAGTGCAGCTCTAGGGTATAATACAGGATGTAACTCAGGATCAGTAATGTAATGTATGTACACAGTGACTGCACCAGCAGAATAGTGAGTGCAGCTCTGGGGTATAATACAAGATGTAACTCAGGATCAGTAATGTAATGTATGTACACAGTGACTGCACCAGCAGAACAGTGAGTGCAGCTCTGGAGGTTAATACAGGATGTAACTCAGGATCAGTAATGTAATGTATGTACACAGTGACTGCACCAGCAGAATAGTGAGTGCAGCTCTGGAGTATAATACAGGATGTAACTCAGGATCAGTAATGTAATGTATGTACACAGTGACTGCACCAGCAGAATAGTGAGTGCAGCTCTGGGGTATAATACAGGATGTAACTCAGGATCAGTAATGTAATGTATGTACACAGTGACTGCACCAGCAGAATAGTGAGTGCAGCTCTGGGGTATAATACAAGATGTAACTCAGGATCAGTAATGTAATGTATGTACACAGTGACTGCACCAGCAGAATAGTGAGTGCAGCTCTGGGGTATAATACAGGATGTAACTTAGGATCAGTAATGTAATGTATGTACACAGTGACTGCACCAGCAGAATAGTGAGTGCAGCTCTGGAGTATAATACAGGATGTAACTCAGGATCAGTAATGTAATCTATGCACACAGTGACTGCACCAGCAGAATAGTGAGTGCAGCTCTGGAGTATAATACAGGATGTAACTCAGGATCAGTAATGTAATGTATGTACACAGTGACTGCACCAGCAGAATAGTGAGTACAGCTCTGGAGTATAATACAGGATGTAACTCAGGATCAGTAATGTAATGTATGCACACAGTGACTGCACCAGCAGAATAGTGAATGCAGCTCTGGAGTATAATACAGGATGTAACTCAGGATCAGTAATGTAATGTATGTACACAGTGACTGCACCAGCAGAATAGTGAGTACAGCTCTGGAGTATAATACAGGATGTAACTCAGGATCAGTAATGTAATGTATGTACACAGTGACTGCACCAGCAGAATAGTGAATGCAGCTCTGGAGTATAATACAGGATGTAACTCAGGATCAGTGATGTAATGTATGTACACAGTGACTGCACCAGCAGAATAGTGAGTGCAGCTCTGGAGGTTAATACAGGATGTAACTCAGGATCAGTAATGTAATGTATGTACACAGTGACTGCACCAGCAGAATAGTGAGTGCAGCTCTGGAGTATAATACAGGATGTAACTCAGGATCAGTAATGTAATGTATGTACACATGGACTCAACATTTCAAGTAGTGTTTAAAGCTGTTCATCCACATTTACTACAACATCCTGGGCAGTACATGAGATATGGTAGGATTTAATGCTCAGACCTGTTGCATTGTGAATTCTATGGAATGAATAGATTTACTTTTGAATGACAGTATGTGTACGACCCCCGTCACATGCATTATATATACTGTATATATACACTTTGCATGGTAGCTGACTGGCTGCTTTGGCAGTTGCTTCTTCACATCTGTTGATAAATCCTGAGTCTGCTCTCGGAGACAGCTGGTCGACTGAGTTATGAGGGCTCCTGGGAGCCCCAGCACACGAGAGACGTCCATGGAGAGAGGATCAGACACTGATTTATTGATACGAGAATTTCATTTTCTGCTCAGCAAATCTCAAGGAGTCAGAACCTAGCAATTCTCATTTATCTCATTCTATAGAGAGCGAAGTGGATAGAGAGTTATCAACTGACGCAATATTGCAAAGATCTAAAATAGTTCTGTGCAGAAAATGCAGATATAAGAGCTACAAAATGAATAGTAAAGTTGTTTTTTGGTTTAAAACTTTATGCTAATTAAAGGTCCCTTTAAGAACACCACAATCGGACTAGTAATGTGTTGACTTCAATCCTTTGATCGTAGCAAGCAAAACAAACATAAATCTGCCACTCTTGGCTCCTGGCATCAGGAAACACAGAAACTTGGCACTAGGAACCGGTACAGGCAAGAAGTGTGGCCAAACCACTCTCTAATCCTTCTACCCAGCTCTTGTGGCAGATTGGCCCTTGTTCTTCCAGATAAACTTTTTCAAGGTATTGAGAAAAAGTATGGCCGGCTTAGTTATTTAAATTTTAACTTTTTACCTTTTTTTTTTTAACTTGCATGCAATTTATTGTTCCTTGTTGTCAGCCACTTAAAGCAATTTGATTGGCCGGCAACCTGTATAAAAAAAAATTAAATTAAAAAAAGACATGGAGACTCATCTATTGCTGATAACCAGTGCAGGCAAAGCTGACAGCTGCGGCTGTCAGCTTTATCTTGGCTGGTTATCAAAAATAGATGGATCCACCCACTGTTTAAAAAATGGTTTGGGGTCCCACCCATTTTGGTAAACTCACCAAGCTAAGGCAAGCAGTTGGTGGCTGCTATTCTCAACTAGGAAGTGGGGATGGATATTGGCCCTCCCCAACCTAAAAATAGCAGCGTGCCGCTGCTCCAGAAATGGCACATCCATTCGATGCGCCAATTCTGTCTTTTTGCACAGCTCTTCCCACTTGCCCTGATGCGGTTGCAAGTGGGTTATTAGTTTGGGGTTGATATCAGCTTTGTAATGTCAGCTGACATCAAGCCCAAGGGTTAGTAATGGAGAGGCGTCTTTCCAGAATAATAACACCAGGCCCCAGCTGTCCACTTTCCCTCAACTGGTTAGTAAAAAGAAGAGGGACCCCATGCCATTTTTTTATTTTATTTAATAGCTAAATACATGCACAGTAAAATATACATGCACTGCATTAATTATCTCACCAACCATCTTACTACTATGGACAGGTGCTGGCTGGTGAATACTCTCATCAGCGTCACCTGCTCTCACTGCTATCAGCGAGACAAGGCTAACACTGATGAGAGTAGTACTGTCATCAGCTGATGCCTGTGACCGGCGGTAACTTTTTCACCGCCTGTCACAGCTGCTGGCTCACATGCTTTCATCTGTGTGACTGTGTGGGAATCACAGAGCTGTGACCGGCGGTAACGTGTAACGTTACCGCAGATCAGAGCCTGTGTTTCCCGTGCTGGCACGGCAGTGTAGACAATTCCGGACGTTCGGGCCCCCATTCATTGAATGGGGTTCGGATACCGTTCTGGTACCCGAACCAAACTCTTTTTTTAAAGTTTGGCTAAATCTGACAGACCCAAAAAGCCATGAGTCCACTTATCCCTATTTCTAATCTACAAGCCACAATTGTACATTCACTATAGAGTTTTGAGTATTCAGATCCTTGCATTAGGATAGGAGGTTTAATGGGACACTCCCTTTAAAGGGGTCTTCCATGAATAGAAAAATATGACTACAGAGCTGCTCAGCTACACTGAAAAAAATATGAGACTGAGCTGCAATACTAAAATCATCTTGAAAAAAGGAGGTATTTTTTCCTATCACCAGATAACCCCTTAAAGAAAATTTGGCACTTTCCATAAATATGTAATTTGTTTTACCTGGTGTAAAAGCTGCTGTTCTCCTGAATCTGGCAATGTTTTTCTTTTGTTCCTATGCTTCTCCCTTCCTGAGATATGGCCTTCTCTTCCCTACATAAAAATCTATTCTCTTAGCCAAATGGGCGTGGTCATGAACTGTTCCTCATGGGTGTTGTATTGATGAGCACGCCCACTTAGCAGAAAATACTGGAATTACATATGGAGAAGAGGAGGCCATATCTCAGGAACGGAGAGGAGCAGGAACAAAAAAAAAACATCGCCGGATTCAGGAGAACAGCGGCATTTACATTGGTTTAAAAAAATCATATACATGGTGACAGATTATCTTTAAGGCAGAGTATAGTTCTCCAGTGCGACAGGAAATTTAAAAAGTCCCTGCACCCCATGATGCACTTTATCTGAATACTTAGATTAATACACTTTATATTTGCACCTCTGCAATTTATAAGAAGCTCATTTGACACATTGTATGCCTTTTAATCAAATAAATACGAATACGGCAAAATTCCATTAATCGGAATCAACGGTGTCAAATTTGAGAATTTCTGAATTAAATAAAAGAAAACGATAAATAGAAGACGCACAATATCTATTGTTATTTCCTATTGCATTTGGTCTGCTCAGTCTTCGGCTTTCACTTTATGCTGCAGCTTTGTACCGGATTATCAGAATTTCTGGATTATCAAATGCCGGATTAAAGAAATGTAGCTGTTAATATAATTTAATATTTTTTATGTGATACATTATTAATATTTGTATATTATAGTTCATGGGGTTTTTTTTGCCATGATTTTCATTTTTTTCATTTTTGCAGCTGAGAAGGCAAATTCTAAAAATGTATAACGACGTTTCCAATGTTCCTGGATGATTGTAGCGATGTGCGACTTATCCCAGACGCAGCTGCCGGGCGCCATATGCGATCGCTTTGTGTTCTGTGGGGATATTCCACCGTTCATTCAACCATCCCTACAATTGCATATGTCTACACCATATGCCGCGTATCTCTTATTAATATGTTCCGAGTCAGAAACATTTCCCGGGATTTATACAGGAAGGCGGAAAGCGGGGATTAGGAAGAAAACAAAACGCACTCAAACAACGTCATCATCACTGCAGCCCGACAGGATATCCTGAGTAACAAACAATACAATCGAAAAAGAAATAGTCAAGAAACGCGTTTCGCGTCACAGGCCAAAGTCACAGAACGCGACGATAAGTGCTAAAAAAATTGGACTCCTTCTGTTTGCTTGTTCAGTCGCAGGCATTTAAGCCCTGAACTAAGGGTACTGTCACACAGTACCATTTCCATCGCTACGACGGTACGATTCGTGACGTTCTAGCGATATCGTTGGTAACCAGGGTAAACATGGGGTTACTAAGCGCGGCCCTGCGCTTAGTTACCCGATGTTTACCCTGGTTACCCGGGGACTTCGGCATCGCTCCAGCGCCGTGATTGCAACGTGTGACCGCAGTCTACGACGCTGGAGCGATAATCATACGATCGCTGCGACGTCACGGATCGTGCCGTCGTAGCGATCAAAATGGTACTGTGTGACAGTACCCTAACGCTAATGAGATAAAATGAGCTTCTAAGTGCTGGGAAGCCATTGTTATGCGGGGAGACATTAGGGCCTTTGATTCTATGCTGAGTGACAGGTACCTGCTGTGCTGCGCCCGCCGCCTGTGTCTGCTCTTTAATGGGTATAATGGGCTGTTGGATTAAAGGACAAGTGAAAATAATACACTGGAGAGGGAAAAAAAAGGGTCCATCAGTCCCCGAGCTCGTCTAAGGGTACTGTCACACAGTGCAAATTTGATCGCTACGACGGTACGATTCGTGACGTTCTAGCGATATCGTTACGATATCGCAGTGTCTGACACGCTACTGCGATCAGACATCACGCTGAGAATCGTATGTCGTAGCAGATCGTTTGGAACTTTCTTTCGTCGCTTGATCACCCGCTGACATCGCTGGATCGTTGTGTGTGACAGCGATCCAGCGATGTGTTCGCTTGTAACCAGGGTAAACATCGGGTAACTAAGCGCAGGGCCATGCTTAGTAACCCGATGTTTACCCTGGTTACCAGCGTAAACGTTAAAAAAACAAACAGTACATACTTACATCCCGGTGTCTGTCCCCCGGCGTCTCAGCTTCTCTGCACTGTGAGCGCCTGCCGGCCGGAAAGCGAGCACAGCGGTGACGTCACCGCTCTGCTTTCCGGCTATGGTGCTTACACAGTGCAGAGAAGCTGAGACGCCGGGGGACAGACACCGGAATGTAAGTATGTACTGTTTATTTTTTTAACGTTTACGCTGGTAACCAGGGTAAACATCGGGTTACTAAGAGCGGCCCTGCGCTTAGTAACCCGATGTTTACCCTGGTTACCCGGGGACTTCGGCATCGCTCCAGCGCCGTGATTGCACAGTGTGACAGCAGTCTACGACGCTGGAGCGATAATCATACGACTGTTGTGAATTTGGATTCTGGGCTCCCCCGGTGGCCGCTTGTGGAATTGGACTTGTCATCCTCTTTCCTGTTTCACCTGGTTCCATCAGTAGTGGGTGTCGCTATTTAAGCTCATTTCTCTGGTGGTTTCTTGCCGGTCAACAATGTTATCTGATGCCTCTCAGTGCTTGTTCCTGCTTCTAGACAACTACTAGATAAGTTGGACTTTTGTCCATGTTTTTGTTTTGCCTATTTGTTCCAGTTCACAGCTGAAGTTTTGTTACTGTGTCTGGAAAGCTCTCGTTGATCAGGGATTGCTACTCTGGCGTTATGAGTTAATGCCAGAGTTTAAGGTAATCTCTGGATGGTGTTTTGTTAGTGTTTTTCTGCTGACCATGAAAGTATACTATCTGTCTTCTGCTATCTAGTAAGCGGATCTCAAATTTGCTAAGACTATTTTCCTGCTGCGTTTGTTGTTTCATCTGAACTCACCGTCATTATATGTGGGGGGCTACTGTCTTCTTTGGAATATTTCTCTAGAGGTGAGCCAGGTCTTATATTTCCCTCTGCTAGCTATTTAGGTCTTAGGCCAGAGCTGGGCATCTAGCGATAAATAGGAAATGCTACCTGGCTATTTCTAGTTGCGCGGCAGGCTTAGTTCATGGTCAGTATAGTTCCATCTTCCGAGAGCTTGTCCCTCTATAGGCTTGCTATGATCTCTGCCTGCAGAGATCATGACAGTTTGACCGGCCAATAAAGTGTTAAAGACCCAGGTTGAGAAAGGAGAGTTATAAGAAGTCTGCTGGAATTTTTTTTTTTTTTTTCCCTCCAGTCTGCCTTGCTGCAGTCTTTTTTCTCTCTCTCCTCCTAATCTCTGTATGCTCTGTGTGCACCTGACAATAATGGATCTCCAGAGTGTAACTGCGGGTTTGAATAATCTCATCACGAAAGTACAAAATTTACAAGATTTTGTGGTACATGCTCCGGTATCTGAGCCGAGAATTCCTTTGCCGGAGTTCTTCACAGGGAATAGAGCTAGCTTCCAGAATTTCCGAAATAATTGTAAGCTTTATTTGTCCCTGAAGTCTCGTTCAGCTGGAGACCCTGCTCAGCAGGTTAGGATTGTGATTTCCTTGCTCAGGGGTGACCCTCAAGATTGGGCCTTCTCATTGCCAGCAGGGGATCCTGCGTTACGCGATGTGGATGCGTTTTTTCTGGCCTTGGGCTTGCTTTATGAGGAACCTCATTTGGAACTTCAGGCAGAAAAAACTTTGATGGCACTATCTCAGGGGCAAGACGAAGCTGAAGTTTTCTGCCAAAAATTCCGTAAATGGTCTGTGCTTACTCAGTGGAATGAGTGCGCCTTGGCGGCAACTTTCAGAGAAGGTCTCTCTGATGCCGTTAAGGATGTTATGGTGGGGTTCCCTTTGCCTGCAGGTCTGAATGAGTCCATGACAATGGCTATTCAGATTGATAGGCGTCTGCGGGAGCGCAAACCGGTGCACCATCTGGCGGTGTCTATGGAAAAGACGCCAGAAAGTATGCAGTGTGATAGAATTCTGTCCAGGAGCGAGCGACAGAATTTTAGACGGAAGAATGGATTGTGTTTCTATTGTGGGGATTCTACTCATGTTATATCAGCATGCTCTAGGCGTACAAAGAAGCTTGATAAGTCTGTTTCCATTGGCACCATTCAGTCTAAGTTTATTTTGTCTGTAACCCTGATTTGCTCTTTGTCATCCATTGTCACGGACGCCTATGTTGACTCTGGCGCCGCTCTGAGTCTTATGGATTGGTCCTTTGCCAATCGTTGTGGTTTTGATTTAGAGCCTTTGGAGACTCTTATTCCTCTGAAGGGGATTGACTCCACCCCATTGGCTAATAATAAACCACAATACTGGACACAAGTAACCATGCGTATCAATCCGGATCACCAGGAGATTATTCGTTTCCTGGTGCTGTATAATTTACATGACGATTTGGTACTGGGATTGCCATGGTTGCAGTCTCACAACCCAGTCTTGGACTGGAGAGCAATGTCTGTGTTGAGCTGGGGATGTAAGGGTATTCATGGGGACGTACCTTTGGTTTCTATTTCGTCGTCCATTCCCTCTGAAGTCCCTGAGTTCCTCTCTGATTATCAAGACGTCTTTGACGAACCCAAGCTTGGGTCGTTACCTCCGCACCGTGAGTGCGATTGTGCCATAGATTTGATACCGGGTTGTAAATATCCAAAGGGTCGTTTGTTTAATTTGTCTGTGCCGGAACATGCTGCTATGCGGGAATATATAAAGGAGTCTTTGGAAAAGGGACATATTCGTCCATCTTCTTCTCCCTTGGGAGCTGGGTTTTTCTTTGTCTCAAAAAAAGACGGCTCTTTGAGACCATGTATTGATTATCGGCTTCTGAATAAGATCACTGTTAAGTATCAATACCCATTGCCATGGCTTACTGATTTGTTTGCTCGTATAGAGGGTGCTAAGTGGTTCTCTAAAATTGATCTTCGTGGGGCGTATAATTTGGTGCGGATCAGGCAGGGGGATGAGTGGAAGACCGCATTTAATACGCCCGAGGGCCACTTTGAGTATTTGGTCATGCCTTTTGGTCTTTCTAATGCCCCTTCAGTTTTCCAGTCTTTTATGCATGATATTTTCCGCGATTTTCTGGATAAATTTATGATAATATATCTGGATGATATTCTGATTTTTTCTGATGACTGGGACTCTCATGTCCAGCAGGTCAGGAGAGTTTTTCAGGTTCTGCGGTCTAATTCTTTATGTGTGAAGGGGTCTAAGTGCGTTTTTGGGGTCCAGAAAATTTCCTTTTTGGGGTATATTTTTTCTCCCTCTTCCATTGAGATGGATCCCGTCAAGGTGCAAGCTATTTGTGACTGGACTCAGCCCTCCTCTCTTAAGGGTCTTCAGAGATTTTTGGGCTTTGCCAACTTTTACCGCCGATTTATTGCTGGTTTTTCGGATGTCGTTAAACCACTGACTGATTTGACCAGACAAGGCGCTGATGTTGCTAATTGGTCCCCTCATGCTGTAGAGGCCTTTCAGGAGCTTAAGCGCCGTTTTGCCTCTGCCCCTGTGTTGCGTCAGCCTGATGTGAATCTGCCTTTTCAGGTTGAGGTTGACGCTTCGGAGATCGGAGCTGGGGCAGTGTTGTCGCAGAAAGGTTCCGACTGCTCCGTCATTAGGCCTTGTGCCTTCTTTTCTCGCAAATTTTCGCCCGCAGAGCGGAATTATGATGTTGGGAATCGGGAGCTTTTGGCCATGAAGTGGGCGTTTGAGGAGTGGCGCCATTGGCTCGAGGGGGCTAGGCATCAGGTGGTGGTATTGACTGACCACAAAAATTTGATTTATCTTGAGACTGCCAGACGCCTGAATCCTAGACAGGCGCGCTGGTCTTTGTTTTTTTCTCGCTTTAATTTTGTGGTGTCGTATCTACCGGGTTCTAAGAATGTTAAGGCAGATGCCCTTTCTAGGAGTTTTGACCCGGACTCTCCTGGTAATTCTGAACCCACAGGTATCCTTAGGGAGGGAGTAATTTTGTCGGCCGTTTCTCCTGATCTGCGGCGGTCCTTGCAAGAGTTTCAGGCGGATAGACCGGATCGTTGTCCGCCTGATAGACTGTTTGTTCCGGATGATTGGACCAGCAGAGTCATCTCTGAGGTACATTCTTCTGCATTGGCAGGTCATCCCGGAATTTTTGGTACCAGGGATTTGGTGGCAAGATCCTTCTGGTGGCCTTCCCTGTCACGAGATGTGCGAGTCTTTGTGCAGTCATGTGACGTTTGTGCTCGGGCCAAGTCTTGTAGTTCTCGGGCTAGCGGACTGCTGTTGCCCTTGTCTATTCCTAAGAGGCCTTGGACACACATCTCGATGGATTTTATTTCAGATCTGCCTGTTTCCCAGAAGATGTCTGTCATCTGGGTGGTCTGTGACCGTTTCTCTAAAATGGTCCATTTGGTTCCTCTGCCCAAGTTGCCTTCTTCTTCTGAGTTGGTTCCTCTGTTTTTTCAGAATGTTGTCCGATTGCACGGTATTCCTGAGAATATTGTTTCTGACAGAGGTACCCAATTTGTGTCTAGATTTTGGCGGGCATTCTGTGCTAGGATGGGCATAGATTTGTCTTTTTCATCTGCTTTTCACCCTCAGACTAATGGCCAGACCGAGCGGACTAATCAGACCCTTGAGACATATCTGAGGTGTTTTGTCTCTGCTGACCAGGATGATTGGGTTGCTTTTTTGCCATTGGCAGAGTTCGCCCTCAATAATCGGGCCAGTTCTTCCACCTTGGTGTCCCCGTTTTTCTGTAATTCGGGGTTTCACCCTCGATTTTCCTCCGGTCAGGTGGAATCCTCGGATTGTCCTGGAGTGGATGCGGTGGTGGAGAGATTGCATCACATCTGGGGGCAGGTTATGGACAATTTGAAGTTGTCCCAGGAGAAGACTCAGCGTTTTGCCAACCGTCATCGTCGTGTTGGTTCTCGGCTTTGTGTTGGAGATTTAGTGTGGTTGTCTTCTCGTTTTGTCCCTATGAGGGTCTCTTCTCCTAAGTTTAAACCTCGGTTCATCGGCCCTTATAGAATATTGGAGATTCTTAATCCTGTTTCTTTCCGTTTGGACCTCCCTGCGTCCTTTTCCATTCATAACGTTTTTCATCGGTCGTTATTGCGCAGGTATGAGGTACCTGTTGTACCTTCAGTTGAGCCTCCTGCTCCGGTGTTGGTTGAGGGTGAGTTGGAGTACGTTGTGGAGAAAATTTTGGACTCTCGTGTTTCCAGACGGAAACTCCAGTATCTGGTCAACTGGAAGGGTTACGGCCAGGAGGATAATTCTTGGGTCAATGCATCTGATGTTCATGCTTCTGATCTTGTTCGTGCCTTCCATAGGGCTCATCCTGGTCGCCCTGGTGGATCTGGTGAGGGTTCGGTGCCCCCTCCTTGAGGGGGGGGTACTGTTGTGAATTTGGATTCTGGGCTCCCCCGGTGGCCGCTTGTGGAATTGGACTTGTCATCCTCTTTCCTGTTTCACCTGGTTCCATCAGTAGTGGGTGTCGCTATTTAAGCTCATTTCTCTGGTGGTTTCTTGCCGGTCAACAATGTTATCTGATGCCTCTCAGTGCTTGTTCCTGCTTCTAGACAACTACTAGATAAGTTGGACTTTTGTCCATGTTTTTGTTTTGCCTATTTGTTCCAGTTCACAGCTGAAGTTTTGTTACTGTGTCTGGAAAGCTCTCGTTGATCAGGGATTGCTACTCTGGCGTTATGAGTTAATGCCAGAGTTTAAGGTAATCTCTGGATGGTGTTTTGTTAGTGTTTTTCTGCTGACCATGAAAGTATACTATCTGTCTTCTGCTATCTAGTAAGCGGATCTCAAATTTGCTAAGACTATTTTCCTGCTGCGTTTGTTGTTTCATCTGAACTCACCGTCATTATATGTGGGGGGCTACTGTCTTCTTTGGAATATTTCTCTAGAGGTGAGCCAGGTCTTATATTTCCCTCTGCTAGCTATTTAGGTCTTAGGCCAGAGCTGGGCATCTAGCGATAAATAGGAAATGCTACCTGGCTATTTCTAGTTGCGCGGCAGGCTTAGTTCATGGTCAGTATAGTTCCATCTTCCGAGAGCTTGTCCCTCTATAGGCTTGCTATGATCTCTGCCTGCAGAGATCATGACATACGACGCTGCGACGTAACGGATCGTGCTGTCGTAGCGAAGAAAATTGCACTGTGTGA
The DNA here is from genome assembly GCF_051348905.1 of Ranitomeya variabilis. Classification (NCBI taxonomy): domain Eukaryota; kingdom Metazoa; phylum Chordata; class Amphibia; order Anura; family Dendrobatidae; genus Ranitomeya; species Ranitomeya variabilis. The sequence goes on from NC_135239.1 coordinate 199,833,859, forward strand.
CGGTACCCTTAGACAATCGCTCGGATTCCTAGAGACGCAGTATTCTGTAAATCTGCCATATATTGATCTCACACGGGATCAGGGACGTTCACAGTGAATAGCGTACATCATGTAGGGTATAGGGTACATCACATAGGGAATAGGGTACATCATGTAGGGAATAGGGTACGTCACGTAGGGAATAGGGCAAGTCACATAGGGTATAGGTACGTCACATAGGGAATAGGGTACGTCACATAGGGAATAGGGTACGTCACGTAGGGAATAGGGTACGTCACGTAGGGAATAGGGTACGTCACGTAGGGAATAGGGCAAGTCACATAGGGTATAGGTACGTCACATAGGGAATAGGGTACGTCACGTAGGGAATAGGGTACGTCACGTAGGGAATAGGGTACGTCACGTAGGGAATAGGGTACGTCACGTAGGGAATAGGGTACGTCACGTAGGGAATAGGGCAAGTCACATAGGGTATAGGTACGTCACATAGGGAATAGGGTACGTCATGTAGGGTATAGGGTATGTCACGTAGGGAATAGGGTACATCACGTAGGGTATAGGGTACATCACATAGGGTATAGGGTACATCATATAGGGTACAGGGTACGTCATGTAGGGTACAGGGTACGTCATATAGGGTATAGGGTACGTCACATAGGGAATAGGGTACATCATGTAGGGAATAGGGTACGTCACGTAGGGAATAGGGTACGTCACGTAGGGAATAGGGCAAGTCACATAGGGTATAGGTACGTCACATAGGGAATAGGGTACGTCATGTAGGGTATAGGGTATGTCACGTAGGGTATAGGGTACATCATATAGGGTACAGGGTACGTCATGTAGGGTACAGGGTACGTCATGTAGGGTATAGGGTACGTTATGTAGGGTATATCATGTAGGGTACGTCACGTAGGGAATAGGGTACGTCATGTAGGGTACAGGGTACGTCACGTAGGGTATAGGGTACATCACATAGGGTATAGGGCACATCATGTAGGGTACGTCATGTAGGGTATAGGGTACATCACATAGGGTATAGGGCACATCATGTAGGGTACGTCATGTAGGGTATAGGGTACATCATGTAGGGTACGTCACGTAGGGAATAGGGTACCTCACATAGGGTATAGGGTACATCATGTAGGGTATAGGGTACGTCATGTAGGGTACGTCACGTAGGGTATAGGGTACGTTACATGGGGTACATCATGTAGGGTATAGGGTACGTCATGTAGGGTACGTCACGTAGGGAATAGGGTACATCACATAGGGTATAGGGTACATCATGTAGGGTATAGGGTACGTCACATAGGGTATAGGGTACATCATGTAGGGTATAGGGTACGTCACATAGGGTATAGTGTTGTGAATTGACCTTTTGGTTCCCTCTTGTGGTCACTAGTGATTTGACACTTTGATATTCCTTCCCTTGCTTGGTATCCACCTGGCCTCGTTAGTCCAGGGGTGTCGCTATTTGAACTTCCTGGATTTTCAGTCTGGTGCCTGGCATCGTTGTAATCAGATCCTTCTGTTTGCTCCTATCTGCTGGTCCTGGTTCTATGCAAAATTAAGCTAAGTCCTGCTTTCTTGTTTTTGGTTATTTTCTGTGCTCTTATTTTTGTCCAGCTTGTACTAAATGTGATTCCTTATATTGCTGGAAGCTCTAGGGTGCGGATGTTCTCCCCCCGTGCCGTTAGACGGTTCGGGGGTTCTTGAATATTCCGCGTGGAGTTTTTGTGAGGGTTTTCGCTGACCATATAAGTCATCTTCCTATATTCTGCTATTAGTTAGCGGGCCTCTCTTTGCTAAAACCTAGTTCATTTCTTGCGTTTGTCTTTTCTTCTTACCTCACCGTTATTATTTGTTGGGGGCTTGTATCCAACTTTTTGGGGTATTTCCTCTGGAGGCAAGAAAGGTCTTTCTTTTCCCTGCTAGGGTTAGTTAGTTCTCCGGCTGGCGCGAGACGTCTAGAATCAACGTAGGTACGTTCCCCGGCTGCTGTTATTTGTGTGCTAGGTTCAGGTATATGGTCAGCCCAGTTACCACTGCCCTATGAGCTGGGTTTTATGTTTGCAGACTTCGCTATTGTCTCTGAGACCCCCTGCCATTGGGGTCATAACAGTATGCCAGGCCATAAGTGAATATTTAATGCATTGCAGAAGTGGGATTATAAGAAGGGAAATTCTGAGTTTTTGTTTTTTTTTTCTCTTTCTTTCCTCCCCTTTATCTCAGAGTGGCTGGAGCCTTGCTGCAGACATGAATGTCCAGACCTTGATTACTAGTGTGGATCAGCTTGCTGCTCGTGTGCAGAGTATTCAAGATTTTGTTACTAGCAGTCCAATGTCAGAACCTAAAATACCTATTCCGGAATTGTTCTCTGGAGACCGATTTAAATTTAGAAATTTCAGGAATAATTGTAAATTGTTTCTATCTCTGAGACCTCGTTCGTCTGGAGACTCAGCTCAGCAAGTAAAAATTGTTATCTCTTTCTTACGGGGCGACCCTCAGGATTGGGCCTTCTCGTTGGCGTCAGGCGATCCGGCTTTGGCAGATGTTGATGCGTTTTTTCTGGCGCTTGGGTTGCTATACGAGGAGCCCAATCTTGAAATTCAGGCAGAAAAAGCTTTGCTGGCTATCTCTCAGGGCCAGGATGAAGCTGAAGTTTATTGCCAAAAATTTCGGAAATGGTCCGTGCTTACTCAGTGGAATGAGTGTGCTCTGGCCGCAAATTTCAGAAATGGCCTTTCTGAAGCCATTAAGAATGTGATGGTGGGTTTCTCCGTTCCTACAAGTCTGAATGACTCCATGGCGTTGGCTATTCAAATTGACCGGTGTTTACGGGAGCGCAAAGTCGCTAATTCCCTGGTGGTGTTGTCTGAACAGACACCTGAGTTATTGCAATGTGATAGAGTTCAGACTAGAATTGAACGGAAAAATCATAGACGTCAGAATGGGTTGTGTTTCTACTGTGGTGATTCTACACATGTTATATCAGCATGCTCTAAACGCTTAACAAAGGTGGTTAGTCCGGTCGCCATTGGTGATTTGCAACCTAAATTTATTTTGTCTGTGACTTTAATTTGCTCATTGTCTTCCTATCCTGTTATGGCGTTTGTGGATTCAGGTGCTGCCCTGAGTCTTATGGATTTGTCGTTTGCCAAGCGCTGTGGTTTTGTTCTGGAGCCTTTGGTTAATCCTATTCCTCTGAGAGGTATTGATGCTACGCCATTGGCGGAAAATAAGCCGCAGTTTTGGACACAGGTGACCATGTGCATGTCTCCTGAACATCGAGAGGTGATTTGTTTTCTTGTTTTGCATAAAATGCATGATTTGGTCGTTTTGGGTCTGCCATGGTTACAGACCCACAATCCAGTCCTGGATTGGAAGGCAATGTCTTTGTCAAGTTGGGGCTGTCAGGGAATTCATTGCGATTCTCCGCCGGTGTCTATTGCTTCCTCTACTCCTTCGGATGTTCCTGAGTATTTGTCTGATTATCAGGATGTATTCAGCGAGTCCAGGTCCAGTGCTCTTCCTCCTCATAGGGACTGTGACTGCGCTATAGATTTGATTCCAGGTAGTAAGTTTCCTAAGGGTAGATTATTTAATCTGTCTGTACCTGAGCATACCGCAATGCGTTCGTATATTAAGGAGTCTCTGGAGAAGGGACATATTCGTCCATCCTCTTCCCCTCTTGGTGCGGGATTTTTCTTTGTGGCCAAGAAGGACGGATCTTTGAGACCTTGTATAGACTATCGACTTCTGAATAAAATCACTGTTAAATTTCAGTATCCTTTGCCTCTGTTGTCAGACTTGTTTGCCCGGATTAAGGGTGCCAAGTGGTTCACCAAGATAGACCTTCGTGGTGCGTACAACCTTGTGCGCATTAAGCAGGGAGATGAATGGAAGACTGCATTTAATATGCCCGAAGGTCATTTTGAGTACTTGGTGATGCCTTTTGGGCTCTCTAATGCTCCTTCAGTGTTTCAGTCCTTTATGCATGACATCTTCCGGAAGTATCTAGATAAATTTATGATTGTTTATCTGGATGATATTCTGGTTTTCTCTGATGATTGGGATTCTCATGTAAAGCAGGTCAGGATGGTGTTTCAGGTTTTGCGTGAGAATGCTTTGTTTATTAAGGGCTCAAAGTGTCTCTTTGGTGTGCAGAAGGTTCCCTTTTTGGGTTTTATCTTCTCCCCTTCTGCTGTGGAGATGGACCCAGTCAAGGTCCGAGCTATTCATGATTGGACTCAGCCCACGTCGGTTTAGAGTCTTCAGAAGTTCTTGGGTTTTGCTAACTTCTACCGTCGTTTTATCGCTAATTTTTCTAGCGTTGTTAAACCTTTGACGGATATGACCAAGAAAGGTTCTGATGTTGCTAACTGGGCTCCTGCAGCCGTGGAGGCTTTTCAGGAGCTGAAGCGCCGGTTTACTTCGGCGCCTGTTTTGTGTCAGCCTGATGTCTCGCTTCCCTTTCAGGTTGAAGTGGATGCTTCTGAGATCGGTGCAGGGGCCGTTTTGTCGCAGAGAAGCCCTGGTTGCTCAGTAATGAGACCATGTGCTTTTTTTTCTAGGAAATTTTCGCCTGCTGAGCGGAATTATGATGTTGGCAATCAGGAGTTGTTGGCCATGAAGTGGGCATTTGAGGAGTGGCGTCATTGGCTCGAGGGTGCTAAGCATCGTGTGGTGGTTTTGACTGATCACAAAAATCAGATGTATCTCGAGTCTGCTAAACGCCTGAATCCTAGACAGGCCCGTTGGTCATTATTTTTCTCCCGTTTTGACTTCGTGGTCTCGTACCTGCCTGGTTCAAAGAATGTTAAGGCTGATGCTCTTTCTAGGAGCTTTGTGCCTGACTCTCCTGGAGCCTCAGAGCCAGTTGGTATTCTTAAAGAGGGAGTGATCTTGTCGGCCATTTCTCCAGATTTGCGACGTGTGTTGCAGAGATTTCAGGCTGATAGACCTGACTCTTGTCCACCTGACAGACTGTTTGTTCCTGATAAATGGACCAGTAGAGTCATTTCCGAGGTTCACTCCTCGGTGTTGTCAGGGCATCCGGGTATTTTTGGCACCAGAGATTTGGTGGCTAGGTCCTTTTGGTGGCCTTCCTTGTCACGGGATGTGCGGTCATTTGTGCAGTCCTGTGGGACTTGTGCTCGGGCTAAGCCTTGCTGTTCTCGTGCCAGCGGGTTGCTTTTGCCCTTGCCTGTCCCGAAGAGGCCTTGGACACACATTTCCATGGATTTCATTTCGGATCTTCCAGTGTCTCGGGGCATGTCTGTCATCTGGGTGGTATGTGATCGCTTTTCCAAGATGGTCCATTTGGTGCCCTTGCCTAAGCTGCCTTCCTCTTCTGATCTGGTTCCGTTATTCTTTCAGAATGTGGTTCGTTTGCACGGCATTCCTGAGAATATCGTGTCTGACAGAGGATCCCAGTTTGTTTCCAGGTTCTGGCGATCCTTTTGTGCTAGGATGGGCATTGATTTGTCGTTTTCATTTGCCTTTCATCCTCAGACTAATGGCCAAACTGAGCGAACAAATCAGACTCTAGAGGCTTATTTGAGATGTTTTGTTTCTGCAGATCAGGATGATTGGGTGACCTTCTTGCCGTTGGCTGAGTTTGCCCTTAATAATCGGGCTAGTTCCGCTACCTTGGTTTCGCCATTTTTCTGCAACTCTGGTTTCCATCCTCGTTTTTCCTCGGGACATGTGGAGCCGTCTGACTGTCCTGGGGTGGATTCTGTGGTGGATAGGTTGCAGCGGATTTGGGATCATGTGGTGGACAACTTGAAGTTGTCACAGGAGAAGGCTCAGCGTTTTGCCAACCGCCGCCGCGGTGTGGGTCCCCGACTTCGCGTTGGGGATTTGGTGTGGCTGTCTTCTCGCTTTGTTCCTATGAAGGTCTCCTCTCCTAAATTTAAGCCTCGCTTCATCGGTCCTTATAAGATTTTGGAAATTCTTAATCCAGTGTCCTTTCGCTTGGAACTTCCTGTGTCGTTTGCCATTCACAACGTGTTCCATAGGTCCTTGTTGCGGCGGTACGTTGTGCCTGTGGTTCCTTCTGTTGAGCCTCCTGCTCCGGTGTTGGTTGGGGGCGAGTTGGAGTACGTGGTGGAAAAGATCTTGGATTCTCATCTCTCCAGGCGGAGGCTTCAGTATCTGGTCAAATGGAAGGGCTATGGTCAGGAGGATAATTCCTGGGTGGTCGCCTCTGATGTGCATGCGGCCGATTTGGTTCGTGCCTTTCACGCTGCTCATCCTGATCGCCCTGGTGGTCCTGGTGAGGGTTCGGTGACCCCTCCTTAAGGGGGGGGTACTGTTGTGAATTGACCTTTTGGCTCCCTCTTGTGGTCACTAGTGATATGACACTTTGATATTCCTTCCCTTGCTTGGTATCCACCTGGCCTCGTTAGTCCAGGGGTGTCGCTATTTGAACTTCCTGGATTTTCAGTCTGGTGCCTGGCATCGTTGTAATCAGATCCTTCTGTTTGCTCCTATCTGCTGGTCCTGGTTCTATGCAAAATTAAGCTAAGTCCTGCTTTCTTGTTTTTGGTTATTTTCTGTGCTCAAATTTTTGTCCAGCTTGTACTAAATGTGATTCCTTATATTGCTGGAAGCTCTAGGGTGCGGATGTTCTCCCCCCGTGCCGTTAGACGGTTCGGGGGTTCTTGAATATTCCGCGTGGAGTTTTTGTGAGGGTTTTCGCTGACCATATAAGTCATCTTCCTATATTCTGCTATTAGTTAGCGGGCCTCTCTTTGCTAAAACCTAGTTCATTTCTTGCGTTTGTCTTTTCTTCTTACCTCACCGTTATTATTTGTTGGGGGCTTGTATCCAACTTTTTGGGGTATTTCCTCTGGAGGCAAGAAAGGTCTTTCTTTTCCCTGCTAGGGTTAGTTAGTTCTCCGGCTGGCGCGAGACGTCTAGAATCAACGTAGGTACGTTCCCCGGCTGCTGTTATTTGTGTGCTAGGTTCAGGTATATGGTCAGCCCAGTTACCACTGCCCTATGAGCTGGGTTTTATGTTTGCAGACTTCGCTATTGTCTCTGAGACCCCCTGCCATTGGGGTCATAACAGTATAGGGTACATCATGTAGGGTATAGGGTACGTCACATAGGGTATAGGGTACATCATGTAGGGTACGTTACGTAGGGTATAGGGTATGTCACATGGGGTACATCATGTAGGGTATAGGGTACGTCATGTAGGGTACGTCATGTAGGAAATAGGGTACATCACATAGGGTATAGGGTAAATCATGTAGGGTATAGGGTACGTAAAATAGGGTATAGGGTACATCATGTAGGGTATAGGGTACGTCATATAGGGTACATCACGTAGGGAATAGGGTACGTCATGTAGGGTACAGGATACGTCATGTAAGGTATAGGGTATGGAGCGCCCCACGTCAGGGCAATGGGGTACTCGGTACCGGGTCCTTCCCAGTTCTGGGGATGTCACGGTGGCCCGACCCGGTCCGTGGCCCTTTGAGGGACGTCCAATTAAAGGAGAAGTTTGCACGGTGTTCGTGACGCCACCTGTGGTATTCGGTCAGGATGACCGACGCTGCTGAGGGGTCCGCTGGGGTGATGGAATGGCAGCTATATGATATACCTTCCCACAGGTGAAGTATGTCCCCAGGGCTTCCCTTGATGAGTAGATGGTAATGGTGGATGCTGTAAGGTGTGATGAATAACGAGGACACAAGGTTGCAGTCTCTTTACCTTTTACTGTAGACTTCAGCGTCCACAGTCCAGAGCACTGTTCACAGGGCAGGCAGAGTCCGGCCGGTCCGAAGGCACATCCAGAGCTGCCTTGTGCAGGTGGAAATCAGTAGCCTTCCTACTAGCGCCTGTGTGTTGTAGTACTTCCCTGCTGAGCACCACGGGATAGTCCTCACAACTTTCGTAGATGTCTCTGATGTTATCTCTCTCTCTGTCCCCCAGATGGTATGGATAGGACAACCCATATGACGGGGTAGGCCTGGAGCTATTTTATAGGGACCCTAGAGACGCCCCTCTCCCACAATTTGCCTCTGTGTCTTCTTAGGTATTAAGGTTGGGCAGCCAACTTGGAATTGACTATAGTAAATTGTAAAAAAGTCTCGCACTCAACTTAAATCTGATAGATTTATTGGTACTAAGGTAGCACTGGAAACGTTTCAGCTCTTATCGAGCTTTCATCAGTCACTACAACATTTGAAAAAAGAAACTCATAAAATACAATGTGCAAAACAGAAAAACATATAAACCAAAGTATATACAGCTTTCCACAAGAGATTAACAAAAGCCAGATTCATAAATACATCAAAAGTATGGTATTGCAGAGAGTATACGCTTATACATTCTCGCTCGATACATTACATGATTAATAGAGAAAACACACATACCGTGCTGTGCCTTATAGTGTGTCGAACGTGTCCTTATTTAGAATGCAGATCATGCATGATGCCTAGTGTAGCATAGAGAGAAGATAAAGTTTATAGTTGTATAGCAAGGGCCTCTGATGTTATGACCCTAGCAGGGGCCTCTGATGTTGGGTCATAACATCAGAGGCCCTTGCTATACAACTATAAACTTTATCTTCTCTCTATGCTACACTAGGCATCATGCATGATCTGCATTCTAAATAAGGACACGTTCGACACACTATAAGGCACAGCACGGTATGTGTGTTTTCTCTATTAATCATGTAATGTATCGAGCGAGAATGTATAAGCGTATACTCTCTGCAATACCATACTTTTGATGTATTTATGAATCTGGCTTTTGTTAATCTCTTGTGGAAAGCTGTATATACTTTGGTTTATATGTTTTTCTGTTTTGCACATTGTATTTTATGAGTTTCTTTTTTCAAATGTTGTAGTGACTGATGAAAGCTCGATAAGAGCTGAAACGTTTCCATTGCTACCTTAGTACCAATAAATCTATCAGATTTAAGTTGAGTGCGAGACTTTTTTACAATTTACTATACGGCTTGGGAACCTAGTCTCTGCACCAATACATAGCAGTGCACACGGTGTTTATTTGTATAACTTGGAATTGACTGTCCTGCCGTTGTCTGAAGTAATGCGTAGAGTCAATTACTACCTCGGTGTTCCAGCCACCGGCCTACGCGCCTCAGAAGGATGTTGCTGATCTCGGGGCAGACCCTCCTCCCGGTATTATCTCCTTGTGCTGTGATCTCGTTTCTAACTCTCCACAATATACTTCGCTTCGTGTCCTTTCTTAGGATGCTGCCGCAATGAAGTGCAGGCGCAGCTCCGTAACGTTCTATCTCTCGCTCTGTCTCTGTCAGGATCCCACCCCTGACAGGGACCTCTGTCTGCAGCTCAGATGTTCCTCCTTCTCCCCCTGTCTGCCTGACAGGTCCTCTCTGGATCAAACCCAGGTAGCTTCTCACTGACTTCCTATCCAACCCACCAGTTTTACCCGTGTGTGAGGAGTGGCCTAATAGATAGAAGCAAGGCTCCCCCTGGTGGACTGGAGTGTGAAGTGTAGTGTGTGACTGTGATACCTGGTCAGGAGATCTCCTTTAGTACCATCAGACGTAATATCACTCCCCCTTGTGGAAGAGCGACATTACTGCAATGACCAGGACTCTGGGGCGCTGCAGGTACATCATGTAGGGTACAGGGTGCGTCACGTAGGGAATAGGGTACGTCACATAGGGTATAGGTACATCATGTAGGGTATAGGGTACGTCATGTAGGGTATAGGTACATCATGTAGGGAATAGGGTACGTCACATAGGGTATAGGTACATCATGTAGGGTATAGGGTACGTCATGTAGGGTACAGGGTACGTCATATGGGGTACAGAGTACTTCATGTAGGTTGTAGGGTACGCCATGTAGGGTGTAGGGTACGACACATAGTACTTAAACAATAAAAGAAAATGTATAATTCGCTTAAATGAAGTTCCTAAAAATGTTAAAGGGAATGTGTCAACAGGAAATAACATATTGTTTATTGTTAGCATTTTTATGTTTATTTTATTTTTTTCAAATTTTCATATTACTATCTATATGAAAAAATACAATAAAAATCTTACCATTTTTACACTGGCTACTAGATCTAATGGATCAGACTCAGACTACTTGTTTTGCGAAGATGACGTTTCTTCAGTCTTATTATCATCACTGACAGGATTATGACCAAAGATGACATCTCTATAAAGATTAGATAGCACAGGATCCACCATACGCAATAGGTGATGTCACAGCTCACCTCCTCCTGTACAATGACTGATAACACCTCTATATACAGTAGATAACACAGGATCCACCATTCACAATAGGTGATGTCACAGCTCACCTCCCCCTCCTGTACAAAGATTGATAACACCTCTGTATACAGTAGATAACAGAGCATCCACCATTCACAATAGGAGATGTCACAGCTCACCTCCTCCTCCTGTATAATGACTGATAACACCTCTATATACAGTAGATAACACAGGATCCACCATTCACAATAGCTGATGTCACAGCTCACCTCCTCCTCCTGTACAATGACTGATAACACCTCTATATACAGTAGATAACACAGGATCCACCATTCACAATAGGTGATGTCACAGCTCACCTCCTCCTCCTGTACAATGACTGATAACACCTCTATATACAGTAGATAACACAGGATCCACCATTCACAATAGCTGATGTCACAGCTCACCTCCTCCTCCTGTACAATGACTGATAACACCTCTATATACAGTAGATAACACAGGATCCACCATTCACAATAGCTGATGTCACAGCTCACCTCCTCCTCCTGTACAATGACTGATAACACCTCTATATACAGTAGATAACACAGGATCCACCATTCACAATAGGTGATGTCACAGCTCACCTCCTCCTGCTGTACAATGGCTGATAACACCTCTATATACAGTAGATAACACAGGATCCACCATTCACAATAGGTGATGTCACAGCTCACCTCCTCCTCCTGTACAATGACTGATAACACCTCTATATACAGTAGATAACACAGGATCCACCATTCACAATAGGTGATGTCACAGCTCACCTCCTCCTCCTGTACAATGGCTGATAACACCTCTATATACAGTAGATAACACAGGATCCACCATTCACAATAGGTGATGTCACAGCTCACCTCCTCCTCCTGTACAATGGCTGATAACACCTCTATATACAGTAGATAACACAGGATCCACCATTCACAATAGGTGATGTCACAGCTCACCTCCTCCTCCTGTACAATGGCTGATAACACCTCTATATACAGTAGATAACACAGGATCCACCATTCACAATAGCTGATGTCACAGCTCACCTCCTCCTCCTGTACAATGACTGATAACACCTCTATATACAGTAGATAACACAGGATCCACCATACACAATAGCTGATGTCACAGCTCACCTCCTCCTCCTGTACAATGACTGATAACACCTCTATATACAGTAGATAACACAGGATCCACCATACACAATAGCTGATGTTACAGCTCACCTCCTCCTCCTGTACAATGACTGATAACACCTCTATATACAGTAGATAACACAGGATCCACCATTCACAATAGCTGATGTTACAGCTCACCTCCTCCTCCTGTACAATGACTGATAACACCTCTATATACAGTAGATAACACAGGATCCACCATCCACAATAGGTGATGTCACAGCTCACCTCCTCCTCCTGTACAATGGCTGATAACACCTCTTTATACAATAGATAACACAGAAACCACCATTCACAATAGGTGAAGTCACAGCTCAGCTTTGATGTGGTCTGTGGTCATAAATCAGCTGAGAGGAGCTCAGAAAAAGACAGAAGAACAGAGTTACAAATTCTCCCAATAGACCATCAGAAGGAGCTCACTTATGGATCCTCAGTTAACTCATTCTGCAGTCAGCAATAGACGGTGTAACACAGAAGCTGTAGAAGGGACACGGTGCAAAATTTATAAATAAATCAACTTGTAAAAAATGATTTCAGCCCCAAATACATGCATTTAAGCAAAAGAAAAAGAAAAAAAATAGATTTAGACTTACCGGTAATTCGGTTTCTAGGAACCTTCCACGACAGCAGCATCGAATTTGTGCTGTCGTGGAAGGTGACTAGAGGAATAGTGCCCTAAAGGTGGAGAACCCCCCCTATTGGATACAACACTGGGACCCTCCGCTGATCGTTAGAGTCCGTGGCTGGCGGGCATTGAATGGAGAAGCACTATACAAGTCTATGGCTTTGAGAAAGCTTCCAATGCGATCTCCGATTCTGGCCCCAATTTTGCTGCCTGGGAAAACTGGGGTCAGGTGACTGATGGGGGTCCAAGCAGTGGACAAGTATTCTGCTGCTGAGACCCCATCCATATGCCTTGGATGCCATTATCTTTATACATGTGTACAGCTGTAAACAGATCCGCCTGCTGTCTTGCCTCTCCTCCATACTTTACACTGCAGCTCTTTTTTGCTGAATTTTCGTTACCCCTTTTTCGGACAAGCCTTACTATTCACCCCACCATGCAGTCCTGTTTTGGGAGACGGTTTCAGCAGAAACGTTTCTCATTAGACCCAATAAGCGTCTGAAGATTCTCACCTCCTTCACAGTAAAATATTCATCTTCACACATATTACTCCATTCCACGGAACGTTTTATCAGAATCTCGTATTCACAGTAATGGAAGAGGGGCAAGAAGTAACACCCCGGAACTGTGAAGAGCGGAATGAGGCAAACATCCTGACGAGACCTCAGAATCCAGAAGCTATTTCCGTCGTCCTTATTTGCATTTCTCAGCACGTTTCGCTTGCTGTAAGATTTATTTACCCGTAAAGGTGCTGATCTGCGGAGAGCCGCCTATTCTACACAGAAGTAGTGATCTATGCTGGAGCAGCATTTATCCAGAAGTGCAAAGTGGCTGTATTGCAGAGAAACAAAAAAGAGAGCGCCACTCTGGATAATTAATTTCACATAAGACCTCTCATAACATGTCTGATTCACTAAGTACATACCCATAATATAAATTATGGTGCAAGTTTTCTAAGAATTTTGCCATTCCTCTGCTATTCTTCCTGGATACAGCACGCAAAAACTGGGCATTCTCCTTATCAATAAGACAGAGAGGACGAGGACTAGAACTCTAGTGCCACCTATAGGACGTAGTAATCCTAAAAGTCAATATTGACCCTTTAATGAGCCTTGCAGCAATTTGCATATTTAATTTCCCAGAGGAGCCCACATGGCCTATGCGTCTCCTCATTCTGTCATGCCAGGCTTGGCTTGTCACTCTCCACAAAGATGCAAATTGTCTCTTCAGAGAGGAAGAGGACTAGAATTCTAGTGCCACCTATTGGAAGTAGCGACCCTAAAGTTAATATCGACCCTTTAACGAACCTTGCAGCAATTTGCATTTTTAATTTCCCAGAGGATCATGCATGGCCTATACATCTCCTCACTCTGACATGCCAGGCTTGGCTTGTCACTATCCACAAGGATGCAAATTGTCTCTTCAGAGAGGAAGAGGACTAGAACTCTAGTGCTACCTATAAGAAGTAGCAATCCTAAAACTCAATATTGACCTTTTAACGAGCCTTGCCACAAAAATTAGGATAAAAGCCAAACCAGAATCTCAATTTGCAGACACTGTGTTTCGGGGTGCAGTCCTTCATCAGTGCAAAGTGTGAGATCTGGTTTGGCTGGGCAAGAGGTGTCTGTCCGGGATCCAAGGGGTAACGTTTCTCCTTATGGAGAGTGACATGCCAAGCCTAGTATGCCAATGTGAGGAGACTTTTAAGCCTTGCAATGCTCCTCTGGGTAATTAAATATGCAAACTGCCCCTTCAGAGAGGAGGACTAGAACTCTAAGTGCCACCTATTGGAAGTAGCAATCCTAAAAGTCAATATCGACCCTTTAACGAGCCTTGCAGTAAGACTTAGGATAAAACCCCAAACCGAATATTAATTTTGGAGACACCGTGTTTCAGGGTGCCGCCCCTCATCAGTGCAAATATTTCCAGGATGGATAACAGAGGAATGACAAGGTGGGACCCCCGGCGGTCTGACACTGCCAGCAGTGTTTCATCAGAGTGTGTAGGCTCATGCAATTGAAGCATGGTAACACCCAGTAATTAATTAATTCCTATATTTACAGGAGGAGTTACAGAGGAATGGCACTATGCAGAGTCTATAGGAATTGCAAGTGTTTACTAAAACTACAGGAGAGTTGTCAGATCTTCCTCGATACAATGATTTCTTTCCATCTGATGAAATCTGCAAAAGTAATAATTCCATTTTAATAAATTCCAAATGAATTTTTCACATCAAATAAGAAACGTTACCAAGCGGGAAGGGTTGGGTTTAAGGAGTGTAAAGTATTAGGAACAGGCTGAACTCCCTGATACAGAGGCGGCGGTTACGCTGGGAAATAAAATCCATTATAGGCTATCATGTATTCCCAAAAGCGTAGGTGGGATGAATACTGCACATTCCACAAGTGTGCTCCGCGCCGTACCTACTTCTCTGCGGAGTAGCCTAAAGCTATAAAAAACAGACCTGCTTACTGATGACCAACGCATGTTTAATATAAGATCATCGAGAATAGAATACGAGAATCACAGTGAAGACTGGCACAAAGAACAGGATGAGCGAAGTCCAACAGAATTCTGGGTACCACTATGGGCACCGTATTGGTGCCCTATTATAATGATCTGCATGGCAATGCAAGCACTGCACCTGAGAAAGTCACGTAGAAAATGAATGGAGAGGTGTAGAACACGTGTCGCCACAGCTACATGTTAATACAGAATTTCAAAACCCCGTTCTCAAGATCGGTGGGGTCCTAACAGTCAGCAAGTTATCCCTTATTAAATCAATATGTGAAAAATGTTGATTGCCCGAAAATCCCCCTTCCACAAAAATAGCCAGAGAATATAAGCCCCCACACTGCCCATTTGATATTTTAGTCAGTCATTTCTGAATTATATCCATCGGATCCGCACCCCAACTACCCAAATTCTTCCCACCTTAGCCTACATCAGGCCTGCATAGGGCCCGCCAAAGGATATTTTACGGCCCGCAGAACCGTCCAAGAGACACCATGCCCTTCTGAATATATTCACATGTATTCGAGTCTAAAAACTCAGTGTAAGTTAGCGTATGTTCAAAATCTCTCCTCAAATACGCAAAACTTGGTTCTGGTGATGTATTAATGTACTGATGGTGGGACTGGTGATGTATTATTGTACTGATGGCGGTTCTGGTGATGTATTAATGTACTTATTGTAGTTCTGGTGATGTATTAATGTACTGATGGCGGTTCTGGTGATGTATTAATGTACTGACGTATTAATGTGTGTTTGGTGGTTCTGGTGATGTATTAATATACTGATGGTGGTTCTGGTGATGTATTAATGTACTGATGGTAGTTCTGGTGATGTATTAATGTACTGATGTATTAATGTACGTATGGTGGTTCTGGTGATGTATTAATATACTGATGGTGGTTCTGGTGATGTATTATTGTACTGATGGCGGTTCTGGTGATGTATTAATGTACTTATGGTAGTTCTGGTGATGTATTAATGTACTGATGGCGGTTCTGGTGATGTATTAATGTACTGATGTATTAATGTATGTTTGGTGGTTCTGGTGATGTATTAATATACTGATGGTGGTTCTGGTGATGTATTAATGTACTGATGGTAGTTCTGGTGATGTATTAATGTACTGATGTATTAATGTACGTATGGTGGTTCTGGTGATGTATTAATATACTGATGGTGGTTCTGGTGATGTATTATTGTACTGATGGTGGTTCTGGTGATGTATTAATGTACTGATGGTAGTTCTGGTGATGTATTAATGCACTGATGGTGGTTCTGGTGATGTATTAATGTACTGATGTATTAATGTATGTTTGGTGGTTCTGGTGATGTATTAATATACTGATGGTGGTTCTAGTGATGTATTATTGTACTGATGGTGGTTCTGGTGATGTATTAATGTACTGATGGTAGTTCTGGTGATGTATTAATGCACTGATGGTCGTTCTGGTGATGTATTAATGTACTGATGATGCTTCTGGTGATATATTCATGTAAGTACTCCTTTAAATTTTTAGTGGCTTGGTTCGGTTTGGCATTGCGGCCCTTGATCCAAAAAAATCGTGCATCCCTGGTTTACATCTACTTAGTGATAATGGAAACAATGTAACTACACTAGCTATTACAGTGCCCATAGCTGTGCCCAAAGATTTGCTGCACTTTGCTCAGCCGATTCTTTTGCCAGCTTTTTGATAAACATTGAAATCACTGGGGGGTTCTCACCACTGGACCTGCTTATGATCTATAAGACGGGGGTCCCACCTTATTCAATTGTCTGCGGTCTTTGGGAGTGCTCAGCTGTTATTGTACTTCCCATGGAGTTATATAGGGCTGTACAACTGTAGTCTTCGGAGATATGGTCAGGAGTAATAAGGATTTGGGGCCCCCATACTAGGAATTGGCGAGCATGGGCTCCCAGGGATATAACTTTTCTCACTTCTTCCTGCTTCATGAACGGAGTGCCATTTTTTTATTTTCTTCCGACATGAGCACTGTGTTTAGTAAACTTCTTGCACAAATTATGGAAAGATCTAGGGGACACCCAATAAACCAATCAATCGTCCATGGATCAGGCACAGATGCAGCAGAGCTGACATTGTTGTGATCATTCGCTCAGGTAGGTTCACCTAATAATCTATGGGAACTTGCGGAGGGCATAATACGATATCACGGTGCATTGCACCAAATGACATTCTCGGCTCTGCTGCATCTGACGTACTGAGCATTAAAGGATCTGAACAATCGAGTTCTTCTGCCTCTGCAGCTGCAATTTCATAAGATCTTTTCCACATATGGGAGCGTGCAATCCACGTTTCACTAAACTTTATTAAAGTACGATGAGCGATTGCATCCCTAGAGATTGTGCTGACCTTATGACACAGAAACGTTAAGATGGCACAGACGGCCAGCTCTGATCAGCATGTGGGTGATGTGGAAAGCTGACCTACTTTATACGTGTCACTTGTTCTATCTAACGAGAGTGGAAGTCAGGGGCAGCCAATCATCTGCGTGATACCGCTCCTCGATACAGCGCAGAGTTAATGGATAGCAGAGCAGTCACCGGGGGGGATGCTTATCAGATATCACATCACTGCTGCGTATCACTGGGGGGGGGGGGGGTCATTATCGGAAAAGGCGGATTTTCTCATAGGCTTATATTTCCTATTGTACACCATCAGGGTATGTGCATGCGACATCTTTTTCAGCTGGATTCCGCCTGGAATCTGCCTAAAAAAAGTGTTGCAAAACCACGGGAAAAAATGAATATAGAGCACAGCAATGGAAAAATGACTTTGCTGTGCACATGATCATTCTTTTGCTACTTCTCTTCACTGTTTCGGGGTTCCTTAACCTTGAAGCAGTTAAAATAAATATCAGGTTTCCGTTAGAAAGCCACTCACTACTTTAAAGGGGTTGTCCACTATTAGGATAACCTCTTCTTAAACTAAATGTTTGGCCCCGATAAAATAATAAATCATATACTCACCTCCCCTGCTGGGTAAGTTCCTGTGGCGTCGGCACTCGCTCTCCCCAGGGGTGTGATGCGGTGTTGTGACACGTGGTGCCTGGTTCCAAATCAGCTAAGCTCACCAAGGGGAGGTAGGTGGGCATAACCTTGATCTAATAAAAATGAGAGTTTGGGTTTCTGTCATTGGTCATTCTGGAAGACTCAGTTCTCTGTGAGAGTGCTCCATTTTCCTAATCGGAGTGCTTCCCTCCATACAGATAAGAGCCATTCCTGCAATATCAGGTTTACCAATTCTTTCGCTATTCCTTTTTATATTCCATGTGATTGTATATGCCGTATTGCTTTGTTCCCATTTTGTATAATCTTTCTATATTTTTTTTATAAACACTGCCTACCTTTCCAGATTAAATATATAAAATGTAATAGCTCTGTTCCTCTTGCTCTGTAAACCGCACCCCTGAAGTCATATGCTACCTGTAAAGGATGTCCAATCGGCCTGTATAAACGATTGGTGGTGGCTGTTAGTGGTTCGTTTTGTTATTGTGGAGCTGTCAGTACCGTACGGGGGTGTATATATATATATATATATATATATATATATATATATATATTCATTCAATGCATTGGAATTGAAGGTGTATATACCATACGCTTACTGTGATTTCCCCAATAATCGGCCTAGTAGTGGAAGCAGCCGCGGCCTCGTCCATCATCACAGTCAAAGGTGTAACTGTCCTGATGATTGGGGGCAGCGGAGTTGCGTTTCCATGACAAACTGGTGGCAGCGGTGGGATCTGTGTGCCCCCACCCCCGGCTGTTATCCTTGACAAACTGTTGGCAGCGGTGGGATCTGCACCAACCCCTCACCCTCCACCTCGGTGTTATTCTTGACAATGGGTATGTGTATAATCTGAAAAACAGAGGTCTGAATGAGACTTTAATCCTCATAAAATCTGGCAATATTACACGTAGAATGCGGTACACACTCCGGAAAAAATCTTGGTGGACTTTGGTCTGCACCATGGTAAAAAAGGGATCCGCAGAAACGATGAGCATGCATATTATTTCTGTAGGTTCCACACGGAAAGGATGCAGACTAGTCCTGGTGTGACTCCATAGTACATGAACAGCCAAAAATCAAAGTGTTGGACTTGGATATCTGCTACTGATCCATTTGGATGTGCTGTGATTTTTCAAAAGTGGAAAAAAAAGCAGAAAATGTTAAAAAATAAAAAAAATAAGCACCCCACCCCCTCAGTATTATGGCAGCTATAGTGGTCCCCATCAATAACATATGTGATGACACTGTGTACATCCATCATGTGACCCCTACCTTAATGGGCAACATGATTAGTGTCTCCTGTTTAACCCTTAAGTGCTACTGTCAATCTCTGACATTTATATGGCACAACTGCTTAGTGCAACAGTTCGCAGATCTACTGAAGGCTTCCATCTACCCTCTTTTGGTGCTCATATCAATCCAACAGGTTGGGCTTCACAGGAGATCGGTAGTTTCATAGTATACAATCGAACGAGCACAGGTAGATGTCCCCTAGGGACACTAAAAATGAAGTATAAATTAATAACAAAAAAAATGCTTTAAAAAATATTAAATGGAATTTGACATGTTAGTAAAGGTCCGATCTATTAAAATATGAAATTATTTTGAAGACAAAAATAAAAATGTGAGAATAGCTTTGTTTCAGTTGCCCCCAAAAATGCAATAAAAAGTGATCAAAACTTCTTATTGTACTAAAAAAAAATATTTCCCAGATCTGCGCATTCCTTGACCACAACACCACAAAAACACTAGTGCATGCCCTTATCATCTCCCACCTTGACTACTGCAACCTTCTGCTCTCTGGCCTCCCCTCTAGCACTCTGGCACCTCTCCAATCCATCCTAAACTCTGCTGCTCGACTAATCTACCTGTCTCCCCGCTATTCCCCAGCCTCTCCCCTATGCCAAGCCCTTCACTGGCTTCCTATCGTCCAGAGACTCCAGTTCAAAACCCTTACAGTGACATACAAAGCCATCCACAACCTGTCTCCTCCATACATCTGTGACCTCGTCTCCCGGTACTTTCCTGCACGCAACCTCCGATCCTCACAAGATCTCCTTCTCTACTCCCCTCTCATCTCTTCTTCCCACAACCGCATCCAAGACTTCTCCCGTGCTTCCCCCATACTCTGGAACTCTCTACCCAACACATCAGACTCTCGCCTACCATGGAAACCTTCAAAAAGAACCTGAAGACTCACCTCTTCCGACAAGCCTACAGACTGCAGTGATCCTCAACCTACTGAACTGCCGCACAACCAGCTCTACCCTCTCCTAGTGTATCCTCACCCATCCCCTGCAGACTGTGAGCCCTCGCGGGCAGGGTCCTCTCTCCTTCTGTACCTGTGTGCCTTGATTTTTGCTCATGTTTAATGTATCTGTCTATATTTGCCCCCTTTTCACATGTAAGGTGCCATGGAATAAATGGCGCTATAAAAATGTATAATAATAATAATACAAAATAGTATCAATAAAATCTATAGCTTGGTGAGCAACAAACCATCCCTCACACAGCTCAATTGACAAAAAAAAGTTACAGGTCGAAGAAAATGGAGCCACAAAGTAAATATTTTTTACAATGTTCAGAATTTTTTAACTAATATAAAAAATGTTATAAGTTTGGTATCACTGTAATTGTACAGAACTGAAGAATGATGTTGCCAGATCATTTTTACTGCACAATTATTGTTATAAAAACAAAGCACAAAAAAACAATGGAAAATCGCTGTTTTTTTCACCATTTAACCACATTTCAATTTTTAAGTTCCCCCGATTTTAGCTACATTATATGATAAACTGAATAATGTTATTTCTAAAATACAAATCTAAAAAAGAAATCTCTCATATGGCTATGTTGATGTAAACCCCCCCTCCCCCGCCAGAACAAAAAATAAAGTGGGTATGAAAGTCAAATAAAAAATGGAATAAATATAATTTAATAATAACATCTAAAAACTTCTGCATTCACGCAAACCTCAAATTTTGTTGGCTTTCATAATAAAAAGCAAAAAAATCTAAGGCTCATTTGGGATCATAAATTAGCAGGTTGCAATTACTGGCACAATGCTCAACACTCAATTAGCAGGCAGATTAGTGAAATCTACTCTTGCCCTATGCTGCGGCAAATGTGAAAACTCATTTGGCATTTCTAAAAATCTAAAATAATTATCATGCAAATTACAAAAGCAATTTGTACGGAAAAGAGTTCGTTTTTGCTGAAAACAACATATTTGTCATATCTGTAAAACCAAATAAACATATTTAAAGGTAACACCAATGAAAATGATTCCACCAGTAGGGGGAGCTTAGTATTTTCTGGTGTCGGTAGCTGGCGGGTGTGTGATTGCAAGTATGTGATTTGCATACACGCAGTCACAATCTGACTAGATGTATCCAGCCACTCTCTATTCACTTGCATTGAGAGAGGCTGGATACGTCTAGTTGGTGTCATGCAGCTGCAGTGCAGTACAGCGTAACCTCCACCAGGGGGAGCTTGGTAGGGAAGCCAGACTGCACACACAGAGCAACTGAACAGACGCCACCTAGTGGCGAGAGCGAGGTCAGAGCACAAGACAGCACAAGAGTACAAAAGGATTTAGACAGAATGGATAGTCAGGACGTAGCAAGGGATCAGTAAACCAGGACGGGCAAAATACGGTACAATAGGGACAAACTGAAACAGTCAAAAAGCCAAGCCAGGAGGTCAGAACCAGAGAGTCAAGCAGATCTACAGACAAACAAAGAGACACTGAGAAAGGGCAGGCAGGGGGAGATAACAGACACAGGACAAGTCAGGGTTCACAGTAGGACAAATCAAGGGCTTCCAGAGTCAAGTTCACACGCCAAAGACAGAGCTATAGCTGACACCGCCCTCAGGATACCTGGGAGCTAAATAGCAAACCCGAGACCAGAATGAGGCAGACCAAAGTTAACCCTTGACATGATCCACCCAGAGAAAGAGCAGACAGGACTAAACTCTGGAACGGATCATGACAGTTGGAATATGGCAGGGAATATGTAAATTGTATAACTGCAGTCACATGACTGCCTGCTCCCGATGCAGGCACTGGAGAATCCTGACATTGCGCACACTGCGCTCTGAGGATTCACAAGTCTGCAGTCACACAGAGTGACTGCAGACTTGTATCAAAAGGCAGGACAACCCGTCGAATAGTCTCACCTCATACTCACTAATGTTTATGAGCAAACCGGAATACGCGTAGGTTGGGGCCAACTTCAATTGAGTTCCTTCCTTTACACATGACCCATTATAGTGATTGGCATCTCTTAAAGGGCCCTCATCATCACCAGGCAAATGGCAAATGACAGGGCAAAATGGGACCATGGGAATACGCCAGTCTTGGCCTGCACTGTTCAGTAGTCATCCCATTATTTGCATTGAATATCCACATTCCTGTGGGTATTTATTGAAAATAATAGGACTTTTCCTCAGATTAGATTAATTAATACATGGAGAACTGTAAATCATCCTACGAACAGATGAACCATAACTCCCATCAGACGCAGCGCTGTCTCTTTAGTTGACACTACGAGCAATTAATGGCATAGCGTAATATTTTCGCGGACTTAAAGAGCCGCTAAGAGGTCAGACCCGACTGCAGCGGTACACGGACGCCAAGTATTCTCGTAAGATCACTGACAATAAAAAAAATTACACAGGGTCACCGAGCAAACAAGAAGAAAAATGAGAATATTAGTGCACAAATGGAATATTGATTTTTTTTTCCAGACATTTGTTATTATGTAATGCTTCACGTAAAAAGAAAAAAAATAGCTGAAAATATAACACATGGGGGAAATACGATTTGGGGCACTGGAATTTGGGTAGAAATTTAAGTAGTGGACCACTAATAATTATGAATATTAATAATAAATTAATATTAATTTTTGTACATTTCTTTTGAAGGGGTAAGATGGTGACATCCCCCGAAAAACTGGAAATCCATATTTTTATTTATTTATATTTTATACTTTAATGCTTTATTTAATAAGACTGTTTTGTGTAAGAAATTGGATTTATTGGTTATGTTTATCTGTTTTTGTCCCAGAAGGGCAATTTTTACTTATAATTTTCATCTTTTAATTATAATGCCCAGGGTCGGTTCAAACAGTCATTTTAGTAGGACAGAATTACGGGTCTGGGTTAAGCCCCATATTGTCATATAACTATCAGCTACGCCAATCATTATGATGAAGCTGAAAACAAATCATCCCCCTTGTTTTTTCTCTAGAAGTGCTGCGGTGTTGTCCTCCGAAGCATTTGGACATTCCTGTAAATTTACACACGGGCCTAACAGGAAAACTATAATTGTTGCCCATAGCAACCAATCAGAGAGCAGCTCTCAATTGTGCAGAGCAGCTTTGGAGCTGAAAGCTGAGCTCTGATTGGTTGCTATAGGCAACAAGATAGCTCAGATAAACGAGGCCTATGTAGTGAAAAATTAAAGTGAAATTTTTGTGTAGAAATAGATGAGTGACATGCTATACACAATCCCAAATTAAATATTGTTAGTAAGGTCATCCAGAAATGTTAAAAAATGTGAGACCAGCATCAAATTGCCAGCTTAGAGATGAGATTTATACGATTAATACTGACATATTAATTCACCTAAGACCATTCGGTGCTGTGAGAGAAAATGGCAGATGAGGCGTCGAAAAAGTCGTATATTAAGATAAAAAAAGGATTTTATGGCTTAAAAGTGGGTGTCCACAATGGGGGCTGGCCTGGGAGTGAATTTCTTAAGGCCGCAAAAAAAGATTCAGGGCAATGCGTTTGCCATGGACTTTTGGCTGGGTGCCCCGGTCTCCAGTTGAGCGCTACTTTGAACTTTAGAGGGGTCAAAGTGACGCCCATACAGTTGGGTCCTGTGGAGTAGGAAGCCATAAGCTCCTTGCCTTACTACTTTCCATCCTCTAGGTCCCCAGTGTCCAGTCGCAGGCAGTAAAATGACATAATTGCGTTGCTTGTGACGACCCAAAGAAGGATTCAGTATAAACTTTCCTTTTTTTTGTGGAGGGTGGCACAAAGGTGGCGTTATAACTTTGGAGGGGGCACTCAGGGACGTCATTACTTTTTAATGAGGCATTAAAGGTGCACTTAGGGGGGCATTATTTATTTTACAGTGGTATTTCTGGGTTATGGGGCGCAATACTTGCCTTGTAGTCCTTTCTAAAAGAGTTAAACGGGGCTAAGCCAGGGGCGTAACTATAATAGGTGCAATGGTTACAGTTGCACATGGGCCTTGGAGCCTAAGGGTCACAAATGGACCCTGTGGACCGTATTAGAAGAAAAAAGATTATTACAGATCCATGACAGTTGGGGGTCCTGTTGGAGATTTTGCATTGAGGTCCACAAGCTTCAAGTCACGCCACTGGGCTAATTTTTTTTAAATATTTTACCATGCCCATAACGAACATCTCATATGTCAGCTTTGTGCCCCACTATGGATATAGAAACTGAGGATAACTGGATTCATTATTGAATAAGTAAATTAAAGTATGTTGGTCCCTATCTCATGCTTTCCAAATCTCTTTTATGGGAGATGGAGTATAATGGTGTAATATTTGTATTTTTTGCATCCCCGACTTTTTCTGGCAGCCTATGCCCATCTTACACTCTGAATATGCCTTTAGACAATGGATCTCTGTGTTCCAGCCCCCCAAAAGGCTGGAGGGACGCTTGCAGCACTCACGAGATTTGCCAACTCTTTCAAAAGGGGTCTTCTTTTTCGTGAGCTCACGAACATTCTCTGAGTTTGAAAGTATGACCTAACTTACTCACCAGGCAACAAGTGATTCATATATACATATAAAGTCTTCATTAAATTTATATTTTTCACATAGCTAAATGTTGAAAATCTATGCACTTATCGCAGCTATTTAAATCTTTCCTTGCATGACAGACAAAAAATGTACATTCTCGAAAGAAGTAAAGGTGTTAATTAAATCCCACTGTGTTTTTCGCTGTTCCAGCAGTCTGGGCCGAAAGGATATTTATAACCCAGTACAATATGAAATTCACTGGACAAAAATAAGGAAAATGTCCATTTTTTCCTGCTATCAACCAAACAAAATGCTTATTTTCCCCAAATTTTCTCCAAAAACACACTGATAGGTTAACTGGCTTCCTATAAAATTGGTCCTGTTATATTTGTATGTGACATAGATTATTTTGGGAGCCACCATTGTGGACAGGGACTGTGTGCAAGACTTCGAAATATATTGGTTGCATTGAGCAATAAATAAAAATTAAATTATAATAATAAATGTGGACTCTGAGTAGTGGCTATGACTCTCCTCTATGAGCCACAGATGTATCATAAGCATGTCCAGGATCCAGGAGGCTGGCGGCATGTCCCGCTTAAAACTTCATCCGGATACATGTGAACATACTGGTGGAACATGGAGCTGACAGGTCTCTGCTCCACCATACTGAGTGAGTAAGGGAGAATCAATGTTTGTAGGATCTTCTTTGGAGGCACCAGAGCAGAGCCATCTTTTCCTGTCCCTCCTAGTTGGGAAGTATGATCTCATGGTCTCTGTTCTTTTAGATATGTACTATGATGCTTCTCCAACTGTAGCACAACTGCATGAAGGTTTCCTGGCACTAACAGTCAAGAGCGAAATCCATAGGAAAAGTTGATTGACACTCTCCCATTTGAAAAAATCAAAAATCAAAACATGGAAGCTCAGCTGGGCATGCATGTTTATTGAGGAGCCAACAGGAGCCAGCATTCGGCTGACAGTTATTTTGTGTCTCTGGTCAACAAAAAGGGCTTGTCCAGGACTAAGGACCTCTATAGCTGTTGGCCAAACTATCATTTGGCTGACAGCTATCTCTCCTGACTCCCACAGATACAGGAACAGTGAACACTCCAGCTCATCTTCTGGAGAACAAAAGGATCGATCATTGGAAATCCAACAGGACAGGTCCTTCTCTCCCGACATCATCTGTCTAGGGAGAGTCGGGAGGTCCGAATACACATTAGACTGTCAGTCGATTCTGACGATATTGGCAGAGTTGGGCGACTTTAATGTAATGTGTATGGGGGCATTAAGATATCGATGATGTTTCCTTGGAAGAAGTCATTATTATCACATCATTGGGAATTTTCCCCATTTAGCTGTTATCAGGTCCCACAGACGAAACAGCACATCTGTACACTGTAGCTCAAGACGTAATCAACTAAATATGAGCTGAGTTAGAGTATCTGAGAAAGACCATTACACAGTGGACATACTTGTGGTGCACCAGCTCAATATACTGTATTCTTCCGAGGGGCTACAGGACTTGGTAACACGTGATCATGGAGGTGTCAGATGTCGGAACCACACTAATTTGATATATTGAGAGTAAGTCATCAATATTTTAGCCCTGGACAACTCTTTTAAGAAGTTCTTAGTTGTCATGAACATAGATACGGTATATCTGACTGAAGGCCACTATAACAATCTATAGGCCATTATTTGTCTCAACGTCTAGGTCAAAATATGAACCATAAGGCATTCAGCCTCAGAAATGTACAATATGAAAATAGCAGCACACACAACCACATACACTTCCCTACAAACTTTAGTTTGAAAAAAAAATAAAACTTGTGCACCAAAATAGTTCCAGCAGGAAGTGTTTCCTGTAGGTTAAAGCTGAAGGCTCACAATAACCTAAGCGCTGTCTCCTACTCTGTCATTACGCATAGGAAGAGCCTTTGTGCTCCTGCCAGCGAGTCCTAGATAAACATGTCTTTTCTCTTGCACAATTAACTTCCAGCCGCTAACTGAAGAGTTGAATGAAACCTCCGCGTCACATGCAATAATCCCGTGTTATCATACACGAATATTAGCTATTTCCATTCCTTATACTGTCTACGAGGGAAGGGCTCCAATATAATCCACGCTGTTTACATTAACAGGTCTGGAAAAACAAATCTCTTGATTAATGCATGTAGACAATCATCATGAATAAGTCATTGCTCACCGCGGACCTGGGAATACAAAACGCTTCTTCAACTCCCCAAGCTTCCATGTTGGGTGGGTCTTCTGTACGATAAAGTACCTGCTTTCTTCTAGTAACGGTTATGGTGTTATGGTGCTTTTAGCACCTGCTCAAGAGAAAGCTTTTATCACCACATTGATTTGGACTCTTAAAACGAAGATAGTGGAAATAGACTTGTGAATAATGACCATTACATGGCTGCTCTTCAAGCTGATGCGATACTCACTATATTCCTTGGGCAAACCCAAGATTAACACAAGCCCACCTAAAGTCTGATTCTTCCGTGATTGACCTCATCAGTGCAAGGGATGGCCTACAGCTTTTGCTTACCCATTTTAAGGACTGTAGCAGGAAAATCTTTCTGTCTTCGGTCTAAGATGCCATTGACTATCTCTCCCGATGCCCATACATATGCACACTCACGGTATCTCAACAGAGCATACATGTGTTCTCAATGGTAAAAGGGTACTAAGCCACCACTGGGCTCCTCTAGCTGCAGCTTACCTCTATTGAAAAGAAAAAAGCATTAAAATTCAAGATACCCGATCCTTCTTTACCCCATCTGTCGAGGCAGGTTTGGGAAGATCGCATACACATTGGATAGGCGGCTGGTTCTGTCGCCATCGTCGATTCGGACACCATTTTTCTAACGTGTTTTAATACACTTTAAACTAAATTTTGGCTGGACTGTACAACCATCTAAAGTGTTTGAGGTAGGATTTTGTTTTTCAAGAGAGAGCTGTCCGGTTGCAGATTACCGTCTTCTCTCCACTGAGAACACATTCGCTCTAGGAGACCTCTCTGAATCTTCATCCTTGAAGGTTAATGAACCCAGTTTCCACCAGTTAGCGCAATCCTGACATCATCATTGACATTAAAGTAGGCAGGACTATCCGACCATCTAATGTCTATGGGAACCCTCAGCAATATGATGTACGAGTCCTGTTAGTCCCTTAGTCAAAGAGTGTCAATGGCAGAAACATGAATCATGTGGGGGGCATATTAGTCCACTCCTCTCTTATCCCTTTGGTTCCACAGAGATAAGTGGTGCTTTGTTTTAGAATTAGGAAAATAAATACTTGGACTTGTTGATCGTCTTGCCGATCATCTTTTAACATTTTCTTTCAATTAGGCCAAGAAGCACATGTCTGCCAGACATATCAGGTACAAGAAGAACAGAGGATTACAGGGAGATTAAAATCCAATCTGTCCGACCCTTCTCTCTCCCAGTACAAGACGTGAGAGTACTGTTAGACAGACCCAATAGACAAGTGTCATATATGCCGTTCCAAAAAATTAAGGAAACAGTTAAAATTGCACATCGGATCTTGATGAACAAATGTTTAAATTTGAAAATCTTTACTGATATAAATTGTGTAATACATTGAGAATGAAATGAGAAAAGAAAATCATAAACTAACTGATGGATTTCTCTAAATTAACCTAAAAGTCAATTGGAGGCATGTATGGATGTGCCATCCTGGATGAGCTGAAGACCTGTGCAACCTGAGTGGGCAGCAGGTACCACCTCCTACTATCAGTAGTGACAAGGATACTAGCAAAAAGCAAAACTGAAAAAGAATTATTGAGGAAAGATAACAACAGAGGGATTGTCTGTGGCCACCACCTGTAAAACCATTCCCCTTTTGGGGATCGTCTTGTTGTTTTCTCCATTGCAACTGTTGTCACTGTAATTTGCACCAAAGTAGGAGACATTCACAATCACTTATGGCTCCTCTCGAGTGGTCACCCACCGATAAAGTCCATGGGAGATACAGAAACATCTGTGAAAGTGCAAATCCAGTGGATATTACAGTTTACAACTTCTTGATAATCCATCTATGAATTCGGTTAATGATACTACTATTTAAAGTGTTACTTCACAAAAAATCAAGTTATTCCCACAGGATAGGGAATACCGTAACTTGCTGATCACCGGGAAACCGACCACAGGGGACCCCCAAGATCGGGCCAAAAATGGTGCTCCTGAAGGTATGCATGCATGCATCCTCTACATTCATTGTCTATGGGACTACAAGAAATAACCAAGCACAGTTCCTGACAGCCCCACAGACGATGAATAGAATGGAGGCACCAAAGAAGCACCGCACCTCAGACCTAGCACTACAATACAGTGCACTGAAGAAGCACCGCACCTCAGACATAACACGGCAATACAGTACACTGAAGAAGCACCGCACCTCAGACATAGCACTAAAATACAGTGCACTGAAGAAGCACCACAGCTCAGACATAACACGGCAATACAGTGCACTGAAGAAGCACCGCACCTCAGACATAACACTGCAATACAGTGCACGGAAGAAGCACCGCACCTCAGATATAGCACTACAATACAGTGCACTGAAGAAGCACCGCACCTCAGACATAACACTGCAATACAGTGCACAGAAGAAGCATCGCACCACAGACATAACACTACAATACAGTGCACTGAAGAAGCATCGCACCACAGACATAACACTGCAATACAGTGCACTGAAGAAGCACCGCACCTCAGACATAACACTGCAATACAGTACACTGAAGAAGCAGCGCACCTCAGACATAGCACTACAATACAGTGCACTGAAGAAGCACCGCACCACAGACATAACACTGCAATACAGTGCACTGAAGAAGCACCGCACCTCAGACATAGCACTACAATACAGTGCACTGAAGAAGCACCGCACCTCAGGCATAGCACTGCAATACAGTGCACTGAAGAAGCACCGCACCTCAGGCATAACACTGCAATACAGTGCACAGAAGAAGCATCGCACCACAGACATAACACTACAATACAGTGCACTGAAGAAGCACCGCACCTCAGACATAACACTGCAATACAGTGCACAGAAGAAGCATCGCACCACAGACATAACACTACAATACAGTGCACCAAAGAACCACCGCACCTCAGATATAACACTGCAATACAGTGCACTGAAGAAGCACCGCACCTCAGACATAACACTGCAATACAGTGCACTGAAGAAGCAGCGCACCTCAGACATAGCACTACAATACAGTGCACTGAAGAAGCACTGCACCTCAGACATAGCACTACAATACAGTGCACTGAAGAAGCACCGCACCTCAGACATAACACTGCAATACAGTGCACAGAAGAAGCATCGCACCACAGACATAACACTGCAATACAGTGCACTGAAGAAGCACCGCACCTCAGACATAACACTCAGACATAACACTGCAATACAGTGCCGACTTCACAACCAAACATCACACATGGCAAAATTACTGCAGACAGAGAGAACTGAGGGGACAGAGCTGTATGACATGCTGCATCAGAAGTAACATCAATCAAGACATTTAACCCCTCGTGGCCAAGGGTGACCTCAGCTGCACCTCCATCCTCTATGGCATCAAACCGTTCCAGAATCAATCAACAAATTACCAAATCTATCACCGGATACCGGATTCTCTCCCGTACATGGAGTCTGTGAGCGCACGTCCCACTGTCCGCAGTCAGAACCCACTCGCAATCTCTAATTAAGTCGCTTTATTAAAACTACAAACCATAACACAGAAAGAGAGAGAGAGAGAGAGACAGTGCCAAAAGAGTCACCAAGAAAAATCATGTGAGACCTCAAAGCATGACACATATATATGTTTTAGCTTACAATGAGTTCTTACATCTATGCATCTTGACGTCTATCTCATCTCTATCTATCTATATTTCTATTATCTATCTATCTATTATCTATCTATTATCTATCTATTATCTATCTATCTATCTATTATCTATCTATCTATCTATCTATCTATCTATCTATCTATCTATCTATTATCTATCTATCTATTATCTATCTATTATCTATCTATCTATCTATTATCTATCTATCTATCTATTATCTATCTATCTATTATCTATCTATCTATTATATTTCTATTATCTATCTATTTATTATCTATTATCTATTATCTATCTATCTATCTATCTATCTATCTATTATCTATCTATCTATCTATCTATCTATCTATCCATCTATTGTTTATTATCTGTCTATTATCTATCTCCTATCTATCTATTCAGCTATCATCTATCTATAAATTATAGTATAGTGAGCAGTACACAGCACACACTTGTTATAATTCTCTAGGGTTAAGTTGATTTCACCTCCTTATAACTATTATATGAACAGATAACAATGCACAGAAATATAATAATGATAACAGTAATAATAGTACAAATAATAATGCTATAACGTAACACACTGTAATAACAATAAATAATAAATAACAATAAATAATAATCTTTATACTATAATGTAACACACTGTAGTAATAATAGTAATAATAAATACTAATCCTTATAGTATAATGTAACACACTGTAATAACAATAAATAATAATCCTAATACTATAATGTAACACACTGTAGTAATAATAGTAATAATGAATAATAATCCTATAACACACTGTAACAGAAGGTCAGCCTTGTGCAGGACCCTGTTACATTGTGTCTCTGGGTCATTGATAGCAGTCAGTGATGAGCCAGGACCGGCTTGTGCTCCAGCCCAGAGTTCTGCCTTGTCTGTGTACAGGGGGTGCAGGAGGGCTGCAGACAATGGGCACCCCCGAGTGTGTCTGTGACCCTGCGCAGCCCCATGGGATAATGCCGGGCATTGTCCTGCAGCAGCCCCATCCATCATGTACAATGGAAGGCTCCATAGATGCCCACTCTCCACATACAATGTATATATAGAATATGGGACCCTACCTCTTTGTTGCTGCCCAGGTCCTGTATACAGATAGGGGGTCCCCTGGCTTGCAGCTACACATGGGGTGCAGTCCAGGGTTAGGGGTGCAGGCAGCAGCCCTGGGCGTATCCTCCAGAGTGCACACTCCACAGCCAGTGCTTGCACCACGCCTCTATAGCCAGCACTGGCTTATTATTCCCACAATTGCTGTCTGTCTTCACTACACAAAGCCCCACCAGCCTCTCCTCCCCTCCTCAGCTGCTGCATGGAGAGACAGATCTGCCTGTCACAGTCCCTGCCTGCCTGCCTGCATGTCACAGCTCAGGGGATGCCCCTAGTAGCTGGCACTGCCTCCCTCCCCTCCCAGATGGAGAACCCCCCACATCATTGATCCTCCTGGTCCTCATCACTGCTGCAGAATCTGGGATGGAAAGCACCACTGCAATAGCCAAGTGCTCAGTGCACTGCCATGGCCAACAGGCAAAAGCAGGGGATGGCATTACATTGTAGGTGTAATCATTGTGTTACAATAGAAAACATGTTTGAAAGGTGCAAACCCTAATTAGTTACTCTGTGACGTCAATAGAGAACAATGGAAACATTCTATCAGGTTTTATGATTGCCGAAGATGCACACAGATAATGCATTTACCAAGAGGGATCACTGATTGGGGGCTTTACCTGCGGTCTGTAATGCAACTGCAAGACAGTTACATGCAACCTCCACCAGGGGGCGCAGGTAAGGGAAAACAGGTAGCATTCACCCTGTAGCACCACAGTGCAAAGCTCAGGGCACCACTAGGAGGCGGCAGAGTAGTCAGACAGGCCGGTCAGCAACAAACAGGAAGACGAAGTACCAGTGGTCACAGCAATGCACGTGGTCAGAGACAAGTCAAAAGTCAGTACCAGACGGAGTTCAAGATCCAAAACGTGAGACAGAAGTCTTAGTCAGGGTACGAGCCAAAGAGTCAAAGCAAGACGGGAAACGCAGTAACAGAGACGGAAAGTAGGAGGCAGGGTTCATAATTCAAGCCGAGTCATACACCGTAGGGAACCACCAAACACACACTAAGTCAGAGACAGGGAAAGGGTCAGGCACAAATATGGGTAGTCAGAGGCAGAAGGATCGCTAGGGTATACCGGTCAGCTGCTCAAGCCAGAGACTGGAGCTATCACTGACAAATGCTACCAGAAATGGCACCAATAAATAGCCACCCACGAACAATAGGGAGACAGGAAAGGTTAACCCCTCCATGAACAGGCCGGGGAAAGAAAGGCAAGAAGCAAACCCCGACCTGGATCATGACACTCTTCTCCTTCAGGCACATGAAATATGGTGGAGCGTAAAGTTAATCATGCCTCTATTTGCTGTACAGTTGAATGCATTCTATTGCTTTCTGCTATCAGTCATTTTACGCTACATAGGGACATTGGTCGTGCAGCATTGCCAGTGGTCTATACTCTGGTAGTCTATACTCCCACACTTTACATACATGGCTGTGAAGGGACCTGTGGATTTTGGTCCTAAGTGGTAATTCACACATGACTTTAATATTGAAGACCACAATACTGGACTGCCGATACACGCTGCAATTTAGTTGTATTGCAACATATTGGAACACTAAAATAGTTGGACAATAGAATGTTTGGTCGAAAGTTGATGGACCAGATTCAATAGAGGACCCTACCCCTCCACACAGATGTAGATTTTTAGTCTAAGAGAGGACTCACAGGTTCCCATACAGATGAAGACTTTATTCTAAGTGAGGATGGCATTGTTAGGTCCTGGTAAACGAGAAATGCCTTATCGTGGCTACCAGGTACACATGAATTGGCCAATTTATGCGCTAATTTTGATTTTCCAAGTCAGTACGAATATAGCGTTACCGAATATGTGATTTTCCAAATATAGGAGTTAAAAAATTCTGAAATTTGTAACTAAAAATTAAAATTGGTTTGTGTCGCCTTTTTCTGAGACCAGTAACTTTTGTATTTTTCATTTGATGGAGCTGTGTTATGGTTCTCAATGGCAAGAGAACATAGCCCAGCAAACATAAGTACCAGCTCTTGGAAGGATGGAAACTAAACTGACCATGAACTAAACCTGCCGCACAACTAACAGTAGCCGGGTAGCGTTGCCTACGTTTTTTATCCCTAGACGCCCAGCGCCGGCCGGAGGACTAACTAATCCTGGCAGAGGAAAATACAGTCCTGGCTCACCTCTAGAGAAATTTCCCCGATAGGCAGACAGAGGCCCCCACATATATTGGCGGTGATTTTAGATGAAATGACAAACGTAGTATGAAAATAGGTTTAGCAAAATTGAGGTCCGCTTACTAGATAGCAGGAAGACAGAAAGGGCACTTTCATGGTCAGCTGAAAACCCTATCAAAATACCATCCTGAAATTACTTTAAGACTCTAGTATTAACTCATAACATCAGAGTGGCAATTTCAGATCACAAGAGCTTTCCAGACACAGAAACGAAACTACAGCTGTGAACTGGAACAAAATGCAAAAACAAACGAGGACTAAAGTCCAACTTAGCTGGGAGTTGTCTAGCAGCAGGAACATGCACAGAAAGGCTTCTGATTACAATGTTGACCGGCATGGAAGTGACAGAGGAGCAAGGTTAAATAGCGACTCCCACATCCTGATGGAAACAGGTGAACAGAGGGGATGATGCACACCAGTTCAATTCCACCAGTGGCCACCGGGGGAGCCCAAAATCCAATTTCACAACAGTACCCCCCCCTCAAGGAGGGGGCACCGAACCCTCACCAGAACCACCAGGGCGATCAGGATGAGCCCTATGAAAGGCACGGACCAGATCGGAGGCATGAACATCAGAGGCAGTCACCCAAGAATTATCCTCCTGACCGTATCCCTTCCATTTGACCAGATACTGGAGTTTCCGTCTGGAAACACGGGAGTCCAAGATTTTTTCCACAACGTACTCCAACTCGCCCTCAACCAACACCGGAGCAGGAGGCTCAATGGAAGGCACAACCGGTACCTCATACCTGCGCAACAATGACCGATGAAAAACATTATGAATAGAAAAAGATGCAGGGAGGTCCAAACGGAAGGACACAGGGTTAAGAATCTCCAATATCTTGTACGGGCCGATGAACCGAGGCTTAAACTTAGGAGAAGAAACCCTCATAGGGACAAAACGAGAAGACAACCACACCAAGTCCCCAACAAAAAGCCGAGGACCAACCCGACGCCGGCGGTTGGCAAAAAGCTGAGTCTTCCCCTGGGACAACTTCAAATTGTCCACTACCTGCCCCCAAATCTGATGCAACCTCTCCACCACAGCATCCACTCCAGGACAATCCGAAGATTCCACCTGACCAGAAGAAAATCGAGGATGAAACCCCGAATTACAGAAAAAAGGAGACACCAAGATGGCAGAGCTGGCCCGATTATTGAGGGCAAACTCCGCTAAAGGCAAAAAAGCAACCCAATCATCCTGATCTGCAGACACAAAACACCTCAAATATGTCTCCAAGGTCTGATTCGTCCGCTCGGTCTGGCCATTAGTCTGAGGATGGAAAGCAGACGAGAAAGACAAATCTATGCCCATCCTAGCACAGAATGCTCGCCAAAATCTAGACACGAATTGGGTTCCTCTGTCAGAAACGATATTCTCCGGAATACCATGCAAACGGACCACATTTTGAAAAAACAGAGGAACCAACTCGGAAGAAGAAGGCAACTTAGGCAGGGGAACCAAATGGACCATCTTAGAGAAACGGTCACACACCACCCAGATGACAGACATCTTCTGAGAAACAGGAAGATCCGAAATAAAATCCATAGAGATGTGCGTCCAGGGCCTCTTCGGGATAGGCAAGGGCAACAACAATCCACTAGCCCGAGAACAACAAGGCTTGGCCCGAGCACAAACGTCACAAGACTGCACAAAGCCTCGCACATCTCGAGACAGGGAAGGCCACCAGAAGGACCTTGCCACCAAATCCCTGGTACCAAAGATTCCAGGATGACCTGTCAACGCAGAAGAATGAACCTCAGAAATGACTTTACTGGTCCAATCATCAGGAACAAACAGTCTACCAGGTGGGCAACGATCAGGTCTATCCGCCTGAAACTCCTGCAAGGCCCGCCGCAGGTCTGGAGAAACGGCAGACAATATCACTCCATCCTTAAGGATACCTGTAGGTTCAGAGTTACCAGGGGAGTCAGGCTCAAAACTCCTAGAAAGGGCATCCGCCTTAACATTCTTAGAACCCGGCAGGTAGGACACCACAAAATTAAACCGAGAGAAAAACAACGACCAGCGCGCCTGTCTAGGATTCAGGCGTCTGGCGGACTCAAGATAAATTAGATTTTTGTGGTCAGTCAATACCACCACCTGATGTCTAGCCCCCTCAAGCCAATGACGCCACTCCTCAAAAGCCCACTTCATGGCCAAAAGCTCCCGATTCCCAACATCATAATTCCGCTCGGCGGGCGAAAATTTACGCGAGAAAAAGGCACAAGGTCTCATCACGGAGCAGTCGGAACTTCTCTGCGACAAAACTGCCCCAGCTCCGATTTCAGAAGCGTCGACCTCAACCTGAAAAGGAAGAGCAACATCAGGCTGACGCAACACAGGGGCGGAAGAAAAGCGGCGCTTAAGCTCCCGAAAGGCCTCCACAGCAGCAGGGGACCAATCAGCAACATCAGCACCCTTCTTAGTCAAATCAGTCAATGGTTTAACAACATCAGAAAAACCAGCAATAAATCGACGATAAAAGTTAGCAAAGCCCAAAAATTTCTGAAGACTCTTAAGAGAAGAGGGTTGCGTCCAATCACAAATAGCCTGAACCTTGACAGGATCCATCTCGATGGAAGAGGGGGAAAAAATATATCCCAAAAAGGAAATCTTTTGTACCCCAAAAACGCACTTAGAACCCTTCACACACAAGGAATTAGACCGCAAAACCTGAAAAACCCTCCTGACCTGCTGGACATGAGAGTCCCAGTCATCCGAAAAAATCAAAATATCATCCAGATACACAATCATAAATTTATCCAAATAATCACGGAAAATGTCATGCATAAAGGACTGAAAGACTGAAGGGGCATTTGAAAGACCAAAAGGCATCACCAAATACTCAAAGTGGCCCTCGGGCGTATTAAATGCGGTCTTCCACTCATCCCCCTGCTTAATTCGCACCAAATTATACGCCCCACGGAGATCTATCTTAGAGAACCACTTGGCCCCCTTTATGCGAGCAAACAAATCAGTCAGCAGTGGCAACGGATATTGATATTTAACCGTGATTTTATTCAAAAGCCGATAATCAATACACGGTCTTAAAGAGCCATCTTTCTTAGCCACAAAGAAAAAACCGGCTCCTAAGGGAGATGACGAAGGACGAATATGTCCCTTTTCCAAGGACTCCTTTATATATTCTCGGATAGCAGCATGTTCAGGCACAGACAGATTAAATAAACGACCCTTAGGGTATTTACTACCCGGAATCAAATCTATGGCACAATCGCACTCCCGGTGCGGAGGTAATGAACCAAGCTTAGGTTCTTCAAAAACGTCACGATATTCAGTCAAGAATTCAGGAATCTCAGAGGGAATAGATGATGAAATGGAAACCACAGGTACGTCCCCATGCGTCCCCTTACATCCCCAGCTTAACACAGACATAGCTTTCCAGTCAAGGACTGGGTTATGAGATTGCAGCCATGGCAATCCCAGCACCAACACATCATGTAGGTTATACAGCACAAGAAAGCGAATAATCTCCTGATGATCCGGATTAATCCGCATAGTTACTTGTGTCCAGTATTGTGGTTTATTACTAGCCAATGGGGTGGAGTCAATCCCCTTCAGGGGTATAGGAGTTTCAAGAGGCTCCAAATCATACCCACAGCGTTTGGCAAAGGACCAATCCATAAGACTCAAAGCGGCGCCAGAGTCGACATAGGCATCCGCGGTAATAGATGATAAAGAACAAATCAGGGTCACAGATAGAATAAACTTAGACTGTAAAGTGCCAATTGAAACAGACTTATCAAGCTTCTTAGTACGCTTAGAGCATGCTGATATAACATGAGTTGAATCACCGCAATAGAAGCACAACCCATTTTTTCGTCTTAAATTCTGCCGTTCACTTCTGGACAGAATTCTATCACATTGCATATTCTCTGGCGTCTTCTCAGTAGACACCGCCAAATGGTGCACAGGTTTGCGCTCCCGCAGACGCCTATCGATCTGGATAGCCATTGTCATGGACTCATTCAGACCCGCAGGCACAGGGAACCCCACCATAACATCCTTAATGGCATCAGAGAGACCCTCTCTGAAATTCGCCGCCAGGGCGCACTCATTCCACTGAGTAAGCACAGCCCATTTACGGAATTTCTGGCAGTATATTTCAGCTTCGTCTTGCCCCTGAGATAGGGACATCAAGGCCTTTTCCGCCTGAAGCTCTAACTGAGGTTCCTCATAAAGCAACCCCAAGGCCAGAAAAAACGCATCCACATTGAGCAACGCAGGATCCCCTGGAGCCAATGCAAAAGCCCAATCCTGAGGGTCGCCCCGGAGCAAGGAAATCACAATCCTGACCTGCTGAGCAGGATCTCCAGCAGAGCGAGATTTCAGGGACAAAAACAACTTGCAATTATTTTTGAAATTTTGAAAGCAAGATCTATTCCCCGAGAAAAATTCAGGCAAAGGAATTCTAGGTTCAGATATAGGAACATGAACAACAAAATCTTGTAAATTTTGAACTTTCGTGGTGAGATTATTCAAACCTGCAGCTAAACTCTGAATATCCATTTTAAACAGGTGAACACAGAGCCATTCCAGGATTAGAAGGAGAGAGAGAGAGAGAAAGGCTGCAATATAGGCAGACTTGCAAGAGATTCAATTACAAGCACACTCAGAACTGAAGGAAAAAAAAAAAAAAAAAAAATCTTCAGCAGACTTCTCTTTTCTCTCCTTTCTCTGTCAATTAATTTAACCCTTTTTGGGCCGGTCAAACTGTTATGGTTCTCAATGGCAAGAGAACATAGCCCAGCAAACATAAGTACCAGCTCTTGGAAGGATGGAAACTAAACTGACCATGAACTAAACCTGCCGCACAACTAACAGTAGCCGGGTAGCGTTGCCTACGTTTTTTATCCCTAGACGCCCAGCGCCGGCCGGAGGACTAACTAATCCTGGCAGAGGAAAATACAGTCCTGGCTCACCTCTAGAGAAATTTCCCCGATAGGCAGACAGAGGCCCCCACATATATTGGCGGTGATTTTAGATGAAATGACAAACGTAGTATGAAAATAGGTTTAGCAAAATTGAGGTCCGCTTACTAGATAGCAGGAAGACAGAAAGGGCACTTTCATGGTCAGCTGAAAACCCTATCAAAATACCATCCTGAAATTACTTTAAGACTCTAGTATTAACTCATAACATCAGAGTGGCAATTTCAGATCACAAGAGCTTTCCAGACACAGAAACGAAACTACAGCTGTGAACTGGAACAAAATGCAAAAACAAACGAGGACTAAAGTCCAACTTAGCTGGGAGTTGTCTAGCAGCAGGAACATGCACAGAAAGGCTTCTGATTACAATGTTGACCGGCATGGAAGTGACAGAGGAGCAAGGTTAAATAGCGACTCCCACATCCTGATGGAAACAGGTGAACAGAGGGGATGATGCACACCAGTTCAATTCCACCAGTGGCCACCGGGGGAGCCCAAAATCCAATTTCACAACAGAGCTGTGCCAAAGCTTGTTTTTTTGGTGTTGACTTACGGTATACTTTAGTTTCTATTGTTACCATTCTGAGGTGCACATCACATTTTGATCAGTACCTTTTAATCACCACTTTTTAGTCACCACCTTTTAATCACCACATTTTGATCACCACATTCTGATCACCACCTTTTGATAATCACATTTTGATCACCACCTTTTGATCACAACTTTTTGATCACAACTTTTTGATCACAACCTTGTGATCACCACGTTTGATCAACACATTTTGATCACCATGTTTTGATCACCGCGTTTTGATCATCACATTTTGATCACCACATTTTGATCACCATATTTTAATCACCACCTTTTGATCACAACTTTTTGATCACCACCTTTTGATCACCACATTTCGATCACCACCTTTTGATCACCACGTTTTGATCAATACATTTTGATCACCACCTTTTGATCACCACTTTTTGATCACAACACTTTTAACACCACCTTTTGATCACCGCCTTTTCATCACTACATTTTGATCACCACATTTTGATCACCACCTTTTGAGCACCACATTTTGATCACCACTTTTTGATCACTACAATTTGATCGCCACATTTTGATCACCACCTTTTGAGCACTACATTTTGATCACCACCTTTCGAGCACTACATTTTGATCACCATCTTTCGATCATCACATTTTGATAACCACTTTTCAATCATCACAGTTTGATCACCACTTTTTGATTACCATATTTTGTCACCACTCACCACCTTTCGATCATCACATTTTGATCGCCACATTTTTATCACTACCTTTTGATCACCACCTTTTGATCTCCACATTTTGATCATCACCTTTTGCTCACCACATTTTGATCACTAGCTCCGATTGCTGCTGATAAAGGCAGGTACCTAGCCCGCATGGTGCGATCCCAGCTCCTGAGCTGATTCCATAAACTTACAACCCCATGATATACAATTGTGTTCCAGAGGAGGGATGATTTTATCATTGACGCACTTTGACATTGTGCCTCTTGGAAATGTAACCATTATGCTGGAGTGCAAATAGAGAAAAACTTGTCACCAGGGATCCAAAGAAAATACTCCTGTTTGTTTCTGGGTTTGGTGCATGGACAACTCCAGTCCGGTTCCTGAGCCTGCAGCTGTGGAGGAATGGCAAGGGTCCAGCATCCGCAGGTAACATGTAGTTAAAATTTACATTTTATTTTGAATTAGTCAGGAAGAAAAATAAATTGAAAGCCAAAAGTAGCATAGGAACACCAGGTCTACAGGTTTCGATTCATTCTTCAAAGAATAGCAAAGTCTGAGTTCACAAACTATCTCAGCCAATTTTCTTCAGGGCTTTGTACACCCCGTGGCCGGTATAAAAAACTATTTCTACCTTGCTTATGCCCACTAGATTGCGGAATTCATGGGAATGCACATAAAATCTGCTCCCTAGCTCGGTACGCTTGCTCCCTAGTCCGGTGCTCTTGCTCCCTAGTCCGGTGCTCTTGCTCCCTACTTCGGTGCTCTTGCGCCCTAGTCCGGTGTGCTACACCAACAGATTGTGGCAGGAATCTGTCTGTACCTTCTTCCCCTCTTTACATTAAACTACTTGGCTGATCAAGGTCTGCTCATTTATGGTGTTGGAGGACTCTCAGGTCAGAAGAGATCATCAATGTATGGATGAATTTAGACATCTCTTGTTCCATTGTACGGAAAGATTTTGGGTCTAAACTTCTCATCTTGGTCATCATATCTCTCAAATATTTCACTAGATGGGATCCAAATAAAATAAACTCTCATCCCTGATACAGTGTAGATATTCTGTACGATCTATAATTTAGGTGACAGCGTATTCTTTCAGTATAATTCTGCGCACTGACTCAGCAAAGCTCAGGACAGCAATCACTTAATCATTTATAAGACTCATCTCAGAGTTGCTACTTGGCGAATATGTTCAGGTTCCTGATATCGTATATTTTATTCAGTGCTGTGGATTTAATTAGTCAGGATTTCCGAGGATAGATGGTGATCCTTCTATTTTCCTTAAAGGAATACTCCAGATCTGGAGGCATTGGGGATCATAGCTAAACTGTTCCCCATTAAATGGAATATATCATAGAAATACAACAATTTTTTATATTTTTATATTATTATTATTATTATTTTTTAATTGTGAATAATGTTTTGAATTTATCACAATGGCTTTAAAACAAAATTACAAATCTTGTTATTTTGACAGGAGCTTGTCTAAAATCATTTCCTCTTCTTTGAGAAAATGCACATGTACATTAGCAACAATGAACACACTCAGAGCGTATGTGTTGCATTGTTGCATCTAATATGCATGTGAAAAGTTAATATGAGCTGTGATAACACCTATTGGGAATGCTGGATCCTGTGTTAACAGCTGTGTATAGAGATATTGCCTGTCATTTTTATCCTGCCTGTGATGATAATGAGACTTCTGCAAAGTCTTCTGTAAAGAACAGGAAGTATGAGGCTGAAATAGCTCCCAGTGTCCATTATGAAAATTTAACTTTTTTTTTTTACAGATTGTAATTTGAAAAGGAAACACATAAAAAAAAGAAACATACATGTATCACAATGACGTCTTTCAGGCATTTCAGGTTTTCAAAGAAGTGAAGCAATTAAAGGAAGTGACCCGACCATTCTTTTGCACACTTCCGCTTGGAAGACGCTCAATAGTTTATATGAAAGTGAATAAACAAAACAAACAAAAAAGGACAGAAACAGTGATCGGAGACTTTGTTCAGAGTTTCATCGGATTTTCATCTGAAGTTGAAGCTTTATCAGATTTTCTTGGATGAAAAAAGAAAAAAAAAGTTTATCTACTTCTCCTATATAGCAGTCTTTGAAAAACGGGCAGCACTCGGATGGCATCTGAGTGCAGTCCTATTTTTCACTGACCCATAGACTTGCATTGTCGATTTTGATCTGACACTCGGAACAACATCGGACATGATTTTTCAGTCCGAAAAAAAAATCTGACATAATAGGTACGAGTTTTATCCGTGAAAAAACCCAGATAGAACTCGTAAGTGAATATCTGTATGAGCCCTAATAATTCTTGATGGGGTCACACTAATAAAATGGAAGTTTAGCGTTACAGACATCAATTTTCATGAACGAGTTTGTCATTGATAGAACTCGTACCTATAATATTCTAGGAGGCCGTTCACACGTCCGTGTGTTTTTGTGGTCCGTGAGGTCCACTCCCCCCCAAAACAGATGCAGATGACCAATTTTGACCCAAGTCTCAGACCAATGTCGCCAATACAAGTTTCATAGGAGAAGTTTGAGAAAACTTTTTGCATGCCAAAAAACCTTAAAAACTCTAATGGTAAAAACTGATGAAGAAAGTCGGTCGCCCGAGAAAAACCACTGACGTCTGAATGAGGCTTTTGTGAACAAATATTCTATTGCTGTTCAGCAATCGCTTATGGGCAATCGCTTCGTGTAAATGGTTCTTATGATGACAGACATGAAATTAAAAGAAGTGTTGAACAATAGGGTCCTGGGCTGACTGCTCTCTACAGACAGGATATGTGCGGGGACTCTGGACGTGTTCCATTAATCATACTTATACAGAAGAGAATGGACGATCGATCCTACAGGATGTAAATAAACAATACGATCCATGTAGCCAAGACCCCTGGGAATGGTCTTAAGAACTGACCTTAAAGGGACGCTAAACCATGAAACATAGTCTGCAGACTTTTGTGCCCTAGATCAGTTCTACTTTGTGCTGGTGGCGCAGCCCCTTAACCAAGTGGTGGGGTGTAACAATTTATTGTTCTACTGCTAACAAGGCAGTGGGGGGAGGCTCCTGCTGCAGTCAGTTGTCTAAAGAACACCACACCCATGCCATACACGCACCTTCCGATACATGCAGGTTTGGCCAACTTTAGTCTACTAACGTTGGCCAATCTTGCCTATATTGGCAGGGTAAGCTTACAACCTAATGTTCCGGAGGGACCCCGACTCTCCCCGACAGAAAATGATGGGACAGATAAGGATCTTTCATATCCGATTTCACCAATCTTTTTGTTCTCGGTGAGATAAGCCACCGCCAGAGGATTTGGCAGAGACACCGCTTCCGTTTACTTAAGAGTTTTCCTTAAAGCATAGGTTAAGTTCAAAGTCATTGTGTTCTGCCGAAAATTTACAAAATTTCACATGATATTTCGTAAATTTTGTCACACCTAAAGGTGTAACTCTTTTTCTAGAGCACTTACTCCAGTTTCTACTCCACCCCTACTGAAGCGATCTTTCTTTTAATTTTTTGCAATTTTCTAAAAAGTCATAAATCAACTTAATTATCTAAAAACATCTTGCTCGCTAAACCACTACAACTTTGTCTAAAAAACAAAAAACAAAAGCAAAAAAAAACCTGTCGGATGAAAACCACAAAAAGTTGCAATTTCCTAAAAATAATTGGAGTCAAAGCAATAATAACTGAACCCCTATGTGTTTAGTACTAGAAAAAGGAGAAGAGTAACCTAAATAATGGACATATTGGGGTTCAAGGATTAACCGGGACATTTTTAACGTTTCTTATCTTTGCGGCTGTTTGCTGTTATTTGCGCTTTGTCCAATTTTTGACAAATTTGGAGCATCTTTAAATACAATCGCAACTTTTCTTATTTTGCTTCCTAAATCTATAATTTAATTTGTTTTGCTAACCTCGTCGATTTGTTAAAAGTGGCGTGAGTGGAGCCATATCGCAAGAAGTCTGAAATTTTTGCACAAAAACGTAGTGCACCGAATTTTTTACTTTTTAATGTCGTAAAACTGGTGCAAGAGTTTTAATGCCTGATAATCCAATGTCTGGTATGTCCCTGGGGGCAATGCCTATGTCCTCTCTCTATGCCTGCCAGTTCTGTATTATGGTGCTGAAGTTACCGAGTGTGCCATTGTGCCGCAATCTATTGACAATCAATAGCTCCGTTATACCGCCTGCATTGGAAAATGCAAATTTTTTTAT
This sequence comes from Ranitomeya variabilis, assembly GCF_051348905.1. Taxonomy (NCBI): domain Eukaryota; kingdom Metazoa; phylum Chordata; class Amphibia; order Anura; family Dendrobatidae; genus Ranitomeya; species Ranitomeya variabilis. The sequence goes on from NC_135239.1 coordinate 199,877,955, forward strand.
TTTTTTCTTTTATTTATTTATTTATTTTTCTTCTTTTTTTTTGGAAAATGCAATTTTAAAGCTTGTTCCTAGTTAACCCAGCAGATGTATTCTCAACCACGTTGTCCTACCAGCCCTGAAACATTTACTGATTGCGGTTTTATCAGCACGTACCGTAGTTCCAGCCGGTACCAGCCCATACACAAAGGGAGTGGAAACGTAATCAGCACAAATTAGCATTCCGCTTATTGTAGAAATTCGCTGTCATTGTGCAGCAGCTGTGGGCAGGCTCCTTGTCAGATCCTGCGCTCGCCTTTCTTCAATCAGCTCTCCTTCCTACCGTATCCATTGGCCATACATCACTTACACAATAGGTTTTCATATGCACGCTCGCCATCATTTTTCTAGCGACTCGTTAGAACATTTGCCAGCTTTTCTAGAAGAATTGTGCTTGGAACGAGAAGGATGATGTCCAGCCCTGACCTGCTCCTGTTTACAGACTGATATCCCCACTGGCAGCATTTATAGTGGGAATGATTAAAGGGATCATAAGCAGCTTTAAGATAAAGAATACTAATTCCTTTCAGAGCCTTGTTAACGTTGTACGTTATTGGAGTCATTATCCCCGCACTGGAGCGTGCACAAACGGGGATGTTTTAAGCAGAGAAGAAAAATTGAGTAGCCATAAACCACAGGGTGAAGAAAAAACAAGAGCTTTATTGACAAATAAACATTAAAATATCAAGTACCAAATTTTGCGGTCATGAGAACAAAAGGAGGAACAACCAATGGAGGGGCAAACTATAATCAGAGGTAATGTAATAGGGTTAGAAACACCCAGTTAATGTCAATTTTATAGGTGCTCAGTTCTGCATATAGTCCAGTAGACCTGAATAAAGAAAGTGCACATGCATGGAGATAAAGTGCTAATGACAAGTATGGAGGCATGAGTGACATGCATGGAGTGGTGTCCTGATCAAGCCAAACAAGTGTATCACAGCCTAAAGTTCCAGCATGTGTCTCCCAAGTGTATATTGACCATGTCACATAGATACAATCTAACACTTACCCATATGGAAGTAGAATGGAGTGCCCCACGCAGCCCCGACGCGCGTTTCGCTAATGCTTTTTCAAGGGGACTTGTGGACATTTTGCAAATTCATATCGCATTATCTAAGCAAAAGGGCATAACTATAGGGGGTAAGGGCAAAAAGTCCTTCTGCCCCATATGAGGAGACCCAGTGCAATCTCCAGGCTTATGCAGTCACTTGGGCGACACAGTCCCCATCGGTCCCTCTTCTCTTTCATATGTTTTCTCCTCGCCTTCCATGAGACCTAACTGGTTCATTTTTCGATTACTAGTGCTATATCAGGGCTGTTGTTATCATTGCCATTTTGGCGTCTTCATGACTTTCTGATCTCTTTTTCCTGTTTTGAGACGCAAAAAATGCAATTCTGCCATTTTTGTTTTGTTTCTGCATTTTCAACATTTGGGATAAATATGACTGATATTTTATCAGTTAAGTTAGACAAGCAATGATACTTAATAAAATATGCATTTTTTTTTAGATTTTTTTTTACCTTCTGGAAAAAGGAATATGTTATGAACCTTCATGCTTTTTTATTATTATTTTTTAACTAGTTTCCTTTTTTTTTTTTGGTCTCCTTTAGAGACTTAAACCTTTGATCAATCATCGCTTGTATTATACACTGCAATACTATAACATTGCAACATATTGTAAAATGAGCGATCTCCTGTGACGTCCATAAAGAGGAAGGGCTTCACAAGTATTTCGACATGACAGACAAGGGGTAGTCCTCAGTAGGTCCTCCCTTCTGCCAAGACAATGCCATCATCACTGACAGTCATGTGGAGGGCCGATGTGCGTTGGAAGGGACACTTGATCCTCATTTTCAACCTCTTAAATGCCGCTGTCATGATTGAAAGTATCTAAGAGGCTGACCTGCTGTGATCAGAGCTCCATGTGCCACCATTGACCTTGGTCAGCCTTGAGGAGCCGGTTCTAGAAATGATGCATCATAGTTGGGGGCTCTGATTCAGATTGCGCTTTACAGGACTGACTGCTTCATGGTCCTTTACCCCTAGATGTGGGATAAGCTGTGGGCCAGTTGGGCAGTATCCACTAGTCGACTTTAGTCCAAAAGTTTGGTCCAGGTACCCGAACTTGAACCAGAACCTGAACATCATTGAATTATATTGGGACCCGAACTTTGGAGATGGAAAAGTCTCTCTCTCTCTTTCCCCCCGGGACTCCGAACTTTGCAGCACACATTGGGGATAAGTCCGTGTTCAGCGTTTAGCACCAGACAGTGACTGTCCGGAAGAAATCCCAAACTTTTAAGTTCGGGTTCGCTCATCTCTAGTCCTGAATGATGAAACACTTCTAACAATGTCTGGCTGAACACTTTCTGCCCCTTGAGATAAACATACATGCTTTGCTGATTCGAGCGTGCATGTTTATGTTGTTGTTGTTTTTTTTTAACGAGTGATGTATCTGATCTGTCACCGCACCGCAGAGAATGGAACTGACTAATCTTCCTTCGAAATTGCAAACGGGACCCAATGTCGGCCATCATTTTGAATTCTATAGCCAGGAAGCTGATCCCTAAATTTTTCTCTAGGTTGACCTCCTACAACTGCCACGACCACCAAGAAAATGAAATAATCAACACAAATGACACAATGCAGCAAAAATACAAATACGAAGCATCCAACAAATGTAGGCAATGGGGTGTCCGGCCTGGGGCACAGTCTGCCACCGCAGCAGACACTTACACGGAAACATCTCGGTTATACTGTTTGATATAAATGTCTTCTTATTGAAGTATACAATACATTTGATAAGCGAGGGAATCGTGCACATCCTACACTACCAAACTGGGACATTCTTACTCCTGACTCGTGTCAGCCACGTGAAAGCCAGCTGTAGACAGAGCCGACATGTCTTCTGCCAAGTCCTGGAAACGATCCCGTATTCAGTCCAATGACATCTGCTGTGTGACATAATGGCCTGTTGTCACATAGAGCGCTATTCACACACAGATTACCCTCCTGCTTCTTTTTTCTATGTCGGGTATAATGTGAAGCGTCTTCATTCCGTGAGATATAATATTTCCATCTGTGTCTGAATTAGTGGATATGACGCACCGCCTTGTGAGATGCAGGGCCTGGTATCTCGGAGGATGGCTCTAACAATCCCTAGGTTCGGTGGCAATTATAAAGGGGGGAGACGACGGATATATGACACTGAGAGTTATGTTGATGCCCACAAGGTATGAGGCCGCGAATGAAAAAAGCATACACCGGGGGTCCCGTGCAAACTTGAAAGATGAACTTTACTGAAGACTGGTAACAATTCTTATTTTTACAATATAACAGTCATGGGTAGCCCATAAACTTTTTCTTACACATTGTGACGGTCAAAGCCTTTTCTCGGTCCTGGCCTTGGGAGGATGGTGGTAACTTTCCATTTGACTAACTGTGCTGCGTGAAGGGGGAGGATCAAACTGACCTTAATCGGATCGGAGTATCCGGGGAATCTGTTGCGCAGTTCTGCAGTTCCTTCTCTTGTCTCAGCACTCTGTTGCGGTACAAGCGGGGCACTCCGAATAGGGTGCTATTTGTGCTCCCCGCTTGTTCCAATCCAGGAGCCCCAATTTTCTACCTTCTCTCCTCACCAAAACCGCCCGTAAAAAGCCACCTTTTTCGTTCCCCACGCACCACCTTCAACTGCCACTTGTTTTCAAATCAGAGAAACAAGTTGCAATGCCAAACTAAGGCAGAAGAGGGCAGCATAGTACTACAAGTTGTAATACCAAAACAAGGCAGGAGAGGGCAGCATAGTATTAAATAATTTACCTCCTCCTAAGGCAAGATGGGGAGCCGGTGTCACAAGCGTAATCATGTAAGGAATAGAGAACACACTTACCATATGACATATAACATACATTAGTAATGGTTTTTCTGGTCACTTCAGATTCACCTGGTGGTATTAGCTGTATTCTAGGAGGACCTTCAATTAAATAATAGGCAACTGCCTAACTAGAAATCACCTAATATATGGAAATACTCAGATCTGCTCCCCTTATAAGATCTCATGGCCAGGGTGCTACAATTCCTCCAAATGCTGGTCACTAAATGTCTCCTACTGGCTGTTGTGACATGTAAATCATCTTTAGCAGCAGGGACACCGAGACGGATTACAAGTGGGTGAGGGTCTTTTTCTTTTAACAGTAAGTGGGGGAGGGTCTTTGTCTCTCTACTGGAAGCGGGGGAGGGTCTTTGTCTTTCTACTGGAAGCGAGGGAGGGTATTTGTCTCTCTACTAGAAGCAGAGGAGGGTCTTTGTCTCTCTACTGGAAGCAGAGGAGGGTCTTTGTCTCTCTACTGGAAGCGGAAGAGGGTCTTTGTATCTCTAATGGAAGCAGAGGAGGGTCTTTGTCTCTCTACTGGAAGCGGAGGAGGGTCTTTGTCTCTCTACTGGAAGCGGAGGTGGGTCTTTGTCTCTCTACTGGAAGCGGGGGAGGGTATTTGTATCTCTACTGGAAGCGGGGGAGGGTCTTTGTCTCTCTACTGGAAGCGGAGGAGGGTTTTTTGTCTTTCTACTAGAAGCAGAGGAGGGTCTTTGTCTCTCTACTGGAAGCAGAGGAGGGTCTTTGTCTCTCTACTGGAAGCAGAGGAGGGTATTTGTATCTCTACTGGAAGCAGAGGAGGGTCTTTGTCTCTCTACTGAAAGCAGAGGAGGGTCTTTGTCTCTCTACTGAAAGCAGAGGAGGGTATTTGTATCTCTACTGGAAGCGGGGGGAGGGTTTTTGTCTCTAATAGAAAGTGGGGAGGATCTTTGTCTCCCTACTGGAAGCAGAGGAGGGTCTTTTTCTCTCTACTGGAAGCGGAGGAGGGTTTTTTGTCTTTCTACTAGAAGCAGAGGAGGGTCTTTGTCTCTCTACTGGAAGCAGAGGAGGGTCTTTGTCTCTCTACTGGAAGCAGAGGAGGGTATTTGTATCTCTACTGGAAGCAGAGGAGGGTCTTTGTCTCTCTACTGAAAGCAGAGGCGGGTCTTTGTCTCTCTACTGAAAGCAGAGGAGGGTCTTTGTCTCTCTACTGAAAGCAGAGGAGGGTATTTGTATCTCTACTGGAAGCGGGGGGAGGGTTTTTGTCTCTAATAGAAAGTGGGGAGGATCTTTGTCTCCCTACTGGAAGCAGAGGAGGGTCTTTTTCTCTTAACAGAAAGTGGGGAGGGTCTTTATCTCCCTACAGAAAGTTGGCGAGTGTCTATGTTAACACAAAGTGGGGAACGTCTTGGTCTTTGCTCTTACTTTCCAATCTGCCAATGTGCATAAAGACATAATAGAAAGTACAATAACTGTACTGTGATCTCTTGTGCGATATGCAGGCCTGGTATCTACCACTATATGTCACTATGTCATATCATATCAGTGTTGGTGTTTGTATAGAGATTTTTTAATAGTAACAGCGCGGTCATCTGCCGAGGTTCTCCTACATCCACTATTAGGGTGTGCCACCATATTTGTAATCAGGGTTACCACTCAGAAGTTTCCCCCACCCTGTACCAAAAACCCTAGCTGATGGTCGTGGTCTTAGGTTTGTAAGTGTGAATTCTGGGCGACAGCTTTCATAGCTGCCACTGTAATGGTGACCTTATTGGTTGTCGCCAATATACCTAACAAACCGTTTACTGAAGCCTCTGGGCGCTGATTTAGACATCTGCCCTGAGGCTGCAGGATTTAGTTTATGGTTCTCCTCTCTTATCAGTTCCTCCTGACTTCAGACCTTCCATCCTCTTCCATGTTTTCTTCCTCTGTGTATTGTAAAAGTAGGAAGCCGGGATTTAGGGATTATTTCATGGTGTGAATGTAGCCGCTTCCTCTTCAGCGCACTGGTAATGTATTCTACCTACTTTCTCCCATGCCCCTCGTGCCGCTGATTATTCAGGACCTGCTTATCTCTGTGCCCAGCTCCAGCACGCGGACACACTCTGCATATTATATTTCAGCTGTCGCAGTGTTATCAGTCTTTGCCTAGAACTGGACTGACCATTCTGCAGCCTTAATTAAAGGGTTTTTCCTCTTTAAGTTGTGGCATATCACTAGGACGTGTTCTAGCCTCCTAATCATTTGGCCTAGGTCCACCACCAATCCCCCACCTAGCATCACTAAGTCTATTTTTCTGATTCATAGCTGCAAATACTCTGCCTTTTGGCCAAGATCAAGCGTAGTATTGCTCAAAATGGCCTGGGTCACCCTAGTAGGACGGGGTAAGGTGAGCTGAGTAGTAAACTGGGTGGCCAATACAGTCACCCAGTGAAAATCTTGGCCCTCCAAGATCGAAGCTATTAAGTCATGTAGGTTTGATTGCCCGAGGTGTGACGCTCACCAGGAATGGTGACCCTGGGGTGCCTTAACTCACCGGGCGTGAGAAACCCCCTTGAGTTTATGATCCTTCAGTTTTTCATACTTTTTGAACACACTCTTTTCCACGCCTTGTGCTATGATGGGAAATTTTTCGATTCCACGTCGAAGGTCTGCCTAGGATTACATCTGCACTTGTTGGCCTAATGCATATTGATCTGTATGTATTGCAACATACTATTATTTGTTTAATATGATGTGATTTTTATGTCTGCATGCATATTGTTCATCTGTTAACAAAGTTAAAAAAAAAAAAAATGGAGTCCTCATGTACAGACAGGATGCTCCTCCTCCTCCTTCCCTCTGAGCACATTTCTTGTGTGTGGAATTGAAACTAAAAGTCACAGCATATCTCTCTCTCAGTAACCAGATTGATCCTGTTCTCATGTTGTATGCTGAATGTTCTTAGTTCTTAATAAATGAACATTCTCTGTTGCTCATTGTGGACATCACGCTGATTAACCCGCTGCTAACAGGTTATCGGCCCAGAAGCCAAAGCAATCCCAAACCTGCAGAGCACAGAGATAGAAAGACAACAGCAAACTGAGAAGAAGTAAAATGGCTGCCAGCAGCAACTCAACAAAGTTTACAGTGCCAAGCCTGAATAACCAGAACTACCAATCCTGGAAATTCAAGGTGAAGATGCTGCTGATAAGAGAAGGTACGTGGAAATACACTCAGGACCCTAAGCCTGACCCAGTACCACAGGAATGGCTAGAAATGGATCAGAAAGCACAGAGCACCATATCACTCAGTATAGAGGATGATCAGATTGTGCATGTGTGCAAGTGTGAATCTGCAAAGGAAATGTGGGAGCAGCTGCAGAAAGTGCATGAGAGAATAAATTTAAGTAATAAACTCTATCTAATGAGAAAGCTGTATCAGTCTAAGCTGCACAATGACCAGGACATGCAGGACTACATTAGAAATACTCTAGAGACTGTAGAGCGCCTGCGGGGCATTGGGGAAGATATGAAGGACTTCCATGTGGCAGCACTATTACTTAGTGGTCTCCCCGAAAGCTATGACACGCTTGTAACTGCACTAGATGCACGCCCAGATGATGAGCTTACATTGGAGTACGTCAGAGGAAAGCTTGTAGATGAATATAAGAGAAAAGCTGAAAATGTGAGCAGCAAAATATGTAACAAGGAAACTGCTTTACAAACACATGATGTGCCCACCAGCAGAATCCACCCTAAAGAGACACGTGAATGTTTTGTATGCAAGAAGCCAGGTCATTTAAAGGCTGAATGCAGAGTCTGGAAAGCTAAAATGAATCAGCTGAAAAAGCAAAACAGCCAACAGAGAGTTAAGAGTGCTGTATCTGAAAACAATGATTGGGCAAATACTGAAGCTGCATTCACATCAGTCAATGCATTTAAATCAAAGCATGCATGGTGTATAGATTCTGATGCAACCAGTCAAATGACCAATGACAGAGACTTCTTTACTATGCTTAACCAAAATAAGTCAGAGAAAGTGATAATGGCGAACGGTCAGTGTATGAACTCAGAAGGCATAGGAGACGGTTATATTGATTGTAACATCTCTGCAACACAAAGTAGAAGGATTCATGTAAAAGATGTACTATATGTGCCTAGTCTTGAAAGTAATCTATCTGTGAAAAAGCTCACAAAACAAGGTAATGAAGTTACATTTAAGGAAGATAGCTGCATCATCTCAAAAGAGGGTCACACATTAGCAAAAGGAAAAATCAGAGATGAACTGTATCAGTTGAAATGTAAAGAGTGTGCATGCACAGCTAAGCAAGAACTACACAAGAACTGTATTCATGTATGGCACAGGCGGCTTGCGCATAGAGACCCAGAAGCAATAAGAAAGTTATTTTAAGAACAATTAGCTGATAATATTACAATTGATTCATGTAATCAGACAATGAAGTGTTCCAGCTGTATCAAAGGGAAAATGTCCAGAAAGGCCTTTCCTAAGAAAAGTACTACAAGAACAGAACAACCACTAGTTTTAGTACATACGGATATCTGTGGTCCAATGCGTACTCAGACCCCTGGAAAGAAGAGATATTTTCTTACATTTATTGATGACAATTCAAGATATACAGTTGTCTATTTACTTCACAGCAAAAATGAAGTTCCAGAGAAACTTGGAATATATCTAGCTGAAGTACATAACAAGTTTGGAAGAATGCCAAAAACTTTACGTGCAGATAATGGGACTGAGTATACAAGTAATGAAACACAGAGCATTTTAAAGAAAAATGGAATCATATTTCAAACTACTGTACCATACAACCCTGAGCAAAATGGTATAGCAGAAAGAAGGAACCGGACACTCTGTGAAAGCGCAAGGAGTATGTTATTTGATGCAAATTTGCCTACAGTATATTGGGGCGAAGCTATTATGACGGCTTGTTATCTTCAGAACAGACTACCAAGTAAAGCGACAGAGAAAACTCCATTTGAGCAATGGAATGGTACAAAACCAAAACTACAACACATAAGGATTTTCGGAAGTAAAGCATCTGCACATGTTCCCAAAGAAAAACGAACTAAGTGGGAATCTCATGCCAAGGAAGGCATCCTGGTAGGCTACAGTGAAACCCAGAAAGGTTATAGAATTCTACACCCAGAGACAAACAAGGTCACAATAAGTAAAGATGTAGTGTTTGATGAAAACTTCGTGTCACTCAAGTTTTATGACATTATGCCAGTAGTCCAGATGAAGCAACAACAACAATCTCAATCACAATTACAAGACAACGAAGAAAAGAATGTAGAAGTCTGGCTGGACTCTTCAACCACTGAAGGAACAACAAAAGGCCTAAGTGAACCTGAAATCAGACGGTCGTCAAGATCAAACAAAGGAATACCAGCTAAACATTTATCCTACGTTGTGAAGACACTGCCTGAGTCAGAGCCACAGTCATGGGATGAAATGCAGAAACTACCCGCCCATGAAAGAACAAAGTGGATCAATGCCGCGAATGAAGAAATGAACTCGCTTCATCAACTTCAAACTTGGAAACTCACTGAGTTACCACAAGGTAAAAAGGCAATTAAGTGCAAGTGGGTATTTAAAACCAAATATGATTGTAAAGGTAAAGTCCACAGATTTAAAGCGAGGTTGGTCGCAAAAGGATATTCGCAAAAATATGCGAAGACTATGATGCTTCTTTTTCCCCGGTCGCTAAGCAGACAACATTTAGAGCATTGTTGGCGGTAGCTGCAGTACAAAGGATGTTTGTCAGACATTTGGATATCAAAACCGCATTTTTAAATGGTGACATTGAGGAGGACTTATACATGACTCAACCTGAAGGTTATATAAAGGAAGGTGAACAGAACCTTGTTTGCAAACTACAAAAATCTCTTTATGGTCTTAAGCAATCAGCGAGAGCATGGAATACTAAAATGAACAAAGTCTTGTTAGAAGAAGGATTTAAAAGAGGTCAAGCGGATCCATGCCTGTACACGAGATATACAGATGGAAAATGGATGTATATTCTCTTATATGTGGACAATGTAATTGTAGTTCATCAAGAAGAAGCTGAAATTGGGAAAATTACTAAAATTTTGAACCAGCATTTTGAAACGAAAGACCTAGGAAATGTGACATATTATCTTGGAATCCACATCCAGAGAGAGGAAGATGGAAGTTTTCTTTTAAATCAAAGTGCAAAGATTAATTCAATTTTGGATCAGTTCGGAATGACAGAGGCCAAAGGTGTATCAACGCCAATGGAATCATCCTACCTAAAACTGGAAGAAGGTGACCTGTTGCCTAACAATGAGAAATATCGACAGGCAGTGGGGGCACTTCTACATATCTCAACTATGACTCGACCGGATATTAGAACAGCAGTTGGAATATTGTGCAGATATGTGGAGAAACCGCGCCAAAAGGACTGGAATGCCGTTAAAAGAGCTCTCCAATATTTAAAAGGGACACAAGGTGTAAATTTTAAAATATCTGCAGCAGGAAATCTAAAACTCACCGGCTATGTTGACTCAGATTGGGCTGGTGATTCGCAAGATCGTAAATCCACAAGCGGATACGTATTTAAACTTGGAGAAAGTTCAATCTGTTGCTTTGTCATCTACAGAAGCTGAGTATGTGTCCGCAGCCTATGCAAGTCAGGAGATCATTTGGCTAAGACAACTGATGGATGATCTTGGTAAACCGTTAACTCAGCCAACAGTGATGTATGAGGACAACCAAGGATGCATTAAACTTGCATGCAGTGAAAAGATCAGTGCTAGAACTAAGCACATCGACGTCAGATGTCATCATCTACGTGATTTAATAGATCGTGGCATAATTCAGTTTGTTTATTGTGAAACTGATAAAATGTTAGCTGATATTTTGACCAAGCCATTGCCACGACCTAGGTTCCAAGAATTGAGAACCACTATGGGACTGATAGAATAAGTAGTTGTTGAGTGGGGGTGTTGGCCTAATGCATATTGATCTGTATGTATTGCAACAACTATTGTTTGTTTAATATGATGTGATTTTTATGTCTGCATGCATATTGTTCATCTGTTAACAAAGTTTAAAAAAAAAAAAAAAGGAGTCCTCATGTACAGACAGGATGCTCCTCCTCCTCCTTCCCTCTGAGCACATTTCTTGTGTGTGGAATTGAAACTGAAAGTCACAGCAGATCTCTCTCAGTAACCAGATTGATCCTGTTCTCATGTTGTATGCTGAATGTTCTTAGTTCTTAATAAATGTACATTCTCTGTTGCTGGTTGTGGACATCACGCTGATTAACCCGCTGCTAATAGCACTTTTATGTATTTTTTCACTTGTGTGACCACCTTTGCTCGTGTCTGTCTCCAGGACTTTTCTGGGTGCGGTTCCCTCCACCGGTTTCCTCCTGATCGGTCTAGAGGGGAGAGTGTGTGGCCATCAGGTTCTTCCTCCCCTGACCTTTGGTTCTCCTCTCTTGGGAGGGCAGCCGACCTTAGATGGCTCCTACTTTTACTTGGTTTGGAACCCAGGTAGATGCTGGGAGCAAGACTGGTTCTCACTTGACTTCGGCTAGGGGAGGCCACGTGTCCCCAACTGTCAGTGTGGCCTTCTGGCTCGGAGGGACAGTTATTGGGGGGCTTTTCTCCTGTTGTAGAGGGCTATGATTGACAGCATCCTGGACCATTTAGTCCTCTTTTTAGTGTACTTGGGCTCTTAAAAAAATAACAGTGAAAAAAAGGTCAAAATCCCATGCATAGACATAGAGTTAAGAGATCTGTTTCCACCACTAGGAGGCGCACACTGCATTCTGTTCAATCATTAAAAGGGCTGTCCAGTAGCTAAACATTCTGTACAAAAGGTTAAAAATAAATTCTTTCCATTGCTGCTTAGCTTCCTACTGGTCTCTACTATCTGATTTAGGAACAGGTGAACCCTGCAGCCAATCACTGGCTGCAGTGTCTCACTGCTATAACTGTTACTTGTCAAATGTTGCAACATCATCACTTAGGATATTTGCAGAGATGGAATGGGAGATATAGAGGTGAGTATTACTTCTTTTATTTTTTATCCCATACTAATTTTTTTTACCCACCAGGCAATCTCTTTAATATAAATATTGTACGCGGTAAGCTCCTGTGCTCCCCCTAGTGGTGGCTGCAGACAGTCAGAATGTTATTTCTTTCACTTTATGCCCATGCATTTGGAGCTCTGAATCAGAAGAATGATTATCACCAGCAGATCTATTGAAATATATTAAGAAAGGCGAGTTCTAAATCTGTACTAATTGACTAAAAGATGTACAAATTAAAGGGGTTGTTCAATCTCTGTGAGTTATTATCTATTGTATCTAAAGGATAGGTAATAATTTGCTGACACTGGGGGTTTCATAACTGGGACCCCCCATTAATGACGAGAAAGGGGCTCTGCAAAGCCTTGATGAAGGGGAGCTCTATTTACTTGTATTGTCTATGGGACTGCTGGAGATAGCTGGTTACAGCGCTCGGCTATGTCCGACAGTCCCATAGACAATGAGTGAAGTGGTGGTGCACAAGATCTAGCAGAGCCTCGCTTGAGTTGAGTGAATCCTTTTAAATAGTTTTTTTCCCTAAAATAGTAAGTCCACCCCTATCAATAGGAGAGGGAATAGTTTACTGATCACTGGGGGTCCGACCATCTAAATGGAGTGGGAGATGAGATGTGCAGCTCCTCTCCATTCTCTGTCCATGGGAGGTGATTGTGGTCCCATTGTCAATGAATGGCCCTTGGTAATACTCCGCTCCATTCAGATGGGGCTCTGTAGGGCCACGTTCTCAGGTTTTCTCGGGGTCCAAGAAGACAACCCTTTTATTATTTTCCACTTTGCTTTATACTTGGATGTAAGCTACAGTTCTTCATTTATGACTATAATGTTCTTCCATGAGATGATTGACGGGAAGAACCCCAAAAATACCTGCCCCCCCTCCTGACCACCACTTATTCTCACTTATCTCCATTCCCGGACTATATAATGGAGCTGTGGTGTCTCCTATTATTTACCTAGTAAACTCATAAATGTCGGCCCCCCCACAGGTTTTATCCCAGGGGTCTCATCCTCCGCCGTCTAATTTCAATGCTCGGCTGAACACTTCATACAGCTCATTACATTAAAGACTCAGATTAACCACATCCATGAAATTGGAAAAATAGACACAGTCCAGAGAACGTTGCCATAATGTAAACGGGGGAAATTATCTCATTGTGTTCTGTGTTTAGAGGAAATAGTTCGGCTCTTGCAAATATGTGATGATGAGAACAAACGTACGCAGCGATATGGTAGAATTAAAGGGGCGCTGCATCACTGCCATAAAATAGACTGTGGCTCTAGCGCGATGTATTGGGATTCGCAGCGCAAAAGTGCCAGCTGCAATAGCAGTATGTAGGGTGCAGAGTCTGTCATTGGTTTACATTTATATGTACAAGCCTGTCCAAAATATTTTCTGTATCTCATGTTTTTTTTTTAACATACTAATAGTTGCACATGCATTTCTCTCTGAAAAATTGCTGATGTATGAATGGAGAGAGCTGGGCATGCGTATCACTCCTCCATTTCTTAAAGAAGCACTCCTTCTCCTCCTCCCATCATAGTTATTATCCTCTTCATATATTGCAGCCATCATATTATATAGCACTGTATTATTACAATTGCTCATTTTGCCTTTCTACCCAGCTAAATCTTCTCTCTTTTCCATTAGGTCTATGACATCACGTGATTAATTACTGATGCCAGCGTGGACACGCTGAGTTCTTCGAGGCCCCTCTTGAGTTGTCTTGTCAGGAGTTCTCAGAACGTCATGTACCTAATGTGGAGTTCAACCTCTGGCTCTTCTCCATGGAATTTAGTGACCTTCTCTACCAAGCCACCTGACCGCACTTCACCATCATTCCGCGGGCCCTTGGATCTTTCAAGCCCCACAGCAGTCCAGAACATGGGGTGATACCCTTGTACATGGCACCTCCTTCAGCAGCATCAGCGTCCTGTCTCCAACACTTGACTGTGCGTTAGGTGTGAGCCTACCTCCGCTTCCTCTCTGGGATTGTCATCATCTTCAACTTCTGTGGCACATACCGGCAGGCAACTGACACCGTCTCCCTCATCCCTCAACGTCCTGCATCACGTCTCCTTCGTGCATTGGATGAGGTTCTTCTCGGCTCACCATCCCATTCTCTCCAGTTCTCCGCCTGTTCTCTGCGGTCACTTGGTGGTAATGGGCAGAACTTCTCTTCCAGGCGCGTCACTACCTCCAGTAGACGAAACCTTTGGAGAACTTCATGCCCTTTCTCTTCTCCAACGCCCATGATGAATGGGGCTTTCCCATTGTGCTGCGCCACTATTCATCAGTAATGGTCCTACTTTCTTGAGGACATTCATTCCCAATGTCACGATGGGTCCACTTCTGATGGGGCCTTTCACCAGTATGATCCCCTTCTTTCACAAATTCTTCTCGTAGACACACATCTCCATACCACCAATAGGTAACTGGTTAGCGTCTTTCAATCAGATAATTGGGTCTCCTCTGGATCGGGAGATGTTGGGGAAGTGTTGACGGAAATATGCTTCTGGCATTGTGGTCATCTGGGACCTCATGTCCATTAAGCAGGGAATCCTCTCAGCTAGGCATCAACTTCAACTGTATTCTTCTCTCGTGTCCACTTCCCGACAAATGTAAAGAATAACTTTTTTTTGGAAGGGGTGGGGGGTGGAATTTGGAATTATTAAAAGTGTTTGCAGCTTTGTAATAACATCTACAAATGTTCGAGAAATGTCTGTTTAATCCATTAAGAAATATACTTTCGGAAGCTAGGTGGCTCAGTGTGGTCCTTGGTGATTCAAATCCCACCAAGGACAACATCTACAAGGAGTTTGTATGTTCTCCCCATGTTTCCATGGGTTTCCTCCAGGTTCTCCAGTTTTCTCACACACTCCAATGACATACTGATAGGGAATGGAGGTTGTGAGCTCCAATGGGAACAGCAATGACAATATCTGTAAAATGCTGAGGGATATGATGGTGCTATATTAGCAAAAGCATAAGAAGTATTAATAAATGCCTTAATGACCTTAGCAGTACCAATGTCTTCATCTCACTTTCTCAGGCTAATCTTCAAAAATAAATTAGAAATGGTACAGTGAGAACAAAGTGGATAAAATACAGCAGGATGGGTAAGTGTTGGTCTCTGAGGGCCTCCTTCTAGGTCATTGTATAATTACTTCATTTAACTTTTACTCTGTTAAAGCTAATGAGTTATGCTCAGGAAATAATCAGGGAAGGTAGAAGAGGTGGATAGGCCATGCTAAAATGCGATTATTTGTCCACCTTTGAAGGCATTTTTCTCACCTAAAAGAGGACTTTTTACCAATTTTTTTCATTTTGAACTGGATTACATGATGTAATAGGCGCTGCAGAGCAAAATTAAACTTTTTTTTTTTTAAATTTCGCCTTCCCTTTGCAGAGATATTAGCAATCAAAGTATTTGGCACCTAAACAGTTAGGTTTTTTTTAAGTTAAAATAGGCATTACCAGAGAGATTTCACTTGTGGGTGTGTACTTATGTCTCTATTTTACACAGACCAATTATAAGAAGGCAACAACACAAGGGGAAAAAGAACAGGCCTCCTTACTGCGGACTGATGACACTTGCAGTAGCATAGCAGACCTGAATGTGATTAACTTCTTTCATCTCTCGTCACTGGCAGTCAGTGTGGGGGGGATGAAACAGTGCTGCAGAAGTTGAGTCTAATTACAAACAGTTCTATTAGCTCTTATTCAAATTCAACTGAGCTTTATTGGCAGGACCTAGTACACATTAACATTGATAAAACAAGTGTAGTTGTGCCAACTCTGCTGTACTGCCTCTTCTCCCCACACTGACTGCTGGAGATGAAATCGGAAAGCTATTAATCACTCTCAGATCTGCTGTTCTCCAGCACTTGATCACTCTGTGTTGAAGAGACAATTTTTCAATATATGGCTCACACTGAACCTATTCTAAGCGATTGTGTGGACATGTTCTTCTTTCCCCAGTGGGTTGCAGCCTACTTATGATTGGTAAGCAACAAAAAAGGACAAAGTAAAAGCCCCAAGTGAAATCTCTCTGGTAATGTCAAAAAAATAAATAACTGTTTAGGTGCCAAATACCAAATCTTGTGTGTCCACTTCAAGTTGAAAATTTTTGTGAAAGGTCCTTTTTAAATGCATGCATTTTAAGATAAGTATTATTTTTGTAATTGGGTTTAATTAAAAATGTAGCACCGTTTGCCTTCTATAGCCTCTCTGTAGCACTGTCCATTTCAGGCTGCAGAATGGATTAACTAAGGAGCCATCAGTGAGCTCATTATGAGGAGCTTTTAACATTTTTTATCTGTCTTTTTCTTAATAAAACCCAATTGCAAAAATATTTTTTAGCCCCAAATACTGTATATGCATTTAAGGAAAAAAAAATAAAAATAAATATATATATTTATTGTTCTCTGGGGTGGACCCAGTATATAGTCTAAGCCTTATATATTGCTGTCTGCAAGTTAGCAAGAAAAGGTATGTATAAAATAGTAAGTAAAGTAGCACTTGAAACAAGACCTGACTACACGTGGGTGATTTGTAGTCTGTTACCACGGAGATATAGAAATCTCACATTCAAAGCATAATAAAACTACAGCCTCGTGACCGAATTCTGGGAGAAAATATTGTCATATTTCCAGTGTTGATTTTTATGGATCTTCTTGATTTCTTTAAAGCCTTTTTCTATCCTTTTGTTTCACAAAGAAAATGTATTACTAGATTTTTCTAGAGCATAGATTTCCGAAAACAGAGCTGACCCCGAGGAGGCAAAAATCTTATTAGGCCACATATCTATTCACCTTTATCATGGCAGTGATTACATTCTGCATTGCACAGATCGGGTTTCCTAAGGGTAGGCCATAAATTATATTTTTGTGATTTCCCTTTAAGTTTGAGATATGGAAGGAAAAGGAGAAGGTAAAATTAATGCAATGAAACAAAAAATGAATGGCTCACAGAAGATCTAGAAGTAGAATATTGCCTTCAACTTTGCATGCACAATGCTGAGTGTTCCAGTTTTGGGGCGAATATAGGTAGATGCAGGTAAGGGACTACTTCTATATAGTATTGAACACCCAAATAATGATATGTTGTTGCTTTTGAATTGTTTTCCTTTTTATATTTCACAAGTTGATATGTTAAACATTTTCTTCTATCTTTTATTCATTATGAATATTCATCATTACTAAGATAAATCCTGCCCGACACTCACCGCGGAGTCATATAAATGTAATTTCTCTATAAAAATATTTATCTTACAGTACAGTATACGACTGTTAATAAAGTTTATGAATCTCATTTGTCAAATCCATCATGTTTGCAAACATTCTTAAAAAAAAAGCAATGAGCGGTATGCAGTACATAAAAATAAGAGACATATGATTGCATTTTTGGATTTCTAAGTCTAATTATCAATACATGATTTAGTTTGTCTTTTTTAAGAGGGATTTTTAATATTGGTTGCCTTTGTGTCAAGGAACAATGATTTAATTGAAGGGGTGTTACAGGAAGGGTCTCACAAGGTGAGGTGGATCCTCTAAGCCCAAGGTCAGGGTGGGCACATTGTCCACGTGCATCGTTGCAGCAGATGGATAAGGCATGCAGAACACGGACAGTTAACTGGGGGACTGGAAGCTGCAGGCAGCCAGGAGATGTCCTGAAGACCACAGATATATTGCGGAGTTACTGAAGTCAACAAGAAAACAGGAGACTGAAGGACTGGAAACGGGAAGCAGCAAGAAGATCTTTTAGAGAATGCAGACAGGATACAGAGTTACTGAAGGACACAGGCAAACAGGAGGCTGAAGGACTGGAGGCCGCGGGCAGACAGGTTGCAGACAAAACTCCAGAGTAACAAAAAAGTCTAAATACCATGGAAGCCACAGTCAGCTAAGAGATGGAAGTCCTGGAAACCACCTGTGAGCACACAGAAAATGTCCTAAAAGAGCAAGAAATAGCAGAGAGAATGCTGGAGTGGGTAGAAAGTCTGAATAGCAAGCAAGCTACAGGCAGATTAAAGACGTCCTGCAGACTGTACACGGTTAGTAGTCGTAATGAAAGCAACAGACATTCAACTCAGGTACTGGAAACCAAACCACAAGTGGCCTGGAGATGTTCTGAAGAATGTGGATAGGAACTGTTCAAAGACAACCTAAGAGTGTTACCGGAAAGTCTTAATACGAAGCCCCACATGTGTGTCTTGGGAGGGCTTCTATAGGCCTAGAAAGTTCAAACATGGGAGTATGCCAGGCTACTTACAAAGCCCGACGTGCAGCACAAGAAGATTTAGTGGACCGGAGTGTTGGGAGCAGAGCCCAGATCCGGATCAGGTGTGTAACAAGGTGGTTAGCTGTCTATAACGGTTTATTAGTTAATCCGACCTCCTTTGTTTCTCCGTTAGCTGTGATGGAGAAGGGGTCTGGCTTAGCTAATAAAATGAGTCAAAAAGCCAACTCTTTTCAAGCATGTTTTGAGGCACTTATGGAGATCACGGTTCCTTGACAATGGCCCTAAAATTAGAACGTGGGTGCAGAATTCAGAATTAAAGCACATAAGCAAATTTTGTTATTTTCCATTTGTAAAACATACAAACAACTTTTCATGTCCCTAGACAACTTCTTTAATAGAAAGGTCCTTAAAGGGACCTCTAAAAGAAAGGTCCTTTTAAGGACCCTCATGTATTGGTAAAATTAAAGAGACTGTCTCTACTAGGTTTGCAGGACCCTTGTCCAGTGACCATATTGACCAGAGCCCTACGAACCTCCCAGCAGACAGGAGGGGGTTTGCAGGGCTCTGGTCTGATGGCCACAGCCTACCAGTCTCCTGGACCAGGCATAACTCTAGTCTGTACTGCTGGAGGACCCGGCACCTCTGTGCATTACACCATCTGATTATAGTGGGACCTATGTCATGCTGCATGTTACCCTGTGGTGGCACTGAATCAAAATCTTTCATGCTGATAGGTTCAGTCACTAATCTTACCGTTTTGTGGATACAGCTCCTTTGCAGAGCCATGTGTCAGAATGCAAACAAATCTTATATGTAGTCTCAGCCTAAACTTTTATTGTCTGTACTTCAGTGAGAAAACGGGCAAAAGCAACTCATGACTGCAAGACCTGACTACACACAGAGGTGACTTGTAGTCTGTTACCAGGGGCTCGGTCACATGACTTCCCTAACTACCAGCATATTAAAGGGAGCAGAGCTTCTACAGAGCCTCATCGCTGAATTCTGGGCTATATTTACAGTACTGATTTTTATGATTCTTCATGACTTTCTCATGCCACCTTCTATCCTTTAATTTCCCCAAATAACTGGACGGTAAATTCCGGATGATGAAGTTGGAGACCTTGAATATGTGAAGTGTTTTTGTGAATGAATCTGTCACAGTCCGGACTCCGGAGTATTTATTTCTGAATTTCGCCGTTCCTCTTTGCTTGAGCGTTTCCACATTTCCGCTACAAAACAAAACATGGAAGAGTTCTGTGTAAACAGTCCTGAACTTGAGGTTAGAAGGCGGGAAGTTTTCTTCTGCTTTCTGCAGACAATCTTCCAAGTTTCCGTGAATGTAAAATAAATAATATATATTTTTTAATTATTCTGCCTGAAAAAAAATCATATTATACTATTTTCTCTTAACAGTTATTATTACAATATCTATATTTTAAATGTATTCTTATTATAATTGGGTCTATTTGCTAAGTGAGCGCTGCCCGCTGCATGCTCATGACACACACGGATCTATGCAAGCCCATGCGCTAATCAGCGCACACATCATTAGCAGCTATAGTCCACCCCCTAAAAATCCCAGCCACCGTGTCCCTATATAATTTCAAGTGGCTCTACATCAACAGCAGCTACAAATAGGCAGTTCTATAACTATTTGCACACCTTTTCACCCTCTGGGAGTTAGGAAGCTTAGTGTGGCTTAGGACAACAATTAGTGTCCTACTAGTTAAAGTAGCTATTTGGAATATTTCAAATTGCTGCTGTTTAAAAGAAAAGGCTGAGCTTCTCCCTCAATAGAAGCCACAGTGCCCTAATATCTGTCCCATGCGCTAATCAGTCACAATCAGTACCCGCATTATATGGGTCTTAGATGAGTAGCAGCCACAGTATCAGCCACATTCCTCTACTCCAGCAATTCCCACAGGGCACACATCAGTAGCAGCTATAGTCCACCCCCTAAAAATCCCAGCCACCGTGTCCCTATATAATTTCAAGTGGCTCTACATCAACAGCAGCTACAAATGGGCAGTTCTTTAACTATTTGCATTCATTGCACATCTTTTCACCCTCTGGGAGTTAGGAAGCTTAGTGTGGCTTAGGACAACAATTAGCGTCCTACTAGTTAAAGTAGCTATTTTGAATATTTCAAATTGCTGCTGTTTAAAGGAAAAGGCTGAGCTTCCCCCTCAATAGAAGCCACAGTGCCCTAATATCTGTCCCATGCGCTAATCAGTCACAATCAGTACCCACATTATATGGGCCTTAGGTGAGGAGCAGCCACAGTATCAGCCACATTCCTCTACTCCAGCAATTCCCACAGGGCACACATCAGTAGCAGCTATAGTCCACCCCCTAAAACTCCCAGTCACCGTGTCCCTATATAATTTCCAGCCACAGTGGCTCTACCTCAACAGCAGCCACAAATAGACAGTTCTATAACTATTTGCATTCATTGCACACCATTTCACCCTCTGGGAGTTAGGAAGCTTAGTTTGACTTAGGGTACCGTCACACAGTGCCATTTTCATCGCTACGACGGCACGATTCGTGACGTTGCAGCGTCGTATACTGCGGTCACACGTTGCAATACACGGCGCTGGAGCGATAATTTCATGACGTATTTGCGATGTAGAAGCCGTTGGTTACTGTGCGCACATCGTATACAACCTGTGTCACACGATGCAATCATGCCGCCACAGCGGGACACTAGACGACGAAAGAAAGTTTCAAACGATCTGCTACGACGTACGATTCTCAGCGGGGATCCGGATCGCAGTAGCGTGTCAGACACTACGATATCGTAACGATATCGCTAGAACGTCACGAATCGTGCCGTCGTAGCGATCAAAATTGCACTGTGTGACGGTACCCTTAGGACAACAATTAGTGTCCTACTAGTTAAAGTAGCTCTTTTGTCTAATACAAATTGCTGCTAACTGTTTAAAGGAAAAGGCTGAGCTGCACCCTCAATAGAAGCCACAGTACCCCTTTATCTGTCCCTAAATCTATGCCTCCAATCTTTATCAGCCACACTGCAAAGGTCCCTGTACACATTACAGTAATAACAGCCAAATCTGCCAATATTGGCAGGATGAGTCAACAGTCTAATCTGTATGGTGGTCTCACAACTCTCCCCCGACAGATGATCCTGGCCGAGAATTTGGCAAGTTCACTTTCGGTGACTGATAAGGCGCTGCCAGAAGAGCCTGATGGGGGCTATCTAATAGATAACAAAGGGGAGCTTGGCAAGACCTGAACAATCCTGGATATGGGGAACTCAGGAGCCATCGACAGCCATCTGTTCTACCTGGGGGGTTATTGTATGTTCCCGAGGTCTTGATGTGATGAGCATGATGCAAACCCCACTGATTCTATTTTATGGACACCATATGAATGGTACTATTATGTGCACTGTATGGCTGTACTATATGGTCGAACTTCATGGCTGGTGATAACGTTTTGGCAAATCTATGACAGTATTACAGCATATAAAAATGAAATAAGTTATATAAAAAATAGTCTAAATTTTGCACATTATCTGCAGATTTGATCCTTCGGTTAGCACCTACAACCGATGAGCATGTGAGAGATTAGAAAATCTGCACCGTGCTTACATACTGCAATCCTCTGTATCTTTTTTTATTACGCTCGTAATTTGCACTTGCAGTTGATCTCTGTATGGTTGTATTATTGGGTGCTGTATGGCGGAACTATTATCTGAGCACTGTATGGTGCTGTTTACACGGTAAAGTAAGGCAGTATTATTTGGACACTGTATGGCCGAACTATTATCTGGGCACTGTATGGGGCTGTTTACACAGTAAAGTGCGGCAGTATTATTTGGGCACTGTATGGCGGAACTATTATCTGTGCACTGTATGGGACTGTTTACACGGTAAAGTGCGGCAGTATTATTTGGGCACTGTATGGCGGAACTATTATCTGAGCACTGTATGGGGCTGTTTACATGATAATGTACGGCAGTATTATTTGGGCACTGTATGGCGGAACTATTATCTGAGCACTGTATGGGGCTGTTTACACAGTAAAGTTCGGCAGTATTATTTGGGCACTGTATGGCGGAACTATTATCTGAGCACTGTATGGAGCTGTTTACATGGTAACGTACGGCAGTATTATTTGGGCACTGTATGGCGGAACTATTATCTGCGCACTGTATGGGGCATTTTACATGGTAAAGTACGGCAGTATTATTTGGGCACTGTTTAGTAATATTCTGTATATACATTGTTGAATAAATAGTTGAACAATGTATAGCTCTATAATTTGTGACCACTGTGTTACGGTTAGCTAGCGGTAGTATTACTTGGTCATTGTATGGCGGTGTTATATGGGACGAACTGGGACTCCCATAATAAAGTGAATACAAGAGAGAGGGATTATTTAGAATGGTATATCTCTTGCCCAACAAAGTGTAAATCCATTCGTTGAATTATAAAGTCGGATTTTATTTTCTTAATTGTGCATTTATCTATACAGACATCATTTTGATTATTTCTCTCTGTAGAGGCTGATCTTTAACGATTAGGGCCCCACATAGTAATTAATGTCCTCGTGAAAAATCACATAAAGATATAATTCCATAAACACATCGGCGGTAATACGAGCGCCGCGGTAGGAGATCTGCAACCTCACGAATAATACAACTTCATTTGCCTCCATATCTTCATCCCCTTATGGGCCGCAGAGGATTATATTATATTGTCTCGTCAGCGTTGCCCCGAAGCGGCATGAATAATGAGCTCCGTGTTCGTCTGACAAATCCTCGCACTGTGGAGAGATTTGCAGTCAGATTTAGTGGTAATTATACCAGGAAAGTGCAATATGCTGCCACTCCAGAGCCCTGGAATAATAGGACATAGTAATAATATAAAACATCATCATGAACATCCTTTATATCGCCAACCTATGCACATGCTCCTAAATATGGGGCTTCAAAGAGAATCTGTTAATAACTTGTATTCTCCATTAAAAATAAAACTTCTGGAACTTTTCTTTTTCTTTTTAGTACTTTGCATTGGGACATCCCTCAGTTATTCTTCCTGGAAATGTGTAAATCAATTGACCAGCGGATGCCACCATTTCCCTCGTCTACACAGTCTGGAGGTTCATACAGCAGCTGGATAGTTTTAGGCCTCATTATGACGTCCATTATGACTTACAAGTTTTGGTCGCGGTCTGGTTCATATATTTTTATGCAGCTGCCACACTCTGGTGGGGAGAGCCGCCAGCCAGTCCGAGCATTGCTTTCCGGTCACAGTCCGATTTATACGCCCTTATGATAGATTATGAATATCAAATCCTTGGGGGTCTGACACCTGACAACCCCTCCCATCATCTTCTATCACCTGCATGTCATCAGTGTGAACAGCTACACCAGCAAATACGTAGAGCAGATACCAATTACAGTTGTGTGAAAAAGAGATCCAAACCTACAGGGTACTGTGTGAAAAAGTGATTGCCCCGGTTGGGCCGCCCTTAGCAGCAACAACGGCAATCAAGCGATAGCGATAACTGGCAATGAGTCTTTTACAACGCTCTGGAGGAATTTTGGCCACTCATATTTTCAGAATTGTTGTAATTCAGCCACAATGGCGGGTCTCCGAGCATGAATCGCCTTTTTAAGGTCATGCCACAGCATCGCAATCGGATTAAGGCCAGGACTTTGACTAGGCCACTCCAAAGTCTTAATTTTGTCTTTCCTAAGCCATTCAGAGGTGGACTTGTTGGTGTGTTTTGGATAATGTCCCGCTGCATAACCCAAGTGCGCTTCAGCTTGAGGTCACAAACAAATGACCGGACATTCTCCTTCAGGATTTTTTGGTAGACAGCAGAATTCATGGTTCCATTTCCTGGCAAGTCTTCCAGATCTTGAATCAGCAGAACAGCCCCAGACCATCACATTACCACCACCACTTTTACTGTTGGTATGATGTTCCTTTTCTAAAATTCTGTGTTACTTCTACGCCAGATCTAACGGGACATACACCTTCCAAACTTTTATCTCGTTAGTCCACAGAGTATTCTCTCAAAAGTCTTGGGGATCATTAAGTTGTTTTCTGGCAAAACTGAGATAAACCTTTATGTTCTTATTGCTCAGCAGTGGTTTCCATCTTGGAACTCTGCCATGCAGGCCATCTTTGCCCTGTCTCTTTCTTATGATGGAGTCATTAACACTGACCTTAACTGGTGCAAGTGAGGCCTGCCGATCTTTGGATGTTGTTGTGGGTTTTTTTGTGACATTTTGGATGAGTCATTGCTGCGCTCTTGGGGTAATTTTAGTCAGCTGGTCACTCCTGGGAAGGTTCACTGCTTTTCCATGTTTTCGCCATTTGTGGATCATGGCTCTCACTGTGTTTCGCTGGAGTCCCAAAGCTTTAGAAATGGCTTTATAACCTTTTCTAAACTGATAGATCTCAATTACTTTGTTTCTCATTTGCTCCAGAACTTCTTTGGATCGCAGCATAATCTCTTGCTTTTGATGAGCTTTTGGTCTACTTCGCTTTATCAGGCAGGTCCTATTTAAGTGATATCTTGATTGAGAACATTTGTGGCAGTAATTGTGCCTGGATGTGGCAAGGGAATGTGAACTCAGTTTCCCAAAGATATGATAAACCACAATTAATTTGTTTTAAGAGGTGGGGGCAATCGCTTTTTCACACTGGGCCCTGTAGGTTTGGATTTCTTTTTCCCTTAATAATAAAGACCTTCATTTATAAACTGCATTTTGTGATTACTTGTGTTATCTTTGTCTAATATTGAAATTTGTTTGGTGATCTGAGCCATTTAAATGTGAGAAACATGACAAACGATCAATAAGTAGAAGCCTGGAATTTTTTTTTTTAAGAAAATTTAGAGCAAAAATGGATGATTATTGTTTACAGCGCTATGATGAAAATGGTCCATTTTTCATGATATGTAGCACATGGCTACAGTGTCATGGATTGTGAGCTTCATGCACCGTGGACAAAAGAACATCAAGATCTCTGGAGACAGACTTGTAACCTTGAGATTGTTGATATTGTTCAACAATTTTGGTTCTCAAGTCCTCGGACAGTTCTCTTCTCCTCTCTCTGTTCTCCATGCTTAATGTGGCATACACAGACACACAATGCAACTTCTCCCCTTTTTATCTTGTTTCAGGTGTGATTTTCATATTGCCCACACCTGTTACTCGCCACAGGTGAGTGTGAACGAGCATCACATTCTGGAAACAAATTATTTAAAGGTGCCAACAATTTTGTCCTGATCATTTTGGGGGTCTTGTGTGAAATTATGTCCAATTTTCCTTTTTTTCCTCTGTTTTTTTCTGTGTAGCTCCAGTACACACCAAGGAAATAAACATGTATATAACAAAACATGAGTAATTGCAATAATTTTCTGGGGAGAAATACTTCATTTTCGGGAAGGGTGCCAACACTTTGAGTCATAAGTGTATCTTTAAAAAAAACACGTATGCGAAAAACGGATGTCTGAATGAGTCCTAACTATGCGGCTTTGCATGGGAACGCAAAAGATATCACATTCTTCCTAGAAGAAAGAGAAGATAATACCAGCAAAAATGCCAATGATGAAAAGTTGAAAGAAAGCGGACCCTGTTTCTTGAGCCCCTTGACACAGAATGATTTTAACCACTGGCAAAAAAATGAATTTAAACATTTTAAAGAAATTAAAAATAAAAAGTAACATTTTGTTTAATAAACATTTGATGTAAATATACATTTTCTCCACTGTATTATGATTTGCTTTAGGAGAATATTACATTTTTCACCAGTTGATTTCCCCGTTACCCTCTGCTGCTCTCTGTCATCGCCTGAGCTGAATGGTAATAACTCTTGCAAATCACCGGCTGCCGGTAACATAAGGAGCACGATGGACAGAGACGGGAACGATACCGAAATGAAATGAGATTTTGGCTGAGCCACTCTGATTTATACATTTGCAGGCTTCAATGTTCAAGAAAAACATCAATCTTCCTGAATTCTGCAGTATTATTTTACTAAATCTAGTAATAAGTGTGTAAAAATAATATACTGTCTTCATATAAAGCCTGGGGGGGGATATCAAAGGAAATCTTTTACTGGGCGGAGACCGCAATAATGGGAAAAATTGCAGTAAACCGTCTCCGGAAGAGCTGAGCAAACTACTACATAAATGCCCTACTGTTTTAATGTCTTCTTTATTTGTAAAAATGGGAACAGATTAAAAAAAAAGAACACTATAACTTTAAATGATGGCAGACTGGTATCTCTACACTTATTTGCATTCATTTCACCCTCTGGGAGTTAGGAAGCTTAGTCTGGATTAAGACATCAATTAGTAGGCTATGGTAGATGTTTTGGATATTACAGAATACTGGATAAATAATTAAAGGAGAAGGCTGAGCTTCACTCACAATAGAAAGGATATCATGTTCGACAATCGATACGGACACGGAATGGAGGAATTTTTTTTATTATGGGAAGAATTGCAGGATTTTTCCTTGGGGTACTTAGTATGCTACTAACAGTTATGATTTGGTTAGAGACAGGGGTGAATAGCAATAATTTAGTAATGATTTAGGAATGAAGGGACAGAGGGTGGTGTGGTTGGGTGGTGGTTGTAGGGGTCGGCAGTTAGGCTGCTGCTATTAGGCTGTATCTACGTGATGTACACATCCACCACAAGGCTAGCTTCTAGTCTCCGAAGACCCTTGGTAAAGACTATTTATGTGCAGTGGAGCCATCAACTGTTTGTCTAAGTAAAATACTGTCCAAATAATAGTGTCATACAATGCCTCACTAATAATACCAAGCAGTGCAAAATAATAATACCATACAGTACCAGTTTCCCCACATGTTTTTGAAAAAAAAAATTACATCTAGTGATGAGCGAATATACTCGTTACTTGAGATTTCCCTAGCACGCTCGGGGGTCCTTCGAGTATTTTTTAGTGCTCCGAGATTTAGTTTTCTTTGCGGCAGCTGAATGATTTACATCTGTTAGCCAGCATAAGTACATGTGGGGATTCCCTAGCAACCAGGCAACCCCCACATGTACTCATGCTGGCTAACAGTTGTAAATCATCCAGCTGCCGCAAAGAAAACTAAATCTCCGAGCACTAAAAAATACTCGGAGGACCCCCGAGCGTGCTCAGGAAATCTTGAGTAACGAGTATATTCACTCATCACTAATTACATCATTTATATGGAAATTTAACCCCTTCCCGACATGCTCCGTACTAGTACTGCGCTGCCGGCACTGCATTACTGACAGCCGCAGTACTAGTACGGCGCCCCGATCACCGCGGTCTCACGCTGAGCGCCGCGGTGATCGGGTGCGGGTGTCAGCTGTATATGACAGCTGACACCCCGCAGCAATGCCCACGATCGGCGCTGTCGCCGATCGCGGGCATTTAACCCCTCTGATGCCGCTGTCAATAGTGACAGCGGCATAGAGGGGGATCGCGCAGGGACGGGGGGGGCCTGTGGAACGTGCCTGTCACATCGGTGATCAGACAGAGTGCTGTGCACACTGTCTGATCAACGATCTGTGATGTCCCCCCCTGGGACAAAGTAAAAAAGTAAAAAAAAAAAATTTTCCACATGTGTAAAAAAAAAATAAAAAAAAAATCCTAAATAAAGAAAAAATATATATATATATTCCCATAAATACATTTCTTTATCTAAATAAAAAAAACACCACACAATAAAAGTACACATATTTAGTATCCGTATCGCAAAAAGTATCATAAAAGTACACATATTTAGTATCACATATCGTCCGTAACGACCCCACCTATAAAACTATATCACTAGTTAACCCCTTCAGTGAACACCGTAAGAAAAAAAAAAAAAAAAACGAGGCAAAAAACAACGCTTTATTCTCATACCGCCAAACAAAAAGTGGAATAACACGCGATCAAAAAGACGGATATAAATAACCATGGTACCGCTGAAAACGTCATCTTGTCCCGCAAAAAAAAAGCCGCCATACAGCATGATCAGCAGAAAAATAAAAAAGTTATAGCTCTCAGAATAAAGCGATGCAAAAACAATTATTTTTTTATATAAAATAGTTTTTATTGTGTAAAAGCGCCAAAACATAAAAAAATTACATAAATGAGGTATCGCTGTAATCGTACTGACCCGAAGAATAAAACTGCTTTATCCTTTTTACCAAACGCGGAACGGTATAAACGCACCCCCTAAAAGAATTTCAGGAATTGCTGGCTTTTGTTCATTCCGCCTCCCAAAAATCGGAATAAAAAGCGATCAAAAAATGTCATGTACCCGAAAATGGTACCAATAAAAACGTCAACTCGTCCCGCAAAAACCAAGACCTCACATGACTCTGTGGACCAAAATATGGAAAAATTATAGCTCTCAAAATGTGGTAATGCAAAAACTATTTTTTGCAATAAAAAGCGTCTTTTAGTGTGTGACGGCTGCCAACCATAAAAATCCGCCCAAAAAACGCTATATAAGTAAATCAAATCCCCCTTCATCACCCCCTTAGTTAGGGAAAAATAATAACATTTTAAAAAATATATTTATTTCCATTTTCCCGTTAGGCTACTTTCACACTAGCGTCGGTACGGGGCCGTCGCGCTGTGTCGGCCCGACATACCGACGCATACTGTGCAAGCACCGCACAACGGGGGCAGCGGATGCTGTTTTTCCACGCATCCGCTGCCCCATTGTGAGGTGCGGGGAGGTGAGGGCGGAGTTCCAGCCGCGCATGCGCGGTCGGAAATGGTGGACCGTCAGCACAAAAAAAGTTACATGTAACGTTTTTTGCTGCCGCGGTCCGCCACAACACGACGCAACCGTCGCACGACGCTTGCGACGTGTGTCAATATGTCGCTAATGTTAGTCTATGGGGAAAAAATGCATCCTGCAGATGACTTTGCAGGATGCGTTTTTTCGCCAAAACGACGCATTGCGACGTATGCAAAAAAACGCTAGTGTGAAAGTAGCGCTAGGGTTAGGACTAGGGTTAGGGTTGGGGTTAGGGTTTCAGTTAGAATTGGGGAGTTTTCACTGTTTAGGCACATCAGGGGCTCTCCAAACGCGACATGGCGTCCGATCTCAACGCGTTTGTTTGCGTTAAAAACGCATGCGTTTTTATAGAAAAAAACCAGAACACACACTGAAAAGTCACCCACCACCATCAAGGTGATAAAGGGATCCAAACCCTAACCCTAAACTCATCCCTAACCGTTTAATGAACATTTTCTGACAGTCATAGTGCCACGTATTTCAGTGCCACGTATTTCAGTGCCACGTATTTCAGTGCCACGTATTTCAGTGCCACGTATTTCAGTGCCACGATATTTCAGTGCCACGATATTTCAGTGCCACGTATTTAAGTGCCACGATATTTCAGTGAAATACGTGGCACTGAAATATCGTGGCATTTACGTGAAATACGTGGCACTTAAATACGTGGCACTTAAATACGTGGCACTTAAATACGTGGCACTTAAATACGTGGCACTTAAATACGTGGCACTTAAATATCTTGGCATGTACATGAAATACGTGGCACTTATATACGTGGCACTTATATACATGGCACTTATATACGTGGCACTTATATACGTGGCACTTATATACGTGGCACTTATATACGTGGCCACTGAAATATCGTGGCACTTATATACGTATATACGTATATACGTATATAAACGTATTTCAGTGCCACGTATTTCAGTGCCACGTATTTCAGGTTAGGGGTAGGGGTAGGGTTAGGGTTTTTTTGTTTTTTCTTGTTTTCTTGTGTTTTTCTATAAAAACGCATGCGTCTAAAAAAACGCATGCGTTTTACCGCGATTACATGCGTTTTTTCACACATGCGTTTTTTAAAAAAACGCATGCAGATAAAAACGCAAGTGTGAAACCAGCCTTACCCTTGGGAAAATAAAAACATGGGGGCTAAAATATAATTTTCGTGGAAAAAAATATATTTTTTATTTTCGCGGCTCTGCGTGATAAACTGTAGTGAAACACTTGTTGGTTCAAAGTTCTCACAACACATCTAGATAAGTTCCGTGGGGGGTCTAGTTTCCAATATGGGGTCACTTGTGGGGGGTTTCTACTGTTTAGGTACATCAGGGGCTCTGCAAATGCAACATGACACCTGCAGACCAATCCATCTAAGTCTGCATTTCAAACGGCGCTCCTTCCCTTCCGAGCTCTGCCGTGCGCCCAAACAGTGGTTCCCCCCAATGTATGGGGTATCAGCGTACTCAGGACAAATTGGACAATAACTTTTGTGGTCCAATTTCTCCTGTTACCCTTGGGGGAAAAAAAATTGCGGGCTAAAACATCATTTTGTGGAAAGAAAAAATGATTTTTTGATTTTCACAGCGCTACATTCTAAACTTTAGTGAAACAACTGGGGGTTAAAAGTGCTCACCACACATCTAAATAAGTTCCTTAGGGGGTCTTCTTTCCAAAATGGTGTCACTTGTGGGGGTTTCCACTGTTTAGGCACGTCAGGGGCTCTCCAAACACGACATGGGTTCCGATCTCAATTCCAGCCAATTTTGCATTGAAAAGTCAAATGGCGCTCCTTCCCTTCCGAGCTCCGCCATGCGCCCAAACAGTGGTTTATCCCCATATATGAAGTATCAGCGTACTCAGGACAAATTGCACAACAACTTTTGGGGTCCAATTTATCCTGCTACCTTTGGGAAAATAAAAAATTTGGGGCAAAAAGATCATTTTTTGTGAAAATTAATATTAATTTTTTTTACAGCTCTACATTATAAACTTATGTGAAGCACTTGGAGGTTCAAAGTGCTCACCACACATCTAGATTAGTTCCTTAGAGGGTCTACTTTCCAAAATGGTGTCACTTGTGGGGGTTTCCACTGTTTAGGCACGTCAGGGGCTCTCCAAACACGACATGGGTTCCGATCTCAATTCCAGCCAATTTTGCATTGAAAAGTCAAATGGCGCTCCTTCCCTTCCGAGCTCTGTCATGTGCCCAATCAATGGTTTACCCCAACATGTGGGGTATCGGCGTACTCAGGACAAATTGTACAACAACTTTTTTGGTCCAATTTCTCCTGTTACCCTTGGTAAAATAAAACAAATTGGATCTGAAGTAAAAATTTTGTGAAAAAAAAGTTAAATGTTCAATTTTTTTTAAACATTCCAAAAATTCCTGTGAAGCACCTGAAGGGTTAATAAACTTTTTGAATGTGGTTTAGAGTACCTTGAGGGGTGCAGTTTTTAGAATGGTGTCACTTTTGGACATTTTCTATCATGTAGACCCCTCAAAGTCACTTCAAGTGTGAGGTGGTCCGTAAAAAAAATGGTTTTGCAAATTTTGTTGCAAAAATGAGAAATCGCTGGTCAACTTTTAACCCTTATAACTCCCTAACAAAAAAAAATTATGTTTCCAAAATTGTGCTGATGTAAAGCAGACATGTGGGAAATGTTGTTTATTAACTATATTATGTGATATAACTCTATAATTTAAGGGCATAAAAACGAAAAATTTGAAAATTGCTAAATTTTCATAATTTTCGACAAATTTCTGTTTTTTTCACAAATAAATGCAAGTCATATCGAAGAAGTTTTACCACTATCATAAAGTACAATATGTCACGAGAAAACAATCTCAGAATCACCAGGATCCGTTGAAGCGTTTCAGAGTTATGACCTCATAAAGTGACAGTGGTCAGAATTGTAAAAATTGGCCGTGTCACTTAGGTGAAAACAGGCTTTGGGGTGAAGGGGTTAAATTCAACTTTTTGATTTTTTTCCCCTTATTAGAAAACTTTGTATTATGTATTATGCTGACATCTAGTGGTAGATAATGATTATGACACACAAGATGTTAAAGGCTAAATTCTGTTTCACCACTGTCCCTTTGCAGACAATTTTTGGTTTCTGCAGAGGTGCCGGCTGCGGCAAACAGCTAGGAGCTGAGTCTAAGGGCTCATACTCATTTGCGAGCCAAACGAACGAGTGCAATCCGATAAAAATTCGGATTGCACTCGGACCAATGTCATTCAGTAGGTGACATCTCATTTGCGATTTTTTTCTCAGCCGAAATCGAGTCTTGCCAATGCAAGTCAATGGGTGCGAGAAAAAAAAACGCCCGGAATATGGACCAGCCGTTTTTTACAGATACCTTACCATTCTGTGGCATAGAACACTGTAAATGGTCCTGTAAATGATTGTAAAAAAAATAGTTGCAGAGAAAAAAAACGCATTGCATACGGATGTCATACGGATGGTGCGATAAAAAATCGCATTGAACTCGCATGACAACCGCATAGTTTGCATCCAATTTTTTCGGTCCAGATTATGGACCGTTTTTTTTCTAGCAAGTGGGCATGAGCCCTAACTTTTGTGATCGGAGCTAGTTCTCATCGCACTGTTTAACTAATTAGATGCTCTGTGAATCGTGACAGTGGCATTTAAGTGGCCGGATATGGGAAGCCATTAATGTTGTAATGATACCCTGGAGGCTACCTAGGGGTCCTGTAGCTGCCATTTTTGTATACCTATAAAGGTGAACTTGTAGCTGGGCGTCATAGAATTGTAATTTTACAATGCACTGAAGTATTCTAGCATTTCAGTATATTGCTCAAGTGATGGTTCATATGCCCTAGGACAGTGATGGCGAACTTTTAGGCTATGTGCCCACGTTGCGGAATAGTGTGCGTATTTTTCCGCACCTTTTTTGTAAAATCCGCAGGTAAAACGCACTGCATTTTACCTGCAGATTTACTGAGTTTTTTGTGCGGATTTCACCTGCAGGTTTACCCCTGCGGATTCCTATTGTGGAGCAGGTGTAAACCGCTGCGGAATCCACACAAAGAATTGACATGCTGCAGAAAATACAACGCAACGTTTCCGCACGGTATTTTCCGCAGCATGTGCACTGCGGATTTTGTTTTCCATACGTTAACATGGCTAATCCACTGCAGATCTGCAGCAAAATCCGGAACGTGTGCACATAGCCTAAAGAGACTGAGTGCCCAAACTGCAACCCTAAACCCACTTATTTATCGCAAAGTGCCAAAACAGCAATTTAACCTGAATACTGAGGTTTTAGTTTAGAAAAAACAACTCAAGCAGAGAGCAGGCGAGGGCAGCAGAGAACAGGTGGGGCAGCATAAAGAAGGCAGGGGCAGCAGAGAGCTGGCGGGGCAGCAGAGAGCAGATGGGGCAGCACAGAGCAGATGGGGCAGCAGAGAGCAGGCGGGGCAGCACAGAGCAGGCGGGGCAGCAGAGAGCAAACAGGGGCAGCAGAGAGCAGATGGGGCAGCAGAGAGCAGGCACAGACAGGAGCAGGGGTACCAGACTGCAGATATAAAGGAATATGCTTCCTATCCTGGTATATCCTCTCCTCATCCTGATATATGCTCCTCCCCTAATCCTGGTATATGTCGGCAATCCTTGTATATGCTCTTCATCTTGGTATACATGCACCCTAGGATAATAGAAAAAAATTGGAGTCCGGCTCAACAGGACTGGATTTTCCTTTTCTTTTTCAAAAGAAAATATGGTGCATAAAAAATAAAAATGTACATGGTTGACATGACCCAGTCAACGAAACTGCACTTCGCAGTCTTACTCATGACTCCTGAGTAATCAGTAATGAGAGCAATGACAAAATGCAAAAGTGGCCAAAACAGCAGCCATAAAGGATGAGAACAGAGAAATGGTCTGTGGTCACCCCCTGCAGAACCACTCCTTTTTTTGATTCCCAATCGTTGTTGCTTCCTAACTGGACAGGTGGATTTCACAGAAGTGTGATTGACTTGGAGTTACATTGTGTTATTTACGTGTTCCCTTTACTTTTTCGAGCAGTGTGTATTAATATGTTGAAACTCGGAGCAAAAATACATTTGATAAAGCAGTATTACTGTTTTTTGTTCATTTTGCCTTAAAAATAAAACAAAACAGAAAGATCTGAAACATTTTATGGACTCCAAAATGGCAGCACTGCAAAAAACAAGCCCTGATATACAGTAGGTCTATAAAAAAGTTGTAGCTCTTAGAAGATGAGGAAGAAATATCAAACGCTAAGAGGGGCCTACTGGGACCTGGGACTCACCAAGGACTCTGCATAAATCGGGAGCTTGCACTGTATATAACATACAAAGGGAAAGCGATAATAATAATAATTTTTTATTTATATAGCGCCAACATATTCCGCAGCACTTTACAATTAGGAAGCATAGCTGGAGCGTCCCTCAAGGTGCAAAATCCAATAGATGGAAAGTCAGGTGCAGCTGAGCACCCATAGGGGTCCGGTCAGCATTGCTTTTGGCTGCCTTTTTGCTCTATGCATATAGCATGTGCTACTTTAATTTGTGAAGTTAACAGTAAAGGGACAGAATGGTAAGGATCATATAGGGACAAAAAAAACCCAGAAAACATAAATATAAAAATCACAACAGATTTTAGAAAGCGCTGAATCACTGCACCTATCAGCTGTTTCCTCTGTAGACACGAGTTATGTAAAAGCCACAAAAACGTCACCTCCGGAAATCTATTTTCATCCTGTTTACCCAACTGACAAGCAAGTTCTGCTTTCTAAGATTTCGGAGATGTGCACAGTCTTGCTTTGTTTATACAAAACTACAAAAAAGACATTCTTCTTCTTTTTTTTTTTCCTGAAACAGCGCCACTCTTGCCCAAAGGGTGAATCTGGTATTGCAGCTTATCCTCATTCAAGTGAAGTGGATTGAGCTGCAATACCAATAACCAATTGTAATGTGCTCTGTATATACAGCAGAAGCACTCCATAAATATATGGGGCGGGCTCAGGAGCTGAGCTGCTCCATACAGAGCGGGTGGTGGCTGCGTTATACAGCTGACACCTGAAATTAACTCCTGTGATTGGAACTAGCAACAGGTTCACATCCTTGATGGCGCTGTCATTCATAAGGCCTCCTTCACTCGTCCTGGTGATTCCGGTACAGAAATAGTACTGGTGAGATCCGTGGTCCGTGTCTGTGTGCCATCCTTAATTACATTTGTGACATCCATGTGACATCCGTGAATCCATTTGCTGTCCGTAGTCCGTGTGACACATGCCAGCGCCTCTGAAAATCAGTACGGTTCATACTGATCCAAAGCGCCTGCTATTTAAGCCTGGGTTCCATTTGGGATATTGGCCCCTTCCCCAGATTAGTAACATCAGCCCCCAGCTGTTGGCTTTACCTCTGCTGGTTTTGAAAATTATGCGGCAGTTCGCGTCGTTTTGTTATTTAAACCTTTATTTTATTTAGGAGGGACTGAGCGGGTGCTGAATACAATTCCCTTTATTGTCTTGTGGTTGTGCTGATCTCAGTGAGACCAGGCGACAATGATAAGAGCTGCCTTCATCAGCCGGCGCCTGGGATCAGTGCAAACTATACTGCTTCTTCCTAAATGCCGGTACGTGTCACGCTGATGTCACATGGATGTCATCTGTGTGTTCTCAGTGTGTACGTGAGTGGCACTCAACAAGGACAGATTAACTTTTTTTTTCTTACCTCACTTGGATTTTTTTCCCTATTTTTCAGTACAATATATGGTAAAATGAAAGGTGTCATTCAAAACTACAACCGAAAGTGGCCGAAAGTGTTGGCACTATTGAAATTGTTCCAGAACATGTATTTCTCCCAGAAAATTATTGCAATTACACATGTTTTATTACACACGCTTATTTCCTTTGTGTGTATTGGAACAACAACAAAAAAAAAAAACAGAAAAAAAGTCAAATTGGAAAGAATTTCACACAAAACCTCAAAAATGAGCCGGACAAAATTGTTGACACCTTTTCGAAATTGTGGGTAAACAACTTTGTTTCAAGCATTTGATGCTCATTCAAACTCACCCATGGCAAGTAACAGGTGTGGGCAATATGAAAAGCACACCTGAAACCAGATAAAAAGGGGAGAAGTTGACTCAATCTTTGCATTGTGTGTTTGTGTGTGCCACACTAAGCATGGAGAGCAGAAAGAGAAGAGAACTGCCTGAGGACTTGAGAACCAAAATTGTTGAAAAATATCAAGAACTTCAAGGCTACAATTACAAGTCCATCTCCAGGGATCTTGATGTTCCTTTCTACATGGTGTGCAACATACTCAAGAAGTTTACAACCCATGGAACTGCAGCTAATCTCCTTGGACGTGGACAGCAGAGAAAAATTGAAGAAAATTTTCAATGCAGGATAGTCTGGAAGGTGGATAAGCAGCCCCAATCAAGTTCCAAACAAATTTCAAGCTGTCCTGCAGGTTCAGGGTGCATCAGTGTCAGCGCTAACCGTCCACATTTGAATTAAATGAAACCCTATGGCAGGAGACCCCAGAGGACGCCACTGCTGACACAGACATAAAAAAAGGCTAGACAGCAGTTTGCCAAATTTTTTGTGAGTAAACAAAAATCTTTCTGGGAAAGCTTCTTGTGGACATATGAGACCAAAATAAAGCTTTTTGGTAAAGTACATCATTCCACTGTTTACCGATAACAGAATGAGGCCTATAAAGAAAAGAACTCAGTACCTACAGTCAAATATTATGGAGCTTCAAAGATGTTTTTGGAGTTTTATGCTGCCTCTGGAGTGTGCCTTGACTGTGTGCAAGGCATCGTTAAATCTTAAGATTACAAAAGGGTTTTGGGTCACAATGTAGAGCCCTGTGTCAGGAAGCTGGTTTTGGGTCCTAGGTCATGGGTCTTCCTGCAGGACAATTACCTCAAACATACATCAAGAAGCCCCCATAAATGGATGAAAACAAAGCACCGGAGAGTTCTGAAGTGGCAGCAATGAGTCAGGATCTAAATCCCACTGAACACCTGTGGATCTTAAAATTGCTGTTGGGAGAAGGCGCCTGTGATGCTACTCACTACTCACGGATAAGCCGTGAGGCTGGGTAGTCAAGAGGTCCAAGGTCAAGAGCCAAGAGAGTACGTCATAGACAAAGGGGTGAGACAAAGGCGTAGTCAGGAAACGGTCCAAGGTGAGCATTCCAAGAAGGTAGCGGATCACGAGAAAAGCACTAGTCAAACGAATCTTCAAGAAGACAAATCCAAAGTCGAGCAGCAAAGATCAGAATATCAGACAAGGAGCAAAGAATAAGAACACACCTCATGAGCAAAGCTACAGTTGGCAGCAATCTAAGGCAGAGAGCTGGTTAAATAGCCAGGTAATTACTCTGGACAAGAGACACATGGATGATGCCCCGGCACACCCTGGCCCTGATTGGATGGCAAAATGTCACTCCAGACACTGACAGCTCAGCGCGCCCCAGCATCTGATTGGATCACCATACTGAAAGCTCAGTCCTAGATTGGATGGCAGAACTGTCATTCACTACATCCAGACACACTTCTAGAAGGAATCGTTACCGCACCCATTAAATATGAGTGCAGCGCCCCAGAGTCCTGCTCGTTGCAGTAATGTCGCTCTTCCACTGGGGGGAGTGATATTACATCTGAAGGCAATAAAGGAGATCGCTTTGCCAGGTATCACAAACCACACAACACACTTCACACTCCAGGCCGCTAGGCGGAGCTACGCTTCTATTAGGGCACTCCTCACAGTTAGGTAAAACTGGTGGTCTGGATGGAAAGTTAGTCAGAAGTTGACTGGGCTTCACCCAGTTAGAACCCGATGGAGTTTGGCAGAAGCTGGCTGGAGTGATCTCCAGCCTGATTCAGACTGCGGTCTGAGGAGGATGAGGGTCCACGTGAGAAACAAAGTCATAGCAAAAGGAGAGGAAACCAG
The DNA here is from genome assembly GCF_051348905.1 of Ranitomeya variabilis. NCBI lineage: Eukaryota > Metazoa > Chordata > Amphibia > Anura > Dendrobatidae > Ranitomeya > Ranitomeya variabilis. The sequence continues at coordinate 199,915,903 of NC_135239.1, forward strand.
AAGGAGTTCTGTCCTGTGAAAGGCTGCCTCCTTCTGAGGCGCAGGAATCCCGGTGGCCAGAATACCGAGGGAGTAAGGATCTCTATACTTTACTTCAGAGACTGGCAGGACAGTTAATTCCACGTTAGCTGCCCGACCTTATACCCAGGAGGCACGGTGGCAACTTGTGGAGGCCGGGGCGTCGTAAGGTCCCTGTAAAAATCCTCAGGCCACCAGTCATACGGGTTTTGTCCTATCCTAACCATCAGGGGGACAGAGAGAAAGAGACTTAACATCTCCAACAGTTGTGAGGACCTTACCGAGAAGCTCAGCAGGGAGGTACTACAACACCCAGGCGCTAGAGGAAGGCTACTGATTTCCACCTGGATAAGGGGACTCTGGATTTGCCTTCAGACCAGCCGGACTCTGCCTACCCTGTGGTCTGTACCCTGGACTGTGGACACTAAAGCCTTCAGTAAAGGTAAAGAGACTGCAACCTTGTGTCCTCGTTATTTACTGCGCCTCACACCATTCACCATCTACACTCTGGGAAGCCCTGGGGATACACTTCACCTGTGGGAAGGTATACCATCTAGCTGCCATAACATCACCCCAGCGGACCCCTAAGCAGCGTCAGTCTCCCTGACCGAATACCACAGGTGGCGTCACGAACATTATCCCTTTAAAGACCTTTCCCTTATTTCACAACGGACGTTCCCCTAGGGCCACGGACCGGGTCAGCCACCGTGACATCCCCCGAACCGAAGGACCCGGTACCGAGTAACCCCTTGCCCTTGGAGGCGCTCCATGAGTGACCTGGAGAAGTTTGCAAAAGAAGAGTGCTCCAAAATTCCAGTTGAGAGGTGTAAGAAGCTTGTGAATGGTTATAAGAAGCGATTGATTGCAGTTACTTATTCCAAAGGGTGTGCAACCAAATATTAAGTTAAGGGCGCCAACAATTTTGTTCGGCTCATTTTTGGGTTTTTGTGTGAAATGCTGTCAAATTTGCCTTTTTTTCTCAGTTTTTTTGTGTTGTTCCATTAGACACAAAGGAAATAAACATGAGTATAACAAATCATGTGTAATTGCGTTAATTTTCTGGGAGAAATACTTCATTTTCAGGAAAGTTTCAAGGGAGCCAACACATTCAGCCAGGTCTGTATGTGTTTATATGGAGTTCGCTCAATGCCATTTTTATTTCAGTAAATGGTGGACAGGTGAATGGTGGATAGGTACATGGAAGACGGGTGAATCATGGACAGGTGAATGAGGAACAGGTGAATGATGAACAGGCGAATGGTGGGCATCTGAATGATGGACAGGTGAATATTAAACAGGTGAATGATGAAAAAGACATGGACATGTGAATGATATGCAGGAGAATGACGAAAAGGTGAATGGTAGAAAATGAATGGTGGACAGGTGAATATAGACAGGTGAATTATGGAAAGGGGAATGGTGGGCAAATGAACGATGAAAAGGTGAATGGTGGACAGGTGAATGTAGACAGGTGAATGATGAAAAGGGGAATGGTGGAAAGGTGAATGGTGAAAAGGTGAATGGTGGACAGGTGAATAGTGAACAAGTGAATGTAGACAGGTGAATGATGGTCAGGTGAATGGTGGACAGGTGAATGATGAAAAGGGGAATGGTATACAGGTGAATATAGACAGGTGAATGGTGGACATGTGAATGATGGAAAGGTGAATGATGGGCAGGTGAATGACGAAACGGTGAATGGTGGACAGGTGAATGATAGAAAGGTGTATAGTGAACAGGTGAATGGTGGACAGGTGAATAGTGAACAGGTGAATGGTGGACAGGTGAATAGTGAACAGGTGAATGGTAGAAAGGTGAATGACGGCAGGTGAATGATGGAAAGGTGAATGATGGGCAGGTGCATATAGACAGGTGAATGATAGAAAGGTGATTGGTAGACAAGTGAATAGTGAACAAGTGAATGTAGACAGGTGAATGATGGTCATGTGAATGACGGCAGGTGAATGGTGGACATGTGAATGATGGCCAGGTGCATATAGACAGGTGAATGGTGGACAGGTGAATGGTGAAGTCGCTTTATCTATTTCTGGCTGACATTTAGTGATTAGTGGTGAGTGAGTGTGAACGTCGCTGCTTAATACTCTCTCGACCATCAGGGTCCTCGATATCCTCGTCACTCAGTGAGTATTTTTGAGTCCCCGCCAGGCATGCTTCGCGCTTATTAAACAGCTAATAAAAATGTGCCTGCCAGTCACTGTAATGCCGTGGCCATGTTGGTAGTGGCATTACTGCAATTGGTTGGCTGCATAGCATCATCTATAAGACCCGGGACACTATACTCAGCACAGTGTACTAACGGAAACAGGCAGAGCAGGGACAGGTGCTGCTATACTAGGGACAGAGTTTTAGCTGCATAAAGGCAGGGATTAGACACCATTTATATTTCATTCAACCACAGTCCTTATTAGGGCTAGCTATAATCAATATTAATACTGCTGTTAGGGCGCTTAGGGAGAGATTGTGCCGAAGAGATAGTGTAGGACAGGATAGGGTGAATTGCACATCCTTTCTGCTGCAACTCAAACCAAAAGCCCTTCTCAGGAATAATATTATTCTTTTTGGTCTTAATCCTGCAAATTGTTCTGAGCAGAGAAATATTATACTCCATTTGTGCGTTAAAAGCTTACAGCCAGATTGGTTGGTTGCAATAGCATCTGTATATTGCGCAAGCAGTGTAACAAGTCCATCTGAGGTGGGCAAATTTTCCTGCGATAGTAATCCTGCAAAGTTTTTTTTAGCAGGGAAATATATGCCATTTATACTGCGCCAGTTGTGCGTCAAAAGTATACAGCTAGACTTGGTTGGTTATCATCAATGCCAACTAAATAGATCGTGGTAAAACGTCTCATAAAATATCCATTTTATTGAAAAAAAATGTAAAACAATAGTAAAGATCACAAATATGTACAGAGTATCTCCAGAACTGGACCACAACTACATGTATATATGCAAGAAATACAAATGGTGCACAAGAGCAAACGGATCCAAATGAATCCGTAGATATAACTAGGAAAATGGGGTAAAATAGTGGTTGGTTATCAATAGCATTGCTATATTGCTACTGCAGTCTAACAAGTTCATCTGAGGTGGGCAAATTTTCCTGCAATACTAATCCTGCTAAGTTTTCTCAACAGGAATATATCAGACGTAATTTAAAATGGGCAAGGTGCGTGGTAAGGGAGAGGGAAGTGGACATGATGCTGATGGTGAGTGCAGAGGCCGTGGGCAAGGTGAAACGGTGCCTGCTGCGGGAGCACAACAAACACACACAACATGTCGATCTAGCTTACTATTCTCTATGTGCCTGATCTATCATTGGCCACGATTAGAGAGGTGCAAAAGCAAAGTGATGGGACTCAGCCGCTTCTGGAAAACCGGAGGCATCATAGGAAAAGTAGTCTGCATTAGGGGAACCATATGAGGCAGAAAACCTAGAAATAGTGCATCGACAAAAAACAGGAAGACACGGGAACTTCTTCTTTATTCTATAATAATAGCATACCCTGCATTTACATAAGCAAACACAATTGCTGCTTTAAAGGTATTTTCCAGTTTTGGAAAACCCCTGTCCCCCAGCTGCAATTTGTTTAAAAAACAAATGCTTTATTCACCCTCCCCAGGTCCAGCTCTGAGTCTTCACTGCTGCTCTTAGTGTCTATTATTGTCTGCAGCGCTGACTTCATGTCATCAACACTGCAGCCAATCAGTGAGCTCGGCGGTTCTGTCCAAGTTGATGGGACAAGCCGCTCAGAGGTGCTCAGTGTTTGACTGCAGTTCTGTCAACATGCATCTTCAGAAAAAAATATGAAGAGTCGTACAGCCTCGGTACAGCCGATCACAGGCTGCAGCGGTCTTGTGAATTCTGAACAGAGCAGACGCAGACCTCCAGATTTGGCCTGTATTGGATCTGGAGGGGCAGACTTAGTGATTTATTATTTTAAAACTATCAATGCCTAAAAAAAATAATTTTGGTGTTCGACAACCCCTTTAAAATTGTTGTCCACTTAAACACTTTATTGAAAAAAAAACCTTAAGGTGGCATAAAAAAAAAGAAAAGAAGTGATAATAAAATCTCACTGATCCTTTAACGCTTCAATTCTCAATTCCTCCCAGGTCCCCCACTGGCCTTTATTTTTTCTGGTCCCTCTCTACAGATGCAGCCTTAGTGATTGGCTGCAGCAGTCACATGTTCCAGTGTTGGGATGCTAATGCTGCCGCAGGAAGTAGAGACCGGCAATTAATTCAAAAGTGGTTGAACGGTAGAGTTAGGGGTTTGGTGAGGTCAGGATTGCTGCTTTTATTTATTTATTTTTTTCAAAATATATACCGTATATTAAAGATGGCTAATATATGGGCTAGATAAAAAATAATACAGCGCGGTACTGAGGCAATAGAGACATCTATATATAATTGTCTAAGGGGTACTTCCGTCTTTCTGTCTGCAAATTCCGTCATGGAAATCCCGCGTCGCTGATTGGTCTCGCCAGCTGCCTGTCATGGCTGCCACGACCAATCAGTGACGGGCACAGTCCCTACTCCCCTGCAGTCAGTGCCCGGAGCCCGCATGCTCCCCTCCAGTCACTGCAGTCAGTGCCCGGCACCCGCATGCTCCCCTCCAGTCACTGCAGTCAGTGCCCGGCACCCGCATGCTCCCCTCCAGTCACTGCAGTCAGTGCCCGGCACCCGCATGCTCCCCTCCAGTCACTGCAGTCAGTGCCCGGCACCCGCATGCTCCCCTCCACTCACTGCAGTCAGTGCCCGGCGCCCGCATGCTCCTCTCCAGTCAGTGCCCGGCGCCCGCATGCTCCCCTCCTGTCACCGCTTAAATATAATTTAAAAAAAAAACCTGCTATACTCACCCTCCGTAGTCCGCCGAGCCGCGGGCGGCCTCCGCCATCTTCCGTTCCCAGAGATGCATTGCGAAATTACCCAGAAGACTTAGCGGTCTCGAGAGACCGCTAAGTCATCTGGGTAATTTCGCAATGCATCCTGGGAACGGAAGATGGCGGCAGCCACGTGCTCATCGCCTGCGCCACAGCTTCGCTGGATTGGATCCCGGCAGGTGAGTATATAACTATTTTTTATTTTAATTATTTTTTTTTAACAGGGATATGGTGCCCACACTGCTATATACTACGTGGGCTGTGTAATATACCGCGTGGCTGCTATATACTACCTGGCCAGTGTTAGATGCTATGTGGGCTGTGTTATGTACTGCGTGGGCTGTGCTATATATTACGTGGCCAGTGTTATATACTGCGTGGGCTGTGTAATATACTGCGTGGCTGCTATATACTACCTGGCCAGTGTTATATACTACCTGGCCAGTGTTATATACTGCGTGTGCTGTGCTATATATTACGTGGCCAGTGTTATATACTGCGTGGCCTGTATTATATATTACGTGGCCAGTGTTATATACTGCGTGGCCTGTATTATATACTACATCACCTGTGTTATATACTGCGTGGCTGCTATATACTGCATGGGCTGTGTTATATAGTACGTGGGCTGTGTTATATACTGTTTGGGCTGTGTTATATACTGCGTGGCCTGTATTAACGCATCGGCTATTCTACAATATGTATGTATGTTTGTATATAGCAGCCACATAGTATATAGCACAGGCCACATCGTATTTGTCTGCTATATACTACATGGCTCCTATATACTACGTGGCCTGTGCTATATACTATGTGGCTGCTACATACATACATATTCTAGAATACCCGATGCATTAGAATCGGGCCACCATCTAGTGGAACATAATTAGCTTAGAGCCAAAACCAGGCGGGTGCTGCTCCAAGAGTGCAATATATAGCAACCCATGAGAAAACCCCTTCATCAACTTTGAAAATTAAAGAAGCCCTCCTGTGATGGTGTGATATGTTATGTGGGTATCATTTTGTGCATATTTATATTTTACTGATTATCATGGTGTTACTGTATATTGTAGGATGAGTTGTTATTTGCCAACTGATATTCTCCCCACAGTTCTGTATTGTTATCTCTCCACAGGGTCAGTGAATAATGTTGTTTGCTAATATGCCGATGACATGTTGACCTAGCTTGTTGAAACAATGAGCCCCTGAGACCTTCCCCCTCCTGGCCTGTGAATGAGGGGGGAGACTTGTAAATATCAGGGAGGTGAGACACTGAGATCAGTCTGATGTGGAACCATGATGTGAAGAGCATATCAGAGAGAAAGAAGGGAATATGGGCTGTTATCCTCTGTTTTGGATTGTTGGACTTTTATTCTGTAACTGAACTGTATTCGTGTTCTGGAATATTTAATCCTTTGTGTGATGGATCGTATATATGGACCTTTCGTGTTCTGCCTAAATAAAGGTCTTGGAATTGTTCACTATTCTCTAGCTCTGTTGATTGTGTGATACCGGAGAAGGAACCCGTGACACCTCCTCCACACATCAGAGTTTTTATCCTCCTAATATATTGCAGTCCTCATATTATACAACACTGTGTACTTACAATTGCTCATTTTGCCTTTCTACCCAGTTAATTCTCTTTTTCATTAGGTCTATGACATCACATGATAAACAAATGACGCGCTGAATCCTTCTAAGCTCTATGTAGTAACAGGAGGTCAATTTTCCTTGCATGAATCATCATTAGAATTACAATTCTTCATCACTTGCAAAGTCCCTGACAGTCCAGCTCCAACTCCTCTTCTGCTCCTCACCCAGCTGCTCCACTCCTCAAACCTGCCAGGGACTTTGCAGTAATGTAGAATTGTAGTTCTAATGATGACTCATGCAGAGAAAATAAACTTCCTGTTTTTACATAGAGCTTAGAAGGATTCAGCTAGTCAGTTTTTAATCATGTGATGTCATAGACCTGATGGAAAAGAGAAGAATCAGCTGGGTAGAAAGACAAAAAGAGAAATTGTAAGTACGGTACACGGTGCTAGATAATATTATGACTGCAATATATTAATATAAAAAACATTGATTGATTCTTTAAAATAAAAAAATAAAGCTATCTTAAAGAAATACTAAACCCAAAAAGTACCACAAATTAATAAAAAGCATTCCTGCACTTGCTCCCTCAATCTTCTCCTCGTCTCTGACCCTTTGCTTCATATTACAGTTAAAACTGGGAAATTTATAAAGAAATATCCTTTATGTCCCGGAGGTGCCGCCATATCTCCCCCCCCCTTCTCCTCACTATCCTGTGTATAACTGGCTGCAGCAGGAGCCTCCCCCTCAGATCTGCCCTGCCCACTTGACTTCAGCTGACCACCTATATCAAATATGGAACGGATCAGCAGGAGATTAACCCCTTATGTCCTCTGCAGGATTTCTACAAGACTGATTGTTTCAGGATCCTGCAGAAAATGCTGCAGACTGACAAACAGCGCGGCCGACTATATTTCCTCCTTAATTTAATCATTTATTACTAGATTTATTGATCTTTTAAAGATGGTAATGTCTATGTCTAGATCAGCAAGGCCAACCTGTGGCTCTCTAGCTGGTACAAAACTACAACACCCAATGTTAACAGCGACAGAGACTATTAGTTCTAACCAGGCAGGTTGCATTTTATATATATGAAGCAGGGGGATCAGGATGAACACACATCTGTAATGGTAATCCATAGGAATCCCATATAGTAGCCCTATAAAATGTATCAGAACAGCCGGAGATAACCATGGCTTGGATAAATCATCCTTTATTTCCCAAAGAATGAACACTTCAACCTTAAGTGATTGTGACGAGGTGACAAAGGAAATGTGAAGGAACTATTTGCAGAAAGGTAAAAACGCAGAAAGATTAGATCAGCGCAGGCTGGGATATAAATTACCATATGAGCATTGTAGCTGATAAAATAAAACAACACATACACTAAACTGATGAAAGTGGTGGAGGTGCGGAGGGGGCATTACCTGAAATAAGGGCCATGACTATGGGGGCAAATTTTAAAGGTGCAATTCGGGTGCCACATACATTATCCTCCTACATGCTCTTGCCTAAAAAAATTGTTATTAAAAACTACGATACCATTTGTCCTTATGTAATGATTTATACAGCTAGAAATGGCCTTAAGTTGATCTCTTAGACCTTATGACACAGGTGTCTTTACTTTGAAAATTCACGCCAGAGTGACTGTATGATATAAAAATGAGCAGCTAAACAGAAAGAACAGCCTGGCTGATAGCTGCAGCTTGTACTGAGCAGCGTGAGATCTCAGCAGCAGAGGAGGGACACTGAGGAGCTGTAAGTGGGAAAAGATTGTGTTAAACTTTCATAGCCACCGCTTCATTCACTTCTGTGGGTCTTAAGGGAGAGGTAGTCCACAGGTGTGATCACCACTCCCTTTAAGTGAATCGAGCCATGGTTACACAAGCACCTTAATGCTGCATTCACTTGGGGGTCAAAGAACTCCAGTGAACAGAACTCCCGCTCATCATATCTTTGGACTTTTCACTGGATTTTTTTAAAATTTAACCTTGAGTATCTCCTCCAATTTTCGCCGCTCCACTGATTCTGGAACAGTTTTTCTTTTTCTCCTGTTCCCCTCCATTCCAAAATTATGCCCTACAGCAATATACACATTTTCCCTTCAGCCAAGTGGGTGTGTAACACCGAACGTAACTGTGGGCGTGGCCTTGTTTTGATTCGCCGGTGTCAGATGTGAAAAAGAAAACGCCCACTGAGATGCACTGTGGTACACGCCCAGTTGGCTGAAGGGAAAATTGACACCGTTATTATCAGGGGGCATAACTGTAAAACAGAGGGGCGCAGAAGAAAAAGAAAAACTGTTCCAGAATCGGTGGAGCGGCGGCAATAAAAAAAATGCAGTGAAAAGTTTTCTTTAAACCCAAACTAGACCTCCAGGGATATTAGGTGTTAACCCGCAATCATAGACATTATTGTTATTGTCCGGGACAATAACATTAATGACGTGTCCTTAGGATAGGTTATCAATGTCTGATAGATAGGGATGTGACCCCCGGCCCCCCGCCGATCAGCTTTTCCCGGGGGGCGGCAGCCAGGACTGTTCAGTTAGGGAGCTGAACAGCATAATTCTGTTGACTGTATAGTATAGTGGCCGCCGCCGGGTACTGCACCTCCACCCCCTATTTAAATTAATGGGGGGCAAATGTGCAGTACCCGGCCGTGACCACTATACCGTGCATCTCCGCAAGTGAGAAATGCCGGCCACTGCCAACACTATGAACAGCTGATCGGCGGAGGTGTCGAGTGTCGGACCACCACCGATCAGACATCGATGACATCCTAAGGATAGGCCATCAATGTCAAAGTCCAGGACAACCCCTTTAAGTCATCATTCTAGACTTCCAGTGCTGAAGTAGATGGGTAATGGGGTCCTATTGCAGTCACAGGAACCATCTCGCTAACTGAGAACTTGTGTGGACAGGTCGTCCCTTTGGTCAATTATTGGTTGGGGGGGGGGGGTTACACCAAATTTCCGCAGCCCTTGATACCCAGACTCGGGTCACTGACTTGTATCAGAAGAGTCACTCGATTTCTATCATTATGTCACTCGCTGATTAACACTCGCTTTGACGATGATGCCATTTCCTATTGCGAAATCTCACATGTTTCCGAAGACAGAGGAGATAACGCGGTAACCTGCGGCCTCGTCATCGGAGAAGAATGTCACGACGGTGATGACAATGAGTCACTGTGTGAAAGTGCGGAATGCTCAATAAGCAGAAAGCTGTACATTCAGAAAACCGGACAGTCACTGGACACGATCGGTGCCGGACACGTATACTTCTCAAAAACTTTACCATTGTTTCTTCTAGAAACAGCGCCACTCTTGTCCATGGGTTGTGTCTGGTATTGCAGCTTAGCTTTAGTGATGTGAATGGGACAATGCCATAAAGCATTGCAGAGGCCCTTAGAAGATATTATCTGAGCAGAGGATAAACTTATTACTGGAATGCTTCTTTAAGTGCTACTAAAAAAAAATATATAGAATTATGTCGATTTTTTCGAAGGAATCAGGTGAAAAACCAGTCTTGTCCACCAGATGGCGCAGCAGTGCTTTGTATGTTCAGGACCGGCAGGTAGTAGTTACCTATCTGCATATCTGGCACACCCAATGGTTTGTGACCCATAAACCTTGAAAGCGTGTGCACAAAAGATTAGAAGGTCGTCGCACGCCCTTTCCAGGGTTTTTATCTCCTGTCTGTAATAAAAAAAAGTGTACAGTAAGTAGGAAACTCTTAAGTGAGTTGATTACGTAACTACTTTTATTTTAAAAACTTTATGCTTATTAATAAAAGTTTCGTTCAAGAAAAACGACCCCAGAGTAGTTATATATTGTGGCACCATAAGCCTCAGCATGTTTAATACAGTAAAACAGTCTCAATCAGATTTGTCAAATATTTATTTTTTTACAGTCTCATTTCTCGAATATTCCTGCGCCTGGCATGGCCTAACAGGCCACCTTAGCTTGCGTACCTGGAGGCCATTATTTGACCTCGGGTTGCCAAGACAGTCATCGGCGGCCCAATATTACATCACAGAGGAGAGGGATCCAAATGTAAGTCAAGAACGGCCGCCGTTATACACTGTCAGAAATGGAAAGGTGGCTGCGCATGTGCCGTATCTCCATTCATTTCTATGGGAGCTCTGATCTTGGTGACTTTGCTTGGTTTGGTGTGAGTCGTTGTGGGTGTATACGCTGTATATTACCAGTGTACGCCCGTCCTGATTGTCCATGTAAGTGTTAGCAGATGCATGGCTGTCCCTGGCCATCTGTATGGCGAGATCCCTGTGTAATCACCTCCAGCCATCCCGCTATTGGACACAACTGTTTTTGCAAATGATCTGTGTAGGAAATGACTGACACAAGGCAACATTACAATAGTACGTTTGTTTAAAGGATTTATATTTAATGATGGATTGGTTTCCCCTCGAAGATATAGCGCTAACATACTCTGTAGCGCTGTACAGGGGCGACCAACCTTCATGTTAGGGACAATTTGTAAGGAAGCCAATTAACCTATCATTATATTTTTGGAGTGTGGGAGGAAACTGGAGAACCCGGAGGAAACCCACGCAGACACGGGGAGAACATACAAACTCCATCCAGACGCCCGTAGTCGGATTTGCTTCCACGACCCGAGTACTGCAGACACCAGTGCTAAGCACTGAGCCACCGTGCCGCCCGAGAGATGTGAGAAGACGTTATTATAGTGGAAGACTGAGATGTCACTTTCCACCGGTCTTCTGGATGACTTCATCCATGTGCTGCCATCTTGGCTGGGCCGATGGTCGGACTGATGATGGAGCTGGGTGGTCGGTTCTTCTGGATGACTTCATCCATGTGCTGCCATCTTGGCTGGGCCGATGGTCGGACTGATGATGGAGCTGGGTGGTCGGTCTTCTGGATGACTTCATCCACATGCTGCCATCTTGGCTGGGCCGATGGTCGGACTGATGATGGAGCTGGGTGGTCGGTCTTTTAGATGACTTCATCCATGTGCTGCCATCTTGGCCGGGCCGATGGTCGGACTGATGATGGAGCTGGGTGGTCGGTCTTCTGGATGACTTCATCCATGTGCTGCCATCTTGGCCGGGCCGATGGTCGGACTGATGATGGAGCTGGGTGGTCGGTCTTCTGGATGACTTCATCCATGTGCTGCCATCTTGGCCGGGCCGATGGTCGGACTGATGATGGAGCTGGGTGGTCGGTCTTCTGGATGCCTTCATCCATGTGCTGCCATCTTGGCCGGGCCGATGGTCAGACAGATGATGGAGCTGGGTGGTCGGTCTTCTGGATGCCTTCATCCATGTGCTGCCATCTTGGCCGGGCCGATGGTCGGACTGATGATGGAGCTGGGTGGTCGGTCTTCTGGATGCCTTCATCCATGTGCTGTCATCTTGGCCGGGCCGATGGTCGGACTGATGATTGGGCTGGGTGGTCACTGATGGATCTTCTCAGATTGGGGAGACAAGAACCAACTTGCTCCTACAGTAGCCGCACCCAAACTTCTGGGTGTCGAGGGAATTCGTCCAATGTCCGACTCTGGGGTGGGAGATAAAGCTTACATTAAAGACTGATCCTAAAGGTACAGACACATCCAACATCAATGACACAGATCCATCATGTCTGACCGCAGAGGCTGTGAAGCAGAAGTGATAGTAACTAACACGTACACACCAGAATCAGTATCAGGCTCCCGTCTGTCTGTGGTTTATGGGCGTCATATCTTACCTGTACAGGCACTGGTATATCACTGTGTAGTGGTACTCCCAACTGTGGAGTACGTTAGTGAGCGGGAAGTCAGGGTGGATCTGTGCCGCCTTCTCACAATATTACATCCATAGCGGGTGATGACTAAAGTCTTCATTGCCATCGATGAGCCAGCAGGCGGCATGACACATCTCATGGATCAATGAGTCTCGGAGTCGGTCTGAGGACAAAACAGCATTTCATCACAATCAGAAGTGAAGACGGACGGAAGATGTCACCGCAGCAAATCCATAAATTGTGGCCTATATGAAGCCTACCTGCAGAATCGCAGACTTTATCCGATAACTGGATGATGGCGGAACGCTGCCCGTTATCCTCCCGGAAGCCGGTGCCACCGGCCGTTTTACACAGTCTTTTATTCCAGCTGATGTCCATATATGTAGGAAGCTACAGAGGAAAGAAGGAGAAAATACAGAATATAGAGGTACATACTGTATAATGGATACACTAACCCTATATGTAACCGTCCATTAACTATCCCCTATATCACCCCATACCTACAGAATATAGAGGTATATACTATATACACTGGATACACTAACCCTACAGTCACTATCCCCCATATCACCCCATACCTACAGAATATAGAGGTATATACTATATACACTGGATACACTAACCCTAGCTCTAACCCTCCAGTCACTATCCCCCATATCACCCCATACCTACAGAATATAGAGGTATATACTATATACACTGGATACACTAACCCTAGCTCTAACCCTACAGTCACTATCCCCCATATCACCCCATACCTACAGAATATAGAGGTATATACTATATACACTGGATACACTAACCCTAGCTCTAACCCTCCAGTCGCTGTCCCCCATATCACCCCATATCTACAGAATATAGAGGTATATACTATATACACTGGATACACTAACCCTACAGTCACTATCCCCCATATCACCCCATACCTACAGAATATAGAGGTATATACTATATACACTGGATACACTAACCCTAGCTCTAACCCTACAGTCACTATCCCCCATATCACCCCATACCTACAGAATATAGAGGTATATACTATATACACTGGATACACTAACCCTAGCTCTAACCCTCCAGTCACTATCCCCCATATCACCCCATAACTACAGAATATAGAGGTATATACTATATACATTGGATACACTAACCCTAGCTCTAACCCTACAGTCACTATCCCCCATATCACCCCATACCTACAGAATATAGAGGTATATACTATATACACTGGATACACTAACCCTAGCTCTAACCCTACAGTCACTATCCCCCATATCACCCCATACCTACAGAATATAGAGGTATATACTATATACACTGGATACACTAACCCTAGCTCTAACCCTACATCCCCATATCTTACTATTCCGGGCTGTGTGTTATAACTGAATACCTGGTTCTTAAAGACGGTCCGGTTATAAAACAAATACAAACGTCGTATCAACTTCTGTTTGTTCAGGAGAAAAGAACAAATATCATCATTTACTTCTGTGTCGTTCAGTTTTAATAATCAATAAAAAATCCAATTTCTTATTTGAAATCCTCAAACTTTCAAGCCTAAAGAGATAATTATTGTTCTGCCTCGCTGAATGCACATAGATGAATCATCAAGATCTGCCGCTGGCAGCTTCCTATGCAATTGTCGATCAATAACGCTCCAGATTTGCTGAATAGGAGGCAAGTCTGGAGATGCTGCAGCCATGATAGCACCTATAGGCCACGCAGGCTGCTCACAGTAGCACAAGCAACATGCGGCCTGGCGTTGTCGTGTTGAAAAATATATCCTGGGACATTTTGGAGAAATGGCCGCACCACTGGTTACATGAACAGGTCGATGTATGGATGGCTGTGTATAGGACAGTCCTTAAGGGGTTCGAACAGTCGTAGGTACAATGAGTGATATCATCACAGATCTGTGTTTTGCTACATTCGGAATAAACAAACAATACAAACATATAACGCGAGTCTTTGTGTCTGCAGCGTTCCTTCCCTGCCTTAGACCCGTCGTCTTCAGTCTTCACATGACCTGACGTGATGAGGGGAAGTTTTACCATCGTGTCAAACTCATGATTCCTGCATTATGTAATTGTTTATTATACTTATTATCAAAAAAGCAGCGTCGGACAGTGGGAGACATTGTTCCCTCCTCACTACAAACCGAGCCGTTGCCAAAACACTTGAAAGTATTTTGTTCTTAAAGCCGATGCTATCTGCTGATACGACGAGTCTCCGTAATAAGAAGATGATTATATTTGTGGCATTGTTGGATCTGCCTATTTGACTGTGTGAACATTTACAACATGACATCTGATTTTAATGGGGATGTGTCATAAATAAGACCTCGTGATTAAATAGGGTTTTTATGTCATTTCTAAAAATGTTTTGATATTTGGTTTTATTTTTAATTTTTCAATCTGTATTTTTTTTTAAATAGAAATCTTGCTTCTTCCATACTGGGCGCTAAGGCTAATCTAGACTGATCTGTCCTGTAAATTCATTATGAAGAGAGGGGGAGCGGTGACACGTCCTATTGTGATTGATGGGTCCTCTGTTATTAGATGTTACCTGGGATTGTAATCCTGCCAGTAATGTAATGTATTTAATATTACAGTCATGAAGCACCAATATACTCTGTATATATGAGTGGTAAGTACCAACTCTCTCTAGGCACTCCTCGGGTGCCCTTCTGGGACTACTCCAAACCAATACATAGACAAGAAAACGGAGGAAAAAAGTCCACTTCAACATATTTAGAAAACAATATACAAAAGATTTATTAAATAATCAATACAAATACAAATATGTAAAATACAAAAACATGGGTGTATTGTTAATACCGCCATATAGCAGAAGACACATAGGAGGAAATGCGGCAATGACCAAGTCAGGGGGGGATTCACATATACACCTTTTGGGTGGCAGCGTCAGCTCAGAAAGTAAAGAGAATGTATGACCAAATACAATCACTACGTCTAAATCACATGGCACAGGTAGCCCAAAGTACAAAGATCATATCTTCATAAGCACATATAGTTGCTGCTTACCCATTATGGATCAGGTGTGTTCTCCCCACCTCACTCGGTCCCCCCGGACGCGCGTTTCGCGTGGCTTTTTCAACAGGGTGTTGAAAAAGCCACGCGAAACGCGCGTCCGGGGGGACCGAGTGAGGTGGGGAGAACACACCTGATCCATAATGGGTAAGCAGCAACTATATGTGCTTATGAAGATATGATCTTTGTACTTTGGGCTACCTGTGCCATGTGATTTAGACGTAGTGATTGTATTTGGTCATACATTCTCTTTACTTTCTGAGCTGACGCTGCCACCCAAAAGGTGTATATGTGAATCCCCCCCTGACTTGGTCATTGCCGCATTTCCTCCTATGTGTCTTCTGCTATATGGCGGTATTAACAATACACCCATGTTTTTGTATTTTACATATTTGTATTTGTATTGATTATTTAATAAATCTTTTGTATATTGTTTTCTAAATATGTTGAAGTGGACTTTTTTCCTCCGTTTTCTTGTCTATGCAGTAATGTAATGTATGTGCACAGTGACTGCACCAGCAGAATAGTGATTGCAGCTCTGGGGTATAATACAGGATCTAACTCAGGATCAGTAATGTAATGTATGTACACAGTGACTGGACCAGCAGAATAGTGAGTGCAGCTCTGGAGTATAATACAGGAGGTAACTCAGGATCAGTAATGTAATGTATATACACAGTGACTGCACCAGCAGAATAATGAGTGCAGCTCTGGAGTATAATACAGGAGGTAACTCAGGATCAGTAATCTAATGTACATACACAGCGACTGCACCAGCAGAATAGTGAGTGCAGCTCTGGGGTATAATACAGGATGTAACTCAGGATCAGTAATGTAATGTATGTACACGGTGACTGCACCAGCAAAATAGTGAGTGCAGCTCTGGAGTATAATACAGGATGTAACTCAGGATCAGTAATTTAATGTATGTACACAGTGACTGCACCAGCAGAATAGTGAGTGCAGCTCTGGAGTATAATACAGGATGTAACTCAGGATCAGTAATGTAATGTATGTACACAGTGACTGCACCAGCAAAATAGTGAGTGCAGCTCTGGAGTATAATACAGGATGTAACTCAGGATCAGTAATTTAATGTATGTACACAGTGACTGCACCAGCAGAATAGTGAGTGCAGCTCTGGAGTATAATACAGGATGTAACTCAGGATCAGTAATGTAATGTATGTACACAGTGACTGCACCAGCAGAATAGTGAGTGCAGCTCTGGAGTATAATACAGGAGGTAACTCAGGATCAGTAATGTAATGTACATACACAGTGACTGCACCAGCAGAATAGTGAGTGCAGCTCTGGAGTATAATACAGGATGTAACTCAGGATCAGTAATGTATGTACACAGTGACTGCACCAGCAGTATAGTGAGTGCAGCTCTGGGGTATAATACAGGATGTAACTCAGGATCAGTAATGTAATGTATGTACACAGTGACTGCACCAGCAGAATAGTGAGTGCAGCTCTGGGGTATAATACAGGATGTAACTCAGGATCAGTAATGTAATGTATGTACACAGTGACTGCACCAGCAGAATAGTGAGTGCAGCTCTGGGGTATAATACAGGATGTAACTCAGGATCAGTAATGTAATGTATGTACACAGTGACTGCACCAGCAAAATAGTGAGTGCAGCTCTGGAGTATAATACAGGATGTAACTCAGGATCAGTAATTTAATGTATGTACACAGTGACTGCACCAGCAGAATAGTGAGTGCAGCTCTGGAGTATAATACAGGATGTAACTCAGGATCAGTAATGTAATGTATGTACACAGTGACTGCACCAGCAGAATAGTGATTGCAGCTCTGGAGTATAATACAGGAGGTAACTCAGGATCAGTATTGTAATGTACATACACAGTGACTGCACCAGCAGAATAGTGAGTGCAGCTCTGGAGTATAATACAGGATGTAACTCAGGATCAGTAATGTATGTACACAGTGACTGCACCAGCAGAATAGTGAGTGCAGCTCTGGGGTATAATACAGGAGGTAACTCAGGATCAGTAATGTAATGTATGTACACAGTGACTGCACCAGCAGAATAGTGAGTGCAGCTCTGGAGTATAATACAGGAGGTAACTCAGGATCGGTGCAAAATAAGGATGTAAACGTTTATCTGATGTGGATTTTACCTATGTATAATGTTAAAATAAAGTTCAGAACAGGAGCATAGTATATATCACAGCACGATTTACTATCATAAACATAAGATTGGATAGATAGATAGATTGATAATAGATAATAGATAGATATAGAAAGATAGATATTAGCTAAATATCGACTCTTCATAATATTTGATGTTTATTTTCCATATTTTAATTACATGCCGTATTTCCTTAGGCTGGTTTCACACTTGCGTTTTTGTCTGCAGCGTTTTTTGCACAAAAAACGCATGCGTTTTTTCCCCTATATTTAACATTGAAAACGCATGCGTTTTTTTGCACATGCGTTTGGTCGCGTTTTCAAACGCATGCGTTTTTTGTCTGCATGCGTTCATTTTCAAAAATGCTACCTGCAGTATTTTCTTGCGCGTTTTTTTGCCGCGAAAAAACGCATGCGTTTTTTCGCGGCAAAAAAAATGCATTGCTGTCTATGTAAACGCATGCGTTTTTAAGCACATGCGTTTGTTTGCGCTAAAAACGCATGCGTTTTTATAAAAAAAAAAAAACAGAAAACACACTGAAAAGCCACCCACCACCATCAAGGTGATAAAGGGATCCAAACCCTAACCCTAACTCTACCCCTAACCTCACCCCTAACCGTTTAATGAACATTTTCTGACAGTCATATTGCCACGTATTTAAGTGCCACGTATCACGTATTTCAGTGCCACGTATGCCACGTGCCACGTATTTAAGTGCCACGTGCCACGTATTTAAGTGCCACGTGCCACGTATTTAAGTACCACATATTTAAGTGCCACGTGCCACGTATTTAAGTGCCACGTGCCACGTATTTAAGTGCCACGTGCCACGTATTTAAGTGCCACGTGCCACGTATTTAAGTGCCACGTATTTAAGTGCCACGTGCCACGTATTTAAGTGCCACGTATTTAAGTACCACGTATTTCAGTTGCATGTATTTCAGTGCCACGTATTTCAGTCACGTTTAGGGTTAGGGGTAGGGGTAGGGTTAGGGTTTTCTTGTTTTTTCTTGTGTTTTCTTGTGTTTTTCTATAAAAACGCATGCGTCTAAAAAACGCATGCGTTTTACCGCGTTTACATGCGTTTTTCACACATGCGTTTTTTTTAAAAAACGCATGCAGATAAAAACGCAAGTGTGAAACCAGCCTTAGTGAGGGATGTGTTAAGGTGGTGATTCATAAACAGATATTAATAATGTGCTATGTTGATTTTTCACCATAAGTTGTGAATCCACCGCTCTTCCCCATAACCTCAGGTTCTCCCAGGGGCTTATAGTAAATCATCTCTGTATTCGTGGATTCTGTATTTGTGAATCTCATTTATACTGTGTAGTAAATTAGAATGTGGCACGTTTTTCATCATGTCTTGGAAGACGCACAAATTGGATATTCCTTAGCGATGATCCTTTCGATTCTCTGTGCTCTGGTCGGTCTTCTGGGGCAGCTGATCTTCACTTCTGCGCCCTGCATTTCCCTATATCGCCCTCCTTGTATTCTGGTTACGTGTGGTATAGCAGCTCAGCACTCTTCATTTAATTTCTATGAGCTGCAATACCTGACACAGCCTGCAGAGACCTATGGCGCTATTTGTGGAGGTCATTTCTTTTTTTATTAGGACTGCTGGTCCACATTGTGTATAAACACCATTACAGCTTAAACTTTGCACCAAAGCGTTTTCATTTTGTCATGGGACGACAATTGTGCAGCACAGTGGACAGAGTATATAGGAGAATATTCAGACAAGCATGTAGACGCCTCATTCCGGCTCCATGACCTGAAGGCAGACGATGTTACTAAACAGATGTAGTGACATGATCCTCACATATGACGGTTTACACGTTATATGATCGGCTGATAATTAAATGTCGACACCAGACGTAGCGGTACACCTACACTGCCTGGCAAGGCGGTATAATCACTGGGGTCATCAGGTTCACAGTCACTGACGGGACGCTGCCTTTTACCTCCAGGCTGTCTCTTTACAACACTTTGTTGTATGCCACCATATACGCGGCATTGCAACGTTGCGTTATAGTAAGTAAATGGGTCACTATGGCATGGTGCACATGGCAGGGACACTATGGCGGTACATGCAATTGCCAAAGGACCTTCACCTGCCAATACATGGTGCCTCTGTAGGGTACCACTAATGTTTTCCCCTAAAAGTAATACTATGTAAAAGCTTATGGAAAAAGGCAAACTAGTGAAACACGGTGCCCACTAGAGAGGGCCACGAATACATTTAGTGTGAATTGAATTGACCAGGAAGATATTAAAGCAAAAACATTCTTACACTCACCTCTCCTTTGCCCTCCCCATCCTCTTCCACCACCGATCCGCCATTCGACTCCTCTGTCTTCTTTTTTCTCTCGTAAATGGGCCTCCACCAATGCCGCACTTGACTTGGCTTCTCACCATCACATGGGGCACTAATGGAGCACTAAGGAGAGTAGAGGATTCCTACAGTCCTAAATGACAGTGAATATCTTCATTAAAGGCAAATTATTAGTTATATGAGGCATACCTATAAAGGGGAAAGTGCAGGGGAGTACACAGATATTCTGGGGCCCCAAACCAAAGGTCCAAATCATGTTTTCGTCATCAGGAGCTCATTTGGGATGACAGAGGGGCTTCTTCCTTCTGTAAAACAATGTAGGCGTTGTAGTTGCCGTTGATACTGTAGTTGCCGTTGATGTTGTAGTCGCCGTTGATGTTGTAGTCGCTGTTGATGCTGTTCTTCCCCTTGACGTTTTAGTCACCGTTGATGTTGTAATCGCCATTGATGTAATCGGGGTGATGTTGTAGTCGGTGTTGATGTTGTATTCGCCGTTGATGTTGTAATCACCGTTGATGTTGTAGTTGCCGTTGTTGTAGTTATCCTTGATGTTGTAGTCACCATCGATGTTATAGTCGCCATTGATGTTGTAGTCGCCATTGATGTTGTAGTCGCCATTGATGTTGTAGTCGCCATTGATGTTGTAGTCGCCATCGATGTTATAGTCACCATTGATGTTGTAGTCGCCATTGATGTTGTAGTCGCCATTGATGTTGTAGTCGCCGTTGATGTTGTAGTCGCCATCGATGTTATAGTCACCATTGATGTTATAGTCACCATTGATGTTGTAGTCGCCATTGATGTTGTAGTCGCCATTGATGTTGTAGTCGCCGTTGATGTTGTAGTCGCCATTGATGTTGTAGTCGCCATCGATGTTGTAGTCGCCGTTGATGTTGTAGTCGCCATCGATGTTAGAGTCACCATTGATGTTGTAGTCGCCATTGATGTTGTAGTCGCCATTGATGTTGTAGTCGCCATCGATGTTGTAGTCGCCGTTGATGTTGTAGTCGCCGTTGATGTTGTAGTCGCCATTGATTGTAGTCTTTTTGTCTAAGGGGATTAACTGCTGCGATCAGAGCTAAAGGTACCTTCACATTAAGCGACGCTGCAGCGATATCGACAACGATGCCGATCGCTGCAGCGTCGCTGTGTGGTTGCTGGAGTGCTGTCACACAGACAGCTCTCCAGCGACCAACGATGCCGAAGTCCCCGGGTAACCAGGGTAAACATCGGGTTACTAAGCGCAGGGCCGCGCTTAGTAACCCGATGTTTACCCTGGTTACCATTGTAAAACATTGCTGGCATCGTTGCTTTTGGTGTCAAACACGACGATACACGCCGATCTGACGACGAAATAAAGTTCTGAACTTTCAGCAACGACCAGCGATATAACAGCAGGATCCAGATCGCTGCTGCGTGTCAAACACAACGATATCGCTATCCAGGACGCTGCAACGTCACAGATCGCTATCGTTATCGTTGCAAAGTCGTTTAGTGTGAAGGTACCTTAACAGGCACCGGCCAGGTTTGGAGTGGGTGATGGCTATCTCCTTCCTACTTCTGACATACATATAGTTTTTGTATTGGAGGAATGGAGCTTACAATTACCCCTCTGGGGTTGGGCATATTCATGTTGGCATCTGGGAAGAAAACTGGTGAGACATTTGAACGATAATTAGACATTTTACAATTGCCATTTCAGCAGTTCTTCAACACTGAAGAGACCCGATAGGTGACTTTAATTAGCAATTTACTGACTTGATAACATTTTTGGGGAGTTTGGCTGCAAGTGAAATTTGAATGTCTCCATCCACAGGGAGCAATGCCTGGTACAACACAATGATAGGGAATTGCTATGTAAGCGATTTGCCAATGTTTTCATCACGATGGTTTCAATGACAGAGCTAGCATTCCCTATAAGTGTATGAATGTAAAGGCGGGTTCTGGTGCAGAATCTGTGCCCTCAGTGTTCCCTTTCAGTAATCTGCAGCATCTTGTCACGTTAGGAAGGAAACGCTTCTTTAGATACGGTCAGGCATTGCAGAAATGCGCTATAAGAATTAACCCCACGAGGACGGGGGGCTGCATATCTCGTTAAATGGTTGCATTTTTCAGCAGTCTTGAACCAGAATGCCTGAAAACAGGGAACAATAGCTTGCATTCGGCTACATAATTGGCAGAAAGAGAATAGAATTTCAAACATCTCCCACTCTGTGAAAGGATAAGTCACGTTTGCGAGAATTCTGCGACGGAACATACAGTATATACGTGCATGTTCATGGTACAAATGAGGTGTCAGAACCGGAGCATTGGGGGATCAGAGGAGGCGATTATTGCTTCTTTTGCTTTACTACTGCCACAATAAAATTAGTCTGGCAACCCCTATAAAAAGGACCTGTCATTTGGCCAAAATGTGTAATTTTACCTGGTGTAAATGCCGCCGTTCTCCTGAATCCCGTGTTGTTTTTCTTTTGTTCCTGCGCCTCTCCATTCCTGAGATATTGGCCCTTCCTCTCTGTATATAAATTAATATTTTCCACCAAGTGGGCGTGGCCCTTCAATTCTAGGTGACCACGCCTACTTGGTAAAAGGGCTTGATTTTAATACAGGGAAAATAAAGATCAATAACTCAGCAATGGAGAGGTACAGGAACTAACGAAAAACAGCGCCGAGTTCAGGAGAACAGCGGCAAGAGACAGGTCCTCCTTAAAGGAGAATGCAATAAAAAGGATGCAAAGCAATCTTTACTCAAACTGGGGTATCACCCGCTTTACAAGCAAACAGTTAAAAATGCCAGGAAGGGTCAGACGCCCTGAACCTGGACTGGCTCTGATCAGCTGTTCTCATGGAAAAGTGGAACGCAACAGCTCCATTGACGTGTAGTGGTCGACCTTAGGTACTACAGCTCAGCTGCTATTCACTTTAATAGGAGCCCAGCTGCAGTACCTGAGAACGACCACTAAAAGTGAATGGCGCTGTTCTATTCCAGCTGCATGGAGCTGATAACGGCTGATCAGTTTGGTTTCAGGGTGAGGATTCCTGATCACCTATCGATGACCTATCCTGTGGGCGTCCCATCAATGTCGTAAACCTGGAAAATCCTTGTAATCCAGCATTCGCAATGAACATCTGGCCACTAACACAGCTGATTGGCGTAGGACCCTGTTGTCGGACCCCCACTTATTTAATATTGATGACTTATCCAAAGTAAAAGCCATCGATATCTTAAACCCCTTTAATGCAAATTAACCCCTTAAGTGATGACCAGCAGGTCTCAAAGCCCTTTTTGTGTCATTGATACACAGCAGTAACTTGTAATGGTAGTTTGGATAATTTGGCTCATAAGAACATGAAGAGCTAATGGGATTATCCTGCAGAGGAACTGAAAGCTATGATGATGATGATTGTCACATGATATGTGTGATGGACAAACTTCTGCTATAGGGAAGCCGCACACATCTGATCGTACTGAAAGGGGAAACCCAGGAAAATCCTAAAATCAATTTAAAGGAGTACGACACGGAAATGGAAATGATTGTTATATAAAATGAGTTACAATCATACAATGCAGTGACCAGGTGTGCCACTAGGGAGCGATGTTTCCTCTATTTTTATGCTCGTTGTTTCCATTGTTATCATAATTTTGTCTTTTCACAATTCTGTGCTGATTTATAAATGATCAATTTAATGTTCGGAGATCCATTCTTCTGAAACAGAGAACATTAAATCCCCTGTATAGATGCAGCATTTAAAGCTGAAATTGTGGTTACTTTGAATCCACCACTAGAGGGAGCTTTAAAGCTTCCTGCATTCTATATGTACACAGTATGCAGTAAGCTCCCTCTAGTGGTGGCTGCAGGTAGTCAAAATGTTACCGTTTCACTCTCCATCTATGCAGAGAATTTGGAGCATAATATAAAGAATAGAGCTCTCACCACTATTAAAGTATATGAAAGGAGTATTTCTAGAATTGAAAGTTCTTCCATATACATAGGATAAGGAATTACTTACTGATCGCTGAGGGTCCAACCACTGGGACCCCCAAGAATGAGGCTCTGGATCGGAGGGGAGATGGAGCATGTGCACCTCAGCTCCAGTTATGTTCCGATCCTCTTTCCGGATCCAGTACTTTGTGTGATCTCTGGGGTCTCGATAGTTGAACTCTCAGTGATCAGTAAGGTATTCGCTATCCTATGGATGGGTGATGATAACTTTACATTTTGGGGAATAACCCTTTAAGAAATTAATAGTAGAATTTTGCACTTATTTAGGTCTCCTCTGTTAGACTCTGCACACAGAAGGATGATAGAGATCCGACTCCTCACTGTGCGTCACGACACAGAATTTCGCATAATCCTGAAATAGCCAATCTGGTAAAAATCCTGGAGTGAACACAAGGGTTAATTTATTCATATTATTATTAATATTTTTATTTCTATAGCACCAACATATTCCGCACAACTTTACATTTTAGAGGGGACTTGTACAATCAATTGATTTCTTGCTGTTAGTTATATAGTTAATACAGTTGGGAAAAGACAAATTTTCCATCACGATCAACCAAAAAAGGGAAAAGACAAAGGGAAGAGAAATGAGCACAACCACAATGCATGATCCGGACCGCCCCAAAAAAGAGCCCAGCTTTCCTTTCGGATCTCAATTGTCGATCCACTGGTCCAAACATTCAGAAAATAACTTTACTGTCACGTCACAGCTGTGCAGGTAGATGCACGCTCCACTAGATGGCAGTAGAGTGGAGGGAAGACTGCAACATTTGCAGGTCACCACCAGGTGGCAACAGGGTAGTCAAACAAGCCGAGTCAAAACCCGGGAGAGTAACGTATTACCACAGAGAAAAAATTAACTCAGTCAGAGACGTGCCAGAAGGTCAATACCAGACAGAAGCAGAAGTACCAGGAGCAAAAGACAGAGTCAGGTCAGAGTCAAAGCCAAGTCAAGTGCCAAAGAGTCCAAACACGAAGGGAAAACACTGAGTCGGAATGGGGGAGGGGAATGAACAGACACGGGAACAGTCAGGAATCGCAGCAGGATATAACCAGAGTCACATACTCACGCGGTAGGCAGAAGCTATAACTAACACCGCCTGCAGGATGCAGCGGAGATAAATAGCAAACCTGAGACCAGACTGAGGCTGAGAAATTTAACCCCTGACATGATCAGACCGGGAAAAGAAAAGACAGGACTCAAAACCCGGTCTGGATCATGACATTTACACATTTACCCAAGCATCAAATCACTCCATATTGCAGACATGGATGTGGGGAGAGGCTCCTGCTGCAGCCAGTTGTATTACTGACACACACAGGACGGTGATGAATGGACACAAAGAGAATTGTCTGTAATTTTGGGACAAAATAGGATCAATAAAAACTATAAAAAGAAGGAGATTAAGGGAGGAATTGCTGAATATATATCTTTATTTATTTATTTTTTTAGGATTTTTCAGTTTTTATTTTTTCTTTAAACAATGTAGTGTGGAAGAGAAGGGGGAAAGGTCTTAGGTGTCAAAGGAATTTGTCATTTCACGGATGAGTGAGGACAGATCTTATTTTACACTCATTAAACACAATGTCAACTTTTTCCATCCCCGCCCCGGTTCACTTCTACCTGGCAACGTGGCACGGTGCGTTGCGGGTCCGGCAGCCGTCTACAGAGTTAAATACTGGATAGTGTGTGCATTTGCCTTTTTGAAAAATAAGTTAAGTGTTGGAAATACAATGTAAACAGATAACAGCTGCGATGAGAGGGAACAAATGGCTCGTGTGTGAGTCAGCAGAATGCAGAAAATACTGGGAAAAATCTGTGAAAAAATAAAAATACTCTGCAGGTTCCTCCATTTCAGTAGCAAAAAGTGGAAACAAACAATTGAAAACTGGTAAACAGCCCCAAGCTACGGCTCACTGTTCTGTTTTATCATTATCGCAATTTCCCCCCCTTTAAAGAAGAAAACACATTCTAGATTTTTTAGAGATTTAAATGTTGAAAATTAATTTTCTTTTCTAAATTCAAACCTCCCAAAAGTAAAAAAAAAGGGAACCGCAAAGAGACATAGCTTGTGTCAATTCGCAATCAATAGATGTTTCTAGCCAATTTTTGGGTACATTTATAGGAAGAACACGGGGTCAGGAATTAAAGGGGTATTCTAGGGAATGTTATTTTTTTGCGTAAGGGCGGGTGTAGACGAGTGTATTTATGGTCTGAGTGCGATCTTATAAAATTACGGATTGCACTCAGACCAATGTTATACTATGGGGCCGTTCACATGTCTCATATTTTACTTGGGCAGAGACTTTCCAAAGAATAAAAATCGCTGCATTTCCGAGTTAGATCTGATATTCGGGCCATAATCTGCCATGCAAGTCTATGAGTGAGTGGAAAAAAATCGAACTGCACTCGGATGGCACCTGAGTGCAGCCCGATTTCCACTAAACTTACACTATGGAGAAGAGGGAGACATTTTTTTTTCTCCATCTTTGCCTCATGCAAGAGAATCGGATCACACTCTGATCAGTGTGTGATTAGCGTAATCGGCTCGATTCGAATCTACGGCCGTCTGCACCTGCCCTAATGAAAAGTTATACCATTTTTCAGTTTACTATCTGTATCAACTTCTTGTGGTTTTCAACATCACTGCTTGCTGTCATTCAATAGGAACCACCAGGAAAAAGAAAAAGTCTGTCGTGTTGGTGTGATCACTACCCAGGTGCTCAGTTCGTTACTGTTATCTGTATCCCCTAGAAGTAAACAATGAAAATATTTAATAAACAAAGGAAAAGAAGAAATAAGCGGAATTTCTACAGATACTAAATTAGTAACATTTTACTAATTTTTTAAATATTTTTTTTGCTAAATCCCAGAATACTTCTTTAAATCCTACCCCAGTCCTGAATGGAGCAGCTAACAATTTTGTTGACACCGTGATGTTGTGCAGCAGTAATGTGTTCCTATGGCACAGACAGGGTTAGCCCTTGATCTTGCTTATTCAGATGGCTTCAGTAGATGCTGGACAGCATCATAAGTCTAAAAAAAGAGCGCTCCATCTGTAAACGCAATTAATGAGCTCCTGGCTGACACTGATCATGGGGCACAACAACATAAGGATAAACTCTGGACAGAAGGGGGGGTAATGACAGGTAGCGTTCCAGTTTATATAGTTTTTCTTAGAGGTCCAGTGATGACATACAGGTTAATAACTTGCATTGGTATTATGCTTTGCATTGATTCTCAGCTATATGACCAACTTTTTTATATTTATTTCCCCTTTAAATCTGCACTAAGCAGGTTTATACTATTCATTTATATTAGGGAATAAGATTTTCTGTGTAGGGATGACGCAGTATTTCAGTGCACAGTGTTAGTGGTCGTATCTTTAAGGGTATGTGCACATTAGCCTTCCTGATAAAGTGCTCAATACATTTAAAAAAAACCAAAAACATATGCACTGTAATGTCAAAACGACTTGCTGTGCACATGTTCAGTCTTTTTTCACTTCTTGTAACAGCTTCAGGCTTCAAAAGAAGTGACCAATTCATTCTTCTGGTGGCTTCCGCTTGGAAATCGCAAAACCTGATTTCTTAGCAGGAAAGAAGCTGCAGAACAAAAATCATTTTTTCCTTGTTTTTTTTCTTGCGTTTTTTGTGCATTTTTTTCTGCGGTTTTGGCACACTAGAATTGTCTCTTGTGCATAATGATAAAGTTTAGTGTTGGAAAAAAAAAAGTCCTACTCTATAGAATCAGGATTTGGCACAAAAACCGCAGCATATTTTCAGCGTTTTTCACCACCCATTAATTTCAATGGGTGAAAAATGCTGAAAAACACTCAAATAAGTGACATGCTCCATTTTGCAAAAATACATGCAAAGCACAAAATCCTGATGACAAAAAAAAAACAAAAAACGTGTGCATGAGATTTCTGGCTGGTACTGTAAAACGCAGCTGAAAATTTGCATTAAAAAAATGCTGCAAAAACGCCTAGTGTGAACTTAGCTTTATGCATATATATAGTTGACAAAAAAAAGATGCAGGAGGCAAAGCCGCTGCAACAATGTCCAAAAAGTCACCAAAAAAGCTGATTATTCTCCTGAAACATCTTCATAAAGTCAGCAGTTACACCGACATCTATCTATAAGGAGGTTTCCCCAGCTCAGTAATTGATGTCATAAAGTTAGGACATGCCAGTGTTTAATGTAGAGCAAGGGTCCTACCCCTAGGACCACCTCCGGTCCTGACTGGGAGGGGATGCAGCCGCGCAGGGAAAAACTGGAGATTATTCATAAATTAGATCCGTTAATTTTCGGGATCCTGGGGGTTCTAGAGCACAGACACAGACCAAAGCGCTAGTATAACCTGTAGAAATCAATTCTGCTAGCTGGGACTCTTACCGATCCTGAGAACTGGGCACCATAAATGTCCTGGTATAATATAGCGGTGGCTACACATGTGCCACCGCTCCATCCATTCTGTGTGGCTCTGTCAGATCAGAAGTTGGAACTCCCATGACTTGCAAGTTGGAGTTATTTTGGGTGATATGAACATAATTGTTAGCTCGTTGGCTGGTCATGACTTTGCCAAGCTGTATGTTGGGGAAGGAGGGCACTGAGCAGGACACAGTATACATCTGTTCGGATCTTAGCTTATCGGTGGGCATACAGGCTGTCGGACCACCACCAATCTAATTCCAATAATTAATATCAAGCTAGCGGACGACCCCTTTCCTACACTCACACTTACTGCCGTGTTAATCCTGTGCCATAGTGACAAACCCCAGAAGTACTCAAACTCCTCAGTTAAGACTCGAACTCCTCGGCTAAGACTCAGACTCCTCGGCTAAGACTCGGACTCCTCGGCTAAGACTCAGACTCCTCGGCTAAGACTCGGACTCCTCGGCTAAGACTCGGATTCCTCGGCTAAGACTCTGACTCCTTGGCTAAGATTTGAACTCCTCGGCTAAGACTCGGATTCCTCGGCTAAGACTCGGACTTCTCGGCTAAGACTCGAACTCCTCGGCTAAGACTCAGACTCCTCGGCTAACACTCGGAATCCTCGGCTAAGACTCGGACTTCTCGGCTAAGACTCGGACTCCTCGGCTAAGACTCAGACTCCTAGGCTAAGACTCGGACTCCTTGACTAAGACTCGGACTCCTCGACTAAGACTCAGACTCCTCGGCTAACACTCGGAATCCTCATATAAGACACGGATTCCTCGGCTAAGACTCGGATTCCTCAGTTAAGACTCGGACTCCTCGGCTAAGACTCGGACTCCTCGGTTAAGACTCGGATTCCTCGGCTAAGACTCGGATTCCTCAGTTAAGACTCGGACTCCTCGGCTAAGACTCGGACTCCTCGGCTAAGACTCAGACTCCTCGGCTAAGACTCGGACTCCTCGGCTAAGACTCGGACTCCTCGGCTAAGACTCGAACTCCACGGCTAAGACTCGGACTCCTCGATTAAGACTCGGACTCCTCGGCTAAGACTCGGACTCCTCGATTAAGACTCGGACTCCTTGGCCAAGACTCGGACTCCTCGGCCCCGCTAATCTAAAAAATTAATGCCATTTATCACTAAATCCACGTATAATAACCAAAGAGGGATCACAACAATGTGGCTTTTTGGTAGTAAATCCGGGAAAAGGACCCAAGAGCTACAAACTACTCCTTTGACCAAATTTTATTTTGGTGTTTTTTTGCCGCCATATTTGTATTGCACACTGTTCACAATATTGCTTTCCTGTTTTGTCACTTGTAGATGAATGTGTGACTCAATCTTCGTGCTAATAATAGTGGTGTAACTAACACATTATGGGGTCCTCAGCACGGAATATAACATTTCCACATGTTAGACTATGATTTTACAGTCTAGTTTGGAAAGCGAACCATTAGGCGACACATTGGAGCTCGGCTGTACCTGACTCCAGACACATCACATAACCTCTACCTATGTATTGAATGACCTATGTAAAGTTTTGCAAACTCTGATGTCCTTGTTTTTCCTATGTAAACCTAGAATCTGCTCTTTTAAGCACCTTTATGATTGTCACCTAAAATTCACTCCCTCCATCTAAGTACATTAGTGGTAGAGAGGAGCCCGTAGAGGTTATGGGCAGCCTCAAAAGAAACAGCGCAGCCTACGATCTATAGATTGTATCTAAAGAGATCTGCCTTATTTATCATTGATTTCAGTAATAGGAAATAGTCCTTACTCCCAGAAAATAATGGTATTACAATGGTATTCACCTTCAAAGTTACCTGAGCACAGAAATGTCCAGGGTGCCCAAACTTTTGCATCAGCCCATTTTCCATAGAGATCATTTAACTGTTCACAATAACAGTAATCTTGATCAGGGGTGCCCAAACCTTTACATTACATGCCACTGTAGATAGATATGAAATAGATAATGAATACATAGATAGAGAAATAGATAGATATTAGCATAATAGAAATAGGTGTTAGTTGAATAGATAGAAATTAGGTTGAGATTATAATATATAAAGATAGAATAATTAATAGCTTTAATAAAGAATCTTGATAAATGATAGATAAATCAATAAATATTAGTGATGAGGGAATGTGCTGGGATAAGGTGTTATCTGAGCATGCTCGTGTGCTAACAGAGTGTCTTCAGCGTGCTCAAAAAATATGTGTGAGTCCCCGCAGTTGCATGTCTCGCGGTTGTTCAACCGGTGCAACACATTCAGAGATTGGCTGTTTGTTAGACAATCTCTGCATGTGTTGCTGCTGTCGAACAGCCATGAGTCATGACGGAGCGGGAACTCAAACATATTTTTGAGCACGCCAAAGACACTCAGTTAGCACCCGAGCATGCTCAGATAACACCTCATCCCAGCACGTTTCCTCATCACTAATGAATATGTATTACCTGGATTTAATAATAGCAGACAGGTAATAGATAGAACTGATAAATAGATGTAACATGGATATAAATAAAGAGATTTATTAAAGTTGGATAACATGAAATTGATATGAGATGTAAGAAAAAAAGAGAGAAAGAAAGAGAGAAAGAATGGTAGAAATGGAGAAAGAGGAAGAAAGAGAAGAGAAGGAAAGAAAAAAGGAAGAAGGGAAGAGAAAAGAAAGAAGGAAAGAGAAAATAAAAAAGGAACGAGAAAAGGAAGAACGGCGGAAGAAAAAAGAAAGAAGGAAAGAGAAAAGAAAGGAAAGAGAAAAGGAAGAAGGGGAGAGAAAAGAAAGAAGGAAAGAGAAAATGAAGAAGGGAAGAGAAAAGAAAGAAGGAAAGAGAAAAGAAAGGAAAGAGAAAAGGAAGAAGGGAAGAGAAAAGAAAAGAAGGAAAGAGAAAAAAGATGGAAATAGAAAAGAAAGAAGGAAAGAGAAAATAAAGAAGGAAAGAGAAAAGGAAGAAGGGAAGAAAAAGAAAGAAGGAAATAGAAAAGAAAGAAGGAAAGAGAAAAGAAAGGAAAGAGAAAAAGGAAGAAGTGAAGAGAAAAGAAAGAAGGAAAGAGAAAATGAAGAAGGGAAGAGAAAAGAAAGAAGGAAAGAGAAAAGAAAGGAAAGAGAAAAGGAAGAAGGGAAGAGAAAAGAAAAGAAAGAAGGAAAGAGAAAAAAGATGGAAATAGAAAAGAAAGAAGAAAAGAAAGAAAAGAAAGAGAAAATAAAGAAGGAAATAGAAAAGTAAGAATGAGAGCGAAAAGAAAGAAGAAAAGAAGGAAAGAGAAAAGGAAGAAGGACAGAGATAAGAAAGAATGAAAGAAGGGAAGAGAAAAGAAAGAAGGAAAGAGTAAAAAACGAAGCAAAGAGAAAAGAAACAATGAGGGTAAAGAGGGGAAGCCATTAGTTATCTAGATAAACAGTCCTACACATTACTCAGAGTTTATGGAGAGTTCAGGGGACTGACATTCTCCCACCGCACTGCATACATGAGAGCGGCCGCTAGGTGGCAGCAGCCATATCCGGGAGCCCAGAATCCAGGAGCTGTCAGTAGAGCAGTGTGCGCGGTGCAGGGACGGGGCAGTCAGGGCTGTCACTCCTCACACACAGGCGGACGAGGAGCAGCCTGCACTCTGCTGCTCTGCACTCTGCTGCTCTGCACTCTGCTGCTCTGCACTCTGCTGCCCTGCACTCTGCTGCTCTGCTCTCTGCTGCTCTGCACTCTGCGGCTCTGCTGACAGCTGGAGACATGCAGGCTGAATCAGGGATTGTACCTGACTTTGAGGTTGGAGAAGACTTTCAAGAAGAGCCCAAGACATACTACGAGCTGAAGAGCCAGCCTCTACACTACAGGTGAGTGACATCTGCTGGGGGTTCAGCTTCTTCCATGCAGCACCCTATGATAATACAGAGTTTTGCAACATTGTGTCATGAGTTCTATTTTTGGCAACAATGTATATTTGTGTATTCTGTATTGCAACATTGTGTCAGCCTAGCTGCATGCTTCCCATGTGACATGGGTCCATATCAGGCATGGCACAGTAAAGCATGGTGGAGTCTGGACTGTTCTGAGGACTCTCACTCTAAGTTTTCTGCTGTGGGCTGCATTGTATTTTGGAGTCAGTGGGACTGAATATAAATGACCCCGGCTCCACCATAGAATGTTCTGCTGTGTATAGTGATAATAATGAGTGCTGCTCAGTGCTTGCCCCGCCATACAATAAGGGGCTGTATGCAGAATGTATTTCTTTCTTTGGGGGGGTGAGGGAGTTTGCAAATTAGTGGCTGCAGTATATCTATTGAACCTCGCCTGCTGCAAAACCTCTTGGATGACAGAGGTGGTAGTCACTTTTGTATCTATCAAAGGGTTCAATTATTTAAAGGGGAATTGCACATTTTTTCTTCTGTGCATTTGAACATGATAACTTACCCTTACCGATGTGGGCCAATATTGACCTTCGTTTGCCTGTTTTACCACCAGCAATTGTGAAAACCATAAATAAATAATTAATTTGGCGGTTAGATACAGAACATGATCATATGATTACTTTTCATGTATGTAAACACTACAGGGAAAGATCGTTACATTGATTATTTGGTAGGGATGGTTAACGGAGTTCATTTGCAGGGTTTGATTATGGAAAACACTCATTTAAATGTTTGTTTATTTTTGCTTTTTGATTAGTTTTATGCAATGCTGTATCGCTTGGAGCAAAGGTTCTGATTTCTGCCCTAGCCATGGAACCAAATGTCATGGGCAAGCTAATGTGGCTTGTTGGCCTCCACCACTGGCACTCAGCACCATGACACCTGCCCCTGTAAAAAACTGCAGCGATTTACAGTACAATACAAGTAAATGGGGTTTTCTTAATCCCAGTTACACTTTGCCGAAAAAAATCTGCAAGACAATGAAATCTTAATACGGATTTCATATTTGCATCATCCTGATTAATTTGCAGATTTTATCCCATTTGATGTTTAGTAAATGGAGTAGGATCCAATCCGCAAACTCCTGGGTCTACTGACAACTGACTCAGTTCTGACACCTCTATAGTTGACAGGAGCGTTTCAACCTGCATTACCCACAGGGCCATAGCCTCCGCTAGTTACCTACAAACAATAGAGATTCTATATCTAGAATATGTTGCTAACCTTTGTTGTGCCATTGTATCCTTTGTGTGACCTTTGTGATGAGTGCACATAGGCGTAGACCTCCAGTTTCACTTTTTTAATTGTTCTGGTTTATTTGCTGGAATCAATAGTTGAAGCTGCTGCACAAAGTGATTGAAAGAACATATATATATATATATATATACTGCTCAAAAAAATAAAGCGAACACTAAAATACCACATTCTAGATATCAGTAAATGAAATATTCCAGTTACAATTGTTTGTTGATTACATAGTGGAATGCGTTGAGAACAATAAAACATAAAAATGTAAATCAAAATGAATATCCCATGGAGGTCCGGAGTTGGAATGATACACAAAATCAAAGTGGAAAATCAAAATACAGGCAGATCCAACTTCAGTGGAAATGCCTCAAGACAAGGAAATGATGCTCAGTAGTGTCTGTGGCCTCCACGTGCCTGTTTGACCTCCCTACAATGCCTGGGCATGCTCCTGATGAGGTGGTGGATGTCTCCTGAGGGATTTCCCCCCAGACCTGGACTAAAGCATCCCGACAACTTCTAGACAGTCTGTGCAACGTGACGTTGGTGGATGGAGCGAGACATGATGTCCCAGATGTGTTCAATCGGATTCAGGTCTGAGGAATGGGTGGGTCAGTCCATAGCTTCAATACCTTCATCATGTAGGAACTGCTGACACACTCCAGCCACATGAGGCCTATCATTCTCATGCATCAGAAGGAACCCAGGGCCAACCGCACCAGCATATGGTCTCACAATGGGTCTGAGGATCTCATCTCGTTACCTAATGGCAGTCAGGGTATCTCTGGCTAGTTCATGGAGGGTTGTGTGACCCCCCAAAGAAATGGCACCCTACACCATTACTGACCCACTGTCCAACCGGTCATGCTGGAGGATGTTGCAGGCAGCAGATCGCGCTCCACAACGTCTTCA
Organism: Ranitomeya variabilis; assembly: GCF_051348905.1. NCBI lineage: Eukaryota > Metazoa > Chordata > Amphibia > Anura > Dendrobatidae > Ranitomeya > Ranitomeya variabilis. Next base: position 199,950,244 of record NC_135239.1, read on the forward strand.
AACTCTGTCACGTCTGTCACATGTGCTCAGTGTGAACCTGCTCTCATCTATGAAGAGCACAGGGCACCAATGTTGAATCTGACAATCTTTTTGTTTTCTGGCAAATGCCAGTCACCCTGCACAGTTTGGGGCTGTAAACACAACGCCCACTTGTGGTCCTTGAACCCTCATACCACCCTCATGGAGTCTGTATCTAAGGCCGGGATCACACACAGCGAGATACGGCCGAGTCTCGCAGGTTAAAACCAAGCTCTGGCACCGGTACTCCAGAGCGGAGCGTGCGGCCGCACAGCAATACATGGAGCTGCACGCTCCGCTCTGGAATGCCGGTGCCAGAGCTTCGTTTTAACCTGCGAGACTCGGCCGTATCTCGCTGCAGTGTGACTCTGGCCTAACAGTTTGAGCAGTTTGAGTTTGGATGTTAGTGGCCTGCTGGAGGTCATTTTTCAGGGCTCTGGCAGTGCTCCTCCTGTTCCTTCTTGCACAAAGGCGGAGGTAGTTGTCCAGCTGCTGGGTTGTTGCCCTGCTATGGCCCCTTCCACGTATCCTGGTGTACTGGCCTGTCTCCTGGTGTCTGCTTCATGCTCTGGACACTGTGCTGGCAGAGAGAGCAAACCTTGCCACAGCTCGCATTGATGTGTCATCCTGGATGAGCTGCACAACCTGAGCAACTTGGAGTTACACTGTGTTGTTTCAGTGTTCCCTTTATTTTTTAAAGGGGTACTTCCGTATCCCACTTTCTTTTAATTTCCTCTGGATATGCCATATGCGCATCCATCGCTGATACTCAAAAAGAGGACTTCATTGCGCACCACAAGAGATGGGGAGGTTGCATCCATGCATGGCTCTTTCCATTTATATGGTACTTCCAAAAATTCCAGCGAGGCCTTGCTCACATCTGCATAAAAAAACAGCTCCAATGTTGATTCTGAAAAGTAGGAGATGACACCAGGAATTTTAGCGCATTTTTTTTATCCCATTCACTTAATGTATGGAAGTACGCACTAAAAATCTACCAAAAATCTGTTTTGTCTTAAAGGGAACCTGTCAGCATTTTACATATGAAGGTAGTAAAATGGCTGTTTAGGTGCTTCACCCCTATTAAAAATAATACCTTTTTGATAGAGAACCGATGTTCCAGTAGTGAGAAATTTAGAGTAAAAGCCACATGCAAATGAAGCTAGGAGTGCAAGGAGGCGTGTCAGTGAACTTGGAAGAAGCCGTCCAAATGCATTGACACGCCCACAATTCAATTCCAGACTGATTTGCATATAGTTTATACACCAGATTTTTTTTTTTTTTTAGAAATCTGACATGCCAGTAGTGAGAAATCTGGTGTAATTTTTACTGGGGTGCAAGTGTCAATGCAATCGAAGAACTACAGCACTGAAGGAAAAAAGGAACTGCAGCTTTCCTAATGGTTTCTATACTGTTTGACCTACTACTAAGTCCCTAGCGACGTAGAAATGTTTTCTGTTAGTCACATTCTAGTCTGGAGGTGGGGATGTATTGACAGTGAGACATAGTGTTGGCAGTTTGGATGGTTATATAATATTATATAATAGTCAACAAGCTGAGAAAAGTTGACAACAAACTTTCCTAAACTAATAGCACGGGGGCATCGCTCATAATCCTGCATGTTGTTTTTTCCCTGGGCAGTTCCTATGATAATAAGTGATGGTATATGGATAGGATAAGGCATCATTTATTGATCGTGGGGGTCCGTTTGATGGGACACTCATGATTCTCTAAATGAAGGGTCCTAGCAGGTGGCTATGAGGGTCGCAGTCTAGGACATATGTCTAAGGTACCGTACTTTGTCAGTCATCAGTCTCGTGACCCTTAATCATAAAGTTACGGCAAATCATGGTGTCATCTTTTGGTCCAGGATAACAATAGAACATGGCTGCTTTCTTCCAGCGTCACCATAGTCCACACGTTGTGTGTGGTCCGTCACGTTAGCTCCATTCACTTCACTGATTTAATTTGCAAATAGTCTTGATTAGAGATGACGAACCAATCAGTAATTAATGGAATTTGTACCGATTTTTCCCCAGAATCCCAATTTTTCATGATTTGATTTGCCCAAAACGAGATGGGCCGCCATTTTGTTGGATTCTTGTGAGAGCTGAAAGGGGGCTGAAAATAAAAGCTTATACTCGTCTGTCCGTGGCTCGCCCCTAACATGTCCACCTGCCGCAGCTCCCTGCTCGCTTTGGATCCGTCTTTGGTCTGGATCTCTTAGCGCAGACCAGACCTCATGCATTTGGGTGGGACGCGACGCCCACCATTGTCATCACTGGCCTGAAGACCCATCAAAGGCGAGCAGAGGGTCAGGCGGGAGCTGCAGGGACAGGAGAGTAGTGAATATTATGTCTTCTGATTTCGTCACCCCTTCCCGGGCCTCCATTGATTAAGCATCGTATACATGTTCCGAAGACATACCGAATCAAATCTGCCGGCTGTTTCGAGCGAATCTGTCTGAACCGTACGTTGCTCATCTCTTCTCTTGATTAAAAATATCAACATTTTATGTATACAGCTCTAATGTAAGCCTAAGTGTCTCCATGGTTACAGACTACAAACAAGCCCCCCTGTAGCCATGTCTCCCAGTCTAGTACGCAGTTTCCATTACACCAATGTGGAACTTTATCTGTTTTGTGGACTTGTTAATTGGGACTGCATGACAAGGCCAAATTAGATTTTCCAACTGAGGGGACTGTGTTTTGTTTGTTTGTTTGCTTTTAAATAAAGCTAATTGAAGTGAACTCCCTGGGCCTGATTAAGCAACAGTGCCCAAAAGAAAGACTGTCCTTGTTGCCCCTAGCTACCAATCAGAGCTCAGCTTTCATTTATAATCCTGCTGTAGTACAATTAAAGCTTTGCAGTGATTGGTTGCTATGAGCAACAAAGCTATTTTCTCTTTTAGACATTTCTGATTAATCTTCTCCCTTCATTTATGTACTCTGTCTAGTGATTTGTATGAAAATATCTAAAAAAACTGGTTAATTTCGGACCCTAAAACCGATTTTCTACATTTGTTCAGATAAATGCATTTCAAATACCAGACCAGACTTCTATATGAATGTGAGACCCCTATATAAATATAAGACTTCAGACCAGACCGCTATATTAATGTCAGACCCCAGACCAGACTTCTATATGAATGTGAGACCCCTATATAAATATAAGACCACAGACCAGACCGCTATATTAACGTCAGACCCCAGACCAGACTTCTATATGAATGTGAGACCACTATATAAATATAAGGCCTCAGACCAGTCCAATATATTGTCAGACCCCAGACCAGACTTCTATATGAATGTGAGACCCCTATATAAATATAAGACCACAGACCAGACCGCTATATTAACGTCAGACCCTAGACCAGACCCATATATGAATGTGAGACCCCTATATAAATATAAGACTTCAGACCAGACCGCTATATTAACGTCAGACCGCAGACCAGACTTCTATATGAATGTGAGACCCCTATATAAATATAAGGCCTCAGACCAGTCCAATATATTGTCAGACCCCAGACCAGACCCCTTTATAAATATAAGACCACAGACCAGACCGCAATATGAATGTCAGACCCCTATGTAAATATCAGACACAAGACTAGACTCCCCATATAAATATCAGACCCCTATATGAATATCAGACCACAGACCAAACTATTATATAAATATAAGACCCAGCACCAGACCCCTACCCCAATGTATTAGACCCTATATAAGTAATTCCTATATAAATATCTGACCCTGAGATCACAACCTTATATAAATATCAGACCAGGCCCCTATATGAATATCAGACCCACGACCATACCTCTAAATAAATATAAGACCCCAGACCATACCCCTGTATGCATATCAGACCCCTATAGAAATATCAGCTTCCATGCCATACTCCTCCTGTCTATATATTAGACCCCAGATCAGATGCCTATATAAAGATATTTATATATATTTAACCCAAGACCAGGCCCTATATAAATATCAGACCTTACACCAGATCCTTGAATTAAATTCAGAACTCAAACCTTGTAATGTATTCAGACCCCCAATATTCATATCAGACCCCAGACCAGATCCATAATGTAATTGTAAACCTCAGACCGGGCCCATAATTTGTTTTTGGACTTCAGATTCCTTATATTTATTCAGACCCCCTTGAAAAAGATACTTATAGTAATGTCATACCCCAGACCCCTAAATATATTTGAATTTTATTCCACATATAATAAATGATCCAAGATCAAAAAGGGTGATTGGCAGTGAAAAGTAAAGTAGCTTGTGTCCCATGTGTATCTGCTCGGAATGGTTGTCAATAAGTCCGTGGATATTAAGGGTCCAAAAACCATCTTTGAACAGTGACCCTCTTCTTCTCATGCCCACACTATTTCCTAGAAGGCCTAGAAAACCCCCTTTCCTGGGACCCTCATGTATAATACACGTATGTGCAGTTCCTTTTTTTACCTCTATTCTTTTAACTTATGCAAATTTTGCATCCCCCAAAACACTCATCCTAGAAAACGAATGATTAATATATCCAGACTCCTTGTAGCTGCAGATTTGCAGTGCGTTCTACCACATCGCTCCTATAAATAGGTTTGCAGAGTGTCCATTTTTTCACCTTCCCGTGCAGAGCTCCATACAGGGACATTTATTGTTGGGGGGTGGGGGGCGCGAGGGCTTTGCCGTAGAGCCGGGGCTGTTTGCACATAGTGCTGACTGTTAATCCAGATGTGTCCACCAGCCCTGCTATTGCAAAACTCAACCATTCCATCTGTTTCTGCTTTTTAACTTCTTTGTATGTCAGTGTGTAATGTTTGTTCTAGGAACGACCGTTAATGAGCTCTAACCAGATAAGAACTCAAAACTGATCAAAAATGGAGAATTGTATTTTGACTCATTCAATTAATCTATCTATCTATCTATCTATCTATCTATCTATCTATCTACCTACCTATCTATCTATCTATCTATCTATCTATCTATTATCTACCATCTATCTATCATCTATCTATTATCTATCTATCTATCTATCTATCTATCTATCTATCTATTATCTATCATCTATCTATCATCTATCTGTCTATTATCTTTCTATCTATCTATCATCTATCTATTATCTATCATCTTTCTATCTATCTTTTATCTGTCTCTCTATCTATTATCTTTCTATCTATCTATTATCTATCTCTCTATCTATTATCTTTCTATCTATCTATCTATCTATCTATCTATTATCTATCTATTATCTATCCATTATCTATATCTATCTATCTATCTATCTATCTATCTTTCTATTATCTATCTATCTATCTATCTTCTATCTATCTTCTATATCTATCTATCTATCTATCTATCTATCTATCTATCTATCTATCTATCTGTCTGTCTATTATCTATTATCTATCTATCTTTCTATTATCTATCTTTCTATCTTCTATCTATCTATTATCTATCTTCTATCTATCTATTATGAAGCCATTTATTGTCAAACTACTGCGTTTTCTCTTTTTACATCATAATGACAACCCAAAACATCCAAATGACCCTGATCAATCGTTCACATACCCTGGTGATCTTGGCCTGATAACATGCACAGAAGTTGACACAAGTGGGTTTGAATGTATACTAAAGGTAACATCCTCACCTGTGACCTGTTTACTTGTAATCAGTGTGTGCGTAAAAGCTGAGTGAGTTCTGGTATCCAGACAGACTCTTGCATCTTTCATCCAGCCACTGATGTTTCTGGATTGTGAGTCATGTGGAAAGCAAAATAATTGTCAGCGGATCTACGGGAAAAGGTAGTTGAACTGTATAAAACAGGAAAGGGATACAAAAAGATATCCAAGGAATTTATAATGCCAGTCAGCAGCGTTCAAACTCTGATTAACAAATGGAAAATCAGGGGCTCTGTAAAAACAAAACCACGGTCGGATAGACTAACAAAAATATTGTCCACAACTATCAGGAATATTGTTCGTGATGCAAAGAAAAACCCACAAATAACATCAGCTGAAATATAGGACTCTGTGAAAACTAGTGGTGTGGCTGTTTCAAGGATTCTCATTGGCTGTAAGCCATAATCATCAACATTAACAGAAATAAACACTTGAAATAGCTCACTGTTTGTAATTATTCTTTTTAATATATGAGTTTCACTTTTTTGTATTGAAGAACTGAAATAAATAAACTTACAGGTAATAGAATGGTTAATCCAGTCTTATCTTCTGCGCAGGTGCCGGCGACTCACTGCACAGCAGCAGAGACTCACCGGCGCCTGCGCAGGCGGATAAGTTTCACATAACCATGTGTGGGAATACAGCGCTGCAACTGCCCGTCACATGTCAGTGTGACATGCATGGGACGGGGTTGCCATTATAATGAGGGGCTTCTAGGCACCGCACGCCCCAAAACCTGGAAGAAATCATTAACATAAGACATTCTAACTGCATTTCTCAAGATCTACACCCCAGCGGTGAGGCATACAGGTAAGACTGGTTTAGCCATTCTACTACCTGTATGCCCATAGTAATAGCTTAAATTCATCTTGGGGGGGTGACAGATTCCCTTCAATTTGGCGCTCCTTCTTCTTGTTTCCTCTGCGGGTACTCTGTGTCTCAGCGCCATTTGCACCAGATTTAGCTACAGATTGAATCCTACATTTTGCATCATAGGTCGATTTCTTGTCCACTTTGCTGGAACTATAATATGCTGTGGATTTTCTTCCAAAAAATCTGCTCATTGTGATACCTTTACAGTAACAGTCACTGTCTTCCCATATATGACATTCACGGTCACAGACTTCCTTACAGTGTAAATTACAACCCCGCCGACCCCCACAATTATACACTTATACATCACTATTTCTGCCAGTGATACTGCCACCTGCTGGCTGCACTTGTTATGTCACACGCAACATATCTCCGGTCTTAATGGTTCTCTCTGTTCCCAGGACCCTTGAATCTGCCAAGATCTAATTTGTCCTTCTTTTTTTCATAATATGATTTGTAATGAGCCTCATTACATTGGGCCTTTAACTCGTTTTCACGCTCTGCTGAATGCTCTGCCTTGTCCTAGTGCTGCCATTTATGGGATTTGCCCCATCTCTTTCTGCAATGCACTTCGAGTTAATGTTTACAGTCGCGGAGCAATGGAAATATCCTTAATTTAGAATTCATCACATGGTTCCAGTAAAGAGCAGTGCAATGAAGGAGGAATGGGTCAAAGGAGAAAGGAGCTGAATAGTTACATCTTTTAATTTACAAATACACTCTTTCTGTTATAGAAAAAGTCTGCCCCTCCACCACATGGATCTCTATGTAGTGCCCACTCGGGTCAGGAAAACTTGATGCCACTTTATGGATGTGCACTCAGCAAATGGGAAATCTAGAATGGTTCTATTGTAACCTTATTGCCAATTTTCAGTTTATTTGTATCTATATATTTAATTTTTACTCTATAAAGTGTGAAGCAAAATCTGGAAACTGTCAATAAGTAGACAAACAAATGATGACCAATTGAATTTAAGAATGTTCTAATTATCACATTAGAAATATTAGAAATAACACAAATCAGGGTATAATGGGGTCAGCTGCTCAAGCCAGGGACAGGAACTATAACTGACACTGTTAGCAGGTAACAGTGGACTGAAATAGCCGGACAGATCCCAAAACGAGGCAAGGAAGATTAACCCCCACATGACCATCCTGGGGAGAGAATAATCAGAAACAAACCTCGGACTGGATCATGACAGTAAACTTTGATATACAAACTAACCAGTGGCGGACACTGACAGCTTTGGGCCCCTGTGCAAGAAATGTGTCTGGGCCCCCCTCCCTGCCCAGCATCATACCTCCCAACTTTTGAAGATGGGAAAGAGGGATAAAGCTTGCGGCGCGCAACGCGCGTCGCGGCAAATTTTAGGCCACGCCTCTGGCCACACCCATTCATAACTAGTCACACCCATATCCACGTCCCAACCACACCCATTTAGCACTGCTGATCACACTTTCATAAAGAATAATTATAAATAAAAAAATATGGCCACACAGTGCTCCATACTGTATAATGGCCACACATGATGGTCAATACTGTATAATGACCGCAGATAATGCTCCATACTGTATAATGACCGCACATGATGCTCCATACTGTATAATGGCCACACATGATGCTCCATTCTGTATAATGACTGCACATGATGCTCCATACTGTATAATGGCCACACATGATGCTCCATACTGTATAATGACCGCACATGATGCTCCATACTGTATAATGACCGCACATGATGCTCCATACTGTATAATGGCCGCACATGATGCTCCATATTGTATATTGACCGCACATGATGCTCCATACTGTATAATGACCGCACATGATGCTCCATACTGTATAATGACCGCACATGATGCTCCATACTGTATAATGACCGCACATGATGCTCCATGCTGTATACTGACCGCACATGATGCTCCATACTGTATAATGACCCCTCATGATGCTCCATACTGTATAATGACCGCACATGATGCTCCATACTGTATAATGACCGCACATAATGCTCCATACTGTATAATGACCGCACATGATGCTGCATACTGTATAATGGCCACACATGATGCTCCATACTGTATATTGACCGCACATGATGCTCCATACTGTATAATGACCGCACATGAGGCTCCATACTGTATATTGACCGCACATGATGCTCCATACTGTATAATGACTGCACATGATGCTCCATACTGTATATTGACCGCACATGATGCTCCATACTGTATAATGACCGCACATGATGCTCCATACTGTATAATGGCCGTACATGATGCTCCATACTGTATAATGACTGCACATGATGCTCCATACTGTATATTGACCGCACATGATGCTCCATACTGTATAATGACCGCACATGATGCTCCATACTGTATAATGACTGCACATGAGGCTCCATACTGTATATTGACCGCACATGAGGCTCCATACTGTATAATGACTGCACATGATGCTCCATACTGTATAATGACCGCACATGATGCTCCATACTGTATAATGACCGCACATGATGCTCCATACTGTATAATGACCACACATGATGCTCCATACTGTATAGTGGCCACACATGATGCTCCATACTGTATAATGACCGCACATGATGCTCCATACTGTATAATGACCGCAGATAATGCTCCATACTGTATAATGACCGCACATGATGCTCCATACTGTATAATGACCGCACATGATGCTCCATACTGTATAATGACCGCAGATAATGCTCCATACTGTATAATGACCGCACATGACGCTCCATGCTGTATATTGACCGCACATGACGCTCCATACTGTATAATGACCGCACATGATGCTCCATACTGTATAATGACCGCAGATAATGCTCCATACTGTATAATGACCGCAGATAATGCTCCATACTGTATAATGACCGCACATGATGCTCCATACTGTATATACTGTGCACTGTACTATGTGCACATATATAGTGTTATATACACTGAGCACTGACCATTATAATATAGTATATTATAATGTGAGTTCCTGCAGCCTGGTCAGTGCTCAGTGCACATAACACTATATATGTGCACATAGTACAAATATATATCTGATATATAATGTGGGATGTCCTGGAGCCGGGCTCAGGGTCACACAGTGCAGGGTGAGGATCACTGTGACTTATTGCTGCAGCTTCAGCTTACATGCAGATCGGGTGACGCTGGAGCCGAGACCTTATCTGTATGTAAACTTAAGGTGGTGCAATAAATCTCACAGTACAGAGAGATCCTCTACAGAAAGCAGATAAGAAAGCAGGAGTGAGATGAAGCCCGTCACATACCTCCTGCCCGGGACCCCATGGCTTTCTACTAACTTCATCTCTCCTCTCCGGCGCGCAGGTGACGTCAGATCAGCAGACACACAGGCTCCTGCTGTGTCTGCAATAGGAGGATGCCGGCCGGCACTTGTACACTGCTAATACAGTGCGGGGCCTGCACCCGTGCACCGATCTACTGCAGCAGCACAAAGCCGGGCCCCTGTATGTCCCTGCCTGCAAGGGCCCCCCTCCACCTCCGGGCCCCGGTGCGGCTGCACCGGTTGAACCGGCGGTAGGTCCGCCCCTGAAACTAACCCTTACCCTTTTCCATAGCTCTAATGAAACCTTGTAAGTAGAGAAAAACTAACCCGAACTTAAGAGTTTGTTTCGAAGAGTTAGTGTCCGGTGTTAAACTTCTCCTGGAAATCCATTGTAATGATCAGTATAACGAGGGAAGTCTGTTGCAGTGAGGACAGAGAATTTTCCGGCTCAAAAGTTCTTGTCGTCTTTGTTTTTCAATGGGTTTTGAGTTGTTATTCAAATTCAGGTAAAGTTCTAGTCAGGGCAGTTTCTAGCCCAAAAATGACACAGGGCGAGAGTAGGAAATTTCTCCAAAAGCCCCCCCCCCCCCCCGGCACCGAAAATAATACTATCAGTGTGGGAGTGGCCGAGCTGCCTCATCCTGGCTGTTCATTCTCGCTGTTCATCCAGCGCGGAGCGGAGGTGAGTGGCGGCGCCGAGGTGGCCGCAACCATTATGTGCGGTGCGGGGGGGGGGGCGCGGCGACGCAAGGCGATGATCTGACCGCTCAGCTGTCAGATTTGCAGCTGAGTTCGGGCAGGGCGCGCCCGCGCTCAGCACTGAGCGCGGCATCCGCGCCCCTGACAGCCCTTAAACAGCAGCAGCAGCGGGCAGGGGACCACCGGGGCCCGAGGCCTCTCCTGCGCCCCCCGGCCCCACGGCGCCCCGTGTGGCCGCCCTGCCCGCCCTGTTGAAGAAACGGCCCTGGTTCTAGTACCAGAATCGAACTTCCAGCGGATCCCCTCATCCCTACTTTTAAGTCAATGTCAACTCTGTAACTGGTTTTATCACATCAATTGGGTTATTTAGCCAAAACAGAGAGTGAAAGATCTCCATGTATGGACAGTTGTTTCAGGCTCGTGCCCCTCATCAGTGCAGAGTCAGACACAAGTTGGTCGGGTTCAAGAAATAAACTTTCTTCTTGTAGAAAGTACCAGATAAGAAGATTTAGGGGCCGAACAGGGAAAAAAAGATATACAAAGATGAAGAACTCTCTCTCTCTAATGCCACCTTCGGCTATGTCCACATGTCCAGCAATGATCTGTTAGGACGGATCCAGCAGCAATCCGTTGGCAAAAAAGTTGTACAGATACAATAATTTTTAGTCTGATCTCTGTTGGATCCGTTCTTTAACATTGAAGTCTATGGATCCATTAATTAGCCTTCCATTTTTCTTTCATTTGTAAAGGATCCGTTACAAATAGAAGAAAACACATGGCTAACTAACGCATCCGTTTTCCGTAGAATTCAATGTTAAAAAAACAAAAGAATGCAGCAAAGATCAGTTCTTTTAAAAAAACGGACTAAAAAATTGCATCTGCACAACTTTTTTTGCCAAGAGATCGCCATTGGATCTGTTCTAACGGATCATTACCGGACATGTGAACATAGCCTAAAGAACCACGAAAACAGCTGACCATAAGTTGGCTGAAGATCCTAGCTAGTAAAGTTCCATATAGGATCGACATTGTCTTATAGGGAGGTTACCCCTAGTAGTCGGCACAAAAACTTTCTTCCCTTTGGATGATAACTTTTCTGCATATCTTTTTTTCCCCAGGAAGTTTTGCCTGAGTAATAAATCCCCCTATGCCTGCTTGGCGCCCCCCACATGGAGAAACTTTAACAACTAGACTTCCGTATAATTGAGCAAAGCTCCATAGAAGCAAAACATCATACAATAAAAATGCAAAAAGATATAATAACAATACAAGATCCATCCGTGACACCTTGCTGTTAGTTTCCAGTAAAGAAAACTGCCAGATTTTTGATCAGATAAACAATACGATATTCAATATTTACATCTTTTGTTTTTCTTTAAGTCGTTGTTGCGATACAAAGTTGTTAAAAAGTTCAGGTTTCTCCATTTATCTCTTGCGGCTCCTAACTGACAGGCTCTTCCTCGGTGGCCATAACTGATCAGGCAATCCTCCAGTATAGACTTCGGCAGCTGTTTCCATGAGTCACAGACCTACACATTATCGACCCTATCTCTCTCTATCTTGGCATCTTTAGATCTTAGACAAAAGCAGATACATTGTATCACGTTGGATAGCAACTCCAGCAAGAAGGAGAATAACATATAATTCACCCCCACCCCACCATTGAGTTGAGTTGGGGCTGAGCAACAGTTTTAAGTCACACATTTGTAAAAAAAAAGCCAAGCATGCCCGCTCAGTTGTAGCCCCTTAAAGGGGTTGTCCAGTTTAGCAGGTGGGTAGGTCATAAATTGCTGAACTGGGAACCCCACTGTTTCAGAGAACAGGACACTGAAGTATCTCATTTGAATGTTTTGATATCCGCTCATTTGCACCTTCGTGCCATTCATTGTCTATGGGATGGTCGAGTATCTTTGCCAGTACCATAGACTGTAGAGTGGTGGCGTGCATTTGCCTTTTAGATAGGCATTGATTAATTCAAATGTAGCTCTGAATGATTTTGGGGATCAGTGAAGGTCTCTATTATGGGACCCTCAGCAATCAGCAATTTATCATCTATCCTGTGGACACTCCCCTTTAACAAGTTTCAGCTATGCCCTTAAAGGGGTGCTCTCAAGTTTGAAACTCATCTCCAATCCAAAGGATAAGGGATAATGTTCCGATTGCAGGGGGTCCGACCTCTGTGACCCCCACCGATCCTAAGAACTGGCTGAATGGAGCGGAGGTCTCACCATTCATTCTAATAGGAGCGCTGAAGATCAGCCGAAATCTTCCATTTAGAACGAATGGTGCGGTAGTGCACATGATCGACCTCGGCCAGATCTCGGGATCGGTTGGAACCCTAGTGATTGGAAAGTTATCTCACATTCCGTGGATAAAATAGAAAGTGCCCCGGTTCATGGCTGTGACTCTTCTATGTCTGCTGTGTTCATTATCTTCTTTTCTGATGAGTTCAGAAAAGTTTTCTAAAGTTGTAAAAAAAAGTGTGATGAAACATTACAATAAGTCACGTGTGGGAAGTGATATAATAGTAGTGATATAATATGAACCTCTGTCCTCCTGTCCTGTATGTCATCACTTTACGGTGTGCTCAATCTTATCACCTAAGTGGAAACACATACTACCATAAACCACGTCAGGCTAAGAATAGAAGGACAGCCCTAAGGAAAAAATACCGTTGGATTTTCCACTTTTAGCTTGTGACATCACCGATAGACAGGTAACCTTTACCAGGACGCCGCACCCTTCTCATTCTCACGGCTCCTTCCTCTGTTACATCACCGCTTCCTAGGATAGCTCACACCTTCTAATGAGACAAAGGTGAGCAGAGCTTGAACATTAGGCAACTGCTTACAGAACAATTTCCTGATACATTCCGTCATTAGAATTGTTCCCTTCGTGATTGATTTTAGGAGCTGTTTGATCACTGCAAAAATCTTTCAGATTCCAAGGATGATTTTAGAATAAAAAATCGGGTCGATTATACTAACTCTGCCACAATTTGATCCGAATGTGATCTGATTTGTATGAGAAACTCATATCACAGGTGCGGAGAAGACGGAGAACGACATTTTTCCATCTTTTTCTATTCTCTGTGTCCGCTGTAATCGGACTGCACTCAGATGACATCCGAGTGCAGTCCAAATGTTTCACACGCACCCATAGACTTGTATGGGTGTTCGTGATCCGATTATTGGGTGCAGGGCTCGTTCACGTTTGTGTATGACACTGACGAGTGCTTTCCGATGTTTAATCAGATAGCTCTCAGTCCTATGTTATATTATGGGGCAGTGCCGGTCTGCGATTATTTTCTCAAGGCGATTCGGCATGAAAAAAACAATCACAGCAAGGTGCAAGTGCAACCAAGAATCCAAGTCTATGGGTGCGTGTGAAATATCAGACTGCACTTGGATGACAACCGAGTGCAGTCCGATTATCGCAGACACAGAGAATGTTGACGATGGAGAAAAAAATCACAGATCTGCGCTGCCCTACAGTGTAACATTGGAACAAGTGCCATGCGGGTCGGGATCACAATCTCTGGTCTGGTTCATCCTAAAGGCGTTGAATGGGGTTGAGGTCTGGGCTCTTGGTCTTCCTCCAAACCCCCCACCAGTTCTGTATGGACCTTGTGCATTGGGCACAGTCATGGGGAACAGAAAGGGGTCTTCCCCAAACTGATCCCTACAATTGTCCACAATGTCTTGTGCTGGAGAATGAAGAGGAACCTGTCACCTGGTTTTCCCAATATAAACTGAAGCCACCAACTGAGGACGGAGCAAAGCACCGTAATGTTCATGCTCCAGCTTTACTTACAGGTCATGGGCGCTTTTTTTTTGTCCTCCCTCTTGGCGCATGCGCATTACAGTACTTTGTTTTGCCAGTGAAGAGTAAAGTACCCCAGGAGGGAGAATGGGGGTGCTGTGTGGATGATGGAGGACACATGAAGCAGGACAGGGGGACGGTAATCGCAGGAAGAGAAATGGCGCTGAGCAAGACCAGCGACCCGCATCAGACCGGACCGCTCCGTATGGGGGGATTATAAAGGGTATTTCTGGGATATATGGACAGGGTGGGGGGTTTATATGCAGGTTGCTAGAATGCTGTAAAAAAAAATGTAAACAAAGGTGGTAAAGGTGGTGGGCCTAGTTTATATTGGGAAAACCTGGGGACAGGTCCCCAGTAAGATTTATATTCACTGTAACTAGGGAACCGAGACCGCCCCCTGATAACAGCCCATAGTATTATCCTCCTCCACCATCTGTACAGGGGGCACAATGCATTCGGGGGGTAACGTGAATCACCAAACCCAGACTCCTCCATCAGACGTCAGATAGAGAAGTGTGATTCGTCACTGCACAGAACATGTCTCCTCCAGAGTCCAGTGGTGGCGGCTTTACACCACTCCATCTGACGCTCGGCATTGTGCTTGGTGATGTAAGGCTGCATGCAGCTGCTCGGCCATGAAGCTCCTGGTGGGGGCGCAGTGTTTGTAGTGATGTTAATACCAGAGGAGGTCTCGTATTAACATCATTGGTGACTTTTCTGTCCTCTGCTCCTCAGCACTCGACCCCCGCTCTGTAACAAATTACTGGGTGTCCAGTTTGTATCAGGGGGGCAGGGGGCGAACGTGTGGATGTTACACACCGGGGGGTGAGGGTGTGGATGTTATACACCAGGGGGTGAGGGTGTGGATGTTATACATTGGGGGGTGAAGGGGTGGATGTTATACACCAGGGGGTGAGGGTGTGGATGTTATACATTGGGGGGTGAAGGGGTGGATGTTATACACCAGGGGGTGAGGGTGTGGATGTTATACACCAAGGGGTGAGGGTGTAGATGTTATACACCAGGGGGTGAGGGTGTGGATGTTATACACCAGGGGGTGAGGGTGTGGATGTTATACATCAGGGGGTGAGGGTGTGGATGTTATACATCAGGGGGTGAGGGTGTGGATGTTATACACCAGGGGGTGAGGGTGTGGATGTTATACACCAGGGGGTGAGGGTGTGGATGTTATACACCAGAGGGGTGAGGGTGTGGATGTTATACATTGGGAGGTGAGGGTGTGGATGTTATACACTGGGGGGTGAGGGTGTGAATGTTATACATTGGGGGTGAGGGTGTGGATGTTATACATTGGGGGGTGAGGGGGTGGATGTTATACATTGAGGGTGAGGGTGCGGATGTTATACACCAGGAGGTGAGGGTGTGGATGTTATACATTGGGGGGTGAAGGGGTGGATGTTATACACCAGGGGGTGAGGGTGTGGATGTTATACATTGGGAGGTGAGGGTGTGGATGTTATACATTGGGAGGTGAGGGTGTGGATGCTATACACCAGGGGGTGAGGATGTGGATGTTATACACCAGGAGGGCGATGATGTGGATGTTATATACCAGGGGGGCGAGGGTGTGGATGTTATACATTGGGGGCAATGGGTGTGGAGTTGAAATCTGAATTTAACGATTAAGACGTGTCCAATACTTTGAACCATAAGGGGTAACAAAACAGATTTGGAAACATATTTTGGAAATAATCCGGGTCACTTTCAGAAGACAATCCCTAACAATTCATGATGGACTTATTACGTGAATGATCTTAGTGAGAAGAGCTGACAATATGTTAGTACCGGGCTGCCCGGGAAATGTGCAGATAGGGAGCAGTGAAAAGCCCAATATGCTTAGTGGTCCATTAGAAAGCCATAAATTATCATCCCCGTCCCTCCGATACAAGTGTGAATTATCTCCTAATTGCTATTCATCGAGGCTGAGCTGTCCGGAAGTTTCCTACTTGTCGTGGGGATGTGTAAAAATAAATTTAGTTCAAAGAAGTTGTTGCATTTGACTTTTCTTGTATATATACATGATGCGGAGACCCCGGGGCCGCTGCCCCTTCTGCCCATGCCGGCCCTGGTCAGGGTTGTTTGGTCGGAGGTTCTGTACCTTTAAGAACCGTCCCCGTTTGTGACTTTTTCCTCCTTCTATGTTTACTCATCACCATCTTGTTTGTTTGAGAAGACAATTGCACACATGGTAGTAATATTTTATTTAAGGATGTTTGTGGCAGCTTTTTTTTTTTTTTTGCAACTGTGAAATATGTTCAGCGATGTTAAACGTTGCCTTCAATTGTTTCTAAATAAAGATGGTAAAGAAAAACAGAAGTGATTTGGAGACTTAAAAAAAGAGAACAATAAAAAAAACATTTTATACTCGGCCTTTATTGCTGAGTTTTGCATTGGGGAGCGGCATGTAAAATATGCGAGGTGGAAGCGCTGGCGGCTCTCCATCAAGACTCAGCATTACTGCCTCTGCAATATGGGAGAATATATTAATGGATGGCTTATCGATGCTTACAGTAAAGGGCTAGGGATGAGCGAACGTGCTCGGATGAGGTGTTATCTGAGCATGCTCAGTGTGCTCGAATAATATGTTCTAGACCCCACACCTGCATGTCTCGTGGCTGTTTGACAGCAGCAACAGCCTGTTTGTTAGACAATCCCTGCATGTGTTGCAGCCGTGAGACATGCAAGCGCGGAGACACGAACATATTTTTCGAGCACGCCGAAGACTCTCGGTTAGCACCCGAGCATGCTCAGATAACACCTTATCCCATCATGTTGGCTCATCACTAGTATGGGCCAGAATACAGGAAGGGCTAAAGGGACAATTTATACTTACTAACTCTCCTACAACATGAGAAAAAGAGGAGATCTCCCCAACTCCTGGAAGAGTTGGTAACTTTCGCCGGTATGGCTTAAACCTCTCAGAGACCGGCACATCCAGAAGGCTTCTTGTACATGATGTCAGAAAGATCCTTGATGCCCAATCGTCCATGCATGAGATGGCAAAATGTAGGGGATGTCGAAGGCTTGGTCTGCAAAAATGGGGCATGGTTAGAGCAACAAGTATGCTGCACACAAGTTCTTGGACTGCCAGCAGTGAAAGTTGGCAAGTACGGAGCAAATCAGGGGCGGGATCATTGGGGCAACCAGGGGCCCCAAGAAGTAAAGGGCCAAAGCAGGTGGATTTGTGCATTATGAGGAACTATTGGGCTGCAAAGGGCCCATATATTGCTCTTGCCTGGATCCGCTTCGGGAGCAAATGACCCACAGGAGAAGCCTCCATCTCCCAATTTCGTTACATCATTTTCAGACCCTCCTGGTGCAAAGAGTTTTATAAGACATCTGACATGCAGATTTTGCGCCGTCCACATGTATACACCCTACAACTATAGAAGTATACGGTATATATTACTATGGGACAAGGCAACCTTTCAATCTTCAATCTGCTTGCATTGTTAATAGGAGAAATAATCATATTTAATATTTTATTACCATAGTAAAAGAAAGACATAGATGAAAGAGATATATGCTCGATCCAAGTTGTTGTTAGTGGACGGCTGATGCTGACAATTATCTAATGTGTACGGCCAACATATGAGGATTGTCAACCTTTTAACACCGTGTTGTATTTGGGGCCGATTTGGGGTCGGAACTTTAGTTTTCCGTTCCAGAACTCCAATAATAGAAATAATACAATGCTGTGTACTTGCAGCCACCACTAGAGGGCGCTCACCGCATACAGTGTTATTATAGGGCTTGATATATATACAGTATATAGTTGAGAACGTCACGACTTCTCATTGTATACAGGGACTTACAAATCTGTATCTGGAAGCAGCGTAATCATATGTAACCTCATCATGTGTGGGACGCGGCGGGGCATATCGGACCCTGTAGTGTAGGATAGTGGAAGCCATTCATCATATGTAAAGTATGTCAGAAGGAACAATGGACGTTTCTGTGCTTTCCTAGAGATTACTGATCTATTGTGTCTGACGGAGAAGCAGCTCTTCAGACAGATTTTTTTTGTTTTCGTGTTCATGACTGGTATATCTCTCCCCGTGGGGTAGGTGGTGAGGAATAAGCAACTCTTTACGAAAAATCAGGTTTGATCCTCTCAAGTTTCTGGGGGCTGATTTGTCACCCACTTGTTTGAGTCACAGTTACAGAAAATTTGTTCTCAGATCAATCGTGTCCACGCTGACGGTAATGAGATGCTCAGAACAGAGGAGGGAGGAAGAAAAGGATTTTTAAAAAAAATTCTGTTGGATTTTGAGTCATTACAGACTGTTGTCCCACTGGGAGCGAACGTGCTGGGATAAGGTGTTACCTGAGCAAGCTTGGGTCCTAACCTAGTGTCTTCCTCGTGCTCGAATAATATGTTTGAGTCCCTGCGGCTTCATGTCTTGCTGCTCTTCAATAGCCACAACATATGCAGGAATTGTCTGTTTGTTAGGCAGTCCCTGCATGTGTTGTGGCTGTCGTACAGCACATGTTTAGAAGCGGCATGGAGTTGTCAGGCTTACTAGATGACGTAGATCATCAAAGTTCAAGGTCCGGTGGGCACAAGGGCTATGGGCATTGGTGCAACAAGCAGATGAAGTATGCGGGAAACAGTTAGCAGAGGTACTGGAGACCACAGGTGGGCAGGTGACATCTTGGAGACGGCAGGTGGGCAGGTGACATCTTCGAGACTGCAGGTGGGCAGGTGACGTCTTGGAGACCGGAGGTGGGCAGGTGGCGTTTTGGAGACCGCAGGTGGGCAAGTGACGTCTTGGAGACCGCAGGCAGACAGGAGATCTCTTGGAAGCTGCAGGCAGACAGGAGATCTCTTGGAAGCTGCAGGCAGACAGGAGATCTCCTGTAAGCTGCAGGCAGACAGGAGAACTCCTGGAAGCTGCAGGGAGACAGGAGACCGGAAACAGATAGCATTGGTCCTGAAAGTTGCAAATGGACATGTAGTAAAGGTCCTGGAAGAGTGCAGACAGGTAGCATAAAGAACTCTGGATCAACTGCAAAGTGAAACAATGATGTGTCTTGGTGAGCCTAATATAGACCCATGCAGATAATCACATGGGATCACATAGGGCCATATGCAAAGCCCAACGTGGCGCACAACAGAGTTCAGTGGACCAGGGTGAGTGGAGCAAAGCTCAGATCTGGGACAGATGTGTAACAGGAGGATATTATACAGCAGTACTGAACAGTGTAGCTGTGAATGCAGCAAAGGGGTGAGATAAATACTTTCTAGAAAGCAACAGCACCATCTGTCTCCCAGTCACTGTCTTCCTCTCCCCTCTCCATAGACTTTAATAGGCAGCTGTAACCTGATTCCTCAGTCAGCTGGCAGTATAACTTGACTTGAGCAGATTTTATCTTTTTTCCAGAGTGAATGATGAGTTCAGGAGGCGAGAATGAGAAGTAGTTGATAAGTAGATCAGATATTTACAAAGTTTTTTTTATTTTGATTTAACTATTGATTTATTCAAAGTTTTTTTTTTGATCGCAGTAATTTTTTTATTTTAGCACCATCTCTACCATATCATTTTTTTTTATTACATCTTCATTAGCATTGTGGTACTTTAGCTTAGTATTACATACTGGAAACAGCCAACAAGCAGGTGCACTGCTTTTGACAGATCTTGTTATAAATGTACTTGCGCTGCAATAATAGCCGTAGTGAGTTAGCGTCAGTATCGTAGGAATCCAATGAAAAAGTTTGGCGCATGGGAAGAAACTCGCACATACATGAATGAAGTGACTAAATTCTGTTTACTATAGAATGTATCGAAAAAGGAAATGTATTCTGTTTTTATAGTGTTTGTTTACGATGTGTAAAGGGGCCACAGACCGATAATCTGTGGTCGTTTGGCAGAAGTCTCCTGCGCTGCGCAGTCACAGCCGCCTCCCCGCACAGAAAGAATTGTGGTTCTGTTGGAACAACAATATAATGGGCTCAGCACTCGCACGTTTCCCTTGTGTATTGTTCCTTCCTTTATTATGTGTATTTAGAGAATGCCATGCTCAGAAAACCGCTGACGGTATTAATGCTCTGGAATGAGAATCATCTGTGCAATTTTACAGAATTTAATCTCCGCATCTCTCTGCCTCGCTCTGCGCTCCGTCAGTACAAGAGCTTCTTCTCCAGCCGCGGGCAGAACACTGCTGGGCCATTGTGTGGGCAGCACAATGTAAGCCAGGCACCACACGTTGCCCGCTGTCTCTTAGTGTCTGAGATCTTGTTCGCTGGGCGGACGGTCCGAACGTTACTTCCAAGGGTTGTCCCATAACCAGCATGTATCACCTGCCCGCAGGATTCACACGAGCCACTAGAATGTCAGGCAGCCGCCCTACTTGCTGATGGTTTCCAATTTGCAACACATCTTATTGCTTCCTATTCCGAGGAATTCAATAAGTTATCCATCAACTTATGGGCCCTGATTTAAGGGGCTTTGGCCATAGGAACCCAGGCATTGCCCACATGGTCAGTCCAGTCCTGCTAGTAATAAGTGTTTGGAGTTAAAGGGGTTGTCCCAAAATCAGTATCTTGCACCTATCCACAGGTAGAATAATTAAGATATGATCGTGGGGGTCCAACCGCTGGGATTTCCAATGATCAAAAGAAACGGGGACCCAATGTGCCCTATCAGATGAAGCATTACTGAGCATGTGCGACCACTGATTTCCTTCATTCATTGTCTATAGGAGTGGTGGTCGCACATGATGACTTATGCTCCGTTCACACGGGAGACTTTGGACTCCCTAATCTCAGGATCAGTGGGGATCCAAAAAAAAATAAAAATAATAATTATCTATCTATTCATCTGTCCACCGATCCTTCAATCCATAAGGATAATAAATAATAATAATACAATTATAAATATAGTGATCCATCTATTATCTATTATCTATCTATTATGTATTTATTATCTATGCATCTATTATCTATCTATCATCTATCTATTATCTATCTATCATCTATCTATTATCTATGCATCCATCTATTATCTATCTATCTATCATCTATCTATTATCTATCTATCATCTATCTATTATCTATGCATCCATCTATTATCTATCTATCTATTATATATCTATAAAATCTATCTATCTATTATCTATTTATCTATCATTTATCTATTATCTATCTATTATCTATCTATTATCTATCTATTTACCTATTATCTATTTATCTGTCTATCATCTATCTATTATCTATGTATTATCTATTATCTATCTATCTATCTATCTATCTATCTATCTATCTATTATCTATCTATCATTTCTCTATTATCTATATCACTATTACTATACTCCTGGGATTATGAGACCTCACGTTAACTCCAAACAGTTAATAATTAACATTTCTAAATATATTGTTAGCAGGGCTTGCAATTTGATTTGCGTAATGCCATAGGGGGCCCACAGCCCCTTAACTTGGGGAATAAACCGCTCTCAATCTACTTCTGGCTTTTTAATCTTTCACATTAAAATTTAGCAGTAAAAAATGTGCCTGCAAATTGGAAACCATAAACAAGTAGGGAAGCTGCTGATGACTGAGGTTATTGTATCTCATGTGAATATGAATCAAACCCAACTTACTTAGGCTACGTTCACATTTGCGTTGTTGGGCGTTGCGTCGGTGACGCAATGCACAACGCATGCAAAACGCATTGTTTTGTGACGCATGCGTCCATTTTTGGCATGATTTTTGGCGCAAAAAACCTGCATCATGCAGCGTTCTCTGCGCCCTGACGCTTGCGCCAAAAATGACGCATGCGTCACAAAACGCAAGACAACGCATGTCCATGCGCCCCCATGTTAAATATAGGGGGCATGACGCATGCGTCGCTATGCTTCGCCGAACCTGTGCCCGACGCAACGCAAATGTGAACGTAGCCTTACACTTACTTGGTAAAATATAAGTATTCCTATAGTCTAGTTTCTACATCGCTAATGCTTCCTTTAGGTATTGGATTAGGCAATGTTCCTTGGAAAAAAGCTAGACAGATTGGCTCTCTTCCAGGAAGAAGAAGGCTGGCTCTCTGCTGCCATCTATTGGAAGCATCTGCCCTGGAAATTTAGGAGCCTTGCAGCATGACTAAGGTTAGATAGCCAAACCAAAGTGTTCTCCAAAAGGAAATGAATTGGGTTGCAGAGTTTATATAAGTTTTTTCAGGAATTTATATAGGTAAATAATTGACTTTGCCACCTTGTGTCCACTAGTGGAATTGCACTATATATATATATTCTGTATATATATGTAGTGTCTTCACTGACATAGGTCTTGACCTCTCGCCCAGACAAGGTATGGACATGATGGCAACAAAATAATTAATTCATTGTAGGATGTGATCATTATCAGTAAATCTGGCAAAATAGGCTTCTTGTTGTTTTTCTCCATATTGTAATGTTTCAAAGGATTATCAAAAGATAGAAAAACTTCTTTGAGCACCAGTGTTGCTCAACAGTCCACTGTAAGCATCTACATAATTTCTGAACATTTGTAATGCCTTCTTTCTCCTGCGGGGGCACTGCAGGGAAATCAAGTACAGTACACTTGGAATGATTTTTTTCACTTTTTATTTATCTTTTTAGGCTTTCATTATTCTTTATATTACAAAAATTGAAATGAAAAATTCTCTGACGGCTCCTAATGTCCATTCCAGACCACACACCCAAAGTGAGAGCCGGAGGCCGCAGGTCAGAGTCAATCCATCAGACTCTTCTCCTTTCATAACTTTCTCTTTGGGACAGTTCCACCAGAATTTGGACTGATTGCAGGAATGTTAGGAAGAATTTTTTTTTTTTTTCAAAGCAAATTCCTCAATTTTGACTTTTGTGCAGATTGTTAAGGGTTAATTGAATGCTGAATTGTCCCTTAAATGGGCTGTCTTATATTAAATAATTTTTTTTTTTTTTTTTTTTTTTGGGGGGGGGGGGGGTTGGGGTGTAGAAAAGTCTGCCCTGTTAGTGTTTATACACTGCTCAAAAAAATACCGGGAACACTTAAACAACAGAATATAACTCCAAGTAAATCAAACTTCTGTGAAATCAAACTGTCCACTTAGGAAGCAACACTGATTGACAATCAATTTCACATGCTGTTGTGCAAATGGAATAGACAACAGATGGAAATTATTGGCAATTATCAAGACCCCCTCAATAAAGGAGTGGTTCTGCAGGTGGGGACCACAGACCACATCTCAGTACCAATGCTTTCTGGCTGATGTTTTGGTCACTTTTGAATGTTGGTTGTGCTTTCACACTCGTGGTAGCATGAGACGGACTCTACAATCCACACAAGTGGCTCAGGTAGTGCAGCTCATCCAGGATGGCACATCAATGCGAGCTGTGGCAAGAAGGTTTGCTGTCTGTCAGCGTAGTGTCCAGAGGCTGGAGGCACTACCAGGAGACAGGCCAGTACACCAGGAGACGTGGAGGGGGCCGTAAGGAGGCAACAACCCAGCAGCAGGACCGCTACCTCAGCCTTTGTGGAAGGAGGAACAGGAGGAGCACTGCCAGAGCCCTGCAAAATGACCTCCAGCAGGCCACAAATGTGCATGTGTCTGCACAAATGGTTAGAAACCGACTCCATGAGGATGGTCTGAGTGCCCGACGTCCACAGATGGGGGTTGTGCTCACAGCCCAACACCGTGCAGGACGCTTGGCACCAGGATTGGCAAATTCCCCATTGGCACCCTGTGCTCTTCACAGATGAAAGCAGGTTCACACTGAGCACATGTGACAGACGTGACAGAGTCTGGAGAGGCCGTGGAGAGCGATCTGCTGCCTGCAACATCCCTCAGCATGACCGGTTTGGCAGTGGGTCAGTAATGGTGTGTGGGGGGGTGGCATTTCTTTGGAGGGCTGCACAGCCCTCCATGTGCTCGCCAGAGGTAGCCTGACTGCCATTAGGTACCGAGATGAGATCCTCAGACCCCTTGTGAGACCATATGCTGGTGCGGTTAGCCCTGGGACAATGCCAGACCTCATGTGGCTGGAGTGTCAGCAGTTCCTGCAAGATGAAGGCATTGGACTGGCCCGCCCGTTCCCCAGACCTGAATCCGATTGAACACATCTGGGACATCATGTCTCGCACCATCCACCAACGTGACGTTGCACCACAGACTGTCCAGGAGTTGGCTCATGCTTTAATCCAGGTCTGGGAGGAGATCCCTCAGGAGACCATCCGCCGCCTCATCAGGAGCATGGCCAGGCATTGTAGGGAGATCATACAGGCACGTGGAGGCCACACACACTACTGAGCATCATTTCCTTGTCTTGAGGCATTTCCACTGAAGTTGGATCAGCCTGTAGTTTGATTTTCCACTTTGATTTTGAGCATCATTCCTACTCCAGACCTCGGTGGGATATTAGTTGTGATTTACATTGATAATTTTTAGGTTTCATTGTTCTCAACACATTCCAATATGTAATGAATAAAGATTTACAACTGGAATATTTCATTCAGTGATATCTAGGATGTGGGACTTTAGTGTTCCCTTCATTTTTTTGAGCAGTGTAGTTTCTTTCATTTCATTATCGGGGTCTGGGGGAAGATACATTTATCTGTTTTCTCCAGTGAGTGACTGCGGTGACCGAGAACGATTGTGATCTTCGGCCGAACACTGTAGGATGCTGATAATTTATATCTCATGAAGGAACGGAATTTGCCCAGTACGGTTTACGTTCTACCAGGAGATAAATCATGTTTAAAGGGATCCTTCATCTCATGTCAGAATTATTAGCATCCTCCAATAATCATGGGGCACAATTCAGTATTGCCTTTATGCCTTTTTTTAATTTCTATTTTAGATCATTTCGCTTTTTTTATGTCATTTTTATTGAGTGTGAGGCTTTCAGATATTTTTGACTGATTTGTCAAATGTGCAAATTTTTTATGCACAGTCCCTCCCTGGAGGAAGTTTTAAATATTCTGGGTTTTTTTTTGTTTAAATTTTGCCACATTTTTACACAAAAAAAGTCACAAGAAAAGGTAAAAAATAAAAAAGCATGTTTTTTTTTTCAGTTTATGCAAAATTCATGAAGAATTTGTAGAAAAAAAAGTATATATCACAAGAGAAAAAAAGGAAAGTGTCTTTAAAAAAAAAAGAAGTGGCAAACGATGAATGGGGCTCATTGTCTGCTCAGTGCTATATGAAGAACGTTCATTGATATAAAGAAAAAAAAAATAATAATTACGCCTTAATGTAAATTTGTGTGGTGTGTATTTGGTGATTTACCTCCTTGCTGACGGTTTCTTTGTAACAACTGTTAAGAGTTTCATACAATATTGAAAAATAAGTGAAACATTGTTACCAATATTGAATAATGTAAAAAATGTTGTGCTGTTGGTGCAACATTTAATTTTCATGACAATTTGCTGACTTGCCTACTTGTTTACAGTTTCCCTGTAACAACAGTCAACACTTTTATAAGACATATAAAAAAATAAGTAGAAAAAAAATGTAATATACATATTTACTATAAAGAGGCTATACTTTTACAATTTTGACTATTTGGTGACTGTCAATCTTGCTGATGGTTTCCTTGTGACAACAGTGAATACTTTCATAAACACAAAACATAAGTGAAAATAAAATGTAATATATGTAGATATTTATTATAAAGGGGTTATACTTTACAATTTTGTCTATTTAGTGACCGTCATTCTTGTTGATGGTTTCCTTATACCTACAGTGAACACTTTCATACACCATTGAAAACTATGTGGAAAAAAAAAAAAGTAATGAATATATATTACAATTGGGTTGAACTCTATATTTTATATTATTTGATGACTTACCTGCTTGTTGATAGTTTCCCTGTAAGAACAATTACCTTTTTATAACACATAAAAAAGTTGAAAAAAAACCTGATATATATATATATATATATATGTATATATATATATATATATATATATATATATATATCTCATAAAGAAGTTATATTTTATAATTTTGACTATCTGGCGACTGCCATGATTGTTGATGGTTTCCTTGAAACAGTAATATGAATATATATATATATATAGTATATATATATATATATATATATTTATATATATATATTGTATATATATATATATATATATATATATATATGTATATATATATATATATATATATATATATATGTATGTATATATATATATATATATATATATATATATATATATATATATATATTAAAGTGGTTGTACCTTACAAATATGACTATTCGGCAACTTTCATACTTGTTGATGGTTTCCCTGCAACAGCAGCGGATTCTTTTCGAACACATGTAAAAAATATAAGTAAACACAATCTGTAACATTTATGTAAATATTTATTATAAAGAGGTTATACTTTACAATTTTGACAATTTGGCAACTATCATGCTTCTTGATGGTTTCCCTGTTACAACGGTGAACACTTTAATACACCATTGAATAATAATAGCAGTACGACAATGAATATACATTGTAACGACGTTGTGTTTTACACTTCATGATGTCTTGCGCTTGATGAGTGAATTGAAGCTTTGCGTTCCGTTTACGAGCGGTTTCTCGACATGATCCTTATGAAACAGTCGCATTGTCCCCGGTTGAACCAATGTTCGGTCTCAGTACCAGTTGAGTTATTACTTTTTTAACTTGTAAATGCTTTTTTTTTTGCTTTGTTTAAAAACAGATATTTATCTCAGCCTGGACACTAGATTACAGTCACTTTCTGCAAACAAAATCAGCATTTATCTTTAGAACAAGAAATCTTTTGTTGGATTAGAACAAAGATACAGTGAACGTATAGCGCGGCCGCTCCTGAACGCACGTCAATAGGTAGAGGAATGCAGAGAAAGCAGAAGACTGGCGATAAGGGGAATATACAATCACGGCGGAATTTCTTGGAAAATTAGAATTAGTCAGAATTCCAACAAACTCTATAATTTCAGATGTGAAATATTTCAGCAATCTTTCCCCTTAATAAACTCTCTTTTTTTCCTTGATTCTATTTTGTCTGAGTAATAGATAAAGAAAATATCTCTTTGTCTTAGAAGATCAACCATGTCCTCCCCGCTATCCTCCTCATCCTCACTGTCCTATGTGTGCATGTAACACAACTGGCTGCAGCAGGAGCCTCCCCCTATTTTCCTGTCTGAAGAGATAGCAAAGTCCTGCCCCTTTGGCTAAGATGGAACTGATCAAGGAGAGATTAATCGTTGTGTTCTCTGCAGAATTACGGTAACTATCAATAGTACCATAGGAGCTGTGGTGTGCTGCCAATGGTGGAAAACCTAATGCCTACAATGGGGCTTTGGTGGAAGGGATCAGACTCTGAATTGCGTCCTATTACCTATTATCATAGTGTTTGCCTGCAGCTACCAGTAATGGCAATTAATTGTAAAGATAGTTTAAAAACTAATATAACTCTATTTATTTAATTAATAATCAATAAAACTGTATTTATTTGTTATTTATTTATTTAACTGTATTTATGCAATTGCACATAGCTCCATCTAGTGGTGGCTGCAGGTACCTAGAATCTGTCAATCCATAAAGAATTAATAAATTAGAGGTGTGAACACTCAGCGTCCTCTCCATTCAGATGGGGGCCTCTTTTATGGGATTAAAGGGAGTCCTAGTGGTCAGACCCCCCCACCCCAACTATCAGGATGTTATCACCTATCCTACGGCTATGAGGCAATCTTCTGATCTTAGCATGTACTCTTCAATCTGTAAGTTGCGGACAGCACGGTCTAGATCAGGAGGAGCTGAGCCGATTAATACATAGTTTTAGGAAGGAGATATTTTATTCATTTACGTTCTTGCTCTTTTGTGCTTAGGAGTCCAGTGGGCGGAGCTATTCCATTATT
Organism: Ranitomeya variabilis; assembly: GCF_051348905.1. Lineage (NCBI taxonomy): Eukaryota > Metazoa > Chordata > Amphibia > Anura > Dendrobatidae > Ranitomeya > Ranitomeya variabilis. The sequence goes on from NC_135239.1 coordinate 199,978,545, forward strand.
GACAGCTAGATGTGGTTACACAGCGAAAGACATATATATGTTTTTAGGAAGAATGATATGGCTTTTGTCAATTGTATTGTAAATGAAAAATCCCTTTAACCCCTTAGTGACCACCAATAACTGACCCGAGATATAAGTGAGAAAATGCAGCAGCTGTCAGCGGTACACATCAGTCACCATCAGTGTTGGATCCGACCTTTAACCCCTTAGATGCTGCCGTCAGTATTGACTATGGCATCTAGATGGTTAACAGAATGCGGGGGTTTCCTCTTTAACCCCATCGGCACCCTGAGATCGGGACTGTGGCAATCCACGGCCAAATAACAGCCTGAGTCTGCCGACTATAGTGACCTGTTCAGAAGTTTGCAACATTTAGGCAGTAAAAATAACATTTTTTAAATTCCTGTTGTGCCAATTTGCATTGTTCTTGAAAAGCGCCTGAAGGGTTAATAAACTACGTGACTGCGGTTTTGCATATTTTGAGGGGCGCCGTTTTTAAATTGGGGGTTTTCCATTATTTAGGTCCCCCAAAGTCTATTTAAAACTTAATAGATCCCTAAAAAAATAAGTTTTGTAAATTTTATTTAGAAAGAAATGAAACATTTCTGTTACAATTTTACAGCAGCTAACATCCTAACATATTAAAAGAACGGCGCTGGTGTAAAGCATGACTGCCTAGATTAAAGGGATGATCATTCAAAGTTTGAAAATTCCTAATTTTTAGAAATTTTGGTAGAATTTCTTATATTTTTTATAAATAAAAGCAAAACGTATCAACCTATATTTACCATTATCATAAAATATAATGTGTCACGAAAAAATAGTCTCAAAATCACTGGGACATGTAGAAACATTCCAGAGTTATCGGCACATAAAGTGACACATGTCAGATTTGAAACATTTGGCTTAGTCGCCATACTCTTTGTCAATGTTGCTTTTATTTTTCCTCCAAAAGTTATGAGAATGAGATTAAACTGAAAGGTTTTATCCAGGACTATTTTTTACTATTGGCTTAAAAACTAACCTACAGATAATTGTCACTTACCTACTTGTTGTGCCCGATGCTGATCCCTGCTGGCACAGAGCAGTCACAGACGGCTTCTGCTGACATCACATCGACAGAGCAGCGTCTTCTCTTCCACTCGCCTCTGTTGACTGGGAGTGACTTGTGATGTCATGCTGATTGACAGCCAGCTCTCTGCTTCCTAACTGCGGGGAGCCGGCTGTCAATCAGCATGACGTCACATCGACAGAGCAGCGTCTCCTCTTCCACTCACCTCTGTTGACTGGGAGTGACTTGTGATGTCATGCTGATTGACAGCCAGCTCCCTGCTTCCTAACTGCGGAGAGGCGGCTGTCAATCAGCATGACGTCACATCGACAGAGCAGCGTCTTCTCTTCCACTCGCCTCTGTTGACTGGGAGTGACTTGTGATGTCATGCTGATTGACAGCCAGCTCCCTGCTTCCTAACTGCGGAGAGACGGCTGTCAATCAGCATGACGTCACATCGACAGAGCAGCGTCTTCTCTTCCACTCGCCTCTGTTGACTGGGAGTGACTTGTGATGTCATGCTGATTGACAGCCAGCTCTCTGCTTCCTAACTGCGGGGAGCCAGCTGTCAATCAGCATGACGTCACATCGACAGAGCAGCGTCTCCTCTTCCACTCACCTCTGTTGACTGGGAGTGACTTGTGATGTCATGCTGATTGACAGCCAGCTCCCTGCTTCCTAACTGCGGAGAGGCGGCTGTCAATCAGCATGACGTCACATCGACAGAGCAGCGTCTTCTCTTCCATTCGCCTCTGTTGACTGGGAGTGACTTGTGATGTCATGCTGATTGACAGCCAGCTCCCTGCTTCCTAACTGTGGAGAGACGGCTGTCAATCAGCATGACGTCTTATCGACAGAGCAGCGTCTTCTCTTCCACTCGCCTCTGTTGACTGGGAGTGACTTGTGATGTCATGCTGATTGACAGCCAGCTCTCTGCTTCCTAACTGCGGAGAGCCAGCTGTCAATCAGCATGACGTCAGCTCTCAATCAGCATGATGTCAGCAGTCACGCCCCTTCGATAGATCAGCACGGAAGAACTGCTCTGCTTATGTGCAGCAGCTGATTTGCAGGCAGAAGCCAATGATCAATCTCTGTGTCTGTGCCAGGTAGAGCAGGAAAGTAGTTAACAACTGGGGAACTGTGACATCACTTCTTATGAAAGTTGGATCCAATGTTATCAGCTGTGTATAGAGATGTTACCTGTAAATGTTAATCCTGTCTGTGATGATAATGAGACTTCTGAAAACTTTTTCTAAAATAACTGGAAGTAGAAATCTAAATTAGCCCTTGTGGCCAGTGTGAAAATTGCAAGATTTCTAATTTTATTTATTTTTAATAAAGATCTTTATATGGCAAAACAAAACTTTGCCAATATTATCTATATACACTGCTCAAAAAAAATAAAGGGAACACTAAAATACCACAGCCTAGATATCTCTGAATGAAATATTCCAGTTGCAAATTTTTATTCATTGCATAGTGGAATGTGTTCATAACAATAGAACATAACAATTATCAATGTAAATCAAAATGAATATCCCATGGAGGTCTGGATTTGGAATGATGCTCAAAATCAAAGTGGAAAATCAAATTACAGGCTGATCCAACTTCAGAGGAAATGCCTCAAGACAAGGAAATGATGCTCAGTAGTGTGTGTGGCCTCCACATGCCTGTATGATCTCCCTACAACGCCAGGGCATACTCCTGATGAGGCGGCGGATGGTCTCCTGAGGGATCTCCCAGACCTGGACTAAAGCATCCGCCAACTCCTGGACAGTCTGTGGTGCAATGTGACGTTGGTGGATGGAGCGAGACACGATGTTCCAGATGTGCTCAATCAGATTCAGGGCCGGAGGAATGGGCGGGCCAGTCCATAGCTTTAATGCCTTCATCTTGCAGGAACTGCTGACACACTCCAGCCACATGAGGTCTGGCATTGTCCTGCATTAGGAGGAACCCAGGGCCAACCGCACCAGCATATGGTCTCACAAGGGGTCCGAGGATCTCATCTCGGTACCTAATGGCAGTCAGGCTACCTCTGGCGAGCACATGGAGGGCTGTGCGGCCCTCCAAAGAAATGCCACCCCACACCATTACTGACCCACTGCCAAACCGGTCATGCTGAAGGATGTTGCAGGCAGCAGATCGCTCTCCACGGCCTCTCCAGACTCTGTGACGTCTGTCACATGTGCTCAGTGTGAGCCTGCTTTCATCTGTGAAAAGCACAGGACGCCGGTGGTGAATTTGCCAATCCTGGTGTTCTGTGACAAATGCCAAGCGTCCTTCACGGTGTTGGGCTGTGAGCATTTGTGGATGTCGGGCCATCAGACCATCCTCATGGAGTCAGTTTCTAACCGTTTGTGCAGACACATGCACATTTGTGGCCTGCTGGAGGTCATTTTCCAGGGCTCTGGCAGTGCTCCTCCTGTTCCTCCTTGCACAAAGGCTGAGGTAGCGGTCCTGCTGCTGGGTTGTTGCCCTCCTACAGCCCCCTCCATGTCTCCTGGTGTACTGGCCTGTCTCCTGGTAGCGCCTCCAGCCTCTGGACACTACGCTGACAGACATAGCAAACCTTGCCACAGCTCGCATTGATGTGCCATCCTGGATGAGCTGCACTACCTGAGCCACTTGTGTGGGTTGTAGAGTCCGTCTCATGCTACCACAAGTGTGAAAGCGCAACCAACATTCCAAAGTGACCAAAACATCAGCCAGAAAGCATTGGTACTGAGATGTGGTCTGTGGTCCCCACCTGCAGAACCGCTCCTTTATTGAGGGTGTCTTGATAATTGCCAATAATTTCCATCTGTTGTCTATTCCATTTGCACAACAGCATGTGAAATTGATTGTCAATCAGTGTTGCTTCCTAAGTGGACAGTTTGATTTCACAGAAGTTTGATTTACTTGGAGTTAGAGTCTGTTGTTTAAGTGTTCCCTTTATTTTTTTGAGCAGTGTATATAAAACTCAAAATCTGTAGTAGCCCGCTCTATACAAATCTACATTTATCGCCCGATTTGGGAGAAATTTTGCACGCCCTCTCTCCACCCACAGGAGCAGAATACTGCACATGTTACATCTTGCTAGCGTCCCCCCGTCATGAGATTGGGGCCTCCGAAGTTAGGCCCTATACATATAATGGAGACATGTGAAGGTGAAAGTAAAAGTGCTGAGGGGAAAACAACAGTTATGACTGACAGGGACGGATTATAGCGATGGCGCCAAAGGGTCGCTGCTAAAGGGGCCGCACCACCACACACAACACACAAACATTTCACAAACAACATACAAACATCACACAGATAGCACACATACAGCAACCCAGAAGCACAACACCACACAAACGCCACCCCACAAATACCACATGCACACCCCACACGCACACACACACATGCAGACACACTAAGATGGATGCACCCTACGCATATGGACGAATATTACTGAGCAGCAATATTGGTCAGGCAAAAAATGCCTCACAGTAAGGCTTCTTTCACACTTCCGTCGTTTGGCATCCGTCGCAATCCGTCGTTTTGGGCAAAAAACGGATCCTGCAAATGTGCTCACAGCATGCGTTTTTTGTCCATAGACTTGTATTAGCGACAGATCGCGACGGATGGCCACACGTCGCGTCCGTCGTGCGACGGATCCGTCGTGTTTTGGCGGACCGTCGTCACAAAAAATCGTTCAAGTTAACTTTTTTTTGTCCGTCGCGTCCGCCATTTTCGACCCCGAAACTCCGCCCCCTCCTCCCCGGACTGCAGAATAGGCAGCGGATGCGTTGAAAAACTGCATCTGCTGCCCACGTCGTGCAAAACTTTCACAACGTCTGTCGGCCCGACGCATTGCGATGGACCCGTACCGACGGAAGTGTGAAAGAGGCCTAAGATTGCTTTCTATACAGGGAGCTTTCATCACTGAAGCTGCTGAGGTAAAGTGAAAGCTGAGCTCTGATTGGTTGCTATGGGCATCTAGACAAGTCTGCCTGTGAGGCGATTTTCATTACTGAGATATGAGCTCCTTCAGGTCCTAGTCATACTGTGAGAGGGCTGCTTCATCTTATTATATCTCTTATCAGTGTCAGGTGAATACTTAAGGGTCATAATACTTAGGGCTGTTTTTTTTTTTTTTTTTTTAAATGCCACCCAAAAAACGACCATCTATTGGGCAAGTTCATTCCAAAAGCTAAAAAAGCAAAAATTGTGTCAAAATCGATAAAAATGTTGAAATTAAAAAAAAAAAAGTTGTTGTTGTTCACATCAATGTTACGTCAAATTAGTAAAATGCCAAAATAATAAAAATTTAAAGTGTCAATTGTTTTTTTACTGTAGCATTCTTCAAGCAAAGCTGCGGGTTTTCTACTAGTTTTTAAATATATTTTACTGGATTTAAACAGCAGGTAATTTTCTGTAACATTTGTCATATTGGTTTCTGTTGCTTTAAGTCACCTGTCTTTGTGAGCGTCTCACGGAGGCTTCATTGGGGGCCAAATAATTAAATTCTCACCAGTCTCAGGATACATTGTCGCTGCGGAAGGCTATTTTTTCTTTTTGCTGCAAAAGCAGTTCCATTTTTTTTCCTTTCTTTCCTTCAGTGCGCACACTCACTGCATTTTATTACCATTCCTTTTGCTGAATTTTGGCATTTTTTTTGCTAGTTCGCCCTAGATATTGCTGATACTTGCTGTATATCTCGTCTGCTACTATTTAATGTTACTAAGACGAGCCATTATATTATACTGTTACAATGTCTCGGCGTCTCCTTATACTAACACATAAATAAAAGAAAGCCTCTGCCACACAATGGGCAGCCATGTTTGCAGAGTACAGACTTTTAGCTGGGCATTCATTCTATGTGAACGTCATGGCAGCAGGTTTATTAGTCCTCTTGTGATAATCTCCTGCTGATAAAACTGTCATTTTATCAAAACTACAGCAAGCGGCAAAATTAAGATAAGGTTCACGTGTCCAGTAATGGTCCATTAGGACGGATGCAGCAGCAATCTGTTGGCAAAAAAAGTTGGTCAGATACAACTTTTTAGACCTTTTTTCTTAAAAAACTGATCTCTACCGAATCCGTTTTTTAATCATTGAAGAATATAGAGGATGGATCTGTTAATCAGCCATCTGTTTTTCTTTCATTTGTAACTGATACAGTAAACAAAAAAATGGATCCTTAAAAAAAAATGGATAACTAATTGACAAATCCGTTTTCCATAGACTTCAATGTAAAAGAAAACGGATCCAGCAGAGATCAGTTATTTAAAAACGGACACAAAAGTTCTGTCTGACCAACTTTTTTTGCCCATGGATTGCTGCTGGATCTGTTCTAACGGATCATTACTGGACATGTGAACATTGCCGAAGTGACACATCGCTCAGCTTCAGGTCTCTACAGTATGCTGCTCTCGTAAATGGCACAAACCTGGTGACAGATTCCCTTTAAAGGGGGCTTTCCTATGCAGTGGACTTGTGGGGGTCTCAGCTGTCAAACCTGAACAGTCAAACATGTTATAGAGCAGGAGGAGCTGAGCAGATTGATATATTGTTATGTGGGGAAAAAAAAAATTGGTATAAGGTGTAATTTAGTACATGCAAAATTAAATGTCAATCACTGATTAGGACCGCCCACTGGACTCCTGAGACTTGTATAGGCAGTGATATAGACCAATAAATTCCATGTTATACTCAATCTTCTCTAGATAGATAGAAACATAGATAAATATATAATAGATAGATAATAGATAATAGATAGAAACATTGATAAAAGATAGATAGTAGATAGATTGATATAATAGATAGATACTAGATAGATAGATAAAATATACATAGATAATATATAGATAGATAATAGATAGATGATAGATAGATGATAGATAGATTAGATAATAGATAGATAATAGATAGATAGATGATAGATAGATAGATAGATTAGATAATAGATAGATAATAGATAGATTAGATAATAGATAGATTATAGATAAGAGAGAGATAGATAGATATTATGATAGATAGACTATAATTATCTGTGAGACTGAAAATCTTCCTGAACATCCAGAAATAAGAGCCTAATAGATACGATTTGCGTTCTGACAATAGCCGTCTCTCTTCTTCTCTGTGAAGTTCGGTAAGACATCAGAAGTCTGGCAGTGCCTGTTGCTGAGGAGCAGATGGCCCCCTGGATTCCCGGTGACAGCAGACTGCAGCGTTCTTTCTATAGGTGATAATGATATGTTTCCCTGCTGCGCGCTGCTGTCTGTGTTGCATATGATTATATATAGAGACGCCGCGCTGCTGAAGGTGAATTGTGATAAGTCTAAAGTGAATTATTCCGGGACAGGTGTGAAGAGCAGTAAAAGACGACCCATAAAAGCCGGAAATATGACTGAGAAGACGGCAAGACAGAATCACATAATTCACGCTCGGATTTAACAATCACATCACATCTGTCAACTCTTATATGCCCCTCACAGTGTGTATGTACAGTACGGAGCAAAAGTTTGGACACATCTTCTCATTTAAAGATTTTTCTGTATTTTCATGACTATGAAAATTGTACATTCACACTGAAGGCATCAAAACTATGAATTAACACATATGGAATTATATACTTAACAAAAAAGTGTGAAACAACTGAAAATATGTCTTATATTCTAGGTTCTTCAAAGTAGCCACCTTTTGCTTTGTACTGGTGTTCTTGGGGCGATGAGCTGTGTTGTTTGAATTAGCGTTTACCTTGCTGGCTAAAAAATTAAATTTTGGTCTCCTCTGACCACAGCACCTACCTCCATATATTTGGGGAGTCTCCCACTTGTCTTTTGGCAAACTCAAAACGAGCCATACAATTTTTGCCTGTAAGTAAAGGCTTTTTTCTGCCCACTCTTCCATAAAGGCCACCGCTATGGAGTGTACGGCTTATTGTGGTCGCATGGACAGATACTCCAGCCTCTGCTTGGGAACTCTGCAGCTCTTTCAGGGTTAACTTTGGTCTCTGCTGCCTCTCTGATTAATGCCCTCCTTGTCCTGGCTGAGAGTTTTGGTGGGCGCCCACTCTTGACAGGTTTGTTGTGGTACCATTTTTTTTCCATTTGATGATGATGGATTTGATGGTGCTCTGGGGGATCATCAGAGATTGGAATATTTTTTATAACCCAACCCTGACTTGCAGGGGCGTAACTACCGCGGTCGCAGGGGTCGCAATTGCGACGGGGCCCGCAGTGCTTAGGGGCCCACCCAGTCCAGCAGACTGGGCGGGCTCCTAAGAACTCTAAGCTACAAAATGGGCCGCCGGCCCTTTAAATAATTCTTCCTTACAGGCCGTGCTGCGCGTGCACTCGCGATCACGGGTGGGACTGCACTTGACCCGCAGCAGAGCCCCTCCACCGCAGAGAGCCGCACACCACTACTATAGCTGCCACACTGCTCTGTGCGCACAGGACCTGTGATGAGGTCACAGGAGGGGAGGAGTTGGAGTCACATGATCAAGGGCTTCCGTGTAGTGCAGGACAGTAGTGCAGTGCTGTTTGTCATCGTGCTGGAGGAGGGTAAGCTTTTGTGTGAGGTCAGGAGGGGTTTGGGTGGATGTAGCAGAGCAGTGTGTGTATGAGGTGTACGGAGCGGAGCTGGGTGTGTACGAGGTGTACGGAGCAGAGCTGGGTGTGCATGAGGTGTACGGAGCGGAGCCGGGTGTGTATGAGGTGTACGGAGCGGAGCCGGGTGTGTATGAGGTGTACGGAGCGGAGCCGTGTGTGTACGAGGTGTACGGAGCGGAGCCGTGTGTGTACGAGGTGTACGGAGCGGAGCCGTGTGTGTACGAGGTGTACGGAGCGGAGCCGTGTGTGTACGAGGTGTACGGAGCGGAGCCGTGTGTGTACGAGGTGTACGGAGCGGAGCCGTGTGTGTACGAGGTGTACGGAGCGGAGCCGTGTGTGTACGAGGTGTACGGAGCGGAGCCGTGTGTGTACGAGGTGTACGGAGCGGAGTCGGGGGTGTACGGAGCGGAGTCGGGTGTGTACGAGATGTCGCATCTCTGCTTCAGGAAAATGGCCGCCGCGATCTCCATCTGGGCACGCGCGGCATCCTGCGGCCATTTTCCTGAAGCCGCGGCCAGTAGAGCGCCGCTTCTGCGCACGCGCGGCCAAAGGAAGATGGCCGCCCCCACCGATCACCAATGAAATGTCGCACATCACGCTATTTTCACTCCCCTGTGCAGTGGATTCGGGACCTTGGGCATGCGCACACCACTACGCCACCAACGGAAAACTAAGCAAGATCTGGGGGAAGACACCACGCCCATCTGACCAGACCAGCCTGATTGACAGGCGAAAACGGCTACTTTGGTAACGTATTTCGGCAGCATAGGTGGGGAATCGGGGTCCACAAAATACACTATTGCAATGCACAGCTCAGGCCCTATTTAACAGTATTTTTATCTCATACGGAAAAAACGGGGTGACAGGTTCCCTTTAAGAGAAAGCCAAAATAACCCCGGGACAGAAGGCGAGAGCAGGGGGGAGGTGCGGGACAGAGCCGCTTTAGGCTAGTTTCACACTAGCGTTAACTGCAATACGTCGTAAATGCGTCGTTTTGCCGAAAATACGCATCCAGCAAAAGTTCTTGCTGGATACGTTTTTTCGTCATAGACTAACATTAGCGACGCATTTGCGACGCATTGCCAAACGTCGCGTCCGTTTTGCGACGCTTGGGCGTGTGGTAGCGGACCGTCGGGAGAAAAAAACCTTACATGTAACGTTTTTTGCTCCCGACGGTCCACTTTTTCCGACCGCGCATGCGCGGCCGGAACTCCGCCCCCACCTCCCCGCACTTCCCCGCACCTCACAATGGGGCAGCGGATGCGTGGGAAAAATGCATCCGCTGCCCCCGTTGTGCGGCGGAGACCGCACTAGCGTCGGGAACGTCGGCCCGACGCACAGCGACGGGTTGTTCCCGACGCTAGTGTGAAACTAGCCTTAGTCAGGAGAAGCTGAGGAGCTGCAGCCGGTTTACATCAGCCACCCCTGTACCAGAGAGGAGATTGTGAGTTGTGTATATGAGCTGGTATCTCTGGTGTGTGTGTGTGTGTGTGTGGTATCTGTAGTGTGTGTGAGATAACTGTAGTATGTGTGTGATATCTGTAGTATGATGTGTGTGTGTGTGATATCTGTAGTGTGTGTATGTGTGTGTGTGTGATATCTGTAGTGTGTGTGTGTGTGTGTTATCTGTAGTGTGTGTGTGTGTGATATCTGTAGTATGTCTGTGTGTGTGTGTGTGTGATATCTGTAGTGTGTGTGTGATAACTGTAGTATGTGTGTGATATCTGTAATATGATGTGTGTGATATCTGTAGTGTGTGTAATAACTGATGTGTGTGTGTGTGTGTGTGTGTGATATCTGTAGTATGATGTGTGTGTGTGTGATATCTGTAGTGTGTGTGTGATATCTGTAGTATGTGTGTGTGTGAGGCAGCGGCGTAACTACTACGGTCGCAGCTGCAAGCGGCTCTGGCAGGTCAGGGGGCCGTGAGTCCCCTTGAGCCTGTCTCCCTTGTCCCCTTATGCTTGTGTCCCTTGTCCCCGTGTGCCAGTCTCCCTTGCCCATTAGTCCCTGTGTGTCCCCTTGAGCCTGTCTCCCTTATGCTTGTGTCCCCGTGTGCCAGTCTCCCTTGCCCATTAGTCCCTGTGTGTCCCCATGTGCCTGTCTCCTATGTCCCCTTGTGCTTGTGTCAGTCTCCTTTGTCCCCTTGTGCTTGTGTCAGTCTCCTTTGCCCACTAGTCCCTGTGTGTCAGTCTCCCTTTCCCACTTGTCCCTGTGTGTCCCCTTGTGCTTGTATCCCTTGTCCCCTTGTCAGTCTCTTGCTCACTAGTCCCTATGTGTCCCCTTGTGCCTGTCTCCCTTGTCCCCTTGTGCTTGTCCCTTGTCCCCGTGTGTCAGTCTCCATTGCCCACTAGTCCCCTTGTATCAGTCTCCCTTGCCCACTATTCCCCGTGTGTCAGTCTCCCTTGCCCACTAGTCCGTGTCCCCGTGTGCCAGTCTCTCTTGTCCACTAGTCCCCGTGTGCCCTTTGTGTCAGTCTCCCTTGCCCACTTGTGTCAGTCTCCCTTGCCCACTAGACCCCTTGTATCCTTCTCCCCTGCCTCCTAGCCCCCATGTGTCCCCTAGTGCCTGTCTTCCTTGCCCCCTTGTTCCCTCTCCTCTGCCCCCTCGTCACCATTTGCTCGTGTCTTTGTCACTGCCCCTGTATGGAGGGGCTGCATTATACTATGAGGGGGGCTGCATTGTATTCTATGGGGCTTACATTGAATTTTATGGCGGGGGGGGCCCCATTTGGAAGTTCGCACCGGGGCCCATAACTTTGTAGTTACGCCACTGCTGACTTGTACTTCTCATCAACTTTGTCCCTGACTTGTTTGGAGATCTCTTTGGTCTTCATGGTGTTGTTTGCAGATCTCCTTGGTCTTCATGGTGTTGTTTGCAGATCTCCTTGGTCTTCATGTTGGTGTTTGGAGATCTCCTTGGTCTTCATGGTGTTGTTTGGAGATCTCCTTGGTCTTCATGGTGTTGTTTGCAGATCTCCTTGGTCTTCATGTTGGTGTTTGGAGATCTCCTTGGTCTTCATGGTGTTGTTTGGAGATCTCCTTGGTCTTCATGGTGTTGTTTGCAGATCTCCTTGGTCTTCATGTTGGTGTTTGGAGATCTCCTTGGTCTTCGTGATGTTGTTTGTAGATCCCCTTGGTCTTCATGGTGTTGTTTGGAGATCTCCTTGTGTTGTTGGTTAGTGGTGCCTCTTGCTAATGGTGTTGCAGCCTCTGTGGTCTTTCATAGAAGGTAAAGTGTAAATACTGACCAACATGTGACATTAGATTGCACACAGGGGACGTCCTGTCACTAAGCAAGGGACTTATAAAGGGAATTGCTTGCACTAGAAATATTTAGGGGTTTCATAGCAAAATGAGGGGATTACATATTCACATGCCAATTTTTAGTTATTTGATTCCATAAATTTAATTTATTCCCATATTTTTCTCACTTCACCAACTTAGACTATTTAGTGCTGATAAAATAGGAGGGTGGTCCGGATTCTTAAAAAAATTCTTATCAAACTTTATTGATCTATATTGGGAATAAATAAAAAAAACTCCTAACAAAAAGTGAACCTCTGGGGTTAAAGCGTAGTATCTCGATCTAACATACGATCTTTATCAAAGCTTTGATAAAGATTGTATGTTAGATCGAACCCTCTGTATTTCTCTCATCACATCTTCTCTTTATGGTAGACTTAGATACTGACACAACAAAAGTGTTCTTCACTTGGGTGGATGTTGTAAAGTGATTTTTCTTCACCACGGAAAGGATTCTGCGATCATTTACCACTCTTCTCTTCCGTGGACATCCAGGCCTTTTTGAGTTCCCAAGCTCAACAGTGTTTTTTTTTTTTTCTGTAGAATGCATCAAACTGTTTATGTGACCGCTCCTATCATTTCTGCTATCTCTCTTATTTATTTATTTTTTTTCCGCCTAATGATGGTCTGTTGCTCTTCCATTGAGAGCTTCTCTGACCGCGTGTTTTGGGTTCACAGCAACAGCTTCCCAATGCAAATGCCACAACTACAATCAGCCCCAGACCTTTTACCTGATTAATTGATGATGGATCAAGGAGGGAAAAGCTCATGCAGCCCGTTAAAGAGCTTTTGAGATAATTGTCCCATATCTTTTCGTCCCTTGAAAAAGAGGCAGCTCCATATTAAAAAGCTGTAATTCCTAATCCCTTATTCCAATTATGATGTGAATACCCTCAAATTAAAGTTAGAGTCTGCACCTTAAGCCTAGATAGATTATCAAAACATACAGTTATATAAACAGCTAAAATGGCGAAACTTGCGTTGGCTGTTCAATCCAGTCTATTGCTCTCTGTTATCAGCTGCCTCAGGCAGGAAACAGGCTGATCCGGAGAATCTGCTGCCCCCATGATGACTACTTTATCTTATATCTCTCCAGTTTTGTTAAGTGACACCTTTACGTCCAGCGGAGGAATTATTATTAGCAGCCGCCCTTATCGTTTGCATTGACTGCATATTTGCTAATTTGTCATTTCAACATTGGTCGGAGAGGACAGTAAACAGCGCGGCGGAGGCACCGGGATCCGTGAATGACAACTCCAGATGGGCAACCACAAGCATCTGTGACTAAGACACATATAAGCACATCACTGACCACTGAGTCATCTTGGGGGTTAAATGTGCATCATCATCGCTCGTGTGTTGTCGTTTTCGCCTTCGCCCTGAAGTTATCTTGTTACTTTCTGTTAGTTTTCATTAACTGTGCGGGTTGGGAGGTATCGGATCGCCCCGAGCCTCGGTGTTTGCAGTTCTCATCTATACATTCTTTAATGTGTGTTTTTCATTCCCGTTGCTGTGATGTATTGTTACATTTGTGCTGTAGGAGCAAACATTTACGACGATCTATTGAGGTGTTTGTTGCGCCCGGGGCGTCTCAGCATGGGATCCTAAAAGTCTTGTAAATAGAATCATGCAAATAAAAGCCAAATATTCGGCCTGGGAAAAAGCTGAATTGTGGGATAATGTCTCTTATTAGGTGGGAAAAAAGTATAAAAGAAGATAAACTAATCAAAAATTCACATAGACGAACGAGACATCCGGATATTACATTGTATTACTTTAGAGAATCCGGGGGTATAGCTAACGGACAACTGTGCTGCGGGTGGGGGGAGACTAGCGATTACTGTTCCTTGGCCAGGTTTGATATGGGTACTAGTGATGAGCGAACGCGCTATGGTAAGGTGTTATCTGAGCATGCTCGGGTCCTAACCGAGTGTCTTCAGCTCACTCGAAAAATATTATGGGTTTCGCACGGCTGCATGTCTCACGTCTGTTGCTTCGGAGTTCTTTATGCTACCTGTCTGCGGTCTTCCAGGACCTTTGCTACATGTCCGCTTGCGGCTTTCAGGACCAATGCTATCTGTTTCCAGTCTCCTGTCTGCCTGTGGCTTACAGGACATCTCCTGTCTGCCTGCGGTCTCCAAGACATTAGCTGCCCACCTGCGGTCTCCAAGACGTCACCTGCCCACCTTCGGTCTCTAAGACGTCACCTGCCCACCTGCGGTCTCCAAGACGTCACCTGCCCACTTGCGGTCTCCAAGACATCACCTGCCCACCTGCAGTCTCCAAGACGTCACCTGCCCACTTGCGGTCTCCAAGACGTAACCTGCCCACTTGCGGTCTCCAAGACATCACCTGCCCCCCTGCAGTCTCCAAGACGTCACCTGCCCACTTGCGGTCTCCAAGACGTCACTTGCCCACTTGCGGTCTCCAAGACGTCACCTGCCCACTTGTGGTCTCCAAGACATCACCTGCCGACTTGCGGTCTCCAGTACCCCTGCTACCTGTTTCCACATACTTCATCTGCCTGCTGCACCCATGTCCATAGGCCTTGTGCCCACCGGACCTTGGGCTCTAAGGATCCACATCACCTAGTGAGCCTGACAACTGCATGCTGCTTCTAAACATGTGCTGTTTGACAACCGCATCACATGCACGGATTGCCTGTTTGTTACGCAATCCCTGCATGTGTTGAACAGCAGCGAGACTTGTAGCCGCGGGGACAGATTATCCGAGTTCGCTAAAGACACTCGGTTACGACCTGAGCATGCTCAGATAACCTCATCCCAGCACGTACACTCATCACTAATGGGTATTCCTATGGACTAAGGCTGGCCATATACCCTGTCCATAAGTCTGATAGCTTTGTCTCAATCCCTAGATGTGCATGCCTGATCAGCACAGTTGAGCGTCCATGTGGTGTCAGTAGAGTGCTGCCCGTCTGTTCTAATGGTGACTCATCTCCTTTCCGAGCAAGAGGATTGGACATGTTGAAATCCAGCTGCCTAATCCTTCTTTTCGCTACATCTGTATTCATGATTAGGGACAATCAATAGACCTCTCTATACAGCTGTTCTGGTCTGTTCTGGTTGCATTAATAATCTGAGGCCCCTAAATGGTGCCCCCCTAAATAGGCGACATATGCTCCCTTATGGGTTCACCCGTCCGAGACACAGCAGGCGCATCTGTCCGCAGTACAGTGAGGGTGGGACGCCGTCCTGATTCATCCATGGAGTATGAGACAGAAGATGATCACTATGGCCCGGACTGGGCGTGAAATATTATGAGTGATGACATGTAATTCTTGGTAATTAGGACGTTCCTGATAGATCTAATAAAGAGCATGGTCCTATAGTAACCCAGTGAGCGATGTTCACATCTTATCAACGGCCTGACTGAATATTTTTGACACTTGACCACTATGACCAACTTTTTATCCAGAATAGCTGATATTCTCCCACCAGTTCCCATTATCCCGTCTGTATAATCTTTCTTTATTCCAAAGAAATTTCCAGGAGGAATAACCGAGTACTGGCAGAATGCACAATTGTATCAGAATGCTTCATAAGAGACCCCTCATTCAGGTGGAGCCCAGTCCGTGTCCCTTTGTAGACCCGGAATGAGTATTTTTGTGTAGTTCCTCGGTTGCACCTTCCGTATTCTTCTTTACCACTTTGTCTTTTCCTTGCACGTATTCGCAGATTTTTCCTAGGTGACTTCCCCTTTATGTAGGAGCCCGGGGTTATCCTGACCCTCCATCCTAACAATAGAAAGTGGAATTCACTAATGACTGCATTGTTGTGAGTGATGTCCACAGTCAATACCCAACTGGTATTAAAAATCCATTGGTTGTGGAAAATTAATCAACATCAAATTAATAAATCCTATTAATTAATGTTAATAAATCTACAAAAAAAAAGTTCATGACAACTTTAATATTCCAATTTGGTGACAATATTTGGTTTCTTCTCTATAGTTTGTCACTGGTCTGAACTTCTTTGCAGTCTACTTCTTAAAAAATTGACATTTATTGCCTCCACTAGGTGGCGCAGTGGAGCAGGAGAATTGAGCAGCTGCCACCTGACTGCTGCTCTGCTCCCCGAAATAAAAAGTAAGAGCTCACATAAAGGATGGGGAATTGCTCAGTGGATCCATAGGTATGTGGATCTGCCCTATGTTTCTTCTTATAAAATACCAATTAATACTCTAGTTCCTTTAATTTTGTATTTTTTATGTATATATAAAAAGATCACTTTTGGTTGTGCAGCCATAATCCTTAGCAAATACCACACTTGAAGATGGCACAGTAACTCACAGAGTCAGCATTTTGTCTTTCAGCATTGGTCCTGCAATAAACCACAAGTATAGGCAACTTAGGGTTCCAGCATTGGTCCTGGCGGCTTAGTGTTTTATTATGAGTTTAGGCTGCTTAGTGTTTCAGAACAAGTCTTGGGCTTGACTGCTTCATTTCTCAGCATGGGTTCTCGAAGCTTACTGGGTCCTGGCTGCTTAGTATTTTAGCATGAATCTTGGCTGCTAGTGTTTTAGTATGGGTCCTGGCTGCTTAGTGTTTAGCATAGGTCCTGGCTGCTTAGTAGTTAGCATAGGTCCTGGCTGCTTAGTGTTTAGCATAGGTCCTGGCTGCTCAGTAGTTAGCATGGGTCCTGGCTGCTAGTGTTTTAGTATAGGTCCTGGCTGCTTAGTATTTAGCATGGGTCCTGGCTGCTTAGTGTTTAGCATAGGTCCTGGCTGCTTAGTGTTTAGCATAGGTCCTGGCTGCTTAGTGTTTAGCATGGGTCCTGGCTGCTTAGTGTTTAGCATAGGTCCTGGCTGCTTAGTAGTTAGCATGGGTCCTGGCTGCTAGTGTTTTAGTATACGGTAGGTCCTGGCTGCTTAGTATTTAGCATGGGTCCTGGCTGCTTAGTGTTTAGCATGGGTCCTGGCTGCTTATTGTTTAGTATAAGTCCTTGCTGCTTAGTGTTTAGCATGGGTCCTGGCTGCTTAGTGTTTAGCATGGGTCCTGGCTGCTTAGTGTTTAGTATAGGTCCTGGCTGCTTAGTGTTTAGTATAGGTCCTGGCTGCTTAGTGTTTAGTATAGGTCCTGGCTGCTTAGTGTTTAGTATAGGTCCTGGCTGCTTAGTGTTTAGTATAGGTCCTGGCTGCTTAGTGTTTAGCATGGGTCCTGGCTGCTTAGTGTTTAGCATGGGTCCTGGCTGCTTAGTGTTTAGTATAGGTCCTGGCTGCTTAGTGTTTAGTATAGGTCCTGGCTGCTTAGTATTTAGCATGGGTCCTGGCTGCTTAGTATTTAGCATGGGTCCTGGCTGCTTAGTGTTTAGCATAGGTCCTGGCTGCTTAGTGTTTAGCATAGGTCCTGGCTGCTTAGTGTTTAGCATGGGTCCTGGCTGCTTAGTGTTTAGCATGGGTCCTGGCTGTTTAGTGTTTAGCATAGGTCCTGGTTGCTTAGGCCATGTTCACACTTAGCGGTTTTTACCGTTTACCGTTTTTTCCGCAGCAGTTTCCATAGCGTTTCCATTAACATGTAAACCCTATGGAAACCGCAAACCGCTGTGCACATGCTGCGGGAAAAACCGCGCAGAAACACAGCGGTTTAAAACCCGCAGCATGTCACTTCTTTGTGCAGAATCGCAGCGATTCTGCACCCATAGAAATGCATTGTTCCGCTTACTTCCCGCATGGGGCTGTGCCCACTTTGCAGGAAGTAAGCGGATAATGCGTGGTTGCTACCCGGGGTGGAGGAGAGGAGACTCTCCTCCAGGCCCTGGGAAGCATGAATAGTGTAAAAAAAAAAAGAATTAAAATAAAAAATAATGCTATACTCGCCTCTCAGCTCTGCACGCGGCCGGCCGGTCAGAGTTGCTGTGCCGAGCAGGACCTGTGGTGACGCCGCGGTCACATGACCGTGACGTCACGAAGGTCCTTCTCGGCACAGCAGCTTTGGAATCGGACCGCCGAGTGCAGCGCCGAGGAGATCGCGACGTCAGAGGGTGAGTATAGCCAATATTTATTATTTTTATCATTACTATTGATGCTGCATATTGCTGCATATGCAGCATCAATAGTACAGGAGTAATCCTGCAGCGGAAACCGCGGAACAAACCGCGATAAATCTGCAGGGATAACCGCAGCGGTTTTGCCCTGCAGATTTATTAATTCCGCTGCGGGATAAACCCGCAGAGCACACCGCAAAGTGTGCACATGGCCTTAGTGTTTAGCATGGGTCCTGGCTGCTTAGTATTTAGCATGGGTCCTGGCTGCTTAGTCTTTAGCATGGGTCCTGGCTGCTTAGTGTTTAGCATAGGTCCTGGCTGCTTAGTCTTTAGCATGGGTCCTGGCTGCTTAGTGTTTAGCATGGGTCCTGGCTGCTTAGTCTTTAGCATGGGTCCTGGCTGCTTAGTGTTTAGCATAGGTCCTGGCTGCTTAGTCTTTAGCATGGGTCCTGGCTGCTTAGTGTTTAGCATGGGTCCTGGCTGCTTAGTGTTTAGCATGGGTCCTGGCTGCTTAGTCTTTAGCATGGGTCCTGGCTGCTTAGTGTTTAGCATAGGTCCTGGCTGCTTAGTCTTTAGCATGGGTCCTGGCTGCTTAGTCTTTAGCATGGGTCCTGGCTGCTTAGTGTTTAGCATGGGTCCTGGCTGCTTAGTATTTAGCATGGGTCCTGGCTGCTTAGTATTTAGCATAGGTCCTGGCTGCTTAGTATTTAGCATAGGTCCTGGCTGCTTAGTATTTAGCATGGGTCCTGGCTGCTTAGTGTTTAGCATGGGTCCTGGCTGCTTAGTATTTAGCATGGGTCCTGGCTGCTTAGTGTTTAGCATGGGTCCTGTCTGCTTAGTGTTTAGCGTAGGTCCTGGCTGCTTAGTATTTAGCATGGGTCCTGGCTGCTTAGTGTTTAGCATGGGTCCTGGCTGCTTAGTATTTAGCATGGATCCTGGCTGCTTAGTGTTTTAGCATGGGTCCTGGCTGCTTAGTCTTTAGCATGGGTCCTGGCTGCTTAGTGTTTAGCATGGGTCCTGGCTGCTTAGTGTTTAGCGTAGGTCCTGGCTGCTTAGTGTTTAGCATGGGTCCTGGCTGCTTAGTATTTAGCATGGGTCCTGGCTGCTTAGTGTTTAGCATGGGTCCTGGCTGCTTAGTGTTTAGCATGGGTCCTGGCTGCTTAGTGTTTAGCATGGGTCCTGGCTGCTTAGTGTTTAGCGTAGGTCCTGGCTGCTTAGTGTTTAGCATGGATCATGGCTGCTTAGTATTTAGCATGGGTCCTGGCTGCGTAGTGTTTAGCATGGGTCCTGGCTGCTTAGTGTTTAGCATGGGTCCTGGCTGCTTAGTGTTTAGCGTAGGTCCTGGCTGCTTAGTGTTTAGCATGGGTCCTGGCTGCTTAGTGTTTCGCGTAGGTCCTGGCTGCTTAGTGTTATCATGGGTCCTGGCTGCTTAGTGTTTAGCGTAGGTCCTGGCTGCTTAGTCTTTAGCATGGGTCCTGGCTGCTTAGTGTTTAGCATAGGTCCTGGCTGCTTAGTGTTTAGCATGGGTCCTGGCTGCTTAGTCTTTAGCATGGATCATGGCTGCTTAGTCTTTAGCATAGGTCCTGGCTGCTTAGTCTTTAGCATGGGTCCTGGCTGCTTAGTGTTTTAGTATAGGTCCTGGCTGCTTAGTCTTTAGCATGGGTCCTGGCTGCTTAGTGTTTTAGTATAGGTCCTGGCTGCTTAGTGTTTAGCATGGGTCCTGGCTGCTTAGTCTTTAGCATGAGTCCTGGCTGCTTAGTCTTTAGCATGAGTCCTGGCTGCTTAGTGTTTAGCATGGGTCCTGGCTGCTTAGTCTTTAGCATAGGTCCTGGCTGCTTAGTCTTTAGCATGGGTCCTGGCTGCTTAGTCTTTAGCATGGGTCCTGGCTGCTTAGTCTTTAGCATGGGTCCTGGCTGCTTAGTGTTTAGCATAGGTCCTGGCTGCAAGGCATATCAGCAATAGTCTTGAATGATTAATACTTTTGCACAGATTGGGTTTGGTATCATGTCATCCAGGGACCTATTTATATTTGACACAGAGTCTTTTCCAGGCATTTCGGGTTTTTCCTTAAGTTTCCATCCGTTCTCTCTGACCCTGTAACAGTTGCTCTTTCTCTGTAAGTTACACTTCCTTAAATGTTGCTCTTTTTAGTTCTCATTTGTTTCTTGGAAATCCATCTGCTGCTGCTGCAGTTGAGCTTTTTAGGAGACTTTGTGATTGGAAACTACACACGTATACATGGCTGATTCACCAGGTTTGCTTTTATTCTGGGTAAAATACGTTTTAAGATCGGACCGACCTCTGTTTTCTGCACTTTGAAAACCGACTACATAATGCGACCTACACATGAATACAAGGTGTTCATTAAACCACTCACAAGAATATAAAAGTCAATATTGAGTTATTAAACACATTAAAAATAAACATGAACTGCACAAATAATGATGAATGTTTGAGGATTCAAAAAAGAGGATAAATCAAGTATAGAGAAAGGAAGTGGTGGGTCAGGTCTAACCTCAGGTATAGTAATAGGTATAAGCAATGCCAAAGGGAAAATATTAGCCGCTTTATCAATAAGTATATGGTCCAAAATTCACCCAATTCAAACACGCTAGTCCATTTAAGCAGAGCTGAATAGATTCAGTGCTCACCATTAGTTTAATCAAAGAAGACCTTGAATGTCACCCCGACGCGCGTTTCACACTGATGCTTTCTCCTTGTGCGAATCGTGCTTAAATGGACTAGGATGTTTGAGTAAGGTCAATTATAGACCATATCCTCAATGTTATATTGGCTAGTATTTTTCCTTTGGCATTGCTTATATCACAATCTGTTTAAAAATAAAAATGAGAAATCTTGCAATTTTTACCCGGCCTCTGGGGCTTTTTTAGACTCTAGCTTCCTGTTGTTTCTGGAGATGCACACGTACATTAGCCACCATAGTCAGACTCTGAGCCTATCTTTGTAATGAAGCATCTAATGAGCGTGTGCAAAGGTCATTGCAAAGGAAGGAGCAGGGTGAGCTGTGATAGTGCCCTATGTGTTTATTAGCGGTATATAAAGATGTTTCACGTAATTTCAATCCTATCCTGTGATGATACGGAGCCTGCTGAAAAATCTTCCTGGTAGTAAAGGAATTATTAGCTGCTTATAAAGGTGTTTTGCGTAATTGCCATCCTGCCTGTGATGATAAAGAGCCTGCTGAAAACTCAGAAAATATGGGCCTACAAATGCCCCAGTGGCCTCTTTAAGAATTGTAGCATTATTATGTTTTTTTATATAAAAATCGTGATATGAAAAATAAAAAAAATATTACCAACATCTTTTTTGCACAAAATCATGAATGACATGATGGATAATTTTCTGATTTCCTTTAAAAGCTGCAGTTCCAGACACAACCAATGCGTAGGTGTGGCGCTATTTCTGGAAGAAATAATAATAATAAAAAATAATAATAATAATAAAAGCGGTCATGTTTTTGCAATGTTTAAAAACCCCTTTGAAATTATATAAAAATCCCAAGTCTAAAGTTGTGCTGCCATTCAGGACCCCCAGTATGCCCACCATTCCCCCAGTCGTTATCCAATCAGGTGCCACGCTGGAGTAACACCTCCGGCTCCCGTCACACTGAGCAGGACCCACGTTTCCTCCATTGTATCGGCAGCGCTCGCCGAGACGTCTTGCTGCTAAACTTCTTGACCTTTGCTTCGTGATTCCGTAATCCTCCAGAGTTCCTGTATTTCTGTTTCATCGTGTAATTAAAGTGACAGCGTTCCCTTCTTCACAAAATGACTAATTTTTACCAAATTTAGATTGATTTGTTATATATATATATTTTTTATTATATCAGCTTTTTGGGTCATGAGAAATGCCATATTGTATAAGTTTTTGATGCAATACGTTCCTTGACAGGTAAAAGATGATCCAAGGCTTAGATAGGAAAAACCCTTTAATGCCCAGCGTAGTGGACCACCCATGTACCTTCACATCTCCTCCCTAGGATTTGCAGGACCCTAAGGGTCAAAGTGGCATCTGAGACCCCTGGTCAGTTTCAGAGATTTACGGCATTCTTTCCTTGTCTACTGTTGAAATATCCCTTTAAGAAATATTATATTTGTCCAAGAAACTGTGAACCCTCAGTGGCTAAGATCCCTTTTACACTGCTCTGGTCTTAAAGGGATTGTCCAAAACTAAAATATTGATGACTTATCCTCAAGATCCATCATCGGTCAATATCAAATTGATGTGGATTCAACATTCAGCACCCCCCATTCACTATTAAGAGGGTCCTAAGTCTCTGAAAGTACACACTGTATGCTGCCAGAAAACTACAGCTCCGTACACTGTGTAGTGGCCGTTCAGGGGTACTGCAGCTAATTTCTCATTGGGAGCCCCAAGACCTGCTGATCAGTGGGATTGATAGGCTTCACCCCCCATCATGCGATATTAATGACCTCCCCTAAGTTTAGGTAGATAATATTGTAATCTTGGACAACCCCTTTAATGGTGGCTATAGAGGGGTTCCCATGATACCATCACTATAAAGCTTTCCGTAAGTATTTAAATGTATCTCTCCCATTTATTCTGAACTAGAGTCCAGGGCCAAAATGAGGGTCCCCTCCCCCTTACAATATTTCTCCAAAAATAACAGACAATGGGAGGGGACCAATATCATCAGTAACTGTTTATAAAGTTCAGATATTTTCCACATGTTGAAATAGTGAAGTATTAAAAAAGACACATTACAGTGTATAAAGGTTATAAACAAGAGCCCGGGGCCGGGGCTGCGGATTCCAGACGTAATCCAATCCTTTTTCTAAGAATCGCATCATAAATAAGAGCAAGACTATAATTAGAAACACATCAGCATTAATAGAGATATTTCTTCTTTGACCTAATTCCCCCCCACCCCACCTACTTGTGTTCCTCTAACAGGAATGTGTCATCACAACATGACCTAGTGCTTAAATCTAATTTTTATCTTAAATGTATTTTTAGTTAAATTTTTTATATCACTCTGTATCCCCCATAAATCGTAAACGTACAATTATTATCACTATACTAGACTCACATTTCATGTTCTGTACAGATGACTTTCAACACACACATTATCGTTAGAACCTGGGTTACAGTAAACGGTAATACCTCTATATATAGTAGATAACATCAGCTTCACCTTTCACAGTAGGAGATGTCACAGCTCACCTCCTCCTCCTGTACAATGACTGATAACACCTCTATATACAGTAGATAACACAGGATCCACCATTCACAATAAGTGATGTCACAGCTCACCTCCATCTCCTATACAATGATTGATAACACCTCTATATACAGTAGATAACACAGGATCCACCATTCACAATAGGCGACGTCACAGCTCACCTCCTCCTCCTGTACAATGACTGATATCACCTCTATATACAGTAGATAACACAGGATCCACCATTCACAATAGGTGATGTCACAGCTCACCTCCTCCTCCTGTACAATTACTGATATCACCTCTATGTACAGTAGATAACACAGGATCCACCATTCACAATAGGTGAAGTCACAGCTCACCTCCTCCTCCTGTACAATGACTGATAACACCTATATATATATATAGTAGATAACACAGGATCCACCATTCACAATAAGTGATGTCACAGCTCACCTCCATCTCCTATACAATGATTGATAACACCTCTATATACAGTAGATAACACAGGGTCCACCATTCACAATAGGTGATGTCACAGCTCACCTCCTCCTCCTGTACAATGACTGATAACACCTCTATATACAGTAGATAACACAGGATCCACCATTCACAATAGGTGATGTCACAGCTCACCTCCTCCTCCTGTACAATGACTGATAACACCTCTATATAGAGTAGATAACACAGGATCCACCATTCACAATAGGTGATATCACAGCTCACCTCCTCCTCCTGTACAATGACTGATAACACATTTATATACAGTAGATAACACAGGATCCACCATTCACAATAGCTGAAGTCACAGCTCACCTCCTCCTCCTAACACGTCAATATGCAGTAGACACATTCTTATAATTCCTTTTTAATATTTTCATTCAACTGGGTTCCCCATGTATAAAACAGCACCACTTTTGTCAGTGGTCATTTCATTTCATTTTTTTTGTTGCAGCTCAGCCCTTTTTTAAATGAATGGGGTTGAGGTGCGTTATTATTATTATTTATTTATTTATCATACACATCCTATGAATTGGTAGTGATATTTTTCTTATTTAAAAAACAAATAAATAAAATAATATTCTAATCTCAGACAATGGCTATGGGAGCGTGTTTTTCCAGCAGGCATGCTGGGAGCTGCAGTCCTCCGATCTATAGTATTATTATTAGGGACATAGCCGGATGATTTACAACCACGTTCTGTTAACCATTTACGTCTTTACGATGCAGCGTATTGCACCCACGGTTGTTCTCCTGCCTTGTCAGTTAATGTATGCGAGGCGATGGGCAGGATTTCTGGACAGGTTCAGCAGGATCCCAGGTTATCCGTCATTGCTCAGTCACATTTGCCAGTGGGCTTTACACTTCTCTGCCTGTGGATTTGCCACCAGGATGCTGATCTGACACTGCTGGGAGTTTGTGCTACTTCAGTTTCTGGAAGCTGCTGCTGCTGATCAGGGAGACTTTTTTCTTTTACTTGCTGCTGTTTTTTTTTTTGTGGTGTTGCCTGGAACATGAATGCACTTTGCTTACTGAGCCAGCGGATGAAATATGACCTGAGAACAAGGTGAGCGCGGCGTTAGCAGATGGCCGCACGCCCAAGTCTGCGCCTTTTACATTTCTGACTTCAATATTCCCTTTATAAAGTTTCATAAGTTTCTATCATTCTAAATTAAGAACTTAGACTTCATATGACCAATATTCTATCATTATTGTTACATATTGAACACAAATAGTTTCATGTTTTACAATAGAAATACTGTATATATCTTTTATACAACATCTATATCTCTTTTTATAGCGTTCCTAAACAAATTCCGTCATGAATCTAATAGAATATATTTATTGTTATTACATTTAATATCTTGGATAGAAGGATGTAGAAAAAATAGATTGGAGGCAGCATAGCAATGGAAATTAGTGAAAAAGGTGAATTATGAGAATGAGGCGCTGAATCGTCGCACGTATCTGTGTGAATAAAGTCCAGATCGTCACTGATCTGCATTGGAGTGCTGCTTCCAGGCTGTGGTTTTCTACATCTGGAGGCTTCTTGGCTGATTGACTGCGAAGGTATTAGTACTGTGCGGCTGTATCTTTTGCGCACGCGCACTGTCTCTCGCAATATAGTCCCTCTTTAAGCCCAGTGTCTGTTTATTTAAATGTCCATGTATCACACCTTCCCTGTGCTCTATACTGTATATAATTGGGTTTCTTCAAATAGTTTGTTATACCAGCCTGATGAAGAGACGTAAGCAGTCTCGGAAGCTTGCTTTGTAACATCGTTCACTATATTTTGTTAGCCATTAAAAGGTATCAGACCCACAAGATTCCTATTTTGGTTCTCCCGCTGATAGCACTCTATAGCTTTTTTTCTACTGGCTAATACGGTACCAAATCACTTTTTTGGTTTAGCTATTTCTTTGTTATAGGATAGATAGAGATAGATGATAGTTAGATAATAGATAGAGAGATAGATACATGATAGATAGATAGATAGATAGATAGATAGATAATAGATAGATAGATGAATAATAGATAATGGATAGTTAAATAGATTGATAGAGAGAGATAGATACATAATAGATAATAGATGGATAGATAGATGATGGATAGATAATAGATACATGATAGATAGATAGATAGATAGATGATAGATAATGGATAGATAGATAATAGATAGATACATAATAGATAGATAATAGATGGATAGATAGATGATGGATAGCTAGATAATAGATAGATAATAGATAGATAATAGATAGATAGATAAAAGATAGATCATAGATAACAGATAGATTCATAGATACAGAGGGGAAAATAAGTATTTGATACGCTGCCAATTTTGCAAGTTTTCACACCTACAAAGAATGGAGAGGTCTGTAATTTTTATAGTAGGTACACTTTACATGTGAGAGATAATCTAAAAATAAAAAAAAAACAGAAAATCACATAGTATGATTTTTACATAATTAATTTGCATTTTATTGCATGAAATAAGTATTTGATCACCGATCAACCAGCAAGAATTCTGGCTCTCACAGACCTGTTAGTTTTTCTGTAAGGAGCCTCCTACTCTGCACTCATTACTTGTATTAATTGCTCCTGTTTGACCTCGTTACCTGTATAAAAGACACCTGTCCACACACTCAATCACACTCCAACCTCTCCACCATGGCCAAGGCCAAAGAGCTGACTAAGGACACCAGAGACAAAATTGTAGACCTGCACAGGGCTGGGATGGGCTATAGAACAATAGGCAAGCAGTTTGATGAGAAGGAAACAACTGTTGGCACAATTATTAGAAAATGAAAGAAACACATAATGACTATCAGTCTTCCTTGGTCTGGTGCTCCATTGAAGATCTCGCCTCGTGGGGTAAGGATGATTGAGAAAGGTCAGGAATCAGCCCAGAACTACACGGGAGGACCTGGTCAATGACCTGAAGAGAGCTGGGACCACAGTCTCAAACATTACCATTAGTAACACACTATGCTGTCATGGATTAACATCCTGCAGGGCATGCAAGGTCCCCCGGCTCACCCAACCCATGTCCAGGCCCATTTGCAGTTCACCAACGACCATCTGGATGATCCAGAAGAGAAATGGGAGAAGGTTATATGGTCAGAGGAGAGCAAAATGGAACTTTTTGGCATCAACTCCACTCACAGTGTTTGGAGGAAGAAGAAAGCGGAGTACAACTCAAAGAACACCGTCCTAACCGTGAAGCATGGTGGGGGAAACATCATGCTTAGGGGGTGCTGTTCTGCAAAAGACATAGGAGGTCTGAATTGTATTGAAGGGCAGATGGATGGGGTCTTGTATCTGGAGATTTTGGACAACAACCTCCTTCCCTTAGAGCACTGAAGATGGATCGTGGCTGGGTCTTCCAACATGACAATGACCTGAAACACACAGCCAGGGCAACTATGGAGTGGCTCCGTAAGAAGCATTTCAAGGTCCTGGAGGAGCCTAGCCAGTCTCCAGACCTGAGCCCAATAGAAAATCTTTGAACTGAAACTCAATGTTGCCCAGCGAGAGCCCCAAAACCTGAAAGATCTGGAGAAGATCTGTATGGAGGAGGGGGCCAATATCCCTGCTGCAGTGTGTGCAAACCTGGTCAACAACTACAGGAAACGTCTGACCTCTGTGATTGCAAACAAAGGTTTCTGTACCAAATACTAAGTTCTGTTTTTCTATCGTATCAAATACTTATTTTCTGCAATAAAATGCAAATTAGTTCTTTAAAAATCATACAATGTGATGTTCTGGATTTTATATTTAAATTCTGTCTCTCACAGGTGAAGTATCTACGATAAAAATTACAGACCTCTCCATTCTCTGTAGGAGGGAAAACTTGCAAAATCCGCAGTGTAACAAAGGCAAATGTTGGTGCAGTTATTTTCCCTACTGTAGATAGGTAGATGATAGATAGATAGAAGGGTGGATGGATGGATAGATAGAAGGATGGATGGATGGATAGATAGAAGGATGGATGGATGGTTGGGTGGATGGATAGATGGATGGCTAGAAGGATGGATGCATGGTTGGATAGATTTTTGGGTGGGTGGATGGATGGATAGAAGGATGAACGGATAGAAGGGTGGACGGATAGAAGGATGAACGGATAGAAGGGTGGATGGATAGAAGGGTGGACGGATAGTATAGATGGGTAGATAGAAGGATGGATGCAGTGGTTAGTCTTCTGCTTATTATGTGATACTTTTTGTAAGGAAATGCTTTGAGCTGTAAGACACAACAATGGACGCCTTCCAGACTTTGGTGCTTGGTGAGTTCCTCTCCCGGCGCGCGTCGCTCTTGCTAGTTGTGCACACACAGTCTGGCCGCTCTGATATTTGGACGATCCCCATCTGTGGGAAGAATGCGATAAAGCGAATGTCCTTGCAGATATATGTTCCAGGATGTATGTGTTTGTGTAAGAAGGTCGTCCTAACCTTGAGACAGAATGAGGAGGGCACTTGAGGTAAAACATAATTCCTACAGTCAGTCATAAAATATTATCACACCCAGAAAGGTAAAAAAAACCCTACAAAGAGCGATGGCCCTGGGGCGTCCGTGGATTACACCAGCAGCCTTTGCATTGGTCATGCTCACACTGTCCTGTGGTGGCGCTGCAGTAAAATGTAACACTTATTACATTTGAAAAAAAATAAAATGAAATAATAAAAATATATTTAAAAATTGGAAAAAAAAAACAAATGTAAAATTTGAATCCTCATCCTTTTCTAATTTTTTTTTGAAGACCGTTATGGACCAATTTTTTAAATAAACATCATGTCATGTCATAGTTCTCTTTAGTGAGGATCTGTACCTTGTTGTCCAACAGTGATCATTAGAAAGAACATTTTGGACTCATCTTGAGATCTCCCGGTTTGCTATCAACAGTCCATCATTCAGGGCAATAGGACTGTAATATAACAGCTCCTCGTGGGCGGTGCCTGCTCTGATTGGCTGAGCATTACCATTGCTTTTAAAGGGTAACTGAAGTTTTAATCATTTTTTGATAGGTTATAATCCCTTTGTAATAGTGTTAATCAACAGGGTCCAGGTCCTGAGACCACCAATGATAGAAGTACTCCACATATCCTAAAGCAGAGCAGTGCTCCGCCCTAAGTGAAGGAAGACCTGCCACCTAATCTGAGCGATCAGTGAAGGTCTTAACTATATGTATCCGTGATCCCCCATTGTCTACGTGACTCGTCCTCCATTGTGATCTGTGGAGCGCCGCGGAACCACTATCTAACCAGCTCCGGTCTGTGGTTGTGCATACATATCGTTATTTCCACCCCTGGGCTAAATTTGGAATCAGCTTTGTACCGGCTGGTTTTCTTTTTCATCGGCTGGTTGTCTTTTTCACCGGCTGGTTGTCTTTTTCACCGGATCACAACCTCTTTTTTTTAATGTTACAAACTTAATGTGAAAATGTCAATTTGCAGTGGAAATGAGCTGAAAATCTTCATCGGAAGCCGGTGGAGTGTGGGGAGTTGCGCTCCGTTGGATCGTCACCCTCCCGGAGCGGTGAGCTCTCACCCGGTCTGTATATTATTGCAGGTGATAGAACTTGCATCACTTTGCTTAGAATCTCTCCTATTAATAATCCTCGGAGCCTTCAGTGTTACTAAAAGTATTCTAGCTCCAGGCGAGTTCTAACGTATAGATGGAAAACGCTTACTACAATGATTTTTTTTTTGTTCTTTGCAATTCTGCTCCTTTGCATATTTTTTTGCACCCCTGAATGCCTTGAGATCAGCTGTTTCGGCCTCCGTGATGTACAGTCTCGGGCAGGTGTCTGTGCAAATAGTTTAGGACGTTGCAGCAAAATGGAGTGGACTAAGGAGTTTAGCGCCCCCTATCGGTCACTTAGGAACAGAGCAGAGCTGCCTATGGAGAAATTTACTCTCCACTCACTGACAGCTTTTTACAGTCAGTTTATAGTACTTTACTCCTGAACAGCGCCCCCACTTCTCCACAGGCGGTACTTGGTATTGCAGCTCATCCAATTCCGCATATAAGCCTTGGGGTGCAAAAATAAGCATGCTGGAGTAAAATGCGCGCATTTATTTTAGCCTTTTAATAAATTTCAGACATGTACTCCACTCCCTCGGCGGAGAAGGTCAACACTTTTCTCATGAAAATGATCATGAATTTTTCAGCTGCGCTAAGATCCACCTAGTTTTCCAAATGTTGGCCGAGACTGGCATAAAAACACCAAAAGTCTGAATATTTTGCCTTATTGTTATGTGCCCCCTGGTGCCAGCCACAGATTGGTCAGCGCCTGCTATTTCCATTCTCTCCGTTGATCTGAATGTTCCTCTTGGGATAAATATAATTATACCGAAGCTGCAGATTTTGCAGTCGTATTGATGCAGTCACGGATGGTTTATTTTATCTGTGACAGAAACAAAACAGCTGATAACATCGAGAGGGAGGGTAAAAGCATCAATTTCTGCTGTCCAAACATAGCAGGAATGAAAACTGATTGGGAAACTTTTCTGACTGTGCTTTCCGGCAGCCGTATCTAAGGCGACACATGTAGATGCAGGTAATAATGTGTATTCCTGTAATTATCTGTGGTCCGGACGCACTGACGCCGTCTGCAGATGCTTCTCGCAAAATTAGATTATCATCAAAAAGTTAATTTATTTCAGTTCTTAAATACAAAAAGTGAAACTCATATATTGTATAGTCATTACAGACAGAGTGATCTATTTCATGTGTTTATTTCTGTTAATGTTGATGATTATGGCTTACAGCCAATGAAAACCCAAAAGTCATTATCTCAGTAAATTAGAATAATTAACAAAACACTCCTGTAAAGGCCTCTAAAGCGTTTATAAAGGTCCCTTAGTGTGTTTCAGTAGGCTCCACAATCATGGGGAAGACTGTCGACTTGACATGTCCAGAAGGCAGTCATTGACACACTTCACAAGGAGGGTAAGCCATAAAAGCTCTCTTAGTCTGTTTCAGTAGGCTTCACAATCATGGGGAAGACTGCTGACTTGACAGATGTCCATAAGGCAGTGATTGACACACTCCACAAGGACGGTAAGCCAAAAGATGTCCCTTATTCTCTTTCAGTAGGCTCCACAATCATGGGGAAGACTGCTGACTTGACAGCTGTCCAGAAGGCAGTAATTAACACACTCCACAAGGAGGGTAAGCCACAAAAGCTCCCTTAGTCTGTTTCAGTAGGCTCCACAATCATGGGGAAGACTGCTGACTTGACAGATGTCAAGAAGGCAGTCATTGACACACTCCACAAGGAGGGTAAGCCACAAAAGGTCCCTTAGTCTGTTTCAGTAGGCTGAACAATCATGGGGAAGACTCCTGACTTCACAGATGTCCAGAAGGCACATACTGTAAAGCAACAGCATGGAGGACATTGTACAGGAGTACTGAGACATAGTGCTGTAAATCCAGCTCCTAGGCGAGTTAAACACATACTGGTAAGCAGCAGCAAGGAGGATGTTGTACAGGAGTACTGAGCCATATTGTTATAAATTCAGCTTTTGGGTGAGTTAAACACTTACTGGAAAACAGCAGAATGGAGGACATTGTACAGGAGTACTGAGCAGAATTGCTGTACATCCAGCTGTTGGGTGACTTAAACACTTAGTGGAAAGCAGCAGCAGCATATGTCTTTCATGTCTCTGCCCAATGCTCATCCATTCCCCACTTTCCTGTACACTTTAACAGCTGCGCTATGATCCCTCTGTGAGCTGGCAATCCTTTTGCTAACATATCTAAATACATAATTTTGAGTCCACACTTTGAAATTTACTTAATATTAAAATTTAATATTACAAGAAAAAATGAGTTCTCAATTTCCCAGATCAGTGAGTCACTGTGGATCCTGTAAAGCAGGCAGAGCGTAAACCACGTAGCAGAAATCAAAAGTGGAATCTAAAGCTTTGCTTACGAGCGACATTCTTAATTTTTGTCTACAAAGGACTGTGGTTAAAATACTCGCTCCTCGCACATTTTTCTCAAAGGAAAAAAAAAAAAAAAGATTGCGGTCGGATGACAGTGCGCAGGTTGGACAGGAGTACACACATTTTTCCACTAGAGGGCGCACGGTAACATATGCCAGGCCGCTATTATCAAAATTTGGAGTTGAACATGTGCATAATCTTTTGATTATTTCTTTTTGCCCATAAAATGAGCAAAAAATCCTGAGAATTGTTTGACTTAAGTTAAAAAAAAAAATATCGAAATCTTTTTTTTTTTTTAGAATTTTTGGGGTGATTAACCCCTTAATGACAGACATGTATGTGTCAATACTCCTTAATGGATATATGCCATATATATCCTGTATATTGCTCTCTTGGATAGCGCCCATTGTACCCCCCCCCCCGAGATCAAGGTGAAGGCAGTCCATTTGCCCTCCATAAAGTTGCTACAGACCTCCATACACCTTAGATTAAAATAATAAATAATAATAAAATACCCCATGATATCGGCGGAACTGGACGACCATCTGATGTGTAGAGAATGATCGAGAATACTTCATGTGATCTTTTTTTTTTTTTTTTTTTTTCAGGGGTATTGGCCGCTGCCATAAGTTCCTGGCAGCTGCTTTTGTTCTTATCGCGTCATTTGAAAACAGATGCATGCTCAGCTAAACTGAGCGTGCATGAGTAGGGAGGAGAAAGGAGAGGCAGGTATGGGCTGAACGATCCTTCAGGGGTGATAGATTTTGGAAAACTTTGGTGGCAGTCAATTATGTGACCCCTTCCTCCATAGTCTCGCCCCTGACACACAGATTTCCTTGGAATCACCCGTACTTTGAACGAAGAAATTAAACCCTTATCCTGTTTCATTGGGGGAGGTTCAGATTCGGCGGATCTATACTTAGCGCCACTTTTTTTTTTTTTTTACCGGGGGCTAAAAATAGTGGTAGGTCCTGATCGGAGCCTTCGGAATCTCGCCGGCCGTTACATCTTGTCCTATAGTATAAATAAAATAAGCAGCTCGGGACTTTGGAAAGGTTAGAGCTGC
Source organism: Ranitomeya variabilis (assembly GCF_051348905.1). Classification (NCBI taxonomy): domain Eukaryota; kingdom Metazoa; phylum Chordata; class Amphibia; order Anura; family Dendrobatidae; genus Ranitomeya; species Ranitomeya variabilis. The sequence continues at coordinate 200,011,208 of NC_135239.1, forward strand.
TAAACAGGCCGCGTTACACGCTCCGGGCCGAGCACAGCCACAGCTGTGGAGGGATTAGCTGCCGTCTGCGGGCGATTTCTGCTGTTATAGACGGGGGTCTTGCTTTCAGTTTGGATACCGCCGGCGCATAGAAGCTGGCCCAGTCCTGCAGAATTTTCTGGCGCGGGGAGCTGTTTACATGAGTCGGGAGCTGGCGCGGCACCAACAATACCTAAAATACCTCTGAATAGAGCGAGCGGGCGTCCGACCGCAGAGGATACGGCTAACAATAGACAGAGATTATTGGTTATTTTTAGAGGTGTGTAAAGCATCTGCACAATCCGCCGGGGGACGCTGCTCTGGAGAGAGGCTATCGGCTGCGATTGTTCCGCCTGTGCATCCTGCCAGTCCGCTCTGCTCACTGACGCCCGTTCTTCTTTTCATCCAAAAGAAAAGGAGATCAAAGCCAGGAATCCTAAAACGAAAGATTAGGAACATTTACATTTTACCTCTTGGATTATTATTTAGACTATTCTGACACTTTTGTCCACAGACAATGGCGTACCAGTAATAGCGGCAGACCATGGGGCCACTATGGAGCCCGTGAGTTGGGGGGGTCCGGTGCCTGTGCCAGCATGGCTCCTCGCGCCCGACATTGCATTTTAACTGTATCGGCATCCTGAAGACAGATACAGTTGAAAGTATTGATGAAAAGGAGCCATCAGCTTCCTCCTCCATGATTCTCCCTGTGCGTCCTGACGTCTCAGCGCAACCATATTGCGCCCCCTGCACTGAGATGTGCAGAGCTTCAGACTACTTCCCCCGAGGAAACGGGGAGAGGGTAGTCCAACACACAATTTGGGGGCATGGTGCCATTAAGAGGATGATTATACTGTTTGGAGGGCTATGTGGGGGCCAATATACTATTTGGAGGGCTAAGTGGTGGGCTATTATACTGTTCGGAGGGCTATGTGGAGGGCAGTATACAGTTCAGAATGCTAAGTGGTGGCCATTATACGGTTTGGAAGGCTGCTTGAGGGCAATTATACTGTTTCCAGGGCTATGGGGGATTATACTGTTTGGAGCACTAGTGGGGGCCATTATACTGTATTGTGGCCTTTATACTGTGTGGAGGGTTATGTTGGGGCCATTATATGGTCTGGAGGGCAAGTGGGGGTGATTATACTGTTTTGTGGCCATTATACTGTGTGGAGGGTTGTGTGGGGACCATTATACTGTTTGGAGGGCTAGTGGGGGGCATTGTACTGTTTGGAGGGCTAGTGGGGGCCATTATACTGTATGAGTGCCATTATACTGTGTGAATGGTTGTGTGAGGGCCATTATACTATATGGAGGGTTGTTTGGGGGCCATGATACCGTTTGGAGGTCTAGTGGGGGCATTATAATGCTTGGAGGGCTAGTGGGGGCCAGTATACTGTATGAGTCATTATACTGTGTGGATGGTTGTGTGAGGGTCATTATACTGTATGGAAGGTTGTACTGTTTGGAGGGCATTATACTGTTTGGAGGGCATTATACTGTTTGGAGGACTAGTGGGGCCATTATACTGTATGAGGGCCATTATACTGTGTGGATGGTTGTGTGAGGGCCATTATACTGTATGGAGGGTTGTCTGGGGGCCGTTATACTGTGTGGAGGGCTAGTGGGGGCCATTATACTGTGTGGAGTGCCATTATACTGTTTGGAGGGCTAGTGGGGCCATTATACTGTATGAGGGCCATTATACTATGTGGATGGTTGTGTGAGGGCCATTATACTGTATGGAGGGTTGTCTGGGGGGCCATTATACTGTGTGGAGGGCTAGTGGGGGCCATTATACTGTGTGGAGGGCTAGTGGGGGCCATTATACTGTGTGGAGGGCTAATGGAGGACATTTTACTGTTTGGAGTTACACCTGTTTGGACTTGGGTCATCGATATCAAGTTGGTGGTGTGTCTAACACTCCACAGAGTACGGAATAGCGGCGGGGGATGGAATGGCGCAGCTCTATACACTGTGTAATGGCCATTCTCACCTACTGTACTTTAGATCACGTTGAAGAGAATGGGAACTGAAAATTTTGTTTTACAAAAAAATCATCCCTCAAAAATCCACATCAGTAATTGTATCCTGAAATTCGGAATTCTCCCGTATATTTTATTGGATGCACATGTGTGTCCTCCAGACTTGTAATTCAGGAAGGAATAATCAGCTGCTCACTTACAACAAAATTCACTTTAACCTTTTAAGAAAAAATTCTTGACACTTAGTGCAATGGCAAAAGTATTTTATCCATAGGGATTTGGGTGTAGAGACCCTAATCAGTAAACTAACTGAGCTGTTAAGATCTATGGGCCGGACATAGATCGCCCTGAGACTCCGCCTCCAGAGCTTATTATAAGGAGGCATTACCAGTGTGAGATCAGGAGAGCAGATTGTCAGTCATTACATGTCTCACGCTGGTAACTCCTCCTTTCATTTATAACCAGCTCTGGAGGCGGAGTCTCAGGGAGATCTATGTCCGGCCCATAGATCCTAACACCTCATTTACATATTAAGAAAAATTTGGATTTTTATGGAATATGACATCGTATCGTAGATATCAAGGTGTCATTTTATTCAGCTTCCTATGACCTACATGCCCATATAGATGACTTAGGAGGGTGGATCCTACTGACAAAAAAAGCAGTGCAGGGATATCTTAATTTTTTGTGCTCTTATCAAACCATATTATATAGTGATGGACCATGTTTTATAGGAAATCTCCTGAACTTTCTACTGTCCTAATATTTCCTGTAATTAATTGAAAACATTGCAGAATGAATGATTTTCTCACTTTTAGTGGCCGACTCCCTCCCTGTAAGATCCGAGTCATTTCGGATGGTTTATCTTAGAACGATCTGCAATTATCCGGCTTCTTTTAGTTTTTCTTCTGTGTATTTTGTCTCCAGCTTTCTGCTGAAGTGGATCCACTTCTCTATGTTTACAGCCAGTGCACAATCAGTCTAGACTAAATGGCCTCCTTTTTCTAAAAAAAAAAAAAAAAGGCAAAATTTGGATTTTATTTTAGCTCTCATCGTTCAGTATGTCGGGACAGGAATCTACCAACAGGGGGCGCCGGGGGATGCGAGAATGGCATATTTATAATCATTAATATCCTGAGTGACAAACTCAGCTCTGCTACATCTGCACGTGTCGTATACAGTAAGCCGACAACTATAAGGATGGCACAGTGGTGTGTATTGTATGACAAACTCAGCCCTGCTACATCTGCATGTGTCGTATACAGTAAGCCGACAACTATAAGGATGGCACAGTGGTGTGTATTGTATGACAAACTCAGCTCTGCTACATCTGCACGTGTCGTATACAGTAAGCCGACAACTATAAGGATGGCACAGTGGTGTGTAATGTATGACAAACTCAGCCCTGCTACATCTGCACATGTAACAGTGAAGTGATGGCACAGTGAGGTGTACTGACTGACTCTCAGCTTTGCTACATCAGCACAAGTCCTATACAATAAGCTGTCACAGTGAGATGTAATGAATGAAAAACTCAGCTCTGCTACATCTCCACATGTCGTATACACACAGTAAGCTGACACCCAGACGGATGGAACAGTGATGTGTACCGAATGAGAAAACTCCGCTCTGCTTCATCTGTACATGTTTGCTACAATAAGCTGACAAAGAGAAGGGTGGCACTGTGAGGTGTACCGAATAACAAACTCAGCTCTGCTACATCTACACATGTAACAAACAGTAATCTGAAAACCAGAAGGACAGCACAGTGAGGGGGGCCGAATAACAAACTCAGCTCTGCTACATCTCCAATGTCTTATTCAGTATGCTGAGAACTATAAGGATGTCACAGTGAGAGGTGCTGAATGACAAACTCAGTCCTGCTATTTCACAGCAACATGTGGTTGTGCTGATGAAGCCTTATAATTGTAAGGACGGGGGTCCTGTCTCTGCCCCCCAATACATTGATCGGGGCAGTGATTTGCATCTTGTACAATCTTCTGCCAGCAGGTAAAAAACCATGAATGATGTTTTCGCAGGTGGCGACATCGACCATTTACACATCTCACTGATGGAGCTCAGGGCAAAGAATGAAGCAAGGGGTTAAATCAGTTGCTACAGAGCAGGTTGTCACAATGGAGTTGCCCATAGCAACCAGGTAACATTCTAATCTAGACAATGGAACAAGCAGCTCATGTTGGCGCCATGGGAGACTCCATGGTTGTTTCCCCATAGTGAACTATAAGATGAGCCCCTCTACCAGAGACCTCCCAAAATGTGCTACGCCTTTTAAGAGTTGTTGCTGAGGACAACCCCTGTCTATATGCCCAATTTGAGGGGGTCTCATGGCTCACTTAGCTTCCCTAGACTGATTGACAGTAAAATCAAATGCTTGGGAGCCTGGGTGAACAGCTGATGGCTCAGAGGTCATATTATGTCCTAATACTTCTTTAAAGGGGGACTCTACTGAATGGATAAATTAGACAACCCAGTCTGCATGAAGCCACCACTAGGGGGAGCTCACTGTATATGGATTTATATTATAGAAGTCAATGGGAGCTGTAATAAGTCTGTATGCAGTGAGCGCCCTCTGGTGGCTGCTGCAGGTTTCTTCTAATATCAGTCACTTCATAAAGGCGAAGCAGTTTAGCAGCCTCGAAATAGGCTGGTGGTGAGACAATGAGGGGTAAAGAGGGTCCTCTCCGGTATCTATAGGTTATCTATTACTAGCTATCTACCTATTTATTATCTATCTATCATCTATTATCGATCTATTTATCTATCATCTATCTATCGATTATCTATAAATCTATTATCTATCTATCATCGATCTATTATCTATCTATTTATCATCTATTATCTATCTGCTCTCTCTTTTTCCGCAGTCTCCCTCCTGTATAGACGCTCAGTCATTCCCCCCATATACAGGTGATGTAGCAGAGGTGACTTTGTCCTTTCCCCCTGCGACTTTCCCATAGATTCCCCTGATACACTCCCATCACACCGTGCTCTAAGCTGGGCCACATCTGGACGCGTTTCTGCTGCCCGCGGACACATGGTAGCCGGTGCTTCTGCTTTCTGCCCCCCAGGTGCCGGCTGTGCCCCCCAGGTGCCGGCTGTGCCCCCCAGGTGCCGGCTGTGCCCCCCCAGGTGCCGGCTGTGCCCCCGCTGCCCTTGGCGCCCCTCTGCCCAGGTAGCGGCTGGCTCGGGCGGTCACTCACGGCCGGCAGCACGGGGCTCACACGCCGCCGTTTCTGGATTGGAGTTGCCATGGTATCGGGCGGCCCCTCCCCCTGACGCTGCTCGGCCACAACTTCATTTGACTTTCACCACTGGCCTCCAAGGGCTCCAGAGCACCTAAGGGGAGAACTGGTGGCACCGGGGGCATGGAGACTCTGGGGGTCCGGCTGTACCAGCCCTGCTTCTACGGGTGAGTACCGGGGCCCTCTACAGCGGGGGCTTATACAGGGCTCCAGGAGTGCATTGTGCCCGGGCGGCTGGTGGTTATTAGAGCGCTGGAGGCTGCTGGTGTCCGGGGTATGATGTGCACTGGAGGTTAACCATTTATCTGCTGTACAGAATATACAATGGCACAGCGGGCACTGTATGATGTGCACTGGAGGTTAACCATTTATCTGCTGTACAGAATATACGATGGCACAGCGGGCACTGTATGATGTGCACTGGAGGTTAACCATTTATCTGCTGTACAGAATATACGATGGCACAGCGGGCACTGTATGATGTGCACTGGAGGTTAACCATTTATCTGCTGTACAGAATATACGATGGCACAGCGGGCACTGTATGATGTGCACTGGAGGTTAACCATTTATCTGCTGTACAGAATATACGATGGCACAGCGGGCACTGTATGATGTGCACTGGAGGTTAACCATTTATCTGCTGTACAGAATATACAATGGCACAGCGGGCACTGTATGATGTGCACTGGAGGTTAACCATTTATCTGCTGTACAGAATATACGATGGCACAGCGGGCACTGTATGATGTGCACTGGAGGTTAACCATTTATCTGCTGTACAGAATATACGATGGCACAGCGGGCACTGTATGATGTGCACTGGAGGTTAACCATTTATCTGCTGTACAGAATATACGATGGCACAGCGGGCACTGTATGATGTGCACTGGAGGTTAACCATTTATCTGCTGTACAGAATATACGATGGCACAGCGGGCACTGTATGATGTGCACTGGAGGTTAACCATTTATCTGCTGTACAGAATATACGATGGCACAGCGGGCACTGTATGATGTGCACTGGAGGTTAACCATTTATCTGCTGTACAGAATATACGATGGCACAGCGGGCACTGTATGATGTGCACTGGAGGTTAACCATTTATCTGCTGTACAGAATATACGATGGCACAGCGGGCACTGTATGATGTGCACTGGAGGTTAACCATTTATCTGCTGTACAGAATATACGATGGCACAGCGGGCACTGTATGATGTGCACTGGAGGTTAACCATTTATCTGCTGTACAGAATATACGATGGCACAGCGGGCACTGTATGATGTGCACTGGAGGTTAACCATTTATCTGCTGTACAGAATATACGATGGCACAGCGGGCACTGTATGATGTGCACTGGAGGTTAACCATTTATCTGCTGTACAGAATATACAATGGCACAGCAGGCACTGTATGATGTGCACTGGAGGTTAACCATTTATCTGCTGTACAGAATATACGATGGCACAGCGGGCACTGTATGATGTGCACTGGAGGTTAACCATTTATCTGCTGTACAGAATATACGATGGCACAGCGGGCACTGTATGATGTGCACTGGAGGTTAACCATTTATCTGCTGTACAGAATTATACGATGGCACAGCGGGCACTGTATGATGTGCACTGGAGGTTAACCATTTATCTGCTGTACAGAATATACAATGGCACAGCGGGCACTGTATGATGTGCACTGGAGGTTAACCATTTATCTGCTGTACAGAATATACGATGGCACAGCGGGCACTGTATGATGTGCACTGGAGGTTAACCATTTATCTGCTGTACAGAATATACGATGGCACAGCGGGCACTGTATGATGTGCACTGGAGGTTAACCATTTATCTGCTGTACAGAATATACGATGGCACAGCGGGCACTGTATGATGTGCACTGGAGGTTAACCATTTATCTGCTGTACAGAATTATACGATGGCACAGCGGGCACTGTATGATGTGCACTGGAGGTTAACCATTTATCTGCTGTACAGAATATACGATGGCACAGCGGGCACTGTATGATGTGCACTGGAGGTTAACCATTTATCTGCTGTACAGAATATACGATGGCACAGCGGGCACTGTATGATGTGCACTGGAGGTTAACCATTTATCTGCTGTACAGAATATACGATGGCACAGCGGGCACTGTATGATGTGCACTGGAGGTTAACCATTTATCTGCTGTACAGAATATACAATGGCACAGCAGGCACTGTATGATGTGCACTGGAGGTTAACCATTTATCTGCTGTACAGAATATACGATGGCACAGCGGGCACTGTATGATGTGCACTGGAGGTTAACCATTTATCTGCTGTACAGAATATACGATGGCACAGCGGGCACTGTATGATGTGCACTGGAGGTTAACCATTTATCTGCTGTACAGAATTATACGATGGCACAGCGGGCACTGTATGATGTGCACTGGAGGTTAACCATTTATCTGCTGTACAGAATATACAATGGCACAGCAGGCACTGTATGATGTGCCCTGGAGGTTAACCATTTATCTGCTGTACAGAATATACGATGGCAAAGTGGGCACTGTATGATGTGCACTGGGTGCTTAACCATTTATCTGCTGTACAGAATATACGATGGCAAAGTGGGCACTGTATGATGTGCACTGGGTGCTTAACCATTTATCTGCTGTACAGAATATACAATGGCACAGTGGGCACTGGTATGATGTGCACTGAATGGTTAACCATTTATCTGCTGTGCAGAATATATAATGGCACAGCGGGCACTGTATGATGTGCACTGGATGGTTAACCTTTTATCTGCTGTGCAGAATATATAATGGCACAGCGGGCACTGTATGATGTGCACTGGATGGTTAACCATTTATCTGCTGTGCAGAATATATAATGGCACAGCGGGCACTGTATGATGTGCACTGGATGGTTAACCTTTTATCTGCTGTACAGAATATACGATGGCACAGGGGCACTGGTATGATGTGCACTGGATGGTTAACCATTTATCTGCTGTACAGAATACACACTACAGGATGGCACAGTGGGCACTGTATGATGTTCTCTGGATGGTTAACCAGTTATCTTCCGCACAGAATATACACTACAGGATGGCACAGTGGGCACTGTATGATGTGCACTGGATGGTTAATCATTTATCTGCTGTACAGAATAGACACTACAGGATGGCCCAGCGGGCACTGGCGTGGCGTGCACTGGATGATTAACCATTTCTTCTGTGCATAACAAGCTCCATCTAAGCAATGAATCTGCAGCTGTGAAGCATTGAGGGCAGTGCAGTTAATCCTCTCTTGACCACATAACCCATCGGTTACACAGTAGCTTTATAGCGTAGTGATAATAATGACCCTGTTACTCTTGTTTTACTAATAAAGTCTCTACTATATAATATAGATGCCTATTTACATTACTAACATCCTGGTGGAATGTGATGTGACAGTGCTGGAGTTGTACTGAGGGTTCACTGTAGGATTTCTTTGTGTTTCTGGAGATGTCGAAGTAACAAATTCATTCTATAGGTTAACTCCTGATATGCCTAAACATAGTTAAAAAGTTTGAAAAAAGGCCTAGGTCCATCAAGTTCAACCTTACAGAGGCGCAAATTCCTATTCTCATAAACTGCAGATTTTAGATGTGATGAGATGACTTTGTAGCTCCAGTATCAGCTGGCGGAGTTCTGCTCTGGAGCTGTATATTCTGCCCTCCTCATAGACACTCCATTATTTCCCATTTAAAGGAACCGGTCGCTGTCAGTGATGATATGTATATTTAGGATGACGTCCCGTTATCATGGCGTCTGTGTCATACGTGTATACATAGACGGTGCGGACCGCGGAACGACCACAGGAGACTTTATAGTGTATTGTGGAGATCTTAAAGCATTGTTTGGGGCAGATTAGTCTGTAAAAATCTATCTATCTATCTATCTATCTATCTATCTATCTATCTATCTATCTATCTATCTATCTATCTTCTATCTATCATCTATTATCTATCAATCTATCTATCTATCTATTATCTATCTATCATCTATCTATCTATCTATCTATCTATCTATATCTATTTATTACCTATTATCTATCTATTATCTATCTATTATCTATCATCTATCTATTATCTATCTATCTATCATCTATCTATCTATCATCTATCTATCTATCTATCTATCTATCTATCTATCTATCTATCTAATATCTATCATCTATCTATCTCTATATATCTATGTATTATCTATCATCTATCTATTATCTATCTATCTATTATCTATCATCTATCTATTATCTATCTATCTATCTATCTATCTATCTATCTATCTATCTATCTATCTATCTATCTATGTATCTATCTTTCTATCTATCTATCTATCTATCTATCTAATATCTATCATCTATCTATCTCTATATATCTATTTATAACCTATTATCTATCTATTATCTATCTATTATCTATCATCTATCTATTATCTATCTATCTATCTATCTATCTATCTAGACACTATATATAGACACTATAGGACTGTGTTCCATCAATGTTCTATATCTGTCAATACCACTTGCAACTTTTGTTTTCCTCATAGGGAAGCCATTGATTTGAGGCAGTAGTCGCAGTGTTGCCCCCGCAGCTGGCAGGTGCTGCCCTGTTATTATGGTGGCGTCCGGTGCATGACATGTGTAATCCTGCAGTCCTTGTATGTGACGTGCCCATACAGAAGCTATTTCCCCAGGAATCAGCTGGCGGTGACCCTGTGTGAGAGGGCACGCGCCTCCGTCATACTGCTCGGTCTACAAGCTGGGAGCCGGTTGATCCCAGTTCACTGTGATGTGTGCGCTTGTGTGTTGGCACAGTGACCCTGCACGCCCGTCACACGCCCCTCACACTCCTCCCCAGCATGTGACACACACACCTTCTACATGTGACACACACCTTCGTGTGACGTGTGACCGACACTCCTCTGGACATGAGACAGACGCTGCTCGAACCCTGACATCCTCCTCTGCAGCATCAGACCTCATGATAAGTCAGTGCACTTAGTTTACGTGCAGTCCTATGTAAAACTGAAGGTAATCATCATAGTAAGTCAAGGGACAAACTTTCTATACCGGACTAACTTATAACAATACCAGTCCTCTACGTAAAATATAACTATACCATAATACATCAGAATATAACATACAACTCAAGAGCCTGGGAATGGGACCCCCCCAACCCCCCAGGGCGTAAATAATGTGAACTAATCAACCAGTAAAATCAGTAAATCTCTATTTATATGTACAGAATATTAAAATGTATTAGAAAGATGCCCGTGGTGAGGGACACAGAAGTACCCAGAAAAAAAATGATGTTTCTAATGTACTAACAGATATGAGTGGTCTAATAAGGGAAAAGGAAAAAGTAACATACTTCCTAATAAATAACCATGTATTCTCACCACCCTAATAAATATCCTACAATCAAGTAAAGTCTGGAATACATATAAAGCTGTGCAGTATTACATGACGTAATAAGTTGATAATACCTTTGCTACAGGTCTTTGCAAATGCAGGGTCTGGCTATGTGTCCTGCCACCCCGACGCGCGTTTTGCCCAGCTTCCCTTGTGAGTCAAGGGACAAAACTTACTACACCGGGTTAACTTCGTTCTACAACATCTGAACTACAAAGTTCTCAGTGACTAGTTGCACTAATCTAAATGTAAGATTTAATGGAAAGTGATAAAATAATAATAGGAGTTCTTAAAGGGGTTCTCCATTGAAACAAGCTATCACCTATCCTCCAAAAATCTTGTTGATTGGTGGGTACCCACAGATTGGCGAGCTTACATCCATGTTTCAAGAGGGCACTGCAGGTCGGATGCCTGACCAGTTCTCAGTTCATTACCCATGGGGCAACTGGAAAAAGCCTAGCGCAGCGCTCTGCAGCCCCATAGGGAATAAATGGAGCACAGATCGCACATGCACACTACCAATCCATCCTTCTGCCTGTAGGTGCTGGTCCCAGCGGCCGATTATCTTGTTTTAAAATGGACATCCCCTTTAAAGGAAATACTTCCATCAATAATCTGGTGGAGAAATGGACAGGGTATTTCTCTCTGGAGGATCTGCTATGTTCATATGTTGCACAGAAGCCTGTTCCTAGTTTGTAGTTGTTGGTTGTTGCTTCCAAAACTACCAGCAACACTACCAGGTGTCTGCTGGTTTCGAAAGGCACCATGCAATGCATCAGTTCCCCTGCAGGGGGATTGTAGCTGATCACTGGGGTCACGACATAAAAAAACCCCCCGTGATTTGAGGTTATTTTTAGGGGAACTAAGATTTGTGAACGGTGAAAATGTGCCACTTGTGAGAACAGCTTCAGCGTCCTATGACAACACTTCTTGCTCTTGTGATTGTAACAGTCAGACCTCATATTCGATTCTCTTAGATGTGGCAGACAAATGACAGCTGGATTCTGATTTCTTGCATGTACAGTGACAAGTCTTTTCCATGTGTTCTCTTTCGGAGAGACCTGTCAATCATGTGGAGCAGGGCGAGGAAGAACCGGTCAGGGGGTTGTACCAGATTATTGACATCTCTCCTTATGGTTCCTGGCTGACTTTACAAACTCTCTCTAAAATGCATCAGCCATGTGGTTCAGGTCTGTATTATACACCAGAGCTGTATTCTCAAATCTGCTAACTGATGCTGTAAACTCCCCAACAGCCTACTTGTGCTCTGTCATGCATCGTGTCTGGGTTCGAACTCTTGAGCCTGTGCTTTGTGGTCGACTTCCCTGTCCGCCAAGCCACAGAAGATGCACCTTTACACTAGATGTTTAGTTCTGTTTGTTATACTTGCTGCAGTCTTTTTAGGGTAACAGGTCTTTTCATTTGTCTGCCCTATCACCTTTCGGGTGCAGCTTTAGATAACTTTCCCCCAGCTTGTATTTCCTGCTGGTGATACTATCATTTGGATGTCCAGCCATAGTGTTAGAATAAACCAGTCAGTGAAAGACCAGCTAGGGTTTATCTCTCTGCTGTTTTTCGTTCTTTAACCTTCACCTATCTTCTGTTTCTTGTTAGGAAGTAGGTGGTTTATTTTTTTATCAGTACATATTTAATCCATATTTGTATTTTATTCACTCTGGGATCTTTTTCTGTTTCAGCACACTTTCTCTTGTACGTAATTTACACTCTGCTCTGACCTCCGGTTCTTTAATGTGAAGCGCTCAACGGCCAGTTAGTTTCCAACTATGACTACGGTATATTTCAAAGAGTCAGATCATTAGAGCAAAAATAAAGAAAACAAGATAATGCTGGAAGATTTCAGCTCTGAAGCCTGCAGAATTGTGAATTCTGCTCTAGACTATAATATAGGCTATTGGCAATACATTCAATTGTTTTGTTAGTCTGTTTGATAAATGAATTAAAGGAGATACCCATATCCAACCAAATGTAGTCACTGACTCAAAATAAAAATGCAAATAATTCATGATTTGTATCCGTGTAATGCATTTTCTTTTGCTTTTGTATTTTTTTTTTATAATTTTGTAACCCATTGAAAAATGTACAAGGCCGGAGGAATTTTATTGCACAAACATGGGCAAAACTAATGATTGAACTGAGGTCACAGGACATCAAAAAGTTTTATGCCGATGTGGAAAGAGTCAGTACTGACTGCTGATCAGATCTTTGATAAGGGTAAATATGGACATCAGAATTCTGGGATCATCACATTGAATATGAAAATAATGGAAAAGATGTGACATGTTGTGAAACGTGTTATGTCGGGGTAAAGGATGTATTACAGTCACAGATACTCTTTTGCTATATATGTTCGAGACCCTCAGTTATTAAACAGAGAGGTTCCAAAGAGCGGTTCTTGGCTCTGAAGGGCGCTATCAGACCCATGCATCACACAGAAAGCTCAGTGATTAAAATGGAATTTGTGTAATACTTCATTTCACCTGTAGGGGAGCTGTAGGAAATTTCAATACTTGAGTTCCTTCACAGATTACAGCTGATTGTCTAGACTTCTAGGAAAAACTACGAACAAAAAAAGATTTCCAAAAAGGACATCCCCTTTAAGCATGTTCAGGCATTAATGAATAGAAGTCAGTATCTGTAGGGGCCCATGGAAATTTATTGATGATCATATCTTCATATTTGGGTCTCAAAATCACATTTTTGCTTTCATGTTTTGGAGTTTTCTAGTCCTAGCCTTAACGGGTCAATCCCATCTTCATATATGGATAATTTTTGGCTAGTGCTTGGAATAAACAGCACTTTTGTAATTTATTGTTTATAAAAATTTGCAGTCGTTCTTGAGATATTAACACTTTTATTTTGTTTACATCTCGTTGCCTAGGAGACTGACCATCATTGACATCTAGCTTGTAAGCACTGCGCAGAAGCTGGCCAGGATAAGGAGGTAGCAGTGCACTCCATTGATCGTGGCTAGCTTCAAAACATCACTTAATAGAAAAGATCTTGTAAGCACTCAGCATGCTGTCTAGCAGCGGTGGTCGGTCTCCAAGGCAACGAGCTGTAAACAAAAGAAATTGTTAATATCTCAAGAACGGATGTAAATTTTTAACAGCAGTAAATTGCAAAAGTGCTTTTATTTATAAGCACTATCCAAAAAATGTTCATACATGAAGATGGGAATATCCCTTTAAGTGACCTCTCTCCCAATTTGAAAAGGCATATCCATACTATACAATTCCTTTTAAAGGAACAGTAACACAATCCAACCTATATGAAGCATCTAAATAAATTGCATGGCGGTAGATATTAATATGAGACACCAGTGCTTCCTTCCATTGCTTTCTGAGATCTTTGCATGACGAATTATGCCAACAGGAAAAAGGCTAATTAGGAATTTAAACTCCCGAATTGCCAATTGGCTATTTTTCTATAATTCATAGCAAATCTTTATACATAGCTGTACCACCGAACAGTGAGATTGACCATGTTTTTCTGGGAAAATTGGAAAGCAAATTGATTTTTTTGCTAGGCAGTATGTATGTTAGGAAGTAGGTGGTTTATTTTCTATCAGTACTAGTTTAATCCTTTGTGTATTTTACTCACTTTGGGATCTTTTTCTATTTCAGCACACTTTCCCTTTTGTAGGTAATTTACACTCTGCTCTGACCTCCGGTTCTTTAATGTAGCATGCTATTTCTCTGACACCTCAGCACTTCAGTCCCCATCTCCGTGAGACTTCAGAATCAGAATACAATATATTTTCGGAAATTTTCCGGTAGATTTGCTAATTCTTACAGGAGTTTGGGATGTCTCTTCCAAGACTTGCTGATTTTTGTGCAAAACCCGAAGGTCTTCTTCTGCCTGAAGTCCCATGGACATGACAAATTTTTAGGGAGTCTGGAAGATCTCTTTTTTTTTTTCTTGGAGCCTACTAGATATGGCAATTCTTGTGGGAGTCCAGGAAGTCTCTTCTTATGCCAGGAGCCTCCCGAAATTACTATTTCTTTGTGGAGTCCAGGAGTCTCCTTGAGAAGTCAATTGTTTTGGGAATATGAGTGGTGTTTTTGTCTTGCTAAAGCCTCTCAGATTAGCTGATTTTAAGTGGATTCTGTGAGGTTTCTTCTTCTCCAGGAGCATCTTAGATGTGCTGATTCTTGTTAGAGTCCGGAAAGTCTCTTTTTCCAGGAGCCATCCGAATATGACAATTCTTTTCTGAGTTTTTAACGTCTCTTCTTCTCTGGAGAGTCTTCCAGTTGTGCCAGTTCTTCTTCCTGGAGCCTCACGGACCTTCCTGACTTTTCTAGGAGTCAGGGAGGTCTCTTCTATTTTTAGGAATCTTCTGAACGTGCCAATTCTTCTGGACATGAAGGATTTTTATTCTTCTTCCAGTAGTTTTCCAGACATGCAAATTCTCCTGGTAATCTGAGTGGTCTCTTCTTCCAGGAGTTTCTTAGACATGTCAATTATTTTGGGAGCCTGAGAAGTCTCTTCTTCTTCCAGTAGTCTCCTGGTCATGCCAATTCTTCAGGGAATCTGAAAGGTCTTTTTATCCAGAAGCCTCCTGGGCCTGACAATTCTTCAGGACATCTGAAAGGTCTCTTTATCCATAAGCCTCTTGGACCTGACAATTCTTCTGGGAATCTGAAAGGTCTCTTTATCCAGAAGCCTCCTGGACCTGACAATTCTTCTGGGAATCTGAAAGGTCTCTTTATCCAGAAGCCTCCTGGACCTGACAAGTCTTCTGGGAATCTGAAAGGTCTCTTTATCCAGAAGCCTCCTGGACCTGACAATTCTTCTGGGAATCTGAAAGGTCTCTTTATCCAGAAGCCTCCTGGACCTGACAAGTCTTCTGGGAATCTGAAAGGTCTCTTTATCCAGAAGCCTCCTGGACCTGACAAGTCTTCTGGGAATCTGAAAGGTCTCTTTATCCAGAAGCCTCCTGGACCTGATAGTTCTTCTGGGAATCTGAAAGGTCTCTTTATCCATAAGCCTCTTGGACCTGACAATTCTTCTGGGAATCTGAAAGGTCTCTTTATCCAGAAGCCTCCTGGACCTGACAATTCTTCTGAGAATCTGAATGGTCTCTTTATCCAGAAGTCTTCTGGACCTGCCAATTCTTCTGGGAATCTGAGAGGTCTCTTATTCTGAACAGGAGTTTCCTGAAAGTGCCAATGCTTATTTTTCTTTGAACTTCCTGGACATACTGATTTTCTTGGGAGTCTGGACATCTTTTCTTCTTCCAGAAGAGGTCATTTCTTCCTCCTGGAGTCTTAGAGTTGGCAAGTACAGCCATAAAATGCTGGGATTAGGACTCATTGGGATGTTATATTTTCTCGTTATCTGTAACGTGAGGGTCACATTTTACTGGTTTTACGTTTTAGAAGGTCCTATCTTGAGGCCCTCAATAACATTAGTCCTCCAGTGGAAGGGCCTCAGGGGAGTTCTCTTTAAAACACTGCTCAGATAAAGTGACTTTTAATTTTAGGAACCTAATGCCGGTGACACAAGTCTTTTAACCAACATGACAGAGCAAAATGATTGAGTTTAAGGCTGTGTCCTTGGCAGGAGAATATTTAACGCGATGCCAAGTTATTTTTCCATTTCAAGCTGTGCCAGCCAGTAGGATTGCTAAACGGAATGCCTTCACATCCCGCCATCAATTATTAAATCCAGGAATGTAGCACAAAGGACTCTAGAAGACCAACTTCGGTTACCTTCTTTGTAGGGCAAAAGCAATTTTATCACAAATCGGGGGCGATTATGAAAAATTATTATTTACATGATAAAAAAAATGTAAAATCTGCTGTAGGAAAATGTTGTAAAAAAAAAAGTGTGCGCGCTAAAAATTGAGTCAATGGGTTAAAGGGATTATATTCTTTTCACCTTCTTGTTTAGACAAGCTGATCTGTCGGGAACCCGGGGTGATAAGTAAACTGGCAGGATGTGATCAATTCCGCAGCAGTGCCTCCGCAGGAGAAATGAGGAATGACAGCCCTCATTCAAATCAATGGGCTGTCTGTGTGTTTACAGACAGGCTGGGCCCTTTAAAGTGTGAGACGCTTTATCCACTCTCTATTTCAGCCTTCTAAGTGAAAGTGTTTCTTTAATTCTTTAAGGGGGTTAGTTACAGGTGGCCAATCCTTTGGACAGATCATTGACACATTCCCAACACAGGACGTACTAGCAGTAAGTCCTAAGTCGGAAGCCGGTGTATGGAGCAGGCTCAGGATCTGAGCCCGCTCCACACATGGTAGATTCTCTATGTGTTACACAGCCGGCATCGACCTCATCCTCTTTATCACAGTATTTGAAAATGTGATTTCTAAACCATACAACCCCTTTAAGAATTAGTAACAACTTTTGTTCTCAGCCCAAATGTTCAGATTTATACGCTTACACCTGTATTCCACCTATACCTACCCTGGAATAATTGCTGGGTGATACATTCTGTGCCTCCATTTGTGACTTCCAAGTCTCGCCTGCCAACATCTTCTTTATATAGTGTCCTAAATGACAAGCGCGTGGATGGGACAGCGTGATCCGAAGCCATCGTCTCAGTCACAGTTGCCTAAGCTGAAACCTCAGTCGCCACTTTCCAAGAAATATAAAAATAATCTGTAACGGGATAAAGTTATACGATCTCGCAGATATTTTATCGAGGAGCTGTAGTATTCCATCCCACCACTAGGTGGCAGCACATTCTTAAATATTCGATTTCCGGAGTGATGGCACTTACTATAGAAAGGTGGCAGAAATATCCTAAAATCACATTTTGTACAGTTTATGCCCTCTTCTGCTCAATAGGACACTTTCCACCTAAACAGGAATTTTGCAAAGTTTTGTAAATATTTACTTTCGCTGTCATAACTTTACTCTATAAGAAGTGTTGATATAGATTGTAGGAAAAAAAGATCTCTTACTACATCATAGTATGAAATTTAGCTAAACTGACCAAACTTTTGTTCCCAATGTTCTCTCTTACATATATGACTTGATAAAGGCATTAAAGGGTTAATCACAAACTTGTAAGTTTATCCCACTACTGTACTAAGCTTTCTGAGTCAGCCCTGCATGCAATGAATAGAGGCGATACTGAGCATGTGCAGAGGCCCACCTCTGCGGATCCCCAGCCTGCTCTCTCTGGATCAGTAAGGGTCCTAATAATAAATAAGTTATATTTTTTCCTATAAAATAACCTTGTAAAAAAGTCTATATAACTAGGTCTAATATCCCTTCTTTTAGATCAAATTACAGCAGTACGATAACTGGCCACTGGGGGCACTGTTACACATTTCTACATTGGGGTCCCGGAGTTTTTGGGATGTTGTGTAGTGTGCCTAAAACCCATTGGAACTAAGATAGTATTTTTTAGTAACATTTTAACCAGTTAAAGGGGATGTTTGTTGAAAAAGGCTAGGTTTAAAGTTTATGGGGGTCCGACCGCTGGGACCCCCATTAATTCTCAGAATGAACCACTTCTATGACTAGAGTGTACAAGCTCAACTGCCGCTCCATTCATTCTCTGTGGCAGGTAAAAGCCAAGGGCAATGTTTGGCCGGCCTATAGAGAATGAATGGAGCAATGGTCAAGTCCACACTCCATTCTAACTAGAGCAAAAAGTACCCCATTCGGGCAACCAGTGGAGGTCTAAGCGGTCAATCCTCAACAGATCTAGAAGTTAACACTTATCCTGGTAGATAGGTGATAAATTCTTTTCACCGGAAAAACCCCTTTAAGTAATAGTAAATCTTCAAGAATATTGGGGCCCCCTTCATTATAACCCCTGACATGTTCTAATTTTGTAAGTAACTTTCAAATTAGCGTCACTTATACCATTTATGTACAATCGCATCCGACAACTCCTTGAACAAACATAGGTCAGGTTTAAACATATCCACCCTAAATCCCAATCCAGTGTTAATGTGGCTGTGACCAAAGGTGACAATGTTGACGGGGCTGTAAATAACGCCATGTGAGTATTCAGCGTGCATAGCTTGTCCAGCCCTCCTTCGGGGAATAAAGCGGAAATCTGCCTCTGGACACGACAGATGCCAATAGTAAAATCACGTTCATCACATGTTTTCCGTCCAGTAGTAAACACTTTCTTTTATAGTTAATGACCTTTATTTGAATCATAGGAAGCTTGTGATTGTTTTGCAATTCATCAGGGATCATATATTTAGTGAGAATTGTGTTTAGGATCAAGTCATATTGTCATTTTGGTTTTAGATTTTATAGGAAAGACACACATTGCCCGTATCCTCCACCAAATGCGAGATTACATTTTCCTGCACCAACCTCTATGCCCAGGAAGGTTCCTCCAAACCAGCACCTCAGAATTTTGTAATTACACCCCTGCCACCCATTATTGTGTAGTCTATACATTCCTAGTCTACCCTCCTTTATGAAAAATTAGATTGCCTTATGACTTTTCGATAATTTTATCTAGATCCGGAAGGATAAATGAGTCGCCGCCTTGGTTGGCTCCATAATCCAGACATAATAGTAGATACTGATGATAACCACTAATGGCTACCAATGTAATGAAGTGTTATCACCCAAGGTTATGGTGTCATAGCTGTTATGGTTCTCAATGGCAAGAGAACATAGCCCAGCAAACATAAGAACTAGCTCTTGGAAGGATGGAAACTAAACTGACCATGAACTAAACCTGCCGCACAACTAACAGTAGCCGGGTAGCGTAGCCTGCGTTTTATCCCTAGACGCCCAGCGCCGGCCGGAGGACTAACTAATCCTGGCAGAGGAAAATATAGTCCTGGCTCACCTCTAGAGAAATTTCCCCGAAAGGCAGACAGAGTCCCCCACAAATATTGGCGGTGATTTTAGATGAAATGACAAACGTAGTATGAAAATAGGTTTAGCAAAATTGAGGTCCGCTTACTAGATAGCAGGAAGACAGAAAGGGCACTTTCATGGTCAGCTGAAAACCCTATCAAAACACCATCCTGAAATTACTTTAAGACTCTAGTATTAACTCATAACATCAGAGTGGCAATTTCAGATCACAAGAGCTTTCCAGACACAGAAACGAAACTACAGCTGTGAACTGGAACAAAATGCAAAAACAAACAAGGACTAAAGTCCAACTTAGCTGGGAGTTGTCTAGCAGCAGGAACATGCACAGAAAGGCTTCTGATTACAATGTTGACCGGCATGGAAGTGACAGAGGAGCAAGTCTAAATAGCGACTCCCACATCCTGATGGAAACAGGTGAACAGAGAGGATGATGCACACCAGTTCAATTCCACCAGTGGCCACCGGGGGAGCCCAAAATCCAATTTCACAACAGTACCCCCCCCTCAAGGAGGGGGCACCGAACCCTCACCAGAACCACCAGGGCGATCAGGATGAGCCCTATGAAAGGCACGGACCAAATCGGAGGCATGAACATCAGAGGCAGTCACCCAAGAATTATCCTCCTGACCGTATCCCTTCCATTTGACCAGATACTGGAGTTTCCGTCTGGAAACACGGGAGTCCAAGATTTTTTCCACAACGTACTCCAACTCGCCCTCAACCAACACCGGAGCAGGAGGCTCAACGGAAGGCACAACCGGTACCTCATACCTGCGCAATAATGACCGATGAAAAACATTATGAATAGAAAAAGATGCAGGGAGGTCCAAACGGAAGGACACAGGGTTAAGAATCTCCAATATCTTGTACGGGCCGATGAACCGAGGCTTAAACTTGGGAGAAGAAACCCTCATAGGGACAAAACGAGAAGACAACCACACCAAGTCCCCAACACAAAGCCGAGGACCAACCCGACGCCGGCGGTTGGCAAAAAGCTGAGTCTTCTCCTGGGACAACTTCAAATTGTCCACTACCTGCCCCCAAATCTGATGCAACCTCTCCACCACAGCATCCACTCCAGGACAATCCGAAGATTCCACCTGACCAGAAGAAAATCGAGGATGAAACCCCGAATTACAGAAAAAGGGAGACACCAAGGTGGCAGAGCTGGCCCGATTATTGAGGGCAAACTCCGCTAAAGGCAAAAAAGCAACCCAATCATCCTGATCTGCAGACACAAAACACCTCAAATATGTCTCCAAGGTCTGATTCGTCCGCTCGGTCTGGCCATTAGTCTGAGGATGGAAAGCAGACGAGAAAGACAAATCTATGCCCATCCTAGCACAGAATGCTCGCCAAAATCTAGACACGAATTGGGTACCTCTGTCAGAAACGATATTCTCCGGAATACCATGCAAACGGACCACATTTTGAAAAAACAGAGGAACCAACTCGGAAGAAGAAGGCAACTTAGGCAGGGGAACCAAATGGACCATCTTAGAGAAACGATCACACACCACCCAGATGACAGACATCTTCTGAGAAACAGGAAGATCCGAAATAAAATCCATCGAGATGTGCGTCCAGGGCCTCTTCGGGATAGGCAAGGGCAACAACAATCCACTAGCCCGAGAACAACAAGGCTTGGCCCGAGCACAAACGTCACAAGACTGCACGAAGCCTCGCACATCTCGAGACAGGGAAGGCCACCAGAAGGACCTTGCCACCAAATCCCTGGTACCAAAGATTCCAGGATGACCTGCCAACGCAGAAGAATGAACTTCAGAAATGACTTTACTGGTCCAATCATCAGGAACAAACAGTCTACCAGGTGGGCAACGATCAGGTCTATCCGCCTGAAACTCCTGCAAGGCCCGCCGCAGGTCTGGAGAAACGGCAGACAATATCACTCCATCCTTAAGGATACCTGTAGGTTCAGAATTACCAGGGGAGTCAGGCTCAAAACTCCTAGAAAGGGCATCCGCCTTAACATTCTTAGAACCCGGCAGGTAGGACACCACAAAATTAAACCGAGAGAAAAACAACGACCAGCGCGCCTGTCTAGGATTCAGGCGTCTGGCGGACTCAAGATAAATTAGATTTTTGTGGTCAGTCAATACCACCACCTGATGTCTAGCCCCCTCAAGCCAATGACGCCACTCCTCAAAAGCCCACTTCATGGCCAAAAGCTCCCGATTCCCAACATCATAATTTCGCTCGGCGGGCGAAAATTTACGCGAGAAAAAAGCACAAGGTCTCATCACGGAGCAATCGGAACTTCTCTGCGACAAAACCGCCCCAGCTCCGATTTCAGAAGCGTCGACCTCAACCTGAAAAGGAAGAGCAACATCAGGCTGACGCAACACAGGGGCGGAAGAAAAGCGGCGCTTAAGCTCCCGAAAGGCCTCCACAGCAGCAGGGGACCAATCAGCAACATCAGTACCCTTCTTAGTCAAATCAGTCAATGGTTTAACAACATCAGAAAAACCAGCAATAAATCGACGATAAAAGTTAGCAAAGCCCAAAAATTTCTGAAGACTCTTAAGAGAAGAGGGTTGCGTCCAATCACAAATAGCCTGAACCTTGACAGGATCCATCTCGATGGAAGAGGGGGAAAAAATATATCCCAAAAAGGAAATCTTTTGAACCCCCAAAACGCACTTAGAACCCTTCACACACAAGGAATTAGACCGCAAAACCTGAAAAACCCTCCTGACCTGCTGGACATGAGAGTCCCAGTCATCCGAAAAAATCAAAATATCATCCAGATACACAATCATAAATTTATCCAAATAATCACGGAAAATGTCATGCATAAAGGACTGAAAGACTGAAGGGGCATTTGAAAGACCAAAAGGCATCACCAAATACTCAAAGTGGCCCTCGGGCGTATTAAATGCGGTTTTCCACTCATCCCCCTGCTTAATTCGCACCAAATTATACGCCCCACGGAGATCTATCTTAGAGAACCACTTGGCCCCCTTTATGCGAGCAAACAAATCAGTCAGCAGTGGCAACGGATATTGATATTTAACCGTGATTTTATTCAAAAGCCGATAATCAATGCACGGCCTCGAGCCATCTTTCTTAGCCACAAAGAAAAAACCGGCTCCTAAGGGAGATGACGAAGGACGAATATGTCCCTTTTCCAAGGACTCCTTTATATATTCTCGCATAGCAGCATGTTCAGGCACAGACAGATTAAATAAACGACCCTTAGGGTATTTACTACCCGGAATCAAATCTATGGCACAATCGCACTCCCGGTGCCGAGGTAATGAACCAAGCTTAGGTTCTTCAAAAACGTCACGATATTCAGTCAAGAATTCAGGAATCTCAGAGGGAATAGATGATGAAATGGAAACCACAGGTACGTCCCCATGCGTCCCCTTACATCCCCAGCTTAACACAGACATAGCTTTCCAGTCAAGGACTGGGTTATGAGATTGCAGCCATGGCAATCCAAGCACCAACACATCATGTAGGTTATACAGCACAAGAAAGCGAATAATCTCCTGGTGATCCGGATTAATCCGCATAGTTACTTGTGTCCAGTATTGTGGTTTATTGCTAGCCAATGGGGTGGAGTCAATCCCCTTCAGGGGTATAGGAGTTTCAAGAGGCTCCAAATCATACCCACAGCGTTTGGCAAAGGACCAATCCATAAGACTCAAAGCGGCGCCAGAGTCGACATAGGCATCCGCGGTAATAGATGATAAAGAACAAATCAGGGTCACAGATAGAATAAACTTAGACTGTAAAGTGCCAATTGAAACAGACTTATCAAGCTGCTTAGTACGCTTAGAGCATGCTGATATAACATGAGTTGAATCACCGCAATAGAAGCACAACCCATTTTTTCGTCTAAAATTCTGCCGTTCACTTCTGGACAGAATTCTATCACACTGCATATTCTCTGGCGTCTTCTCAGTAGACACCGCCAAATGGTGCACAGGTTTGCGCTCCCGCAGACGCCTATCGATCTGGATAGCCATTGTCATGGACTCATTCAGACCCGCAGGCACAGGGAACCCCACCATAACATCCTTAATGGCATCAGAGAGACCCTCTCTGAAATTCGCCGCCAGGGCGCACTCATTCCACTGAGTAAGCACAGCCCATTTACGGAATTTCTGGCAGTATATTTCAGCTTCGTCTTGCCCCTGAGATAGGGACATCAAGGCCTTTTCCGCCTGAAGTTCTAACTGAGGTTCCTCATAAAGCAACCCCAAGGCCAGAAAAAACGCATCCACATTGAGCAACGCAGGATCCCCTGGAGCCAATGCAAAAGCCCAATCCTGAGGGTCGCCCCGGAGCAAGGAAATCACAATCCTGACCTGCTGAGCAGGATCTCCAGCAGAGCGAGATTTCAGGGACAAAAACAACTTGCAATTATTTTTGAAATTTTGAAAGCAAGATCTATTCCCCGAGAAAAATTCAGGCAAAGGAATTCTAGGTTCAGATATAGGAACATGAACAACAAAATCTTGTAAATTTTGAACTTTCATGGTGAGATTATTCAAACCTGCAGCTAAACTCTGAATATCCATTTTAAACAGGTGAACACAGAGCCATTCCAGGATTAGAAGGAGAGAGAGAGAGAAAGGCTGCAATATAGGCAGACTTGCAAGGATTCAATTACAAGCACACTCAGAACTGAAGGGAAAAAAAAAAAAATCTTCAGCAGACTTCTCTTTACTCTCCTTTCTCTGTCAATTAATTTAACCCTTTGTGGCCGGTCAAACTGTTATGGTTCTCAATGGCAAGAGAACATAGCCCAGCAAACATAAGAACTAGCTCTTGGAAGGATGGAAACTAAACTGACCATGAACTAAACCTGCCGCACAACTAACAGTAGCCGGGTAGCGTAGCCTGCGTTTTATCCCTAGACGCCCAGCGCCGGCCGGAGGACTAACTAATCCTGGCAGAGGAAAATATAGTCCTGGCTCACCTCTAGAGAAATTTCCCCGAAAGGCAGACAGAGGCCCCCACAAATATTGGCGGTGATTTTAGATGAAATGACAAACGTAGTATGAAAATAGGTTTAGCAAAATTGAGGTCCGCTTACTAGATAGCAGGAAGACAGAAAGGGCACTTTCATGGTCAGCTGAAAACCCTATCAAAACACCATCCTGAAATTACTTTAAGACTCTAGTATTAACTCATAACATCAGAGTGGCAATTTCAGATCACAAGAGCTTTCCAGACACAGAAACGAAACTACAGCTGTGAACTGGAACAAAATGCAAAAACAAACAAGGACTAAAGTCCAACTTAGCTGGGAGTTGTCTAGCAGCAGGAACATGCACAGAAAGGCTTCTGATTACAATGTTGACCGGCATGGAAGTGACAGAGGAGCAAGTCTAAATAGCGACTCCCACATCCTGATGGAAACAGGTGAACAGAGAGGATGATGCACACCAGTTCAATTCCACCAGTGGCCACCGGGGGAGCCCAAAATCCAATTTCACAACACATAGCTCTTCTTAAAGGGATTTTGATCTAAGATTCCCATTCCCAAGGATATCAGTTTACATCATCGGGGAAAGCTGAAGGCTTTGACTCCTTCAGAGTGGGAGGCAGTTATTAAGTTTCTGTCTTACTATGGCTAATTAATGGGATCTGTAAAAAGCACAAAGTCCTATTACATTCTGTACACCAGAGATATCTGCTAACAAAATACTCATTTGATCGTTTTACTCCTCCCCAACCCCCATACATAATACTTTTGAACATTAACGTTGGTAAGAAAGGGACCTCTAACCCCTGCCCCAAATCCACCTAAAACTGGAGGAGAATGCCAATGTTTGGGCAGAGTTTACTTAAACACTGCCCTTTTTTGACCTGGGATTTACCTGAATTTGATAGAATTGTTCAGCACAATTTTGGCAAATTTGTGATTATTGGAAGCTCTATATATACATGTCCGCTCAGCCCCTAAAGAGCAAAAGGATTGGTCTTGTCAGGACAAAGCAAATATCTTAGACAAACAATGGGCAGCATGGTGGCTCAGTGATTAGCACTGTTTCTTTGCAACTCTGGGGTCTTGGGTTCAAATCCCACCAAGGGTGACATATATAAAGAGTTTGTATATTCTCCAAGTGTTTGTGTGGATTTCCTCTGGGTTCTCCAGTTTCCTCCAACACCCCAAAGACCTACTGATAGGGAATCTAGATTATGAGCCCCAATGGGGACCGTGGCAATAATGTGTGCAAAGCCCAAGTTACTGGTCCTGTTTTATGGCTATCGTTAGTCTGTCTACCATAAAATCGAACGAAAACAGCAAAAAAGTTCCTTAATAAACGAATGCCGTCATCTTAAGTTGATTTTGTCCAATATCTAGGGGCATCCCAGGGCAGCTCGCCCCATCACACAGAGATACATTATCGTTACCTACTCAAAGCAGCTTTTGTGCTTCCTATCAAAGCCAACATCATCATCAACACTGAGCGCCATTCTCATAGCTCTGAGTAATAAAGTCATCCTCTCCATCAGCTCTTAGTGCTGCAATCAGCAAAATTCTGACAACTTCGGATTGTGACTTATTCCTATCTAGTCTAATAACAGTACTACATTGTGCTGTTGGTGTTGAAATATAAGTGGAAAACTATGGGCCCCCATATTCTATAGAACCCCCCCACCCACAATAGTTATGACTCTGAAGAGCAAACATGGGGAGATTTTTTGAACGTTTGAAGGAGTAGCATGTCAACTTTTAAACCTTTCATGACATCCGCCGTATATGTACGGCGTATGTTGGAAGCGGGTGTGTGAGGACCTCCTGACTCAGATATTAGGAGACACGGAAGGATTTTATAGATGGTTCTCAACATGTCCGATCCATCTGTTTAATTAAGTTTGCTTACTGCTATCTTCTCAAAACACATGCCAAAATAAAGGGGCATGTGTATAAAGGGTTGGAATAAATAGCGGTTGGCCGACGTCTGACATGTATGGCCGACTTTAGGTTGGAGTAGGTGAGCTGTATTCAGAAAGGGGCACTAGGACTCATGTAATAATTGGTCATGTCACCTCCTCCAGAGAGTGGGTCCAAAACGGGGATCCTGCATCAAATCTACCTAAAAAGCTCAAACGACCAAGTTGCCTATATCTAATGAAAGCAGGGATAATTCGAGAAGAATATACATTTTTCCCACTCATCATAAAAAGGAGTGTAAAACAACAGCGAATGAGACAAACCATGTGGCCGCTATTAAAACAGGGAAGCCACCTCTAAATTGTTGAAACCCTAAGATTAAAATCTTCTCGCTAAGAAAAAGCCTAATTTTAACCTCCTCTTTTTGGTCCCTTTGAAGATCCAAGATCCATTTGAGATCAACCTCCACAAACTCAACTGGCTCTACCAAATGTTGGATCATTTCTACAGTCATGTCCAAGCCATGTCTTGGTGAAAAAATGATCACTTTATCCAGATCCGATCTTGCTATTAGCACCAGTTACAGTATGTATTCGGCTTCTAGACGTTCGCATAACTGATCCAACATATCTCCTGGGTAAAAAACAACGGAAAAAGAAATCAAAGGATTGGAGCATTGTCTTAAACGATGACGGACCAGGGATGACGGAGCCGTCCTTCGAGAAAGGATGTATTATGTCTACAGTGGTTTCGGTCTTCCACCAGTGCTCTACTATTCCCATATTCCCTGCTAATGTTCTTGGGAAATTGATGTCATATTCCCAGGTCCGCGGTCATGTTCTCCGAGTTTTCATGCTTGTGGGCCTTATATTATGGCTTCCAAAACCTATGGAGAAGCAGAAGTAGATACGATACGATACACTTTATTGATCCCAGGGGAGATAGTCCAACGTTTGCCTCAATAATGGTCATGGTCCACATATTGGAGTATGCTCGGAAAGTGTGTGATGGTCTCAAGAAAGACCTCGGTGGGAGCTGATAGGAACAGCTGCTCGTTATCAATCCTTTACGAGATTTGTACAGTAACTTGTGATGTACATTGGAAGTGTGGCAGAGAAATCAAGATTTAGTGTCTGCTACAGGAGATCACCGCCATAATGACTTGTCTTGTTGGAGTATAGAAAACATTTTTGATCATAGTGGAAAGGCTAAAAAAAAGGTAATTAAAAAAAATTATGTACTGATACTTTTTGGACTGAAAGTGGCTGAGCAATCTGCTGATCTATAATGTCCCTTTAAGGGCATTTGGGCAGGGGTATAGTTTTTAGGAAACAATCCCTTTATGTTACACAAGTGAATATGTGAGTTAGGTTCAGAGGTGAAGCCTGAAGATGCTCGTGCCCAATGAAAAATCTGTAGCAGCCCTCCAACATAGAATAGTATGGTACCATGCGCTTTACGTACATATATTAGAATGTTCTCTGTCCCCTAGAAGTAATATTTTACTTTTACTGTCTTTTCTTTCTTAATTTTTGGTTTTATCATTGCAAAGGAGGAGCAGGTGAGCTGTGACATCACCTATTGTGAATGGTGGATCCTGTGTTATCTACTGTATATAGAGGTGTTATCAGTCATTGTACAGGAGGAGGAGGTGAGCTGTGACATCACCTATTGTGAATGGTGGATCCTGTCTTATCTACTGTATATAGAGGTGTTATCAGTCATTGTACAGGAGGAGGAGGTGAGCTGTGACATCACCTATTGTGAATGGTGGATCCTGTCTTATCTACTGTATATAGAGGTGTTATCAGTCATTGTACAGGAGGAGGAGGTGAGCTGTGTAATCACCTATTGTGAATGGTGGATTCTATGTTATCTACTGTATATAGAGGTGTTATCAGTCATTGTACAGGAGGAGGAGGTGAGCTGTGACATCACCTATTGTGAATGGTGGATCCTGTGTTATCTACTGTATATAGAGGGGTTATCAGTCATTGTACAGGAGGAGGTGGAGGTGAGCTGTGACATCACCTATTGTGAATGGTGCTTCCTGTGTTATGTACTGTGTATAGAGGTGTTATCAGTCATTGTACAGGAGGAGGTGAGCTGTGACATCACCTATTGTGAATGGTGCTTCCTGTGTTATGTACTGTATATAGAGGTGTTATCAGTCATTGTACAGGAGGAGGAGGTGAGCTGCGACATCACCTATTGTGAATGGTGGATCCGATGTTATCTGTTGTATATATAAAGGTGTTATCAGTCATTGTATGAAAGGGGAAGAGGTGAGCTTTGATATCACCTATTGTGATTGGTGGATCCTGTGTAGTTGCAACTTCCAAACGAGCCTTGGTATAGCCTCCTCTTAGAGCCTTGTATTCGTCCATGTTCTGTCTTTTTGATAGATACATTTAAATAAAAATGTACCGAGTTTGTAAACACTTTTGATTGAAGAGGTTGTCTGATCTGGGACATTTTGAATATATCCACAAAATATGCTGTAAATGTCCATAAGATTGAGGTTCTAGTGCCGCATCTCGCATCTGTATCAAGGACGAGGCCTCATTGCACATTGCTGAGAAGAGAGAGATGACGGCACGTTCGCAGTTCTCTCCGTTCATTTCCATAGGCGATCCCAAAATTGCCAAGCACGCTTGCACTCCCAATTTTCAAAAATGGACATACAAATGCCTGGAGAGAGCTACACATGCATGGCCACCTCTTCATGCCTTCCATCCATTTTCAGCATGGAAGCAGGTGCCAACGCTCAGGACAAATGCAGTTCCCAGTTTGTTTATACAGTTGATAAGCAGATTTATGTGTCTCCATGGCAACAGACTACAAACAATCTCAGTGTAGTCTGGCCCTGCAGGACCCCTCTAGATTATTATTATTCTTTATTATTATAGCACCATTTATTCCATGGCGCTTTACATGTGATGATTTGTTTAGAGCTTTTAACCATATAAATACATAGTTTTGCACAAGAGCTGCGTACAAAAAAATATATTTCTAAAAAAAAAAAATAATATTCCAGATGTAGATTTTTTTTTAAATTATTTTTGATGTATTGGAAAAAGGCAAAGAATTGTTGCACAGCTCCCCATTCCCCACATAAGAGCACATGGATGTGGGAATCTCACTTTCTCGCCTTTTTGCCGTTGGACAATATGGAATTATTATTATCCTCCACATTATAGAATGAATATCTTGGTACCTGCAGCTTATCGGAACTTCACTTTTTCTTTATTAATTGCTTTTTTTTCATTTTACGAGTATCACAGTCAATGACTTGTCTTGAGCAGCTAATTAGTGCGATTACTCCACCGCTGCGTTAGCCTCTGAACAAAGGTTTCTGTCCTGGTTTATCAAAAGGATCAGACACTTCGGGAATGCGGCGACCTGACAGGTCTTAAATAACAAGACAATCTCTTACCTCGGAAAATCGGCTTTGGAGTCCGACCGATTCATTGTTTGATCTTACCTTCAAACAGAGCGCGCACCCCCTTCTCCTTCAGCGCGTTATGGGAAGTCAGTGAGCAACACAGAGGTTAAGGTTCGCCGCGGAACCGCAAGGGTAACGGGCAACGGGCAGCGCGCGAAGATGTGTTTGGCGCAGTCTCTTACATATCCAGATATTTCAGACTCGTTCTCTGCTTCTAATTAGCAGCGAATGTGACGATGGATGTGGAATTGTTTGGGAAATATCAGGATCCGACTTTGCGGTGAGAAGTCTGACACTGTGTTAGCAAAACTGTTAAGGATCTCGGAGGTTTTTCTAAATATACTATGGTAAGAACATCAGCAGGAAGTCAAGAAGAGGTGTACTGACTTCCTGCCAAAACCATCTGTGCAGAGATGATCTTATTTGCGTCTCATGTTAAAGGGACTCTGACCGGTCTGTTCAAACCAAGCACAAGCGCTCAGTGCAACTTGGCGTGGCCAAACATTTAAGTACAGGAGCTTGGGGCGCCATGGCGTGGCCAAAAGTGTAAGTATAGGCGCTCGGTGCACCATGGCATGGCCAAAAGTGTAAGTATAGGCGCTCGGTGCACCATGGCATGGCCAAAAGTGTAAGTATAGGCGCTCGGTGCACCATGGCATGGCCAAAAGTGTAAGTATAGGCGCTCGGTGCACCATGGCATGGCCAAAAGTGTAAGTATAGGCGCTCGGTGCACCATGGCGTGGCCAAAAGTGTAAGTATAGGCGCTCGGTGCACCATGGCGTGGCCAAAACTGTAAGTACAGCTGCTTGATGCACCATCGTGTGGCCAGAAGTGTAGGTGCATGCACTTGTTGCACAAGGCATGTTGAAACCTTTAAGTACAGGTGCTCGGTGCACCATGGCATGGCCAAATCTTTAAGTACAGGAGCTTGGGGCGCCATGGCATATCCAAAAGTGTAAGTACAGACTCTCTTCTCACCATGGTGTGGCCAAAACTGTAAGTACAGCTGCTCTATGCACCATGGCGTGGCCAAAAGTGTAAGTACAGGCACTCATTGCAGCATGTTGTGGCCAAAAGTGTAAGTACAGCTGCTTGATGCACCATGGTGTGGCCAAAAGTGTAGGTGCATGCACTTTTTGCTCCAATGCATGTTGAAACCTTTAAGTACAGGGGTTTGGGTCACCATGGCATGGCCAAATGTGTAAGTACAGGTTCTTGGCGCACCATGGCATAGCCAAACCTTTAAGTACTGGAGCTTGGGGCGCCATGTTATATCCAAAAGTGTAAGTACAGACGCTCATTGCACCATGGCATGGCCAAAAGTTTAAGTACAGTCACTCGGGACTCCATGGTGTGGCCAAACATTTAAGTGCACCTTCTGACCTGCTTGTTTCCTCTCCCTTCTTCCCCTTTTCAGGTTCCAGCCCTGGTGTACTCCTGCAGCCCTTTGATGCAGAGTTGTGACCAATCTCCCGAGTGTGCAAGGATCTGCAGTGGAGCTCCACATGGAGGTGGCTGCAGATCCCTGCACAGTCAGGAGGGTTAGAAATGAGAAGTGGCTGCCTCCCTATCACAGGATTGAAGGGGTCTCAGAGCGCCATTGTGGTTTCACTATACAATGTTAAAGGGTTGACTAGCAAGTAAAAAATATTTTTACAAAATGAACCTCCTGATTCCCTGATGGTCTCTTCTTCCTAGTGCAGTGATGACATCCAAACACAGAGACCGCTGCAGCCAATTACTGCTTGATAATCTTTTGTCCTATTTCTGCTGACAGGGCAGAGTGGGGAGGCTCCTGCTGCAGCCAGTTGACGTACAGGCAGACAGGGCAGAGGGGAGAGGCTCCTGCTGCAGCCAGTTGACGTACAGGCAGAGAGAGCAGAGGAAGGAGGCTCCTGCTGCAGCCAGTTGACGTACAGGCAGACAGGGCAGAGGGGAGAGGCTCCTGCTGCAGCCAGTTGACGTACAGGCAGAGAGAGCAGAGGAAGGAGGCTCCTGCGGCAGCCAGTTGACATACAAGCAGACAGAGCAGAGGGAGGAGGCTCCTGCTGCAGCCAGTTAATGCACTTAATGTACAGACAGACAGGGGAGAGGGGGGAGGCTTCTGCTGCAGCCAGTTGACATACAAGCAGACAGAGCAGAGGGGGAAGGCTCCTACTGCAGCCAGTTAACGTTCAGGCAGACAGGGGAGAGGGGAGAGTCTCCTGCTGCAGTCAGTTGTAGTTCAGGTAGACAGGGAAGAGGGGGGAGGCGTCTGCTGCAGCCAGTTAATGTACAGGCAGACAGGGGAGAGGGAAGAGGCTCTTGCTGCAGCCAGTTGATGTACAAGCAGACACAGCAGAGGGGGGAGGCTCCTGCTGCTGCCAGTTAACGTTCAGGCAGACCGGGCAGAGGGGGGAGGCCCCTGCTGCAGTCAGTTGACTTACAGGCAGACAGGGCATAGGAGGGAGACGTCTGCTGCAGCCAGTTGACTTACAGGCAGACAGGGAATTGGGGGAGGCATCTGCTGCAGCCAGTTGATGTACAAGCAGACAGAGCAGAGGGGGGAGGCTCCCCTGCTGCAGCTAGTTAATGTACAGGCAGACAGGGGAGAGGGGGGAGGCATCTGCTGCAGCCAGTTAACCTACAAGCAGACAGAGCAGAGAGGGGAGGCATCTGCTGCAGCCAGTTGACTTACAAGCTTGACAGAGCAGAAGGGGGAGTCTCCTGCTGCAGCCAGTTAATGTACAGGCAGACAGGGGAGAGGGGGCAGGGATCTGCTGCAGCCAGTTAATGTACAGGCAGAGGGGGGAGGCTCCTGCTGCAGCCTGTTGACATACAAGCAGACAGAGCAGAGGGGGGAGGCTCCTGCTGCAGCCAGTTAACCTACGGGCAGACAGGGCAGAGGGGGGAGGCTCCTGCTGCAGCCAGTTGACATACAGGCAGGCACAGAATGGTGAGGAGTAAAAGAGGGAACATGGCTGAGCTACTGAGACACACAAAGAACATTTCTGCATATTATTTCTCAGTTTAAATTGTAGTTTCAGAAAAAAAGAATCAATGAAAAAGTGGAAATTAAGAGGGGGAATGCTGGGATTTTTTTGTGCATTTGTTTCTATGTTTAGTGTTTCCTTCAAGTGTTATTTTCTTTGGACAGCCAATTACGTTAAAGGAATCTTGTAAAAATAAGCTTATTGCATAGTGTCCTGCAGATGGGACCCTAGAAATCAGCTGCATTAATTTTCCTGCAGTGCCACCACTGGGGAAATGAGGTATTACATAATGCATGAACAGGTCTGGTCCTACAGATAGAGACCCTCTTTGTAACTAATTAACGGAGGGATTATAATATTTTTTGTAGCAGGGTCTGAGTCAGTGTATCTTTTATAATGACTATGTTGCATGTATTGCATTTCATCATTTTCACCTTTTCTTGGCCAAAACTGTTGCCGATGGTTCAGTTTGTGAATGGTTTGGATGTGTCTGGAGCAGACCCCCGTCCCCCCATGCTTTGTGCATAGCGATAATGTTCCCAACTAATTAGGAGTCTATCTCTTTGGCTTTTTTCACAGCAGTTCAGCAGAGCATCCAGGAGCGTCCAAGCCTCCACTAAGCTCCTCCAATATGACATCACGGATTTTGCTACGCCAGCAGCTCATGCGTGAGCAGATGCAGGAGCAGGAGCGTCGTGAACAGCAACACAAGCAGCAGGCAGCTCAGTTCATGCAGCAGCGAGTAGCAGCCAGCCACACATCGGCCATCAACGTCAGCGTGTCCACCAGCCTGCCAGCCGCTGCCCAGGTACCAATGGAAGTTCTCAAGGTACGTGTCTTCCTTTCTCACTTTTCTCCGGAAAATCTAATTAACCTCCCACACCTTAGATATTATTTACCTGTCACCCGCGATCTTGCGCTCAGTAACTAAAGGATGGATTCTCAAATAATTAATTGGCAAGTCAGCTTTGCTACATCGGTCCATTGTTTCTTAAAGCTTTTGGGAAGTTTTGACGTTACTTTTAATGTTCTTTGCAAATCGTCAGCACATCGTTTTTATAATCTATATGTAGCAGTGCTGAATTGGTTAACTGCATCATTGTTGCAGCGTCGGATTGATCAGATGTAGCAGAGCTGATAGGATTGGCAAAACTGAACTTATCCTATGCAGCAGGGCTGAGTTTGTTCGACAGAGGTTGTCGTTGATGGAGCAGTGTTGAGTTTATCGGATGTCGTTGGGTTGAGTTTATCGGATGTCTTTGGGTTCAGTTTATCGGATGTCGTTGGGTTGAGTTTATCGGATGTTGTTAAGTTTATCGGATGTCGTTGGGTTGAGTTTATCGGATGTTATTAAGTTTATCGGATGTCGTTGGGTTGAGTTTATGGGATGTTGTTGAGTTTATTGGATGTCGTTGGGTTGAGTTGATCAGATGTTGTTGAGTTTATCGGATGTCGTTGGGTTGAGTTTATCGGATGTCGTTGGGTTGAGTTTATCGGATGTCGTTCGGTTGAGTTTATCGGATGTCGCTGGGTTGAGTTTATCGGATGTCGCTGGGTTGAGTTTATCGGATGTCGTTGGGTTGAGTTTATCGGATGTCGCTGGGTTGAGTTTATCGGATGTCGTTGGGTTGAGTTTATCGGATGTCGTTGGGTTGAGTTTATCGGATGTCGTTGGGTTGAGTTTATCGGATGTCGTTGGGTTGAGTTTATCGGATGTCGTTGGCTTGCGTTTATCGGATGTCGTTGGCTTGCGTTTATCGGATGTCCTTGGCTTTTGTTTATCGGATGTCGTTGGGTTGAGTTTATCGGATGTCGTTGGCTTGCGTTTATCGGATGTCGTTGGGTTGAGTTTATCGGATGTCGTTGGGTTGAGTTTATCGGATGTCGCTGGGTTGAGTTTATCGGATGTCGCTGGGTTGAGTTTATCGGATTTTGTTGGGTTGAGTTTATCGGATGTTGTTGGGTTGAGTTTATCGGATGTCGTTGGCTTGCGTTTATCGGATGTCCTTGGCTTTTGTTTATCGGATGTCGTTGGGTTGAGTTTATCGGATGTCGTTGGCTTGCGTTTATCGGATGTCGTTGGGTTGAGTTTATCGGATGTCGTTGGGTTGAGTTTATCGGATGTCGCTGGGTTGAGTTTATCGGATGTCGCTGGGTTGAGTTTATCGGATGTTGTTGGGTTGAGTTTATCGGATGTTGTTGGGTTGAGTTTATCGGATGTCGTTGGCTTGCGTTTATCGGATGTCCTTGGCTTTTGTTTATCGGATGTCGTTGGGTTGAGTTTATCGGATGTTGTTGGGTTGAGTTTATCGGATGTCGTTGGGTTGAGTTTATTTGATGTAGCAGAGAAGAGTTTGTCATGTAATCAGGCTCAAGGTGATATCACAAGGCGTTAGGTGGTTTAGTGCTGGATACGTGTTGTCAGAGGCTGCTGATGTCAACGGGATCCATACCGTTCGTGTGGGGGCTGATGCATGGCAGGTAGGTTGGATTTAACCCATCCAATACTGTTTAATCTGACCATAGGTAGCCCCAAAGGAGGTTTGAGAACCAATCGTATCAATCCCAGCCATGGGCTGCTCTTACATAGGACTGCCCCGAAAAGTGAAATGACGAGTTCGGCTCTCCTACATCTGTAACTTGCTTTTATTCCTGCCTCTTATAGCATCAGCGTCTGTGCACGAAAATAACGTAACCACCTGCAGGGAGGATGACACTTTTACCACGGGAGTCATGCGAAGTGTAAAACAGATCATTGTGGCCCCTGTCTTGTTAAAAAGCCGCGATTTAGAGGATTAGTAATGTCGGTGGGAGTGATTTACCTTACATGGCTGAAATCAGTGAAATGAGGGACGGTTCAGGGCACGTTTATGGAGTAGGTGGCATTCTAGTCTGATAAGAACCACAAATCCCAGCGGACACTGTCAAACGCATTTGGCTTATTGAATGACAGTACGGGTCTATTCACACCTGTCCACGGTCTGCACCTTAGGAATGTCTGATAGAAGAATTACAGCCACACACATGGCGTAGTCTATCAGTTTTCCATGCATTTTAGTGCTGTGACACCCTTTAAATGGTCTCTGTCATTTCAACCAACTTTGCGTAAATCAATAGTACAAGCTGAAATACGAAAATCTAATATATAAAGCTGAATGTGTGTGTATGTATGTATGTGTGTATGTCCGGGAATTGCATCTGCACCGTCGCAGCTACAGCCACAACATTTTGCACAGTCACACGTCTGGACCCCGAGAGCGTCATAGGCTATGTTGTGAGGCGAAATTTTAACCCCGCGCTTTCCAATTCACCAAACAATTTTGCCCCTATCTACATAATGGGGAAAAAATGAAAGGAAAAGTGTTGGAGGCGTCGCAGCTACAGGCACAAAATTTTGCACAGTCACACGTCTGGACCCTGAGAGCGTCAAAGCTATGTTGTGAGGTGAAATTTTAACCCCGCGCTTTCCAATTCACCAAACAATTTTGCCCCTATCTACATAATGGGGAAAAAGTGAAGGGAAAAGTGTTGGAGGCAAATTGACAGCTGCCAGATGTGAACAATGGGGACTTAAAGAATGACAGCGATGGCGCCAAAGAGTATATACTGTACAGCTGCTAAGGTGGGGCCCCGACATGGGATAATCACCACACCACCACGGGGATATGAACACACACACAAAATGCGCCACACACTACCACGTGCTTGAACACATATACCACCCTCAGCGCACATTTCACTACACATACACCAACCTCGCCACATAAAAGTCAAAACACAAAAGTCGCCGCTCAAGACTCGCCACGCGCAAAACTCGCCACATGCAAAACTCTTCACATGCAAAACTAGGTTCACGTAAAACTCGCCACACGTGCAAAACTCACCTCATGGAAAACTCGCCACACGCAAAACTTGCACACGCGGAAAAATTTCCACATGCACAAAAGTTGCTACACATGCAAAAGTTGCCTCACAGTAAACTTGCACACACTCAAAACGCACCACACATAAAACTCGCCACGCGCAAAACTTGCTGCACACAACTTGCTACACTAACCTGTCACATGCAACTCGACACACAAAAAGTTGCTACACGCATGTCGCCACACAAAACTCATCTCACAAAAGTCGCTACATGCATGTCGCCACACGCAACTCAACACACACAACTTGACACATGAAACTCGCCCTAAAACACACACAAGTCTGGTATTGTCCTTCAAAAATAAAAATCTGATTAATAAGCAGACAAACTACAAGAGCAACAAATGTACCATATAGGAATCCGGCAGCTGTCAGTCACATGACCAGTCTATTATGTGTATGTGTGAGCTAATATATACTGCCAGGGGGTGGGCTTACTGTTGGCTGGGGATTTATCAGGCTGCCAATTTAGCTTACAAATACTGAGGTAAAAATACTGAGCAAATAACGTGTGAACGAGGTCTAATACAGGAGGAGATGACATACAGATATATACTATATACAGGAGGTGACACACAGGTATATACTATTTACAGGGGAGATGACACACAGGTATATACTATATACAGGAGGAGATGACACACAGGTATATACTATATACAGGAGGAGATGACATACAGATATATACTATATACAGGAGGTGACACACAGGTATATACTATTTACAGGGGAGATGACACACAGGTATATGCTATGTATAGGAGGAGATGACACACAGATATATACTATATACAGGAGGAGATGACACACAGGTATATACTATATAGAGGAGGAGATGACATACAGGTACATACTACATACAGGAGATGACATACAGGTATATACTATATACAGAAGGAGATGACACACAGGTATATACTATATACAGGAGCAGATTACCTACAGGTATATAGTATATACAGGAGGAGATGACACACAGGTATATACTATTTACAGGGGAGATGACACACAGGTATATACTATATACAGGAGGAGATGACACACAGATATATACTATATACAGGATATGACACACACATATATACTATATACAGGGGAGATGACACACAGGTATATACTATAAACTGGAGGAGATGACACACACATATATACTATATACAGGGGAGATGACACACAGGTATATACTATATACAGGAGGAGATGACATACAGGTATATACTATAAACAGGAGGAGATGACATACAGGTACATACTATATAGAGGGGAGATGACACACAGGTATATACAGGGGAGATGACACACAGGTATATACTATATACAGGAGCAGATGACTCACAGGTATATACTATATACAGGAGGAGATGACTTACAGGTATATACTATATACAGGAGGAGATGACATACAGGTATATACTATATACAGGAGGAGATGACACACGTATATACTATATACAGGAGGAGGTGACATACATCAGGTATACTATATAAAAGAGAAGATGACTCATATATATACCTCATATAGGTATATAGAGGAGGAAATGACATACCGCAGGTATATACTATACAGGGGAGATGACATACAGGTATTACTATATATAGGAGGAGATGACATACAGGTATATACTATATACAGAAGAGATGACATACAGGTATATACTATATACAGGAGGAGATGACACAGCAGGTATATACTATTTACTGGGGAGATGACATGCAGGTATATACTATATACAGGGGAGATGACATACAGGTATATACTATATACAGGAGATGACATACAGGTGTATACTATATATAAGGGAGATGACAAACGTATATACTGAGGGGAAAATGAGAGGTGTGAGGTGAAAATGAGGGGTGTGAGGTGAAAATGAAAAGGTGTGAGTGCAAAATGAGAGGAGTGAGGGAAAATAGTGGAGTGATCAGAAAATGACAGATGTGAGGTCGAAATGACAAGTGTTAGGGGGGAATGAGAGGAGTGAGGGGGAAAATAAGAGCAGTGAAGGGGAAAATGAGAGATGTGAGGGGAAAATGAAAGATGTGAGGGGGAAAATAAGAGAAGTGAGGTGCTATAACTAACCACAGATATTTACTATGCCCAGGCAACGCCGGGCTCTTCAGCTAGTATGTAATATAACTTATCAGAGAAATAAGGTTATTTCTCCACTTATGAGCCACTTTTCCTCACCCTGCCTCTTGAACTCATCATATACTGACAAGATCGACTGTCAACTCACTGAGTGATCGGGTTACAGCTGCCTAAGTGTTTCCCTCACTCAAAGCCAAATTAACATAATACAGATGTAACTCCGGATCAGTAGAGGATCAGTAATGTAATGTATGTACACAGTGACTGCACCAGCAGAATAGTGAGTGCAGCTCTGGAGTATAATACTGGATGTAACTCAGGATCAGTAATGTAATGTATGTACACAGTGACTGCACCAGCAGAATAGTGAGTGCAGCTCTGGGGTATAATACAGGATGTAACTCAGGATCAGTAATGTAATATATGTACACAGTGACTGCACCAGCAGTATAGTGAGTGCAGCTCTGGAGTATAATACAGGATGTAACTCAGGATCAGTAATGTAATGCATGTACACAGTAACTGCACCAGCAGAATAGTGAGCGCAGCTCTGGGGTATAATACAGGATGTAACTCAGGATCAGTAATGTAATGTATGTACACAGTGACTGCACCAGCAGAATAGTGAGTACAGCTCTGGAGTATAATACAAGATGTAACTCTGGATCAGTAATATAATGTATGTACACAGTGACTGCACCAGCAGAATAGAGAGTGCAGCTCTGGGGTGTAATGCAGGATGTAACTCAGGATCAGTAATGTAACGTATGTACACAGTGACTGCACCAGCAGAATAGTGAGTGCAGCTCTGGGGTATAATACAGGATGTAACTCAGGATCAGTAATGTAATGTATGTACACAGTGACTGCACCAGCAGAATAGTGAGTGCAGCTCTGGAGTATGATACAGGATGTAACTCGGGATCAGTAATGTAATGTATGTACACAGTGACTGCACCAGCAGAATAGTGAGTGCAGCTCTGGAGTATAATACAGAATATTAGCCATAATCAGTACAGGAATAGTAGTGGAAAACGTTTACAAAGTTACAGTACATTTAAAGCAGAATTTATCAGTATATAGTCTCTACGAGAATATAATAGATGCATATACCCGTACAGATCCTATGCTCTAGATTTCCTTACTATTTTTCATTTCCGTACAATTTACAGTTTTCAGACTATCAGTTACATCACAGACTTTACCTGCATGACCGTTCGCTCCTAGTCTCTGAGGATAGTTTTACTGTGAAGTGAGATTTATATCATCTCGGTCTTCAGACTATGAGGCTCAGGTATAGACAATTTATCCTTCGTGTCCCAGGAAACCAATTTTTGTGCTTTTTTTTTTTCTTTCCATCTCTGCAAAACTGAAACCTAAAGTTTGTTTTGTTTACTTAAATTTGCTCTATTGTTCCCTGTTATCTGCCAGACTACCTGTATTGGGATGAGGGACATGGGAATTGCAGAATGCTCTTTGTCCCTTTGATCACTCCTGTTCTAAAATATCCCTAATATATAGTGTACCTCTGACTATTATTTTTTTCCAGAAAGTTCTACAAGGTGCGGACTTTAACTCCTCGTAGCCTGTTTGTAGTTTTTTTTTTCAGATCATCATTGCCATTCCTTCTTTTTTTTTGTTTGTAACTCAAATGAGTTGCCGGCTACAGAAGCTTTCATTCCTTGTTAGATGAGAATCGGCAGGAGCTTGTTAGTATCTGGGCACCACGGGGACATCTAGCTTCCTAATTACTGGAAAATTCTCCATGCTTAAGAATAGATTTAATTTCACACATTGAGATTTAGACCAAAGAAAGTAAAAAAGGCAAGCACAATGCATCTTTATCGGGCAGAAACGAGATCAGGCTCCCTCTTCGGAGACAATAAAGACGGATTATTACTGGCGGAAGTAAATAAAAACACTTGTGTTGCGTAGAAATGGCTGATTGTTCCTATACTTTACATTGAGATTCGGTGGGGTAATTTATTATTTCATTTGCAACCATTCCGTAATCACTATTTAAAAAAAAAAAAAAATAGATGAATTATTACTATTGCTCCAGTTTTGTTACCTGGACACTTTTTTAAAAACTCAAATCCATAATGTTATGGATCAACAGGTGAGGTGGATTCTCTAAGCTGCAGGTCGGCTGAGCAGTACGGACTGGAAGCGTTCGTGCAGCGACTTAGATATGAATAGTTGTTAGTTACCGGTCCCGGCTCCAGCGCTAGGCTTTGTTTCCTTTTCCTAAAATTAGCTTTATTTGTGTTAATCCACGTTGGGTTATCGTTGTAATCCAGCAAACAACTCTGACATCGTCAACCAAGACCTTTTAAGGTTGGCTTAGGTGTTGTTCCCTACCTGGGTGTTCAGTGTGATGCTAGTTGCTACTCACGGATAAGCCATGAGGCTGGGTAGTCAAGAGGTCCGAGGTCAAAAGCCAAGTGAATACGTCATAGACAAAGGGGTGAGACAAAGGCGTAGTCAAGAAACCATCCGAGGTCAGAATTCCAGTAAGGTAGCAGATCACGACAAAAGGGCTAGGCAAAGAGATGGTCAAGACAAATCCAAGGTCAAGCAGCAAAGATTAGAATGCAAGACAAATCACCCAGAGCACACACACACCTCATAAGCAAAGCTACAATTGGCAGCAATCTAAGACACACAGCTGGTTAAATATCCAGGTAATGACTCTGGACAGGAGACACATGGATAAAGCCCCGACACACCATGGTCCTGATTTGACAGGTAAACGGTCACTCCAGACACTGACAGTGCAGCACCCCTCAGCATCCAATTGGACGACTGAGCTGTCAATCACCATACTGACAGCTGAGCACTCCCATTACTACATTGAACAGGAGAACTGTCACTCACTGCATCCAGACACTCTGCTTGGAGGAGTCATGACATTCAGGAAGTAGGGCATCCTGCTTCCACCTACTTTTCCAGGAGTTTGACTCTTCTTCCCCTTGACTTTACTCCTTCCAGGTCTCTCATTATATTTCCAGGTACTCCTGACTGCAATCCAGGGACCAGCTCCTATTTCCAAGCTGAGTCCAGCCAATTCTTGTGCTGCTGCACTCGCATCTCTGCTGTGTCATGTTTCATGTTTACAAACTTGTCTGCTATCAAAGTACCTGATAATTTATCTGTTTCTGCTATCCTGGTACTCTTGCACACTTACAAGGTAACTGTTTCTGTGTGTAATCGTGCACCGGTTTCAAGATATCAGATAGCATATACAACTCTGCCATCCCTGTGTTTATTCTATCTTCTGGTAGCGAGATACCAGCTTGCCCAGAGGAGCCAGTAGGGGGGTGCCGTCAGGAAGCTTAATGTGGCGGTCCGAAATGTCTCCCCTAGCCGCTGCATTTT
Organism: Ranitomeya variabilis; assembly: GCF_051348905.1. NCBI lineage: Eukaryota > Metazoa > Chordata > Amphibia > Anura > Dendrobatidae > Ranitomeya > Ranitomeya variabilis. The sequence goes on from NC_135239.1 coordinate 200,053,443, forward strand.
GCCTCCCTGTGGACCGGGAGTCGGACTTTCTCTGAGCTGGCAGTCAAGCTGACAGTCGGTTCACAGAAGGTAAAGAGCGCCGGCTTCCAGTGAACAATTGTTCTCGCGTCTTTCACTGCCGGGTCAGAGTGATGTCAGCAGCGTAATCAGGTCATGTGATCATGCTGCTAACGTCACTCTCTGGCACTGGAGAGGCGCGCATTGGTGGTAAGTTCTTTAGACCAGTGGAGCTGAAGACACTGAAAATTCAGTATAATGGGGAGATTTAGTGTTGGGGAGATTTAGTGTGTGGGAGAGATTTAGTGTGGGGGATGGGTGTGGAAGATTTGAGGACAAGTTTGGGGAGCAAGGAAGGGACAAGTGCAGACACATTATGGGGAGCCGGAGAAATTTGAAGAGACTGTATGAAGAGCAAAGTGGGAGTGAGAAAACAGTACAGGGGGATGGGTGCAGACACAATATGGTTAGTGGGGGATGGGTGCAGACACAGTATGGTGAGTGGGGGGATGGGAGCAGACTAGTGATGAGTAAATATACTCGTTACTCGAGATTTCCTGAGCATGCTCGGGTGTTCTCTGAGTATTTTTTAGTGCTCGGAGAATTAGTTTTTTTTCTCCGCAGCTGGATGATTTACAGCTGTTAGCCTGCTTGATTACATGTGGGGATTCCCAAGCAACCAGGCAACCCCCACATGTACTTAGCCTGGCTAATAGCTGTAAATCATTCAGCTGAGGCGATGAAAACAAAATCTCCGAGCACTAAAAAATACTCGGAGGACACCCGAGCTTGCTCGGGAAATCTCGAGTAACGAGTATATTCGCTCATCACTAGTGCAGACACAGTATGGTGAGTGGGGGGATGGGTGCAGACACAGTATGGTGAGTGGGGGGATGGTGCAGACACAGTATGATGAGTGGGGGTTGTGTGCAGACACAGTATGAGGAGCGAGGGAGAATATATGCGGTGGTTGGTGCAGACACCGTATGATGAGTAGGGAATAGGTGCAGACACAGAATGTGGAGGATGTGTGAGAACACCGTATGGGGAGTGAAGGGTGGAATTTATGTGGACACAATATGGGGAGCGAGTGGAGGAATGAGTGCAAACACAGTGCGGTGAGTGGGGGGATGGGTGCAGAAACAGTATGAGTAGCGAGGGGGTAAATTTATGCAGACAGTATGGATACCAGAAAACCTCTGAGCTTGCTTATACATTTCTGCTATTCCTGTATGTAACCACATTCCCACAGCAAGATGCCAATTGATTATACATCTTTGCTGTTATTGTGACTTCCCTTTTTGAAAAAGCTGTCACGCGAAACACGCGTCAAAGGGAGCAGTAGGGAGACACATGGTCACTGCCTTTGATAATGGGTAATAATGATTAACCCCTTAGGGGAATCTTATTATGTATGATGCACTGATATAATCTTTAAATTCAGATTTGCTATTTACTATGATTGATCCTTTTGGTGCAACATTCTTGATCTAGCCCACCCTTGGGAATATGTGACCTAGTCTCCCTTACTGTATCAGCATGTCTCCTTGATTTCCTCCTTGTATGTATATTTGATGCTGTTTGTCGTACTATCTACTATATAATTGTCTAAGGGGTACTTCCGTCTTTCTGTCTGTCCTTCTGTCTGTCTGTCTTTCTGTCTGTCACGGATATTCATTGGTCACGGCCTCTGTCTGTCATGGAATCCAAGTCGCTGATTGGTCTCGCCCAGCTGCCTGTCATGGCTGCCGCGACCAATCAGCGACTGCCACAGTCCGATTAGTCCCTCCCTACTCCCCTGCAGTCAGTGTCCGGCGCCCGCTCCATACTCCCTGCAGTCACCACTCACACAGGGTTAATGCCAGCGTTAACGGACCGCGTTATGCCGCGGGTAACTCACTCCGATACTGCCGCTATTAACCCTGTGTGACCAAGTTTTTACTATTGATGCTGCCTATGCAGCGTCAATAGTACAAACATCTAATGTTAAAAATAATAAAAAAAATAAAAAATCATTATATACTCACCTTCTGCTGCCTTTCCCGCTCCTCGCGACGCTCCGGTGACCGCTTCATGCAAGCGGCAGGTTCCGGTGGCAAGGATGGTATGCGAGAAGGACCTGCCATGACGTCACGGTCATGTGACCGCGACATCATCACAGGTCCTGCGCACCTGCGCGAGAAGGACCTGCCATGACGTCGCGGTCATGTGACCACGATGTCATCACACCCTGGGACCGGAAGCTGCCACCTGCACCGCACACTGGCGACAGAACTACAAGGGGCCCTCGGAAGGTGAGTATACAGTTAGGTCCATATATATTTGGACAGAGACAACATTTTTCTAATTTTGGTTATAGACATTACCACAATGATTTTTAAACAAAACAATTCAGATGCAGTTGAAGTTCAGACTTTCAGCTTCCATTTGAGGGTATCCACATTAAAATTGGATGAAGGGTTTAGTGTTGTGTATCCGCTTTTTGGGCTCCCCTGGTGGTTGCTGGTGGTACTGGTGACTTGTTTGCCTTTGCTGCTTCTGTTCACCTGCTTCCATCAGTGTTTGGGAGTTTCCTATTTAGCCTTGCTCTCCAGTCATTTCCTTGCCGGTCATCATTGTAACCAGAGCCTTCGGTTGCATGTTCCTGCTACTAGTCTGCTGATCAGCTAAGTGGACTTTGTCCTTTTGTTTTGTATCTTTTGTCCAGTTTGCAGTTTTTGTAATTCTCTGTAGCTGGAAGCTCTTGCGGGCTGAAATTGCCACTCCTGTGTCATGAGTTGACACAGGAGTCTTAAAGTAATTTCAGGATGGTTTTTGAAAGGGTTTTCAGTTGACCGTGAAGTCCTCTTTTGTATCCTTCTGCTATCTAGTAAGTGGACCTCTCTTTGCTAAATCTACTTTCATACTGTGTATGTTTTTTCCTCTTAATTCACCGTTATTACATGTGGGGGGCTGCTATCATCTTTTGGGGTATTTCCCTAGAGGTAAGCCAGGTCTGTTTCTTCCTCTACCAGGTGTAGTTAGTCCTCCGGCTGGCGCGTGGCATCTAGGAAGTCGTAGGTATGCTCCCTGGCCACTATTAGTTGTGTGGTAGATTTAGCTCACAGTCAACTTGAGTTTCCATCACCCGAGAGCTCGTTCGTTATTTATATGTTTCTTACGTTCCCTTGCCATTGGGAACCATGACAGTTTAGGAGTTTCAGCTCCTTAACATGTGCCACCCTGTTTTTTAAAGGGACCAAAAGTAATTGGACAATTGACTCCAAGGCTATTTCATGGACAGGTGTGGGCAATCCCTTCGTTATGTCATTCTCAATTAAGCAGATAAAAGGCCTGGAGTTGATTTGAGGTGTGGTGCTTGCATTTGGAAGGTTTTGCTGTGAAGTAAACATTAGTTTAAAGGAGCTCTCCATGCAGGTGAAACAAGCCATCCTTAAGCTGCGAAAACAGAAAAAACCCATCCGAGAAATTGCTACAATATTAGGAGTGGCAAAATCTACAGTTTGGTACATCCTGAGAAAGAAAGAAAGCACTGGTGAACTCATCAATGCAAAAAGACCTGGGCGCCCACGGAAGACAACAGTGGTGGATGATCGCAGAATAATCTCCATGGTGAAGAGAAACCCCTTCACAACAGCCAACCAAGAGAACAACACTCCCCAGGAGGTCGGCGTATCAATATCCAAATCTATCATAAAGAGAAGACTGCATGAAAGTAAATACAGAGGGTTCACTGCACGGTGCAGCCACTCATAAGTGTCAAGAATAAAAAGGCTAGACTGGACTTTGCTAAAAAACATCTAAAAAAGCCAGCACAGTTCTGGAAGAACATTCTTTGGACAGATGAAACCAAGATCAACCTCTACCAGAATGATGGAAAGAGAAAAGTATGGCGAAGGCGTGGTGCAGCTCATGATCCAAAGCATACCACATCATCTGTAAAACACGGCGGAGGCAGTGTGATGGCTTGGGCATGCATGGCTGCCAGTGGCACTGGGTCACTAGTGTTTATGGATGATGTGACACAGGACAGAAGCACCCGAATGAATTCTCAGGTATTCAGAGCCACCATACTGTGTGCTCAGATCCAGCCAAATGCAGCCAAACTGATTGGTCGTCGTTTCATACTACAGATGGACAATGACCCAAAACATAAAGCCAAAGCAACCCAGGAGTTTATTAAAGCAAAGAAGTGGAATATTCTTGAATGGCCAAGTCAGTCACCTGATCTCAACCCAATTGTGCAGCATTTCACTTGTTAAAGTCTAAACTTCAGACAGAAAGGCCCACAAACAAACAGCAACTGAAAACCACCGCAGTGAAGGCCTGGCAGAGCATCAAAAAGGGGGAAACACAGCGTCTGGTGATGTCCATGAGTTCAAGACTTCAGGCAGTCATTGCCAACAAAGGGTTTTCAACCAAGTACTAGAAATGAACATTTTATTTAAAATTATTTAATCTGTCCAATTACTTTTGGTCCCTTTAAAAACAGGGTGGCACATGTTAAGGAGCTGAAACTCCTAAACCCTTCATCCAATTTTAATGTGGATACCCTCAAATGAAAGCTGAAAGTCTGAACTTCAACTGCATCTGAATTGTTTTGTCTAAAATTCATTGTGGTAATATCTATAATCAAAATTAGAAAAATGTTGTCTCTGTCCAAATATATATGGACCTAACTGTATGTTTATTTTTTATTTTTTAACCTGTGACATACGTGGCTGGGCAATATACTACGTAGCTGGGCAATATACTACGTGGCTTTGTGCTGTATACTACGTCGCTGTGCAATGTACTACGTGGCTCTGTGCTGTATACTATGTCACTGGGCAATATACTACGTAATTGGGCAATATACTACGTGGCTGGGCAATGTACTACGTCACTGGGCAATATACTACGTGGCTGGGCAATATACTACGTAACTGGGCAATATCCTACGTGGCTGGGCAATATGCTACGTGGCTGGGCAATATACTACGTAACAGGGTAATATCCTACGTGGTTGGGCAATATGCTACGTGGCTGGACAATATACTACGTAACAGGGCAATATGCTACGTGGCTGGGCAATATACTACGTAACAGGGCAATATACTACGTAACTGGGCAATATACTACGTGGCTGGGCAATATAGTACGTGGGCTGTGCAATATACTACGTGGCTGGGCAATATACTACGTGGCTGGGCAATATACTACGTGGACTTGCATATTCTAGAATACCCGATGCGTTAGAATCGGGCCACCATCTAGTTATTAATAATAATAAAATTTTCTACTTTTTACTCTATGGTGTTTTTTTGTACTCTATCCTGTTGTGTATATTCATACCTTTGCTGTTATTGTACAATCCATACGTCTAGCTCAGCTGCATCTAGTGCTTCCAGTCTTGCTTGCCCATCTGCCATTTTGCATACTCTGCTATACTGGTCATCACTGATCCATGTGCCATTCAGCAAGTCCAGCTTTGCTGTATTATCACTCCTGATTCTTGCTGCTTATCCTGACCCACGTCTTTGAGAATCTACTTCACCAGGTGAGCCTATGACGAGAGCTTAATATGCAGGACGGCACCATCAATGTAGAATGTCAGAGCATAATGGCACCTTGGAACAGCAGAGCCGAGTATGTAGACAGAGACCTTAGGAAATTAAAAAAGAATATGCAGTTTGAGACCTTGAAGGAGCAGAGCCAAGCATGGAACAGGCATCTTTGAATATCAGTGCTGATGCCAGGGTGATCCACAGCAATCATCTTTGATTTCAAGAACAACTTACACATTGAATTCAATGGACTATCTGTGTAATGCCTAGATGTGTTGGGTCCTCCAGAAGGGTAGACGCTATCTGTGGCTACTCTGTGGCTAATTAATTAGAAGCTTAAGATCATCAGCTTCCGCCTATGCTAGATCAGAGTCCACCGGGGTCAGGTGGGCCATTACGACCCTATATCAACCGTCATCACCCACTCCACCATTCTATCCATTAGCGTTGGTCAACTTATTACCGTGATTTTCATTTCCTTCCTCCGAGTTTTTATCTCTAACGTCTATCCAACATTTTTATTACAGAAGGGGACGTAGAAGACGTAGAACAGTCCATTGTCCGATCTAGTAACACCGAGGTATCTCATTGAGGAGGCAGGAGATATGTAGGAAGACAATGACTAAGGAAGAAACCTAATGATTGCACGATCATAATTACATGCGGATTAATCATTTTCACAGCCCCGGTGGCTACTGCTCCCTGCGCTGACGGTGATTGGTTCTTCTATGCTTAAAATACGTCTTTCTGATCACACTGAATACTTTGAGTGTTATCTCTTATTTCTGGGAGTACAGGGACATATATATATATATCTGTCAAAGACTATATTATAGGAACCAAAGGTGAAATATTACTATAATTATAACCCCCAGGCAGCAAAATAACAAGTCCGACCTGTGGAAATTGCATCAGTCCTTCATAATTAATTTTGTGTAAAAATGGATCTTTATATATTAGGCAAAAAGTTCTAAGCTTCTCATATCTGCCAATTAGTAAGACATTCCACTTACAATGTAAAGGGTATGTATGTCTATGTTTGTTTCTTTTTGCAATTGGTTAAAACCATTTCAGAGATACTTTGCAACTTTTGTCTTGAAAACAAAATCTCCCACCGTTTTGTGTATGCAGCTCCTAGGCAGATCTATAGGTTTTCATAGTTACAGACTACAATTAAACCATGGGTGTAGTCTGATGCTTCATCAGGTACTACACTATTCCTTCTTTTTATTTTTTTATTTTTTTTAGTGGTGTTATGATAGGTTTCTCTTTAAATCTAAGACATGACTTTATACTGTAGATGTCTATGGTTACTAGATTTAGCTAATTAGCTAGGAAAAAAACCTGTGACGGACAAAACGCGTAATAGGATATTATCTGGGCAGATGTTTTAGAAAAGAATATGCACTGGCGTGCTCACCTGATCAAGGTGAAAAGATTTAGGCTGCCGCAGACTCACGATGAAAAAATCAAGTCACTGGAAGCAAATGGGTTAAACTGCACTGCCGTCGAAGGATGGCGGAAAGACAGGAATCCATTTCTGTGGTTTATTGGTCAACGCGTTTCAAAGGTTCAAACTTCTTCATCAGGACAAAACCGTGGTAATCATGACGGAAAGACGGGAATCAATTGCTGCGGTTTATTGGTCAACGCGTTTCAGACTTCTTCATCAGGACAAAACCACGGTAATCATTAAAGATTACCTTGGATTTGTCCTGATGAAGAAGTTTGAACCTTCGAAACGCGTTGACCAATAAACCGCAGCGATTGGTTCCCGTCCATCATCCATTGATTCCAGTGCCATTAGGCTTTGCTTATTGATTTCTTCAATGTTTATAGAGCACTTTCCTATATCTAATTTTTGGCAAAGATCGGTAAGTACCGGTAATTTTTGGGATTCAATTTACATGACAGCCAGGTGGCCACCATTTGTCAGATTCTTTTGATGGCTGTGAAGGGGTTAATATAATGAAATACATTACACTCACCCGTCCTAGATTCTTACCTGCCGTTATGCCGCCTCCGCCCTAGCTTCCCAAGCTTCTGCGCCGTTCTTCAGTTATTCCGGCATTGAGGCCAGTGATTCATCTCACATGGCCACATTGGCGATAACGCGTGTCATTGATCTTAGTGACATATCTCACCCCCAATGTGACCGTGTAAGGCCATTCGCTCAGAAAGTAGTGCCGACACAACTGAAGACCACCGTTCAAAATCGTGGAGATACTTAAGGACAAGTGAGTATAATGTGTGTTATTATTTTTCAAATCCTTCCTCTCCATTTATTATAGTTAAACATCTGGAGAGACTTCAAAGCCTAATAAATGTCTTTTCATGGCACTTTTATTTTGGGCTATTTGGACTGAGTTGAACCTTCTTCCTGAATCAAGCGAATCTGCCCAATACTAATTTTGGGAGATTTTGTCATCTTTACTTAGTGTTAATTATCTTGATGGCCATTACTGCTTCCATAGAAGTTCCACAAGTCCTAAACGGAAATCTATTTAACTTTAACTTTTTGTATCCGATATTCTGATCGCACTCGACCATTCAAGTCAACGAGTCCATGGAAAAAATTGGACTTCACTTGGATCCGATTATCACTCACTGACAGAATGGAGAAGATGGAGACTTTTTTTGTTTCCATCTTCTCATCCGAAGAAATCGGATCACACTGTGATCACTCTCTGATCAAACACTGATTAGAGTTTGATTAGAGTGAGATTTGCATAATCGGACCAATCGGATAAATGCTGGTGTGACCTTAGTCATACTCTGACCCCTAACTCTCATCCTAAACCCAACCCCTTAACTTTTACTCCAGTAAGGAAGAGCACATAAACTAAGCAGATTGAAAAGGTGCGAAAGTACCACCCATTTGCCCTTTAGAAGTCTTGTAAACTTGGAGGAAGATCCTTTTGTAAAATTATGTCCACACTTATTACATAATTTTTCCAGAAACAGATAATGATCTCCAAATGAAATAATAATGGAGTTGTCCACTGCAACGACAACCCGTTCTTGAACTAAATGTTTGACCCCGATAAAATAAAAAAAAACTATACTCGTCTCTCATGCCGGTGCCATTCCAGCGGTGTCAGCACTCGCGGTCCTGGAGCTTCGGTGTGTTGGAATGACACATGGTGCCCGGTGCCCACTAAATGCTGGCGTCACTGTCCCGGTCTTCATACGGACTGAACATGAAGAGGAAGTCCGGGCTGCAGCTGATCTCTGACTTCCTCTGCATGTTCAGTCTGTATGAAGGGGGGACAGTGACGCCAGTGCTGATTGGGTGCCGGGAACCACGTGTCATTCCACCGCACAAGAGCTTTGAGACCGTGAGTGCTGACACCACTTGAACGGCGCCAGCACGGGAGGTGAGGTTAGTTTTTTTTATTTTATCTGGGCCAAATATTTAGTTCAAGAAGGGGTTGTCCTAGTAGTGGACCACCCCTATAAACGTGAAGGAAACAGTAACTTTTATCTTTGAGATGGTCTGCTTTGTCCTATTCTTTTTATTAGATTGGTCCCCTCTGCGAATATGCTGATCACTGAATATCCCAATGATGAGATCAGTCAGGTAATAATCTCTTGGAGAATCAGGCAGAATTTTTTTTTCTACAGCACTTCTACAGGTGAAATGAGGTATTACACATTTCTCATTAAAAACAATAGCTGTCCGTGTCATGCATGGACCTGCTGGGTCCTCCAGAGTATAAATCGCCATTTGTAACTACTTTAGTCTCAAACATGATAATTCTGCCTTGGGATTATTTATTTTTTCTAACTTTGACAGCCACTTTAGTTCGACTTTCAAAGTTTTCTTTCTATAACTTGTTCTGTGACTTTGCTCGAGTTTAAAGTAAAGTTAGAGAATATACAGGTTTTTTTTTTATTCTCGTTTCTTTTGTTCTTTGATTTATTGCCGTTCCATCTCGTACACCTCTAGATTTTGCTCTCTCATAAATCAGTGTTTGCTTTGTTAAGAATTTTCTCCAGGTTGGTCTCTTAGTGCAGGAAAACAAAGTGTTCTGAAAACAGGTGCATGAGCTGCTGCACCACGAATCCGCTGAACGTCTGCAGCCATTCATATTGGAGGCTGGCAGCGAGCGGTCGAGGTCATTGCTGCGGCGGATAAGGTCTACTGTGGGTATAGCAAATATCATACAGTTCTTTTCTATTATGTTATTTCTGCTGCAGCCTATTACATTTTATTTTTGGATTGTTCTACTGGACAATAGCCTTCAACATGGTCTAACTTATGGTCGGCCATTATTGGGACTAGAAGTTTGATTGTCTACCTCTAGAACAGGCCATAAGTTTGTAACTAGATGAAAGGGCTACAGGGTTTTATGGGCCATGTCAATTAGTATCAGGCATGGTCACGTCTTTGAGTATCAGGCGTGGTCACACCCATGGGTACCAGGCATGGTCACACTGATGAGTATCAGACATGGCCATGCAAGTGAGTATCAGGCATTGTCATGCCCATGGGTGTCAGGCATGGCCACACCAAAGAGTATCATGCTTGGCCATGCCTGTGAGTTACAGGCATGGCCATACTCATGAGTATCAGGCATGGCCACACTCATGAGTATCAGGCATGGTCTCTTTTATGGGTATTAGGCATAGCCACGCCCATGAGTATCAGACATGGCCACACCCATGAGCATCAGACATGGCCACACCCATGAGCATCAGGCTTAGTCATGCCTGTGAGTATCAAGCATGGCCACACCCATGAGTATCAGGCATAGCCACGCCCATGAGTATCAGGCATGGTCACACTTATGGGTATCAGGCAGCACATCACCCCTAGTGCTGGACATACACTTGATGTAGCTTATTTGGCTGATTCTTATCTCTCTCAACTTCTCCAGTTTTCAGTGGGGAGAAGGGAGAAAGCCACTACCAAAAATCTGTCTTACTTCCTCTAAAAAAATTGAAAGGATTAGGATCCAAATTTCCCAGTACCCAGTTGTTATCTCCCTGATGGGGAAGGGTTGGGAGATCCCAAACTTATATACAGTAATAGTCTCCCATCGCACCAAAATTGGTGGTTTTCTAGCTACTTTATCCAGTTAGTATGGAGGCCCTGAGTGACCTTATCATGAGTAACCCAAGAATCAGATGGCAATTACTTGCAGTACTCGCTATGTCATATCTGCAGCACATGTTCTTTCTGCCAAGCGTAAAATGGGCTTTGTAAAACCCCATTAATTAGACATTTTTCTTTCTGGAATGTACCAAAAACCTATAATAAATCTACAATGTCTAAACATGGCCTTATAGAGTTTGGAACTGACATGGAAATCATATTGTTTAATACAGTCCTGCATTAGTGGAAAAAACAGACACCACGACCAATGTCCTAACAAAGTCTGGTGCGATTGCTTTTACCTGTAGAGCAGCAATGGGGGAATGTGATTTAAATGGATCCCTTCCTTCAGACAACCACAAATATCCCTGCAATCAGATGTAATGTATGGAGCAGTCGGACATCAAGTATTTAATTTCCCCACAGTGCCTCCACAGGACAACTGAGGCATTACACCTTTCCGATTGAAATCATTTAATTGCCCATGTAATGTACAATGCCGGTACTGATTGTGGGGTGTCTATTGTCAGTTGTGCGCCTTATGAACGCCCCTCATCATGTCTGCTATGTGAGATTTCCTATAAATCCCAACTAATTGCCTGACTTCATAGGAGATCAACAGTTTTCACAATAGTATTGCATTGTATTCCATGGACGATCAAGCGATCACAGGTTCGAGTCCTGTAAGTGACTACCGTTAATTAAAAATGCAAAAACTATTATAAAGTATTTGTAAAAAAAAATAAAATATATAAAATGTTAAATTACTCCCCTATTCTGCATGTGTAAATAGCAAAATGTAAGAAATAAAAAAAAAAAAATGAAAATATACTTGGTATTAGCAAAAAACATTAAAAAGTTTTTGAATAAAAATGAAAGTTTAAATCACTCCCCTTTTCCACAAATGTAAAAAGTAAAAATATATTTGGCATTGGCATGTATGTAAATTCCTAAGAGAATAAAATTGGATTTTTAGCTTTTCTGTAGTGATTAATGGCAGAGAGAGAATTTTTATATTGAATAATTTTTAGACTGATGTTCTTAATTTTTTTTTACGTATTTTACTCTATATAGAATAATTCTCAGAATAAATTCATTATATCAACTACAATAAGGAGGGTGCACTTTCTCTACTAAAATTTTGATTTTCAGCTTTTCTATAGTGATAACTGGCCGATAGAGAATTTTTATATTGAATAATTTTTAGACTGATAATTTTTTTTTTATGTATTTTACTTTATATAGAATAATTCTGAGAATAAATTCATTATATCAACTACAATAAGGAGGGTGCACTTTCTCTACAAAAATTTTGATTTTCAGCTTTTCTATAGTGATAACTGGCCGATAGAGAATTTTTATATTGAATAATTTTTAGACTGATAATTTTGTTTTACATATTTTACTTTATATAGAATAATTCTGAGAATAAATTCATTATATCAACTACAATAAGGAGGGTGCACTTTCTCTACAAAAATTTTGATTTTCAGCTTTTCTATAGTGATAACTGGCCGATAGAGAATTTTTATATTGAATAATTTTTAGACTGATGTTCACAATTTCTTTTGAACATATCTTTCTTTATATAGGCTAATGCTGAGGATAATTGGTAAAATACACTACAATATAGAGGGTGAGCTTTCTCCGTTAAAATTTTATTTTCATCTTTTCTATAGTGATTACCGGCAGAGAGAGAATTTTTGTATTAAATAATTGTTAGACTGATGCGCAATTTTTATATTTTAAATGATATCTTACTTTATATGGGTACACGCTGAGAATAATCTGCTTATATCAACTGCAATAGGGGGAATTAACTTTCTCTGCTACAATTTTGATTTTCAGGTTTTTTAAAAATTATAAATTGGTTCAATTTTTGCCATCTTTTTTTACCATTGCACTTTTATTTAGTTTTTTTTTTTAGATTTTAATTTGTATGATCTTTTAGAAAGACAAAGCGTAACTAGAATTGCTAACTTAAAATCTAAAATCCTTTACTGGATTTTTTTTTTTTTGATAACCTACAGATTTTTGGTCACATTTTTTAATTTATATATAAAAAAAAAAATTGAACCAGAAATATTTTAATATTTTAAGCTCACGACAAATATTAACTGCCTCCATAACTATATAAATCAAATCGTTTATAAAATTATTCTTTATTATTTATGGCAAAAATATTTAAAAATGTAACAAAAATATATATATTATCTGAGTTTGTTATGGTTGTATAACTACTTTTTTTTTAAAATTTTTTAACAATCAAAGCCAAAGTTTGTAAGTGAATTAAAAGTGACAAGCGAGAGGCATTCCTGCTTTTCAAAAGAGGCTTAAGGAATTTCTTTTTGGCCAGGCTACAACTATGCAGCCTTCTACCCAGTACTGCATGGTAAATTTAACCTGCCCGACTGTGCCACAAGATTAACTTTTTTTTTTTTTTTCCCCGTCGCTAACAAAACATGGCAAAATTAGATTAAAAGTACCAGGCTGAACTCCAGAATCTTGGACGTAGATACACTTAAAGTCGGGCAATGTTGTCCGCTGCCTGATTTCGGCTCTAATCACTAGCGGGAACTTTAACCTTTTAAGAAATAAGTCGAGGATGAAATTTTTGGGGATCAGCACGAGAAAAAAACGTACACAGATTTACCACACACTGCTTAGTAATTCATCAAGGAATGTTGGTAATTAGCCTCCCTGCTTTACCTCTCTAGGCTTAAGACAGTAATGCCTTCTGCTTCATTATCAACAAGTTTGTAGTTTTTGCAGCCTGGCTCGGAAACAAAACCGATATTGTGAAGTGCGCTGGCATTTAACGTCTTGTACCTGAGAAAACGAAGGAGAAAAAAAAAAAGTGACATACATTCCAGGTCTTAAAAGTGATTTACTCCCACGATGACTCAGCTGGATTAATAATGTATTCCTAATCTTATCAAACGTAAAATATTATTTAATTATTAGGAATTCATATTTAATCAATAACATATTTATTTTTTCAAATAGATTTTTTTTAGCAAATTTAAAAATATTTAAAAAAAATAATTTATTTAAAAAAATATGTAATTCTTTTTACTTTATTTTAGATTTCTTTATTATTATTAATATTATTTTTAGTATTATTATTATTATTTATTTTATTTTAATGCTGTTTTTCTTTTCACTATAGAGGTTGTTTCCTCTTGTTACAATGAAAAAATTGCAACGTTCTTGTAAAAAAACAAGCAACTTGGCAATTTATTTCTTATTAAAGATCTTCTCTGGATTAGCACAAAACTACGGTAGTTACAATCCCTAGTTACTAGGGAACTTCTAGATGTATTTAGTTAGAAAAACAAACAAAAACTTATAGACAACATTGGACTTTGTTCTTTTGACTCATCAAGGAAAAATTATCTAATATCTCTCCATCAATCTATATAGAACCTGAGCACTCAAACTTTAATTTTCATAGTAATCTTTGTTGCTATCAACATCAAGAAATAGACCCCGGTGCCAAGTGATTGTTTCAAGGTGTTTCCAAAATGTGTCCTAAATGGTGTTGTCTCCTGTTGAATCTTTGGGTTGCTGCTGTATAATTGATTCATTGTTGCGTCAGAATTTGGGTCCACCAGAGGATCTCCTGGTTTTCTGATGGACCAGTCCAACACTGAAGTCAGATTGTCATGGGTTTACCGCGGCAGAGAGGAGCCAGACGACCGCAGCATCTTATTTCTCCTACTCCTGCACTGTTTAGAAGCATTTCACCTGCATATTTAACGATGCTGGTTCCTTTTAGTAGTGCAGGGGTGAATCTGCTCAGTTGAGAGCTCTTGGAAGCTTTCCTGCATTAAGGCTCTCAGCTGTTCACTGTTGGCCATTCCCCTCTCCTATATATTCAGGGCCCTGGCAAGCACTCATTGCCAGAACAAGCTTCATGCTGCATGGTTAGGAGATGATGGTTTGTTGTTGTTTGAGAAGGCGTTTGGTGGATTTATCTGAGATTGTTGCAAGGTTTTGGTTGTGTGCTAAATTCCCCTCCTTCTCCTACTTTGGCTTTACCCCATCCTCCACTTCCTGGTGTTTACCTCTGTTGTTTGTGTGAGTATATTTGTATGATTGGTATTTTCCTTTATCCCTGTTGTATTACCTTGTTAGTCTGGACGATGTATTATGGTACATTACTACTCTCCTCTTTCCTGGATGGTGGAAGGGTACAGAGGGTGGATTCAAGAGCTAAGGAAGGGTAAGTGGTCCCGGCTTCTTCACCATCAGAAGTAATCCAGGGAACAGGGTGAGCTAGGGCGCCCATAGCGTTAGGGACAAGGAAGGATCCCCTTGACCTGACAACACAGTTGTGATACAGATGTGACACTTTAATAGCCACCAAGATGGTGAAACTATGCCTTCAAAGCTCTTTTTGTTGTCTGTAGGGAAAGGATGGGACGACGAAACGGCAGTGAGGGATGCTGGTGTCCAGACGAAGGTCGGGTCAATCTGATTCCATGCAGTCTGGCTGGACTTGTCTATGAAACGACAATGGCGGAGTTAGTTGTAGCTTTCTTTAGGACATGAGACCAGTGGAGCGTAGATAACATAGATGTGCAAATCATTTTATTGTCAATTAGATATGAGCTAAACAGGATTATCTGGAGTTCCCTTAATAAAAAAAAAGAAAGAAAGCTATATTAAATCAATCTGGCACATAAAGCATATGTGGAAAAAAAAAATCTGCAACAGGAAGCGAGATGTTTACCAGATTAAATAGTGTAGAAATGTCAAATTATTTTCACTTAATCGGATTTCATAGGTACTGTGTTGCGTAAAAGGCTGTGAAATGTTAATTTGTTAGTGCCTTATATAAAGCTTACGTGCAGATTTCTACAACATCTGGACAGGAAGGTTACAGTGACTCTAATTGCTGCAGCTTTTTGCTATCACTTTAGGTGCTGACCGTGATATTTATACTTCTGGTATTACGGTTGCAGAACCAACCTTACCCAGATCTTGCCTAATTATGGAACATTGCTTTGATTGCTAAAGGCTCCATAAATTGTAGCTTAAGAAAGAGCAGCTTTGGGGGAGTTGACAAATATATGGGGGTTTTATAAAGGCACTAGTATTTGGTAATATTTTGGCAGATAAAGGATTATTCCCATTATCAAAGGTTATTACCTCTCCGAAGGGCCCACTTTTGGAACAATTCGGAAAAATGTGGTGAAATGGAACGAAGGCCGCGCATACCCGCCACCCATTCCTTACTAGGTTGGGTACTGTGCATTTCAGAGGGCTGTTGTTGGGATATGTTTGGGGCCTGGTGGTCGGACCCCAACCGCTCCATAATTACTGTATGCTTTGGGTAGGTATCCACTTTTAATGTTTGGAATAACACCCTGCTACACAACATTTCATCATTGTATGGCAGTAAAGTTCTGGCATGTAATGCAGCATTTTGTCACAAATTTCGCAGAAAATTCAGATTAGTCAGAATCCAAATTTTGTAAGATTCAGTTCCAATGAATCTAGCAATATGTCGGCCAGACAGTCTTTTCACGACGGTGATAAAAAAAAAATATCACCTACCCTACCACGACAGTTCGCCACTGAATCCTCTTGTTGATGTTCTTCCTGCCTCCAGGTCTTCTTCTTCCTGCCCCCGGTCTTCACTTTGGGTACTTCTACGCTGACTAGTCATCATGCTGTCACGTGGAGCACGACCCACATCATTGATGTGAATCGCGCCATAGGCGACCCCTGCGAGGCCAAGTTGGGGCAGGAAAACTTGAAGAGGGGACCAGACATGAGAAGAAGATTCCAAGGCTGGAAGAAGATCCAAAGGGAACATCGGAGGACTAAGAGGGGTGCTGCGGTGTCAGGATAGGTAACGGGCATAACTACAATAGGTGCAGGGGTTGCAATTGCACCCGGGTCCTAGGGGCCCAAAAAGTAACTATGGCACAAATAAAAAGACCATTGCTATTAAAGACTTAAATAATTGGGGTCCCATTGGAGCTTTTGGGGTCCATAAGCTTCAAGTTACGCCACTGATAGGTAATAATGTTTAGTTATTTTTAACCCCTTCATAGCCCTCTTTGTAATATGCGGTGAGGTCTGGAGAATCATCAGGGCATAATAAAGTCTTTTTGGGGCATCTTTCCATGATAAATCAGCCTGGTCTGAACCTAATTTTTGAGTCAATTCGGATGCTTGAAACCCTAATCAAATTTTTTAAAAATTTGTAAATCACTCTATGATAATATGATTTAGGATATGGTGGCATTCATGGACAACCATTTGGCTGAAAAATTAATTGTATATATTTTATATACAGTATATATATGTATTTTGATGCTATAGCATCTTCTACTGTATCTGCTGTGACAAATTTTTGCATTATTTCACTGTGATCATGAAAAGACAGATAATCAAAAACTACTATGACACTTATTAGGCCCTGCGCGCACAACATCTTTTTAAACTCAAGTTCATAAAACTCTGAATTTTTTTTTCTTGTGTTTTTTTTCAATCATATCCTGAGCATTTTTGTCACGTGTTTTAGGTCTTAGGGTTTTTTGAAGGCTTTTACCTTGATTTTTCTCATGTATTTTTTACTGTTGTTTTTTTCACTCCCTTGAATAATGAAGAATCCTCTAGCGTTTTTTTTTTTTAAGCTAAAACAATGGCAAAATGCTCCAAAAAATGTCTGGGCATCTTCTGAGTATTCCCTTTGACTTGTAAAATGCCCCCAAAAATAGACATGTAACTAGATTATTACAAAAAGAATGAATGGTAGGCATTTCTTCATTTTAAGCTTCATGTTATTATTATAATAATAATATGTTATATGAAATAACAGGTTTGCTATGTTAAAGGGAAATAATTGGTAACACGGGTGTCTGCACTGTAACAAATTAAAATATGCTGCTTTCATAAATTAGAAGATAATAACTACAAATTATATACATGAGATTATAAAGATGCTGCTTCTCTGAGAATGTACAGGAGCCTAAAAATACATTATTTATAAGCCATATATACGGAAAGCTTGTACAACTATCGAGGGGAATAATTAGTTCTTTATATTCCTGTATGTGAAATTTAAAACTGTAATTTTCCCAACATGCAGTGTGAGAGAGGAAACAATTATTTCCAGGTTTAAAGAACACTCTGCAAAACTGATATAATGAGAAATCACTATTCAGGATCTGCAGGGGCGGGGCATGACACAGGGATATACATACCACCAAAGAGAGAAGCCCTATGTCATGCTCCGCCCCCTCGGTGCTTGTATTAGTTTTGCTAGAAGTTTCCCTTTTATTATTTCATTACTCTTTTTTTCCTGTATTTTCTCAATTTATATCCAAAAGTGAAATTCGGGAAAAGGTTGGTTTCTTGTAATTTAAGATCAATATTTGTGGTGGTTCAGATGTCACTTATACAACCAGGGCTTGACATATCTGACAATAAAGTATAGATAAACGTCAATCTAAATGTGAATAAAGCACTGGAAATACTTTTTGGATAGCTTTTAGCCTAACTCTCCATCCTTCCTGAACCCTCTCATACACATGCACACTTAGCTTGGCCAAGTGAACTAAATGGGGAGAGGGTAGTAAAAGCCACCAGATAGCTATGTAGGTGGCTTATCTTTTCTGAGCCTAAAGGGACCCGCATAAGGAATGTCGCAAATTTCCTCCAATAGCAGATGTTGGGGAAAGTAAAGATCAGATAGTTTAATGTCAACATGCCCGATCAGTTTGTACCGGCTAAATTATATCTACTATAACCAGCATTGCGGGAGCTACCTGAACAGTTGGGTGCCACCTCGACCATGACCTTTCAGATTAGACTCCCCCTTGACATGATTCTAACATTTAGGGGAGCGATCTGTAAGATGGTTGGGGCATCATGCTGTACCTTTATTCTCAAAAACACTGCGCCGGATGGTAGCAAAAGTAAAGCCCGGAGAGGAATCGAAGCCTTGTCCAAGGCCGTATTTAGAGTTTCTGCTGCCCTAGGCACTTTTAGTGCTGCCTCCCCCTTTGGTGAGTATGACACTATCGGCAGTGACTTTGGCAAAAATCGCTGATGTGAAAGTCGCCTTTTGCAGCAGATCCGGCAGTTTTTCTGTATCTGCTGAGTAACGGATCACTTACGACAACACTGCGTTCGGCCTCATTCATTCCCTATGGGAATTGCAGACATGTGCGGCACTTGCGGTTTTGCCGCGATCCGACAAATGCGGTACTTGCAGCAATGGAAAAAAACACTGCTAGCAGTGTTTTTTGTATCACCGTAAGTGCAAAACCGCAATTGCCGCACATGTCCGCAAGTAGCCATCACTACCTGTCCCTGCACCTTGCTAGCTCATCCCTATCCATCCCTTCCTGACCTAAAACTACACTATAAAGCTTTAGAGAAACAATTTATTAACTGACATATTCCATTGACATATAATGAGGGCTCCAGGCTACGGCGCAGACTGGGACGGGCAGTCTCCGGGTCTCCATTCTCTCTGTGCACACCCTCAGTCCCTGCCTCACTGCCTGTGCTGCGCTGTGCACAGACCTCCCTCCACCGGACCCCGTAATCGCCGCTCACAGAAGCATACCGGCAGAGGTGTATCTAGGGTTTCTGGCACCAGGGGCAAGAATTCATTTTGGTGCTCCCCCTCCGCCAAGGACATATGCGATTTGCACACTCACTCATGTACCACGAGCTCCTCTCCCTAATGCTCAAATGTTCAGTGAAAAACTGAGAGAAGCAGAAGAGAAGCTCGTTGTCACAGGACCATGAGTATGAAAAT
Source organism: Ranitomeya variabilis (assembly GCF_051348905.1). Classification (NCBI taxonomy): domain Eukaryota; kingdom Metazoa; phylum Chordata; class Amphibia; order Anura; family Dendrobatidae; genus Ranitomeya; species Ranitomeya variabilis. The sequence continues at coordinate 200,072,869 of NC_135239.1, forward strand.
CGCATGTGAGTGAAGTGTCCATGTGACGACTGCTAGAACCTGCAGAGCTGAATCCTGACATCGCAGCTTCTGAATTCTCACAGCTAATGCACTGCACACTTTTAGGATTCTCCCTTGCCGGTGGACGGTCATGTCAGCACAAGCATGTGATTTGTATACTTCTGACCACATTCCGACCAGACGTGCCCGGCCTCGCTCAGTTCATTTTCAATGACAGAGGCCACACATGTGTAGTCAGCATGTGACCGCATTAATGTAAATCCCCAGCACGAGAGAATCCTGACAGCGTGCAGTGTGCACTGTGAGAATTCAGAAGTCTGCAGTCACAAAGAATGACTGCAGACTTATCACAAACCTGGACATCCCCTTTAATGCTCCTAACATAAATAAAAACATGAGAGTTAGCATCACAAATAACATTTACATCCAGGTACCTTATAGATGACGTCGCCTCTGGAGCCGTTCTTCTTTTCTTCATCTTGTCCAGATCCCATGATGAGTTTTCTCATCCACAGCCGTCTCTGCAGACTTCCATCTTCTCCGCTCTTTTGCAGAAAGTCTCCACATGACGCCCTTAAAGATACAAGTGTCATTATAATGCTCCTGAATAAAAAATTGCCCTCACTATATTGTCTGCACAAAATATGACCCCCACACTGTCCCTCTTATGGTACATGCTCTTCACACTGACCTCTCCTTTCTATACCGGACCCCTCTTCACACTGTCCTCTCACACTGTGTCCCCCCTATAGGGCCCAGTATTTATACTCCATATTTATACTCCATCCTCCCACCCTGCGTGCATGGCTCCCCCATATTCCCACCCTGCGTGCATGGCTCCCCCATCTTCCCACTCTGCGTGCATGACTCCCCCATCCTCCCACCCTGCGTGCACGGCTCCCCCATCCTCCCACCCTGCGTGCATGGCTCCTCTATCCTCTCACCCTGCGTACATGGCTCCTCTATCCTCTCACCCTGCGTGCATGGCTCCTTTATCCTCTCACCCTGCATGCATGGCTCCCCATTCTTCTCCCCTGCATGCATGGCTCCCCCATCCTTCTCCCCTGTGTGCATGGCTCCCCCATCCTTGTCCCCTGCGTACATGGCTCCCCCATCCTTCTCCCCTGCGTGCATGGCTCCCCCATTCTTCTCCCCTGCATGCATGGCTCCCCCATCCTTCTCCCCTGCGTGCATGGCTCCCCCATCCTTCTCCCCTGCGTGGAAGGCTCCCCCATCCTTCTCCCCTGCGTGCATGGCTCCCCCATCCTTCTTCCCCGTCATACTCACCTCTCACCGCATGGCGCAGAACTTCCCGGCATCTCTGCAGCGTCTTCCTTCCTGTATGAGCGGTCACGTGGTAGCGCTCATTAAGGTGATGAATATGTGCATATTCATCACCTTAATGAGTGGTACCATGTGACCGCTGAAGACAGGACGCGCTGCCGGCGCTGAGACGCAGTTGCAGCCACCGCTGGAGGAAGGTGAGTATTACGTCTTCAGGGAGGGGGCGGGAAGGAGGGAGGGAGGGAGGAGGGGGGCGGGCACTTGACCCCGGAGTTTTATTTAAAAAAAAAAAAAGAAAAAACCTAGCTCAAGTGCGCCCCCCCGCATCCCGCCGCCCTAGGCACGTGCCCTCAAGTGCCTAGTAGCAAATACGGCCCTGGCCCTGTCCAACAAATTAACTGAACTCTCAGGTATTAGCAACCCCCTCAGTAAATGGTTAGAAACACATTTGGTAAATGGGGATCCTTTCTTAGTGACATAGTGTGTACTTTGGTGATAGTTCTGGTGGCCATTGTGATACTTGGTTGCTGCCTCGTACCCTGTGTTCGGGGCATTGTTTCAAAAGCAATAGACAAGGCAACAACAGAGACAAGATGTCAGGACTCTGAACATTTTTTATTACCTTTTTGTGCATTACTGCCCTTTTCCAAGATGGCGTCTTTGGTCTCATGTGCACTGTGTCTTCCTGCTATAAAACTCCACCCCAGCCTTCAGTCTGTGCTAGAGTATTCTGCCTTGCATCCAGCTCCTGACCTCTGATTACTCCCTGGCTATATACCTGCTCCTGTGAACCTGTGTGGTGATCCTGCTACTTTCCCTGAGTTCCTGCTGCATACACCAGTTCCAGTAATCCTCCTTCATCTGCTGCTCGTGTTTACTTCCATCTGCATTTGCTGGACATGTAAGCTGTGCTGCTCTGCAATAACCTGAGACTATTAACCAGGCCTCCCTGGTTGAGCTAAGATATGATTTGAACTGCCTAATAAGCTCATCTATCTGTGCCTGGACTAAGACAAGGATTTATTCGTGTCAAGTTTCCTCAAGAATAACTGTGCTTCATAGACTTTCTGCTTGGTTGCATTTTCCTCTGAAGTTTCCTATAGACTGCTAAGCTGCATTTGATATTTGCACCAAGTGTTGTGGACTTGAGTTTCTCTCTGCACCTGTTTGAATCACCGTGTGATAATATAAACTTTACCACTTATAAAACTGTGTCCTTTAGTTGTCTTGTTCCACGCAAAGAGTCTCCTGAGTTATCCCCTATAATTATTACACAAGACTTGTTGCTGGATTGCACCCTGTGATAGTGAAAGATGGCGAGTACTATGACCAACTGTTGGATAATAGCTTTGACAAGAGCATGAATGTGGCACCCGTATAGTTTCCTTGCTTGCTGTTTCTTGTGTGTGTCCATCCGATGTTGTGACAGGCCGACCGATCCGGAGAATCCGGTGAAGCAGCGCAGGAAGACCGGCTTTTTCAATTACGGGAGGAGAGTGTATATTAGACCGGCACTTCGGCTGGAACAGCCACCCATTGCCACAAGAGAAGGGAATTGTGAGGAGGATTTGTATTTATCTATCCTGACTCCATCTTGGTTTCTTTGAACGTGCTTCTCTTTCCTTGCAAGATGGAGTCTATGATCAGATAAGGGGTCTCAGGAATGTCTGTAGACATAGAAATAGTGGAGCAGCGAAACTAAGTGTAGGGCAACACCTAGACCCAAAATCTGGGTGACAATAATGGTAATTTTAGACAATTAAAAGTATGTATGCTAATGCCAGCACATATTTAGAGATAATCTGAGCCAATTATATTGTTACAGTGCAGGACTATTAATAACCTATATAAACCCTCTACGTCATGATTTAAAGGGGTTTTCCACTACATTGATTTTGATGACCACTGGGATCAGTGTTGGGATAATGCCCGACACACCCCACCAATCAGCTGGTATGACATACAGTGTACAGAGGGTATTACCACCACTCCGTCACACTGTTTAATGGCCGCTGACAGGTACTGCAGAGCACCTACTCGGTATCGGACCCCACAGAACTGTTATTGATGACCTATCCTATGGATAGGTATCGAGGATCTGTAAAAGTCTGGTCCATCAAATTATAAAATTGTACCCCAAATTGCTAAAAATAAAACCATCAATTTGCCACACAGTAAACAAGCCCTCACTCAGCTCCATCGATGGAAACATAAAAACATTATGGATCTTGGCAAATGCCGACACAAACCCCCATTATAAATTTTTTTCTTTTCACCACTTAAGTAAAGGAAAAATGTATACACGTTTGGTATTATCATACTCATACAGACCTGGAGAATTATTTTACCAGGTCATTTTGTATCGCCCACTATATACTGTAAATACTAAACCCATAAAAACAATGGTGGAATTGCATTTTTTTATTCACCATTTTTTCCACTTGGATTTTTTTTCTACCCGTTTTCGAGCACATTGTATGGTAAAATTAATGGTACCATTATAAACTACAACTCATCACGTAAAAAAAAAATACAAGCCCTCTATGGAAAAATAAAAAAAAGTCATGGCTCTTGGAAGAAGGAGTGAAAAAAATGAAATAGCAAAAAAATGAACATTGACTGCAGAGGCAAAGGGCTAATATCTGGGACATTTATGGAATATCAATAGGATATGGCATAAATGTCCGATAGATGCAGGACGCGGCCGTGAGACCTGCATTTTTCAGACATTTATGACATATCCTATCATATCCATACATGTCCCACTTGGGAAAACCCTTGTAACGTAAAGTTGTTTATTATACTTTTTTCTACTTTATATACTTTATGTTTTAATGTGTTTGTGTATTTGTCTTTGTTGTTGCTTTTATATTTTTTTTGTCTGAGATTTTGTATTTTTTTACATATGGACATTATGGACATCGTATTCATCTTTATTTTGTTATATTTTTTTTGTCCTCTTTTTTTTTTTTTCCGGCATGACGTCGATCAGACAGTAGATGCTTTTCCAAAGGTTAATGACATTCATTAGCAGCTGGTAACTCCTTTATTTTAAACCAAGAGAAAAACACATGATGAAAGCCTAAGGGTTTTCTTTCCTCCTTGTACAGAAGGCCGGCTCTGTGTACCGGGACCAGTCTGTGTTTTGTTTTGTTTTTTACATGAGAGCTGCATATCTTTTCGAGAGTTACCCCGTCATGTGAATCTCTCCTCTAGTACACTGATCATATTATCAGGTTTGAGACCGAGAGGTGACAGTGGAAGTCTTATGATCTGTTAAGTATGCGACGGTGAGACTATCCCTTTAGGTGGTTGATCTTGTATACGAAACTGGGTTGATCCTACAGCTGTGTATTCTATATAAAATGTTAAAAACAACAATAAAACACAATAATAATCTGAATAAAGTATACACAAAAAAATGAATACAAAAATGTTTTTCCTTTACAATTAAATAAAACAACAAAATAATACAAAAATATTATTCATCTATTAATCGGAACCTCCCTTGTGGACCTAATTAAAGTTTTTTTCTGTTCAGACAGTGACTCTTTTATTGAAGGGACCCTCCTTCATTATGGAAATCGTAGCTGATTTGCAGCAAGTGTTTAATTCCCCAACAGCACCTCCGCAGGCGAAGTCAAGTATTGCACAGTTCACAATAGGATGTCTATGTAACACATGGACATGTCGGGTCCTCCAGAGAGAGACACTTTTTTGTAGCTGCCATGCCAGCCAATAGATGATGGGACCTGAATGGGGAGACCCCTCTATTAACTCAGGATTAAGTAAGAGGGTATTTGGAAATGTGTTTCATAAATCGGACAAGAAATTGTACTATTGGAACGTGGGGAATAAATCTGTGACTTTGTCATTTCTAGATCATGTAGGATACCAAGCGATTTATTGTCACTGGGAAATATAATCTTCGGGGTCATGTTCTAGAGATGACCTCTAAATTGTACTTTTGTCCTTTTTTTCATATGTTGTTGTAGCTGTCCGAGTAATGGCATGAAAAGACTTTACGAGCCTTTGTATAAAACCCTCTGCCCATGGGACAGCAGCCCCCTCATCAGTATTGACAGCCTCAGTTTTACAACCTGCACTAGGGATGGTCGTAGTGAAATTAGCACTGTTACACGATACTTGTGGGCTGTTCTTAGCGGTTTTATGGGCTGATACTATCCATGCCAATGATCCCAACCCGTTGCTCCTCATCCGTTGCAAAACTGCCAGTGCCAATGTGACCGGACAGTCACTAAGTAGATTATCCTGCACTGAGATGTCTCTTTCAGTATTAGCCCTGTATGGTGGCATCACCTTTGATTATGCAATAGGGTGACCAAAATGTCTATATAACTCTCTGTTAAAGCTGATCATGGTGGGGCTCCATTGAACAATGGTGTTCCACTGTTTGTTTCTTTAAACACCTTTGAACACCACCACATCCCTCATCGCCTCAATGCAACAGGACATAATTCTTGCTTTCTCTTATCTTTTCTAGATCCTTGGGTTAATGCCCTATACCCTTTGTGATAATGTTCTCCTTAACCTCTTCAGGACTGGGCAATTTTCCATTATTGAACTTTTATTTTTTCCTCCTCTTCTTCCAAAATCCATAACTTTATTAATTTACCGTTGACATAGCTGCGCGAGGGCTTGTTTTTTTTTTGGGCGGGTCGAATTGTGGTTGTGAATGATACCATTAATTTTATCATAAAATGAACTGAGCAAATGGAGAGAAAAGAGCAAGTCCGTCATTTTGTTTTTGGTTTTGTTTTTACGACTTTCATTGTGAAGTAATAGTGACTTGACAACATGATTCTCCAGATAAACAGCTAGAGTAATGAAGCGAACCATAATAATAATAACATTAATAAATCTGTGCCATAGATGGAAAGTGGTAACGTCCAAGTGGAAACAGGAGTAGACAGCCTGGCGTTCCCACACCCCGACGCGCGTTTCACTATTAGCTTCTTCTGGGGGCGACTTTTCCTTGCACCTATTTTGTGATTACTAGGTGTCGGTTCACACTGCTTATTTTGAATTTTTTACATGGTCTTTCCTGCATTGATTTATTACGTCCATTGGGGATGGTAACCCTTTTATCTAAATTTTTGGGACCTGTTGAGCTGGTAATATAACTCTCACATTTTGTGGTGATATTCTCCTGTGGTGAGTCATTTGACTCTATCTACATAGTTTCCAGTTTGATTTGATTGTCAGGACTCATAAGGCACTCTGTTATTTGATGTGTTTTTAAAGGTTATTTCCAACAAAGGTGTATTTTTAAAAAAATTATTATGGTTCGCTTTGTTACTCTAGCTGTTTATTTATAGCCGGAGTATGGTGGATGATATTGTGTTTGAAGTGCCATAACCTCACTATTGGGACATTTTGAATTAATAACATTATTCTCCAGGTCAGTGCGACTATGGTGATATCAAACTTGTATGTCTTTATTTTTCTTACTTAAGTGGAGAAAAAAATGTCAAAAGTTTTGAAAAAAATATTTTGGTTTATGTCACCATTTTCCGAGACCCCTAATATTTGTACTTTTCCTTGATTGGAGCAATACAAGGCTTATTTTATTTTTTTGCATACGAGCTGACAGTTTTATTGCTACCAATTTGAGGTACATACCTATTTTTTGATTGCTTCTTACTGCATTTTTTTAAAAAGAGGAGTGGAGACCGAAAAAATGGCAATTTTGATGTTTTGAGTTTTTCTTCTTTATGGTGTATTTACCATACGAGTTAATTAATTTGATATTTTTATGGAACGGACATTTACAGTTGCAATAATACCAAATATGTTTTTGCTTATTTTTTTATTTTTTTTTTAATGTTGAAAAAGTGGGTTTATTTGAATTTTTAGATTAAAAATTTTTTTTTTTTTATAATATAACATAATTTTTTATTTACCTTAAGATACTTGAAACTGTGATTATTTGATTGCTTATACTATGAACTGCAATACTGGGCAGCGATAGACTACCATGGCAGCCGGGGGCCTTCGCTATCATGTTGTTATTCCTTTTAAGCTCAGCTGTAGATCATGATTAACACCATATACTGCAATACTATAGTGCTTCACATTCACAGGAGTGCCAAGCTGGCGATGAAGGGTCCTGGTTGCCATGGTAATTCCTCAGTGTCCTGTGGTTGTGACTGACAACAGCATCTATATGGTTAACAGCAGAAATCTGATTGCAGCTCCAAATGGTTAACAGCAGCAATCGGAGCACAGTCCTGGCCACTGCTGTTAGAGACAGCTGCAAACTATGTGACACCATCAGCATCTCCCATGGACCCCAGAATGTATGCGAAGGGATTAAAGGGGTTATCTGATAAAAATTAATAACCTATCTAGAGGATAGTTTAGAAATGTATAATTGCGGAGGAGGAGACCAATGGGCTTAAATTCCCCTGTGTGAATGGAGCAGTAGTGAGCATGTGTGACCAACAACATTTCCTGTAGATGGTGAATAGAGCAGTGGTTGCACATGCTCACTGAGGCTCCGGTCACAGCTTCATGGTTGGTGTGGATCTCAGCAGTCGGACCCCAAGGATCATGCTTTTATCATTGATACTGGTGAAGTACCTTGTCTATAGGAGTAAAAAAAAAACATTCTCGAGGATCCTAAGATGGGCACTTACTTTCTGACCTCTGTAATAAGGTTGTTGCCTAGTTGAGACAAACTCTTTAAGGACCATCTGCGCTCACTTTCGAGAATCTTTTCTTGAACTTTAACAGTTAAATCAACCCCCATAATTCGTTAAGTCCTGATGGTTTTATGTCTTGGAGAGATTATTCAACTTTTTAAATATTTAAAAGACTTTTCGAACTAAAGGCAAATGGGTCAAAATTCCAGATTTGTTGTTTATTGCCTGTGACGTCTGGAATTATTGACTAAGGGCTATTTCAACTACACAGTTGAATCCCGTCCTAACAAAATCTTCATTCATTGTTTGTCCAGTCCTTTGGCACTTTGCATTCCTTGTGTGGCTCTTGGGCAGACGTGTTTTTTTTTTTTTTTTTTTGTAGACAATTGCCCTTTGTTGGCTTTTGATGAATAGCGCAAAAGAAAAATAACTTCTTAAAACCAAATAAAATTTCTGCGGACATCAGTTTACTTTGTTCTTTGAACATTTCTTCTGGGTATGAAGAAAAAAAAAATTATCTGAGCGTCTCTGACCACTGAGAAACCACTTGAGATTTTTTTTTGCGAAAATTGAAAATGTCAAAACGTCATTGCTATCGGTTAACAGAGACGCTATTGAGAAGCCGATATCGTTAGCAGACGCTCTTTGACATTTCGTGTAGTTTCCCTGCCAATACAATTCATAATGAATTAATGAAAAACTGTTATGGTACCCCAACTGAAATTTTTTTTTATTCTTTTTCTAAACTTATTGGAAATGTGGCACCCCTGAAGTTCATTGGGAATAAGTTGAAGGAGTGAAATGAGTAGAAAGGTCATCATAACCCCTTAAGAATTGGACAATTTTTCATTTTTGTTCTTTAGTTTTTTCTTTCCCTTATTCCAAGAGCCATAACTTTTCTATTTTTCCATTGACGTAGCCGTGTAAGGGCAAAAATTACTTTCTCTTATGAACACCAGCTAAACTCTGGCTATCACAGGAGTACTGTCATGACAGGCACAGGGGTGATTAGCAGATCCCTTGGCTGTCATGACAATCTATCGGTGCCTTGTAATCACGTCACGGGCGTGTTTATCGGCACATAGAATAGAGCGCGAAAGCAGGGGGCAATTTGACAGTGGCATTTGTCAGGTTAACAGCCACAGGTTGTTAGAGGCAAGTGATGGTCGATTAAATCAACCATCATCTGCCAGGAAAGATGCAGGGTCGACTTGTGAGCTCACATCAGTCAGGGAGACGACATATGACGTTTTTTGTTCTTGTTCTTTCATTTTTTCTTCCCCTTATTCCAAGAGCCATAACTTTTCTATTTCTCTGTTGACATAGCCGTGTAAGGGCAAAAATCATGATATCTTATGGACTCCAGCTAAACTCTGGCTATCACAGGAGTACTGTCATGACACAGGAGTACTGTCATGACAGGCACAGGGGTCATCATCAGACGCCTGGCTGTTATGGCAACCCATCTGCGCCCCATAATCATGGCACGGGCATGTTGATGGGCGCATAGAACAGAACCGCCAGTTGGGGTCAATTTGAAAGTGGCGCTTGTCAGGTTATCAGTCATGGGCTGCTAGAGACAGATGATGGCCGATTAAATCAGACATCATCTGCCAGAAAAGATGCGGAGTTGAGTTGTGAGGTCACATCAGAGTCAGGGAGACGGCATACCCTGTACGTAATAAAATGTTAAAGGGGACCTGTTGCCAAGTCGAAAAGTGGTCTCTTTTTTGCTCTTCTTTTATTCCTGCTGCTTCACTAAGTTCTCTGTATTTTATTTTTTAAAATCCGCTATACACTTTTTATTTAACATTAATTTTTGGAATCTTCACAAAGTGGGAAGTGTCTTAAAGGATATTTATGCAAAGCAGCCTAAAGACACGCCCCTAGATAATTCTGAGAGCCACTCCCCCTTAGTAAAAAAGCATAAAAATGTGCACTAAATAAAAAGGGCCGTATCTCTGGAACCAGATAACGGATTTTAAAAAAATAAAAAGCAGAATACTCGGGGGAATAGATGAAAAGCAAAAATTGGCCACTTTTGCCCTTGGGACAAATCTACTTTAAGGAACGTCTTAGCTTTTTTTTAATCTTTTCTGGAGACTAGAGATAAGAGAGAGTCAGTATAGATGGTATAGCTGATAAAAGTTCTACCTAACGTATCCCCCACCAAAATCTATGGCTATAGGACAATTCCCACTTTCCAAGGGCCTGATAGCAGAAGCCTCCTCCACCCCTATGGTACTTACGCCTGCGCCAAAGGTCTTTTGTTACATGTGATGCTAAAATCAAACAGAACTCCACAAATGTCCTAAAAGTGATGGAAATCCAGATGAATGAGGCATTGACGATGCCACCGCTGTCCTCTTATTAATGATGACTTAGCGGTTACTTAACCGTAGCAATATTAATCGCAGGAGATTATCACACTAGAAATGTACTGCTTGACTATAATGGCTGTATTGTCAGACTGCTCACTTAATCCCTCCATGGCAGCCCCCACAAAGCTCCCAAGTCTTGAAAGGTTTCCTGAAGACTAGTTAGCTTCTTAACAGGAAAGAGGTTTAAAAATAATTTTTTTTTGTTTCTAACAACAACTTTCATATAAACACGTCCTATCGAAAGACAATGGGGGAGAGTTACAAAAAAGTGTCTCCAAGAAAAACGGTCCAAAACAGCCAATGACAGTGTAGCTTGTAGCAATCATTTCATATTCTAAGCTATTCTCTGATTGGTTGATGTGGGCAACAAAAACTTTGGAATTGATTGCTGTATCATTCCTTAGACTTTTCAGAATATTGATTATTTTCATGTCTATTGACCATACTTTTCTGCGTATACACGTATTATTCATATATATTAACATACAATACATTTAGACAAACATGCACACATATATACTAACATTCATTCATTTATGCAAACATGAACACATACAGTCTAACGTTCATACATTTATACAAACATGCATACATACAGTATATAGTATGAAATCGAAATGGAAAAAAACTATGTCGCCACTTTGTGGCTCGCCGCCTTAGGCTACTGCCCCTGTAGCTGCACATAAGATGGATCTCAGTCGGTATGTCCTGTTGTCAGTGCAATATAATATAGTCGATGCATGATTGTTGTCACATACTGAGCTGCTGTCACTCGGAGTACACGGGGAGTTCAAATTATTCCACCTACATCTCAGATTATTTTATAAGTGGATTCTGTTCTGTAATGATCCGTTAATTTGCACAGGAAACACAGAAGAGAAAATATGCTGCCGCATTATCCAGAATTATAGTACAAGGAAATTAAGAAGCATTTATTGTGTTAAATCAAGTCATTATTTAACATGCATTTCGGAGGTCACTGCCTCTGAGATCTCAGTGCTGCTGGGTAAACCCTGTATTATGAGTATTAGTTTGTATTCTAAGTCTGTGTCCGTTCCCTGTTTTCAGCCAAATAATATTGTATTTTTTTCACATACAGTGAAAACTCATTTTTTTGTTGAACAGTGTGTTTTGTAGCAGTTAAAAAATGCAATAAAAAACAGATTAAAACTACTATTATTTTACTATTAGGGATGAGCGGACTCGTGGAAGTTTGGGTTCTGGTACCTGACCCAAACTTTATTTCAAAGAGTTTCAAACAATGGCGACCCAAACTTTTGATCTTGAAATTTCTCTGTCTCTCCTTTCCCATAATGCTTTTCCCATAATGCTTATAGCCTGTATAAAAGCCAAAGCAAGGAATGCAGCAGCCAGTTTAGGATTAATCTGGATAGTGAATGTACACTAAACTTACAGCTGAGCAATAGAGATAGGGAGAGAAAGCATTACTGAAACACTTAATAAACATTACAGATTGTGTGTGACAGCACAGCAGTAATGAGAAGCTACTATTTTTATACCAATTGTAACGGAAGTGGTGGAACCACTGTGCCGTGGTCCTCGAAGAGCCTGGAGGGGTGTGACTATGTAAGCTTCTGACTTTTCACTAGAGCCCCTGATGGTGGGGTTAGGCTTGGCTCCTAATGAACACCATATGCTAATCCATGACAGACCACGGACACATGGCAGCTGACCCCCAAGGGACTGGCAGCAGGAACAGCCCGGAGAGAAAGAACAGCTGATGCAGGCAGGCACAAGCAGGTGCGAGCTGGTACGGTTGATATGCAGACTGGTACGGCAAGTGCTGGCGGGTCCGGCTGATGTACAAACTGGTACGGCTGTTGCAAGCGGGTCCGGCTATAGTACAGATTGGCACAGCAAGTGCAGGCGGGCCTGCTGTTATATAGGTTGGCAGGGCAAGTGTAGGTGGGTCCGGCTGTTATTCAGGTTGGTACGGCAAGTGCAGGCGGGTCAGGCTATAATTCAGGCTGGCACGGCTGATGCAGGGGAATCCAGCTGTAATACTAACTGACAAGGCAAGTACTAGCCAGGTGATTAGGAACAGATAGATACTAGCGGGACTAGGGGACAGGGACCTGAGAACTACCAAGCATGTTTAGGAACAGACTAACAACATTGCACAGGCACCTCCATGCAGGTGGAGGTGCCTTAAATAATAAGAGTCTCTCAGCCAGCTGGGGACACTTTAGGGCGGTGCATGCGTCTCCTTTACGCACTGTGCATGCGCCCCAGGCAGCAGCCGACGAGGAAGGAGGAGGAGCGGGACCGGGGCCACGGTGGTGAGTGAGTCTGCGACCCTGCCGGGTAAGAGGGTCAGCATGCAGGGACGCCAGCTCTACACCAATAGCTATATATGTTGGGGTCACGTTGACATTACTAAGGCTATGTTTGCGTTAAAGAGCTTAAAAGGGGTTGGATACAGTCCTAGGAGACCTCTCAGAGTAACGTCTTTACAGGGCAAGTAGAGGCCCATGCAGACTAGATTGCTTCTCACAGTTGCCAAAAATGAGATGGCGGTACTGACATGATCTCAACACCAATTCTCTACAGTGTTAAGATCTGGGGATTATGAAGTCTGGGGAAAGCAAGGAAAGCTCACTCACAAGTAAACCATCAAGTATATAGCCCTTATGGCATGGTGCCTTGTCCTTCTGCTAGAGGGTAAACAGCTGCCATGAAGATGTGAACTTGGTCGGGCTCAATGCTTTGAAAAGCCTTACTGATAACCAAATGTGTTGCTAGGTGGACATTAACTTCACCATTACTCCATTGATTCTGTAGCAGAAATCTAGATTTATCTGACCAGGCATTGTGGTTCCATGCTCAGTGATGCAAACTTTTGCTATTTTGCTCATCGGTATTATCTTCCTGTTCCTCTAAGCAATGGCACTCAAACTGGTTGTTTGCTGTTATAGCTCATCCAAGCTAAGAAATTATTAATTGTGCTTTGGGACACATTGGATACCAATGTTATATATTGCTTTTTTTTTCTTAACTATGTACATCCTGTTCTCTAAAACTATTCTTTTATCCTCCTCTGATCCTTTTAGGAGAACGATTCTTCACATGCTCTTCTGATTCTTTCATCAGAACGATTCTTCACATCCTCAGTATCTCAGATCATTCGATTTTTCACATTCTAATGTATATTCACATTGAAGCTGATCCACGGGAATATTACTGACATGATTTTATGCTGCACTCTGGGGTCACTTGTATAATTTCCATAGAGGAAAGCACAAAATACGAAAGGGCAGGTGTCTCTAGTAAAGTGGCCGTTCGGTGTATTTTATTACTGATATGGCTACTCCCAATGATAAAGGGCTACTCCCAAAATTGTCAATAAACATTTCATCATTAGAGATGAGCTTATCGATCGGCATATAATAAAATTAATCAAGAATTTTTCAAGTGTATATTATCTGGCGAATCTAATATCTCAGTGTTCAAAAACCCAGGACAATGGTGGTCTGCCATTTTGCTGGAATCTTTTGCAGGCTGTTAATAGGAAAAATTATCCACCTGTTTTAGGTGTTCACCTGTCTTGTACAGCTCCTCACTGGTTTTTGGGTGTTTGACCACTTCGTCTGTGGTCATGACGTTATTGACGTGCTTCATGACGTGTGTTGTTCCTCCATGTGACTGCATGAGGTCAATCACTGGCCTGAGCTTTGTAGAGGCAACGCTAAGAACCAAAAACCAACACGGAGGGCCAAGGAGCTGTGGTGGTGGAGGTGGCACAAGACAGTTGAGTACTAGAGTCAGTTCACGCGTCTTGTCCCATTAGCAACATCAGTGATCTGTGGCCAATGCACAGGCGTTGACGTTCCACCACTTACCTGCTTGTTTTGATTATCTGGCTTGGTGCGATGTCACACGTGCATCATGTTGCACCTCCAACGTCACGCCACGCCGTCTAATAGAAAAAAAGAACCACTGATGATGGCAGTACTCCCATGCACCAACCACAGACCACTCTCTTGGCCGATGGAATGGTCATGCGAATAGCACCATCTCTAGAGAGTATAATTAATCTTGTTTCTAGTTTTTGACCCCTTACCTCACCGCCATTGATTATTATTTGATTTTTTTTGTCTGGAGAAAGCATAATGATGACATTCAGGGCTTTCGAAGGTCGATTTGAACAATTCTGCCGTAAACGAATTTCAGGAGAAATTCTTCGTCTCTTCCTCGTCTCCATATAATTATGCAGATGGTAACACAAGATGATATCCAAAATCTCTGGCAAATCACAAATATTGGAATTCCTCAATCGACTTTTTTCAGATTTTTAGGAACCGTTAGGATCACACTATCCACTGTATACTCCCTGTGATAAATGAGCCAAGCGGACTGTAGGCAGAGGCTCGTGGAGGAGAAGGCACATGGAGGGTTGAGCCTGATATTGCCCACGAGATGCACATGCAGATCACAGAAACACAGAGGATGTGGTCAATGAAAAGATTGCCAATTCATGTCATAGCGTTCTGCACAGGAGGCGGGTGAGAAATATGACCTAAGGGGAAATATCTGCACATGAAGAGACAAAAATGTGGGGCGGACACCAGATCTAAATGGAAACTCATTAGTAGAATATCACAAGACGTGGTAATTACCAACATTCAGCACTACTCAATTCTTAAGTCGAAATGTAATCTTTCCAAGGAAATTGCATAAATAATCATTCCCTTATAATAGTTAATTGAAGTAATGTCCCAATAAAAACTTGAGAGTTTGAAAAACCATTACGATTTTTTAAGTTTGCGGAGCCAGTTTGGCAAAATGTGCCACCATGGCCTGAATTTTATGGTGGCTCCTCAGAGAATTGGGCTTTGGCGGTGGCAGGGTTTCGGCATCAGGCAGCATGATGGGTGGGGGCAGTGATGATTGATTCCTGGTCACGGTAAGATGTAATCATGTAGGACTGTTGCATTGTTCACGTGGATTCCTGACGAAGTTGATATAAGGGATTGTCCTTTCTACCATAAAAGAGTTGGTCAGACGTTGACAAGTTTTCAGTAAATGCCTAGTAGGGCGGAGTGCTGGTGTACTTTGATGCCACAGGACTTGAGAGAGACTGTGTAAAGTTGTCCAGTTTGCACAGATGTAACCAATAACAAGGCAATGTCAATGGGAGGCTGGCAGCTCTTAGAAGGGCTTCTACGGAAAGAAGGCTTTGAGAGACTCTCTGTCTTCCAGGTCCCGGGAGAACCCTGGCCTTCACCTTTAACCCATATAATGTGATCTGTACCTATACAAGTGCTCCTGGGTTGCATCCACGGAGTGGCTGCTAGTTGGTGGAGCGACTTGGCAAAGAAAAGTCATAATGTTGGGTCAATAACAAGAGTTAAGGTTCAGGAATAAAATCTCAAGGCAGGAGGAGGGTAGTCTAAACAAAAATTGAGGTTAAGAACGGAATGAACATGCTAAGTCAGAGCAAAGCAACTAGAAATAGTCTCCTATGGGTTTAAGTAGTGTGTAGCCCGGCCCAAGGCAAGCAGGGAGCTAATGAGATGTCAATGCTCAGGAATTAACCCACAGGCTCCCTACCTGGATGTAACCACAAGTCTCAAAAACAAGTCTGCCATTCTTTTATAGGGACTTTTATGAATCCCGATTTTCTTGTCAAGCATTTTTAAAAAAACAAAACTTAAGAAAACTTTTTAAAAACTTTTTATATTTTCTCTTTTAGGGGAAGAGAGGGGAGTCCATTTCCGGAGATCCTCACGATCTCTCAAGAGAAGGCTCAGGAGACAGAAGCTCACTGCACTTCTGAGTGGTCTTTTGAGTGATCAGTGGGGGGACTCTGGACCCTGACCGCTATGGATCTACAGGGGAATTAAATGGGCTCCAAAAAAAACCCAAACATTTTCAAAAGTTTAGTTGCTCCTTAATCTCCGCTGTCTATGAACTGACCCACGTTATCACAGAAAAACTAAGATGTTTCCCTTTACATAGAAGGGTGAGTGATAATTTCGGAATAATTATACATTATGTTTTGGTGGAGTTACTTGAACCTAGGTTACAACAATGCGTCCATTTTCTGCCCCCTGTGGAGCCCTGCGGGAATCTCGGGGGGCTTTAAGAAAACAATATGGCTATTTTATCATGTCAGTAAAGAAGTATTTTGGCCTCTGAATAGAGCGCTTTCAGTAGTTTTAACCTTTTTGTTAAAAGGGCAGATCCCATGGCGTAGAATCTCAGATACTGGATTGTGCTGGACATTCTTAGCATATACCTAACCTTTACTTAGGGCTGTAGAGCTAATCTTTATTCGGGATCACGTGGCCGGTAGAATAGATTCCACCATCATTTGTCGAAAAACTAGATTATGGAGCTGAACTGTAATTCCATGTTTTTTTTTTCCATCCCATACAAGTGGGAAATTAAGTTACGACCCATTTACAAAGATGGCATCAGTGGTCAGGAGATACATAGCAAAAAAAAAGTTGGTCCTATACTAAAAGTCAAATTAGGGCCCCTTCATTTGGCAGAATTAGGCACCACCGTGACTTGGCCCAGTACTTTATCTCCATTACCCATCATGACCATCGTTTTTTTTTTCAATTTTTTTCACTTCTTAAAACAGAAATGTTACCAGATTGCAGAATACATAAAATAATAATAATAATCAATCTCAAGACCTGATGAGACTGGTGTACTTACTTTGAAAATAATACAAACTTTTAAGAAACTTTATTATCTAGCATGTATTTTCTCTGGTATCTGTGGCAGAAATTGCCGGAAAACATAAACAACACAGCTCGTTTCGGCCATGAAAATGCATATTTTACGCACCAAAATCCATGGGTGAAAACTCCTTTTGAATGTATCCTTATTGTGTAAAAGTACAAAAAACTAAAAAAACTCCATATTTTTGCAGATTCTAACAAAGTTAACTTGTTTTTTTTTTTTGCTGCACAAAAAGCAAAAAAGCAGGACAACAAAACAAAAATGGTAAAAGAGTTTTTTTATATTTTGCCTCCCCCTTATGGGAGATAAAAAGGTAAAATGACAACCGTCACCGTCATCTCGGTGTTCTTATTAGTTTGGTAATTTTCCCATATATTACGATACAGAAATATTGCAGTATATAGAATAAATAATCATAAGATCAAGTCGCATAGGGTGAAAAAAAAATGTAAAGAATAAAAAAAAGTTTAATAAATATTTTAAAAAATAAATAAATATAAAACTTTGATTCACTCCATCCCACCCCCTCTCTACCACGTTCTAAAAAAAAACCAAACTAAATAAATAAAAAATAAATATATTCGGTATCATTGTGTGTGTAAAAGTCTAACTGGCCTCAACATAAAGTTTTTCACACCATTTTGTTTTGATGCATTTTCCCCAAAAAAGTTGCAATCAAAAATTCATATGTACTCCAAAATGATATCAATAAAAATGTCAGCTTAGCACGCAAAAATCAAGCCGCCACTATTACTGGAAGTATAAAAAAAAAAGTTACAGGTCTCAGAAAATGGTGCTACAGACCAATTTTTTTTTTACAAAGTTGACATTTGCATCTATCCATATCTGTAGCAATGAACATATATCAAAAACATTACAGAATGTTAGATCTAAAAGCGACATTATCATAAAAAGTGGAGATTTTCTTTCAGGAGTTGCAGGGATTTTTTTCTTGTCAGGTGCTGGAGGCTGGTTTTATTGAAGTCGTTCAGCGCTTGTTTCTCAGCCTCTTTACACCAGATGACAAAGAATGATAAACAATCCAATCACTCTATGAATAGGCAGCATTATTCTCATTTATTAGACTGCGCCCCATAGTCCTCCACATAGTATAATGCACAGCCCATAGTCCTCCACATAGTATAATGCACACCTCATAGTCCTCCATATAGTATAATGCACAACTCAAAGTCCTCCACATAGTATAATGCACACCCCATAGTCCTCCATATAGTATAATGCGCACCCTATAGCCCTCCATATAGTATAATGCACAGCCCATATTCCTCCACATAGTATAATGCACACCTCATAGTCCTCCATACAGTATAATGCACAGCTCAAAGCCCTCCACATAGTATAATGCACACCTCATAGTCCTCCATATAGTATAATGCACAGCTCAAAGCCCTCCACATAGTATAATGCACACCTCATAGTCCTCCATATAGTATAATGCACAGCTCAAAGCCATCCACATAGTATAATGCACACCTCATAGTCCTCCATATAGTATAATGCACAGCTGAAAGCCCTCCACATAGTATAATGCACACCCCATAGCCCTCCATATAGTATAATGCACAGCCCATAGTCCTCCACATAGTATAATGAACACCCCAAGTCCTCTACATAGTATAATTTACACCCCAAAGTCCTTCCTGTAGTACAATGTGCCCCATAGTCCTCCATATAGTATAATACACACCCCATAGCCCTCCATATAGTATAATGCACAGCCCATAATCCTCCACATAGTATCATGCACACCTCATAGTCCTCCATATAGTATAATGCACAGCTCAAAGTCCTCCACATAGTATAATGCACACCCCAAAGTCCTTCCTATAGTACAATGTGCCCCATAGTCCTCCATATAGTATAATGCACAGTCCATAGTCCTCATATAGTATAATGCACACCCCATAGACTTTCCTGTAGTACAATATGCCCCATAGTCCTTCATATAGTATAATGTGCCCAATAGTCCTCCATATAGTATAATGCACACCCCATAGACCTTCCTGTAGTATAATGTGCCCCATAGTCCTCCATATAGTACAATACACTCCCCATAGTCCTCCATATATAATGCACACCCTATACAGTACAATGCATATCTTCTATAATGTATAATACACCCCCATAGTCCTCCATATAGTACAATGCACGCCATAGCCCTACATATAATATAATGTGCCCCATAGTCCTTCATATAGTATAATGCACCCTATAGTCCTCCATATTCTATAATGCACCCACATAGTCCTCCATATAGTATAATGCATTCACCATAGTCCTCCTTATAGTATAATACACTCCCCATAGTTCTCCATATAGTATAGAATGTAAGTCCGCAAGGACAGGGTCCTCTCCCCTCTGTACCAGTCTGTCACTGTAATTACTGTAAACAATATTTATAACCCTGTATGTAACCTCTTTCTCATGTTCAGCACCATGGAATTAATGGTGCTATATAAATAAATAATAATAATAATAATAGTATATTGCACACACCAAGTCCTCATACAGTATAATGCACCCCATAGTCCTCCATATTGTATAATGCACTACCCATAGTATAATGTACCCCATAGTCCTTCATATAGTATAATTTACTTCCCATAGTTCTCAATATAGTATAATACACCCCATAGTCCTCGATACAGTATAACACAGCCACCATATAGTACACATAGTATAATGCACTCCCCAAAGTCCTCGATAGAGTATATTGCAGCCTCCACATAGTTAATATAGTATAATACACAGCCTATAATCCTTGATAGAGTATAATGCAGCCCCCATAGAGTACATATACCGTGTTTCCCCGATAGTAAGACAGCGTCTTACTTTCTTTTACCACTCAAAAGTCCCACTATGTCTTACTTTCGGGGGGGTGTCTTACATTGGGAAAAAAACCTGTGTGGTCGCTGGAGAGCTGTCACACAGACAGCTCTCCAGCGACCAACTATGCGAAGTCCCCTGGTAACCAGGGTAAACATCGGGTTACTAAGCGCAGGGCCGCGCTTAGTAACCCGATGTTTACCCTGGTTACCAGTGTAAATGTAAAAAAAAAAAGAAAAAAAAGTGAGGTGTCTCATGGTACGGCGGCTCCGTACCATGAGAAAGGGAAGCCACCTCGGGCACGACCAGCTGCTGCTCCCCGACAAATGCTCCAGCTTCTTCGGGGGGTTCGTGGCCGGGGGCGGCGCTGTGGTTGGCGCAGGAGGCGGCGGCGGATACCTGCACGTCCTGTCCTCCCCCGGCCCGGTGCACCATCCCCCGCACGGACTGTGCGCTCCGGAGCAGCAAGCAGCGGCCAGCTTCATCTACTCCACCCGGCATGGACCCGCCGCCAGAGCCGGCCTACTGCAGCCTGCACTGGGGCGCCCTCTGGCGAAGCGACGATTAGAACTTGGAGATGGAAGGATTAAAAACACCAAAAGGCAAAGGAAGAGTCACTGTATTCTGTCCCGACAGCCCAAAAACTCCAAAATCACCTCTGGAAAAAACAAGATATGACACCTCACTTTTTTTTTTTTTAACATTTACACTGGTAACCAGGGTAAACATCGGGTTACTAAGCGCGGCCCTGCGCTTAGTAACCCGATGTTTACCCTGGTTACCAGTGGCTGAATCGTCCGCATCCCGCAGTTAATGCAGCAAAAGGTACCGGTACGGCTTATATTTTTACAACGTACAGTACTATGTCTTACTTTCGGGGGTGCGTCTTACATTAGCCAACCCCGCTAAAACCCCCACTACGTCTTACTATCGGGGGTGTCTTACTATCGGGGAAACACGGTAGTATAATGCACTCCCCAGAGTCCTTGACAGAGTATTATGCAGCCCCATATAGTATAATGCAGCTGCTTTACAATATTAAGCAGCCCCCATATCATATAATACAGCCTCTATATAGTATAATGCACACCCCATAGTCCTTCAGTATTATGGCCACCATGTACTCACTTATTTAAAAAAAAATACAATATTCACCTCTCCCCCTTCCTCCGCTGCTGTGGTATCTGTAACTCGTCTTCTCAGCAGCTCCATTGCCCAACACAGCATGGCGTGATGAAGTGACGCAGAGGGGGAATGATGGGAGAGGGAGCATCACGCTTTCAACTTTATCGGTATCTATGATGCTGATATAGTTGAATGTGCGATGTTGGGCCTGGGTGAGGCCCAGAGCTAGCGCTGGCACCGGGTCCTCCTGACTCACGGGACCCATATTGGCACGTGGTCTGGTGCTTTTAGTGACACGCCACTGGTTGTGGGCCCCTGTAGGAGTGGGGACTCTAGGCAAATGCCTAGTTTTCCTCACCCTAACCCCGGCCCTGACTGGCGGAGGATTAATGAGAAAGATATAATCAGCCGAATCAGGTCTTTATCATATATTTCCTGTGACAGGCTGTGATCATAATCCACATATTTTACATTGAGTACAAATATTAAAGATTGATTTGTTCTGATGAATGGAACATTAATAAACAACGCCTCTCTGTGCTGCTGTGGCCAAGCGATGAAGTGAGAAAACAAAGTTTTATAGTTTTAGAATTTTAGATTTCCAAACTGTGAACTGTGGAAAATTGTTCCTGAAGAACAGGGAACCCACAGAGAAATCAAAATATTGTCACACACAAAAGACAAGAATATAACTCAGGATCAGTACAGGATCAGTAATGTAATGTATGTACAGAGTGACAGCACCAGCAGAATAGTGAGTGCAGCTCTGGGGTATAATACAGGATGTAACTCTGGATCAGTAATGTAATGTATGTACACAGTGACTGCACCAGCAGAATAGTGAGTCCAGCTCTGGAGTATAATACAGGATATAACTCAGGATCAGTAATGCAATGTATGTACACAGTGACTGCACCAGCAGAATAGTGAGTGCAGCTCTGGAGTATAATACAGGATGTAACTCAGGATCAGTAATGTAATGTATGTACACAGTGACTGCACCAATAATAATAATAATAATAATTTTATTTATATAGCGCCAACATATTCCGCAGCGCTTTACAACTTATAGAGCGGACTTGTACAGACAATAGACATTACAGCATAACAGAAATCACAGTTCAAAACATACCAGGAGGAATGAGGGCCCTGCTGCTCGCAAGCTTACAAACCATGAGGAAAAGGGGAGACACGAGAGGTTGATGGTAACAATTGCTTTAGTTATTTGGACCAGCCATAGTGTAAGGCTCGGGTGTTTATGTAAAGCTGCATGAACCAGTTAACTGCCTAAGTATGTAGCAGTACAGACACAGAGGCTATTAACTGCATAAAGCGTATGAGAACATGATGCGAGGAACCTGATTATGTTTTTTTTTTTTTTTTTAATTTTAATTAGGCCACACAGGGATAGTTAGGTTAATGCGTTGAGGCGGTAGGCCAGTCTGAACAAATGCGTTTTTAGGGCACGCTTAAAACTGTGGGGATTGGGGATTAATCGTATTAACCTGGGTAATGCATTCCAAAGAATCGGCGCAGCACGTGTAAAGTCTTGGAGACGGGAGTGGGAGGTTCTGATTATTGAGGATGCTAACCTGAGGTCATTAGCGGAGCGGAGGGCACGGGAAGGGTGGTAGACTGAGACCAGAGAGGAGATGTAGGGTGGTGCTGAGCCATGGAGTGCTTTGTGGATGAGGGTAGTAGTTTTGTACTGGATTCTGGAGTGGATGGGTAGCCAGTGTAATGACTGGCACAAGGTAGAGGCATCGGTGTAACGGTTGATGAGGAATATGATCCTGGCAGCAGCATTCAGGACAGATTGGAGCGGGGAGAGTTTGGTAAGAGGGAGGCCGATTAGTAGAGAGTTACAATAGTCCAGACGAGAATGAATAAGTGAGACAGTAAGAGTTTTTGCAGAGTCGAAAGTAAGAAAAGGGCGAATTCTAGAAATATTTTTGAGATGCAGATAAGAAGAGCGAGCCAGTGATCGGATGTGGGGGGTGAATGAAAGCTCGGAATCAAGGATGACCCCAAGGCAGCGGGCATGTTGCTTGGGAGTAATGGTGGAACCGCACACGGAGATGGCAATGTCAGGCAAAGGTAGGTTAGTAGAGGGAGAGAACACGAGTTCAGTTGTTGACAGGTTAAGTTTCAGATAGAGGGAGGACATGATGTTAGAGACATCGGTAAGACAATCACTGGTGTTTTCTAAGAAGGTCGGAGTGAAAGCAGGAGAAGAGGTGTATAATTGGGTGTCGTCAGCATAGAGATGGTACTGGAACCCAAATCTACTGATTGTTTGTCCAATAGGGGCAGTATACAAAGAGAAGAGGAGGGGGCCTAGGACTGATCCTTGAGGAACCCCAACAGTAAGGGTACTGTCACACTCTGCAACTTTCCAACGATCACGACCAGCGATACGACCTGGCCGTGATCGTTGGAAAGTCGTTGTGTGGTCGCTGGAGAGCTGTCACACAGACCGCTCTCCAGCGACCAACGATGCCTAGGTCCCTGGTAACCAGGGTAAACATCGGGTTACTAAGCGCAGGGCCGCGCTTAGTAACCTGTTGTGAACTCTGTTTGTGGGCTCCCTCTTGTGGTCACAACTGGTACTGTGTGAGTGTTGTCTTTGGGCTCCCTCTGGTGGTTTGTTTATCTTCCTGCGGGTTTGAGGCAGGATCAGCTGTCTCGTTATCCACCAGTGAGGTTTTCTATTTAGCTCAGCTGCTACTTCACTTGTTGCCTGCTGTCAATGTGTTCAGACCTATTCTGATTTCATCTGACTACGTTTGGTCTCAGTCTTTCCAAGACAAGCTAAGTTTTGCTTTTCAGTTTTGTTTTCTCATCAGTTATCAATATGTGCTCTGTGTATGATGAGTTTAATCCAGCTTGCTAACATGTGATTTCTTGCTTGCTGGTAGCTCTGGGGTTCAGACTTGCTCCCCTCACACCGTTAGCTGGTGTGAGGGGCTCGCGCATTCTCTGAGTGGATTGTTAGAGGGTTTTTTACTGACCACATAGATCCCTTTTCTATTTTCTGCTATCTAGTATTAGCGGGCCTCCTTTGCTAAATCTGATTCATCTCTGTGTTTGTACTTTCCCCTTAACTCACCGTTATTATCTGTGGGGGGCTTTTCTATATCTTGGGGATCATTTCTCTGAGGCTAGGGAGGTCTTGCTTTCTCTCTAGGAGTAGTCAGTTCCTCAGGCCGTGACGAGACGTCTAGGATTTTAGGCACGTTCCACGGCTACCTATAGTTGTGTGTGGTTAGGATCAGGTATGCGGTCAGTCCAGTTACCACCACCCCAGAGCTGGTCTATTGTTTAGTACTTAGCAGGTCAGGTTTTCGGATCCTCCGCCACTGGGATCATAACAGTACAGCAGGCCAAGTGTTAATGCATTGCAGAAGCGGGATAAAGAGAAGCCTGGAGTTTTTTTTTTTGTTTTTTTTCCTCCTCCTCTGCTGCAGTGTGTCTAGCTTGTCTAGCTTCTCTCCTCCCCTTAATCTTTGTGTGGCTTTGAGTTCAGCTGCAGACATGGATATTCAGAGTTTGACTTCTAGTGTTGATCATCTTGCTGCAAGGGTACAAAGTATTCAGGATTTTGTTGTTCACAGTCCTATGTCAGAGCCGAAAATACCTATTCCTGAGTTATTTTCTGGAGATAGATCTAAGTTTCTGAATTTTAAGAACAATTGTAAGTTGTTTCTCTCTTTGAAACCTCGTTCCTCTGGTGATTCCGCTCAGCAGGTTAAAATTGTTATTACCTTCTTGCGTGGCGACCCTCAGGATTGGGCCTTCGCACTGGCGCCAGGAGATCCTGCATTGCTTAATGTGGATGCGTTTTTCCTGGCGCTTGGAATGCTCTATGAGGAACCTAATCTTGAGAACCAGGCAGAAAAGGCTTTGTTGGCTCTCTCTCAGGGTCAAGATGAAGTAGAGGTGTATTGTCAGAAGTTTCGCAAGTGGTCGGTGCTTACTCAATGGAATGAGTGCGCTCTGGCTGCAAATTTCAGAAAGGGTCTTTCTGAAGCCATTAAAGATGTCATGGTGGGGTTCCCCACGCCTGTTAGTCTGAATGATTCCATGACTTTGGGCGTTCAGATTGATCGGCGTTTGCGGGAGCGCAAACCAGCGCACCATTTGGCGGTGTTTTCTGAGCAGAGACCTGAGTCTATGCAATGTGATAGAATTCTGACCAGAAATGAACGGCAAAATTATAGACCTCAAAATGGGTTGTGTTTTTACTGTGGTGACTCTACTCATGTTATCTCAGCATGCTCTAAACGCACAAAAAAGATCGATAAATCTGTCACCATCGGTACTTTACAGTCTAAGTTCATTTTGTCTGTTACCTTGATTTGTTCCCTGTCTTCCTACTCGGTTATGGCTTTTGTGGACTCGGGTGCTGCCCTGAGTCTAATGGATTTGTCATTTGCCAAGCGCTGTGGTTTTGTCTTGGAGCCATTAAAATTCCCTATTCCACTGAGGGGAATTGATGCTACACCATTGGCCAAAGATAAACCTCAGTACTGGACTCAGGTGACCATGTGCATGACTCCTGTGCATCAGGAGGTGATTTGCTTTCTTGTGTTGCATAATCTGCATGATGTTGTAGTTTTGGGTCTGCCATGGTTACAGACTCATAATCCAGTACTGGATTGGAAAGCAATGTCTGTGTTAAGTTGGGGTTGCCAGGGTATTCATGATGATGCTCCTTTGGTGTCAATTGCTTCTTCCACTCCTTCTGAAGTCCCTGCGTTTTTTTCAGACTACCAGGATGTATTTGATGAGCCCAAACTCCGTTCCCTACCTCCTCATAGGGATTGTGATTGTGCTATAAATTTGATTCCTGGTAGTAAGTTCCTTAAGGGACGACTTTTTAATTTGTCTGTGCCAGAACATGCTGCTATGCGGAGTTATATAAAGGAGTCTCTTGAGAAGGGACTTATTCATCCGTCCTCTTCTCCTCTTGGTGCGGGGTTCTTTTTTGTGGCTAAGAAGGATGGTTCGCTGAGACCTTGTATTGATTATCGCCTTCTAAATAAAATCACGGTCAAATTTCAGTATCCTTTGCCTTTGTTATCTGATTTGTTTGCCCGGATTAGGGGTTCTAGTTGGTTCACCAAGATAGATCTTCGTGGTGAGTATAACCCTGTGCGCATTAAGCAGGGCGATGAATGGAAAACAGCATTTAATACGCCCGAAGGCCATTTTGAGTACTTGGTGATGCCTTTTGGACTCTCTAATGCTCCTTCTGTGTTTCAATCATTCATGCATGACATCTTCTGTGAATATCTGGATAAGTTCATGATTGTGTATCTGGATGATATTTTGGTCTTTTCTGATGATTGGGAGTCTCATGTTAAGCAAGTCAGGATGGTATTTCAGGTCCTGCGGGCTAATGCCTTATTTGTGAAGGGCTCAAAATGTCTTTTTGGAGTCCAGAAGGTTTCTTTTTTGGGTTTCATTTTTTCTCCTTCTGCTATTGAGATGGACCCAGATAAGGTCAAGGCTATTCATGACTGGACTCAGCCTACATCTGTTAAGAGTTTTCAGAAGTTCTTGGGTTTTGCTCATTTTTACCGTCGCTTCATCGCCAATTTTTCTGGTGTTGTTAAGCCTTTGACGGATTTGACCAAGAAGGGTTCTGATGTGACTAATTGGTCTCCTGCGGCTGTGGAGGCTTTTCAGGAGCTGAAGCGCCGGTTTTCTTCTGCTCCAGTCTTGTGTCAGCCAGATGTCTCTCTTCCTTTCCAGGTCGAGGTGGATGCTTCGGAGATTGGAGCAGGAGCTGTTTTGTCACAGAGAATCTCTGATGGCTCTGTGATGAGGCCATGTGCTTTCTTTGCAAGAAAGTTTTCGCCTGCCGAGCGGAATTATGATGTTGGTAATCGGGAGTTGTTGGCAATGAAGTGGGCATTTGAGGAATGGAGACATTGGCTCGAGGGAGCTAAGCATCGTGTGGTGGTCTTGACTGATCACAAGAATCTGATTTATCTTGAGTCTGCCAAGCGCCTGAATCCTAGACAGGCTCGCTGGTCGTTGTTTTTCTCTCGCTTCAATTTTGTGGTCTCTTACCTGCCTGGTTCGAAGAATGTGAAGGCTGATGCTCTTTCTAGGAGTTTTGTGCCTGACTCCCCTGGAGATTCTGAGCCGGCTGGTATTCTCAGAGAGGGGGTGATTGTGTCTGCTATTTCCCCAGATTTACGACGCGTGCTGCAGAAATTTCAGGCAGACAGACCTGACCGGTGCCCACCAGGGAGACTGTTTGTCCCAGATAGATGGACCAGCAGAGTTATCTCCGAGGTTCATTCCTCAGTCTTGGCAGGTCATCCTGGAATTTTTGGTACCAGAGAGTTGGTGGCCAGGTCCTTTTGGTGGCCTTCTTTGTCGCGGGATGTGCGTTCCTTTGTGCAGTCCTGTGGGGTTTGTGCTCGGGCTAAGCCTTGCTGTTCTCGTGCCAGTGGGTTGCTTTTGCCCTTGCCTGTTCCGAAGAGGCCTTGGACGCACATTTCCATGGATTTTATTTCGCACCTTCCTGTCTCTCAGAGAATGACTGTCGCACAACCAGCTCTACCCTCTCCTAGTGTATCATCACCCATCCCCTGCAGACTGTGAGCCCTCGCGGGCAGGGTCCTCCCTCCTTATGTACCTATGTGCCTTGTTTTTGCTCATGTTTAATGTGTTTGTCTATATTTGCCCCGTACTTCACATGTAAAGCGCCATGGAATAAATGGCGCTATAAAAATGAATAATAATAATAATAATAATAATCTGGGTTGTTTGTGATCGTTTCTCTAAAATGGTCCATTTGGTGCCCTTGCCTAAGTTGCCTTCATCTTCTGATTTGGTTCCGCTGTTTTTTCAGAATGTGGTTCGTTTGCACGGGATTCCTGAAAACGTTGTGTCTGACAGAGGATCCCAGTTTGTGTCCAGGTTTTGGCGGACCTTTTGTGCTAAGATGGGCATTGAGTTGTCTTTTTCGTCAGCCTTCCATCCTCAGACGAATGGCCAAACTGAGCGAACTAATCAGACCTTGGAGACCTATTTGAGATGTTTTGTTTCTGCTGATCAGGATGATTGGGTGACCTTTTTGCCTTTGGCCGAGTTTGCCCTTAACAATCGGGCTAGTTCTGCTACTTTGGTTTCGCCTTTTTTTTGTAATTCTGGTTTTCATCCTCGTTTTTCCTCGGGTCAGGTGGAGTCTTCTGACTGCCCTGGGGTGGATTCTGTGGTGGATAGGTTGCAGCGGATTTGGAACCATGTGGTGGACAACTTGAAGTTGTCACAAGAGAAGGCTCAGCGCTTTGCCAACCGCCGTCGCTGTGTGGGTCCCTGACTTTGTGTTGGGGATTTGGTGTGGTTGTCTTCTCGTTTTGTCCCGATGAAGGTTTCTTCTCCTAAGTTCAAGCCTCGGTTCATCGGTCCTTATAAGATTTTGGAAGTTATTAACCCTGTGTCATTTCGTTTGGACCTCCCAGTATCGTTTGCCATTCATAATGTGTTCCATAGGTCATTGTTGCGGAGGTATGTGGTGCCTGTGGTTCCTTCGGTTGAGCCTCCTGCCCCGGTGCTGGTTGAGGGAGAATTGGAATACGTGGTGGAGAAGATCTTGGATTCTCGTATTTCAAGACGGCGGCTTTAGTATTTGGTTAAGTGGAAGGGCTATGGTCAGGAAGATAATTCCTGGGTTGTCGCCTCTGATGTTCATGCGGCCGATCTGGTTCGTGCCTTCCATGTAGCTCATCCTGATCGCCCTGGGGGTTTTGATGAGGGTTCGGTGACCCCTCCTCAAGGGGGGGGGTACTGTTGTGAACTCTGTTTGTGGGCTCCCTCTTGTGGTCACAACTGGTACTGTGTGAGTGTTGTCTTTGGTCTCCCTCTGGTGGTTTTGTTTATCTTCCTGCGGGTTTGAGGCAGGATCAGCTGTCTCGTTATCCACCCGTGAGGTTTTCTATTTAGCTCAGCTGCTACTTCACTTGTTGCCTGCTGTCAATGTGTTCAGACCTATTCTGATTTCATCTGACTACGTTTGGTCTCAGTCTTTCCAAGACAAGCTAAGTTTTGCTTTTCAGTTTTGTTTTCTCATCAGTTATCAATATGTGCTCTGTGTATGATGAGTTTAATCCAGCTTGCTAACATGTGATTTCTTGCTTGCTGGTAGCTCTGGGGTTCAGACTTGCTCCCCTCACACCGTTAGCTGGTGTGAGGGGCTCGCGCATTCTCTGAGTGGATTTTTAGAGGGTTTTTTACTGACCGCATAGATCCCTTTTCTATTTTCTGCTATCTAGTATTAGCGGGCCTCCTTTGCTAAATCTGATTCATCTCTGTGTTTGTACTTTCCCCTTAACTCACCGTTATTATCTGTGGGGGGCTTTTCTATATCTTGGGGATCATTTCTCTGAGGCTAGGGAGGTCTTGCTTTCTCTCTAGGAGTAGTCAGTTCCTCAGGCCGTGATGAGACGTCTAGGATTTTAGGCACGTTCCACGGCTACCTATAGTTGTGTGTGGTTAGGATCAGGTATGCGGTCAGTCCAGTTACCACCACCCCAGAGCTGGTCTATTGTTTAGTACTTAGCAGGTCAGGTTTTCGGATCCTCCGCCACTGGGATCATAACAGTAACTCGATGTTTACCGTGGTTACCAGCGTAAAAGTAAAAAAAAACAAAAACATACATACTCACATTCCGGTGTCCTTCAGGTCCCTTGCCGTATGCTTCCCGCACTGACTGAGTGCCGCCGTAAAGTGAAAGCACATCACAGCGGTGACGTCGCCGCTGTGATCTGCTCTCACTTTCCGGCCGGCAGTCAGTCAGAGCGGGAAGCAGACGGCAAGGGACCTGAAGGACACCGGAATGTGAGTATGTACGTTTTTTTTTTTTTTACTTTTACGCTGGTAACCACGGTAAACATCGGGTTACTAAGCACGGCCCTGCGCTAAGTAACCCGATGTTTACCCTGGTTACAAGCGAACGCATCGCTGGATCGCTGTCACACACAACGATCCAGCGATGACAGCGGGAGATCCAGCGAAGAAATAAAGTTTCAAACGATCTGCTACGACGTACGATTCTCAGCAGGGTCCCTGATCGCTGCTGCGTGTCAGACACAGCGATATCGTATGGATATCGCTGGAACGTCACGGATCGTACCGTCGTAGCTACAAAAGTGCCACTGTGTGACAGTACCCTAAGGGGAAGGGGAGAGGAGGAGGAGCCAGCAAAACATACAGTGAAGGATCGGTCAGAGAGATAGGAGGAGAACCAAGAGAGAACGGTGTCCTTGATGCCGATGGAGCGGAGCATAGTGAGGAGGAGCTGATGATCCACAGTGTCGAATGCTGTGGAAAGATCCAAGAGAATTAGCATGGAGTAGTGACCATTAGATTTAGCTGTTAGTAGGTCATTAGAGACTTTAGTGAGGGCAGTTTCAGTAGAGTGTAAAGAGCGGAAGCCAGATTGAAGAGGGTCGAGAAGAGAGTTATCTGAGAGATAGCGGGTAAGATGGGAGTGGACCAGGCGTTCGAGGAGTTTAGAGATGAAGGGAAGATTAGAGACAGGTCTATAATTAGCGGCACAGTTTTGGTCGAGGGAGGGTTTTTTAAGTAATGGATGTATGATGGCATGCTTAAATGAGGAGGGAAAAATACCGGAAGTGAAGGAAAGGTTGAATATTTTTGTTATGTGAGAGGTGACAGCCGGGGAAAGGGACTGGAGAAGATGTGACGGAATGGGGTCACTGGTGCAAGTGGTCAGGCGAGAAGATGCAAGGAGCCTGCTTACTTCTTCTTCTGTAACTGGTTCAAAGTCAGAGAGTGAACTAGATGCAGTGGGGGAGGGAGGACAGTGCCTGGTATGAAGAGATTGGGAGATGATTTCCTGTCGAATGTGGTCAGTTTTTTCTTTGAAGTAATTGGCCAGATCGTCAGCGCGGAGATCTGTGGTTGGGGCCTGCTCTCTTGGGTTGAGTAGGGACTGGAAAGTGTCGAAGAGACGTTTAGGGTTATTGGACAGTGAGGTGATGAGGGTGTTGAAATAGGTTTGTTTGGAGAGGTGAAGGGCAAAGTTGTATGTTTTTAGCATGAACTTATAATGGATGAAATCTTCGGGTAGATTAGATTTTCTCCACAGACGTTCGGCGCACCTGGAGCATCGCTGCAGGAAACGTGTTTGCAGCGTGTGCCTCGGTTGTCGCCGTCTGTGCCGAGTTGTTCTATGTATAGGAGGTGCAGCTTCTTCCAGGGCACTTTGCAGGGTTTCATTGTAATGCTTCAGAGCAGAATCAGGACATGAGATGGAGGAGATTGGGGCCAATGAGGACTGCAAGTTTTTCATAAGTTTCTGGGTGTTAATGGCCTGTATGTTTCTATAAGTGTGGAAAGTGGGGGTGACCTGAGCGGGGTGGCAGTTCTTGATAGAGAATGAAAGAAGGTTATGGTCAGAGAGCGGGAGAGAGGAGTTTGTGAAATCATCCACTGAGCAGAGCCAGGAGAAGACCAAGTCAAGGGAATTTCCATCTTCATGCGTTGGAGAGTTAGTATGCTGCGAGAGGCCGAAAGAGGAGGTTAGAGATAAAAGGTGAGAAGCAGATGGGGAGAGGGGAGAAGCAATGGGGATGTTGAAATCACCCATGATAAAGGTGGGGGCACCAGCAGAATAGTGAGTGCAGATCTGGAGTATAATACAGGATGTAACTCAGGATCAGTAATGTAATGTATGTACACAGTGACTGCACCAGCAGAATAGTGAGTGCAGCTCTGGAGTATAATACAGGATGTAACTCAGGATCAGTAATGTAATGTATGTACACAGTGACTGCACCATCAGAATAGTGAGGGCAGCTCTGGGGTATAATACAGGATGTAACTCAGGGTCAGTACAGGATAAGTAATCTAATGTATGTATACAGTGACTCCACCAGCAGAATCCTGAGTGCAGCTCTTGAGTATAATACAGGATGTAACGTAACTCAGGATCAGTACAAGATCAATAATGTAATATATGTACTCAGTAACTACACCAGCAGAATAGCGAGTGCAGCTCTGGAGTATAATACATGATGTAACTCAGGATCAGTAATGTAATGTATGTACACAGTGACTGCACCAGCAGAATGGTGAGTGCAGCTCTGGAGTATAATACAGGATGTAACTCAGGATCAGTAATGTATGTACACAGTGACTGCACCAGCAGAATAGGCAGAATAGTGAGTGCAGCTCTGGAGTATAATACAGGATGTAACTCAGGATCAGTAATGTAATGTATGTGCACAGTGAGTGCACCAGCAGAATAGTGAGTGCAGCTCTGGAGTATAATACATGATGTAACTCAGGATCAGTAATGTAATGTATGTACACAGTGACTGCACCAGCAGAATAGTGAGTGCAGCTCTGGAGTATAATACATGATGTAACTCAGGATCAGTAATGTAATGTATGTACACAGTGACTGCACCAGCAGAATAGTGAGTGCAGCTCTGGAGTATAATACAGGATGTAACTCAGGATCAGTAATGTAATGTTTGTACACAGTGACTGCACCAGCAGAATAGTGAGTGCAGCTCTGGAGTATAATACAGGATGTATCTCAGGATCAGTAATGTAATGTATGTGTTGTGAATTTACTTTTTGGCTCCCTCTAGTGGCTACTAGTGATTTGACTCTGGGTTTGTCAGTCATTCCTTTTATGCTCACCTGGGTCGTTAGTTCAGGGGTGTTGCTATATAAGCTCCCTGGACCTTCAGTTCAATGCCTGGCAACGTTGATATCAGAGCTAATCTGTAGTGCTCTTGTCTACTGATCCTGGTTCCTGCTTGATTAAGCTAAGTCTGCTTTTTTGCTTTTTGCAATTCGTTATTGTTTGCATTTTTTTGTCCAGCTTGTATATTATCTGTATCCTGACCTTGCTGGAAGCTCTAGGGCGGCTGGTGTTCTCCCCCCGGGCCGTTAGACGGTTCGGGGGTTCTTGAATCTCCAGCGTGGATTTTTGATAGGGTTTTTGTTGACCATATAAGTTATCT
Source organism: Ranitomeya variabilis (assembly GCF_051348905.1). Taxonomy (NCBI): domain Eukaryota; kingdom Metazoa; phylum Chordata; class Amphibia; order Anura; family Dendrobatidae; genus Ranitomeya; species Ranitomeya variabilis. The sequence continues at coordinate 200,105,903 of NC_135239.1, forward strand.
TACTATATTCTGCTATTAGTAAGTGGGCCTCTCTGTGCTAAACCTAGTTCATCTCTGTGTTTGTCATTTCCTCTTACCTCACCGTTATTATTTGTGGGGGGCTTGTATCCTACTTTTGGGGTCCTTTCTCTGGAGGCAAGAGAGGTCTTTGTTTTCCTCTTCTAGGGGTAGTTAGCTCTCCGGCTGGCGCGAGACATCTAGCGACCAACGTAGGCATGTTCCCCGGCTACTTCTAGGGTTGGCGTTAGAAGTAGATATATGGTCAACCCAGTTACCACTGCCCTATGAGCTGGATTTTTGTACTTTGCAGACTTGCTGATATCTCTGAGACCCTCGCCATTGGGGTCATAACAGTTTGCCAGGCCAGTACTAAATGTTAAATGCATTGCAGAAGTGGGATTATAAGAAAGAAAGTTCTGAGTTTTTTTTTCTCTCTCTCATTTTTTTTTTTTTTTTCTTTTCCCCTTTAACTCTGAGTGGCTTGTGATTGCTGCAGACATGAATGTCCAGACCTTGATTACAAGTGTGGACCAGCTTGCTGCTCGTGTGCAGGGCATACAAGATTATGTTACCAGAAATCCTATGTCAGAACCTAAGATACCGATTCCTGAACTGTTTTCCGGAGACCGATTTAAGTTTAGAAATTTCAGGAATAATTGTAAATTGTTTTTGTCCCTGAGACCCTGTTCCTCTGGAGACTCCGCTCAACAAGTGAAAATTGTTATTTCTTTTTTACGGGGCGACCCTCAGGATTGGGCTTTCTCGCTGGCGCCAGGAGATCCGGCATTGGCTGATATTGATGCGTTTTTTCTGGCGCTCGGTTTGCTTTATTAGGAACCCAATCTTGAGATTCAGGCAGAAAAAGCCTTGCTGGCTATGTCTCAGGGCCAGGACGAGGCTGAGGTGTATTGCCAAAAATTTCGGAAATGGTCCGTGCTGACCCAGTGGAACGAGTGTGCATTGGCTGCAAATTTTAGAAATGGCCTTTCTGAAACCATTAAGAATGTGATGGTGGGTTTTCCCATTCCCACAGGTCTGAATGATTCCATGGCCCTGGCGATTCAAATTGACCGGCGGTTGCGGGAGCGCAAAACCGCAAATTCCCTCATGGTGTTATCTGAACAGGCACCTGATTTAATGCAATGTGATAGAATCCTGACTAGAAATGAGCGGAAAATTCATAGACGCCAGAATGGCTTGTGTTACTACTGTGGTGATTCTGCACATGTTATCTCAGCATGCTCTAAGCGTCTTACTAAGGTTGTTAGTCCTGTCGCCATTGGTAATTTGCAACCTAAGTTCATTCTATCTGTAACTTTGATTTGCTCACTGTCATCGTATCCTGTCGTGGCGTTTGTAGATTCAGGTGCTGCCCTGAGTCTTATGGATCTGTCATTTGCCAAGCGTTGCGGTTTTGTTCTTGAGCCATTAGAAAATCCTATCCCTCTTAGGGGTATTGACGCTACGCCATTGGCAGAAAATAAGCCGCAGTTTTGGACACAGGTTACTATGTGCATGACTCCTGAACATCGGGAGGTGATACGTTTTCTTGTTCTGCATAAGATGCATGATTTGGTTGTTTTGGGGTTGCCATGGTTACAGACCCATAATCCAGTCTTGGACTGGAAGGCAATGTCAGTGTCAAGTTGGGGCTGTCATGGAATTCATGGAGATTCCCTGCCCGTGTCTATTGCTACTTCTACGCCTTCGGAAGTTCCGGCGTATTTGTCTGATTATCAGGATGTCTTCAGCGAGTCTAGGTCAAGTGCATTGCCTCCTCATAGGGAATGTGACTGTGCAATAGATTTGATTCCTGGTAGTAAGTTTCCTAAGGGAAGACTGTTTAATCTGTCGGTACCTGAACATACCGCGATGCGTTCATATATCAAGGAGTCTCTGGAGAAGGGGCATATCCGTCCTTCTTCTTCCCCTCTTGGTGCGGGATTCTTTTTTGTGGCTAAAAAGGACGGATCTTTGAGGCCTTGTATTGACTATCGGCTTTTGAATAAGATCACTGTCAAATTTCAGTATCCTTTGCCGCTGTTGTCAGACTTGTTTGCCCGGATTAAAGGTGCCAAGTGGTTCACCAAGATAGACCTTCGTGGTGCGTACAACCTTGTGCGCATTAAGCAAGGAGATGAATGGAAAACTGCATTCAATACGCCCGAAGGTCATTTTGAGTACTTGGTGATGCCATTTGGGCTCTCTAATGCACCTTCAGTTTTTCAGTCCTTTATGCATGACATTTTCCGGAAGTATCTGGATAAATTTTTGATCGTTTATCTGGATGATATTCTGTTTTTTTCTGATGATTGGGACTCGCATGTGGAACAGGTCAGGATGGTTTTCAAGATTTTGCGTGAAAATTCTTTGTTTGTTAAAGGCTCAAAGTGTCTCTTTGGTGTACAGAAGGTTCCCTTTTTAGGGTTCATTTTTTCCCCTTCTGCTGTGGAGATGGACCCAGTCAAGGTTCGAGCTATTCATGATTGGACTCAACCCTCGTCAGTTAAGAGTCTTCAGAAGTTCTTGGGTTTTGCTAACTTCTACCGTCGTTTTATCGCTAATTTTTCTAGCGTTGTTAAACCGTTGACGGATATGACCAAGAAAGGCTCTGATGTGGTTAACTGGGCTCCTGCTGCCGTGGAGGCTTTCCAGGAGTTGAAGCGCCGGTTTACTTCAGCGCCTGTTTTGTGCCAACCTGATGTCTCACTTCCCTTTCAGGTTGAAGTGGATGCTTCGGAGATTGGGGCAGGGGCCGTTTTGTCGCAGAGAGGCCCTGGTTGCTCTACTATGAGACCTTGTGCCTTTTTCTCTAGGAAGTTTTCGCCGGCAGAGCGAAATTATGATGTGGGCAATCGGGAGTTGTTGGCCATGAAGTGGGCATTTGAGGAGTGGCGTCATTGGCTCGAGGGTGCTAAGCATCGTGTGGTGGTCTTGACTGATCACAAAAATCTGATGTACCTCGAGTCTGCTAAACGCCTGAATCCTAGACAGGCCCCGCTGGTCATTGTTTTTCTCCCGTTTTGACTTTGTGGTTTCGTATTTACCAGGTTCTAAGAATGTGAAGGCCGATGCTCTGTCTAGGAGCTTTGTGCCTGATGCTCCTGGAGTCGCTGAACCTGTGGGTATTCTTAAGGAAGGAGTTATCCTGTCAGCTATTTCTCCAGATCTGCGACGTGTGTTGCAGAGATTTCAGGTTGGTAGGCCTGACTCTTGTCCACCTGACAGATTGTTTGTGCCTGCTAAATGGACCAGCAGAGTCATTTCCGAGGTTCATTCCTCAGTGTTAGCAGGGCACCCGGGAATTTTTGGCACCAGAGATCTGGTGGCCAGGTCCTTTTGGTGGCCTTCCTTGTCAAGAGATGTGCGGTCATTTGTGCAGTCCTGTGGTACTTGTGCTCGAGCTAAGCCTTGCTGTTCTCGTGCCAGCGGGTTGCTCTTGCCCTTGCCTGTCCCGAAGAGACCTTGGACACACATCTCTATGGATTTCATTTCGGATCTTCCGGTGTCTCAGGGCATGTCTGTCATCTGGGTGATATGTGATCGTTTCTCCAAGATGGTCCATCTGGTTCCTTTGCCCAAACTGCCTTCCTCTTCTGATCTGGTTCCTGTGTTCTTCCAGAACGTGGTTCGTTTGCACGGCATTCCTGAGAATATTGTGTCGGACAGAGGATCCCAGTTTGTTTCCAGGTTCTGGCGATCCTTTTGTGGTAGGATGGGCATAGATTTGTCGTTTTCGTCCGCTTTTCATCCACAGACTAACGGACAAACGGAACGAACTAATCAGACTCTGGAGGCGTATTTGAGGTGTTTTGTCTCTTCTGATCAGGATGATTGGGTGACCTTCTTGCCGTTGGCTGAATTTGCCCTTAATAATCGGGCTAGTTCTGCCACCTTGGTTTCGCCATTTTTCTGCAACTCTGGTTTCCACCCTCGTTTTTCCTCGGGACTTGTGGAGCCTTCTGACTGTCCTGGGGTGGATTCTGTGGTGGATAGGTTGCAGCGGATCTGGAATCATGTGGTGGACAACTTGAAGTTGTCACAGGAGAAGGCTCAGCGTTTTGCCAACCGCCGCCGCGGTGTGGGTCCCCGACTTCGTGTTGGGGATTTGGTATGGCTGTCTTCTCGATTTGTTCCTATGAAGGTCTCCTCTCCCAAATTTAAGCCTCGATTCATTGGTCCTTACAAGATATTGGAGATCCTTAATCCTGTATCCTTTCGCCTGGATCTTCCGGTGTCGTTTGCCATTCACAACGTATTTCATAGGTCCTTGTTGCGGCGGTACGTTGTGTCTGTGGTTCCTTCTGCTGAGCCTCCTGCTCCGGTGTTGGTTGAGGGCGAGTTGGAGTACGTGGTGGAGAAGATCTTAGATTCTCGTCTCTCCAGGCGGAGGCTTCAGTACCTGGTCAAGTGGAAGGGCTATGGTCAGGAGGATAATTCCTGGGTGGTCGCCTCTGATGTGCATGCGGCCGATTTAGTTCGTGCCTTTCACGCCGCTCATCCTGATCGCCCTGGTGGTCTTGGTGAGGGTTCGGTGACCCCTCACTAAGGGGGGGGTACTGTTGTGAATTTACTTTTTGGCTCCCTCTAGTGGCTACTAGTGATTTGACTCTGGGTTTGTCAGTCATTCCTTTTATGCTCACCTGGGTCGTTAGTTCAGGGGTGTTGCTATATAAGCTCCCTGGACCTTCAGTTCAATGCCTGGCAACGATGATATCAGAGCTAATCTGTAGTGCTCTTGTCTACTGATCCTGGTTCCTGCTTGATTAAGCTAAGTCTGCTTTTTTGCTTTTTGCAATTCGTTATTGTTTGCATTTTTTTGTCCAGCTTGTATATTATCTGTATCCTGACCTTGCTGGAAGCTCTAGGGCGGCTGGTGTTCTCCCCCCGGGCCGTTAGACGGTTCGGGGGTTCTTGAATCTCCAGCGTGGATTTTTGATAGGGTTTTTGTTGACCATATAAGTTATCTTACTATATTCTGCTATTAGTAAGTGGGCCTCTCTGTGCTAAACCTAGTTCATCTCTGTGTTTGTCATTTCCTCTTACCTCACCGTTATTATTTGTGGGAGGCTTGTATCCTACTTTTGGGGTCCTTTCTCTGGAGGCAAGAGAGGTCTTTGTTTTCCTCTTCTAGGGGTAGTTAGCTCTCCGGCTGGCGCGAGACATCTAGCGACCAACGTAGGCATGTTCCCCGGCTACTTCTAGGGTTGGCGTTAGGAGTAGATATATGGTCAACCCAGTTACCACTGCCCTATGAGCTGGATTTTTGTACTTTGCAGACTTGCTGATATCTCTGAGACCCTCGCCATTGGGGTCATAACATGTATGTACACAGTGACTGCACCAGCAGAATAGTGAGTGCAGCTCTGGAGTATAATACAGGATGTAACTCAGGATCAGTAATGTATGTACACAGTGACTGCACCAGCAGAATAGTGAGTGCAGCTCTGGAGTATAATACATGATGTAACTCAGGATCAGTAATGTAATGTATGTACACAGTGACTGCACCAGCAGAATAGTGAGTGCAGCTCTGGAGTATAATACAGGATGTAATTCAGGATCAGTAATGTAATGTATGTACACAGTGACTGCACCAGCAGAATAGTGAGTGCAGCTCTGGAGTATAATACAGGATGTAACTCAGGATCAGTAATGTAATGTATGTACACAGTGACTGCACCAGCAGAATAGTGAGTGCAGCTCTGGAGTATAATACAGGATGTAACTCAGGATCAGTAATGTATGTACACAGTGACTGCACCAGCAGAATAGTGAGTGCAGCTCTGGAGTATAATACAGGATGTAACTCAGGATCAGTAATGTATGTACACAGTGACTGCACCAGCAGAATAGTGAGTGCAGCTCTGGAGTATAATACAGGATGTAACTCAGGATCAGTAATGTAATGTATGTACACAGTGACGACACCAGCAGAATAGTGAGTGCAGCTCTGGGGTATAATACATTAAGTAACTTGTGAGCAGTGCAGGATCAGTAATACAATGGAGGCATCTATAGGAATTTGACTATTTTGCCCTGCTTCAAGAAGTGCATTTGTGAGGTCAGTCCCTGATGTTGAGGAGAGGTTGGGATCCCAATCTCTGGTCCAGTTCTTCACAAATGTGCTAAATGGGGTTGAGGTACGGGATCTATGTTGTCGACTGCCAACAATCTTTCCCAACCATGCCTTTATGGACCTTGTGCACTGGGCACCGTTATGGGGAACATAAAAGGGTCTTCCCTCAACTGTTACATAAATGGAAAAAGGAGAAAACTGGGAGCATACGGATATTTAAGTAAAAAAAGGGCTTTATTAAATGGTATATAATTAACACGCTTAGTAGCGAAATACAAAAAACACAAAGCATACATGAATATATACAATATACAAGGATGTTTTTAAAAGAGAAGTGGGTAACCCCCGGTGTGCGCTTGCCAGGAAACCATTAAACATAGCTATGTTATGTGAGGGCTGCTGCTACAAACACCTATGTCGCTATAATAGCGGTACATATGCCATGTGGCATGTGATAGAAAATTGAAGAGCTGGAGGAGCAGCGCTTACCCGTAGAAGGCACCAAGCGGAGGACACCGGTTGGGGTCCACAGAACGCGACCCCCGACGCGCGTTTCGCCCGCAAACAGAAGGCTTTTTTCAAGGGAAGACTCCCTTGAAAAAGCCTTCTGTTTGCGGGCGAAACGCGCGTCGGGGGTCGCGTTCTGTGGACCCCAACCGGTGTGCTCCGCTTGGTGCCTTCTACGGGTAAGCGCTGCTCCTCCAGCTCTTCAATTTTCTATCACATGCCACATGGCATATGTACCGCTATTATAGCGACATAGGTGTTTGTAGCAGCAGCCCTCACATAACATAGCTATGTTTAATGGTTTCCTGGCAAGCGCACACCGGGGGTTACCCACTTCTCTTTTAAAAACATCCTTGTATATTGTATATATTCATGTATGCTTTGTGTTTTTTGTATTTCGCTACTAAGCGTGTTAATTATATACCATTTAATAAAGCCCTTTTTTTACTTAAATATCCGTATGTTCCCAGTTTTCTCCTTTTTCCATTGACTGTCATGGAGTTGGTTTCTCTTTTCGGTGGGGGGTCTCTTTGCACTATTTAGTGCTTGTCGCCTTTTCCCCTCTCCGTATGTATCTAAATATGTTGCCTGATTTTGTTATTGTTACATAAACTTGCAGTCTAGAATTGTGCAAAATGTATTTTGAGCTGAAGAAGTAAGATTTCCCTTCACTGGTGGTGAGGGGCCTTGACCAGTTGTTGGTGATGTACGGCTGCATGAAGCTCCCGGTGGGGCGCAGTGTTTGTGCTGATGAGGAGGTCTGGACTGTGCAGTTATGGGGTCAGCAGAGCGGTGGTGACTTTTCTGCCCTCAGCTCCTCAGCACTCGGCCCCCTGCTCTGTAACGTTACGGGGTCTCCACTTCATGGCTGAGTTGCTGCGGCTCCTTCTCAATAATATCACTCACAAGTGATGGTGGAAAGATTTTGGAGGAAGAAATGTCATGGACGGACTTGTTACCCCGGTGGCTCGTGGCTGATGTCAGTGTCTGCCCCATTTGCCATCTGACATGTTAGTAAAGACAGACGGCATGGCGGGGGCAAGAGATTATACCCAGGGGGAATGGGACTGATTGAAAAGCCTGCATCACTCAGTGATTAATACTTGGGTCCCACCACTTTTGTCCGTATAACATATCTTCAATATGTATCGTTTAACTAAAAATCCAAATGTTGAAATATTTTAAACTTTTCTCAAAATCCCATGATATTGCAATCTTTGACATAACAAAAACTTCCATTCACCCAGGAGACGGGACTGGAAAAATAAGTTATTTTTAAATGATAAACTCAAAGACCTACGGCAATTCAGAGACAACAAATGTCTATTCTGTCCCGGAGCCGAATGAATGTCCTCTGTAACTCTGTGGTATGTTCATCCCCTCGGTCCCAGCTCCATTATTCCAACATCATAAACTTATTTGTGGGTTGATCAATCAATCACTGTGAAAATATAGACGATGTCCCCGGAACACGACCCTTTGGACCCTCTATGGCTTATATGAACGATGTGTCCGTGCCCATTAATTATAATAAAAATATAATATCTTCTAATGTCCTGCCACAATACTTTCATTGAAAATTTTACAATTATTGGGGTAGAAATAAATAGTTATATAGTCACGTCGTTTTTACGTTTTGGGACATTGTTGAGGAAATTTCGGGCATGCTTGACAACTTTCTGAAACTGGCTTCAGAGGTGGAAGAGTTTTGTGGTCTATGGGGCAAATCATTGGATATTTTGAGACCTACTCTTCTCCGCCTGTTAAAAACCACATTGCTCCTTCTATGCCCATAGTCTTCTCCCACAATGTGCACCCTCTAAACACTTTGCAACCTTCCTTCATAAAATGCCAATTCAGAACAAACCTTTCAGAATCATTATGGGAAGGTTTTGGTGTGACCCCGCAGATTTGTCAACTCCTCGAGTCTGGGAGATATCTCCTTTCTGCAGGAGTTGTACGCTTAGAGTTAATTAGTAGCAGTTAGACCATGACAGAGATGAGCTAGAAGACCAAGGAGTCTGATTTCACATGCTCCTGCACTGATTAGGAGCACTTCACCATCATATTAAACAGTGCAGGTTTCTTCTAGCAGTGCAGGGGTTAATCTTTTCAGTTGAGCGCTCCTGGAGCTTTCCTGCCTTGATGCTCTCAGCTGTTCAGTGTTGGCCACTCAATTCAGCTATATATACTCGCTTCCGCCAATCAGGGATTGCCAGTGTTAGTTTCATACTGCCTGATTCAGGAGTAGGGGGTGTTGGTTGTTTGTGGAGGCATTTGGTGTGATGCTTGGTGATTTGTCTATGTACATACCTTCATCCTCTACTATTTGGTTTTTCCTTCCTTTATTTCTCGGTGTGCCACTCTGTTGTTTGTGAGTGCATATTTGCATGATTGGTATTTTAATTTATCCCTGTACATCTTTCCTTGTTAGTATGGATTGTTTATTCTTATACACTACAACTCCCCACTTTCCTGAGTGGGGGAAGGGACAGATAATGGCTGATTAAGGAGCTCAGTAAGGCACGTGATCCCAGCGTCTTCACCATTAAAAGTAATGTTTGTTGAAGAGATTGCTAGGGTGCTCCTAGATTTAAGGATAGGGAAGGAGCCCCTAGCATCAGGATATTCAACAGTGCCATGACATAAACTTTGCAGTAAATGTGAAAAACAGTGATGCCATACAGATTATGTCAATTCAGCATCCATTTTTGTACGCACCTATTGAGTCCTATGTGCATTCTGCATTATTTTTTTTACAATCCCTTCAGAAGGAAAAATGCTCATCTGAACTAGTTCATTCCCTTACATTGGTCTGTGTGCCATGTGTGCATCATATTGCTGTGTTGGGAAATGCACCTTGGGAGCAATATACTGTGTGGGGGAGCGCACTGTGGGGCATCATACTGTGTGGGTGAATGCACTGTGGGGTCATCATACTGTGTGGGGGAATGCACTGTGGGGGCATCATACTGTGTGGGTGAATGCACTGTGGGGTCATCATACTGTGTGGGGGAATGCACTGTGGGGGCATCATACTGTGTGGGTGAATGCACTGTGGGGTCATCATACTGTGTAGGGGAATGCACTGTGGGGTCATCATACTGTGAGGGGGAGTGCACTGTGGGGGACTCATACTGTGAGGGGGAATGCACTGTGGGGTCATCATACTGTGTGGGGGAGTGCACTGTGGGGTCATCATGCTGTGTAGGGGAGTACACTGTGGGGTCATCATACTGTGAGGGGGAGTGCACTGTGGGGGACTCATACTGTGAGGGGGAATGCACTGTGGGGTCATCATACTGTGTGGGGGAATGCACTGTGGGGGTCATCATACTGTGGGGGAATGCACTGTGGGGTCATCATACTGTGAGGGGGAGTGCACTGTGGGGGACTCATACTGTGTGGGGGAATGCACTGTGGGGTCATCATATTGTGTCGGGGAATGTACTGTGGGGGAATCATACTGTGGGGGAATACACTGTGGGGTCATCATACTGTGGGGGAATGCACTGTGGGGTCATCATACTGTGTGGGGGAATGCACTGTGGGGTCATCATACTGTGTGGGGGGAATGCACTGTGGGGGCATCATACTGTGTGGGGAATGCACTGTGGGGGCATCATACTGTGTGGGGAGTGCACTGTTGGGAAATCATACTGTGGGGGAATGCACTGTGGGGGAATCATACTGTGTGGGGGAATGCTCTGTGGGGTCATCATACTGTGTGGGGGAATAGACTGGGGTCATCATACTGTGTGGGGGAATGCACTGTGGGGGTCATCATACTGTGGGGGAATGCACTGTGGGGTCATCATACTGTGAGGGGGAGTGCACTGTGGGGGACTCATACTGTGTGGGGGAATGCACTGTGGGGTCATCATATTGTGTCGGGAATGCACTGTGGGGTCATCATACTGTGTGGGGGAATGTACTGTGGGGGAATCATACTGTGGGGGAATACACTGTGGGGTCATCATACTGTGAGGGAATGCACTGTGGGGTCATCATACTGTGTGGGGGAATGCACTGTGGGGTCATCATACTGTGTGGGGGGAATGCACTGTGGGGGCATCATACTGTGTGGGGAATGCACTGTGGGGGCATCATACTGTGTGGGGAGTGCACTGTGGGGTCATCATACTGTGTGGGGAGTGCACTGTTGGGAAATCATACTGTGGGGGAATGCACTGTGGGGTCATCATACTGTGTGGGGGATGCACTGTGGGGTCATCATACTGTGTGGGGGATGCACTGTGGGGGAATCATACTGTGTGGGGGGATGCACTGTGGGGTCATCATACTGTGGGGAATGCACTGTGGGGGCATCATACTGTGTGGGGAATGCACTGTGGGGGCATCATACTGTGTGGGGAGTGCACTGTTGGGAAATCATACTGTGGGGGAATGCACTGTGGGGTCATCATACTGTGTGGGGGATGCACTGTGGGGTCATCATACTGTGTGGGGGATGCACTGCGGGGGAATCATACTGTGTGGGGGGATGCACTGTGGGGTCATCATACTGTGTGTGTAGTGGGCATTGTGCGTACCTTTAAACATATTGACATTTTCTTTCTTCAAAAGGTAATAGGTGTGCTACTGTCCTTGATTTTGCCATGGATTATGGATATTTGACAAATTATGGATATTTGATATAGTTGTTGGATAAGAGTGTAAAACAAATCTCATTTTACAGCCCCATTAAGACGAGACATTCGCACAAACCAGAGCTTTGTCTAAAGCAAATATGCCTGATTAACTGTAAACCCTAGAATTCGTTCTAGCATTGACCATGTAAAGCAGTTAATTAGGTCGGCTACAAGGTGCTTCCGAGAGTACAGATGTTTTGACGTGATCGGTACTAGTTTATCTTTATATCACTCCACTTCCTATGCTTGGCCCTGATATAGGAGAGGTAAAAGATATCACAGCCAACATAACATGCATGTCTGACCCAACATGTTCCACCAAGCCTTGCTCCGTATCTCTCCACGGAATCTTCACGTTCTGTCTCTTGTGTCTCCTTTCATTGACTTGTCCACCGTTGTCTGATTATAAGGAGGCTTTTTGTTTTTGGCAGACCCTTGTCAAATGCTTCTTTAAAGTTTGTTGACCTAAGGGGTAAGAGGAGGGGTGGGAGACTCTTTGTTACTGAAGACAAGGTTGACCTCCAGATGTGGCTCCAGACGGGTTGACTAAAACAACCAAAGGATGAATATGGACATACATGGAGACCATGGGGCTCAAGCTCAAGTTGACCTCAACCCCCTTCCTAATTGCAGTGGTTAACAAAAGAGGCAGGAGTATGCCTCTTAAGGGATGGGGTGATATGACATAACGCCAAGGAAAATGCCCAAATTTCATTTATCGACGCCTCTTCTATCCGACTATAAGGTTACATTTCTAAAATATAAAGTCGTTCTCTTATGTTTTTGCTATTTTACAGCACAAAGTCATACATGGTGTATATATACAGGGATACAGACAGCATATACTATAGGACCAACAATGTGTATGATTAAAAAAAAGAATGTTTTGTCCTGGTCTGCAAATACAACCATGGTATACTTCAACAATGGTGTTTTTAAAGGGTTATTCCCATCTTCATATATGGGTATTGTCGGATTGAGCTTATCAATACAAGAAAGTTAGCAATTTACTGCTTATTAAAATTCTCAACCGTTCTTGAGATATTAACACTTTTATTTACAGCTTGTTACCTTGGAGACCGACCACCGCTGCTACACAGCAGAACATGCAAAATGCTTGCAGTCTCTTGACCGTTGAGCTAGTTATCACTGTTTTGAAATTGGCCAGAATCGCCGGAGTGAAAATTACATACTTATCTCAGCCAGATTCTATGCAGTGTCTACCAGCTAGATAGCAGTGGTGGTCGGTCTCCTAGACAACGAGCTGTGAACAAAAGAAAAGTGTTAATATCTCAAGAACGGCTGAACATTTTAATAAGCAGTACATGGCAAAAGTGGTTTATTTTACAAGCATCATCCAACAATATCCATATAGAAAAAAAGGAATAACCCTTTAAATTACCTTATCACTTATGGGGGGTCTTCTACTTATGTAAGGATGGTCAGAGTAGGGCTAGGATGAATTGCGGCAGTGGCCATTTCAGATCCCATATCACTTATGGGGGTCCTCTGAGGGCTAGGATGCATCCATTTTACAGACTTGTATCACTTAGGGGGGCTTCTACATCGGCTAGGAGAGGCATAGGAGGGGGGATTTCTGGAAGTCATTATTTAAGGCACTAGCTTAGGGGTGTATTTTTCTACCCTCTTTGTGGTTAAAGGTAAGGAATGACCCCTCCAGACACACAAAAAAAAGGACTGATGAAGTTGTGCAGGTACATTACCTGAAAGTTCTCCAAAATATTTATAGAACATTATACAAAAGGGGCCTTTTTTAAATTTTTTTTTAAGAATTTTGACCCCAATTTATCAAAAGTGGAATTTTGTACGCAACTGTTAATGAAGGGAGCGCTGGAGCAAGGTGCGCCAAATTCAGAAACCTCTTAATGGTGTAAAGATGCCAAAAGTCACACATTTTTAGCACAATAATGTTGTGACATTCCGAGCAGTTTTATGCCCCAAAATTCTGGGGAAGGCGGCTTAAATAAATGAGGCCAATGCAGTTTCCTTTAAGGAGACCCTGTCACTTGTTATAAATTTATAAAATGGACCCCTATTATCAATTTATAAGTTTAGTCTTAGTGAAGTGAGCGTGGTCCTCAACTCTTCTCTGTGGGCGCCTCCCTGAGGACCACGCCCAGTTGGCAAAAAAAAAAGACTAGATTTATACGCAGAGAAGAAGGGGCCATGTCTCGGAAATGAGAGGAGCAGGAACAAAAGAAAAACAGGAACCATTTAGAGCAGGCAAAATAAAAGTCCTACATATTTATGGTAAGTAATGGATCAAGTGCAAAAAGTCCAATGATTCAGCAACGTCTGCCAAAAATATGATAGGTCAGAATGGAATTTGTTTTTGGACAGGTCATCCAGAATTTTTTTCTTTACCCATGCATTGACAGCTGTATAGTCACCATTCACTGCCATGGTAGAGGCTTGCCGGTGGTTTATTAATTGCGGTTGCAGAGTGTGTGACCTCGCCCCTTGCGATGGGTCCAGGATGGGAGACATATATACCAGTATGAGAGACATATATTCCAGGATGGGTCCAGTATGGGAGACATATACCAAGATGGGGCCATATATACAAGGATGGGTCCAGTATGGGAGACATATATACCTGGATGGGTCCAGTATGGGAGACATATACCAAGATGGGGCCATATATACAAGGATGGGTCCAGTATGGGAGGCATATATACCTGGATGGGTCCAGTATGGGAGACATGTACCAAGATGGGGCCATATATACAAGGATGGGTCCAGTATGGGAGACATATATACCAGTATGAGAGACATATATTCCAGGATGGGTCCAGTATGGGAGACATATATACCTGGATGGGTCCAGTATGGGAGACATATACCAAGATGGGGCCATATATACAAGGATGGGTCCAGTATGGGAGACATATATACCAGTATGAGAGACATATATTCCAGGATGGGTCCAGTATGGGAGACATATATACCAGATGGGTCCAGGATGGGAGACATATATACCAGGATGGGAGACATATATACCAGGATAGGAGACATAGATACCAGGATAGGTCCAGGATGGGAGACATATATACCAAGATGGGAGACATGTATACCAGGATGGGAGACATATATACCAGGATGGGTGACATATATACCAGGATGGGAGACATATATACCAAGATGGGGCCAGGATAGGAGACATATGTACCTGGATGGGTCCAGGATGGAGGTCATATATACCTGGATGTGTCCAGGATGGAGGTCATGTATACCAGAATAAGGAACATATATTCCAGGATGGGAGATATATACAACTGGAAGGGGCCTAGGATGAGGGACCTTAGTACAGGATGGTGGACATTACTACATAATTGGAGACAAGGGCATCATGTACGGTATGTCTTTATAGGATTTAGAATGCTAAAAGGGCCCATATATCTGACCAACATGCATTGGGGCTGAGGTCCAAATTTTCCATTGGCGCCCATTCACACCACTAAGGGTCGCCTAATGTACATGACCACCTTTAGTACTAGACCCATCCTCCCCAATCAGTGGCGAATTGTCTTCCGACCCCAAACCTGGACCATAAATTTACATCGAGTCCTGATACAACTTATCACTTGAGCATATAAATGGTGGAACCGTCCCGTTCTAGGTATAAACAGAAGCTATACACGTGTGATGGAAACTCATGCGTAGAAATTTTATTTAAAAAAAAAAAGGAAAATAGAATGGAAAAAAAAAATAACAACTTTTCAACCTTATGGATTAGAAGGCATGCCTTTGTGTATCAGTAGCACTGGAACAAAAGATGAATAGACGGAACGCCTGGAGCGCTTTGTCAGTTTGACTTTGATAACACAGCCTCCTTAAAGAGATCCTTTTATGTTTATGAAAAAGCATGACGTCAAAGTCGTTAAAAAAAATAGTATCCAAATAAATAGCTACACTGGCATTGCCTCCGAAAAAGCCTCTTGTATGAAGCGT
Organism: Ranitomeya variabilis; assembly: GCF_051348905.1. Lineage (NCBI taxonomy): Eukaryota > Metazoa > Chordata > Amphibia > Anura > Dendrobatidae > Ranitomeya > Ranitomeya variabilis. The sequence continues at coordinate 200,121,113 of NC_135239.1, forward strand.
TTGTTTCTTTACACGCGTAACTAATTAGCTTAGCTTATTATAAGCCCTGGACTCCAGTAATGAAGTTTCTTTAGCACACTTTAAAAAAAAAACTTGTTTGTGGTGGTTGTGTAAGGCTGCGCTCCAGAGCCAAAATTAAAGGATTTAGGTAAAAGCTCAAACTAATATGCTGGAAATGCTTGACTACAACCATTACCAGGTGAGATTCCGATTATTTTTTATTTATTATTATTTTATGTATTATTTTTGCTACATTTATATATTTGTTTATTACCACTTTTTATGTCTTGAATTTGGCATTGTGGTAGTATTGAAAGTAAATCTATTGTCTTCATCCTTTATCTTGTTCAACGGACTTTTATCTTTTTAACAGTTCTTCAATTTATCGCAAAAATGTGTAAATTTCGTACATTTTTCCTTCTTTAAATAGTTAAACATTTTGAAAATTAATACTATTCCTTAGTTTTTTATCAATAGTTCAGTTATTAGCAATTTGGTGCTTTTTCTATGTTTTTGATATATGGTTATTTTATTAATGTATTTTTTTGTTTTTAATTAGTTTTGTTCGTAGATTTTAAAAGGAAAAACATTTACCCTAAATTTTCTTTTGACTCTGGGAAATATCTAGATATTTTTTTCAATTAGATTTTTTTTATAAATTCTTCACTATTTTGGTTCGAAAATTGAAAATGAAACCTGCAAATAAAAAAAGCAAAAATGAAATTTTAAAAACCTTACATACGTTATGTCTTATAAGTAGTATATAATGTAAGGTAAATATATCCAAGTATTGCACACTGGAAAAGTTCTAAAATACACACTTTACTCACTTTCGAAAGTTTTTGAAAATGAGGAAAAGTATTAAGAGATGACTTGTTGCCTGATTATTTACTTATGTATTAAAAAAAAATAGTGAGTGTGGTCTTAAAGGGATTCGGCCTTTTTTTTTGGGGGGGGGGGGGGTGGCATTTGGTGCTACCGGTATAATGGTAGCTACAATGGCTTCTGCCATTTTACAAACCTCAGAACCCCAAATCTGTTTAGTAAGATGACAGCACAGGATCAGGGCCGGTATCACCAGGATGAATTTTCCTCTATTCGATAGAATGTATTTTTTGGCATATTTTTCAAGTCTGAAAAAAACTGGTATTAACCCCTCTGATACCCATAGCCATAGTCCATGGCTTTAATGATCTGACTTTTCCAATGTCAAAAATAATTGAAAATATCAATTTTTGGATTTTTAATTTTTCACAAAATTTTTCCAAAAATGTTGCCATTTTTTGTAATTGACTAGATAACTTTTAGGCTGCCTTCACCTAGATCTTACAAAGAAGGGGCCTATGTTCGGGCTTGCCAACTCCTAGCATGTTCTGACGGCCCGCGGCTTAACATGAGACCAATAATTCATCCAAATTTTATCTTCCAGGTGCAGACTCACCTTGAAAATCCTACGAAGTACCACATCCAACAAGCACAAAAGCAGCAGGTGCAGCAGTACCTAACGACAGCCAAGCATCCCAACAAAGCACTAAGTCTGCCCTGTGCAAACCAACCTGGGGAGCACATTATGCCGCCCGGGCCGGGGAGCAGCGCACCAAACAGTCCCATGGCCATGCTGACGCTGAGTACCACCTGTGAGAAAGAAGTGAGTATCACTCATCCCAGAGGGTTACTTCTCTTATTACCAAAAGTAAAATCTCGCTAAAGGTTCAAAAAAAGACTTTCTTGGGCCACATTTTTTATTTGAGTTTTTATTTTCAGACTTTTTCATCCTCTTTTTCCTTCATTCTTATATTTCTTTCTTAGTCTTTTTTCTTAGTTCTCCTGTTCCTTATTTCACTTTTTTCATTTTTCTTCTTTTCTTCCTCTTCTTTTGCATCCTCCTTCTTTTTTATATTTTTCGTACTTTTTTTCTCCTTCGTTTACATTTTCTACTTATTTTTCTACTTCTCATTACTTTATTTCTCACTTTTCTGCCCTTTTTCGTTCTTATTTTCCTTCTATCCTCATATTCTATTTCCTCATCTTCCGTTCTCTTTCATTTTCTTCTTATTTTCTTTCTCTTTACTTATTCTTTGTTTTTTTCCTTTTCTTCTTTAATTTTCTTCTCCTTGTTCTTTTCTTTTATTCATTTCCGTATCTTTTATTCTTTTATTACTTTCTCTTGTTTCTTTTCTTATTTATTGCAACTTTCTTTTCCCTCCGACTTCTTTTACTTTTTCTTCTTCCTAGTTCTTTTCATTATTCTTTTATTACTTTATTTTTTTCTCTGCCTTGTTTTACGTTTTATTTTTCCTCATTCTTTCCCTTTCTTTTCCCTATTATTGCTTTTATCTTTCTCCTCTTCCTTGTTCCCCGTTTCTTTTCCTTCTTTGTTTTTACTTTTTCTTTTCTTTTCTTTCTCCTTTCTTGTATTATTTTCTATTCTTGCTTTATTTTTCTCTGTCTTTTACATTTTATTCTTCCTCATTCTTGATCCTATTATTGATTTTATCTTCCTCCTCTTCCTTGTTCCCACTTTCTTTTCCTTCCTTTTTTACTTTTTCTTTCTTTTTCCTTTCTTTTATTATTTTCTATTCTTGCTTTATTGTTCTCTGTCTTCTTTTATGTTTTCTTTTTCCTCATTCTTCATTCTATTATTGCTTTTATCTTTCTCCTCCTTTCTTTTTCTTCCTTCTCCTTTCTTTTATTACTCATACCTTTATATTGAAATTTAGAATTTTCTTTCTATCTCTTCTTCTTCTTCCTTTTTTTATTGCACTTCATTAAGAAAAATCTTCTAGAAACTTTTTTTTTTAATGAAAAAATATGATAAATATTTAAATGATTAGTGTCACAGAATTCCTTTTTATTAATGAGGTGTTTGCACCTTTTTCACTACAGGTAAATACAAGGGTGTGAGGATGTGACACCCCAGATTAGCTCGATATGCAAATGACTATCCTCTTGCAGAATTTGTAGATGTTGGTTGTTTGCATACGTGGCTGTGAAATCTGGAGGTCGTATTTAGAAGGAACTGCATTAATGATTGCTATATACAGTATTGGGACGTCTATAGAAGCTTTCGAGGTCACAGAGCTTCAGATTTCCTTCTTTAACTTCTATGTTATCTCATTAACATGTTAAATAGAAAACCTGGAATTAATAAAACTTTACTTTGCGTAACTCTTCGAGGTGTGAACTCCACAAATAGAATCGACCATAAATAAATCCGCTTCAGACGCTAATTATACAGACGTAAATATACAATCATTGAATTAACCTTTCCGAAAAAAGGAAGATCGCAAATCAAAATTATGTGATTCCACCTAATTAAAGTGAACCTCCAACTTCTAAAACTTTTTTTGTTTTATGTCCAAATTTCCTTTTTTTTTTTTTTTTTTTGGGTGATGCAGAGCTCCAAATACTTAGAGATAAAGAGAAAAAAAATCACTTTTGAAAACTTTTCATATGTCAGAAGTTTCGGTTAGTGGGAATCTAGGGCAGCAGCTGGAAAAGCAGAGATGGGCTCAGTTGAGTGGTTTTGGCCCTTGGTTTATTATATTTTTGGGGGGTCTCATTATTTAGACCATCACTAATCAAAACATCTATTCACGATGGAATATCAACATTTTTCCTTATTCTGTAAATATTAAAATTCTTTTTGCCCACATCCACCACTAGGGGGAGCAAACTGCATACATTTTTTTATTGAGCTGAATGGGAGCTGCATGGTAAGCTCCACCTAGCAATATAATCCATTTAAAGAGGACCTGTCAATTGTCATAAATATATATATCTGGTGTAAATGCTGCTGTTCTCCTGAATCCGGCGATGTTTTTCTTTTGTTCCTGCGCCTCTCCGTTCCTGAGATATGACCCCTTCTTCCCGGCATGTAATTCTAGTCTTTTTAGCCAAGTGGGCGTGTTCCTCAATTCTATTCAATAGATAACTTCAAGAGGGACACGCCCATGAGTAATTTATATACAGCATAAAAAGGGCCATATCTCAGGAACGGAGAGGAGCAGGAAAAAAAGAAAGACATCGCCGGATTCAGAAGGACAGCGGCGTTTACATTTGCGACTCTAACTTTTAACATAATTTTTCCAGGACTACAGTATTTATTGGCTTATCTTTAGGATAATCGATCAATATCAGATTGCTGCCAGGACGACGTCACCTCCAGGGTTTATTAGACGCAGCTCTAGAATTTGTGATAGTGGCCACTAGAGGGAGCTCACTCAAAATGTCTTTTATCATTGAGTTAAATGGAAGCAGTGTTAGTCTGTATCCGGTGAGCTCCCTCTAGTGGTGACTACAGACAATTGGCATTTGTCTATGCTGGAGAATTTAGTGATGAAAGCTGAACTCTGAACCATTACCTTTTTACTTTTTGCAGATGGACGACGTGATCGACGACATTATAAGCTTGGAATCTAGTTATAATGAAGACATTCTCTTGATGGATCCGGCAATGCAGATGGCAAACACGGTACGGCGGTGTTCCCTAGTAACTATTCGTGTTATTATACGTCTATTACACATCATTTAGGTCATGTTGCATTATTTGATAAGGGTTTATGCACGGCCGCGTGTCGCAAGTCTTAGATTTACCCCACAAGGCGGCTTGTAGATATGTCTAGGTTTGAGAATATATACAAAGTATAAAGGGGGTGAACTAGGAATTTTAAGTTATTTTGTATCCACAGGCATAGGATAGGTGATGACTTACTGATTGCTGGGGGGGTTAAGTGCTAGGACCCCCGGCGACTCTGAGAATGGGACTCTCTGTTGAACATGTACATGCTCGTCCTTTGCTCCATTCATTGTCTTAGGGACCTAGAAAAAAGAAAGGAGCACATTTTCTGCTTATTCATTTCTTAGTATATCTTCATAGCGGCCAGAGCTTCGTTTTCCTGATATTTGATACAATGCACAATCTTTTGTGTGGCCATAGATGTAAAAGATAATGTCTTCACCTCCTAAAGTCACCACTAGAGGGAGCTAACTGAATACAGTTCATAGATTGAATTCACTGATAACTCAGCTCCCTCTAGTGGCGGCTGCAGGAAACCAGAATTTTAACTATTTATTCCAATTTGTTGCTGGGGTTTTAAATCAACTTTGATATAGAAAATAGAAAATAAACTAGAATAGAATTTTAGAACTGAAAATAACACAGTGATAAAAGATGGAAATTAACTTTTTTTTTTTGTTAATGTATGTATTAGGTTTTTTTTTATTATATAAACTGCTTTTTAATTAAATCTATTCCTGAGAAAGATGAATGGCGATCAGTATGACTCCCACATGGTAGCACTCTCTACATTTTCTTCAGTTGCCAAGTGATAGAATGATAATGGAGTGGTTTTAAAGGAGTTTTCCATGTTTGGAGATATATTTTTTTTTTCTAAAAAATCATTTTTATATTTGTTTTTTCATTAAAACTTTTGCACCTTTTTGCCTTTGCGTCGCACCGTCTGAGAGTCCGTCAGTGAGCTCATGCTGATTGGCCAGGGGGAGAGTTTGTTACTCTTTTACCTGTCTTTTTCGGAGCTCCTCTCAGCTAATTTAGGACAACAGACCACACCAACGTTGAATGTGCAAGAAAAAAAGAGTTGGTCAAAGACAAACGGTGCAAAATGTTTAATGAAACCGAACCGCAGAAGTGATTTTTTTTACCCCCAAATAAGTGCATTGAACTGAAAGTAAATAAATAAATAAATAAATTAAAAAAAACAAAAAAAAAACAAATTCCCCCTTCTAAGCTGTAATGGAGGTTATCCCAGAAATGGCTCAATAGAATTAAATATAAGTAAAAAAATTATTTATATATATATATATATATATATATATATATATATATATATATATATATATATATATATATATATATATACGGTACATAAATACACAAACATATATACAGTAATTTAAAGTTAATATATAATAATAAAAAATGAATATATAATAATTTAAAATGAATATATAATAATAGTGTAATGTATATGCATATATTATATTTTATAAAGTTATATTGTAATTATATTATAATTATTACATTAGATATTATAAATATATTAGTGTTCATTATTATTATAATATATATATATATATATATATGTATATGTATGAATGTATGTATGTTACATTTAGAGAAAATGTAAATTGTGAAAATTTTTCTTTATAATTTGTGTATAAATATAATATAATATTTTTCTTTTTTGGGGGTGGGGGTGACTTCAATGATAATTTGATTTGTTTACCTATCACTTTTCAATATACATTGTTAGAACAGATTTAGGTTTTATTTTTTTGCAGGTAAGACAAGCTGGATCATACCTCCCCCATGTAAGTTTCCCAAAAATTATTTTACTTCAGCTGTGACTTTAAATGTGATCGATCTCCATTAACCCCTTCATCGTTGATCCTGTAGACTTATCTGTATTTTACCCTTTTAGATAAATATAGAACATTTATCTACATTTTTTTTCTTTTTTTTTTTTACAGATGCCCGTATCTGCAAGTTTGATTGACATTTATGGAAATCAAGGTATGCCAGCTCCAGGGTTAGACATCAGTAATTCATGTCCTGCTAATCTTCCCATTATCAAAAGGGAGCTTACAGGTAAATGACTTACGTAATAGAGAGGTTCAGGCTTGGTGCGAGTTACTACAGCCGGATCCATGAGATACATCCAGGAAAGTGAAAGGATCGATGATCCATCGCTATCCCCGGGAATCTGACTCCATACATCACACGTACACATGTTACCCTGGCACAGCGCCGAACAAATCAGTGTGGCTGAACCTGGTATTGCAGTTTACGCCTATTCTCCTAAATGGGGCTGAGCTGCAGTACCAGTGTCAGCCACTACTGTACCCATGGTGCTGTTCCGGGGTAATGATTAGGACCCTCTTATCTGATTGGTGCAGTTGTCGGGAATCAGGTGAGGTCTATAGATAGGTGAATCTGCCTAAATTAAAAATGTGCAGATTTATTAAAAATTGAGCACATTTGGTGCAAATTGAATTAGTTGGGAAGGGGTTAAAAGCCTAAAAAATACCCCCCTAACACTCCCCTCTTCCCACCCCTTCGAATACGTCTCTCAGTCATCCTAGCGGCTTCTCCATCTTCTTTCTTATGTCTTCTTCTCCTTCCTGGCCTTCGTTACACGGCTAGGAACCCCTTACCGGCCCTAAGAATCCCCCCCAAAAAGTCATAGAATTGAATAGGAAAAATTTTTGGCAAATTTTAATTTTGGGTAAAATTCTTTACAAATTTGATTCACTCAGATCTTTTCCAAACTAATCATATTAAGGTTAATCGTAAACAATTTTAAAGTTGAACTTTGAACAAAAAATTGAAAATTTGACCCCAATATCCTCCAAAGAATCCCCCGCATAGTCCGCCTATGACTTATGCGGTGTTACCCCCCCTGTAGCGCAGCAAGCAGTAAAGCAACCTGCTGCTTTGCAGCTGTCATAAAACGGAAAACTTGTAGATTTCAGCAGGAACCCCTCTACAGGTCGTTGCTGCAGGACAGGGTCGTCTAGCGCTGCCCGGGACTCTGCACATAAAATACTGCCCCCTGCTGGTCAGGGCATGCAGTGCGTCTCTCCAGTTCTGGGAACTATAAGTCCCAGCACTGCAAGCGGGTCACGGGAGTAGATTATTTTCCATACAGACTCCTGGCATTGAGCGCACGACTCTGAAGCCGTAATGTCTGCACCGACTTCAGGGGTTTGTATTTTTGTCCTGTTTGTGCATTTTTCATATTTTAATTTTTCACCCATTTTGCCTGAAATCTCGACAATTGCCAAATACAGCAACTACTCCTGATAAATCATCAGATCCCCATGCCCAGACGACCCCTTTAAAAGAAGTTGTTGACTTTTGAAGCCATTTTTTTTTTCTTAAATCCACGTTTTTGGGGCTAAAAATCCTTTTTTTGCTATTATATTTAAAAATGTTGCACCGTTTGGCTTTTACAGGATCTTTGTTTCTTGCACATTTCAACTTTGATGTGGTCTGCGGTCATAAATCAGCGGAGAGGAGCTCAGAAAAAGCAAACTCTCCATCAAATAGTCAGACGGAGCTCACTGACGGACTCCCAGTTAACTCATTCTGCAGCCAGACGATAGATACAATCGCAGAAATGACTTTATGACACAAATATGTATTTAAAGGAAACTATGAGCCTGATCTGACAATATAAGCTGAGCACAAAGCCTTGTAGGGAATGTAGCCTTATAAAAATAGTATCTTTAGGCTGTATTCACACTGCGCCTTTTTCTGCCGAGTAAAAATAGCTCTCAAGCAGAATATGCCTCCTTTTCTCAGAAGTTTTTTTAAAAAGTTTTTTTTATAGTTTTTTTTTTAAGTTTTATTTTCAGTGTTTTTTAACACCATTTTCCAAGTTTTTATTTTCAGGGTTTTTTTAACACCATTTTCCAAGTTTTTATTTTCAGGGGTTTTTTAACACCATTTTCCAAGTTTTTATTTTCAGGGGTTTTTTAACACCATTTTCCAAGTTTTTATTTTCAGTGTTTTTTTAATACCATTTTCCAAGTTTTTATTTTCAGTGTTTTTTTATGTTTTTTTAACACCATTTTTCAAGTTTTTATTTTCAGTGGGGGTTTTTAGCACCATTTTCCAACTTTTTATTTTCAGTGTTAACACCATTTTCCAAGTTTTTATTTTGTGGGGGGTTTTTTTACACCATTTTCCAAGTTTTTATTTTCAGTGTTTTTTAACACCATTTTCCAAGTTTTTATTTTCAGTGTTTTTAACACCATTTTCCAAGTTTTTATTTTCAGTGTTTTTTATGTTTTTTTAACACCATTTTCCAAGTTTTTATTTTCAGTGTTTAACACCATTTTCCAAGTTTTTATTTTCAGTGTTTAACACCATTTTCCAAGTTTTTATTTTCAGTGTTTTTTTAACACCATTTTCCAAGTTTTTATTTTCAGTATTTTTTTAACTCCATTTTCCAACTTTTTATTTTCAGCGTTTTTTAACACCATTTTCCAACTTTTTATTTTCAGTGTTTTTTAACACCATTTTCCAAATTTTTATTTTCAGTATTTTTTTAACTCCATTTTCCAACTTTTTATTTTCAGTGTTTTTTAACACCATTTTCCAAATTTTTATTTTCAGTGTTTTTTTTTAACACAATTTTCCAAGTTTTTATTTTCAGTGTTTTTTAACACCATTTTCCAAGTTTTTATTTTCAGTGTTTTTTAACACCATTTTCCAACTTTTTATTTTCAGTGTTTTTTAACACCATTTTCCAAGTATCTTTTGATTTCTATTAGGCAATTAAGCACCAGTATATATTTTTCACAAAAAAAGTGCAAAAAGATAACTTGTATTGTGAGTATTGCGGCATTTTCCGTAAAAAAAAAAAAAAAAAAGGCAGATAAAGACAGTGTGAACACACCCCAACTTTATCACCACCATGGTCCATGCAATCTTCACAATGCCGGACCAGTGATGGCGGAAATCTAATGATTCTGCATCTTGCTTATGATAAGTCATGGCAATGATAACGATGGGTGCAGACTGCCATCTAGTGGCCAACATAAAGATTTCATTCCAGGAATTGATATGTTATCAGTTTAAAAAATAAAGACCCTCGATTCATCATTTGCTTTTTTTATTTTTGTAATTTTTCTTTTCTTGGGGAAATCATTGAAATGTTTCCATGCCATATCCTTCAAAATGGCAAAAATTCTGCACAAAATCAAATGTGCTCTTCATTTTTGTCTATTTTTTTTTTCAAAAAACGTGAAAATAAGAAACTTTGTAATATATCTCATAAAATATAAATAAAAATTAAAGCTACAGTTACTTTTTAAATGTTATTTGTTTATTTTTATGTTTGCAAAAAGTCGCCTGTTCTGTTAAAAATGTTGCAAAGTTTATGGGCTTCCATAAAATCACTCTAGGGGAAGGAGGGAGACTGGAGGACATTAATGCAGAAAAGTTTTGCAACTTTTTAAAAAGTTGCAATTGATGCATCAGGCAAAAAAAAAACCTTCTGGAAACCATTAAACGCTGCCGCAATAATGAACATAAAAGAAAATGTATAAATAAAACGTATGTAAAATAAACTTTAAAATGGCACAAAGAAAAAAAAAATTATAAATAAAAAACGTAAAAAAAAGCACAAAATAAAAAAATGTAAAAACAAAAAGCATAAAAAAGGCACAAATTAAAAAAAACTAAAAACAAAAAGAATGTAAAATAAACTTAAAAAAGGCACAAAAAAAAAATGTAAAAACAAAAAGCATGTAATATAAACTTTAAAAAAGGCACAAATTAAAAAAGGGTTTCAAGGTACGAATTAAAAACAAGGAAAAAAAACACCAAAAATTAGACAGATGAAATCAGTGAGTAAATGAAGCAGGAGATTGTAGCTCATCTGTCAGCAGTCCTATGTAAGACAAAAAGCAGCCATTTCACCATGATCTGATGGCAAATCACAAACTCAGCTCTGCTACATTTTTTTGCGGTCACGTCGATCCCAGTCAGCTCTTGTATTCCTGCATTCTACATATCGCTTAATTCATAACTTAAAAAAAATATTTTTTTTCAGAGTCGGAGGCCAGAGCGCTCGCCAAGGAGAGGCAAAAGAAAGACAATCATAACCTTAGTACGTTGAAACAGTCCATTGTGTGTTTGTCAAGTGATGTTATTATGGCAACTTATGTATGAGGCTGGAGAGATAAGCCCAGCACATATAGTGCTGGCATGGTGCCAGTGCCATTTTCACACCCTTTAATGGTCTGATCACATGCAATTTCAATGCAGACACTTAATGACTTGTAATTTGCATTAATTGCAAAAACTTAAACATTTTGAAGAATTTTTTTCACATAAGTGAAATCCCGGTTCCTTGTCATGTGACCTCATAAACAATATATTATGCAATATTCGTTAGTACGCACTTGTGCAATTATATTGTTTATATATATATATATATATATATATATATATATATATATATATATATATATACACTATATATATTATATAGTTGCGTTTCATCACTGTAAATCTCATCCTAACGACCCAAACATCATTATACGGCCAAATTATGGGGATCGTTAAATTTTAGAAGTGCAACATCTCCCTCTAGTGGTCATATATCATTACTGCAGGTTTCAACATTGCTTTAATTTAATCTATGATTTAAATAGGGAGGGTGAATTAACAGGAAAGACCTATTAATCCAGCATCTATGGGAATTTATTGGTGCCGGATTATCATATTTTTTTAAAACTTTTGAAATGGCACATTCCGGATTATCAGATTGTAAAATACCAGATTATAGGAATATCGCTTTTCGAAGTTACCACTTACGTATTATCTTACTTACTTTTATCCTCCTGCAGTTGAGCGAAGGAGAAGGTTTAACATCAACGATCGTATAAAAGAACTGGGAACCCTCATACCCAAATCGAATGACCCGTGAGTATAATCTGGATTTTCAGTATATTTTTATATTGGGGAGCAGTAATTTTGCAGATTGAGGTTCTCCCATCAGAACAAAACGAGCCGAGCTTCAGTGTGAATCTTGGAGAGGTGTAGAGCAGCCGTCCCGTGAGGCAGGAGGTAGATTGCATACTACTTCAATGTCCTTCTCGATTAATATAACCCTGTAAATACCTGTAGTTATCAGATCAACCACTGGGGGCAGTAACAACCCTCTCCACCTTTAAGAATATTGTATTATCGTGATTCAACATAGGTGAGAAAGGGTCGACTTGGTTGGTTTATTGCTTGTAGATTCTAAATATTTACATGTTAAATGATGGGCTAGTGATTATACACAAAAGCCAGTTTAAAAAAGCAGAGCTTCGGTTTAAAGCACTAGGACTGGCGAGAGCACCCTCCTGAGACTTTTAGGACACAGGAGGTTACTAAGCATATCCCCATATAGTAACATAGTAACATAGTTATTAAGGTTGAAGGAAGACTTTAAGTCCATCTAGTTCACCCCATAGCCTAACCTAGCATGCCCTAACATGTTGATCCAGAGGAAGGCAAAAAAAAACCCATGTGGCAAACAGTAAGCTACACATTGGGGAAAAAAATTCCTTCCTGAGGAAGGACTAAAGTATATAGGGCAGATATAGAGAGAAGGACAGAGAGCTAGAGGATGGGCTAGTCCTTATACACAGAAGCCAGTGTAAAGAAGCAGAGCTGCAGTGTAAAGCACTAGGGCGGGGGAGAGCACCCTCCTGAGACTTTGAGGAGACAGGAGGAGACTAAGAATATCCCCATATACTTGTACTAAAGTATACAGGGTAGATATAGAAAGATGGACAAATAGCTACAGGATGGGCTAGTCTAAAGAAGCAGAGCTTCAGTGTAAAGCACTGGGGATGGGAAAAGCAAAATCCTGAGACTTTGAGGAGACAGGTGGTGACTAAGAATACCCCCATATACTTGTACTAAAAGTATATAGGCCAGATATAGAGAAATGGACAGAGAGATAGAGGATGGGCTAGTCCTTATACACAGAAGCCAGTGTAAAGAAGAAGAGCTGCAGTATAAAGCACTAGGGCAGGGGAGAGCACCCTCCTGAGACTGAGGAGACAGGAGGAGACTAAGAATATCCCCATATACTTGTACTAAAGTATACAGGGTAGATATAGAAAGATGGACAAATAGCTACAGGATGGGCTAGTCTAAAGAAGCAGAGCTTCAGTGTAAAGCACTGGGGATGGGAAAAGCAAAATCCTGAGACTTTGAGGAGACAGGTGGTGACTAAGAATACCCCCATATACTTGTACTAAAAGTATATAGGCCAGATATAGAGAGATGGACAGAGAGCGAGAGAATGGGCTAGTCCTTATACACAGAAGCCAGTGTAAAGAAGCAGAGCTGCAGTGTAAAGCACTAGGGCGGGGGAGAGCACCCTCCTGAGACTTTGAGGAGACAGGAGGAGACTAAGAATATCCCCATATACTTGTACTAAAGTATACAGGGTAGATATAGAAAGATGGACAAATAGCTACAGGATGGGCTAGTCTAAAGAAGCAGAGCTTCAGTGTAAAGCACTGGGGATGGGAAAAGCAAAATCCTGAGACTTTGAGGAGACAGGTGGTGACTAAGAATACCCCCATATACTTGTACTAAAAGTATATAGGCCAGATATAGAGAGATGGACAGAGAGCGAGAGAATGGGCTAGTCCATATACACAGAAGCCAGTCTGAAGAAGCAGAGCTTCAGTATAAAGCACTAGGGCGAGGGAGAGCACCCTCCTGAGACTTTGAAGAGACAGATAGAAAGATGGACAGAAAGCTAGAGGCTGGGCTAATCTGAAGAAGTAGAGCTTCAGTGTAAAGCGCTGGGGATGGGAAGAGCACCCTCCTGAGACTTTGAGGAGACAGGAGGTGACTAACAATACCCCCATATACTTGTACTAAAGTATATATGATAGATGTCGATAGATGGAAAGAAAGCTAGACAATGGGCTAGTCCTTATGCACAGAAGCCAGTCTGAAGAAGCAGAGCTTCAGTATAAAGCACTGGGGATGGGGAGAGCAAAATCCCGAGAATTTGAAGACACAGGAAGAGACTCAAAATTACTTTATGATTGCACTAAACAGTATAAAGGATAGATTAAAAGAGACAGACAGAAAGCCAGAGGTTGGCCTAGTTCATATATAAAGAAGCCAGTCTGAAGAAGCAGAGCTTCACTATAAAGCACTGGGAAAGAGAGCTAGCGGATGGGCTAGTGCTTATACTCAGCAGCCGGTGCGAAGGAGCAGAGCTTCAGTATAGAGCAGTGGGGATGGGGAGAGCAGCGTCCTGAGCCTGTGATGAGACGGGGGGGCTCGGACTTACACAGGGGGGCTCGGACTTACACAGGGGGGCTCGGACTTACACAGTCTGTATACAGTGTAGACATGGACAGGTGGTGGGCTCGTGCTCATACTCAGCAGTCATCCCGGCAGGACAGAGCTTCAGCGACATCAGTAAATATGACATCGGTCGCACAAGATTATTTTAATGCCGCCTAATTCTCCATTCTAGGGACATGAGGTGGAACAAGGGAACGATCCTGAAAGCCTCGGTGGATTATATCCGCAAACTGCAGCGAGAGCAACAACGCTCCAAGGAGGTGGAGAATAAGCAGAAGAAGCTGGAGCACGCGAACCGCCACCTGCTGCTCCGAATACAGGTCAGCGGACAGTGCAGAACCTGCACCCCTAAAAGTCTCCCTGCACGTCTCAGGCGGGAGGCTGTATAACATGCTGTAACCTTTCTGTATCCGTCTCATTCTTTACCTAAGCTTCAGCACAATGTGCGGCACCTCACATCACTTGTATTTATTTATTTATTATTTATTACACTTGCTCATATAGCACCAACATATTCTGTGGCGCTGTACGTACATTATCTTCACTCACTGTCATCATTGGGGCTCACAATCTCAGCTCCCTATTTGTAAGTATTTTGGAGTGCGGGAGTGTAAGGGGTAAAGTTAATTTTTTGTTGGGATCACCAAGTTGGTGTAGGGAGACTTTTTGGCCTTGCAATGCTCCTCTAAAATATCCAATAGCCTTTTCACGGAGGAAGAGAATAGAGACTCTAGCGGCACCTATTCTATACTAGTCAATATTGGCACATTAATGAGTGAGGGAGGAAACTGGAATACATGGATAGAGGATAGATGATTGATAGATAGATAGATAGATAGATAGATAGATAGATAGATATATAATAGATTATAGATAGATGATAGATAGATAATAGATAATAGATAGATAGATAGATACATAGATAATAGATAGATGATAGATAGTAGATAATAGATACGTCATCGCACCCTCTCACCTGAACGTCACAGCCAGAGGATGCGGAAGACACAGCGCGGTGGTGGAACGGGGACAGGTGAATATCGCATGGCTCACCCTCCCCTGTCATACTCACCCCCTCCTGGCGCGGTCTGCATGTCCCTGCTTCTCCGATGGTCTCTGGCACGCGCCGGCAGCTTGTTCCTGTGTTCAGCGGTCACATCTGTTGTGAAATTGGATTCTGGGCTCCCCCGGTGGCCACTTGTGGAATTGTACTTGTGTGCATCATCCCCTCTGTTCACCTGCTCCTATCAGGATGTGGGAGTCGCTATATAACCTTGCTCCTCTGTCAGTTTCATGCCGGTCAACAATGTAATCAGAAGCCTTTCTGTGCATGTTCCTGCTACTAGACAACTCCCAGCTAAGTTGGACTTTTGTCCTTGTGTGTTTTTGCATTTTGTTCCTGTTCACAGCTGCTGTTTCGTTACTGTGTCTGGAAAGCTCTTGTGAGCGGAAATTGCCACTCTGGTGTTATGAGTTAATGCTAGAGTCTTAAAGTAATTTCTGGATGGTGTTTTGATAGGGTTTTCTGCTGACCATGAAAGTGCCCTTTCTGTCTTCTTGCTATCTAGTAAGCGGACCTCGATTTTTGCTAAACCTATTTTCATACTACGTTTGTCATTTCATCTAAAATCACCGCCAATATATGTGGGGGCCTCTGTCTGCCTTTTGGGAAAATTTCTCTAGAGGTGAGCCAGGACTGTCTTTTCCTCTGCTAGGATTAGGTAGTTCTCCGGCTGGCGCTGGGCATCTAGGGATAAAAAAACGTAGGCATGCTACCCGGCCACTTCTAGTTGTGCGGCAGGTTTAGTTCATGGTCAGTATAGTTTCCATCTTCCAAGAGCTAGTTCTCATATATGCTGGGCTATGTTCTCTCGCCATTGAGAATCATGACAGTTTGACCGGCCCAAAAAAAAGGGTTAAATTACTGGCTGAGAAAGGAGAGAAAAAAGAAGTCTGCTACAATTTTTTTTTTTTTTTTTTTCCCTCTAGTTCTGAGTGTGCTCTTAATTGAATCACTTGCTAGTCTGCCTATACTGCAGCCTTCCTCTCTTTCTCTCCTTCTAATCCTTGAATGGCTCTGTGTTCACCTGTTTCAAATGGATCTTCAGAGTGTAGCTACAGGTTTGAATAATCTCGCCACAAAGGTACAAAATTTGCAAGATTTTGTTGTTCATGCACCTATGTCTGAGCCTAGAATTCCTTTGCCTGAATTCTTCTCGGGGAATAGATCTCACTTTCAAAATTTTAAAAATAATTGCAAATTGTTTTTGTCCCTGAAGTCTCGCTCTGCCGGAGACCCTGCACAGCAGGTCAGGATTGTAATTTCCTTGCTCCGGGGCGACCCTCAAGACTGGGCTTTTGCATTGGCACCAGGGGATCCTGCGTTGCTCAATGTGGATGCGTTTTTTCTGGCCTTGGGGTTGCTTTATGAGGAACCTCATTTAGAGCTTCAGGCGGAAAAGGCCTTGATGTCCTTGTCTCAGGGGCAAGATGAAGCTGAAATATACTGCCAAAAATTCCGCAAATGGTCTGTGCTTACTCAGTGGAATGAGTGCGCCCTGGCGGCGATTTTCAGAGAAGGTCTCTCTGATGCCATTAAGGATGTTATGGTGGGGTTCCCTGTGCCTGCGAGTCTGAATGAGTCCATGACGATGGCTATTCAGATCGATAGGCGTCTGCGGGAGCGCAAACCTGTGCACCATTTGGCGGTGTCTACTGAGAAAACGCCAGAAAATATGCAATGTGATAGAATTCTGTCCAGAAGCGAGCGGCAGAATTTTAGACGAAAAAATGGGTTGTGCTTCTATTGTGGTGATTCAACTCATGTTATATCAGCATGCTTTAAGCGTACTAAGAAGCCTGACAAGTCTGTTTCAATTAGCACTTTACAGTCTAAGTTTATTCTATCTGTGACCCTGATTTGTTCTTTGTCATCTATTACCGCGGACGCCTATGTCGACTCTGGCGCTGCTTTGAGTCTTATGGATTGGTCCTTTGCCAAACGCTGTGGGTATGATTTGGAGCCATTGGAGGCTCCGATACCTCTGAAAGGGATTGACTCCACCCCATTGGCTAGTAATAAACCACAATACTGGACACAAGTGACTATGCGTGTTAATCCGGATCACCAGGAGGTTATTCGCTTTCTGGTGCTGTATAATCTACATGATGTTTTGGTGCTGGGATTGCCATGGCTGCAATCTCATAACCCAGTCCTCGACTGGAGAGCTATGTCTGTGTTAAGCTGGGGATGTAAGGGAACTCATGGGGACGTACCTTTGGTTTCCATTTCATCATCTATTCCCTCTGAGATTCCTGAATTCTTGTCTGACTTTCGTGACGTTTTTGAAGAACCCAAGGTTGGTTCACTACCTCCGCACCGGGAGTGCGATTGTGCCATAGACTTGATCCCGGGTAGTAAATACCCTAAGGGTCGTTTATTTAATCTGTCTGTGCCTGAACACGCGGCTATGCGAGAATATATAAAGGAGTCCTTGGGAAAGGGACATATTCGTCCTTCGTCATCTCCCTTAGGAGCCGGTTTTTTCTTTGTGTCTAAGAAAGACGGCTCTTTGAGGCCGTGTATTGATTATCGACTTTTGAATAAAATCACGGTTAAATATCAATATCCGTTACCACTGCTTACTGATTTGTTTGCTCGTATAAAGGGGGCCAAGTGCTTCTCTAAGATTGATCTCCGTGGGGCGTATAATTTGGTGCGAATCAAGCAGGGGGATGAGTGGAAAACCGCATTTAATACGCCCGAGGGCCATTTTGAGTATTTGGTGATGCCTTTTGGTCTTTCAAATGCCCCTTCAGTCTTCCAGTCCTTTATGCATGACATTTTCCGCGATTATTTGGATAAATTTATGATTGTGTATCTGGATGATATTCTGATTTT
Organism: Ranitomeya variabilis; assembly: GCF_051348905.1. Lineage (NCBI taxonomy): Eukaryota > Metazoa > Chordata > Amphibia > Anura > Dendrobatidae > Ranitomeya > Ranitomeya variabilis. The sequence goes on from NC_135239.1 coordinate 200,138,875, forward strand.
TTCGGATGACTGGGACTCTCATGTCCAGCAGGTCAGGAGGGTTTTTCAGGTTTTGCGGTCTAATTCCTTGTGTGTGAAGGGTTCTAAGTGTGTTTTTGGGGTTCAAAAGATTTCCTTCTTGGGATACATTTTTTCCCCCTCTTCCATCGAGATGGATCCTGTCAAGGTTCAGGCTATTGGTGATTGGACGCAACCCTCTTCTCTTAAGAGTCTTCAGAAATTTTTGGGCTTTGCTAACTTTTATCGTCGATTTATTGCTGGTTTTTCTGATGTTGTAAAACCATTGACTGATTTGACTAAGAAGGGTGCTGATGTTGCTGATTGGTCCCCTGATGCTGTGGAGGCCTTTCGGGAGCTCAAGCGCCGCTTTTCTTCCGCCCCAGTGTTGCGTCAGCCTGATGTTGCTCTTCCTTTTCAGGTTGAGGTCGACGCTTCTGAAATCGGAGCTGGGGCGGTGTTGTCGCAGAGAAGTTCCGACTGCTCCGTGATGAGACCTTGTGCTTTTTTTTCCCGTAAATTTTCGCCCGCCGAGCGGAATTATGATATTGGGAATCGGGAGCTTTTGGCCATGAAGTGGGCTTTTGAGGAGTGGCGTCACTGGCTTGAGGGGGCCAGACATCAGGTGGTGGTATTGACTGACCACAAAAATTTAATTTACCTTGAGTCTGCCAGGCGCCTGAATCCTAGACAGGCGCGCTGGTCGTTGTTTTTCTCTCGGTTTAATTTTGTGGTGTCTTACCTACCGGGTTCTAAGAATGTTAAGGCGGATGCCCTTTCTAGGAGTTTTGAGCCTGACTCCCCTGGTAATTCTGAGCCCACAGGTATCCTTAAAGATGGAGTGGTATTGTCTGCCGTTTCTCCAGACCTGCGGCGGGCCTTGCAGGAGTTTCAGGCGGATAGACCTGATCGTTGCCCACCTGGTAGACTGTTTGTTCCTGATGATTGGACCAGTAGAGTCATCTCTGAGGTTCATTCTTCTGCGTTGGCAGGTCATCCTGGAATCTTTGGTACCAGGGATTTGGTGGCAAGGTCCTTCTGGTGGCCTTCCCTGTCACGAGATGTGCGAGGCTTTGTGCAGTCTTGTGACGTTTGTGCTCGGGCCAAGCCTTGTTGTTCTCGGGCTAGTGGATTGTTGTTACCCTTGCCTATCCCGAAGAGGCCTTGGACGCACATCTCGATGGATTTTATTTCGGATCTGCCTGTTTCTCATAAGATGTCTGTCATCTGGGTGGTGTGTGACCGTTTCTCTAAGATGGTCCATCTGGTTCCCTTGCCTAAGTTGCCTTCTTCTTCCGAGTTGGTTCCTCTGTTTTTTCAAAATGTTGTTCGTTTGCATGGTATTCCTGAGAATATCGTTTCTGACAGAGGGACCCAATTCGTGTCTAGATTTTGGCGGGCATTCTGTGCTAGGATGGGCATAGATTTGTCTTTTTCGTCTGCTTTCCATCCTCAGACTAATGGCCAGACCGAGCGGACTAATCAGACCTTGGAGACATATTTGAGGTGTTTTGTGTCTGCGGATCAGGATGATTGGGTTGCTTTTTTGCCTTTGGCGGAGTTCGCCCTCAATAATCGGGCCAGCTCTGCCACCTTGGTGTCCCCGTTTTTCTGTAATTCGGGGTTTCATCCTCGATTTTCCTCCGGTCAAGTGGAATCTTCGGATTGTCCTGGAGTGGATGCTGTGGTGGAGAGGTTGCATCAGATTTGGGGGCAGGTGGTGGACAATTTGAAGTTGTCCCAGGAGAAGACTCAGCTTTTTGCCAACCGCCGTCGTCGTGTTGGTCCTCGGCTTTGTGTTGGGGACTTGGTGTGGTTGTCTTCTCGTTTTGTCCCTATGAGGGTTTCTTCTCCTAAGTTTAAGCCTCGGTTCATCGGCCCGTACAAGATATTGGAGATTCTTAACCCTGTGTCCTTCCGTTTGGACCTCCCTGCATCCTTTTCGATTCATAATGTTTTTCATCGGTCATTGTTGCGCAGGTATGAGGTACCGGCTGTGCCTTCCGTTGAGCCTCCTGCTCCGGTATTGGTTGAGGGTGAGTTGGAGTACGTTGTGGAAAAGATCTTGGACTCTCGTGTTTCCAGACGGAAACTCCAGTATCTGGTCAAATGGAAGGGATACGGTCAGGAGGATAATTCTTGGGTCACTGCCTCTGATGTTCATGCCTCCGATCTTGTCCGTGCCTTTCATAGGGCTCATCCTGATCGCCCTGGTGGTTCTGGTGAGGGTTCGGTGCCCCCTCCTTGAGGGGGGGGTACTGTTGTGAAATTGGATTCTGGGCTCCCCCGGTGGCCACTTGTGGAATTGTACTTGTGTGCATCATCCCCTCTGTTCACCTGCTCCTATCAGGATGTGGGAGTCGCTATATAACCTTGCTCCTCTGTCAGTTTCATGCCGGTCAACAATGTAATCAGAAGCCTTTCTGTGCATGTTCCTGCTACTAGACAACTCCCAGCTAAGTTGGACTTTTGTCCTTGTGTGTTTTTGCATTTTGTTCCTGTTCACAGCTGCTGTTTCGTTACTGTGTCTGGAAAGCTCTTGTGAGCGGAAATTGCCACTCTGGTGTTATGAGTTAATGCTAGAGTCTTAAAGTAATTTCTGGATGGTGTTTTGATAGGGTTTTCTGCTGACCATGAAAGTGCCCTTTCTGTCTTCTTGCTATCTAGTAAGCGGACCTCGATTTTTGCTAAACCTATTTTCATACTACGTTTGTCATTTCATCTAAAATCACCGCCAATATATGTGGGGGCCTCTGTCTGCCTTTTGGGAAAATTTCTCTAGAGGTGAGCCAGGACTGTCTTTTCCTCTGCTAGGATTAGGTAGTTCTCCGGCTGGCGCTGGGCATCTAGGGATAAAAAAACGTAGGCATGCTACCCGGCCACTTCTAGTTGTGCGGCAGGTTTAGTTCATGGTCAGTATAGTTTCCATCTTCCAAGAGCTAGTTCTCATATATGCTGGGCTATGTTCTCTCGCCATTGAGAATCATGACACACATCGTACTTCTCATTAAAGTAATGAATATGTGCTCCACGCCTATGGGAGTGGAGTCGCGTCCATATTCATTACTTTAATGAGCGGTACCACATGACAGCTGAACACAGGAAGAGCTGCAGGCACCCGAGACCATCTGAGAAGCAGGGATGTGCGGAGACGCGCCGGCAGGAGGTGAGTATGATGTGACAGCTGCCGCTCCCCCTCCCCCGCCGACCCCCTGGGACAATGACTTGAGTATAAGCCGAGAGGGGCACTTTCAGCCTAAACAAATGGGCTGAAAATCTCGGCTTATACTCGAGTATATACGATAGATAGATAGATAGATAGATAGATAGATAGATAGATAGATAGATAGATAGATAGATAGATAAATAGATAATAGATAGATAATAGATGATATATAATACATAGATAGATAGATAATAGATGATAGATAGATGATAGATAGATAGATAGACAGATAATAAATAGATACCGTATTTTTCGGACTACAAGACGCACTTTTTCCCCCCAAAAAAAGGGGGGGAAATGGGGGGTGCGTCTAATAGTCGAAATGCAGGCTTACCCGTGGCGGCAGAGGTGCGGTGGCAGAGGTGCGGCGGCAGAGGTGCGGCGGCAGACGTGCGGAGATGAGGAGGAGCAGTGAGCAGGGTCCCTTTCCCCGGTGAGGTGATGCAGCAGCCCGGTAAGGAGCAGAGCCGGGTGAATCCTGTTGTCATCGGTGGTGGCGGCCATCTTCCGGGGGCCGCGCGTGCGCAGATGAAGCGCTCTGCTTCCCGGGGCTTCAGGAAAATGGCCGCGGGATGCCGCGCGTGCGCAGATGGGGATCGTGGCGGCCATTTTTCTGAAGTTCTTAGCTTCAGGAAAATGGCCGCGCGATCTCCATCTGCGCACGCGCGGCCTCCTGCGGCCATTTTCCTGAAGCCCCGGGAAGCAGAGCGCTTCATCTGCGCTCGCGCGGCCCCCGGAAGATGGCCGCCACCACCGATAACAACAGCATTCACCTGGCTCTGCTCCTTGCCGGGCTGCTGCATCACCTCACCGGGGAAAGGGACCCTCTCACACCATACCTGTCACTGCGCCTCCTGATCCCAGCACCTCCTGATCCCAGCACCTCCTGATCGCAGCACCTCCTGATCCCAGCACCTCCTGATCCCTGCACCTCCTCATCCCAGCACCTCCTCATCCCAGCACCTCCTCATCCCAGCACCTCTGCCGGTAACCATTGCTGCAACCCTCCCATGGACACCAGGCCGTGGCGTCGCCCACCTAAGCAGGAAGGGACCCTGCTCAGGTGCACGCCGTACCGCATCACCCCACCTCTGCCGACACCATGCCTCCTGTGACCCTGCTCTGCCACCGCCAGCCTTCAGGTAAGATACTGTAAATTCGGACAATAAGACGGACCCCCATCTTATAAAAAATCTTTTTTTCTGCAATTTTCACCCCAAATTTGGGGTGCGCCTTATGGTCCGGTGCGTCTTATAGTCCGCGAAATACGGTAGATAATAGATAGATAATAGATAGTTAGATAATACATAGATAGATAATAGAGAGATAATAGATGGATGATAGATGATAGTTAATAGATAGATAATAGATAGATAATAGATGATAGATAGTTAATAGACAGATAAATGATAGATAAGAAATAGATAGATGGATAGACAGATAATAGATAGATAATAGATGGATGAACAAGTGACAGGTTGCAATTTACAAGCATCTCTGGATTCTTACGCAGAGGATATCATCTCTCTCTTATATAGAGGTCTCATTCCCTGATCTCTCGGCCCCTTCTCCCCTGATACAAAGCCTTCAATGTCAGACCAATTATAGCTCATTTACATTTCTTTTGCTTCCTCCACAGTTTTTCTCTCATTCATCACTAGGCACCTTGATAATGAGCTGAAGGTGCGAATATCTGCACTAAATAGACCTAGGTTATACCGGTGCCAGGGGGCCCTTGTGTTATACAACGATAAAATTAGCTTTGTGAAAAATACATGTGCACTGACACGTGTCATAGCCTTATTCTATAAGTCAGTCACCAAAACGTTTTTCTTAATGAATCTCGGTTTGGGCCGATGATAGATCTGAACCCGAACTGTGTACCCTCTCCTGTAAGTCTGGGTGCTCATTACGGAGTGAGTCCTGTTCCCTTTTCCGAGTGGAGTGTTGCTTTCTCATCTTTAGTCCCCCATTTATGAAGCCACCTTAGAAATGAAAGGTTTGTCCCATAAATAGCCTAAATCCACAGGATAGGGGATAAATGTACAATTGCTGGGGCAATAATCACAAGACTGGAGGTCCCAAAGTCCCCTGTGTGAATGGAACGGTAGTGAGCATGTGCGACCACTTCTTCATTCACTGTCTATAGGAGTGGTGGTCGCACATGCTCACTACAGCTCCATTCACACAGAGGACTTTGGGACCTCTGTTGATGATCAGCAACTTGTCCGCCATTTACCATCTATCCATAATGATGAAAAGCAACGCAGTGTCAGGTTTATATTCTATGGGCAGCACAGTGGCTCAGTGGGTAGCACTGAAGCCTTTCAGTGCTGGGGTCCTGGGTTCAAATCCCTCCAAGGACAACACCTATAAGGAGTTTGTATGTTCTCCCTGTGTTTAGGTGGGTTTCCTCCCACACTCCAAAGATATACTGATAGGGAATGTAGATTGTGAGCCCCAATGGGGATAGTGATGATGTTTGTAAAGCGTTGTGGAATTAATGGCGCTATATAAGGAAGTAAAATAAATTAGAAAATAAATAAAAAATATTTAGAGATTAGTGAATCAAATCATAATTTATCACAAATTTCCCCAAAATACGGATTCTCCTATATCTAAATTTTTCTCAATTCGATTGGCACATATCTGGTAAAATAGGTGTTAGTTGACCACCATTTTTTTTTTATTATTTCGAAGGCCAGTAAAGGGTTAAAAATACCCGTTCTTAACCCACCCCTCTCCTTTCCTGCCGCTTTATTTCCCTGCCCAGTTCCCTAGTCTTTGCTTTGGATTTTTTTGGCCTATAGTCTAGGGATCTTCCAACTTTTGGTCTTTGGGTTTTCTGTCACTGAGAAGGCCTCAAGCAGTCATGTGGGCTCGATGCGTACTTGAGGCCACTGCAGTTAGCACTGAAAGACCAAAGACTGGAAGATCAAAAGACTGGAGCTCGGGAGATTGAAAGTCCAGAGCGTTTGGGGACCTTTGGTGGCACTATAGTTGAGTCACAAACCTAGAACTGGTGAATATGGAATAGAATTTATTGTTTTCTATTTAACTCTTCTCCGTTTTTTTATGTTTTTGGGGTCTGTAGTCGGAATTCAAATTTTTAGAAAAATAAACTAGTAAAATCTTTTTTTTTTTTAATTTGCCAATCTTTGTTCATATTTTGATGGTCACCATTTTTGCTTTGCACCTTTTTAGGAGCTGGAAATGCAAGCACGAGCCCATGGACTTTCCATCATGCCAGCTACTGGCCTCTGCTCTTCCGATCTGGTGAGCCGCGTCATCAAGCAGGAACCCATGTTGGACAGCTGCAACCAAGAAATGTTGCAAAACCACCACGATCTTTCCGGCACCTCCACCCTAGATCTTAACGATGGCACCATCACTTTTAGCAACAACATAAGGAACATTACTGACTCTCCCACCGCCTATAGCATGCCAACAAAGATGGGCTCCAAACTGGACGACATATTCATGGACGATCCTCTTTCTCCAAGAGTCCACGAGGCTCTTCACTCAGTATCTCCCGGCACCTCCAAAGCAAACAGCAGGAGAAGCAGCATCAGTATGGAAGACAACGACCACCACTGTTAGCATCGGGTGGACAACACCCTCTTACGGACTTCCACATCCTGTACTATTTTGGAGCAGTAGATTTCTAGATAGTTCAGTTTGATAGAAATTTCTCTGTGTTTCATCCATAGGCCAGCACTTATGCTTTATTATTATTTTTAGAATTTTTTTTGTAAAGATACTTGTGTATTTTATTACTTACTTTGCCTTCAAAGTATTGCGCATGAGAGATTTAGTTCTATCCAATTCAAAGATATAACTGATTGTCAAGTCAGATTGATTTCAGCCAGTAGCCCTGTATCAGCGGTTTGGTATCTGTCTGTTTGGGATGAGATTGCAATGAACCATTTGTCATTACAAGCATTGCGATGAATGTGTAGAAACCAATTGTCTGTATGCCATGGAGAAGCTTCCATTGATGGAATAATGAAGGATTAGAAGAAGTGAGAATTTCTTGGATACAGTCAATGGCGTACATAAAAGAGTGGAGGTCCCATAGATAAGAGCATAATGGGTTCCCATTATGGTGCCTAAGTTTGTGACCCATAGTAGATTGGCCTGGTGGTTGTTTCCTCCTTTTACAACCTTTCCTGTACTTTTGTAATAATTATCCTCTGCTTTGCCAAAATTGCAGTTCCTCGTGGGAGGGTCTTATGCAAATTTATGCTTCCAATTACAGAAAAAAAGGTGGGACCACATAAGGATGAACCCTCCGACTGCCTTTATGTTATGTACGCCCTTGACTGTAGTAGACACTGTAGTTGGTTTTTGGCTCAATGTTTCAATTTCCATTACTCAGAAAATATATAACAGAACCTGTTAAGACATTTCAAGCAATATTTTTTATTTATTTCTTTTTTTTTTACCTTTATAATGTGATCTCAGGATTTAAAAAAAAAGTTTCATAGTGCGCCTCTAATTTGGAGGTTGCCCAAATAATATCTAAGGTATTTGTAGTATGGTGTAGCGTAGTTTTCTAATATGGCTCGGGTCTGCGGACACACTTTAATGTTTTATTTAGGTCTTATCTGTAAAATTCTACTCTAAAAGAGGGCATAACGATAAAATCAGAGCAAAAAATTGACAAAATTCAAGGAACAACCCATTCGAAAGTGATGTTTTTTCTCGTTCTGGGCCTGAACTAAGCTTTATATAGTGTATTCCTATCTCATGGTGTGATGGCATAGTGCTTGAGTATTTCCCATACCTTTAAAAAAAAGGTGGGGCTTGACCTTTCGGACCTCCACCAATCATAAAAATGAATGGGGGTCATTGCTGATTCAACATTTTTGACCCTTCACCGTTTTTCCATGAACTGTTGTGTTCAGAGGGAAAACCATGAAGGGACCACTTCATTTTCACGAATCGGTGGGGATTTCGAGGGGATGTCCATTCAAATGCATGTACTCGGGGCTAAATACAATTTTTGCAGTTGGGTTTCATTAGTATGTTGCACTGTTTGCCTTTTTTCAGCCTCTGACTGGCATTGTCCATTGTTCGTTGCAGAATGAGTTAACTAGGAAGCCATCAGCGAGCTTATTCTGACGGGAAAGTTTGTAACTTTTTATGTATTTTTCTGAACTCCTCTCAACTGATTTATAACCAGAGACCAAGTCAACTTTCAATATGCAGGGAAACAAAAAGCCCATAAGAGCTAGCCAAACTCTGCAAAAGTTTTAATGAAACCCAATTATTTTTTTTAAGCCCAAAACACGCGTATTTAAGTAAAAAAAAAAGTGACTTCCAAATATGGACAACCCCTTTAACATTTTGATCAATTTGTGTACCTATTGTAGTAACTGCATATTTTCCCTTACCTGTGATGGCAAAATTGGAATATTTACTCTTTTTTTTACCAGTAATCTAGAAACTACAGCAAGCAGCCATTTTAATATGATAACTGAGATTTCCACTGATTGGACTGTTTTATAAAAAGAATGTCTAGAACGTTAAAGCAAGTCACTTTACTACACGGATACGTCCATCAGATAATACAGAAGCTTTGATAATCTGGTGCCGGATAGGTTTTGTTGATGGTTAGAAACATTTTACTAGAATTAAAACATTTGTCAAAATCCCACCCCCATCGGAAAATGAAAAGTTAAAAAACAACACCACGATTCGAGAAAAAAAAAGTAGACAAAAAATCCTTAGGGTGGATTTATAGTAGATGCCCCAACCACCACCTCCATGAGAGACAGAAAAGTAGAATAAAATCCAAGGGACTACCTTCACTGCCATCAGAGGCAAAAAAAAAGTAAAAACATTCCACGGGACAACCAGTACCGCCATAAAAAAAACCTATGTGAAAGTATAGATGGTGGGACTCCAAAAGACACAACAAAGTAAAAACAGTCCTTCAGAGATTAAAAAGAGAATAGAAAAAGTCCAAGGAACCCAAACTTCCTCCATCAAAGTTAATAAAGTAATAAAATATCCATAATGTGGAAGTATTGATGATGGAAAACCCAACACTATTGCCACGAGATATATAAAATAGAAAAAGTCTTAAAGACCACACCATTACCATGATTGGAGACAAAAAAGGTAATAAAAAATCCATGATGTAAAAGTATAGACTATGGGCTCACCACCATCAGAGATCAAAAAGAAAAAGTACAAGGGACATCTCGCACCACCAACATCAGAGACAAGCAGATAAAGCACTCATAAAGTGAAAGTATAGAAGATGGGTCCACCAACATTAGATATGAAAAAGTGAAAAAGAAAGTACTAGGGACATCTGCCACCACTATCCTAGACGAGCAAGTAGAAAAAATGTCGTAATTGGAAGTATGGAAGATGAAACACCACCATCAAAGATGAAAAAGTAAGATAAGTACAAGGGACACCCACCACCATCATAGACAAGCAAGTAGAAAAAAAACATTTATAAAGGGGAAGTATGGAAGATGGAACACCACCATCAGAGATGAAAAAGTAAAATAAGTACAAGGGACACCCACCGTTATCATAGACGAGCAAGTAGAAAAAACGTTCATAAAGTGGAAGTATGGATGATGAGACACCACACCACAATCACTATTAGGACAGAAAGATTGAACAGAAACCATGAAGTCGAAGTGTAGAAGTTGAGATTCCACCAATCTTGAGCAAAGGTCCGATCCTTGTTCATAGTCATCTATGTCCATTGACATGAGTGGGATTTTCTGGAGCCTTTATTACGCTGAGTAGTCTATGTCTGCGTTAGGTCATGACTTAGAAGTGTCCTTTACAGATTATGGAAGGCCTAAAGACCCTTGTTGGTTGGTCTAGAAAATACTGGAATTTTTGATTACCATATGTTGTGAAAGATGTTCGAAAAGTGGAAGATACTGTCGGTACGTTGGGTTGTACAAATGTCAAGGTTATTCTAGTACCTATACTAGAGTACCTATCATGCCGGAAAAGTAGTAAAGGTTCCTGAGGACTTTTTAGTCTAGAGATCAATTATGCCCAACGAGTCTCTGTATTTAGATAAAATTAGCTTTAATGTTATAGCTAAAAAATAAGGCTTTACAGTAGGGTTCTACGAGTATGGATGGCCCAAGACTACACATATACTCTGTTGATACACTCTTTAAGCAAAATTTGAGTAGATCATAAAGTTATGAATTAATGTTTTTGAATCCACATTTTTGGTTAAAAAATTGATTTGGAGGAACCCTTCCTTAAAGGTGGGCAAAAAAGTTAGAAGTGGGTTGATGATTGAACAAGCATTGAATGAGCAATTGTCTGGTGAACAAACTCTACACAAATGTGGCCACACACAATTTCCATTAGTAGATACAGTTGTTCAGCTTGGCCATTAATGTTCAATGACATCGAAGGATGAAAATGTTTTTTCTTGAATGTTCAAAGAATCTAGCAACTACTGGACTAAAATGTTATTTGTGTGTCATCTGTTGGATAACACATGGCTAAATTTTACCCAACGAACAATTGTTTTGGTTGAAATTGTTCAATTTGATCAACCTTAGACTATGGTGTACGGCCGTCCTAAATCTCTATTCACTCCGCGTCAATAAAAGGGGAGCTAAAATGGGTCAAGTACACCAAATGCTACTTTGTGCTGACAGTACATTGTTTCTGGAATTAAGACTCCATGCAATTTTAAATTTCCAATGAGACTTGGAGTATTCGATCTGATGCTTTTAGAAAGAAATAAAAGAAAAACACCCTAAAAATTCTCTAAATAATTGCAATAATTTATTAAGGCTTTTGCCTAAACTTAGGATCATTACAGTTAAGACAAAGAGGTATCAAACAAAAAATTAAAGATTAAATTGCAATTTAAGTAATGAAATAAAAAGAAGTTCTAGAACTCACATTTTTATAAACTATTTTGATAAATACAGTACAAGGTTTTAGAAACGAAATAAAAGGAAACCACCCTAAAAATTCTCCAAATAATTGCAATATTTTATTGCCTAAATTTGGGATCATTACAGTTAAAACAAAGAGGTATCAAACAGAAAATGAAAAATTAAATTGCAATTTATGAAACAAAAAAAGGTTCTAGAAATCAAATTCTGAAAAATATTTTGACAAATAGCGTACAAGGTTTTAGAAAAGAAATAAAAGAAAAAAAACCCTAAAAAATCTCCAAATAATTGCAATCCAGGATTTTCCCTAAATTCAGTATCACTACAGTTAAAACTAAAAGGTTATCAAACAGAAAATTAAAAATGAAATTGCAATTTAAGAAATTAAAAAAAGTTTTGAAAATTAAATTTTGAAAAATATTTTGACAAATGTAAGTAAAATGTTTTTTGAAAGTTCATCCTTTCTAAACGTTATCGGGCAGAAAAGAAGGTGGGTACTTCAAAAATAGAAAATAATTTATTAATTTTCAAGATAGATTTTGCCTTTTTTTAAGTTTTGTTTTTTTAATTGTGTAATAATTTGACAAATTTTGATGAGTCAAAATGCACTTTTTTATATTATACGAATGCATCTTAAAAGTGCTCAGTTTTGCCAACTATTTTTATTTTTTTTATATATATGTAAAGAAGGGTTATTTTTTTTTAATATTATTACAGAGATCTTAGGGATTATTATCATTAATTATTCTTATGGGATTAAAGGGTTTTTTTTAGGGGGATTTAGTGATTTTAGGTTGTTTAGAAAAAAAATTATATTTATTTCTAGAGGTTTATTAAACTTGTTTGAAATCTGAAATTATTTTTGGTTTTTAATGATTCGGTGTTTAATTTTTCTTTTTCCTTTGGGGAAATGTGAATAATAAACACATTTTATGCTGTTTATTCCGATCTTATCTGAAGGCGTTCTGTAGGAAAACTGGTATATCTTGACATAACTGTTACTTATTGATATATTTGGAATTTAATCTACATCCGCGATCTACAGATAGATTTGATGTGTTAATTATTCATGTAGATCTATGCAATAACAGTAGTCATAAATGTATTTTGATCAAAATTGGGAATATTCCGACGCGGAATGTTCGGTAATCTGATTTTTTTCTTGTGTAGAAAGGACTTTTTGTCTTGTAGTAGTCACAATAGAAATTCTCATTCAGAATGAAGTGCCTTAACCCCTTCCCGACATGTGACGGTATAGTACGTCACATGTCGGGACCCCCGCTTTGATGTGCGCTCCGGCGGTGAGCGCACATCAAAGTCGCGACATGTCAGCTGTTTTTTACAGCTGACATGTGCGCGCAATAGCGGCGGGTGAAATCGCGATCACCCGCCGCTATTAACTAGTTAAATGCCGCTGTCAAGCGCAGACAGCGGCATTTAACTACCGCATCCGGCCGTGCGGCCGGATATGAGCGCATCGCCGACCCCTGTCACATGATCGGGGGTCGGCGATGCTCCTCCATTGTAACCATAGAGGTCCTTGAGACCTCTATGGTTACTGATTGCCGGTGGCTGTGAGCGCCCCCCTGTGGTCGGCGCTCACAGCACACCTGCATTTTAGCTACATAACAGCGATCTGATGATCGCTGTTATGTAGCAGAGCCGATCGGGCTGTGCCTGCTTCTAGCCTCCCATGGAGGCTATAGAAGCATGGCAAAAGTAAAAAAAAAAAGTTTTTAAAAATGTGAAAAAAATAAAAAAAACATAAAAGTTTAAATCACCCCCCTTTCGCCCCAATCAAAATAAATCAATAAAAAAAACCAAAAACCTACACATATTTGGTATCGCCGCGTTCAGAATCGCCCGATCTATCAATTAAAAAAAAGCATTAACCTGATCGCTAAATGGCGTAATGAGAAAAAAATTCGAAACGCCAGATTTACGTTTTTTTGGTCGCCACGACATTGCATTAAAATGCAATAACGGGCGATCAAAAGAACGTGTCTACACCAAAATGCTATCATTAAAAATGCCAGCTCGGCACGCAAAAAATAAGCCCTCACCTGACCCCAGATCACGAAAAATGGAGACGCTACGAGTATCGGAAAATGGCGCAATTTTGTTTTGTTTTGTTTTTTGCAAAGTTTGGAATTTTTTTTCACCACTTAGGTGAAAAATAACCTAGTCATGTTAGGTGTCTATGAACTCGTAGTGACCTGGAGAATCATAATGGCAGGTCAGTTTTAGCATTTAGTGAACCTAGCAAAATAGGCAAGCAAAAAACAAGTGTGGGATTGCACTTTTTTTGCAATTTCACTGCACTTGGAATTTTTTTCCCGTTTTCTAGTACACGACATGCTAAAACCAATGATGTCGTTCAAAAGTACAACTCGTCCCGCAAAAAATAAGCCCTCACATGGCCAAATTGACGGAAAAATAAAAAAGTTATGGCTCTGGGAAGGAGGGGAGCGAAAAACGAAAACGGAAAAACGGAAAAAGCTCCGGGGGTGAAGGGGTTAAGGAACGGTCTATATTTTTTTGGACTCTACGCACAGACTGAAGTGTGGCTTAGTTGAACCTAATTAGAACAGTGAAGTAAATTGTAAACCTGGATGTTGCCAAATGTTCTAGTCAAACCTTAAGTGCTTCCAGAAATACGTGAAATTTCAATGTTTTATCGTGTGGCGCGAAAGCCGATTTCCAGGCAGTCAACTTTTTTTTAGAATTTTTTTTCCTGAGGCTAAAAATTAGATTTTCTTTCCTTAAAGGATATGTATCATCAGAAAATAATCGACTGTTTAAATCAGGTTTTTATGTAAATTGTAATTTTTGCACAATTTTAGCATTGTTCTTTTTTTCATATCACCATTTATATTAAAAGGAAAGATAGAAATCTTGCAATTTGCATACTGGCCACTGGGGCTAATCTAGACGCCAACTTCCTGTTCTTTCAGGAAATTCACATGTACATTAGCAGCAGTAGACTCTTTTATATTAAAGCATCTAATGAGCGTGTAAAAAAAGTCATTGTGAAGGAAGGAAGAGCTAATGGAGTTGTGACATCATCTATTGTGAATGGTGGATCCGATGTTATCTACTCTATATAGGGGTGTTATCAAATATTATACAGGAGGAGGTGAGCTGTGACATCACCTATTGTGATTGGGGGATCCCCTGGTATCTTTTGTATATCAGTCATTGTACAGAAAGATGAGAAGGTGACCTGTGACATCTATTATAAATGGTGAATCCTGTGTTATCTACTGTATATGGAGGTGTTATCAGTCATTTTGCAAGGGAGAGGAGGTGAGCTGTGATATCACCTATTGTGAATGGTGGATCCTGTGTTATCTACTGTATACAGAGGTGTTATCACTCATTGTACAGGAGGAGGAGGTGAGCTGTGACATCACCTATTGTGAATGGTGGATCCTGTGTTATCTACTGTATATAGAGGTGTTATCAGTCATTATACAGGAGGAGGTGAGCTGTGACATCACCTATTGTGAATGGTGGATCCTGTGTTATCTACTGTATATAGAGGTGTTATCAGTCATTGTACAGGAGGAGGAGGTGAGCTGTGACATCACCTATTGTGTATGGTGGATCCTGTGTTATCTACTGTATATAGAGGTGTTATCAGTCATTATACAGGAGGAGGAGGTGAGCTGTGACATCACCTATTGTGAATGGTGGATCCTGTGTTATCTACTGTACATAGAGGTGTTATCAGTCATTGTACAGGAGGAGGAGGTGAGCTGTGACATCATCTATTGTGAATGGTGGATCCTGTGTTATCTACTGTATATAGAGGTGTGATCAGTCATTGTACAGGAGGAGGAGGTGAGCTGTGACATCACCTATTGTGAATGGTGGATCCTGTGTTATCTACTGTATATAGAGGTGTTATGAGACATTGCACAGGAGGAGGAGGTGAGCTGTGACATCACCTATTGTGAATGGAGGATCCTGTGTTATCTACTGTATATAGAGGTGTTATCAGTCATTGTACAGGAAGAGGAGGTGAGCTGTGACATCACCTATTGTGAATGGTGGATCCTGTGTTATCTACTGTATATAGAGGTGTTATCAGTCATTGTACAGGAAGAGGAGGTGAGCTGTGACATCACCTATTGTGAATGGAGGATCCTGTGTTATCTACTGTATATAGAGGTGTTATCAGTCATTGTACAGGAAGAGGAGGTGAGCTGTGACATCACCTATTGTGAATGGAGGATCCTGTGTTATCTACTGTATATAGAGGTGTTATCAGTCATTGTACAGGAAGAGGAGGCAAACTGTGACATCACCTATTGTGAATAGTGTTTCTACTGCAAATGTATAAAGTGTTATCGGTCATTGTTATCCTGTGTTATTAATGAAACTGCTGAAATTTACTCCAGAAAGAACATGACTTGTGAGACTAAAATAGCTCAAGTGTGCAGTTTGAAATATTTTTTTTAACAAAAAAAGTAAAAAAAAAAAAATACATTTAAAGGGAACCTGTCACCTGAGTTTGGCGGGACCAGTTTTGGGTCATATGGGCGGGGTTTCGAGTGTTTGATTCACCCTTTCCTTACCCGCTGGCTGCATGCTGGCCGCAATATTGGATTGAAGTTCATTCTCTGTCCTCCGGAGTACACGCCAGCGCAAGGCAATATGCCTTGCGCTGGCGTGTACTCCGCAGGACAGAGAATGAACTTCAATCCAATATTGCAGCTAGCATGCAGCCAGCGGGTAAGGAAAGGGTGAATCAAACACTCGAAACCCCGCCCATATGACCCAAAACTGGTCCCGCCAAATTCAGGTGACAGGTTCCCTTTAACACCAAACCTTGGTGACACATCAGATTTTCTGATGACACATTCATGCTTATTTCAGTATATACTTGTATTGTCTTCTCAGAGCTTTGGATTGTGAGTATCCTCTGGTCATTAGGGTATTACCATTCATGATGCTAGTGGGTCATGTGCTCTCATTCTTCCTGTTTTAATAGGATTCATCCCATTGACCAAGGAAGAAATAGTTCCTAGTGACCTATTGATTTATACATTTCCGTGAGGCACATTGGAACAATGGTGCAAAGTAGAGACATAGGAAGACATCCTCCGTAATTGTTATTCCACAGTCAATCTGATAAAATAGATCTCTCCAAAGAGTTTGAAGCTCATCTCAATATGTGACTTGCAAAGGTTCGACCTGGACTGATGTCAAACAGCAGAAAGAAAAGGCTACATCTCTCTAGTTAGGGTTGGGATTTCGTATTTTTTCCCCAAATACAACAATTTTTGAGTAGTTGACCCCTGAGAATCAGGTAAGACTAGGGTTAGGTGCACACAGCATCCTCTTCAAGCAGATTCCATCCAGAATCCTCCTGAGACAACTGTTTCCGGAAGCAACGTCATTTGGGAAAACTTGGTGGCTGCTCCAGCGTCTTAAGAGACGCCATTGCACGTAGCCTGTCAGTGTTTTACTTCCAGAAGAATGATTTCGGCAACGTGCACACTGAGTATTTCTGCCGAGTTTTTTTTGTTTAGAGGAAGCTGAGCAGAACCTCCATTTTTTTTTTAATTTTTGCATTTTTCAGGAGTCTCTGAAGAGTTTCCTCTCGGGTTCTACTCCAAAACCTTCCTGAAAAACTAATTTTGCAAATATCCTTAGGGTATGTGCGCATGGAGTTTTTCAAGGAGTTTTTGGAGTAGAAACTGTGTATGAACTCTCAAAATCCTCCTCCGAATCTCAAAATTCCTCTAACAAAAACTGAGCAAAAAGACTTTGTGTGCAAATAGCCTTTTTCTATGAGTTTTTGGAAGCGGAATCTGACCAAAAACTCACCAAGTCATCCACTAATTCTCAAAACTCCTCAAAAACTTTCAGTTTCCTCTCAATTTCTGCTCTGAAAACTAAGCAAAAAGACTTTGTGTGCACAGTAGCCTTAGGCTGGATTCACATGTTCAGTTTTTGTGGTTACTTTTGGTGTCGTGTTTGATGCAGTTTTTCTAGCCCGGAGCCAGAAGTGGATTCAAAATATAAAGTGAGAATTTATACTTCTAATTCCTGCTGGATCCATTTCTTGATTTGGCACAGAAACTACTCAAAAAACTTCATGCGTGATCCCAGTCGTAGAGTAGCAAACTATAGTTCCCAAGAGTCTTCAAATGTGGTAAAAATTTGCAACCCTAGGGGCAGAAAATCTAGCCAAATTCTTTAGGATGTAACCTGCTATTCTACTTAGTAGTAAAAATAATCCTAATAGCACTATAATAAAAAAAGTTATAGCTTCAAACCTCTGCTTTGAATAAAATTGATGTAAAAATTAGAAATATGATATAGACTCAGGTTGTGTTTAGAATCTTTACTCCAAAACCAACATGCACATTGGCCTCTAAAAACCTTTAAATGCAAAATTTTATTCTACACCATTCGGTCTGTGGGTTTATAAAAATAGGATGGCATTTATCACACTTTTTCAATTATTCAAAACTTCCCATTTTTTGGCACCAATTATATATATATATATATATATATATATATATATATATATATATATATATATATGTAAACCTTTATTTCATTTTGTTTTTGAATATGAAAAGAAATGCAAAATACAATTTTATTTTTAAATGCTAAATATCGTTTTGATTCTTCTTAATGTTCGTTATGATTTCACTTGATTGTTTTCCTTTATTTAACTTTTTTTAAATAACGTTTTCTAGATTTTAAAATTTAGAATGTGTGATCCTTTTTTTTAATGTGACTTTTTATTTTGGCTAAGTTTTCAAATCATTTTTTTCTTTCCTTAACTTTTTTTTTCCCCAAATTTCAAAATTTAGAATATTCGATCCTTTAACTTTTAAAACTAGTATTAATGTGACTTTTTATTTTGTTTGATAAAGTTTCAATTTATTTTTTTTTCTTTAACTAGCATTTGTTTAATGTTTTCCAAATATCCAAATTTAAAATATTTGATCATTTTCTTTTAAAACTGAGTATTAATGCGACTGTTTATTACTTTTTTATGGCAGATGACAATAGTAAAAATAGTTAAGAATTAATTATTGTAAACATTTGTAAATGATTTTTTTTTACAACTGGAAGATGCAGTATTAGCATTCAATAGAAACTCAGGTACGATCACTTTGTGTTCATTATGCTTTTAGTGTCACAAAATAAGTAGAATATGTAATAGTCAGGACAAGATTTTCTGAGATGGGTGCACATTTTTTAGAAATGGTTTTATTTTAGCAAACGCTTGCAATGATGATCTTACGGAATTGAGAAAAAAGATTTGCAGGACCCTAGTCGGGAATCCGTGGCGCCTGGTCAGCAATCCGTGGCACCTGGACCAGAGCCTGGTTGGCAATCCGTGGCACCTGGACCAGAGCCTGGTCGGCAATCCATAGCACCTGGTTCAGAGCCTGAACGGGAATCGGTAGCACCTGGACCAGAGTCTGGTCAGCAATCCATGGCGCCTGGACCAGAGCCTGATTGGCAATCCGTAGTGCCTAGAATGGCTTAATTGGCAATACGTAGCACCTGGACCAGAGCTTGGTCGGCAATCCTTAGCGCCTGGACCAGAGCCTGGTCAGCAATCCATGGCGCCTGGACCAGAGCCTGATCGGCAATCTGTGGTGCCTGGAACGGCTTAATTGGTGATCCGTAACACCTGGACCAAAGCCTGGTCGGCAATCCATGGCACCTGGACCAGAACCTGACTCGCAATCCGTGGTGCCTGGAACGGCTTAATTGGCGATCCGTAGCACCTGGACCAGAGCTTGGTCGGCAATCCTTAGCGCCTGGACCAGAGCCTGGTCGGCAATCCATGGTGCCTGGACCAGAGCCTGGTCAGCAATCCATGGTGCCTGGACCAGAGCTGGATTAGCAATCCGTGGTGCCTGGACCAGAGCCTGGTTCGCAATCCATGGCACCTGGACCAGAGCCTGATTGGCAATCCGTGGTGCCTGGAACGGCTTAATTGGTGATCCGTAGCACCTGGACCTGAGCTTGGTCGGCAATCCTTAGCGCCTGGACCAGAGCCTGGTCAGCAATCCGTGGTGCCTGGACCAGAGCCTGGTCAGCAATCCATGGTGCCTGGACCAGAGCCCTCTGAACCTTTTCCTACTTATTGTCATCATCGGGGCTTTTTGTTTTATTACTGGGATCAGTGTAATATCACGAATCAGGAAAGGCGCCGAGAATGTCGGTAGATAAGGGCTCTGGTCGGGAAACCACAACTTGATGTTGCCACTTGAATCTTTTTGCTCAACTATAGAATATTATTATTACTATTGAAAATAGTAATAAAAACAAATTGTCATGGGCAAGAAAAGAAATGTCAATTGTAGAATGCTTGGAAATTCGGAAAATGTAAATTACTTGTAGTAAAAATGTATTTTTATGCTTTAAGAGTTGTATTATGTTTTTCCTCATAAATCAATAGCACACACAAAAATAAGAAACTTTATAATATATATGTTCAAAGATATCCACTTCTTTCTCCTTCTGAATGAAACTTTAATTCCCAAAATTCTCAGTTCACATGTAAAATTGGTCTTCAGTGAATGCAAATTTTCCCATTACTGTGATAGGAGGTGACACTTGGTGCTCTTAATGTTGTATGGAGAACTGTAACTATCGTTTAAGGTAAACTTTCAGAAAACTTGCATCAGAATGTCTGTGTCTGACTCTAGCTCCTCCCCCGCCATAGAACTTTATGAGCACCAACTGTCATCTCCTACGAGAGGGGAGGAGAGAGAAGCTCTGTCTCTAGCTCCTTCCTTCTCCATAGAACTCTATCAGGACCAAATGTCATGTCTTATATAGAGGGGGTGGAATGAGTCCTCTATTCTCCTCCCCCCTCCATAGAACTTTATGAGCACTAACTGTAATCTCCTATCTCAGTAATGGAAAAAAATTATATTCACTGAATACAAATTTTACCTATGACTTGAGAAAGATCAGTCCAGGAGGCGAAAGAATCAGATTTTACTGATAAGATATATTACAAAGTTGCTTATTTTCATATTTTTCATTAATTAATGAAATAAAAATTAAAACAACGCTTCCTCTTTAGAGATCTTTGTGAACATACTAAATGACCGACTCCGCTACAAAACTGATTAATAAAATTGTTAGAAATTATCACATCCCAAATTTGCCTCCTAAATTAGATCTCTCGTCATCGGTGGAGGATTATGACTCCCAAGAACCCCGAATGTGACCCCCTACAATAAATCTGCTTGAGATATTATTGAAAAATACCTTAAGGTTTAGTGTAATATTTTCCTGCTGATTGAGGTCAAAGATTGTATTTTCTGTATTTTTTTTTTTTTTTTTAATTTTGCAGTAAAATCAGATAGCGCTGCTATGGGTGGACTTAACCCCTAATATACTTTATATTAGAGTGCCTTTAAATATCTCTGTTAATTTGCTTTAATTATTAATGGTGTGGGGGAGGGGCTCCAGTCTATCGTAGAAGACAATAATTTGTATTGTTCTATATATTCGATTATTAGATCTCTACATGTCGGGTACATGCGCCATTTCTTGTTCGCACGTTGGCCAGAATTGATTTTACTATATGGACGTACCTTTGATAGGCAATTACAGCATTGCATGAATTCTGGGTCATAGACATTGTTCTAATGACTTTGCAAAGGAACAATCTAGAAAACAAATTGATACATTGTTATGTTCTAAAGTGTAACATTTTTCCTTAAGGAGACCACCAAGTTGACGTAAGGAGACTTAGAGGCCATGTAATGCCTCCTGGGAAATAAAAATGCAACTACCCTCTGATTGGCTGGGGGACAGATCTTCAATGTGGGGATCTAAAGGGTAACATTACAAGACCCTCAGACTGAATTAGGGCAAATTATAAACCTTTTCTGGGAAATACAATATTCACAGAGGCAGCTCTCCGAAGCATGTAGTTTGTCTTTATATCTTAAGTCAAGTGGAAAAGTTCTTAAAGGGGTCGTCGGCCTTCGATGTAAACTTTTTTACTTATTTATGTAATTGGAGCTATAGCTCATTTTTGTCTTTGGGTTTCACTAAAAATGTTGCACCATTCCGCCTCTGTGTTGCTGCAGAATGAGTTAACTGAGAATCCATCAGTAAGCCCGCAATGGCGCTTTTTCTTTTTCTGAGCTCCTCTCAACTTATTTATGACCACAGACCACATCAAAGTTGAATGTGCATAGAAACAAAGTTTGTAAAAGCCAAAACGGTGCAACATTTTTAATGAACCCCAATTGTGAAAATTAACATTTAAGCCCCAAATATATGCGTGTAGGAAATAAAATTGGACAACCCCTTTAAAGGGTCAGTATGGACTTACGCGATTGTTACTTGCAAAAGCAACACTAGAGACAGTAATCCCTTCTTATTTGCATTGAGTTGTGTGTCATGCGTCGTCCCTTTAAGAAGGCTTGAGACAATGTATCAGTTTTCTTTAGGGTTCCTTTGATGATATTGATCTTATTGACATACTTTTTTTATTTTACCCGTTTTTGATAAAGCAATAAACTCACTGAGGGTCATCTTTTGTCCCGTGCCTTTAAGAAAACTTCCCAATAGTTTTGCTGATATTATAACTTTTTTGCATTCAAGATAAAAAAAAAATAGCTGCAAAATGCATAAGAAGCACAAAAAACGACATTTATGTTGGTTTTCGTATAAACTGCACTGGAAATAGCTTTTGTTTGCATGTGTACCTAGGATTTTGGTAACGGATGAGACGCCTCTTGATTTGTACTGTAATGTTTTGTTGAAGTTCACCCTTGGCTACTTCGGGTGGCAATAAAGTGTATTTGGATTCATATCCGTGTACGGGATGGGTCAATATAATGTATCCAATGAAGACATTTAAACTATTGTTATTGATAGAATGAATAAAGAATTGTTTTTTATATATATATATTTTAATTTGTTTTTATTTATATTTTTTTCTACAAAATAAGCCTTAATTTATCAAGAATAAAATCTTAGTTTAATTAAAAAAAAATTACATTTAAATTATTCACATGTTTTATGTTGATGGTTGACTCCTTAACAACCGGATAATTTTTCCTTTTTTATATTGTAATGGACTGTACATTAATAGATGCAGCGATAACAAATTAGTTTTTTTCCGATGCTTTTTTTATTTCTCTTTTTAAAGGGGTGGATTCCAATATTTATATTTATTTGAACTTTTGTAATATTTTTAAACTTTTTTTCATTTCGTACCTTAGTTCTTAGTAGAGGTTTTAAACCTGTGATCCTTTGATTGCTTGTTCTGTAAATAGTGTAAATGACGGTCTCCTATGAAGCTCAGCCTGTGGCTTGGCTTCACAGGAGTGCCAAGATGGCAGATATGGACGTCTTCATCAGGCTATGGCTGCAATAGTATCCGATGCGATCATGATGAAAGTTCCAGTGATGACTCCATATCCTGCTGTCAGTGCATATTAACAAACTATAGTAGTTAGCACAGTGCTATCTGCTGTCTTCTCAAGTTTGTCCATCATAGCATAAGCCTGTAGCTGTTGCATAGTCAAACATGTAATTGAGACCCAGAAGTGAAACTTTATCCCCTGGGTCTGTAAAAGAGCCCCCTCCAAACATATTATATGTTTTTTTTCATAATACGGAATGTGACAAAGATTCTCCGAGGCCCTTTTTAGCTATTAGGTGACGGATTTGACTTTTACCCCTGCACCCCCTATAGAAAATTGGTTCTCATAAACAGGAGTAGTTCCCTTTTAGGCTCCAATAGTTATTCTAATGTGGACCTGTCTATAGATTTCACAATATAAACTACATTTATTACTACCATATGGATACAGAATATCCATTAACCACTCCCAAAGAAAATATAAATTCAATCATATTTTATTAAACATATTAAAAAGACATGCAGCATACAAAAGGAGGACACATGTATGAGGATGCAACAAAAGGGATAAATCAAGCACAATATCATGGATATTATTACTACATAGATTTCTTAGACCCGATAAGACTGGTGTGTCCACTCAACTTTTGCAATTACTTTGTTCTTGCTTTGATTTTATAATTCTTTTTGACAGTTCAAACTAAAACCCTGCTCATCTAGCCTGATTGTCAGCTCCTGAGTGTGCCTCCTCCCTGCTGCTGATTCTCTGCCCACCTAGCCTGATTGACAGCTCCTGAGTGTTCCTCTTCACTTCTGCTGAATTTCCGCCCACCAAGTCTGATTGACAGCTCCTGAGTGTCCTTTCTCTTATCTGCTGAATTTCCGCCCACCAAGTCGGATTAACAGCTCCTGAGTGTTCCTCCTCCCTGCTGCTGAATCTCCACCCACCAAGACTGATTAACAGCTCCTTAGTGTCCCTCCTCCCTGCTGCTGAATCTCCTGCCCACCAAGCCTGATTGACAGCTCCTGAGTGTTCTTCCTCCCTGCTGCTGAATCTCCGCCCACCAAGTCTGATTGACAGCTCCTGAGTGTTCCTCCTCCCTGCTGCTGAATCTCCACCCACCAAGCCTG
The DNA here is from genome assembly GCF_051348905.1 of Ranitomeya variabilis. Lineage (NCBI taxonomy): Eukaryota > Metazoa > Chordata > Amphibia > Anura > Dendrobatidae > Ranitomeya > Ranitomeya variabilis. The sequence continues at coordinate 200,162,510 of NC_135239.1, forward strand.
ATTGACAGCTCCTGAGTGTTCCTCCTCCCTGCTGCTGAATCTCCGCCCACCAAGTCTGATTGACAGCTCCTGAGTTTCCTCCTCCCTGCTGCTGAATCTCCACCCACCAAGCCTGATTGACAGCTCCTGAGTGTTCTTCCTCCCTGCTGCTGAATTTCCGCCAACCAAGTCTGATTGACAGCTCCTTTGTGTCCCTCCTCCCTGCTGCTGAATCTCCACCCACCAAGCCTGATTGACAGCTCCTGAGTGTTCCTCCTCCCTGCTGCTGAATCTCCACCCACCAAGTCTGATTGACAGCTCCTGAGTGTTCCTCCTCCCTGCTGCTGAATCTCCACCCACCAAGTCTGATTGACAGCTCCTTAGTGTCCCTCCTCCCTGCTGCTGAATCTCCACCCACCAAGCCTGATTGACAGCTCCTGAGTGTTCCTCCTCCCTGCTGCTGAATCTCCACCCACCAAGTCTGATTGACAGCTTCTGAGTGTCCTTTCTTGTATCTGCTGAATTTCCACCCTCCTAGTCTAATTGGCAGCTCCTGAATGTCCCTCCTCCACATTGGTGTATCTCCACCCACTTAGGCTATATGATAACTCCTCCTTGCTGCTTAATGTCCACTCGGGTTACCTGATTGACAGCTCCTAAGTGACCTTTCTCCATGCTGTTAAATCTCTCACATTTCCTTATGGATAGCTCCTCAATCACCCTCCTCCTTGCTGCTAAATCTCCTCTGCTAGTTTCATGGACAACTACTAAGTGACCTTCCTCCATTCACCTAGCCTGATGGACAGATCCTAAGTGACCCTCATCCTTCTACATCTCCATCCACCTACAGAAATCGACAGCTCCTCATTGTCCCTCCTCCCTACTGCTGCTGAAATCCCATATTGCTAAGTACAAGCTGCAGCGGTCAATCCGGATGGGTGTATCGAGATTTTATACATTTGGACTCATAAACTTTGTCATAAAATGTTTATTTTATTATCAGTATACACAGCCAATCTGACATGGGTTGCAAACGTAAATACAACAGCCTCATCAGGTTTAAGAGATCTAAGTAAAAATGTTTTTATTGTGAAACCAATGACACCAGCTTATAAAACCGACCTAAACTGATGCCAAACGTGACCACTGCCAAATATGTTTTTTTTTTTACTAGTCAATAAATTACATAAAATGGTAAACACCGGAACACTTGTACATTATCTTCAACCATTTTTATTTTCAGAAACAACAATCACCATCCATTGTAAACAGTCAAAAATAATACATGAATCGGCAAATGACATCAAACATAGCAAATCCTCATCTACCCACCCTGTAAGAATAACAAAACACATCCCTTTTTGTGACTTATCGGAAAAAAACGAAATTTCCTGTATATTTGCATCTTGAAGAAATCTAAAAGATCAAATTAGTTTTAAGACTATTAAGTTCTGTAAACTACAGCAGGTATCCCTTTAAGTGCCATCATAAGACGCATATTTTACCCCGTAGACAAGAGGGATACAAAATGGTAGGGTGTTTTCATTACCATAAGAAAATCCCTCAATCAGTCGATCACAGAATCTTGTGACTTTATGGGGAACATACAAAATAGAAACAAAAACAGAACATAGAAAACAAACAACAGGATGTTCTGACCACAAAAAATGACCAGCACGAGTCTGGAATTAGCACGTGGCGGCCGATCGTGTCGGGGGAGCTAGGAATTTATGTAACCGGTCATATCCCTTGTCTCTAAATCATAACAAAAGCTTTTAAATATTGTGGAGGCACCTATGAAGTATTGACTGAAAACTAATTATTTGAAAAAAAAAAATTAATGGACGAACCTTGGCTTTGGCAAAACTGTATATCTAGAATTTTTTTCCTTGGCAAAAGATCTCAAGGCGCCTTCTATGTTCGTTAGTCAACATTCATGAAAACCTCTATGTGTCCTCAATACTTGAGAAAGTACGTATTGTTCAAAATACTGTTTTTCTTAGAGACTATCGCAAATGTTCCTCTTTATGGAACATAAAAACATTTTTCATTGAGTTCTACCCAAGCATTTTCACCAAACCTACATTCCCTAGGAATTCACTACAAAAATAATACTGTACCCCATATCTTCGAGCATGTCCATACTTTTATGTCACACTTCTGTGTCGTGACAAATATCACCGTCATTCTATCAAAAGGGCAATGCTTTATGGGTTTCTGGTAGAGTTGAGCGAATTTTTCAAAATTCGGTTCCAATTACGAATATTATTTTTTGCAATATTCACCGAACATCATTGGCGACAATGGGAGTAGAAATGAATATGGAATGGAATCGATAGTAAAGCATAAGTTCGGCATAATTAAGGTACCAATATGGCACAAATATGGCAAACTCAGATTCGGCGACCGATTCCAAACATATTCGCTCAACTCTAGTTTCTAGCCCTTTCTCAAACCAGTCCCCATGCCAGCATAGAAACCAATCTTCCATATTAATAAAAAAAACCTTATTAAAATTAAAGAAGACTTTGACCCTTATAATGAGGGGGTAATCAAACATGTCACTCGTCAGAAGTAGATTACTTCCCAATTCATTGGGTTAATTATTTCTATTGAATATTCAACAGAGTTTTCGATCGGGTCAAATTCATTTTTCTTCTCCTTCTGATGTACTCAGGTTTTGAATCTAACATATTCTGTGTCTGTCATTATAGTAATTCTGAAACTCATATTTCGTTCACTCGAAATTCCCAAAAAACTTCAAATTGAGACACACAATCTATTCTTTCTGCTCCTATACTGTCTACCAACTACGATAGATTATGTAAAACAGTTTTTGAGATTCTTCAGAACTTCAGTCGTCTAGAAATATTCTTGTGGACATAGTTCATGAGATACTTGATCTAGGTTGATAACGTTTAGCAATCTTCTGTCGCGATCTAGGTTGATAACGTTTGGCAATCTTCTGTCCACTTCTCGAAAGCTCTTTTCATTGTTTCTTCATCAACATCGTTGAATATTTCTGCCGATAGGAAAATTTATAAAGTCATAAAAAGTTAGAACCAATAAGAAAAACAATAAAAAAAATATATTCTTTACGGCATACAGATGTGTCAACCCTTACCCTACCATGAATTTTGTTATGGACTCCAATTTCTCACAAAGCAAATTCGATGTTAGCAAATCTCTCAACAGGCTGTAATTTATATCACAAAGACTGGATGACCACATATGGACACATAAACAACTCTTCACAGAGTATCGCTTAATCATGTTTTTTTGCAAAAGTTGGTGAACTTGTCCCGCTCGTCTTGGGATTTGTAGGACCACGATGAAAGGTAAGAAAGGACACATCTGTACAAACTGAATGTTAATCATGGTCAGTCGTTAAGGAACTTTAGACTGTATAAGGTCCACTATTTTTTTTTTTAAATATGTAGATAGAATCACAGAAACCTATTATTTTAAGAAGACTTGGGAAAAGCAGAGATTTGAAAGCCACTTACATGCTTTTTTTCCACAGGAGTGGACTGGAGACAAATCCCCTAAAAAAGTAATTCATAACTTTGCATGGTGGACAAAATTATGCAAAAAAAATGAAAGCTTAGTTACTCTTTAAGTTTTGGTGCTAACTTATTTAAGAGAGGCTAATTAATTACTAGTTTCCTAACCTAGCTCATACTATTATCAAGAATTAAGTAGGTATTCCGACATATATTGAACATTCACGAAACCAGTGACTCCACTACTGCTACTCCGATATTCACTTTTCATATGACCGCTGCAGCCAATCATTAAACAATTCCTTTAATCCTTTACTGACATACGACATACCGGTACATCATATACTGCCTCCCTGACTTTAGTGCGTGCTCCTACACCAAGCTCCCATCTTTCCCGGCAGATGATGGCTTTGTTATTCAGCCACCATCTGTCTCTAACAGCTGTGCGTGGAGCAGAGTGGAGCTCGTGGCTGTTAACATTTGAAATGCCTCTGTCAATCTCTGATAGCGGCATTTAATGCTCACTGGCAGGGGGACGCGTCATTCCATGCTCCCATCGGTGTGATCACAGGGCGTCGATGAGGTTGCCATGACAGAAAGGAGTCTGTTGAAGACCCCTGTACCTGTCATTATTGGACTTCTATTTTTTTTGCTATTTTTGTCCCGCTTTCCAGTGTGTCACATGGTAAAATATATGGTGCCATTCAAAAGTACAACTTGTCCTGCACAAAAACAAGCTCTCACACGTCTATGTCAGCAGAAGAATACAAAAGTTATGGCACTTGGAATAAGAGGAGGAAAAAACGAAAGAACAAACAAAATCGCCTGGTCATGAAAAGATTGAGAAGACCACCTCAGATCTACACAGGATTTTCTATTCTTGTATAATCTGTTTATATTAATCACCTGTTGTTAGATTATCCCCATTTTATTGTGCGGGGGGGGGGGGGGTAGACATGTGGATGTCTGAAGGTGGAGCAATTCTAAGGGTACTGTCACACAGTACCATTTTGATCGCTACGACGGCACGATCCGTGACGTCGCAGCGATCGTATGATTATCGCTCCAGCGTCGTAGACTGCGGTCACACGTTGCAATCACGGCGCTGGAGCGATGCCGAAGTCCCCGGGTAACCAGGGTAAACATCGGGTAACTAAGCGCAGGGCCGCGCTTAGTAACCCGATGTTTACCGTGGTTACCAGCGTAAAAGTAAAAAAAAAAAAACCGTACATACTCACCATCTGCTGCCCGTCAGGTCTCTTGCCGTCCGCTTCCTGCTCTGACTGAGATCCGGCCGTACAGTGAGAGCAGATCACAGCGGCGACGTCACCGCTGTGATCTGCTCACTTTCCGGCCGGCAGACAGTCAGAGTGGAAAGCAGACTGCAAGGGACCTGACGGACATCAGATGGTGAGTATGTACGGTTTGTTTTTTTTTTACTTTTACGCTGGTAACCACGGTAAACATCGGGTTACTAAGCGCGGCCCTGCGCTTAGTTACCCGATGTTTACCCTGGTTACCAGCGAACACATCGCTGGATCGCTGTCACACACAACGATCCAGCGATGTCAGCGGGTGATCAAGCGACGAAAGAAAGTTCCAAACGATGTGCTACGACGTACGATTCTCAGCAGGATCCCTGATCGCTGCTGCGTGTCAGACACTGCGATATCGTAACGATATCGCTAGAACGTCACGAATCGTACCGTCGTAGCGATGGAAATGGTACTGTGTGACAGTACCCTAAATGTATTATTTACCTGCAGTTCCCAGACCGGTAGGGAGAGGAAGTCGTAGTTTCCCCCCACTGTGCTTGAGTCTCTCCCCTAGTGCTGTCTTTATGAGGGGTAGGGTGCAGTCCTTGTGCCAGACAGGCAGTTCTAGGGTTCTCATGCATTCTACAGTCCGTGTTTTCTCTTCAGCTGTCAGAAGCCCGCTTTCAGATGAGACATATGTCATAAAAGCCATGTCAATGTTCACAGCCTCCCCATGCATTAGGGCTGGAAGGACCTTCTGGAAGGAAAAACAAATATTTGAAGGAATGTCACAGTGTAGAGGAATCATCATTATTCTCATTTACACATGGAAACATGAAAAGCAATATAATGAAACTGAAAGGGAAAATATACAGATTTGATATTAGAAAAAAACTTTTTGACAGTGAGGGTGATCAATGAGTGGAACAGGCTGCCATGAGAGGTGGTGAGTAGTGATGAGCGAGTGTACTCGTTGCTCGAGCATGCTCGGGTGGTCTCCGAGTATTTATGACAGCTCAGAGATTAAGTTTTCATCGCCACAGCAGCATGATTTACAGCTATTAGCCAGCTTGATTACCTGTGGGGATTGCCTAGCAACCAGGCAACCCCATTGTGTACTCAGGCTGGCTAATAGCTGTAAATTATTCAGCTGCCGTGATGAAAACGAAATCTCCGAACACTAACAAAATATCGGAGGTCACCCAAGCAACGAGTATACTCGGTCATCACTAGTGATGAGTTCTCCTTCAATGGAAGTCTTTAAACAGAGGCTAGACAGACATCCATCTAAGATGGTTTAGTGAATCCTGCATTGAGCATGGGTTGGACATGATGACCCTGGAGATCCCTTCGAACTTATGCCAGCTTAGGAATCCACAGCCCCAACTGACAGAACACAGATCTGCTCCATTGACCATCACTGAACCCATGGATACGTTTGGGTAACTCAGGACATGGACCCACCAGTCACCTGAGTCACATGGATGCGTTTGGGGAAGCTAGGCAATGTGCTCACTGGTCACATAAACTCCATGGATACATTTGGGAAAGCCAGGATTGGGACCCACCGCTTGCCTGGCTCAATGGAAATATTTAGAGGAGCCAGGTTGTGACCCTCTGGTCACCTGGCCTTGTACCTCAATGGATTGTCAGCTTCCTAAGCTTGCTGTTACCTCCTGCATGGCACAGGTGGGGCAGACAGCCCTGGAAGCTCTGAAGTTACAGCTGCTCTAATCCCGGCGAGTCAGCGGAAGGGTGAAACTCTGCAATTTTGCACCATCTTTGGTATTTTGTTGGGACTGGTCTGTATGTTAGTGTGTTATTTGACTGTTTTTTGTTTAATAACATATTGCCACACTGCTTTGCCATCACCCTGTGTTGTCTGAGTAGTATTATGCCCACAGTAAAAGGAGAGTGGGAATTCGGTGGGATGAGCCATGGTCCATGCGGTTTTGGGCTAGCAGACTAGAGCACCCACTGACCCCCGTTTCTCCACAAAAGTGATTTGCAAAGTTTCATAACTTTACATGTTGGACAAAACATATAAAAAATATAAATAAAAGTTTAGTTACTGGCTTAATAAATGGTTGTCTAACAATACTATCATGATGCTGATAACTGGAATTCTTCTAGGAGATCTGGCCCAAGGTGATCAGTTCTCCTGCAGTGCACCACACATGGGTTATACGGTTCCCAGTGAAACCACAGGCATACCAGGTCCTCCAGAGTATATTTGCGCTGGCTACTCAATGGTGGCTTCTCCCTCGTATACAGACAAGCTCTTTAGTAATGGGATTTGTCTTTATTACACAGATATTATCATTTAAGAATCTCGCGCTATGGAGCCTTGATGGATGAACTCCCTGTAGGAAGATCGATCCTGCGCAAGCCTAGATAGGTCCACCAGGGTCTTAAAAATATATAGTGTTATATTTTATCAATAGCATTTACCATTTCAAGCTCTGGGCTTATGACATGTCCATAATCCACCAGTCTTTCGAGATCATCCTCCCACAGGTTAGGCGCAAGCTCTTCCAACATTGTCTGAATGGCTAGTCTGGTGGCTGTTAAGGCAGCATCTCCATGGCTAGCAAGACCATTCCTGGACTGAAACTTTGTATCTAAAAGATACTTTCCATGACTTTCCAGTAGCTCAAATAGCCCCTTATGCTTCATTAAAGCCATCTGAAAAGACAAAAATAATAAATTTTGACACACTTTAGTTGAAAAGCATTCCTTACCCCAATTAAGTTTTTATTTTGCTTCCTGGCTTCTGCTAATTAGCTTCATTCCTGATGTTCTCTTGATGACTTTTGATTAGATTTTATCCCAAGATAAGAGGAAGTTAAAAGAGTTGTCCTATCTGGGATATTTCCAGCTTTTCGATAAGATATGCTATAAATGTCTAATAGATGATTGTCCCATCACCCATTTTTTTACATAGATGCTGGTCCTAGTGGTTAGAAATGGCATATCCCAGATGGGACAACTCCAAAAGTTCTACTAAAAAATTATATGTAATCACCTTCAAGATTTCTCCAAGGCCATTGGAAATTTGCCGTCGCGGAATGGTCCGTATGAAGGATCTGTCAAGAAACGTGGCTGCCGGTGGAGTGTAGCTTCCCAGCTTGTTCTTACAGTTACAGAAATTTACTCCATTTTTTGCACCCACACTTGCATCCACATAAGACAAAAGGGTTGTCGGAACTCGGATGTATGGAGTTCGACGCCTGTAAAGAGAGGCAGCAAGGCCAACAATATCCAAGCAAACCCCACCTCCGATGGCTATGACTGGTTCAGTGCGTCTGTCGATTCCAAATTTGTGGATTTCTTCCAGTATGGTCAAGACAAGTTCTATTGACTTGGTTTCTTCTGTCGTCTCGAGAGCCAGGATCTTAAAAGTGACATTATTGGTCTCAAAATACTTTCTGACTTTGGATCCATATAACGTTTCCACATTTGTGTCCATCACAACGAAACGCTTTTGGATCTTCTTTTGGTAAACCTCAACTTCTTGAGGATCAGACTCATGGCCATAAAGGAGGGTCATGTTATTGGGATCTAGAAGGTTTTGGGTTTCGATCACTTTATAGCAAAAGGAAATGGGTGTTTTAACAGTCCAGGAGACTCCAGACTCCGTTACAGTTTCCCACCTGTTTAAGAAAATAAGGAACATAAATGTGATAATTTAGCAACTGGCAAGAACATTTTTAACTGTTTAAGACAAATTGAAAGTTATAAATCATTCCCCGATATTTTTGCTTTCAGTTAATATTTCAACAGTTGCAGAATTCTTACAAAATCAGCTAAATTATGTTTATTTTTTGCTGCATTTTTCCACTTTTTTCTCTCCCAAAAACAACATTATACCTGTTCACAGGTTGTATGTGGTATTACAACTTATTCACTTTAATGGAAGCATCAGACACAACCAACGGACAGGTGCATTTCCGAAAGAGAGAAAACTTTTTACTAATCATGGAAAACCTTGGGCATTCTTGGCTCCTATGTCTAAAAGTTTAGTCTAAGGCTGGGTTCACACTTCGTTATGGGCATCCGTTAGACGGGCTACGTTACACCGCGGCATAACGCGGTGTAACGTAGTCCGTTAACGCCACCATTAATTCCTATGTCGGACGCATCGCTAGCGCCCGCCCACAATGGGCGTGCGCTAGCGATGTGCCGTCATTGAGTGACGGACCCTGGGACGCGGGCTGCAGCATTTCCGGGTCGGTCACTGCTAGCGCAGATAGAGCATCTGCAAGCTCTATCTGCGCTAGCGCAATGACAAATCGGCACTTGCGTTGACAGCAGCCCGTTAACGCATGTGTTGAACGGGCTGCTGTTAACGCAATGTGAACCTAGCCTAAGAGTCAAAGAAGATTTTTTTTGTTAGATTAGCTGCTATTTTAGTCTCCATGTGGAGTCCCAAGGTTATGTGCACATTGATATTTTTGAGGCAGTCATAAACTACATTTTTTTAATTGAAATGCTCTTTCTTTTTGGAGTTTTCAAAGTTATTGTTTCCTTGAGAGATTTTGAAGTGTGACTGCTGTTCAGAGCCGCCGGGTCGGAGCACAGCATAAGCCGGGAGTGGATGCTGCTAAAAGCCTATGGAGACTCAAAACGAGGCTCCGTAGGCTTCTATCGATGGAATCGGGGAACATCGTGGGAAACCCCTGACGAAGCTGCCGGTGAAACGCATCTAGGGGTCATTGGACCAGCTCTCACACATCTTTCCCCTCTGGACACAGAGGGGGAAGATTATAATTGTATAAAAATAATTAAAATAATACAAATAAATTATATGTATATACAGTATATATATACTGTTATTATTATTTTAAATACATGTTAGGAAAAAAAAATAAAATAAATATATATATACAGTATATATATATGTTTTTATTTTATTGTTTTTTTCTAAAATGTATTTAAAATAATAATAACAGTGTATATACTGTATATACATATAATTTATTTGTATTATTGTATTTATTTTAATTATTTTTATACAATTATAATCTTCCCCCTTTGTGTCCAGAGGGGAAAGATGTGTGAGAGCTGGTCCAATGACCCCCTAGATGTGTTTCACCGGCAGCTTCGTCAGGGGTTTCCCACGATGTTCCCCGATTCTATCGATAGAAGGCTACGGAGCTTCGTTTTGAGTCTCCATAAGCTTTTAGCAGCATCCACTCCCAGTTCATGCTGCGCTCCGACCCGGCGGCTCTGAACAGCAGTCACACTTCAAAATCTCTCAAGGAAACAATAACTTTGAAAACTCCAAAAATAAGGAGTATTTCAATTTAAAAAAATGTAGTTTATGACTGCTTCAAAAATATCAATGTGCACATAACCTTGGGACTCCACATGGAGACTAAAATAGCAGCTAATCTAGCAAAAAAAATCTTCTTTGACTCTGACTAAACTTGTGTAATTTAGTTTTATATAATTAGATAAAAAAGGAATAAAAAAATAAATGCAAATGCAAATAAATTATATAAAATTATACTTTTATATATAAAATATATATTTTTGTCATTGTAATTTTACATAATTTATTTGTATTTATTTGATTTCTTAATTTATTTTTTATATTCTTATATAAAATGAAATGTACTATTTTTATATACTTGATTTATATACATACATATTGTCAGTTTTCATTTTGGTGACAGTATTGAGGATCACTCACATGTTTTTTTTTAACATTACCAGTATTGTGCTGACTTTAATTCGAAATAAAAAAAAAGAAATGATTAACAAGTTAATTTTTCTTCTCTTACATTTTCAAGTCAAAATTTGACTATTGGGGCAAAATAAGGTAGCTGGGTGAAAAGAACGGTGAAAGATGGATCTAAAATAAATATTTTTAATTAGTAATTAATTAAATTCAGATATTTTTATTCTTAAAAGCATCATCTTTTACATGCAATGATTAGTTTTAACAAAAAAAATAATAATATTCTGTTTTTAAAAGAACTTTCATGTTCCAGTATTTAAGAGTTATATTATTGCATCCCAGACATACTATTATTTGAGGACTTATTATTATTATTATTATTATTATTATTATTATTAATTAATTAAGTAAAAATACACTTGAAAAAAATTGAATTATTGGTTTTGATTGCAAGTGCAACACACATTATTTTTTTTATAAGTTTTTATCTTTATTCTACCATTTAGAATACAAAGTTAATAAACAAAGTAACCAAATAAATTAAAAATATTGAATATTTAGGAATACTTTTTTCCTTCACAGGTTGTTGCATATCTTTGGGATGTCGAGCACTTACATTTTAGCCTGAGAAACGATGACTTGATCTTCTTTCCACGTTGTTGGAATTTCTTGTCTACTTTCGACACAATTCCAAGTGTTCTTCACTTGAATGAGCAGATATTCCTTCTGTTTGCTTCTGCTTCCGGGGGTTTCTGTCTTTGTTGCCCCTCTGACAGGGGTAACGGTGTACAGCTCTCCTGCAGGCATCTTTGTAGGGTTGTTTTTTTTAGAGGTTAGCTAAGTTTTTCTTCTGAAAACTAAACCTAGACCTTTTGGAAAAATGGGATGTTTTATAGCGTTTGGACAGCCAGTAGCTTTGTCAGGGAGTGGCCATCACACCTGCCTATAGTTTATAAAACTTCTGTTGTGTAACATCAGGATTCTAATCAGAATAACAGGTTGTGTAAGAAATATTTGCTGACAATGACTTAATATCTAACGCTGCATTCTTGTGTGACAGAGGGTGGAAGTTATGAAAGTTGCTTTAATGAACTAAAAAAAAAAACTCGAAGACCTCACTCAGTAGAACCAGAAACGTAGCTGCTTATAAAACTCTTGCATAACTTTAGTAAGCCATCCGTGCCTAGGGAAATGCAATCAATAGATCAGAGATGTAAGTGCAGTTATTAAGGGCACATTTTGCATTGAATTGAATTTTTGTAATCTATACATAAGATATTTGAATTTAAGGATTGTTTAAGAAGATGAATTTTAAGAACTGTTGCAATTTCCCCATCTATAATAATAATAATAATAATAATAATTTTTATTTATATAGCGCCAACGTATTCCGCAGCGCTTTACAACTTATAGAGGGGACTTGTACAGACAATAGACATTACAGCATAACAGAAATCACAGTTCAAAACAGATACCAGGAGGAATGAGGGCCCTGCTCACAAGCTTACAAACTATGAGGAAAAGGGGAGACACGAGAGGTGGATGGTAACAATTGCTTTAGTTATTTGGACCAGCCATAGTGTAAGGCTCGGGTGTTCATGTAAAGCTGCATGAACCAGTTAACTGCCTAAGTATGTAGCAGCACAGACACAGAGGCTATTGACTGCATAAAGTGTATGAGAACATGATGCGAGGAACCTGATTTTTTTATTTTTTATTAATAAGCCACACAGGGATAGTTAGGTTAATGCGTTGAGGCGGTAGGCCAGTCTGAACAAATGCGTTTTTAGGGCACGCTTAAAACTGTGGGGATTGGGGATTAATCATATTAACCTAGGTAATGCATTCCAAAGAATCGGCGCAGCACGTGTAAAGTCTTGGAGACGGGAGTGGGAGGTTCTGATTATTGAGGATGCTAACCTGAGGTCATTAGCGGAGCGGAGGGCACGGGTAGGGTGGTAGACTGAGACCAGAGAGGAGATGTAGGGTGGTGCTGAGCCATGGAGTGCTTTGTGGATGAGGGTAGTAGTTTTGTACTGGATTCTGGAGTGGATGGGTAGCCAGTGTAATGACTGGCACAAGGTAGAGGCATTGGTGTAACAGTTGGTGAGGAATATGATCCTGGCAGCAGCATTCAGGACAGATTGGAGTGGGGAGAGTTTGGTAAGAGGGAGGCCGATTAGTAGAGAGATACAATAGTCCAGACGAGAATGAATAAGTGAGACAGTAAGAGTTTTTGCAGAGTCGAAAGTAAGAAAAGGGCGAATTCTAGAAATGTTTTTGAGATGCAGATAAGAAGAGCAAGCCAATGATCGGATGTGGGGGGTGAATGAAAGCTCGGAATCAAGGATGACCCCAAGGCAGCGGGCATGTTGCTTTGGAGTAATGGTGGAACCGCACACGGAGATGGCAATGTCAGGCAAAGGTAGGTTAGTGGAGGGAGAGAACACGAGGAGTTCAGTTTTTGACAGGTTCAGTTTCAGATAGAGGGAGGACATGATGTTAGAGACAGCGGTAAGACAATCACTGGTGTTTTCTAAGAAGGTCGGCGTGAAAGCAGGAGAAGAGGTGTATAATTGAGTGTCGTCAGCATAGAGATGGTACTGGAAACCAAATCTACTGATTGTTTGTCCAATAGGGGCAGTATACAAAGAGAAGAGGAGGGGGCCTAGGACTGATCCTTGAGGAACCCCAACAGTAAGGGGAAGGTGAGAGGAGGAGGAACCAGCAAAACATACAGTGAAGGAGCGGTCAGAGAGATAGGAGGAGAGCCAGGAGAGAACGGTGTCATTGAGGCCGATGGAGCGGAGCATAGTGAGGAGGAGCTGATGATCCACAGTATCGAATGCTGCAGAGAGATCCAAGAGAATTAGCATGGAGTAGTGACCATTAGATTTAGCTGTTAGTAGGTCATTAGAGACTTTAGTGAGGGCAGTTTCAGTAGAGTGTAAAGAGCGGAAGCCAGATTGAAGAGGGTCAAGAAGAGAGTTATCTGAGAGATAGCGGGTAAGATGGGAGTGGACCAGGCGTTCGAGGAGTTTAGAGATGAAGGGAAGATTAGAGAGAGGTCTATAATTAGCGGCACAGTTTTGGTCGAGGGAGGGTTTTTTAAGTAATGGATGTATGATGGCATGCTTAAATGAGGAGGGAAAAATACCGGAAGTGAGGGAAAGGTTGAATATTTTTGTTAGGTGAGAGGTGACAGCCGGGGAAAGGGACTGGAGGAGATGTGACGGAATGGGGTCACTGGTGCAAGTGGTCGGGCGAGAAGATGCAAGGAGCCTGCTTACTTCTTCTTCTGTAACTGGTTCAAAGTCAGAGAGTGAACTAGATGCAGTGGGGGAGGGAGGACAGTGCATGGTATGAAGAGATTGGGAGATGATTTCCTGTCGAATGTGGTAAATTTTTTCTTTGAAGTAATTGGCCAGATCGTTAGCACGGAGATCTGTGGTTGGGGCCTGCTCTCTTGGGTTGAGTAGGGACTGGAAAGTGTCAAAGAGACGTTTAGGGTTATTTGACAGTGAGGTGATGAGGGTGTTGAAATAGGTTTGTTTGGAGAGGTGAAGGGCAGAGTTGTATGTGGAGCGCCCCCAGACGCAGGGCAATGGGGTACTCGGTACCGGGTCCCTCTGTCGCGGTTCTGGGGATTTCACGGTGGCCCGACCCGGTCCGTGGCCCTGCTAAGGGGCGTCCAATTAAGATGTAGGTGACGGTGTAGGTCGCAGTAAACAACGAGGACACAAGGTTGCAGTCTCTTTACCTTTTACTGTAGACTTCGGCATCCACAATCCAGAGCAGTGCTAACGGGGCTTGTTGAGACTGGCCGGTCCGAAGGCACATCCAGAGTTCCCTTTGCAGGTGGAAATCAGTAGCCTTCCTACTTGCGCCTGTGTGTTGTAGTACCTCCCTGCTGAGCACCACGGGATAGTCCTCACAACTGTCGTGTATGTTTCTGATGTTCTCTCTCTCCGTCCCCCAGTTTGGATAGGACGCACCCGTATGACGGGGGTAGGCCTGGAGCTATTTTATAGGGACCCTAGAGATGCCCCTCTCCCACAATTTGCCTCCGTTGTCTGCTTAGGTGAAAAGGTGAGACAGCCAACCTAAAGTCAACTGCCCTGCCGTGATTGAAGTAAAGCGTAGAGCCAGTACTCCCTCGGTGTTCCGGCCACCGGCTACGCGCCTCAGAAGGATGTTGCCACAATCTTAGGGCACGACTCCTCCCGGTATTATCTCCTTTGTTGCTGTGATCTCGTTTCTCACTTCTCCACAATATACTTTGCTTCTTGTCCTTTCTTAAGATACCGCCGCAATGAAGTGCAGGCGCAGCTCCGTAACGATCTGTCTCTTGCTAGGCCTCTGTCAGGATCCCACCCCTGACAGGGACCCCCCTGAATCTTTCCCCACAACACCCTATCTCACTGGATGTTGCCTGGGCAAAACCCAGTCAGCTTTCTCCCTGACTTTCTATCCAACCCCCAGTTTTACCAGAGTGTGAGGAGTGGCCTAATACATAGAACCTTTTGCTCCCCCTGGTGGCCGGAGTGTGAAGTGTAATGTGTGTGTGATATCTGGTCAGGTGAACTCCTTTAGTTCCATCAGACGTACCATCACTCCCCTAAGCGGCAGAGCGACAATACTGCACGACCAGGACTCTGGGACGCTGCATATGTTTTTAGCATGAACTTATAATGGATGAAATCTTCGGGTAGATTAGATTTTCTCCATAGACGTTCGGCGCACCTGGAGCACCGCTGCAGGAAACGTGTTTGCAGCATGTTCCACGGTTGTGCTCTGCACAAAGATTGGTTCCATTCACTTATGGGTTTTACTCTGCACCGCCACGGTCACTTGTGGCTTCTACACCACTACGTCACCCATAGATGCAAATTTCAGTGTTGAAGGTTTCAAAATACTCTTCCCAGTGTGGCCAACACAGTTCCAAGTCAAATCCCAGCCAGAAAACTAACTCTACTGCAACTTTCATAATTTGCTTTTAAAGTGCAGGAGGAGGGAGGACTTACTCATACTCAAACTCATGCTTGGCCAACACACTCTTGACCCCACCAGTCTTTTTACTGTGCCAGACCAGGTTGGACAGATTTTGCCTTAGGCATCAAATTGGTCAACCTCAAAGCAACCTCTAGTCAGTACAGTTTCGGACTGGTGCCCTCACAGCTCTCACCAAATAGGCAATGGCTCCCAAAGTCTCTGAGTTTTATAACCAGCTCGGCAATTTTGTTTATAGCAGCTCTACCTCTCTGTCTCCTCTTTGGTACCCTTTCACTCTCTCCTCTTATGTTGTCTATACTTAGGTCTTGCTCCCCAACTTTATTAAAACTTTTTGAGTCTCTCGACCTCTACATCAATACTTGTACTTAGACTAACTAGGCAAGACTCTCAAAGTGCTCTACAGTCCTGCTCGTCGTTGTTGGCACCCATGAAGTTTAAATACATAATGTGGAATATCTCCTGAAAAAATGAATCAAATGAAACAGTTATTTTGTATAGAGCACTCGATACGAAAGCGCAAAAGTTAAACAATAATTTAACACAATAAACAATGAAAGGAAAAAATAGAAAAACTTGAATCTTACTTTGACACTGGTATTGGCACCCTTTACATTAAATTAGTATGGAAACACATTTTGAGTCATCTGTGGTAAATCACAAATGAGAATCACCAGTAATCAATTGTCGGTGCCCATGTGACATTAATTAACCAATGAATGATGGCTTCAGTATTTTAAAAAGCCACATGGTAGGCCCTGTTCCTTTGTCACAATGGTGAAGACAAAGGAGCCGTCTGAGGACATCCGAACGGCTATTATTAGCACATGCAAGAATTCCAAAGGGTATTTTCCATCTCCAAAGACCTTGGCATCCCAGTTTCAACAGTGCACAATGTTATTAAGAAATTTTGGCAATGAAAAGCAAAAGTTTGTTTACAGACGGCGCACTGAGTTTAAAAAGAAAAGAACACACTACCAACAGTGAAGCATGGTGGAGGATCCATAATGCTGTGAGGTTGCTTTGCTGTATCTGGTACTGGAGGCCTTGACTGTATCACAGGAGTCATGAAATCAGAGAATTATCAAGAGATTTTAGAGCAAATTGTCCTACCCAGGGTATGAAACCTTGGTTTGGTTCAAAGCTCATGGGTCTTACAGCAAGACAATGACCCAAAGCCCACCTCCAGAAGTTCACAGGAATGGTTTAAAAAGAAAAAAAATGGACTGTTTTAAAATGACCATCAAAGAGTCCTGCCCTCATTCCCATTGAAAATCTTTGGGGAGAGCTGAAATCTGCCATTGGGAAAAAGACCCCTGCAAACATTCAAGAGCTTGAACAAAATGTGAAGGAAGAGTGGGAGAAAATACCAGCTGAGAAGTGCAAGAAGCTTATTGATGGCTACAAGAAACGTTTGGAGGCTGTCATCAATGCCCAAAGGTGTGCAACCAAGTATTACTTAAGTGCCTTTATTGTTGCACATGCTGTTTATTCTATTTCTTCTTTGAAATTGCAACATGTAAGTTGAAAAACAATAACTTATTGTTGTATTACTTTGGACCATTAATTAAAAAATGTTGAGGATATAACTTTGGTACATTTCCATTTATTTCTGAAGATATTGATCAGTTTATGAAAAAAATGAAGGGGTGCCAATAATGGTGACCAGAACTGTACCTCTCTGTCTCGTCTTGCCTGCCAAGCTTTGGATCCCTTTCACTCTCTCTTCTTATGGCATCTGTGCTCAAGTCTTGCTCCACAACTTCACTCAAACTGGACCTTTCTATCGATATCCATACTTAGACTAGTTCCACTGACACCTTTAGCATGTCCACAGTCATAGTTATCTGCATTCGTGTTTGTTACGGACATTTTAGTCCCTTCCTGGAATGACCTCAACGATGTCCAAAACGCTCATTTCCGGGTAGGGTTAGTGTAAACTCAACCTCTTTAATGAATTTGATGGGACAATTGGGCGTCAAGTCAAGTATTATTTTTTTTACACCCCTTTCTCAGATTTCTACAAATAATATCGCAAAATTTTGATTTAAGAGACTCCAAATTTTTTAAAAAAGTTTTAGCTTCGTTCAATTGGCCTTGAACTGATTTGCTCAGCTCTCTTTGGAAACCATTACACGTGCGCGCTGTTGAACTTGGATGAAGGGCAGCTTTCTGTTTTACATAGGAGGCGAAATGTCCAAAAAAAGTAGCATCATCTCTATCTTTTACTTTCTGTTATCAGGTGCGTATATTCTATAGATCATATTGCTGAACTCTTACACACCTTTAGATGAAGTTATTAAGAAGCAAGGCTCAGGCTTGTGAGGTGCGGGGCTATGTAACACTCATTTGGGCAGGGCGTTCTGCGGGCTTGTGTAACCCTAGAGATGTTACATAAAGCAGGAGAGATGAGCTGACTCAGCACGTGCACTGGAGCGACTGTACAGTGCAGACCTCACTACCGTACACCAACAGGGCACTCCGCTACATATATTGCAGGTCAGTGGGAGGGGGTTCGGATTTCTTGTCCAGGCACATTTCAGCTCATCCTCTTGTCACCTAAAGCCATTTTACGACTGAAGACCTACTAAGAAATTAACAAATTCTTTTAACTAAATTCCAAACTCCTTGAACATCAAGCAGTGAATCTTCTTGAGCAGATGATGGAGTACCATCGAAAAATCCCATGGTACGTGTCCTATAGTCTCTACCACTGTGCCACTCTACAACATGCATACAGACGCCGGGGGACCATTCACTCATCTGAGAGGCTTCAATTTAATAAAATATTTCAGACTTTAAATACTCAAAGAATTTAGTCCTTGTAACAATGTAAAGTTATATAAAATAGGAAATATACTCCAGAATGCAACATTATGAACTTTTACGTAGCTTTGCAATTCTTCAAAATTCTTGCAAAATTTTATTTTTAAGTATGTTAAACATGTTATTGAAATTAAAAATTTTTATAAAGTACTTTTACTTTGCTCACTTTATTTCAGCTACTTTTTCTATAAATACTTTTATTTTAAATAATTACAATTTATTTTATGATACAGACATGGCATAATATCAGACCGACAGGTTGTGTAAGGAATATTTGCCGACAATTTACTGACAACGAATTATTATCTAACGCTGCATTCTTTTATGACAGAGGATGAATGTTATAAAAGTTGATTTGATGAAATAGAAAAAACCTCGAAGACCTCACTGAGTAGAAGCAGAAACGTAGTTTCTTATGAAACTCTTGCATAACTTTAGTAAGCTATCCAAGCTTAGGGCAAAGAAATTGATAGATCAGAGAATTGAGTGCAGTTATTAAGTGCACATTTTGCATTAAATTAAGTTTTTCAAATGTACCCATGAAATCCTTCCCCATCTATGCTCTACGCACCGGTGGGCTCCAATCACCTATTATGGATTTTTTTTCTGCACCTTCACAGTCTATTATGGCTTCTACACGACTTCTTCACCCATAGATGCAAATTTCAGTGTTGCAGGTTGCAAAATACTCTTCCCAGAGTGGCCAACAAAGTTCCAAGTCAAGTTCCAGCCAGAAAACTCTACCGTGACTTTAATCATTTGCTTCTAAAGTGCAGGAGGAGGAAGGACTTACTCATACTCAAACTCATTCTCGGCCAACACACTCTTGACCCCACCAGTCTTCTTACTGTGCAAGACCAGGTTGGACAGGTTTCATCATATGTCTCAAATTGGCCAATCTTTAAGCATCCTACAGTTTCGGGCTGGTACATTCTCAGATCTCACCAAATAGGCAATGGCTCCTAAAGTCTCTGAGTTTCTTAACCAGTTTAGCAACTTTATTAATGGCAGCTCTACCTCTCTGTCTCCTCTTTGCATCCCTTTCACTCTCTCCTCTTATGTTGTCTATACTAGTGTCCTTTTCCCCAACTTCACTAAAACTTTTTGAGTCACTTAACCTCTCCATCGATACCCGTACTTAGACTAACTCCACTGACAATCTTAGCAGGTCCACAGTCATAGTTATCAGCATTCGTGTTAGGGACATTTTAGTCCCTTCCTGGAGCAACCTCAAGGATGTCCAAAATGCTTATTTCTCTGGGTTGGGTTAGTACAAACCCAACCTCATTAATGAATGTGATGGGATTGTCACAAATTCGAGACAGTTGGTATATATGCACAGGCTCTCCACATGGTCACTGCCACACTCCTTGCTCTACCACCAAAGGCTCATTACACCTCTTCTGACTTCTCATGTCAGCTATGCAGTGATAAATGTCTCTGCCACCTACTGTTCCCCTTTACTTTATAATGTCTTCAGTACTTTGTATCCAGTCTCCAGTCTTCTTCACAACACCTTATGTTCTCTTTTTCCATCCCTCCACAGACACCCACCACTTTGTGTCCTCTTGCCCAACCCTTCAAAAAAAATAACCCTTGATGCCTTCTGCATCTCCACCACCGGCTCTACAAAGGCTCGTGAACCTTTATTTTTCACCCCTTTCTTAAAGTTACATAAATAAAATCACAAAACCTTTGGGTTTAAAAGAACATACATTTTGTTGGAAAGTTCGAGCTGAATTCAATTGGGCGCGAACTGATTCGCTCATCACTCTTCGGAAACCATTACACGTGCGCGCTGTTGAACTTGGATGGAAGGCAGCTTTCTGTTTTACATAGAAGGCGAAATGTCCAGGAAAAGTAACATCATCTTCAGCTTTTACTTTCTGTTATCAGGTGTGTATATTCTATAGATCATATTGCTGAACTCTTACACACCTTTAGATGAAGTTATTAAGAAGCAAGGCTCAGGCTTGTGAGGTGCGGGGCTATGTAACACTCATTTGGGCAGGGCGTTCTGCGGGCTTGTGTAACCCTAGAGATGTTACATAAAGCAGGAGAGAGATGAGCTGACTCAGCACGTGCACTGGAGCGACTGTACAGTGCAGACCTCACTACCGTACACCAACAGGGCACTCCGCTACATATATTGTAGGTCAGCGGGAGGGGGTTAGGATTTCTTGTCCAGGCACATTTCAGCTCATCCTCTTGTCACCTAAAGCCATTGTACGACTGAAGACCTACTAAGAAATTAACAAATTCTTTTAACTAAATTCCAAACGCCTCGTACATCAAGCAGTGAATCTTCTTGAGCAGACGAGGAATACGAGGGGATACCATGGAAAAATCCCAAGGTACGTGTCCTATAGTCTCTACCACTGCGCCAATCTGCAACATGCATCCAGACGCCGGGGGAACATTCACTCATCCGAGAGGCTTCAATTTAATAAAATATTTCAGACTTTAAATATTCAAAGAATTTAGTCCTTGTAGCAATGTAAAGTTATATAAAATAGGAAATATACTCCAGAATGCAACATTATGAACTTCTATGTAGCTTTGTAATTCTTAAAAAATCTTGCAAAATTTTATTTATATGTAAAAACAGAAATCACCATCAACGTATGTTGAACAAAGTCACAGCACTGTGAAAAATATGTGGTTTTCTATTCACCTTTATAAAGTCTATCTATCTATTATCTATCATCTATCTATTTATCTATCTATCTATTATCTGTCTATCTATCTAACTATTGTCTATCTATTATCTATCTAATTTTCTATCTATTATCTATCTATTATCTATTTATTATCTATCTATAGAGCTATATTATCTGTCTATTATCTATTGATCTATTATCTATCTATTATCTATATATCTATTATCTATCTGTTATCTATTTATCTATCTATCTATTATCTGTCTATTATCTATTATCTATTATCTATCTATTATCTATTTATCTATCTATCTATCTATCTATCTATTATTTATCTATCTATTATGTATCTATTATCTATCTATTACCTATCTATCTGTATCACTTTATCATTAAGCGATTTTATTGACTGCTTCACAGATCAGTAGGAGACATACAATAAACCTTTTAGCTTTCCATAAATATTTTCCAGATATTATATTGAACTGTACTTCCTTGAGTGTCGTAATGCCACAATAATAATACAGCAAATAATCTCATTTTATCTGCACCATGAAAAGATACTGCGATTATTAAAAGTTCCTTTGTGTTATCAGTCACGTGGAATCTTACATTCTGCAAGGTGACATTACTAGTTTCCTTTCCTAATTCCATGATCAATTACTAGTCAGACAGATCCCCGCCCTAACTTTGATGAAATAGACTTTTTTGACAATGATACTAGATATTTTAGGGAATTACATCTTGGTTAGTTGTCATATGATCTTATGGGAAGTTTAAAATGTTTGCTCACCTTAAAGAGGTTGTCCAGGACTTTAATATTGATGGCCTATCCTCATCTGTTAGTGGTGTCGGGGGTGGCTGGAACTGATCAGTTACGCAGCTGCACAGCTCCATCGACTGCGTAGTGGCCGCGGCCACTTGTGTTGATTTGAATAGGGGGTGGATGTGCAGTACCAGCCGAGGCCACTATACAGTCGATGGCGCTGAACAGCCACTGCCAACACTGGTAACAGCTGATTAGTGGGAGTACCAGGTGTCGCATCACCACCGATCAGATATTGATGACCTATACTAAGATTAAATCATCGATGTAAAAGGCCTGGACAACTCCATTAAGCACTAAACATCTACATTACTAGAAACACTGGCAACACTGCAAATGCTGCATTAGTCTACAGGCCCAGAAAAGGCCTTCTCTTCAGCTGTTCGCAATAAACCTAGCCCTAAATATGGCTGATTAACCCCTCTCAGTACTTAGTATGCTGGAACATTTTTTACAGGTTCATATCACTGAGGCTAACATCCTTAGTGACACATATCTCCCCTCCAAGTATTTTACCAGTGACCTTCTCACAGTTCGTTGGGAATAAAAAATTAATATAGTCATGGATAACCCCTTTAAGAGCATATGTGGGGTCTTTACATTTATAAAATAAATAAAAAACACTCAAGTTTCTTCCATAGACACCCAGCTGGACCTCGTCACAGATTACCTTTCAAAAATCACACATTTATGTAACACCAATGATGGATTTCCTGAAGAGTTGAGAAGTCACCTGCGGAGAGCTTCCAATATTGTTGGGGAGATGAAAGCGTGTCCAAAGGCAGACGATCCAGGAGAAATTTGCTGGTAACATGCCATCACTGCCGTCTTTGATATTATGTTTAGTGTTTTTGTATTTTAGGTATGGCCGCCATACACATAAATGACAATTGGATGAACCCGACGATTTTGGTAAAACTAATTTTTGGCCATTCTGACGTTCCATCACATGTGTTTGAGGGTCTCTTGACTCTGAACCCAAATGGATGATGTTGTGGGAGAGCTGGGCATTTAACATCCAATACTCTCATTTTCGGGGTAGATAAGCCATTACTGTAGGATTCTGGTTTACGCCTCTCTCCCCACTGGAAACACACACTAGACTCCGGAGAAAGGTCTCCAAAACCAATGTTCAGCTGACAGTTATCTAGTGTTTCTCCAGCTTAAGTATTACACTAGGAAACAAGAAAATTAAAAGTATTTTTGGGAAGAGTCAGGGGAAGTTGGGGGCTTATTTATGGGCTGATGGACTGCACTAACAGACCAGTTACTTACAAAGGTGGAGGCTTGAGTTCATATTGGGAAAACATGGTGACATGTTCCTTTTAAGGCAATCTGATGCATAATATGGGAAGGGTAGTTGGGGTAAAGGGGCATTTGCTCCAGGTTTTGGTTCCCAAAATTTAATAACACTTTATCTTTTCTTCACTTTAGGCGCAGACGATCAGTGGTCAAAGAATGTGAAACCTCAGGTAGGTGAACCAAGTAGGTCAATTGCTCACACATATTAAGAAAGTCTATCAGCAGATTCCTCCCATGCATAGTGTATCTGTCCCACATTGGGGGGCTCATCACATGGGAATGTCACTGCGGGGGGCCCACAGCATGGGAAAGTCACTGCAGGAGACCCACAGCAAGGGAAAGTCACTGCGGGGGGCCCACAGCATGGGAATGTCACTGCAGGAGGCCTACAGCATGGGAATGTCACTGCAGGAGGCCCAAAGCATGGGAAAGTCACTGTGGGGGGCCCACAGCATGGGAATGTCTCTGTGGGGGGCCCACAGCATGGGAATGTCACTGTGGGGGGCCCACAGCATGAGAAAGTCACTGCAAGAGACCCACAGCATGGGAAAGTCACTACGGAGGGCCCACAGCATGGGAATGTCACTGCGGGAGGCCCACAATATGAGAAAGTCACTGCGGGGGGCCCACAGCATGGGAACGTCACTGCAGGAGGCCCACAGCATGGGAATGTCACTGCAAGGGGCCCACAGCATGGGAAAGTCACTGCAGGAGGCCCACAGCATGAGAAAGTCACTGCAGGGAGCCTACAGCATGGGAATGTAACTATGGGGGGCCCACAGCATAGGAATGTCACTGCAGGAGGCCCACAGCATGGGAAAGTCACTGCGGGGGGCCCACAGCATGAGAATGTCACTGTGGGGGGCCCACAGCATGGAAATGTTATTGCAGGAGGCCCACAGAATGGGAATGTCACTGCAGGAGGCCCACAGCATGGGAAAATCACTGTGGGGGCCCACAGCATGGGAATGTCTCTGTGGGGGGGCCCACAGCATGGGAATGTCACTGTGGAGGGCCCACAGCATGGGAAAGTCACTGCGTGAGACCCACAGCATGGGAAAGTCACTGCGTGAGACCCACAGCATGGGAAAGTCACTGCGGGAGGCCCACAGCATGGGCATGTCACTCTGGGGGGGCCCACAGCAATGGAATGTCACTGCGGGGGGCCCACAGCATGGGAATATCACTGCGGGAGGCCCACAACATGGGAAAGTCACTGCGGGGGGCCCACAGCATGGAAATGTCACTGCAGGAGGCCCACAGCATGGGAATAGATACAGAGAAGACAGGCTAACGGAGCGCCAGGCTGGCGGTCAGGGTAGATGTTGATTGAGAAAGGTCCGATGCAGCTCCTGCCGGGTGCCTCAGGAGAGGAATAAACAGTGAGTTGCAAGATACTCCGGTCACATGGGAGCACACAGGACACAGATGAAAGGATTTAAAGTTTCTTTGTTTATTGAAATCCACAACGCGTTTCGACGGAACAGCTCCGTCTTCATCAGGTGGCAGTATGTACTGCACTCAACTTGTGTAGAGTTTGTCAACTCAGCTGACTAGCGGTGGAATCTGCGTCTCTGCCAGACACACCGGGACGCTGACTTCCCCGGTTACTGAAGAAGTCCGTCCATTGTGGCCAAAACGTTTAATTTTGATGATTACATTAAATCACCTACAAACTCTACACAAGTTGAGTGCCTAAGTTTATTTTCTTCTATATATATGGTGTGGGACCCTACTTAGGCACCATGTCGGGTAGTGCATACTTTATTTAGCATTTACCTGTTATAAAGTCCACTACTTGTTTAGTGACAGGAGTCGGATTACACACCTGGCTTGGGACCACCCACTGGACACTTGAAATCTAACTTGCATAATTATTAAAATTTAATTTTCCCTGCAAATCAAGGTCTACCAGTGTTGGGAAATGTATGCATATACATGTGTTTAAGTCCACAACTTAGTGTTATTATTGAATGAATAATGGGAAATCTTTAGATACACTTGCTTTAATTAAAGGGAACCTGTCACCTGAATTTGGCGCGACCAGTTTTGGGTCATATGGGCGGGGTTTTCGGATGTTTGATTCACCCTTTCCTTACCCACTGGCTGCATGCTGGCCGCAATATTGGATTGAAGTTCATTCTCTGTCCTCCGGAGTACACGCCAGCGCAAGGTAATATTGCCTTACACAGGCGTGTACTCCGGAGGACAGAGCATGAACTTCAATCCAATATTGCGGCCAGCATGCAGCCAGCGGGTAAGGAAAGGGTGAATCAAACACCCGAAAACCCCGCCCATATGACCCAAAACTGGTCCTGCCAAATTCAGGTGATAGGTTCCCTTTAAAGGGGCAGTACGAGATTAGAAAAAAAAAAAAAGAAAAACACATGGCTGCTTTCATCTATAAATGCAATACCCTCTCTGTAAGTTGTGTATGGAATTACACTTAATGCAGCTGAGCTGCAATACCAGCCACCGCCCACGCAGAGAGGTGGCGCTGTTTCAAACTAATCCCATTAACTTCAATACAGTTTTATGTACCAAGACTTTCTGTCTCTTCGTAGCTAACCAGATATACAAAATGTTGATACAACTGACGAGATCAAGAGAAATTCTATATTTGCTCCATCGGTCAAATGACGACCTTGAAACTTTACTGGACCAGTTGCCAGAAGATGGTCGCTTGGTTGCCTGCGTTTCCAGTTTGGAACAGAATCATCCTTGGAAAGAGTCTTCTTGGGGGAACAAATTATGTATCAGAGTGGGAAAATCTAAGGACATCTTAAAGGTACGTGACATGAATTAAAATATCTGAATTATATTATTATAAAGCTTCAGTGTCCTACCTAATTAACATTATAGGTTTATTATATTACTAATTAATTCAATGGCAGACTTTTTGGACTGGTTTCTCAGGACTACAGATGGCCAAGGAAATTTTTTTATAATCTAAAAATCAGTTCTGACACTTAGCTGGTCCCCACTAATCTCTACCGCCAGATCCCATCTTGACACTGGAAAAGTTTGGAAATGTAAACTTACTCACTGAGCCATTTTTGGTGTCGAGACAGGACATATATATACATATATTTTGTTTTTTTTAGTGGCTACAAAAATCTGTACTTTGTAAAAAAAAAAAATTAAGGAGGAGAAGAGAGACCTGTAACTTTTTTACAATACCGTAGACCTGTATGTAAGCTTATTTTTGACTAGCGATCTGACATTTTTATTTTACCATTTATAACATGTTTTGGTTGCTTTTTTATTGCATTTTGTTGTGGGAGATGCTTCGACGAAAAAATGGCAATTTTTGGGTTTTGATATATTGTTTCTATATTTTATTTTAGAGTTAAATAATTTTAGAAAAGAATATATCGGACTTTCACACATGCGGTGATATCAAGAATGTTACTGCATATTGTTTAATTATAATAATAATAATAATTTTATTCATATAGCGCCAACATATTCCGCAGCGCTTTACTTTAATTGTGGAGTCTGGTATATTATATGTATACGGTGGGTCATAATCTCCCTCTAGAAGTTAGCAGCAAGAGTTTTTTGCATCAAGGAAGGGAAATAATTAAATCATTTATACCATATTTTCTCCACAATTTTAGATTTTTTGTAGATGGGAAAAGTGGACTCTTGACAGATTTACAGTAATTTGCACCAGAAATTGGAGTAACTTATAGTACAAATTTACTCCGGCTCCTAGGGGGTGTAGATTTCCATTTCTGGTCCAATCGGCAGGCTTAGGCAGGAAGGGGCGGGCCACCGCTATTCAGTTTTACTGTGAAATTGTAGCAACTTCTAGAGCAAATCTATGGATTAGATATTTAGATATTAGAAGTTTATTACAAGTCTTATTGATGCAAATGATTCTAGTACTAGTAAAGTTTCGGAATGTCTATGCAGGGATCTCTTTCTATCTTTAATTAAGTGGCTTCAACTTCTCATTCATTGGACCCTCATCTGCCACACCCCCGAGGAGCTACTGTGCCTGGAGGAAATGCTCACGCCAATCAGTCTGCCATGTGCCAAATTGTCATAAAACAATAAAATGCCCTTGCCAATATTTGTTGACCCACAACGGGAATATGTCAGAGGCTGAACCCTAAATCCGGCAAAATAGTTTGCCATTTTCTGTTCTGTTGTAACGGCAGGTACAAAAAAAAAAAAAGAAGTCAAAATTAAAAAGGAAGCCCACACTTAAAAATCAAGATTCAAGGGATGCAGAGCGAGCCTGGTTGTTTTGTTTTGGCGTCTTTATCCCGCACTCATTTCTGTAGTTTATGCTCTTCAATCTCAAGAGAGAGGAGCTTTAGATCTGGCACACCGCTAGCAAAGTCAGGACGTGCTTTTACAAAGTCAACAGCTCTGCATTTAGCGTTAAACTCGGGGAATAAATTATGCATGAAATTGTGGCGAATCCTCCAGATTGCAGAATTGCTCCTTTTGATATGAAAGGTTAATTCAGAAAAAAATAATAATGTAGAAATAGCTTCAGATTTGAGAAATAGGTAAAATGGTTTTTCAATTTTAAGAGCTATTAAAAAAATTAAAAAAATTGAATAGTGTATTGATTTTTACGGCCTTTTGGAGGAAAGTGAACAGTTACGTATCTGGACTTGAGATACAACTACTAGGTCTTGGTAAATGTCAATTTTGGGTCATTGTAAATCATCGCAAACATTATGTTTGAGTTTCCCTAATTACAAATCTCTCAGACTCAAATCTTCCACAAGCCCTACTCTCCGCTAGGTGGAGGCTCCTGCAAATGGATTTTATTTGCTCCCTTGATTTTCTTCGTTCCCTTGAAGCAGGTGCCTTCAAACCAAAAACATCCTTATTTTACAAAGTCATCCCCGATATTATGCAAAACTTCACTCAAGTTACAAAATGCTCACACACATACACGTATGTCTCTCTGGATATACTGTGAGACAAGAAGATTATTTGTATCTGGCAGGAAGGTTAAGAGGCAAGATATGCTTTCTTGGCTGAGGTTTGGTGGCCATTAGCTGTTCTTGAATGTCCTAACCCAGTGTTCCCCAACTCCGGTCCTCAAGAGCCACCAACAGGTCATGTTTTCAGGATTTCCTTAGTATTTCACAGGTGATAATTGCATCACCTGGACAGGCAAGCATTCAATCACCTGTGCAATACTAAGGAAATCCTGAAAACATGACCTGTTGGTGGCTCTTGAGGACAGGAATCGGGGAACACTGTTCTAACCCAAGATAAAATCAAGGCTATTCATGAATTTGCTTGGTTTGGTTTCCATCGTCAAGTCTGATGTAGTCTTGGGGTCAATAGACAGATGACCATCTGCCCATGCAACTGCCTTCAAGCCAAAGACTTCCTTCTCTTCAATGTCTTTCCAGATGGCAAAAGGGTTGCCCGTTGAAAACAAGTTATCACCTAAGTGATAATTTTCATTTATTCTTTGAATAGATGATAATTTAATGATGGGTTCGATTCCGACCTAATCGATTTGCACCGATCTGCAGAACGGCAAATTTTCATCCCGATAGGGCACTTTTATCGTCGTTAGAAGAGAGCAGAAAGTCAGATGCTTTACCATCACTTCATTCCTTCTTTAGGGGGCTGCCGTAAAAAGCTAAAAACATCGCTGAATAGCCCCATAAGGAATGAATGGAACGACGTTCGAGCATGTGTACTGCTGCTCCATTGTAATGGGAAAAAAAGAGTCCCATTTTGCTGATTGGTGTAACCCCACCGATCAAAATCCAGTGTATATGTGATAACTTATTTTTGCCCAACATCCCCGTTAAGGAAAGGTTCAGCTCCACTTGAATTCCATGATGTCCACAAACACACACATGCATTTCTCTGGACATGCTGCAGATCAAAATGGTATCTTGTTAGGCCAAGACATTATTTATTTCTTGTAGGAAGATTAATATGTCAGATTGGGTTTCTTGGCTGGCCTTTGGTGACCCTCAACTGTTCTTGAGCATCTTTAACCCAAGATAAATTCATGTAAATTCATGATGTTTTCCGTAGTCAAGCCTGATATAGTCTTTAGGTCAATAGCTGGATGACCTTGTGACCAAAGCAAGTGCTTTCAAGACAAAAACTTACTTCTTTTTAAAAGTCTTTCCAGATGTTAAGTAAAGGTTCATCTCTACATACATACATGTACATTTCTCTGGACAGATCCAAATGATACCTCCTTAGCCTAACACTTTATATCTAGCAGAAAGGTTAATATCCCAGTTTAAGTTTCCTGGCTGGACTTTGGTGACCCTCAGTTGTTCTTGAGTATCTTTAACCCAATGTAAATTCAAGGAAATTCATGCTGGTTTCCATAGTCCAGTCTGATACAATGCTGAGGTTATTTACTGGAAGCCCTTCTTTCCCAAACATGTGCCCTCAAGTCCCAAACGTCCTTCTTTTCAAAAATCTTTCCAGATGTTAAGTATAGCTTTATCTCCACACGCAGGGCCGTATTTGCCACTAGGCACTTGAGGGCACGTGCCTAGGGCGGCGGGATGCGGGGGGGTGTGCACTTGAGCTAGGTTTTTTCTTTCTTTTTTTTTTTTTTATAAAACTCCGGGGTCAAGTGCCCGCCCCCCCTCCTCCCTCCCTCCTTCCCGCCCCCTCCCTGAAGACGTAATACTCACCTTCCTCCAGCGGTGGCTGCAACTGCGTCTCAGCGCCGGCAGCTCGTCCTGTCTTCAGCGGTCACATGGTACCGCTCACTAAGGTGATGAATATGCACATACTCATCACCTTAATGAGCGCTACCACGTGACCGCTCATACAGGAAGGAAGACGCTGCAGAGATGCTGGGAAGTTCTGCGCCGCGCGGTGAGAGGTGAGTATGACAGGGAAGAAGGATGGGGGAGCCATACACGCAGGGGAGAAGGATGGGGGAGCCTTCCACGCAGGGGAGAAGGATGGGGGAGCCATGCACGCAGGGGAGAAGGATGGGGGAGCCATGCACGCAGGGGAGAAGGATGGGGGAGCCATGCACACAGGGGAGAAGGATGGGGGAGCCATGCACGCAGGGGAGAAGGATGGGGGAGCCATGCACGCAGGGGAGAAGGATGGGGGAGCCATGCACGCAGGGGAGAAGAATGGGGGAGCCATGCACTCAGGGGAGAAGAATGGGGGAGCCATGCACGCAGGGGAGAAGGATGGGGGAGCCATGCACACAGGGGAGAATG
This sequence comes from Ranitomeya variabilis, assembly GCF_051348905.1. Taxonomy (NCBI): domain Eukaryota; kingdom Metazoa; phylum Chordata; class Amphibia; order Anura; family Dendrobatidae; genus Ranitomeya; species Ranitomeya variabilis. The sequence goes on from NC_135239.1 coordinate 200,192,751, forward strand.
GGGGAGCCATGCACGCAGGGTGAGAGGATAGAGGAGCCATGCACGCAGGGTGAGAGGATAGAGGAGCCATGCACGCAGGGTGAGAGGATAGAGGAGCCATGCACGCAGGGTGGATGGGGGAGCCGTGCACGCAGGGTGGGAGGATGGGGGAGTCGTGCACGCAGGGTGGGAGGATGGGGGAGTCGTGCACGCAGGGTGGGAGGATGGGGGAGTCGTGCACGCAGGGTGGGAAGATGGGGGAGCCATGCATGCAGGGTGGGAATATGGGGGAGCCATGCACGCAGGGTGGGAAGATGGGGGAGCCATGCACACAGGGTGGGAGGATGGAGTATAAATATGGAGTATAAATACTGGGCCCTATAGGGGGGACACAGTGTGAGAGGACAGTGTGAAGAGGGGGCCGATATAGAAAGGAGAGGTCAGTGTGAAGAGTATGTACCATAAGAGGGACAGTGTGGGGGTCATATTTTGTGCAGACAATATAGTGAGGGGCAATTTTTTATTCAGGAGCATTATAATGACACTTGTATCTTTAAGGGTGTTATGTGGAGACTTTCTGCAAAAGAACGAAGAAGATGGAAGTCTGCAGAGACGGCTGTGGATGAGAAAACTCATCATGGGGTCTGGACAAGATGAAGAAAAGAAGAACGGCTCCAGAGGCGACGTCATCTATAAGGTACCTGGATGTAAATGTTATTTGTGATACTGACTAACTCTCATGTTTTTATTTATGTTAGGAGCATTAAAGGGGATGTCCAGGTTTGTGATGAGTCTGCAGTCATTCTTTGTGACTGCAGACTTCTGAATTCTCACAGTGCGCCCTGCACGCTGTCAGGATTCTCTCATGCTGGGGATTTACATTAATGCGGTCACATGCTGACTAGACATGTGTGGCCTCCGTCATTGAAAATGAACTGAGTGAGGCTGGGCATGTCTAGTCGGAATGTGGTCAGAAGTATACAAATCACATGCTTGTGCTGACATGACTGTCCACCGGCAAGGGAGAATCCTAAAAGTGTGCAGTGCATTAGCTGTGAGAATTCAGAAGCTGCGATGTCAGGATTCAGCTCTGCAGGTTCTAGCAGTCGTCACATGGACACTTCACTCATATGCGACTTTTACACTTATGGTCCTGTGACACCGAGCTTCTCTTCTGCTTCTCTCAGTTTTTCACTGAACATTTGAGCATTAGCGAGAGGAGCTCGTGGGCACATGACTGAGTGTGCAAATCGCATATGTCCTTGGCGGAGGGGGGGCACCAAAATGAATTCTTGCCCCTGGTGCCAGAAACCCTAGATACACCTCTGCCGGTATGCTTCTGTGAGCGGCGATTACGGGGTCCGGTGGAGGGAGGTCTGTGCACAGCGCAGCACAGGCAGTGAGGCAGGGACTGAGGGTGTGCACAGAGAGAATGGAGACCCAGAGACTGCCCGTCCCAGTCTGCGCCGTAGCCTGGAGCCCTCATTATATGTCAATGGAATATGTCAGTTAATAAATTGTTTCTCTAAAGCTTTATAGTGTAGTTTTAGGTCAGGGAGGGATGGATAGGGATGAGCTAGCACGGTGCAGGGACAGGTAGTGATGGCTACTTGTGGACATGTGCGGCAATTGCGGTTTTGCACTTACGGTGATACAAAAAACACTGCTAGCAGTGTTTTTTTCCATTGCTGCAAGTACCGCATTTGTCGGATTGCGGCAAAACCGCAAGTGCCGCACATGTCTGCAATTCCCATAGGGAATGAATGAGGCCGAACGCAGTGTTGCCGTAAGTGATCCGTTACTCGGCAGATGCGGAAAAACTGCCGGATCTGCTGCAAAAGGCGACTTTCACATCAGCGATTTTTGCCAAAGTCACTGCCGATAGTGTCATACTCACCAAAGGGGAGGCAGCACTAAAAGTGCCTAGGGCAGCAGAAACTCTAAATACGGCCCTGTCCACACGCATCTCTCTGGACTTACTACAGATTAAAATGATACCTTCTTTGGCAAAAACACTTTATATCTGACAGAAAGGTTAATATACCAGATTGGGTTTCTTGGCTGGACTTTTGTGACCCTCAGTTGTTCTTGAGTATCTTTAACCTAATGTAAATTCAAGGAAATTCATGCTGGTTTCCATAGTCAAGTCTGATACAATGTTGAGGTTAATTGCTGGAAGTTCTTCTATCCCAAACAAGTGCCCTCAAGCCTAAACTTCCAATCTTAGTATGCCAGATTGGATTTCTTAGCTGGCCTTTGGAGACCCTCAACTGTTCTTGAGCATCTTTAACCCAAGATAAATTCATAGAAATTCATGATGGTTTCTATAGTCAAGTCTGATATAGTCTTGAGGTCAATAGCTGGTTGAGCTTCTGTCCCAAGCAGGTGCCTCCAAGCATCAAACTTCCTTCTTTTAATAAGTCTTTCCAGATGTTACGTAAAGGTTCATCTCCACTTGAGTTACATAAAGGCCAACCACACGTACGCGTACTTACTCACTTATGTAAAGCTTTGTAGGTGGAGATCTCCAAAAGATATATTGTATGTAAATATTCTTGCATGATAACACCCAAGTAGCAATTCTGAGAAAACTACATGGAATGTCATCCATTTAATTACATTTGCCTAAGGTCAAAAAACTCCGAGCCATTATTTGACTGTGATTTTTTTATTCAATCAGTGAGGCCTCTCAGTTCGGAATAATTACATGATTATGGACCTGAAGTAATTATTTTTGTGGTTAATTAGCAATAATAAATAACCACTTCATTCCCACTCCTCACCCCGCTGACCTTCTTTATCCTAAACTTGACTTTTGCTATTCTGTAATTTAACGCCACTTTAGTCTAGCGGGAGGAAAAAGAAATGATGTACGGTCTTCCTAGTGGACGTAACTACATTTCCCCGCTTTGGTTCTGCTCGCAATCTACCCGAGTCTCCTTCATTATCGCGCGGCTCTTTCCATTTTCACACTTAATCAGGGTACATCTGTATTCTGTGTCTGTTTGTTGTCTTGCAGAAGTTAGCCGCTTCGGGCGAGCAATATGACATGGTGTTTATCGACGCTACGGAGGAGAATCCTATAAACTATTACAACCTGATTATGAACAGCAATATGCTAAAAATGGATGGTGTGATTTGCGTACAAAACGTTTCTGCAAACGAGACGAGAAGCCAGGAGCACGTCAATGATGAGATGGGATTAAGGTCCCAGGAAATGACAGATGTAATTAATGCAGACACCAGAGTGAAGCAGGTTAGTGCTATCAGGCAGGAATACAGAATGCAAAGCTCGGGTGTTGGGAAAGTAATTGAACAAACAGAAGGAAATATTTAATTTTAACAATCCAGTTAGGACAGATAGCTGCCTTTATTGCTTTTTTTATAATATGTCGCTATTAAAGGGGGACTCCAGATGACTTTTTTTTATTGCTGATTCTTATTTTTCAAATAATAATAGAGTAATATTCAAATTATTTGTATTAAATTATCTAATGTCTTCTGGTAGAAAATTGACAATGAAAATCTTTCTTTCGGGCAGCATGGGCAGAAAGTAGTCACGGCTGACCATGACTTTGGCAGGAAGTCAAGGCTATTAACATTGTTTCATTTGTTTGTAATGGAGTTAACCCCTGATGTTCCATACAAGAGGATTATTTTTAAATCTTCCTTTCCAGCGTAGATTATACTGGCTATAGCATCTTTAATTAGTAGACCCTGTCCATTGGCCGTGAGAGTAATCTCTGGCAAAAGGACAGAAGCCGTAAAAGCCGCCACTTATCAGATAGCTCTTCTTTTTTTTTATTAACCATCCGATGATGAAGCCATGCCAGGCTGGCTAATCAAAAGAAGAGCTGCGGATACCTTCAGACGAGAGACGATTCTCATGGATCCTGTTTAGTTAGTATCTGATTCTTGGTCAATTCGATAGCTGGGAACCCCGTTGGTTACAAGAATGGGGGTCTTGTTTCCTAAATGTGCTTTGATCAGCAGTTAAGCATGATCACTGACGCTCCATTCACAATCCTTGCGGCTGATGATGATAGCCATTCGCTTTACTAATTTATGCAAATATCGCCTTCAGAAAGGAAGAGGGCAAGAACTCTAGCGCCCCCTACTGGAAGTAGCAATCCCACAAGTCAATATAAACTTATTTAGAGGTCCTTTATGAGAGATATGATCCTAAGTTATGTTCAAAGGACCCTTAAAAGGGTCATATTGACTTGTGGGATTGCTACTTCCTTCCGGTATGGGGCACTAGAGTTCTTGCCCTCTTCCTTTCTGAAGACGACATTTGCATGCTTGATTTTCTAGCAGCAGCGTTCATGCTTGACTTTCTATTTAAGTGGGGGACACAGAACCCTGATTCTTGGGATCAACATTCAGAAACATATAATTAATTTTGCAAATAATAGAGATAACAAATGAATTTATCATTTTAACTCTATCCACCACTAGGGGGAGCCTAGAAGAAGATATTACTCAGACTGTATAAATCCACCTTGTGTGAGCTCCCCCTAGTGGTGGCTGCAGTCTGGCAGAATTTTATAATTTTATTCTGAGTACTCAGAATATTTGGAGCTCTGTATGATAAAAATGAACCTCCAACCCCTAAATATATATTATAAAACAGCAGATAATTCTAGATACATTTCTAGGGTTCAGAATATCCCGGTCTGTCTGTGCCGCCCCCACTCTGCCGCAGGGCCGAGGGGTACCCGGTACCGGGCCTCTGAGCTTCTGCTCTGGGGTTGTCACAGTGGCTAGGCCCGGTCCGTGACCCTGCCGAGGGGCGCACAGTCAGTAATGATAGAAGTAGATAGTGGTAGCGGTGGTGAGGCTGTAGTGATGCGGTGTAGTGGTGCGGTGCAGCAAATAACGAGGACACCAGGTTGCAGTCTCTTTACCTCTTTACTGATGATCTCTGGGTCCTCAGTCCAGAATCCAGATCACCAGGCTGCGCAAGTCCGGCCGGTCCAATGGCACCTCCAGAGTTCTCTTAACAGGTGGAAATCTGTGCCTTCCTTCTAGCGCTATGTGTTGCAGTCCTTCCCTGCTGTGCTTACGGAAAGTCCCCACAACTGTTGTGTCTGTTTCTTAAGTTCCCTCACAACTCGATTAGATGATCTTCTACTAATCTCCGTCCCTCCCTGATGTTGCGGTCAGGACGGCACCCGTTTGACGGGTAGGCTCGGAGCTCTTCCGGGACCCTAGAGTCGCCCCTCTCCACAAGTTGCCCCCCAAGACTGCATAGGTGATTAAGGTGAGACAGCCCGCCTGAGACTGACTGTCCTGCCGTAGGTTCGAAGTATTGCCTGAAGCTGTCTGTAGAAATACTTCCTTCGGCGTTCCGGCCACCGGTTGTTTGCGCCTCAGTAGGATGTTGCCTCAGTCTTACAGCACGACCCCTACTGGTATTCTCCTTCTTGCTTTGATCTCGTTTCTCACTCAGCACAATCTATCTCGCTTCCAGTCCCTTCTTGGGCACCGCCGCTATACTGTGCAGGCACGGTCCCGTTACGTTCGCTCAAGTTGCCAAGCCCCTGTCAGGATCCCACCCCTGACAGGGACCCTACCGAATCTTCTCCCGCAACACCCTCTGCCACAAGGTGTTGCCTGGTTCCCATCCAGTCAGCTTTCTCTCTAACTTCCTGCCTGACCCCCAGTTTTACCTGTGTGTGGAGAGTGGCCTAGTAAATAGAACCCTTAGCTCCCCCTGGAGGCCCGGCGGTGAAATGTATTGGTGTCTGTGATACCTGATCAGATGAACTCCTTCAGTGCCATCAGACGTACCATAGCTCCCCTTAGTGGCGGAGCCACAGTACTGCAACGACCAGGACTCTGGGGCGCTGCACTCCCCCCCGGTTAAATCCAGTACTCCGGGACTGGGAAGAAAACAACAATACAAGTTAGCAAAAAGACATACATTTAGTTGAGTGCAAATAACAACAAGTATACTTGAACAGAGCTTCCCTTTATGGGAGGTGAGGACACTTGAACGTTACAAACATGGTTAAATAACATAGCAACATGCTATAAATAACTTTTCTTACCCAACCGGGTATTCTACTTAGTACAAATTCTGGAACAATAATTTAACATTGCCTTTAAAGGACGTACACTCTAAATCCACTAAAGACCTTCTTATAATCACATTATAAGGCAATTTAACTTTTACATTCTCCTTCTTTAAATCTGCAGGACCGCATGTCCTATCGGCGCCAGACCTACTGCCTCTCCTTTCTTACAGGACCGCTCCTTTCAGCCCGAGCCTTCTGTCTTTTCAACTACTATACACAGTATAGAACATAACATACTTTCAGTTTAGGAATACTGAGCCATCTTCATATGGCTCCTAGGAGGACTCACTACCTAACCCCTACGGGTTCACTTTCTGTCCTCTGTAACACATTATTAACTCTTTCTTTACAATAAACTAGCTTTCTACGGAGGACTCAGGGTTCACCTTCTATCCCCATTTCTATCAACATTATCAACATTTTCTTAGAGCATTAACTTCTATCTTTACTTTCTTGCCAACAACTACGCAGGACAGTCTGTCTACCCCAACGGGCCTACTGCACCCTTCTTCCAGCTTTCACACTTTCTTCTACTGAACATTATCGGCATTTCTTTTACAATTAACTAGTTCAATACACATAACTTCTACATGTAAACATTATCATTTCCTTCCAAAGTGTCATTATCACTTTACTGTTCTAAGGCAGTATTTCCCATAAGTACACAGATGAACATCCCCTTTAAGAGGGGATCAAGTCTTTACGAGGTAGCATATCTTCTCAGGCTACCAGTCCTTACTCAGCAAAGGCTCCGGTGCGGTATCTTCGCAAAGAGTCTCTCTTTAAGTAAAACCAGTAGGGAGCGCCTTTAAGAAGATGCAAACTATTTACAATAAGTTTGTATCATGCACTGTTCATGATGGCGGCAGTTCTTGATAACAGGAAACAAAAGTAGAAAAACAAACCAAACAATAGGGATCCCGGGTCAACAAAGGGATCCCTTTAAGAGTTAACCCTAAACGGGTTCAGCAGCAAATCAGGAAACGAACAGTTAACTATTTACATTTTCGTGGTTTCGAGGTTTATCCTCATAGTAGGTTACAAGACATCAGCCGAAAGTGAACGCCTTCCAACTGTGTAGGCTTCAATCCTTGATCCATGGCTGATGTCGCGCCAGTGTCACTGGTGGATCTTCCCGGCGCAGTCAGACCACCTGAGGCCTGAACCTGAAGGCGGATTCTGGCTGCCAGCTCAGTTGCTGCAGTAAGACGTATGGTGGCAATGTTGGTGAGCTCTGCCACACCCGGTTCCATCATGGTTGAAGCAACAGATGCCACTCCCCCAAGTTCACAGCAGCGAACATTCCGGGCGTACCATCCGTACGCATTCCGATGACGGGTGTAGGTTACCTGATCCCCCTTTTGCAAGGGGTCACTATCTCGGCCGCAGCAGGGAGTTTTCACGTTGCAACTGGTAACGAAGACATCAGTAGGTAGCCCCGGCTCCTGTATGGAACCCCATCCCCTCTTCGGGTGGAAGGCCAACACAGTTCCCCGCTTTACCATGTCCTCCTTATCACACGTAGGTGGTTGTACTCTCGGCGGGTCAGTCAGTTCTGCCTCTTTTTGTCTTTTCCAATGTAGAATCAAGCATTGTCTGTATTGTTCCCAGGTAAGCACAGCAAGGGTGAACCCTTCTTCCCGAGCCCCATCTGGCCCAATCCGGGGGGTGTCCCACTGGAGGATCACCCCGTCTGGGCCCACGTCTATGGGTTCTCCCATCCTAGTCGGCAGCGGCGGCACCAGCTTCCCCATGGCGTCGGGGGGTAACACCACTAGTTCCGCCGAGAGGAGCCGGCTCTTACTGGGGTGAGGGTCGGTCGTGGGAGCGGGATCGAGCGGGGGAGCAGGGGCGTCTTCCGTACCTGCGCCTGATGTGGTTCCACCGATGTCGATCCGGTCCACTGACGAGGACACTGGAGTCGGCTGCTGCTCGGACCGCGGCTCCTCCAATACGGTCCCCGGATGCGGCTCCGCCTGCCGTGGTTCCTCCTCCGCTGACTCCGAGGTTGGGATGGGTAAGCTCAGCTCCGCTGCCGGTCCCAAGGACTTCGGGTCCTTCCGCTGTGGTGGACGCGGGTCCACCTCCGGTGGATGAGGGCAAGCCAGGATTGCTCCCTTCTCGTTCCGGCACTTGCTGTTCATCGCCATGGTCCGATAGTCGGTGGCAGTGCATGCATCGGACTCCGCCATTTCTCCAGGGCCGAGCTTCTCCGTCACCCGCTTCCCGCCGTTGCAAATCAGGGGGCGGTTCTCCTCGGTTCCTGGGTAGATCGTCCTCTCGCAGCAGGAGTCGGAGGGGGCGGTCGCCACTTCTCGCGCCGCTGTGGTAGTCTCCTCCCATGGCACGCCCTTCTTCTCCCTCTGCGCTCCCTGTGGCGCTGCAATGGCGGCGGCTTTTGGCGGGAACTTCTGGCGGTGAATGGCAATACACAGTTCTGGCAATAAAGTACAGTCCAAGCACAGTAAATCACAGTTCCAAGGCACACATGACCTGATTCTTCAGGCTTAAGTAAATCCTGTTCGTGACGCCAAGTTGTGGCGCCCCCACTCTGCCGCAGGGCTGAGGGGTACCCGGTACCGGGCCTCTGAACTTCTGCTCTGGGGTTGTCACGGTGGCTAGGCCCGGTCCGTGACCCTGCCGAGGGGCGCACAGTCAGTAATGATAGAAGTAGATAGTGGTAGCGGTGGTGAGGCTGTAGTGATGCGGTGTAGTGGTGCGGTGCAGCAAATAACGAGGACACCAGGTTGCAGTCTCTTTACCTCTTTACTGATGATCTCTGGGTCCTCAGTCCAGAATCCAGATCACCAGGCTGCGCAAGTCCGGCCGGTCCAATGGCACCTCCAGAGTTCTCTTAACAGGTGGAAATCTGTGCCTTCCTTCTAGCGCTATGTGTTGCAGTCCTTCCCTGCTGTGCTTACGGAAAGTCCCCACAACTGTTGTGTCTGTTTCTTAAGTTCCCTCACAACTCGATTAGATGATCTTCTACTAATCTCCGTCCCTCCCTGATGTTGCGGTCAGGACGGCACCCGTTTGACGGGTAGGCTCGGAGCTCTTCCGGGACCCTAGAGTCGCCCCTCTCCACAAGTTGCCCCCCAAGACTGCATAGGTGATTAAGGTGAGACAGCCCGCCTGAGACTGACTGTCCTGCCGTAGGTTCGAAGTATTGCCTGAAGCTGTCTGTAGAAATACTTCCTTCGGCGTTCCGGCCACCGGTTGTTTGCGCCTCAGTAGGATGTTGCCTCGGTCTTACAGCACGACCCCTACTGGTATTCTCCTTCTTGCTTTGATCTCGTTTCTCACTCAGCACAATCTATCTCGCTTCCAGTCCCTTCTTGGGCACCGCCGCTATACTGTGCAGGCACGGTCCCGTTACGTTCGCTCAAGTTGCCAAGCCCCTGTCAGGATCCCACCCCTGACAGGGACCCTACCGAATCTTCTCCCGCAACACCCTCTGCCACAAGGTGTTGCCTGGTTCCCATCCAGTCAGCTTTCTCTCTAACTTCCTGCCTGACCCCCAGTTTTACCTGTGTGTGGAGAGTGGCCTAGTAAATAGAACCCTTAGCTCCCCCTGGAGGCCCGGCGGTGAAATGTATTGGTGTCTGTGATACCTGATCAGATGAACTCCTTCAGTGCCATCAGACGTACCATAGCTCCCCTTAGTGGCGGAGCCACAGTACTGCAACGACCAGGACTCTGGGGCGCTGCATGTCTCCGGTGTCACAGTAATTGTATATCTTAAGACCCTTCTTTTTTTCTCTTTGTCTTCTAAAGGTAGCACTACCAGTAGAAGGGATTACTGTCATAAAACGATCACCTCCTTCTCGCTTGGCTGACACAATGGTAAGGATAAATGTCATTTACAAAGATAACAAAATAAAATCAACCCAAAATAAACTGAAACAAAAACATAATAGAGTCCAAAATGAAAAATTAATTCATATTTGTTTCTGTCTTAAAATGTGAATATTTAAAAATATTCCAAAATTATATTATCTGTCGAATTATTTTAAAATTAGCTGCATCTGTTTCTGAAAATAATGGAAAATCAAAAGTTGGTGGGGTCCAATGTTTCCTTAAAACCACTTTCATCTTTTTGACCCCCCCAATGATGAGGGTGAATAAAGTTCATTTTTTTAACAAGCTGCAGGGGACAAGGGTTTTCCAAAAAGAGAAAACCGCTTTAATGGCTACAAAACCGTGCTCAATACTGACCGTTATCTTCTTATCCAGAAAGAGATTGTAGCCGATGATGTTTTTCGACGACTTAATGGCCGCTATATCCTGGATCGTCTGCGCTTAGATGGAAAGGTCGCCTATGTCACCGGAGGAGGTCAGGGAATTGGACGAGCCTTCGCTCACGCTTTGGGGGAAGCTGGAGCCAAAGTGGCCGTCGTAGATATGGTGCTCGAAAAAGCCGAGGCGGTGGCCCATGAATTGCACCTAAAAGGTTGAGTATGTTGGATTTACATGTACAGTTGTGTGAAAAAGTCTTTGCCCCCTTCCTGATTTCCTATTCTTATGCATGTTAGTCACCCTTAAATGTTTCAGATCACCAAACCGGAGCGTTGTAGAAGACTCATCACAAAACGCTAGATTGCAGTTGCTGCTAAGGGTGGCCCGACCAGTTATTAGGTTTAGGCGGGAATCACTTTTTCACGCAGGACTCGGTAGGTTTGGATTTCTTTTTCCCTTATTTATAAAGACCTTCATTTATAAACTGCATTTTGTGATTATTTGTGTTATCTGTCTAATATTTACATTTGTTTGGTGATCTGAAACATTTAAGTGTGACAAACATGCAAAAGAATAGGAAATCAGGATAGGGGAAAAAGACTTTTTGACACCACTCGTGGGGGACTATTTAGTAGAAGTTATTGTGTGATTACATCATTATTTTGTAGATGTTTTAGCTTTTTTTCAGTATTTATTGAGTTCAAATTCATGTGTGAAAACTGTCAGCGCGCCAATGATGACAGGTCCCGTGTGAATGCTCAGGAATGCCGGGCTCTGTAACACCCGAATATGTGATCGTTGACACATAAGATTCTAAAGATCCTGAGTAACAAATTGTCTATGTGTGAAGAGCTGGTTCCCAGTATATATTAGTTTTCTCCATGTGTTTAGTGGTTTTTCACATTCGAGCACCTTTGAGATTGGGCTTCACACTGTCATGTGTCATGTGACGGCAATTCTTGGACAAGTTTTGCAACCAAAAACTTTCTGCAACTTGCAAACACCAACCAAAATGCAGACTAGTCACACGTGAGTCTTAGTCACAACCGGATTGCATCGAAGTTCATATCAAGTGAAAAAAAAACTAATTTGGAAACATTTGGGTCTCCGCACCAGACTGAAGGTCACAATGCTAACCCAAGGGGAATTATTAGATGCAATGTCACGGTGTGCGAATACAATCTCGATGTTACCTGGCACATAGCCAGATAATCACTTGTCAGTCACACCCGTAGCTGATGCTCAGAAGGAAACCAAAATGCTCTTAAAAAGCTGAAAAAGTAAAATTGCTATTAGTAGGAGAAGATCCGTCAACAGCAACTTGTTGGTAGTTTCCATGAGATACGAGGAAGAAGTGAAAACAGCAAGAAGAGAAATCACAAAGTCTTCGGATTTTACTCTTGCTGATTATCGAAACTGTAAGAACCTACAGGTAGCCAGCAATGTCTGATGCGCCTTCAGGTTCTTGATGCTACCTAGTGGTGGATTCAATAGTAGGGATGAGCGGACCAGTGGATGTTCGGGTCCGTCGGGTTTGACCAAACTTTAGTCCAAAGTTTGGTTTGGGTACCAGAACTGAACCTGAAACCTCATAGAAGTCAATTGGGACCCAAACTTTGCGGCTGTGAAAGGTCTTTGTTTCTCTGAACATCCAAACTCTGAACGCTAAAATGGACTTCCGGGAGAAGTCCGTGTTCGGAATTCAGCCATTGTCACGGATTGTTTGGATGTACCCCAAACTTTGCAGTTCGGGTTCGATCATTTCTATTCAAGAGAACAAGTCTCAGATGTTTCTGGCTTTGACTTCAAAAACTGCATCAAAAGCCTGAACATGAGAATAAACCCCAAAAATTCCAGTGATGATTGACAACCAATGGTGAATCCCCAAAGAAGGGAGTCCAGGCAGTTTATCCGGGGCTGAACCGCTCAGTCCCTCTCTGCGGTCAGCCAACTTCTTCCAGCATCCTACACAGCATTTTACACAGCAGACGCCACCAATAACGTCTGTGATCGGAGCTAAGTCTGACCACGGAAGGTTAACGTCTTAGATGCCATCATGACCAACAACCAAAGCATCTAAAGTGGTGGTTATGAGGCTTCATAGTAAAAGTCTAAACTGGGTGGTGGTAATTCGTACTTTTACTTTTAGTTCTCGTAAATTCTATGTCGACAATGTCGCTGCAACTTTATATTTCCTTTAATCTGACATCTAATAGTCTGAAAATTCCAATTCTGTGCAACACGCTTTGGAACAAAATTGCATGATTACTTGGAATACATTATGTTAATATTTTAATTTTGGCTCATATCTTACAAATACAAATTCTTAACTTTGAAAAATGTATAAACCATTTCATAATCCAGAATATTTGGTCGTCCAGAATCTGTCATTGGTGCCAGGTTAAAGTAATATTACTTTACCGCGGAATTGCTATTTATGCATTGATGTGTAGATCCATTGAATGCCTCCAATTGATCCATCAGAGCAGAGACCAAGATCATCCATATACTGATGTTTGCATGTGTCTCCTTAGTTTGCCTCTGTATGTCTGATAGTCTTCAATTTTCTAGACTTCTGAATTTCTAAATAATCTGATTCTAGGATTTAATTGATGGAATATGTAGGCTACTTAGCGTACCATTTGCTCCAACTTCTACATTTCTACACTTTTATGGATCATGCAATATTCAAACTTGACCACAAGGGGGCGACATTGCTCAATAAACTAGCTTTATATTTGCACATTGTTTAGTCAGAATAAAAAATAAGGTTAACCCCGTAAATAACACTCAGAGCGGACGCATGTGATAAAGTTTTATTTGACCATAAAGACGATTCTATACATATTTATGAATTATTGTTTTGGGTTTTTTTCCCGGAACTTTTCAATGCACCTAATTTCCTTATTTTGCAGGCATCCAATCTGTTGCTATGACAGCCGATATTAGCAAAGAAGAAGACGTGAAAAGAGTGGTGGACACAATTGTGACTAATTGGGGGAAAATTGACATCGCATGTAATAATGCGGGAATTAATATGAACTCGGCCAGTGAAAATACTACATTGGAGGAATGGGATAAAACATTTGATGTGAACTTACGTGGTTTGTTCATGTGCTGCCAGGTAAGAGTTAAAAATTAAATAACTTATTAATCAATTAGTTTATCTGTAGTACGAGGTCTTTTATATAGTATGTGTATAGTGATCACAGAATAAAAACCATACGTTTAACTACCGTAATTGTGACAATGATGGCAGCAGCAGGAGAAGATTGTGTTGATTTTGATGGAGGCAGTGACCTATCGGTGAAGCTAGAGCCGTGTGTGATTGAACTAGTATCATCAACTAAGTTTGGTGACATGTAGTAAGCTTGAGATGTAGTGGAATGTTTTATTAAAAGTGTACAAATCCACTTAGATTATGAGAATGATGGCAGCAGCAGGAGAAGAGAGTGATAATCTTGAGGGAGGCAGTGACCCGTTGGTGAAGAAAGGGCTGTAAGTGATAGAACCAGTATCATCGGCTAAGTTTGATTATCTATAGTAAGCCTGAGATGTAATGGAATGTTTTATGAGAAGTGTACAAATACAATTAGATAATAAGAATATAGGCAGCAGCAGGAGAAGAGTTTGCTGATCTTGAGGGAGGCAGTGACCCATTGGTGACATAGCTGTGAATGATAGAACAAGTATCATCATCTAAGTTTGGTGACATGTAGTAAGCCTTAGCTTTATTGAAATATTTTATAAAAGAAGTGTAAAATTCAATTAGATTATGAGAATAATGGCAGCAGTAGAAGAGGAGTGTGCAGATGTTGAGGGAGGCAGTGACCTATTGGTGAAGAAAGGGCTGTAAAAGCTAGTATCATGATGTAAGTTTGGAGATTTCTGGTAAGCCTGAGAGCTGCTGTAATAATTTATGAGAGAAGTCTGTAGATTCAATTAATCTATGAGAATATAGGCAGCAACATGAGAAGAGAGTGCTGATCTTGAGGGAGGCAGTGACCTGTTAGTGAAGACAGAGCTGTGAATGATAGAACTAGTATCATTATCTAAGTTTGGTGATGTGGTAAGCCTGAGATGTAGTGGAATATTTCATGAGAGAAGTGTACAGATCCAATTAGATGTTGAGAATGATGGCAGCAGCAGAAGATGAGTGTGCAGATCTTGAAGGAGGCAGTGACCTGTTGGTGAAGAAAAGTCTGTAAGTGATAGAACTAGTATCATTCATGATGCACTGTAAGTTTGGTGATGTGGTACACATGATATGTGATGTAACATGATATGAGAAAAGTGTGCAGATCCGATGAGATTATAAGAATGATGGCAGCAGCATGAGAAGAGAGTGTTGATCGTGAGGGAGGCAGTGACCTATTGCTGAAGACAGGGCTGTGAATGTTAGAACTAGTATCAACATCTAAGTTTGGTGACGTGGTAAGCCTGAGATGTAGTGGAATAGTTCATGAGAGAAGTGTACAGATCCTATTAGATTATAAGAATGATGGCAGCAGCAGAAGATGAGTGTGCAGATCTTGAAGGAGGCAGTGACCTGTTGGTGAAGAAAAGTCTGTAAGTGATAGAACTAGTATCATTCATGATGCACTGTAAGTTTGGTGATGTGGTACACATGATATGTGATGTAAAATGATAGGAGAAAAGTGTGCAGATCCGATTAGATTATGAGAATGATGTTGGCAGCAGGAGAGGAGTGTGTAGATCTTGAGGGAGGCAGTGACCTGTTGGCGAGCACAGGGCTGTAAGTAATAGAACTAGTATCACGATGCAAGTTTGGTGACGTGGTAACCATGAGATGTAGTGGAATATTTCATAAAAGAAGTGTACAGTTCAAATTAGATTATGCGAATGATGGCAGTAGTACGAGAGGAATGTCTTGAGGGAGATGGTGACTTCTTGATGAGGACAGGGTTATGAGAGATAGAACTGGTATCATGATGTAAGTTTGGTGACATATGATGAGCCTGATATGTAGTGGAATACTTTATGAGAGAGGTCTACTGATCTAATTAGATTATGAGAACGATGAACACTGCAGAAGAAGAGTATGCTGATGTTGATGGAACAAGTGACCTATTAGTGGAGAAAGGGCTGTAAGTGATAGAAATAGTCCTATGATATAAATTGGTGACACGTGAGAAGCCTGAAATAAAGTGGAATATTTAATACAAGAAGTATACAGATAAAATTAGATTATGAGAATGATGGCAGCAGTAGGAGAAGAGTGTACAAATCTTGAGAGAGGCAGTGACCTGTTGGTGAAGGAATGGCTGTGTGTGATATAGCCAGTATCCTTATGTAAGTTTGGAAACACGTGGTAAGTCTGAGGTGTGTACAGATCCAATTTGATTATTATGAGAATGTAGGCAGCAGCAGGAGAAGAGTGTGCTGATCTTGAGGGAGGTAGTAACTTGGTGAAGAAAGCTCGGCGAGTGATAGAACCAGTATCATGATATAAGTTTGATGATATCTGGTAAGCCTGAGATGTAGTTAAATATTTTATGAGAGAAGGGTACAGATCAAATTTGATTTTGAGAATATAGGCAGCAGCAGGAGAAGAGTGTGCTGATTTTGAGGCAGTGATCTGTTAGTGTGGACAATCTTGCATAAGACAGAACTAGTATTATGTTGTAAGTTTGTAGACAAGTGTTAACCCTGAAATGTAGTGTCATATTTTATGGAAGAAGTATACAGACCAAGTTAGATTATCAGAATAATGGCAGCAGCAGCAGACGAGTGTGCAGATGTTGAAGAAGACAGTGACCTGTTTGTGAGCCCTGGGCTGTGAGTGACAGGACTAGTAGCACGATGTTAGTTTGGAGAATTAAGGTATGCCAGGGATATAGTAAGGTATTTAATAAAAGTAGAGTACACATCCAATTAGATTATGAGAATGATGGCAGCAACAGGAGAAGAGTGTTCTGATCTTATTGAAGACAGTGAACTGTTCACTAGTATGATGGATTGGTTTATACGTGTAACAGGCAATTGTAGTGTTATCATTTTTCTAGGATTAGCAAACTCGTAAGCAATGAGAAGGCAGCACAGGGAGAGGAGTGGGTTGATTTTGAGGGAAAGCAGTGACCTGTCCATTGATATGATTATGTTAGTAGGAAAAACTGCATGTGATAGAGGTATAGTCATAATTCAGATGGGGATTTAAAAAAACAAGAACAAAACACTTTAACCAAAAATATAATAATAGTGGTGACAGCAGCAGTACTGTAGTGTTCTGATTTTTTTGTTTGTCAGTGACCTATTAATTTATGTTATTACATTAGCAACACAAGACTGCACTTGAAGGAATGCAATGTCATGATCTGGCTGGGTATAGAAAGCTTGTAACCAACTGGATCATGAGATTAAAGTCTGCAGCAAAAGTAAAGCATGCTGATTTTGCGGAGGGGGGATCAGTGACTTGACCACATTTAACTGAGTTAGTGCGGGGTGTGAGTTGAGCTATGTAGCTGAGCTAGTGCAGGGTGTGAGTTAGTGCCATGTTCCTACTGTGGGTTAAAACCCAGAATTAAATTGTGAAAGCAGTGGGGGAGGAGTGTTCTGATCTTGTGCCTGCAGTGACTTGTTCACTTGCATAAATATCTTAAAGATAAGAGTATGTTGATTCTATGGGAGTCAGTGACCTGTTCATACAGTACATACAGTGATATATAAAGTTTGGGCGCCCCTGGTCCAGTATACTGTTATTGTGAACAGTTAAGCAAGTTGAAGATGAAATGATCTCTAAAACACCTAAAGTTGAAGATGACACATTTCCTTTGCATTTTAGGCAAAAAAATTTTTTTTCATCTTTTACATTTTAAAAATTACAAAAAGGAAAATGGGCCAATGCAGACGTTTGGGCATCCTTGGAGAGCTGCGTAATCAGATAACTTTGACCAAGGTTTCAGACTTGAATTACTCTGTTAGGGTTAAGGCTTGTTCACCATCATCATTAGGAAAACCCGGCCTCCTCTAACCTTGTGCCGAAAAACAGCAGTGATGGGTTCTTCTAAGCAGCTACCTAGCACTCTGAAAATTTAAATGGTGGAGGCCCACAAAGCAGGAGGTTATAAGAAGATAGCAAAGCGATTTCAAGTTGTCCTTTCCTCAATTCAAAATGTTATTAAGAAATGGCCATTACCAGGAGCAGTGGAGGTCAAGATAAGGTCTGGAAGACCAAGCAAAATTTCATTGAGAGTTGCTCGTAGGATTGCTGGAGAGGAAAATTAGAACCCCTGCTTGACTGCAAAAGACCTTCAGAAAGATTTAGCAAACTCTGGAGTTGTGGTACATTATTCTACTGTTCAGAGACACCTGTACAAATATGGCCTTCATGGAAAAGTCATCAGAAGAAAACCTCTCCTGCATCCTCACCATATAATTCAGTGTTCGAAGTATGCAAAAGAACATCTATATAAGCCTGATTCATTTTGGAAACAAGTCCTGTGAGAGGTTAAAATAGAACTCTTTGGCCACAATGGTCAAAGGTATGTGTGGAGAAAAAAGGGCACAGAATTTCAGAAAAAGAACATCTCACCAATCATTAAGCATGAAGGTGGATCAATCATGCTTTGGGGTTGCATTGCAGCCAATGGTACGTGGAACATTTCACGGGTAGAAGGAAGAATGGATTCAATGAAATTTCAATAAATTCTTGATGCAAACATAACACCATCTGTAAAAAAGCTGAAGCTGAAAAGAGGATGGTTTCTACAAATGGATAATGATTCTAAACACACGTCACAATCCACAACAGACAACCTCAAAAGGCACAAGCTGAAGGTTTTACAATGGCCCTCACAGTCCCCTGATCTGAACATCATTGAAAATCTGTGACTGGACTTCAAAATAGCAGAGAATGCAAGATGACCCAGGAATCTCACAGAACTGGAAGAATTTTCCAAGGAAGAATGGATGAAAATCCCTCAAACAAGAATCAAAAGACTCTTGTCTAGCTACAAAAAGTGTTTACAAGCTGTGATACTTTCAAAAGGGGGTGCTACTATGTGCTAACCATGCAGAGGACGCAAACTTTTGTATCGACCCATTTTCCTTTTTGTAATTTTTAAAACGTAAGAGATGAAAATATATTTTCTATTTTTTGCCTAAAATACAAAGGAAATGTGTCATCTTGAACTTTAGGCCTTTTATAGATCATTTCATCTTCAACTTAACTGTTGACAATAGCAGTAATTTTGGCCAAGGGTGCCCAAACTTTTACATGCCACCATGGGAATATATTATTGAGGACAGCGCTGCATAAAATGAGACAGTCTCAAGAATTGAATGGAGATAGAAACCCATTTAATCACAAATAAATATGATGACAGCAGCAGGAGAAGAGCGTGTTGATTTTATGGGAGGCAGTGATCTGCTCATACATATAAATCTAATAATGAGGACAGTGCTGAATAAAACGAGGCAGTATCAAGAATTGAATGGAGAAAGAAACCCAATTAATCACAAGCAAGATGGCAGCAGCAGGAGAGGAGTGTGTTGATTTTATGGGAGGCAGTGATCTGCTCATACATGTAAATCTAATAGTGAGGGTGCTGCATGAAATGAAGCAGCGTCAAGAATTGACTGGAGATAGAAACCACAAATAATATTACAGCAGCGGGAGAAGAGCGGGTTGTTCTTGTCTAGGGCAGTGACTTGTCCAATTGAATGATTTCTTTTTATATTTTTGATTTTTATTGGCTGTTTTTGTGGGCGAAAAATGGGGTCCAACATGACTGTTTGACTTTTGACATCAATTTATATAATGTGGAACCACATGGGATCATTTAACCCATTCTATTCAAGAATACATAAATACAAACTAGTGTGAATATAAAACTCCACCAGAACAGACAAGGTTGGAATTAATGTATACATTACCGGTTTGTTTTCTTCCAGCATTCTCCACTCGGCATAATTGGCAAAATAATGAATAATTTTTAGAGCACTTTTAGTTAATTAATGGAGCACTGATAAGTGAACCCTTTAAGTGTTATCGGGTGGGGCCCGGTTTGAAGGCGCAACAGATCTGCAGTATTAACGGGCTCGTTCAGCGCTCCTCTGATGCTAAGTAAATTAATACTTTAAATACACTTTGAAGTGTGGCCTTTCTCTGCCGTTGCCTAATCGTTAATTAGGATTAACAACTGAAACTGCTAATTAATTTGGAGGTTTCTCATTTTTCATTGATAAATCTATAGAATGGGATTGGTCGAGACCAACTTCAAAGGGAGTTAAACTCAGGTATCGTTTCTTACTATTAGACCGCACTCACTTTGGGCATTTTACTAAGAATCACCCCCCTGTGTTGTATTAGTGATGGTCAAAATTTAAAATTTAATTTTTTTTTATTTCGCAGCTTTTCATTTCGTTTTTTTGTACTGACCTTTCTGTTGCCATTCTCATTGGTTTTAAAGGAGAAAAAAAGGAATAAAAAAAACAACAAAAAAAATATCAAAGAGACTCTTAGGCCTCCTTCACACTTCCTGGTAATTTCTGTACAGGAAAAACCAGTACTGGTGAGATCTGTGGTCCATGACCGTGTGCCATGTACGTATGTGACAGCCATGTATCCGTTTGCTGCCCATATGTCCGTATTTCACACCTGTGTGCCATCTGTGTGGCAAGTACCGGCACCTGGGAAAAGCAGTACAGTTCATGCTGATCCCAGGTGCCGGCGGCTGAGATTAGCATGACCAGAAGACAATGGTGGGAGTTGTATTCAGCACCTGCTGTGTAACTCCTGTGTTAAATAAAGAATTAAATGACAGTTGTCATAACCAGCAGAGGGAAAGCCCACAGCTGGGGGCTAATGTTAATAATCTGGGACAATACCCTATAAGGTTCCCAGGCTATTAATAACAGGTCACAGCCAACATCAGCCCTCAGCCACCCCCAAAATGGTGCATCCATAAGATCTGGCAGTTAGCCTCGCACTTCCCACTTTCCCTGTGGTGTTGGAAAGTGGGGTAATAGGGTTGGGGTTATCACCTTTGTATTGCAGGTAACATGAAGTTCAGGTGTTAGTAATGGAGAGGCGTCTATAAGGCTCCTCCATCAATAATCTCATAGTAAGTTTTGTAAATAAGCACACCGCAAGAATATTTATTTGAAATAATACAAAACACCCTGTTTAACACATTTATTTAAAAATAAAAAACACAGTTATACTCACCTTATGCCTATTCCATTGAAGCCCTTGTCACCTGTAAAAAAAAAAAAATTATAAGCGATCATATCCCTCACTTGTCCAATGTGAAGATAATCCATACTGTCCCAAGCCATAATCCATCTGGTTTACAACCTGAACGGTGACATGATGCAACTGTTCACACTGAAACCCAGGACGCAATGAGCTGCTGCGAGCGCAGCTTCGGTGACCAGCAGTGACGTCATAGAGGTTACTGTCGGTCACTGAACGTGTGTTCTCAGGCTCGCAAAGCAAAACGTAAAAAAAAATTGCCAAAAGGTAAAAATATAAAAAACGCCCCCCCCCCCCCCCAAACACTATAAAACATGCTATTCTAAACTTATTAATCAGCTTATTCCAGATTCTTGCCCTAAGGCCCAAATTGACCAAAAATTAAAAATTACACAAAATATTATATTGTTTATATCAAATATTTCTAGACAGATATATTAAAGGGTTATTCCTAAAAATAAACCCTGGTCATTAAAAAGTTATTCCCATATACATTGAATTGGGGATAATATTTTTTTGGGGGTGATTAGCGAATAGCCCTTTAAGTCTAAAACCAGAAAATGGATCAAATTTGGGTGCAGATCTAAGCCTTCTCATATCCCCTCTTTCACATGCAGTTTGCTATAAAAACTGATATAAGAACATTTTAGAATTTTTACAACTTTTTTAAATTTTTAATACTTATTTTTATTAATTTATTTTTACTTATTTATTAATTTTGTGTGAGACCTTTTCTCAATCAAATGGATTTTTTTTAATAAAAGATTTTGGAGCAGTGCATAATGGTAATATCATTTTCCTTAAGGGGGTCATGTGTCATTTCTGTAATTCTTTTCATAGGCTGCTGGCCGCATAATGCTGAGTCAGGGATATGGGAAGATAATTAATACCGCGTCTATGGCAAGTTTAATAGGTGAGTGATGAGAGTTGACAGTCGGGCTTTGGAATTCATAGTTTAATTAGTAATCATGCCATCTGATTTAATTAAGCATGTATCAGAAAGTGGTAAATCACTGACACTATGAAGCAGGTCAGAAAATATATTAGCAAACATTTAGGGCCTTCTTAACCTGTTTGCAGCGGCGCACCTGTGCAGACCGAGGCGGGTGGCTCAGTGATACGGTGTCCTGCGCACATAGGCGGATAGGGACTGGACAAGTGAGCTACAGAAAAGGATAGGCAAAAATCTACAATAAAAGTGAAGAATATGAACAATGTGAATGTTCTACTAATGAAGTGATCGGAATACGAGTCTGATAGATTACTGTCATGTATCGGGTGGAAGGACATCAGCACCGCAACAAAGGAAAAGTGAGGGAGCAGACTACATGGCTGTGTAGGCTCCGACATTAGAATTTAGTGCATCTGTGTCAGCTGATGTGTACGAACTTTACAGGGTGTAACTACTATGAGACCTCGCTGTGCTACATGGTGAAAATAATGCTTTATCCATTATCTATCCATCTATTATCTATCTATCTATTATCTATCCACTATCTATCTATCTATCTATCTATCTATCTATCTATCTATCTATCTATCTATCATCTCTCTATTATCTACCTATTATCTATCATCTCTTTATCTATCATCTATCTATCATCTATCTATCTATCTATCTATATATCTATCTATCATCTATTATCTATCTATCTATCTATCTATTATCTATCTATCTATCTATCTATCTATCTATCTATCTATCTATCTATCATCTCTCTATTATCTATCATCTCTTTATCTATCATCTATCTATCATCTATCTATCTATCTATATATCTATCTATCATCTATTATCTATCTATCTATTATCTATCTATCTATCTATCTATCTATCTATCTATTATCTATCTATCTATCTATTATCTATCTATCATCTATTATCTATCTATCCATCTATCTATCTATCTATCTATCTATCTATCTATCTATCTATTATCTATCTATCATCTATTATCTATCTATTATCTATCTATCTATCAATCTATTATCTATCTATTATACATCTATCTATCATCTATTATCTATCTATCTATCTATCTATCTATCTATTATCTATCTATCCATCTATTATCTATCTATCCATCTATTATCTATCTATTATCTATCTATCTATCTATTATCTTTCTATCTATCTATCTATCTATTATCTATCTATCTATTATCTATCTATTATCTATCTATCCATCTATTATCTATCTATCCATCTATTATCTATCTATTATCTATCTATCCATCTATTATCTATCTATCCATCTATTATCTATCTATTATCTATCTATCTATCTATCTATCATCTATTATCTATCTATTATCTATCTATCTATCTATTATCTATCTATCTATCTATCTATCATCTATCTATCTATCTATCTATCTATCTATCTATCTATTATCTATCTATCTATTATCTATCTATCTCTCTATCTATCATCTATCTATCTATCTATCTATCTATCTATCTATCTATCTATCTATCTATTATCTATCATCTATCTATCTATCTATCTATCTATCTATCTATCTATCTATCTATCTATTATCCATCTATCTACTATTATCTATCTATTTATCTATCTATATCTGTATATAAGATTGCTTTATTAGTTTGGTACAGTATGTGAAAGATTATATTAAATACTGATGTCACACGGATGCTGGTGAGGAATAAATCGCACACTCGCTTCGCATTCACATGACGGAAGTAGAGCCACACAGATTCCACTTTTCCACCTTTTCCGGAGAAACGTCGGAGCTATTATTTAGGCGCTAATGTGAACGCGCCCTTGCACTGATATACCCTCTCCTCTTATGACGCTATGTACGACCCTCGCGCCTATGAGTACAGGTCCTGGCCGCCGCCGGTAGGTCACACAGACCTGGCACATTGAGCGAGAATTATGTGCAATATTTGTCTAGTACGTTTCTCCGCGCTCCAGACTGTATCGCCAGTTGTTAAACCTCTTTATAGCTGCCAACAGGTGCCTGGACCGGCCGCGCCGTATCAGCGGTGTCGTCCGAGAGCCAATAAACCATTGTAACATATGGAGAAAAATCCCGACTGCTGAGCTAATCTGGAAGGCAGTTACTTTCTGGTGATCCGAGGCCCATGGAACAAAAATTGATCAATTACACAAATTAAGCATAGCCCTTCAGGAATTTATTTTATTGGTCTGGACATCTGTTTCAGTATTGTCCAAATCCAAAAATCAAACGGTGCTTTGAGCTGCCAAGTTAGGCAAGAAAATCTAACGGCCATAAAACTACAACACAAAACCACTAAGTTAATATTACATCCATCTGCTGAATGTTATATAAATATGCAGCCTTTTTTTATTTTCTTTGGGAATACCATTTATTTTTACAGTGCCCAGTATGACATTCGACAGCATTCTGTGCAGTTTATTACAAAGCGACTATAAACGTTTCTTCAAAAATGCATTTATAATTGTGTTACGAGTCCTTGGTTAAGTGTCTGCGCCACCTGTCCTATTTATAATTAAAAGCAGAAATTTTTTTTCCCTTCCAATTTTTTTGGGAGAGTTAAAATACTCAGGACAAGGACTCTAAAAAATAAAAAAAAGGTTGCAATTATAATTTTTAGAGAAGTCGTTAACTAATGATTTAAGAGGGCCTGGCTGTGACTTTACGGGTGGAAATTATTACAAGGTATTGAGAGTTGTTAAAGGTAAATGCGCACCTTATAAATAATTAAGAATCGAAATGAGTTGACTTAGTGGTTACGGCCGAGTTCACACATGGGGGGGAGGAGATGATGGTGTATGGAGAAACGGACAAGAACTGCGATGTGGGACACGAAAACTTCTTCTGGCCAGCTTAGATCTGATCTTTGTTGATCAACCAAAAAAAAACGTTAGTATCTTACCGACTCAATAGATTTTCAGAATCTGTTTTGCATGTGGATTTTTTAGCGGATTTTGTTGCAGATTTCGCCCCTTTTTTATCCCCTGGGGCAAATAGACACGGATTCTGCGCAAAGAACTGATATGTTTTGTAAAAAAATTTGGTCAAGATTCTCCACAAAAAAAAGTATCATATGGATGAAATTAAAGGGTTGTCTGGTAAAAAAAAAAGCACTCATTACCTTTCCAAAGGATAACTTGATCTGTGGGGGTCCGACTACTGGGACTTTCATGGACTGTCTGAACGCCGCTCCTTTAATACCCTACTGGATTGGTGAATACCGAATTCGAGCTCTATAATGAATGAACGGAGCAGCCGTCGGGCATCTGACCTGTCGATCCATTCTAAGGGCGCATTCCAACGTCTGTACAAATCGGTCTGCAGTCGGACTGCAATGCACGGACTGGCCGCACGTCTCCCGACACCGAGATATTTCTATGAATAAATCACGCTCGGGTCAGGAGAGCCGCAACCATTGAGGTCCGATTTGTACAGACGTCTGAAGGCGCACTAAAAGCAATAAAAGTGCTCCATCAGGGATAAAAAAAAATTCTGTTCTGCCGATTGATGCAGGTCTACCTTTCGACAGGTGCGGTGGTGTTGTTGGAAGAAAGCAGCCATGGTTTTCTAATCTAATAGGACCTCTTGGCGCTCAACTTTAACACATTCTGATTGTAGAATGGCCTCCTCTTTTCGGGCCAAAAAAGTCTCAAGAAGTCCAATAGTTTCCAAAGCTTCGATGCCACCCAATGGACTTTATATAAAAATATAGGGTCCCGGAGCACATGCTGGGATTTGGAGTCTAGAGATCTAAGTGATCTTCAGCTTCTCTGCTCCATCGCCATAGTCCTCCGGAGACTTATCCTTCACATTTTTAAAGCATCTCTGAAAATAAGAAGCTGTTATGAGGGCTGACTTGAGACGAGTCTAGTGAAATGCTGAATGAGTTTTCTGAAAAGCTACGAGGGAGCTCATGACTATTCTGTAAATGTGTTTAATAAAATGTGTGTTTAGCAGCTCGCCGCCACGGGGAAAATCTAGAAGGATGAGGTTGCTACAGAATCTTTCAACGAAAAAAAAAAGTCTGTTTTTGCAAATCTTGTTAGAGAGAAGCAGTAGATTATGGTCGTAACTCTTCTACTGCCAAGAGAAAGAAATGGACTCTAAAGGCAAAGACAAAATAAAATCGCACCACCAATTTATACATGAGTTATATCTGATCCTCTAAAATAAAAACTGCCCAAACTCGAAAAACTGCTCATCCATGATTCATGTTTGGCTATACATCTAGTCATCTTCTGAACTTATCAATCAAAGGACAATCAGGGGCAAATGCTCAAACGGGACAGATAACCCAGACTATACTTACTGATACAAATTTCACCCAGGACTGTAAAATCGGAGCCAGAGTGTGGGAAAAATAGAAGAATCAGAATCAATATCTTGGTTTACCAACTCCTCCGCCTTGACTACACCCCATCATTTTGAGTAAAATTTGATCTGAAGAACAGTCTATGAATTATCAAGTCGTAGCTTGTATCTACGGTGGTCTAGGGGGTATGAAAATGGGTGATATTTAAAGAGGTTATCCAAAATTAATCGGTTATCTTTAGGTTAGGTTTAAATGTATGTTTGAAGGGGATTCGCCCCTTGAGATCCCCACTGATCATAGGAACAAAGGTCGTCTATGTGAATGGAGTAGTAGTGCGCATGCGTAGCGCACTACTCTGCTCACTGTCTATGAGAGCGGTGGTCATACAACCGTGTTACCATTCCCAGAGATCCATCCATGGTGAATGAAGAGGAGGTCATTCATGAGCAATACTACTCAATTCACACACAGGCATGGGACCCATTATCAGTTGAATCTTACTTATCCCAGGGATCATATATTTATCGCCTACCCTGTGGATAGGAGATATGTATGCAGCCACTAAAAAAAAGGTTGCACTGCCAAGTACAGTCACTCCAAAATGACCTGCAGTACTAGGGACAGTTGGGTCGCCCGCCAGGGCCTGGGGTACTCAGCACCGGGTCCGGTTGCTCTTAAAGGGAATGTCACGGAGGTTGCGACCCGGTCCGTTCCCTGGGTGCCCAACTAAAGGGGGTCGATCTTTAAAGGGGTTTTTGAATAAAGTTTGTTGTGACGCCACCTATGGTGTTCGGTCAGTGGGGACCGACACCGCTTAAAGGGGTCCTCTGGGATGATGGTATGGCGGCTAGATGGTGACGCTTCCCACAGGTGAAGCGGGGTCCCCAGAGCTCCCAAGGTGTGTGGCAAGGATGTTGTATGCCGACAAATAACAGAGGACACAGGGTTGCAGTCTTTACCTGGTTTACTGAGATGGTATTCAGCCTCAGTCCAGGGTACCAGTAACAGGTGTAGCTGGAGTCCAGGCAGCCCGCAAATAGGTAAGGATCCCTTTGGCAGGTCAGGTTAGGGGCCTTCCACTTCTGAGCTGGTTTCTGGTCCCTTGCTGCCTGTAGTACCTAGCAAAGTACCCTTTTCTTTCACTCCTGTCCTGGGACAGCACCTGCATGGCAGGCAGCTTGAGCTGTTCACTTGGGGTGTCTGGCATGGTGACTCCAGGCTCTAAATTGCTGCTGTGGTGTGAGCAACTCATGTATAGTCCTATGCCCTCCAGTTCTGCTATGGGGCTTGCAGCTCCCCACAGCCTCAGGCTCCCGGTACCCGGTTTCTGCTCTCTGGCTCAAGGAGGCCCACACACAGCCTCCTCTAGCCCTTGATCTCTCTTTTGCTCCTTTGCCTTCACTGTCTGCTCCAGACTAAACTAACTCCTCCTCCAGACCAGGATGGATATCAGGGAAGTTCCCCTAAAACAGGGTTTTGAGCTCCCCCTTCTGGCCTGGAGTTAGAATGTGTTGTGTACAGCTTACCTGCCAAAGGAATCCCTCTTGTTTCCAGGCATAGCACTACCCTCCCCGAGAGGAAGGCAGCACTACTGTGGTACCCGAACTCCTGGGGTGCCACTCAGTCACTCCAAAATGACCTGCAGTACTAGGGACAGTCACTACAAAATAACCTCAGCACTAGGGACAGTCACTACAAAAGGAGCTGCAGTACTAGGGACAGTCACTACAAAAGGAGCTGCAGTACTAGGGACAGTCACTACAAAAGGAGCTGTAATACCAGTTGCAGCCACAAGAAATGTGTGCCAAGTAAACTATGATGGGATAATGGCACTCACCGGACTACACTGTGGTTCCCTTTTCAGCTGAGACTAGTTAGACCACATAGGAAAATGGAAGTAACAATGGCTATCGAACATTGTATCTTGCCATTATGGGCTACATGATGTTTATAATTGATGGATATACCATCAAGTATACATCCAAGATTGAGTGATAGGAAGACAAGTGACCGGTTTGTA
Source organism: Ranitomeya variabilis (assembly GCF_051348905.1). NCBI lineage: Eukaryota > Metazoa > Chordata > Amphibia > Anura > Dendrobatidae > Ranitomeya > Ranitomeya variabilis. The sequence goes on from NC_135239.1 coordinate 200,220,578, forward strand.
GAATATGGCTACCTCATTGTCGTTCTGAAGGTCTGACCATGTATCACTCATATAGACCTTCTCAAATAAACTCTGTAATTAGTATCTAATCCTAAATAAATGGTTCCTCCTCCATTATTCTTATAGTACCACACCCTCAGAAGCAGTTGGCGTACAACACCTCAAAGGCTGGAGTTGTGAAATTAACTCAAACGTTGGGAACAGAATGGATTGACAGAGGTGTGAGAGTCAACTGCATATCACCGTAAGTACTTGTGGGAATGGAAATTATTGAGCAAGATCCTCCACCATTTTGTTAGCCCAATGTTTTGATTTTTTTTGGGGGGGGGTTCCTTGAGTTGAATTTCAGTGAAGTCTAACAAGTTCCCAAAGGTCTACGTCAAACATTATCCAAGAGGGAATTACTGAATCCATTTTCACATAAACCTTTACTTGTTAGAATTTTTTTAAATATCATTCCAGAGACAGACATATAGAATTGTAGATAATACAAATAGTCAAAGTCAAATGGTAAAACATTTTAGATCCACAGTCGAAAACAATTTTTTGCTGCTACATAAAAACTGTTCTTCGCGAAACCTGTGAAGAGTTCAATGTCTGAGATACGAAAAAAATTGCACTTTCTGTCCCATTCAGAGCAGGAAATCCCAACATGGCCTGAAGCACCAACGATCAACTGAGTAAAATGAGACAATTGGCATTCTGCAAAAACTGTCTTGTCCATCTGTGAATATATAGGGAGGGAAAATAAAGGAAGTGGCTTAATCTGGGACATCAGGTCCTCAAATTGTGCCAAAATTTAGGTACAAAAATTGATGCAAATTAAGCCAAACAATAGGTGGTTCAAAGTTAGACAAAGGTTCCTAAATGTGTGCAAAATGTATCATCCCACTTGAGACATTGACTAATTTTCACACTGTCTAATTTAAATCTCCACTATGTAAATATTGACAGGAGTAGTATATCTGTCCCATGATCGTGAATGTGGTAATTAAACTGATTTGTGTCACCATATCCTTGTCCAAGCATTAATTTACGGACTCCTTATTCCTATTATTGGAAATTAGTAAAGGATAACTCTGAGGATGGATTTTTCCTGTTGCCTAAATTTTTGTCAAAGTTGTGTCTATGAAAAGGAAAACTACCGTATAGTTTTGCCTAGAAGTAAATCAAATTGACTTTGAATTTTACCGAAATTTTGGATTCACCCAAAAGTCTGCCATTTTGCTGGATTCCAAAGGGCTGGAGAGGGCTTAAAAAAATACAAATTGTAACAGTTGCTCTTTTTACTGTCTCTCGATGCAGCTTCCGGTCCTCCGTTTCTCTTCTATGTGTCACCAGTCTTTTTTCGTCTTCAAAGTGGTCTTCGCCGGTGCTTCAGGAGCTGACAATAGTCTTGGAACACCTTGATGAAGGGCAAAGCATGTCATGATGTTGTGAGAGGTGCTGAGCACCACTGTGAAGACAGACGATGAAAGGAAGCACGTAGAAGAGGACCAGAGGAGAAGACAAGGAGCTGCGTAGAGGGATAGCTAAGAGCCTGGGAGAGGTGAGTACATTTTTTTTTACATTTTATTATTCTTTGGGATCTGGAGAGACCTCAAAGCATAATAAGGCACATCCCATTTGGACCAAATAAATTTGATGTAACTTTGAGCTAATCTGCATTCATCGACTTCGGAGTCCTTTGTGGAATGTGTATTCTAAACAGTAAATTTTTCTTCGCTCAGCATAGTCAAGTCTATGATGTACGTGCCAAAAAGATACAGGAACAAGCCATCAGATTCATAGTTATGACCCAAAACGCCATTGCTTACTGTATTGTATCATTGCCATCAACAATTAGAGGAGCCAAACAATAAAGTAACATCGACGTTCCGATTCCGACATAGACCTTTCCCCAAATGATGAGCTTAGGACACATAAATTCTGAAAGAAGAAGAAACTCTAATTACTAATTGTGCGTTGCTCTTATTATTTATTTTTCTTCTAGGAAAGGTTTTCATTTTTTTTACTAAATGAAATTCTGGCGTGGGAAATAAATCACTAATAGGCTGTTAGCACAGCACAGTCAATACACCAGCACATTAGTACGTTGGCACTTGCTGTAGGTAATCTGGAAATAATTCAAATGATTCTTGCCTACGAAGATGCACAATGGCAGCTCTCCAAATTAAAAAAAACACAACCGAGGAATTTCTGCACTGACTTTTCGTCCAAAGACTTCTTCACACAAAATCTTCGTCTCCGAGAATGCCAGAATTTTGGTAGCATCTTTGTAGGCATTCTGTATGATGAAGATTCAATAGCCCCGTTGGAGCTTGCAATCTAATTGTCGTTGCTTTGGCTTTGGTAGGAGTTTTAAAGGTGACACGACGTTGTCAAGCGATTAGTGGTCATTAGGAGAAATGGGGGTATTGGCTTTGTACTGATCCGTTAAAACAATTTGCAGATGAGGCCAAAAATTCTCATTGGCCTATTAAGCTCCAAATTGGTTTGCAAATGAGAATGAATGCGTATTTTATGTTATGACATTTGGGACCGTTCAGATTCGTTGTATCGTACAAGTTGGAACATTTACAAAAAGTGTAAACTTAGTTAAAATTAAGCTTTAGAGTCACAAACGGGTTGTTTGGTTTAGAATAGAATTTTTTTAAAAAATACCCAATTTAGTGTTTCCTAAGTGGGGTAATCTGACCCTCACGGTCACGACCTCTATCTATGAAGTACGAAAGTTTCAAAGAGCATCTCTCTCTCTTTGAAGGACCCAGCACATCTGTGTTTAGACATACAGTTAATTGATTTCAACGGGAAGCATGTAATACCTAATTTCTCCTGTGGAGGCACTGTAGGGGATTCAAGCATCTACTGCTAGATTGCAGCTAATCGCTGGAGGTCTCAGCAGCAGTACATCTTGAGATTATCTTACTATTTGGGAATACTTCTGAGAAAAAGGGCATTATCTAATGCGGACAAATCTTTTAAAGGTGCATTCAATGGAATATGTTAAGGTAAAAATGATTGCATGTAAAATATGTATTGATATTAACAAAAGGAAGGTGAAATGTTGTTATGTAAGAACATGTATCAAGTGTTTGGACCCACTTATTGAGGAGCTAAAGACTTACCAATGTAAAAGGTCATTTGATGATGCACCATTCTAGTCTCAGAACGTTGTCCAAGCATAAAGTGCCAGAAGAATAGACCGGTCACTTCTTTGAATCGCTTGATGTTTTTAAAAACTTGGAGTGGTTTAAAATACTTTCATAAGACTGAACATGTGCACAGTGAGTAATTTTTAGATAGACATTATTTTAATAGTTTTTTTCAGGTGGTTTCCGTGTCGTAATGTATAGGGATGAGTGGACCAGTCGATGTTCGGGTTCTTCGGGTTTGACTGAACTGTAGTCCAAAGTTCGGTTTGGGTATGAGAACTCTACCCGAATCCCATAGAATTCAATGGTGACCTGAACTTTAGTGCTGTAAAATTGTCGTAGTAAGGGCCACCAGGGGGCTGCCAAAGAAAGCAGACTTTCTCTCTTCTGTTCTCCTAGAACTCCGAACACTAAAGTAGACTTCCGGGGAAAAGTCCTTGTTTGGAGTTCAGCATCGGACACTAGGTGTCTGATGCAAACCCCGAACTTTACAGTTCAGGTTCACTCACCTCTAGTCATGTGCATATATAACCACTATGCAAAAATGTTTGAGTGTTTAAAGGAGGATTTACAGAGTTTCCACTCTAAAAAAAACCCTCACGGAAAACTCTTCAAAACCACTTTAGAAAGCAAAAACCCCTCCAAAAACTCACCTAAAACAGCAGAGTTTCCTGTTTGAAAAATTAATAGTTTTTGAAAGCCTCAAAAAACTCTCTGTGTACCTCGCCTTATGGTGGTCCTCCTGTCTTTCCCATACTTAGTGACCCGCAATGGTGGTTGAAGGCCATATACGGTAACTCCATCCAGATGTTTGGTGCAAAAAGGAGAAAAAGAGAAATTGTACACGAGGTTAAAAAAAGAGCTTCCATTTAACTTGAGTAAAGATCGATATATATTAACAATCACAAGGAATAAATTATTGTACTTCTTTTGAATCTTCTTTCTTCTACATAAGAATACTTCATTTCCACTTCACTGCTGAATAATAAAAATGGGAGGACAATATTTCCTCATCGTATTATATTTTTGAAATAATTATTTGCCGTCGCCCGGTTTTGCTCTGATGAAGCAGTTTGTTTGAACATCACTAGTCATTAGGTAATGTCAACACCACTTTCAGAATATTTTACTAGGAAACAAATCAGGGACATTATCTAGTGGTACGTGGCCAAAATGATATATTATTCAAAGTGTTGGAGGCCGCGGCCAGTATTAGCGCTTTTGGATAGTAATGGAAACACAAGCTTACGCTGCAGTAAAGCTGGTTGGTGTGTGATGGATGAACTATCGGGAGGAAAACCTGGCAGGAGAATGGTTAAAAAAATGCATGTGGTGTCAGCAGGAGAGCTTTTACAGGACAGGATCCCAACACCATTAGCAAAGTGTTATTAGCTTAGTAATTATAGTGCTTCTTATAAACAAATAATGCCTCCCGAGTAGGGATGAGCGGACCCGTGGAAGTTCCGATTGTGGTATGTGACTCAAACTTTATTTCAAAGTTCGGTTTGTGGACCAGAATTGTAGCCGAACTTGAACCAGGACCTGAATCCAATTGAAAACAATGGAGACCCGAACTTTTGAGCTGGGAAATTCTCTCTTTCTCTCCTGGACTTCCCCGGAACTCCGAAGATTGCATCGGACTTCTGGCAGAATTCCGTATTCAGTGTTTAGCACCGGACACTAACTGTCCGGTGCGAACCTGAAACTTTTAAGTTCGGGTTAGCTCATCTTTACTTCCGAGTGTCGCCTTGAAACCAGTAATGATCCTCCACCCTAAAACAAATAATATCACCCGAGTGCCTTCTTAAAACAAATAATGCCCCCGATTACCTCCATAAAATAAATGTTGCCCAAATAAAACAAATAATCCTCACTGAATGCTCCATTGAAACACATCATGGCTCCTTTAAACAGATACTGCCCTCTGAAGACTCCATTAAAACAAATAATGCCCCTTGAATGCCCTTTTTAGAAAGTATTAATACATCTTTACTTCTGCCTTAAAAAGTAATGATGGCCTCTGAGTGCCTCCTCCAAAAGTTATAATGACCAGTAATAATGTCACTTTTGTGTCACCCCCTACAAAAAAAAGTTTACACTCACCTAATCTGAGCACACTTCTGCTCTTCAGAAAGGCGGCATAATATGGTGACATTATTGCTTCTGTGCATCTCTGCCATCTACGCCATGTTTGGTTTTTGTTCTGGATCTAACCGTATCGGCATCATGTCGACACCCATACAGTTCAAAGTGGCGCTTGCCTTGAGATCCTTGGGCATTAAGTCCAAGGCAAGTAAATTGGCTCTAGAAGCACTACTGCTACTTTGTTTTTTCTTCCTCTTACCAAGGCAACCTAAATCACATGTGTCCAACTTGGGGATCATGGGCCAAATATTGCAACCCACATCATTTGGGAAAGTGGAGAGCTGGTCCTTCTGTGTCCACCGCCTGTGAGTTGCTGAGCAGAGTAGCTTGAAGGTTCGTGTCAGTTCTCAAAATTCTATATGGCACACGCACCCTGTGCTAGCGGCACCTTCTCTGCCAAGCGCTGACTGTGAGTCGCCCGCCTGGGCCATGGGGTACTCGGCAACGGGTTTGGTCGCTCTTAAAGGGGATGTCACTGTGGCTGTGACCCAGTCCATGGCCCTGGGCGCTCACTTAAAGGGGAAAGGTCATTTAAGGGGAATTGTGAATAAAGTCTATTGTTCGTGACACCACCTGTGGTTTTCGGTCAGTAGGGACCAACGCCACTTGAAGGGGTCCTGTGGGGTGATGGTATGGCAGCCAGATGGTGACGCTTCCCACAGGTGTAGTGGGGGCCCCAGGGCTCCCAAGGTGAGGGCTGCAATGATGGTGTATGCCATGTCCATCTCAGTCCAGGGTACCAGGTACAGGTGTCGCGGTGGTCCGGCCGGCCTGGAGGCAATAGATGAATCCCTTTTCCAGTTGAGATCCGTGAGCCTTTCCTACTAATGCTGGTATGCGAGGTCCCTGCTGCCTGAAGCTTGCTGGCAAGGTACCCCTTCTTTCCCCTGTCCTTGGACAGGTACCTGTATGGCAGGCAGCTTGAGCCGTTTTACAGGGTCTCTATCATGACCCGGGCTCTTCAGGTGCTGCTGCGTCTTCAGGTGTGGTGTGGGCAAATCACATACAGTTCTTAGCCCTCCGGTTCTGTCGTGCATCCTGGACAGCGACACGACCTCAGGCTCCCGGTGCCCGGTTTCTGCGTTCTGGCTCTGAGAGTGCCCGGTCGTAGTTCCCCTCTGAGCCCTTTATCTCTCCTCTGCTCCTTCCCTCAGTAGCTCTCCCACATTCAACCCCTCGGGTTCTCCTTCCTTCCTAGAGCTGCAGCTCAATCCAGGCTGTACGGCTCTGCTGTCTGCACTCAGTTCCAGACTTCCTTCTCCGTCCACTGTCTCTCTCCGACTGACTAACTAACTCCTCCTCCAGACCAGGATATCTCTCTGAGGGAAGCTCCCCTGAATCCGGGTTCAGAGCTCCCCCTTCTGGCCTGGGTTTGGAATGTGTTGTGTGTGGGTGCCTTACCTGGTAAAGAGGATCCCCTTTGCTCCAAGCATGATATTACCCTCCCCGAAAGGAAGGCAACATCACTGTAACAACTGGTGATCTAGGGTTTTACATGTGCCCTACGTCGGACCACCCAACCAGCAGTTTCCAGATGCTGTTCATAAGTTCAATAGTTTAAGTATTTTTTAACTGCCTCGGGTTTCCAAAGACCAAGAATTTTAAGGGTTTGCCCACTACTAGGACAACCCCTTCTTGATCCAAATGTTTGGCTCCCATAAAATATTAAAGCTTATACTCACCTCCCGTGCCGCCGTTGTTCCTCCAATGTTGGCACTCGTGGCCCCAGGGTTTGAGTGTGGTTGTTGTGACATGTGACGCCGGCACCCAATCAACGCTGACGTCACTGTCCCCACCTTCGGACAAATCGATCATGAAGAGGTCCAGGCTACTGCTGTGGTCAGAATTGTTCTTCCTGCTCAATTCGACAGGAAGCGAGGACAGTGACACCAGCCCTGACTGGGTGCCAGCATCATGTGTCACAACAACTGCATGGGAGCCCTGGGAGACGGAGTGTGGACATCATAGGAACAGCGCCAGCACAGCTTTATTATTTTCTGGGGGCCGAGCGATGGGTATGAGAAGACATTGTCCAAGTAGTGGACAGCTTCTTTAACCCCTTAAGCACCAGGGGTGTTTCAGTTTCTGTTTTTTGCTCCCCTTCTTCCCAGAGCCATAACTTTGTTATTTTTCCGTCAAAATGGCCATATGAGAGTTTGTTTTTTGCGGGTCGAGTTGTACTTTTGAACAGCCCCATTTTTTTAACCATATCATGTACTGTAAAACGAAAAAAAAATTCAAAGTGTGGTGAAAATGCAAAAAAGTGCAATTCCACAATTGTTTTTTTTCTGCCATGTTCACTAAATGCTAAAACTGACCTGCCATTATTATTCTCCAGGTCGTTACGAGTTCGTAGATAGTAAGTAACCCCTCAAATGAGGAAAAGTCAATTAATCACAAGTTTCAGATCCGCATAATAAATAATCTGCTGGGTCTCAAATTTCATTTCGGGTCATATGGACCCAAACAGAACAACAGGGTTAAAAAACGCTATTGATTTCTTTGTTGTTTAATGGCGTAAAAGAAAAAAATTACTGGAAAATGCCAGTAAAAAAGACGCCACCCAAAAATGCAAAAAGTTTGAAAGAAAGCTCAGGAAATGATCTCCCCACCCCCAAAAAAAATTAAATAAGGCTATGTTCACACCTTGTGTTTTTGTTGCGTTTTTTTTTTTTTCGGCAGGCAAAACCTGGTAAAAGAAGCTGCTTACAAAAAGTAGGTTTTGCTGTGTTCTTTTGCCCAATTTTTGTTGTCATTTGGGCATGCTGATAAAGTTTAGTGCCCCCCCAAAAAAAATTATGATGCAACTTCCTTAAGGTATTTGCCCCAAAAATGCAGCAAAACTTAATACCTGCGTTTTTTGCTGCGTTTTCGCACTTACTGAAAAAAAAGCTGAAAGAAGTGACATGCTGCAGTTTAAAAAAAAAACAAAAACGCAGCAGTTTTCCAAATCAGTCAGGAAAAATAATCAATTTGTGTGCATGTCATTTCTGAAATCTCATACTTTGCTGGTACTATAAAACACGGCTTAAAATTTGCAATAAAAAAAAGCAGCAAAAAAAATAAAAATAAAATAGATAATAAAAATAAAACGTAGCAAAAAAAAGGCAACGTTAAAACGCTTAGGAAAAGGCATCTTCCTCTTGAAAAAAAAAAAAAAAATCGCCGCGTTTTCCCACCTGAAAAGACGTCGTGGGCACATACCCTTGGATGATTTTATTAAATGAGACCCAAGGCGTTGTCAAATCCATACGGTAAGCGCATCCCCCTCTCTCTTTCGGGATCACCGTTGCGTGGCCTCGGCTTGAATTAAACCGAAGACGTTCCGAAAGGAGAGATTTTTTTTTTTTCCTTTTCAATATATTTGTTCATTTCATATTTGTCGCCGGTTTGTTTGCTAATTTTCATTTGCAGGCGTCACTTCTCGCAGCTAACTGGGCGCCTCAATGGGCCACTGATTTCTTTGAAATGACAGGCTGTAAATATGCATAAAAAAAGCATTGCAATTAGCGCGTGTGTGGTTCAGTGCTGCTTGATTTCATTGGCAAGTTTACCCACTGTGTTGATAAGCTACATTATCTAGAAAATTGGCCGCTGAAAAACAGCACCTTTGATTGCCAGCGAAAGTTTCAGATAACAGGGTGCTGAAGGGAATTATAATTGAGGTTGAATATGTTAACCGGGGTGTCACATGCTCCTTAGAAGCGCTAATTTATCAGCATGTTGGAATTTTTATTAACATTTGGAAAGCGTCCCTGCCACACTAATGAACTACAATTGGCAGTTCGGATTTTAGTTACTGTCATCTATAAGAAGTTAAATGGAATTTCATTGTCGGCACAGATATGTAAATTTATTTGTTCCGGGGGCTACACAAATTATACATTGCACACAACACAAATATGACGCCGAGGAGAGATAGCGCCAATCAGTGTCAGCTCCATCCATGCCTGCCCGCCTGCCTGCCCGCCTGCCTCCGCCGCCGCCGGTGAAATTGAAGTTTTATTGTGTCCGGTTCTCATTAATAAAATGGGATGTTAATGCCGTTTTGTACATTTTAATGGGAAATCATTGTTTTAATCGAGGTTGTCAAGGCTGGAGGGGGGTTGGAGGCTCAGTAGAGGAGATCGGAGTCCCCCTCCCGGCCGTACTGAGGCTTGTAGTTTATTATATGCTTAGGAAACTGGCCATTGTTTTAGGGGAGGATGGGAAAAGAGGAATTTGCGGGGTGGGAAGGGGACAAGGGGCTTGGGACGTTTTTTGGCAATTTAGGCAAATCAATCGATTCCAAACTAATCGAAATTCCGACCAAAGTTTGGATGATCGTGAATCTGAATTTTTGGGGGATTCGATTTAGCCACCATTCTACTGGCGGGAAGAGGTAAAAAAAACCCTTATACTCATTCTCCAAACACCACCACCTCCAGTCTCTCCCGTTTTTCCCGTTCCGGGCCATTGGTGCTGCCATTCTTCAGTAGGTCCCATGATGGTAGCTGCTAAGCATTCTTGTGTTGTCACACACTACTTGTAATCTTTACTCAGTGTTGTAACGCTTCCTCTCCCCATCTTAATTTCTAAGCGGTGACATTCTCTCACTATACAGATTCACCCTAAAATGGCTGCTGCATTCCCTGCCTTGGCTTTTATACAGGATGTGATAGTAACTTCTGATTGGCTGTGCTTCACCATGTTATGTGATAACTGCAAGGCATTGTGAGGAAACCTATACAGCAGCCACTGAGGTCATACGAGCCTTCTCTGACTGATTTAATCTTCAGATATGTGTAAAATGGCAGAGTAATATTTTTTTGGGAATTTGTGAAAATTGAGTTGCAAAATGTTCAAATTTGCCGGATCCAACAAATTTCTTAAATTCAACAAATTTGATTTGCATTTGCGGGCATGCATGTTTACCGTCGCTCCATTCACATGGGGGGACACATTCTTGAGACAATACAGGTTGGGCCATTTATATGGATACACCTGGGTGGGCCATGTATATGGATACACCTAAATAAAATGGGAATGGTTGGTGATATCAACTTCCTGTTTGTAGCACATTAGTATATGGGAGGGGGAAAACTTTTCAAGATGGGTGGTGACCATGGCGGCCATTTTGAAGTTGGCCATTTTGGATAAAACTTTATAAATGGCCCACCCAGGTGTATCCATATAAATGGCCCACCCTGTACATTTATCACATACACCATGTACACATCACCCTGCATTATCCGCCATTTAAAAGCCTTTAAGAATTGATTCTTTGAGTTTTGAAATTTTGCCAAATTTATGAGAATCAAAGGGAAATTGATTATCGACCGGATGAATTAATTTGTTCACTTCTTCCTCCATTGATTAATTCTTTTGCATTTTTAAGATCTCTGTTTGCTATAGTGAAGTGAATGGGAACCTCGTGTCCTGCCGGGGTGACAGACCCCTCCTTAGTGCCGTTCTGTATTTTTTTTTTATTGGCTTTTTTTTATTGAACTGGTCCATAGTGAAATGTCTATTTATCTGATATCATTACTACATAATTTATTTTGCAGAGTGGAATCAGGAATAAGTAATGAGCTATAAATGATGATGTGATTGCAGCGGGAGATATTTCGCCGTGCTCAGCAGACTTCCTGTCCGGTTGATCTAGTGTAGCACATATCAACCAATCATTATTTATTTATTATATCCTATATACTTTACATAAAATATCATTATTAGTATTATTACAATTTATTACACCTTATTACATTACCAATTATTATAATATAATAATAATAATAATTTTTATTTATATAGCGCCAACATATTCCGCAGCGCTTTACAAATTATAGAGGGAACTTGTACAGACAATAGACATTACAGCATAACAGAAATCACAGTTCAAAACAGATACCAGGAGGAATGAGGGCCCTGCTCGCAAGCTTACAACCTATGAGGAAAAGGGGAGACACGAGAGGTGGATGGTGACAATTGCTTTAGTTATTTGGACCATCCATAGTGTAAGGCTCGGGTGTTCATGTAAAGCTGCATGAACCAGTTAACTGCCTAAGTATGTAGCAGTACAGACATAGAGTGCTATTAACTGTATAAAGTGTATGAGAACATGATGCGAGGAACCGGATTATGGTTTAAGTTTTTTTTTTTTTTTTATTAGGCAACACAGGAATAGTTAGGTTAATGTGTTGAGGCGGTAGGCCAATCTGAACAAATGAGTTTTTAGGGCACGCTTAAAACTGTGGGGATTGGGGATTAATCATATTAACCTGGGTAGCGCATTCCAAAGAATCGGCGCAGCACGTGTAAAGTCTTGGAGACGGGAGTGGGAGGTTCTGATTATTGAGGATGCTAACCTGAGGTCATTAGCGGAGCGGAGGGCACGGGTAGGGTGGTAGACTGAGACCAGAGAGGAGATGTAGGCTAGTGCTGAGCCATGGAGTGCTTTGTGGATGAGGGTAGTAGTTTTGTACTGGATTCTGGAGTGGATGGGTAGCCAGTGTAATGACTGGCACAAGGTAGAGGCATCGGTGTAACGGTTGGTGAGGAATATAATCCTAGCAGCAGCATTCAGGACAGATTGGAGCGGGGAGAGTTTGGTAAGAGGGAGGCCGATTAGTAGAGAGTAGGGTTGAGCGACTTTTATTTTTATAGGATCGAGTCGAGTTTCACGAAACCCGACTTTCTCAAAAGTCGGGTCGAGTGAAATCGGCCGATCCTATAAAAAAGTCGGAGTCGGGGTCGGCCGAAACACGAAACCCAATACAGTGCAATGGGATACTATGGTTCCCAGGGTCTGAAGGAGAGGAAACTCTCCTTCAGGCCCTGGGATCCATATTAATGTGTAAAATAAAGAATTAAAATAAAAAATATTGATATACTCACCTCTCCGACGCAGCCTGGACCTTACCGCTGGTAACCGGCAGCCTTCTTTGCTTAAAATGAGTGCGTTCAGGGCCTTCCATGACGTCACGGCTTGTGATTGGTCGCGGCAGCTCATGTGATCGCCACGCGACCAATCACAAGCTGTGACGTAATTCTCAGGTCCTAAATTCCTAATTCTAGGAATTTAGGACCTGAGAATTACGTCACGGCTTGTGATTGGTCGCGTGGCGGTCACATGGGCGGCGGCGACCAATCACAAGCCGTGACGTCATCTAAGGCCCTGAACGCGCTCATTCTTAGGAAGGAAGGCTGCCGGAAAGAAGCCGAGGGTGAGTATATTCCTATTAGGTATATACTCACCCTCGGACGCGCCCTGCTTCTTTCCGGCAGCCTTCCTTCTTAAGAATGAGCGCGTTCAGGGCCTTAGATGACGTCATGGCTTGTGATTGGTCGCGGCCGCCCATGTGACCGCCACGCGACCAATCACAAGCCGTGACGTAATTCTCAGGTCCTAAATTCCTAGAATTAGGAATTTAGGACCTGAGAATTACGTCACGGCTTGTGATTGGTCGCGTGGCGGTCACATGAGCGGCCGCGACCAATCACAAGCCGTGACGTCATGGAAGGCCCTGAACGCGCTCATTTTAAGCAAAGAAGGCTGCCGGTTACCAGCGGTAAGGTCCAGGCTGCGTTGGAGAGGTGAGTATATCAATATTTTTTATTTTAATTCTTTATTTTACACTTAAATGTGGATTCCGATACCGATTTCCGATATCGCAAACATATCGGAACTCGGTATCAGAATTCCGATTCCAGATTCAGAAGATCGCCGACCTCATGGCCGACCCCACACAGGGGTCGGGTCGGGTTTCATGAAACCCGACTTTGCCAAAAGTCGGCGACTTCTGAAAATGGACGACCCGTTTCGCTCAACCCTAGTAGAGAGTTACAATGATCCAGACGAGAATGAATAAGTGAGACAGTAAGAGTTTTTGCAGAGTCGAAAGTAAGAAAAGGGCGAATTCTAGAAATGTTTTTGAGATGCAGATAAGAAGAGCGAGCCAGTGATCGGATGTGAGGGGTGAATGAAAGCTCGGAATCAAGTATGACCCCAAGGCAGCGGGCATGTTGCTGTGGAGTAATGGTGGAACCGCACACGGAGATGGCAATGTCAGGCAAAGGTAGGTTAGTAGAGGGGGAGAACACGAGGAGTTCAGTTTTTGACAGGTTCAGTTTCAGATAGAGGGAGGACATGATGTTAGAGACAGCGGTAAGACAATCACTGGTGTTTTCTAAAAAGGTCGGCGTGATATCAGAAGTGTATAATTGGGTGTCGTCAGCATAGAGATGGTACTGGAACCCAAATCTACTGATTGTTTGTCCAATAGGGGCAGTATACAAAGAGAAGAGGAGGGGGCCTAGGACTGATCCTTGAGGAACCCCAACAGTAAGGGGAAGGTGAGAGGAGGGGGAACCAGCAAAACATACAGTGAAGGATCGGTCAGAGAGATAGGAGGAGAACCAAGAGAGAACGGTGTCCTTGAGGCCGATGGAGCGGAGCATAGTGAGGAGGAGCTGATGATCCACAGTGTCGAATGCTGCGGAGAGATCCAAGAGAATTAGCATGGAGTAGTGACCATTAGATTTAGCTGGTAGTAGGTCATTAGAGAATTTAGTGAGGGCAGTTTCAGTAGAATGTAAAGAGCGGAAACCAGATTGAAGAGGGTCGAGAAGAGAGTTATCTTAGAGATAGCAGATAAGACAGGAGTGGACCAGGCGTTCGAGGAGTTTAGAGATGAAGGGAAGATTAGAGACAGGTCTATAATTAGCGGCACAATTTTGGCCGAGGGATGGTTTTTTAAGTAATGGATGTATGATGGCATGCTTAAATGAGGAGAGAAAAATACCGGAAGAGGGAGAAAGGATGAATATTTTTGTTAGGTGAGAGGTGACAGCCGGGGAAAGGGACTGGAGGAGATGTGACAGAATGGGGTCACTGGTGCAAATGGTCGGGCGAGAAGATGCAAGGAGCCTGATTACTTCTTCTGTAACTGGTTCAAAGTCAGAGAGTGAACTAGATGCAGTGGGGGAAGGAGGACAGTGCATGGTATGAAGGGATTGGGAGATAATTTCCTGTCGATTGTGGTCAATTTTTTCTTTGAAGTAATTGGCCTGATCGTCAGCGCGGAGATCCGTGGTTGGGCCCTGCACTCTTGGGTTGAGTAGGGACTGGAAAGTGTCAAAGAGTTGTTTAGGGTTTTTGGACAGCGAGGTGATGAGGGTGTTGAATTAGGTTTGTTTGGAGAGGTGAAGGGCAGAGTTGTATGTTTTTAACATGAACTTATAATGGATGAAATCTTCGGGTAGATTAGATTTTCTCCACAGACGTTCAGCGCACCTGGAGCACCACTGCAGGAAACGTGTTTGCAGCGTGTGCCACGGTTGTCGCCGTCTGTGCCGAGTTGTTCTATGTATAGGAGGTGCCGCTTCATCCAGGGCACTTTGCAGGGTTTCATTGTAATGCTTCAGAGCAGAATCAGGACATGAGATGGAGGAGATAAGGGCCAATGATGACTGCAAGTTCTTCATAAGTTTCTGGGTGTTAATGGCCTGTATGTTTCTATAAGTGTGGAAAGTGGGGGTGACCTGAGCGGGATGGCAGTTCTTGATAGAGAATGAAAGAAGGTTGTGGTCAGAGAGCGGGAGAGGGGAGTTTGTGAAATCATCCACTGAGCAAAGCCGGGAGAAGACCAAGTCGAGGGAGTTTCTATTTTCATGCATTGGAGAGTTAGTATACTGTGAGAGGCCGAAAGAGGAGGTTAGAGATAAAAGGTGAGAAGCAGATGGGGAGAGGGGAGAAGCAATGGGGATGTTGAAATCACCCATGATGAGGGTGGGGGTGTCACAGGAGAGAAAGTGTGGAAGCCAGGTGGCAAAGTGATCCAGGAACTGATGAGAGGGGCCGGGAGGACGATACACCACCGCCACTCGCATGGAGAAGGGGATGTAGAGTCTGAGAGCATGGACCTCAAAGGAAGGGAAGACAAGTGAGGGTACTTGGGGGATAACTTGGAAGGTACATTTGGGTGAAAGGAGCAAACCAACGCCTCCACCTGCTCTGTTGTCCGATCTTGGGGTATGAGAGAAGTGTAGTCCACCATATGAAAGAGCAGCAGCAGCGGTGGTGTCTGACTGCTGGATCCAGGTTTCAGTAAGAGCCAGGAGATTAAGAGAATTAGAAAGGAAGAAGTCATGAATGAAGTAGAGTTTATTACACAGAGCGAGAATTCCAAAGGGCACAATTGAAAGGGCAGAAGGCATGCATGGAATATTAATAAGGTTAGAGGGGTTTCTGGGTGTAGCAGTTGGGAGGTTTGACTGGCTATAACATGGGGGGCCGGGGTTGGGAGAGATGTCTGTTGTGAACTCTGCTAGCAGGCTCCCTCTTGTGGTCACAACTGGTACTGTGTGAGTGTTGTCTTTGGGCTCCCTCTGGTGGTTTTCTTTGTTCTCCTGTGGGTTTGTGGCTGGATCAGCTGCCTCGTTATCCACCAGTGAGGTTTTCTATTTAGCTCAGCTGCAACTTCACTTGTTGCCTGCTGTCAATGTGTTCAGACCCATTCTGATTTCATCTGACTACGTTTGGTCTCAGTCTTTCCAAGACAAGCTAAGTTTTGCTTTTCAGTTTCTTACTCATCAGTTATCAATATGTGTTCTGTGTATGATGAGTTTAATCCAGCTCGCTAACATGTGATTTTCTGCTTGCTGGTAGCTCTGGGGTTCAGACTTGCTCCCCTCACACCGTTAGTTGGTGTGAGGGACTTGCGCATTGTCTGAGTGGATTTTTAGAGGGTTTTTTACTGACCGCATAGATCCCTTTCTATTTTCTGCTATCTAGTATTAGCGGGCCTCCTTTGCTGAATCTGATTCATCTCTGTGTTTGTACTTTCCCCTTAACTCACCGTTATTATCTGTGGGGGGCTTTCTATATCTTTGGGGTCATTTCCCAGAGGCAAGGGAGGTCTTGCTTTCTCTCTAGGAGTAGTCAGTTTCTCAGGCCGTGACGAGACGTCTAGGATTTTAGGGACGTTCCACGGCTACTTATAGTTGTGTGTGGTTAGGATCAGGTATGCGGTCAGTCCAGTTACCACCTCCCAGAGCTGGTCTATTGTTTAGTACTTAGCTGGTCTGGTTTTCGGATCCTCTGCCACTGGGATCATAACAGATGTCTCCAGCAACTAGGAGAAGGAGGATAGAAAGAGTGAGCAGATGGTTAAGTGATTTGTGAGAACGTCTCTTGTGTTGGATGGTGGGACTGAATGGATCTGCGCTGTTAAGCAATGTGAACAGAGCATGAGTGCTATACATAGGAGAGGCAAGGACAGAGGGGACGATATATTATTATTATATTGTTTATTAATTTTTTGCAAAATATAAACTATTGTTATCTGTCATCGGCCTTTTGGAAAGAGGTATAACTTTTACAGCTTCAAGCTACAAACATTAGAACAGGTTTTTTATGCTAATTTAACTCAATGTCCCAAACTAATTGCTATTTTTAGTAAATAATGGTGATTTATTTTTTTTGCTTATTTCTTGTCGTCTTTTTGTGAAAATGAATCCCACCCAAAGGCATAAATGAAGTGGGTGCAAGGTTTGCAATTGCACTGATACCCAGGAAACTATGGGGTGGGCCCAAAAGGTCTTTTTGGCCCATATGAGATGGCTAATGCCATTAAGGACCCATAATAATTGGTGGCCCTGTTAGAGATTCGGTATTGGGGTCCATGAACTGGGGCGTAACTACAGTAAGTTCAGGGGTTGCAATCACACAAAAGTCCCTTTTGCCTATATAAAAAGACCCATGCTATTATAGACTTGCAAAAATGGGGGGCCCGGTAGTGCTTTTGCATTGGGGCCCACGAGTTTCAATTTACGTCACTGCCCATGAGCTTCAGATTACACCCCTGCTCACACCACCCAGTACTATTGGGACTCTAACAGTTCTAGATTAATGGGGCTTTTGTCTACCATACCCATGTGTGCCAAAAAAGAGCTGCAGCTTGTGCTTCAGAGCTGCTCTTCCTACAAAAACTATTCAATTAAGTTGACACCATCGTTAGCCATACTGAAGTCGTTGGGTCTTGCAGTCATCTGGTGACCCATCACAGATGCCGTAATGTAGCCAAATCCATGAGATGGCCCACGTGCAACCTGAAGGATTTAGTGATTTAAAAAAAACCTTCTATAAAAGAAAAGAATAATCCCAATATTTTTTCTGAAAATCATTTAGAGTTTTGTTTTTCTTTGTTGCAGGGGCATCGTGGATACGCCGCTTATCCATTCAGAAGCCTTGAAGCCGCTGGTAGCACGCTGGGTGTCCGACATCCCTGCTGGGAGGCTGGCACAAGTGACAGATCTACAAGCTGCCGTGGTGTACTTGGCGTCAGAGGCTTCGGACTATGTGACCGGACACAATTTAGTTATTGATGGGGGGCAGAGTCTGTGGTAGCGATTGTTAAAATAAGGTAGCATCCTTTCTAATATGGAGGGGCAAGTTTACTGTCAATTCAAAGAGGATGTGTCTATACCAGGAATTAAGTGCTTAAAAGTCATGTCAAAAGTAGGCAGTTTTTGGTCTTCTTTTATTTCCACTGTTCCCCTGAGTAATACGCTTTTTGTCTTTTTTAAATCCGCCATACGGTTCCAGAGATATAAGCCTTTTTCATTTAGTTATTCTGGTATTTACAAGGGGGCAGTGCAGAGTAGCCTAAAGACACGCCCCAGAGGAACCTTTGAACCACGCCCCTTTGTAAAAACTTTAAAAAGTAGTGCTAAACGAAAACACCCATATCTCTGGAATAGTATGGTGGATTTTTAAAAGAAAAACAGAATATTTATTGGTAGCAGTGAGGGAATAAAGTAAGAACAAAAACTTTCCACTTTTGATCTGGTGACAGGTTCTCTTTAAAATTAATTTAGTTTTCAATTTTAATTTTTTGTAAACAATTTAAAAAAGAAAAACGGTATTCGTACAGTGTATTTACTTTCAGATTAGGAGTTTTAGACTCTGTTCACACCTGTTTAGTGATGTCTGTTACTAAGTGAAGGCGCAGTTCTGTGCTGACCCATCCTACAAACTCCTACATCCTACATCCTTAAACTCTGATTGCAATTTCTGACATTACGGCTGCAAAAGTTTTGCAACATGTCACACTAATTGGGATGACCACGTCTCCTGAAAATTTGTACCAGCCAGATTCACTCAAAATGGCTTGTAGACATTATCCAGAACTAATAAAATTTGTTGCAAATTGAAAGTGTCCCAGCAATGTGTCGCTTTCGATGCGGCTTACTAAAGTTTTGATAAAATCATAGTTTTATCAGCAGAAGAACTACAAACCTGCTACTGTATTATCCAACCACACCCCCAGCACTGATTGGCTGCTTTCTGCAAAGCGTACACAGAAAGTGGCCAATCAGTGGTGTGGGCGGGGTTATACAGAGCTCAGCATGCAGAGAACTGATAAATCTGCTGCAGATAAAACAGGAATTTTATCAAAACTACAGCACGCAGACCCGTAAGTGATACATTACTGGAATCAGGGTCTATGCCCCTACATCATCCTGCTCTCAGATGAGGTATTAAAAACCTGGTGACAGACTCTCTTTAAATTCAGCTGGTTGCAGGTCCTGAAGCAGCTGGAAGTGCACTATGTACACTGTTGTGAAATTGGATTTTGGGCTCCCCCGGTGGCCACTGGTGGAATTGAACTTGTGTGCATCATCTCCTCTGTTCACCTGTTCCCATCAGGATGTGGGAGTCGCTATTTAACCTTGCTCCTCTGTCACTTCCATGCCGGTCAACATTGTAATCAGAAGCCTTTCTGTGCATGTTCCTGCTACCAGACAACTTCCAGCTAAGTCGGACTTTTGTCCTTGTTTGTTTTTTGCATTTTGTTCCAGTTCACAGCTGCAGTTTCGTTTCTGTGTCTGGAAAGCTCTTGTGATCTGAAATTGCCACTCTGATGTTATGAGTTAATACTAGAGTCTTAAAGTAATTTCAGGATGGTGTATTGATAGGGTTTTCAGCTGACCATGAAAGTACCCTTTCTGTCTTCCTGCTATCTAGTAAGCGGACCTCGATTTTGCTAAACCTATTTTCATACTACGTTTGTCATTTTCATCTTAAATCACCGCCAATATATGTGGGGGCCTCTGTCTGCCTTTCGGGGAAATTTCTCTAGAGGTGAGCCAGGACTATGTTTTCCTCTGCCAGGATTAGTTAGTCCTCCGGCCGGCGCTGGGCGTCTAGGGATAAAACGCAGGCTACGCTACCCGGCTACTGTTAGTTGTGCGGCAGGTTTAGTTCATGGTCAGTTTAAGTTTCCATCCTTCCAAGAGCTAGTTCCTATGTATGCTGGGCTATGTTCTCTTGCCATTGAGAACCATAACAGTTTGACCGGCCCACAAAGGGTTAAATTAATTGGCAGAGAAAGGAGAGAAAAAAGAAGTCTGCTGAAATTTTTTTTTTTTTTTTTTTTTCCTTCAGTTCTGAGTGTGCTTTCAATTGAATCACTTGCAAGTCTGCCTATATTGCAGCCTTCCTCTCTCTCTCTCCTTCTAATCCTGGAATGGCTCTGTGTTCACCTGTTTAAAATGGATATTCAGAGTTTAGCTGCAGGTTTGAATAATCTCACCACGAAAGTTCAAAATTTACAAGATTTTGTTGTTCATGTTCCTATATCTGAACCTAGAATTCCTTTGCCTGAATTTTTCTCGGGGAATAGATCTTGCTTTCAAAATTTCAAAAATAATTGCAAGTTGTTTTTGTCCCTGAAATCTCGCTCTGCTGGAGATCCTGCTCAGCAGGTCAGGATTGTGATTTCCTTGCTCCGGGGCGACCCTCAAGATTGGGCTTTTGCATTGGCTCCAGGGGATCCTGCGTTGCTCAATGTGGATGCGTTTTTTCTGGCCTTGGGGTTGCTTTATGAGGAACCTCATTTAGAGCTTCAGGCGGAAAAAGCCTTGATGTCCCTATCTCAGGGGCAAGATGAAGTTGAAATATACTGCCAAAAATTCCGTAAATGGTCTGTGCTTACTCAGTGGAATGAGTGCGCCCTGGCGGCGAATTTCAGAGAGGGTCTCTCTGATGCCGTTAAGGATGTTATGGTGGGGTTCCCTGTGCCTGCGGGTCTGAATGAGTCCATGACAATGGCTATCCAGATCGATAGACGTCTGCGGGAGCGCAAACCTGTGCACCATTTGGCGGTGTCTACTGAGAAGACGCCAGAGAATATGCAATGTGATAGAATTCTGTCCAGAAGCGAACGGCAGAATTTTAGACGAAAAAATGGGTTGTGCTTTTATTGTGGTGATTCAACTCATGTTATATCAGCATGCTCTAAGCGTACTAAGAAGCTTGATAAGTCAGTTTCAATTGGCACTTTTCAGTCTAAGTTTATTCTATCTGTGACCCTGATTTGTTCTTTATCATCTATTACCGCGGATGCCTATGTCGACTCTGGCGCCGCTTTGAGTCTTATGGATTGGTCCTTTGCCAAACGCTGTGGGTATGATTTAGAGCCTCTTGAAACTCCTATACCTGTGAAGGGGATTGACTCCACCCCATTGGCTAGTAATAAACCACAATACTGGACACAAGTAACTATGCGAATTAATCCGGATCATCAGGAGATTATTCGCTTTCTTGTGCTGTATAATCTACATGATGTGTTGGTGCTTGGATTGCCATGGCTGCAATCTCATAACCCAGTCCTCGACTGGAACGCTATGTCTGTGTTAAGCTGGGGATGTAAGGGGATGCATGGGGACGTACCTTTGGTTTCCATTTCGTCATCTATTCCCTCTGAGATTCCTGAATTCTTGTCTGACTATCGTGACGTTTTTGAAGAACCTAAGCTTGGTTCATTACCTCCGCACCGGGAGTGCGATTGTGCCATAGATTTGATTCCGGGTAGTAAATACCCTAAGGGTCGTTTATTTAATCTGTCTGTGCCTGAACATGCTGCTATGCGAGAATATATAAAGGAGTCCTTGGAAAAGGGACATATTCGTCCTTCGTCATCTCCCTTAGGAGCCGGTTTTTTCTTTGTGTCTAAGAAAGATGGCTCTTTGAGGCCGTGTATTGATTATCGGCTTTTGAATAAAATCACGGTTAAATATCAATATCCGTTGCCACTGCTGACTGATTTGTTTGCTCGCATAAAGGGGGCCAAGTGGTTCTCTAAGATAGATCTCCGTGGGGCGTATAATTTGGTGCGAATTAAGCAGGGGGATGAGTGGAAAACCGCATTTAATACGCCCGAGGGCCACTTTGAGTATTTGGTGATGCCTTTTGGCCTTTCAAATGCCCCTTCAGTCTTTCAGTCCTTTATGCATGACATTTTCCGTGATTATTTGGATAAATTTATGATCGTGTATCTGGATGATATTCTGATTTTTTCGGATGACTGGGACTCTCATGTCCAGCAGGTCAGGAGGGTTTTTCAGGTTTTGCGGTCTAATTCCTTGTGTGTGAAGGGTTCTAAGTGCGTTTTTGGGGTTCAAAAGATTTCCTTCTTGGGATACATTTTTTCCCCCTCTTCCATCGAGATGGATCCTGTCAAGGTTCGGGCTATTTGTGATTGGACGCAACCCTCTTCTCTTAAGAGTCTTCAGAAATTTTTGGGCTTTGCTAACTTTTATCGTCGATTTATTGCTGGTTTTTCTGATGTTGTTAAACCATTGACTGATTTGACTAAGAAGGGTGCTGATGTTGCTGATTGGTCCCCTGCTGCTGTGGAGGCCTTTCGGGAGCTTAAGCGCCGCTTTTCTTCCGCCCCTGTGTTGCGTCAGCCTGATGTTGCTCTTCCTTTTCAGGTTGAGGTCGACGCTTCTGAAATCGGAGCTGGGGCGGTTTTGTCGCAAAGAAGTTCCGACTGCTCCGTGATGAAACCTTGTGCTTTTTTTTCTCGTAAATTTTCGCCCGCCGAGCGGAATTATGATATTGGGAATCGGGAGCTTTTGGCCATGAAGTGGGCTTTTGAGGAGTGGCGTCATTGGCTTGAGGGGGCTAGACATCAGGTGGTGGTATTGACCGACCACAAAAATTTAATTTATCTTGAGTCCGCCAGACGCCTGAATCCTAGACAGGCGCGCTGGTCGTTGTTTTTCTCTCGGTTTAATTTTGTGGTGTCATACCTACCGGGTTCTAAGAATGTTAAGGCGGATGCCCTTTCTAGGAGTTTTGAGCCTGACTCCCCTGGTAATTCTGAACCTACAGGTATCCTTAAGGATGGAGTGATATTGTCTGCCGTTTCTCCAGACCTGCGGCGGGCCTTGCAGGATTTTCAGGCGGATAGACCTGATCGTTGCCCACCTGGTAGACTGTTTGTTCCTGATGATTGGACCAGTAAAGTCATTTCTGAGGTTCATTCTTCTGCGTTGGCAGGTCATCCTGGAATCTTTGGTACCAGGGATTTGGTGGCAAGGTCCTTCTGGTGGCCTTCCCTGTCACGAGATGTACGAGGCTTTGTGCAGTCTTGTGACGTTTGTGCTCGGGCCAAGCCTTGTTGTTCTCGGGCTAGTGGATTGTTGTTGCCCTTGCCTATCCCGAAGAGGCCTTGGACGCACATCTCGATGGATTTTATTTCGGATCTTCCTGTTTCTCAGAAGATGTCTGTCATCTGGGTGGTGTGTGACCGTTTCTCTAAGATGGTCCATTTGGTTCCCCTGCCTAAGTTGCCTTCTTCTTCCGAGTTGGTTCCTCTGTTTTTTCAAAATGTGGTTCGTTTGCATGGTATTCCGGAGAATATCGTTTCTGACAGAGGAACCCAATTCGTGTCTAGATTTTGGCGGGCATTCTGTGCTAGGATGGGCATAGATTTGTCTTTCTCGTCTGCTTTCCATCCTCAGACTAATGGCCAGACCGAGCGGACGAATCAGACTTTGGAGACATATTTGAGGTGTTTTGTGTCTGCAGATCAGGATGATTGGGTTGCTTTTTTGCCTTTAGCGGAGTTTGCCCTCAATAATCGGGCCAGCTCTGCCACCTTGGTGTCCCCTTTTTTCTGTAATTCGGGGTTTCATCCTCGATTTTCCTCCGGTCAGGTGGAATCTTCGGATTGTCCTGGAGTGGATGCTGTGGTGGAGAGGTTGCATCAGATTTGGGGGCAGGTGGTGGACAATTTGAAGTTGTCCCAGGAGAAGACTCAGCTTTTTGCCAACCGCCGGCGTCGGGTTGGTCCTCGGCTTTGTGTCGGGGACTTGGTGTGGTTGTCTTCTCGTTTTGTCCCTATGAGGGTTTCTTCTCCTAAGTTTAAGCCTCGGTTCATCGGCCCGTACAAGATATTGGAGATTCTTAACCCTGTGTCCTTCCGTTTGGACCTCCCTGCATCTTTTTCTATTCATAATGTTTTTCATCGGTCATTGTTGCGCAGGTATGAGGTACCGGTTGTGCCTTCCGTTGAGCCTCCTGCTCCGGTGTTGGTTGAGGGCGAGTTGGAGTACGTTGTGGAAAAAATCTTGGACTCCCGTGTTTCCAGACGGAAACTCCAGTATCTGGTCAAATGGAAGGGATACGGTCAGGAGGATAATTCTTGGGTGACTGCCTCTGATGTTCATGCCTCCGATCTGGTCCGTGCCTTTCATAGGGCTCATCCTGATCGCCCTGGTGGTTCTGGTGAGGGTTCGGTGCCCCCTCCTTGAGGGGGGGGTACTGTTGTGAAATTGGATTTTGGGCTCCCCCGGTGGCCACTGGTGGAATTGAACTTGTGTGCATCATCCCCTCTGTTCACCTGTTCCCATCAGGATGTGGGAGTCGCTATTTAACCTTGCTCCTCTGTCACTTCCATGCCGGTCAACATTGTAATCAGAAGCCTTTCTGTGCATGTTCCTGCTACCAGACAACTTCCAGCTAAGTCGGACTTTTGTCCTTGTTTGTTTTTTGCATTTTGTTCCAGTTCACAGCTGCAGTTTCGTTTCTGTGTCTGGAAAGCTCTTGTGATCTGAAATTGCCACTCTGATGTTATGAGTTAATACTAGAGTCTTAAAGTAATTTCAGGATGGTGTATTGATAGGGTTTTCAGCTGACCATGAAAGTACCCTTTCTGTCTTCCTGCTATCTAGTAAGCGGACCTCGATTTTGCTAAACCTATTTTCATACTACGTTTGTCATTTTCATCTTAAATCACCGCCAATATATGTGGGGGCCTCTGTCTGCCTTTCGGGGAAATTTCTCTAGAGGTGAGCCAGGACTATGTTTTCCTCTGCCAGGATTAGTTAGTCCTCCGGCCGGCGCTGGGCGTCTAGGGATAAAACGCAGGCTACGCTACCCGGCTACTGTTAGTTGTGCGGCAGGTTTAGTCTAATTTGTCATTCAATCCTTTATAGAAAGCAAGAAGCATTTTGGAAAAAAAAGTATAAGTAGAAATAAGTTTTGTAACTTTTTTAATGCATTTTGTGTTGCAACATTAAAGAGAGTCCAACTATGAAGAGCAGGATCAGAGTCACTTCTGTCTAGTAAATCTGAGATAATCAGGAGCCTCACATGGTGTATTCCTGACACAAAGCTCCAAATCCACTGCATAGACATAGAATTTCTGTAAATGCTGGCTGCCTCCAGTCACCCCTAGGGGGAGCTGAAGAGCTTGCTGCAGACTTTTGAACTGATCAATGAAGCAGTATACATTAAGCTCATTAGCTCCCTCTGGTGGACAGTGCATGCAGCCAGCATATTAATCATAGAATTTTTTCAGCCCCTAAAGTAACAAATCAGTGTAAGTTTACACCTACAAAGGACACAATTATAAAAGCCGGAGATTCACTTTAAGTAAATCTTGAACATTTCTCTTTTTTAAAACTTTTTTTTCCACCTTTAATAATTTCTTTAGGGATATTATTATTTCATAAACTGACTTCCTGGTGGGAAAAAAAGTCAGGAAAAGCAGAGATGCAGTGTAAAGCAGAGGGGAAAGTAAGACGTCCTTTATGTTTGTGATTGAGCCCTTGGCGTAGCTTTGCCACCGCCTCTGTGACAACTCCAGCCATAGAATACAGGCTGCCATAAATGTCGCTAATTGTATATAGTGAATTTATGTCCCCAGACGTTTAGTATTAGAATTATTTGCTGGACAGATTCATATAATAAAGAATTGCAGTTTTCTTATATAAAAGCCTCCAAATCCGAGCCTTTAATGGAGACTAGATGCCTTTCTACATATCTCCTCTAGGGGGCAACCTTTGCCTATTTTCTAATGATATCGTCCTTGGCCTTTTTTTTTATTTTACCATTTCTTTAACTTTTACAATACTGTATCATCGTGTAAGTCAGCACCTCGGATATTTGTCTGGAAGTTTTTAACATTAATGTCAAATATCTCATAATGATAAAAAAAAAAGATAATAGTCCCATACCCAAGGGGCCGGGGCCGCATTTAAGGAAAAAAACCCATAGCTTTTAATGCTAATTAACGCAATAATCCTTCCATGCCAAATTGCCTTAAACTTAACAAAAAAAAGAAAATGAAATGCTTGATTTTGCATAATAGAACCTTCTTTCTCGTCTGTTAGGTGAGTATAATATTGTTCAGACCTGGTTCACAAAAACGTTTTTGGGGCGTCCTTGACGTGAACGTAAAAGTATTGAAACGGATTAATTTGTGCTTAATTTGGGGAAAGACGCGTGTCCATATTTGCCCCATCTTGATTTGGATTTTTCGTATTTGTGATGTATCAATTTTAATCTTTATACCTTTTTTTCTGGTGTTGTCCTTCTTTAGGTTTATATATATATATTTAGTTAAATGTTCTCTACATTTGGCCAACTCTACTTGTCCATTATCAATAAGCTAATCACAAAGTGTCCTCCAGCTTGAATCGCCAGCGATCACCTGTAATCTATGGTAAAACCAAGTGTTTGGTTTCCCAACAGCTCCACCACATGGGGAAATTAGGTATTACATTGCGCTCATTCAAATCAATGGTTTACGTTTGTTTGCTAGAACAGAACAAGTCCTCCAGAGCGAAAGATGCTCTTTGTACCACTCTTTCCTTTAAGAGATGACGATACTTTTAAACCAACCTCTTTAAAGGGGTTTTCCCCTCTGGATTACCCCAAATTATATGAAAAGTCTACTAATGACAAGTTTACTTCTGCAGTCATCCATATTGATTAGTGTTAAATTTGTGGAGGGTAGTTAGACCCTCCTTGAAATCAAAGAATGTCTTGCATATTTCATGAACAAGTTGGGTCCTGATAAGGAGGACTTGCAGTTTGCAATGGTCCTCCAATCTCACTTAGTAGCTCCCACCCCTTTAATTACAATTTTATACCCCTAACAGGGTCATGTCAATAAGGATTGTCCAAAGCTTTAATTTCATGGTGTTTTTGGATCCCATGGTGGCTACCGGCTCAAACTCACTATTCCAGGGTTTCAATTTGTGAAAAAAAGTCATCAGCTAATTCTGGAATACCTCTTTAAATGATGTAATTCTAGCAGAAAGCTAGAGGGCGCTATTGTACCTCCTACTCAACACCCTGTACCCCCAAATCTTCCTTCTGAAGGTATTCGTAAGAGCAAGTGGTTTTATGGAGGAAGTCACATCGCCACTCTTGAGCAGTGTAAACGTTTAGACCGCCCCTGCTTACATATTCAGGAAGCTCAGGGGCGGTCCCTTGTTAATGGCCAATAACAGATTCCTTGATACGAAAAACAATTTTACTAAGCTATTTCTTCTAAACTAGAACTTATATTTGTGTTAAATTCAACCCAGGTGATTTCTGAATTTTGTTTTTTAATCTATAGCAATATCTCCATGCAATCTCAGAATCCCCCGTCAGTTATTTTAATAATTACATTTATTATGTTTCTAATTTATTTGATGATATATCCATCAAAAAATAATTTCTGTCTAAATCGTGTAATACAAAAAATTAATATTTAAAAAAAATTATAAAAAAATTATACAAATACTTAACTGCAATAATATTTATATGTCATTTTTCAACTTAATTTAATATTTAATTTTAAAGATTTGTTAATGTAAATATGAAAATTAATTTCTGGGAAATTGTAAAATGTGGCAACATTAAGGAGGGATTTCCAAAACATGAATTTTGTTTCATTTTTGAGTATTAACACCTTAATTTTAATGTTTGATTCATATTTTCAATTACGTCCCTCTATAAATGTTTTCTTCCTTTTCCCCATGGTCCAATCCCCTCCTCATGTGGTGACTGAAGACATATGCAGCCGATATCCTCCACATTTTATATAAAACACTTCTCATACAGTGGACCCGTTCTTCACCCTCCTCTATGTGCAGATATATTATGGAGGTCCTCACCTTCCCCCTCTAGAGCGAGAACAAGAGTCTGACACAATCTTTATTTTTTTTTGCATTTTTTCCTATTTTATTTAAATTAAAATTTGTGAAAATTGCAAAGGAAATTCTTATTCCCACTGGAGACATTTTTGCACCTCGCAGTGCGGCCTGGTAATGACAAGTGGACGGGAGGCGGTGGCCTCATAGGGGGTCTGGTGTTAATAGGATGGAGGCGGATGGCAATAGCTATAGACGAGGGATTCCTGATCTCCTCATATCCTGTCACCGAGGGATGATAATTACTAAAGGCCGAAAAACCATCCAGAGCACTGACCTGATAGGAAGATTAATATCGTACCTGAGTCATAAACATCAAATAGGGGAATGTCCTTCTATCTATCTATCTATCTATCTATCTATCTATCTATCTATCTATCTATCTATCTATCTATCTATCATCTATCTATCTATCTATCTATCATCTATCATCTATCTATCTATCTATCTATCTATCTATCTATCTATCTATCATCTATCTATCTATCATCTATCATCTATCTATCTATCTATCTATCTATCTATCTATCTATCTATCTATCTATCTATCTATCTATTTATTATATATCTATTATCTATCTATCTATTATCTATCTATCTATCTATTATCTATCTATCTATCTATCTATCTATCTATCTATCATCTATCATCTATCTATCTATCTATCTATTATATATCTATTATCTATCTATCTATCGATCATCCATCTATTATCTATCTATCTATCTATCTATCTATCTATCTATTATATATCTATTATCTATCTATCTATCTATTATCTATCTATCTATCTATTATCTATTTATCTATCTATCTATCTATCTATCTATCTAATGGAAAAAAAAGGAACAGCACAAAGTCTATACTTATCTTCGGGTGCAAAGCCCAAGCAACCCGTCCCTTGGTTGCTCTCAGTCCATATAAATTACAAAAACGGGCAGCACTCCATGTTCAAAGGAAAAACAGCAGGTCTTTATTGAGCCCACATCTCCACGCAACGTTTCGGCTCTGACTGAGCCTTTCTCAAGCCATCTATCTATCTATCTATTATATATCTATTATCTATCTATCTATTATCTATCTATCTATCTATCATCTATCTATCTATTATATATCTATTATCTATCTGCTATGTATTATCTCTCTATTATCTCTCTGTTATCTATCTATTATCTATCTATTTATCTATTATCTATCTGCTATGTATTATCTATCTATTATCTATCTATCGATCATCTATCTATTATCTATCTATCTATTATCTATCTGCTATGTATTATCTCTCTATTATCTCTCTATTATCTATCTATCTATCTATCTATCTATCTATCTATTATCTATCTATCTATCTATCTATCATCTATCTATCTATTATATATCTATTATCTATCTATCTATTATCTATCTGCTATATATTATCTCTCTATTATCTCTCTATTATCTATCTATTATCTATCTATTTATCTATTATCTATCTATCTATTATCTATCTATCGATCATCTATCTATTATCTATCTATCTATTATCTATCTGCTATATATTATCTCTCTATTATCTCTCTATTATCTCTCTATTATCTATCTATCTATCTATCTATCTATCTATCTATCTATCTATCTATCTATCTATCTGAATCAGTTCACTGTAAAGCACAGTTGCAGTCACTTTTTTGAGCTGGCAGTAGACTTTGCACAGACTGCGCCATGGCCTGTTCTCATATGATAAATCTGCTCTCATTTCCTTTCTATAAGACCTTTTTTGTTTTTTAACAGCTTTGTTTGCTCACCCACAATCTGTGCCCTTATTTACACCCCTCCCCCAGTTATTGTTTGTTCACAGTGCAAAAAATAGAACACAAATGCAGTTTCCTAACAGGTTCTTAGAAGTTTTCTAATATTAGGCCGCAATAAAGTCTTTTACAGATAAACCCTCGTGGATTGCTCAGCTTTCTCCTGCAGTCCCATAGAGAATGAATGGATTGGTGGCCGAGTGTTGCCATAGAGTCATAGAATCGTAGAATGTTAGAATTGGAAGGGACCTCCGGGGTCATCATGTCCAACCCTCTGCTCAATGCAGGAGTCACTAAACCATCTCAGACAGATGTCTGTCCAGCCTCTGTTTGAAGACTTCCATTGAAGGAGAACTCACCACCTCTCGTGGCAGCCTGTTCCACTCATTGATCTCCCTCACTATGAAAACGTTTATCTAACATCTAATCTGTATCTTCTCCCTTTCAGTTTCATTCCATTACTTCTCGTGTTTCCATGTGCAAATGATAATAATGATGATCCCTCTACACTGTGACAGCCCTCCAGATATTTTTGTAGACAGCTATGAAGTCTTCTCTTTTTCTTTTTTGGAAGCTAAACATTCCCAGATCCTTTAACTGTCCCTCGTAGGACATACTTTGCAGTCCGCTCACCAGCAGTAATTTTAAAAGTTTGGAACTTTTAAAAAAAACATTTTGTTTTCTGCCATCATCATCAGAGTACCCATAACTTTTTTATTCTGTCATCGATGGGGCTATGTCAGGGTTACTCTTTGTGGAGCACGCAGTAATTTTTATTTGTACTATTTTGGGGTAGATAGGATGTTTTGATCATTTTGTATTTCATTTTTTTGGGGGGAGAAGGTGCAGTTTCCCCAAAATAGCAATTCTGACAATTCCATTTTTCTATCTTCCATACTGGTTAAATAAACTTTGATTGTTAAATGTCATGCTGTGGTGGTCTTCGGCAAGGAAAGGGGGGACCTCAAACTGTCCCTGGAACTGGGACCCTGACTATCCCTGTCTCGGGGGTACTCTTGAAGGTAGAGAGGCCTGAGTCTCTGACCTTACTGTGCTCCTGTTAAACCCTGATCTGTCTCCTCCCCAACCCCATGAGGCCTGGGACAGAAATGTAAGGCAAACCAGACAGAAAGACAGAACAGGGATAACAGGAACAAACATACAAACACTCACCAAAGACAGAGAGGTATATAGAGAAGGATAGGAATGTACCAACCAAATGGGAACAGGACAATGAGGAAAGCATACACCCAAAAACAGCACACAACAATCTCGAGTATCAACAACGATCTCCTATTCAGCACAGCGTCTCCAAGGAGCTAGGAAGCAAAGCTTTCACTGGCAAGGCAGAGAAGGTTGGGCCAGGTTTTATAGGGAGAGGAAATGATCAGATCAGTAGCAGCTGAAATGGAGCTGCAAGTTTCTGACCAGCATAGAAAGGGTCCTTAACCTGTTCAGCACCAAAGGAAGCCAAATCCATTTAATATGTGACACAAACAGACCGGCTAAATGGAAAATCTGCGATTTCCAATACATAGTGATCTTCTATCCTCAGATCTCCCAGGAGGACGTGACACACCAGTTACATTTAGACTTTTATACATTTTATGTTATTGGATACATAAATAACACATGCATTTTGTTTTTAAAATGTACAACTTTTTACAAACTTTTAAAGAGTCCTACGTGTGTGATTATATATTCCCTTTCATATAGTGTATCATATATGGTAATCTCTTATGAAGCCCAGTGGCACCAAGATGTTGGCAACGAGATCTTTAGGTAGCAGTCACATCCCATGCCTGGAAGAGGTTGATCCAGAAATAGCGCCACACATGTCTTGTGGGTTGAGTCTGGTATTGCAGCTTGGACTATATTGATATGAATGGGATTTAGCTATAATTCAACCGCTACAAGGAAGCTAATGAGTTTTTCTTACCCTTTTTTAGGTTTTTACCCAGATTTTATATGATTGAGCTACAACCATGTTGTGTTGCACAAACTATGACTGCCTTAGCATGCTGGGAATAGTAGTGCCACAACAACGGGAAAGTCAATAGTGATCCCCGACGTAAATCATATAGTCAAGATTTTACTTCCAGTCCATTAACCATCACTGACATTTACTTTATCTTTTCTACAAACTGTGGTTTACACAAACACCTGAGCAGAATTTACGTTATTTGCAGACTACCTCCGAACAAGCCATTCCCTAAAAAGTATCACATGAAGGTAAAATAAACATCATGTATCGAACTCTCGTCTTATATGGTAAAATTCAAGTCCTGCATTAAAATACCTTTTTTTGTGGAAACCGTATGTAAACTCCTGGGACATATTTATGTCTGGATTGTTAAACTTTATATAAATACTTAAGTCAGAACTTGTGACCTGAAACATCTGCGGAAAGTGCAGTAATTCATTAATTGTACAGGACAAACGAGGAAGGAACACGGTAACCGACATCTAGTAATTCGGAGTATACCGGTAAAATTTGCTGACAATAATCAATGGAAATCGCTTTGGGAAACGTAGCACTCGATGCAACTGATCTATATACATAAGAAAAAAACTAAATGAGCATGTATGCAAAGACCATTGTAGTGCCGCTTGTCCAGAAACGGCTGTCGTCCTTGGATAAGTTTCTATGAGTTTTCCACATTTTGCCACTGGGATTTTTGCCCATTCCTCCAGGCAAAACTGCTCCAGCTCCTTCACATTAGATGGTTTCCTCTGGTGAACAGCAATGTTCAAGACTGACCACAGATTCTACATTGAATTAAGGTCTGGGCTGTGACTAAGCCACTCTAAAACATTTACACGTTTCCCTTTAAACCACTCAAGTATTGCTTTGGCAGTATGCTTTGGCTCATTGTCTTGTTGAAAAGTGAACCTCCATCCCAGTCTCACATGACTGACAGATTGAAAGAGGTTTTACTCAAGAATATCCCTATCCTTCGCACTATCCATCTTCCCCTCAATTCAAACCATTTTTCCTGTCTCTGCTGCCAAAAAACAACCCCACAGCATGATGCTGCCACCACCATGTTTCACTGTGGGGATAGTGTTCTTGGGGTAATGAGTTGTGTTTAGTGTTGAGCGATACCGTCCGATACTTGAAAGTATCGGTATCGGAAAGTATCGGCCGATACCGGCAAAATATCGGATCCAATCCGATACCGATACCCGATACCAATACAAGTCAATGGGACTCAGGTATCGGACGGTATTCCTGATGGTTCCCAGGGTCTGAAGGAGAGGAAACTCTCCTTCAGGCCCTGGGAACCATATAAATGTGTAAAATAAAGAATTAAAATAAAAAATATCGCTATACTCACCTGTCCGACGCAGCCGGGACCTCGGCGATTGTAAGCGGCAGCGTTGTTTCTTTAAAATTCGCGCTTTTACTTGCTTACGTGAATTCCCGGCTTCTGATTGGTCAGGGCGGCCATGTTGCCGGGACTCGGACCAATCACAGCAAGCCGTGACGAAATTACGTCACGGCTTGCTGTGATTGGTCCGCGTCCCGGCAATATGGCGCCGTGACCAATCACAAGCCGTGACGTCACGGGAGGCTGGACACGCGCGCTTTTCAAAATAAGCGCGTGTCCAGCCTCCCGTGACGTCACGGCTTGTGATTGGTTAATGGCGGCCATGTTCCTGGGACGCGGACCAATCACAGCAAGCCGTGACGTAATTTCGTCACGGCTTGCTGTGATTGGTCCGCATCCCGGCAATATGGCGCCGTGACCAATCACAAGCCGTGACGTCACGGGAGGCTGGACACGCGCGCTTTTCAAAATAAGCGCGTGTCCAGCCTCCCGTGACGTCACGGCTTGTGATTGGTTAATGGCGGCCATGTTGCCGGGACGCGGACCAATCACAGCAAGCCGTGACGTAATTTCGTCACGGCTTGCTGTGATTGGTCCGAGTCCCGGCAACATGGCCGCCCTGACCAATCAGAAGCCGGGAATTCACGTAAGCAAGTAAAAGCGCGAATTTTAAAGAAACAACGCTGCCGCTTACAATCGCCGAGGTCCCGGCTGCGTCGGACAGGTGAGTATAGCGATTTTTTTTATTTTAATTCTTTCTTTTACACCTTTTTACATTAATGTTGTTTCGATACCGATATCCGATATTACAAAAATATCGGATCTCGGTATCGGAAATTCCGATACAGCAAGTATCGGCCGATACCCGATACTTGCAGCATCGGAATGCTCAACACTAGTTGTGTTGGTTTGACGCCAGACATAGCATTTACCTTGGTTGCCGAAAAGTTCAATTTTTGTCTCATCTGACCACAGCACCTTCTTCCATATACAGTATATGGGGAGTGTTTTGGCAAACTCAAAATGAACCTTACAATTTTTGTGTGTAAGTAAAGTTTTCTTCTGCTCACTCTTCCATAAAAGCTACCTCTATGGAGTCTGCAGCTTATTGTGGTCGTATTAACTGTTGTGAAATTGGATTTTGGGCTCCCCCGGTGGCCACTGGTGGAATTGAACTGGTGTGCATCATCCTCTCTGTTCACCTGTTTCCATCAGGAGGTGGGAGTCGCTATTTAGCCTTGCTCCTCTGTCACTTCCATGCCGGTCAACATTGTAATCAGAAGCCTTTCTGTGCATGTTCCTGCTGCTAGACAACTCCCAGCTAAGTTGGACTTTAGTCCTTGTTTGTTTTTGCATTTTGTTCCAGTTCACAGCTGTAGTTTCGTTTCTGTGTCTGGAAAGCTCTTGTGATCTGAAATTGCCACTCTGATGTTATGAGTTAATACTAGAGTCTTAAAGTAATTTCAGGATGGCGTTTTGATAGGGTTTTCAGCTGACCATGAAAGTGCCCTTTCTGTCTTCCTGCTATCTAGTAAGCGGACCTCAATTTTGCTAAACCTATTTTCATACTACGTTTGTCATTTCATCTAAAATCACCGCCAATATTTGTGGGGGCCTCTGTCTGCCTTTCGGGGAAATTTCTCTAGAGGTGAGCCAGGACTATATTTTCCTCTGCCAGGATTAGTTAGTCCTCCGGCCGGCGCTGGGCGTCTAGGGATAAAACGCAGGCTACGCTACCCGGCTACTGTTAGTTGTGCGGCAGGTTTAGTTCATGGTCAGTTTAGTTTCCATCCTTCCAAGAGCTAGTTCTTATGTTTGCTGGGCTATGTTCTCTTGCCATTGAGAACCATAACAGTTTGACCGGCCAAAAAGGGTTAAATTAATTGACAGAGAAAGGAGAGAAAAGAGAAGTCTGCTGAAGATTTTTTTTTTTTTTTTTTTCCTCAGTTCTGAGTGTGCTTGTAATTGAATCTCTTGCAAGTCTGCCTATATTGCAGCCTTTCTCTCTCTCTCTCCTTCTAATCCTGGAATGGCTCTGTGTTCACCTGTTTAAAATGGATATTCAGAGTTTAGCTGCAGGTTTGAATAATCTCACCACGAAAGTTCAAAATTTACAAGATTTTGTTGTTCATGTTCCTATATCTGAACCTAGAATTCCTTTGCCTGAATTTTTCTCGGGGAATAGATCTTGCTTTCAAAATTTCAAAAATAATTGCAAGTTGTTTTTGTCCCTGAAATCTCGCTCTGCTGGAGATCCTGCTCAGCAGGTCAGGATTGTGATTTCCTTGCTCCGGGGCGACCCTCAGGATTGGGCTTTTGCATTGGCTCCAGGGGATCCTGCGTTGCTCAATGTGGATGCGTTTTTTCTGGCCTTGGGGTTGCTTTATGAGGAACCTCAGTTAGAACTTCAGGCGGAAAAGGCCTTGATGTCCCTATCTCAGGGGCAAGACGAAGCTGAAATATACTGCCAGAAATTCCGTAAATGGGCTGTGCTTACTCAGTGGAATGAGTGCGCCCTGGCGGCGAATTTCAGAGAGGGTCTCTCTGATGCCATTAAGGATGTTATGGTGGGGTTCCCTGTGCCTGCGGGTCTGAATGAGTCCATGACAATGGCTATCCAGATCGATAGGCGTCTGCGGGAGCGCAAACCTGTGCACCATTTGGCGGTGTCTACTGAGAAGACGCCAGAGAATATGCAATGTGATAGAATTCTGTCCAGAAGTGAACGGCAGAATTTTAGACGAAAAAATGGGTTGTGCTTCTATTGCGGTGATTCAACTCATGTTATATCAGCATGCTCTAAGCGTACTAAGAAGCTTGATAAGTCTGTTTCAATTGGCACTTTACAGTCTAAGTTTATTCTATCTGTGACCCTGATTTGTTCTTTATCATCTATTACCGCGGATGCCTATGTTGACTCTGGCGCCGCTTTGAGTCTTATGGATTGGTCCTTTGCCAAACGCTGTGGGTATGATTTGGAGCCTCTTGAAACTCCTATACCCCTGAAGGGGATTGACTCCACCCCATTGGCTAGCAATAAACCACAATACTGGACACAAGTAACTATGCGAATTAATCCGGATCACCAGGAGATTATTCGCTTTCTTGTGCTGTATAACCTACATGATGTGTTGGTGCTTGGATTGCCATGGCTGCAATCTCATAACCCAGTCCTTGACTGGAAAGCTATGTCTGTGTTAAGCTGGGGATGTAAGGGGACGCATGGGGACGTACCTGTGGTTTCCATTTCATCATCTATTCCCTCTGAGATTCCTGAATTCTTGACAGAATATCGTGACGTTTTTGAAGAACCTAAGCTTGGTTCATTACCTCCGCACCGGGAGTGCGATTGTGCCATAGATTTGATTCCGGGTAGTAAATACCCTAAGGGTCGTTTATTTAATCTGTCTGTGCCTGAACATGCTGCTATGCGAGAATATATAAAGGAGTCCTTGGAAAAGGGACATATTCGTCCTTCGTCATCTCCCTTAGGAGCCGGTTTTTTCTTTGTGGCTAAGAAAGATGGCTCTTTGAGGCCGTGCATTGATTATCGGCTTTTGAATAAGATCACGGTTAAATATCAATATCCGTTGCCACTGCTGACTGATTTGTTTGCTCGCATAAAGGGGGCCAAGTGGTTCTCTAAGATAGATCTCCGTGGGGCGTATAATTTGGTGCGAATTAAGCAGGGGGATGAGTGGAAAACCGCATTTAATACGCCCGAGGGCCACTTTGAATATTTGGTGATGCCTTTTGGTCTTTCAAATGCCCCTTCAGTCTTTCAGTCCTTTATGCATGACATTTTCCGTGATTATTTGGATAAATTTATGATTGTGTATCTGGATGATATTTTGATTTTTTCGGATGACTGGGACTCTCATGTCCAGCAGGTCAGGAGGGTTTTTCAGGTTTTGCGGTCTAATTCCTTGTGTGTGAAGGGTTCTAAGTGCGTTTTTGGGGTTCAAAAGATTTCCTTTTTGGGATATATTTTTTCCCCCTCTTCCATCGAGATGGATCCTGTCAAGGTTCAGGCTATTTGTGATTGGACGCAACCCTCTTCTCTTAAGAGTCTTCAGAAATTTTTGGGCTTTGCTAACTTTTATCGTCGATTTATTGCTGGTTTTTCTGATGTTGTTAAACCATTGACTGATTTGACTAAGAAGGGTGCTGATGTTGCTGATTGGTCCCCTGCTGCTGTGGAGGCCTTTCGGGAGCTTAAGCGCTGCTTTTCTTCCGCCCCTGTGTTGCGTCAGCCTGATGTTGCTCTTCCTTTTCAGGTTGAGGTCGACGCTTCTGAAATCGGAGCTGGGGCGGTTTTGTCGCAGAGAAGTTCCGATTGCTCCGTGATGAGACCTTGTGCTTTTTTCTCACGTAAATTTTCGCCCGCCGAGCGGAATTATGATGTTGGGAATCGGGAGCTTTTGGCCATGAAGTGGGCTTTTGAGGAGTGGCGTCATTGGCTTGAGGGGGCTAGACATCAGGTGGTGGTATTGACTGACCACAAAAATCTAATTTATCTTGAGTCCGCCAGACGCCTGAATCCTAGACAGGCGCGCTGGTCGTTGTTTTTCTCTCGGTTTAATTTTGTGGTGTCCTACCTGCCGGGTTCTAAGAATGTTAAGGCGGATGCCCTTTCTAGGAGTTTTGAGCCTGACTCCCCTGGTAATTCTGAACCTACAGGTATCCTTAAGGATGGAGTGATATTGTCTGCCGTTTCTCCAGACCTGCGGCGGGCCTTGCAGGAGTTTCAGGCGGATAGACCTGATCGTTGCCCACCTGGTAGACTGTTTGTTCCTGATGATTGGACCAGTAAAGTAATTTCTGAGGTTCATTCTTCTGCGTTGGCAGGTCATCCTGGAATCTTTGGTACCAGGGATTTGGTGGCAAGGTCCTTCTGGTGGCCTTCCCTGTCTCGAGATGTGCGAGGCTTTGTGCAGTCTTGTGACGTTTGTGCTCGGGCCAAGCCTTGTTGTTCTCGGGCTAGTGGATTGTTGTTGCCCTTGCCTATCCCGAAGAGGCCCTGGACGCACATCTCGATGGATTTTATTTCGGATCTTCCTGTTTCTCAGAAGATGTCTGTCATCTGGGTGGTGTGTGATCGTTTCTCTAAGATGGTCCATTTGGTTCCCCTGCCTAAGTTGCCTTCTTCTTCCGAGTTGGTTCCTCTGTTTTTTCAAAATGTGGTCCGTTTGCATGGTATTCCGGAGAATATCGTTTCTGACAGAGGTACCCAATTCGTGTCTAGATTTTGGCGAGCATTCTGTGCTAGGATGGGCATAGATTTGTCTTTCTCGTCTGCTTTCCATCCTCAGACTAATGGCCAGACCGAGCGGACGAATCAGACCTTGGAGACATATTTGAGGTGTTTTGTGTCTGCAGATCAGGATGATTGGGTTGCTTTTTTGCCTTTAGCGGAGTTTGCCCTCAATAATCGGGCCAGCTCTGCCACCTTGGTATCTCCCTTTTTCTGTAATTCAGGGTTTCATCCTCGATTTTCTTCTGGTCAGGTGGAATCTTCGGATTGTCCTGGAGTGGATGCTGTGGTGGAGAGGTTGCATCAGATTTGGGGGCAGGTAGTGGACAATTTGAAGTTGTCCCAGGAGAAGACTCAGCTTTTTGCCAACCGCCGGCGTCGGGTTGGTCCTCGGCTTTGTGTTGGGGACTTGGTGTGGTTGTCTTCTCGTTTTGTCCCTATGAGGGTTTCTTCTCCCAAGTTTAAGCCTCGGTTCATCGGCCCGTACAAGATATTGGAGATTCTTAACCCTGTGTCCTTCCGTTTGGACCTCCCTGCATCTTTTTCTATTCATAATGTTTTTCATCGGTCATTATTGCGCAGGTATGAGGTACCGGTTGTGCCTTCCGTTGAGCCTCCTGCTCCGGTGTTGGTTGAGGGCGAGTTGGAGTACGTTGTGGAAAAAATCTTGGACTCCCGTGTTTCCAGACGGAAACTCCAGTATCTGGTCAAATGGAAGGGATACGGTCAGGAGGATAATTCTTGGGTGACTGCCTCGGATGTTCATGCCTCCGATTTGGTCCGTGCCTTTCATAGGGCTCATCCTGATCGCCCTGGTGGTTCTGGTGAGGGTTCGGTGCCCCCTCCTTGAGGGGGGGGTACTGTTGTGAAATTGGATTTTGGGCTCCCCCGGTGGCCACTGGTGGAATTGAACTGGTGTGCATCATCCTCTCTGTTCACCTGTTTCCATCAGGAGGTGGGAGTCGCTATTTAGCCTTGCTCCTCTGTCACTTCCATGCCGGTCAACATTGTAATCAGAAGCCTTTCTGTGCATGTTCCTGCTGCTAGACAACTCCCAGCTAAGTTGGACTTTAGTCCTTGTTTGTTTTTGCATTTTGTTCCAGTTCACAGCTGTAGTTTCGTTTCTGTGTCTGGAAAGCTCTTGTGATCTGAAATTGCCACTCTGATGTTATGAGTTAATACTAGAGTCTTAAAGTAATTTCAGGATGGCGTTTTGATAGGGTTTTCAGCTGACCATGAAAGTGCCCTTTCTGTCTTCCTGCTATCTAGTAAGCGGACCTCAATTTTGCTAAACCTATTTTCATACTACGTTTGTCATTTCATCTAAAATCACCGCCAATATTTGTGGGGGCCTCTGTCTGCCTTTCGGGGAAATTTCTCTAGAGGTGAGCCAGGACTATATTTTCCTCTGCCAGGATTAGTTAGTCCTCCGGCCGGCGCTGGGCGTCTAGGGATAAAACGCAGGCTACGCTACCCGGCTACTGTTAGTTGTGCGGCAGGTTTAGTTCATGGTCAGTTTAGTTTCCATCCTTCCAAGAGCTAGTTCTTATGTTTGCTGGGCTATGTTCTCTTGCCATTGAGAACCATAACAATTAACAGACTCTCCAGTCTCTGCTTGGGAACTCTGCAGCTCCTCCAGGGTTAACATTGATCTCTGCTGCCTCTCTGATTAATGCTCTCCTTACCCGGGTTGAGAGTTTTGGTGGGCGACCCTCTCTTGGTAGGTTTTGTTTTGGTACCATGTTCTTTCCATTTGATGATAATGGATTTGATGGTGCTTCGAAGGATGATCAGAGATTGGGATTTTTTTATAGCTCAACCCTGACTTGCATTTCTCAACAACTTTGTCCCTGACTTGCTTGGAGATCTCCTTGGTCTTCATGGTGTTGTTTGGAGATCTCCTTAGTCTTCATGGTGTTGTTTGGAGATCTCCTTGGTCTTCATGGTGTTGTTTGGAGATCTCCTTGGTCTTCATGTTGTTGTTTGGAGATGTCTTTGGTCTTCATGGTGGTGTTTGGAGATCTCCTTGTGTTGTTTTGTTAGTGGTGCCTCTTGATAATGGTGTTGTAGCCTCTGTGGCCTTTCAGAGAAGGTAAAGTGTGTATACTGACCGACATGGGACACTGAGATTGCGCACAGCGGGACGTCCTGTCACTAATCATGTGACATATGAAGGGAATTGCTTGCACCAGAAATTTTTGGAGGCTTCATAACAAAAGGGGTAAATACATATGCACCTTTTTAGTTATTTAATCACATACATTTAATTTCTGCCTATATTTTTCTCACTTCATTTCACCAACTTAGGCTATTTAGAGCTGATGCATCACACACAGATCGAATTACAAACACAGGTTGCAATGTAACAAAATAGGTAAAAAGTCAAGGGTAGGAAATACTTTCGCAAGCCACTGTAAATGACATAGGATACTTAGATAACACTATTTTAATACAAAAAAAAGATAAAAAACCATCCCACAGCGACAAGGTGAACCCAAAAACGATAGTCCTAACCTGATGCATGGTGGTAGCTTCCCTTGGATGGGTGTTTCAGTCGGTGTCTTGCCCTTATTCACATTGACGTCGTTTGACACAAGGTAAGGTTGTAGTACTAGAGACAGGATAGGAACGTCCCATTGGATACACCTTGTCGTGGTGGGATGGTTTTTATGTTGTTTTTTTTTTAAATCAAAATAGCGTTAACTATGTCCCCTGTTATGACCCCAATGGCAGAGGGTCTCAGAAATAATTACTAAGTCTGCAAACACCAAAACCAGCTCATAGGGCAGTGGTAACTGGGCTGACCATATATCTAATCCTAGCACCACAAATAACAGCAGCCGGGGAACGTACCTACGTTGATTCTAGACGTCTCGCGCCAGCCGGAGAACTAGCTAACCCTAGAAGGGAAAAGAAAGACCTTTCTTGCCTCCAGAGAAAATACCCCAAAAGTTGGATAGAAGCCCCCAACAAATAATAACGGTGAGGTAAGAGGAAAAGACAAACATAAGAATGAGCTAGGTATTTAGCAAAGAGAGGCCCACTACCTAATAGCAGAATATAGAAAGATAACTTATATGGTCAGCAAAAACCCTATCAAAAATATCCACACTGGAAATTCAAGAACCCCCGAACCGTCTAACGGCCCGGGGGGAGAACACCAGCCCCCTAGAGCTTCCAGCAAGGTCAGGAATCACATTTAGTACAAGCTGGACAAAAATGAGAGCAAGCAAATAACCCAAAAAACAAAGAAGCAGGACTTAGCTTAATTTTGCACGAACCAGGACCAACAGATAGGAGCAAACAGAATGTGTCTGATTACAACGATGCCAGGCACTGGACTAA
The DNA here is from genome assembly GCF_051348905.1 of Ranitomeya variabilis. Taxonomy (NCBI): domain Eukaryota; kingdom Metazoa; phylum Chordata; class Amphibia; order Anura; family Dendrobatidae; genus Ranitomeya; species Ranitomeya variabilis. The sequence continues at coordinate 200,261,860 of NC_135239.1, forward strand.
GGATCCAGGAGGTTTATATAGCAACACCCCTGAACTAACGACCCAGCTGGGTGCAACCTGAGGGAAGAAAATCCCAGAGTCATATCACAAGTAACCACAAGAGGGAGCCAAAAAGTCTAATTCACAACAGTCCCCTATGTTATTGACATGTGCTATTACTATTTACTTATTTACTTGCTGTAGGGTATGTGCTCATTTTGTTTATTGTTCTTTTCTCTGGTTTTGTCTGCGAAACATCCACAGTGCGAACATGCTCTTACATTTTGCATGTATACCATCTTATAGTCTGGCTCATTTTTTTGGGAGGTTTGATCCATATACATCGAGAATATGGATGGTAAATAAATAGTCTTCCCATATTTTTTCAAGCCACAGTGCCCCATAACAATGTCAGCCACAGTACCATACATTATAACAGAGCAAGTCACATTCCTGGAAACAGAACAAACCGCATTGCCACATTATAATGGTAGCTGGTGTGACTCACAACATTGTGATAGAACAAACCACACTGCCCCACACCAGATCAGACCACACTGCCCCACACCAGATCAAACGACACTGCCCCTCACCAGATCAAAACACACTGCCCCACACCAGATCAGACCACACTGCCCCACCCCAGATCAAAACACACTGCCCCACACCAGATCAAACCACACTGCCCCACACCAGATCAAAACACACTGCCCCACACCAGATCAAACCACACAGCCCCACACCAGATCAAAAAACAGTGCCCCACATCAAATTAAAGCACACTGCCCCACACCAGATCCAACCACACTGCCCCACACCAGATCCAACCACACTGCCCCACACCAGATCAAACCACACTGCCCCACACCAGATCAAAACACACTGCCCCACACCAGATCAAACCACACTGCCCCACACCAGATCAAACCACACTGCCCCACACCAGATCAAACCACACCGACCCACGCCAGATCAAAACACACTGCCCCACACCAGATCAAAACACATGGCGCCACACCAAATCCAACCACACTACCCCACACCAAATCATAGCACACTGCTCCACACTAGATCCAACCACACTGTCCCACACCAGATTAAACCACACTGCCCCACACCAGATCAAAACACACTGCACCACACCAGATCAAACCACACCGACCCACACCAGATCAAAACACACTGCCCCACACCAAATCAAAGCATACTGCCCCACACCAGATGAAACAACACTGCCCCACACCAGATCAAAGCACACTGCCCCACACCAGATCAAAACACACTGCCCCACACCAAATCAAAGCACACTGCCCCACACCAGATCAAACCACACTGACCCACACCAGATCAGACCACACTGCCCCACACCAGATCAAACCACACTGCCCCACATCAAATCAAAGCACACTGCCCCACACCAGATCCAACCACACTACCCCACACCAGATCCAACCACACTGCCCCACACCAGATCAAACCACACTGCCCCACACCAGATCAAAACACACTGCCCCACACCAGATCAAAACACACGGCGCCACACCAAATCCAACCACACTACCCCACACCAAATCATAGCACACTGCTCCACACTAGATCCAACCACACTGTCCCACACCAGATTAAACCACACTGCCCCACACCAGATCAAAACACACTGCACCACACCAGATCAAACCACACCGACCCACACCAGATCAAAACACACTGCCCCACACCAAATCAAAGCATACTGCCCCACACCAGATGAAACAACACTGCCCCACACCAGATCAAAGCACACTGCCCCACACCAGATCTAACCACACTGACCCACACCAGATCAGACCACACTGCCCCACACCAGATCAAACCACACTGCCCCACATCAAATCAAAACACACTGCCCCACACCAGATCCAACCACACTACCCCACACCAGATCCAACCACACTGCCCCACACCAGATCAAACCACACTGCCCCACACCAGATCAAAACACACTGCCCCACACCAGATCAAACCACACTGCCCCACACCAGATCAAACCACACTGCCCCACACCAGATCAAACCACACCGACCCACGCCAGATCAAAACACACTGCCCCACACCAGATCAAAACACATGGTGCCACACCAAATCCAACCACACTACCCCACACCAAATCATAGCACACTGCTCCACACTAGATCCAACCACACTGTCCCACACCAGATTAAACCACACTGCCCCACACCAGATCAAAACACACTGCACCACACCAGATCAAACCACACCGACCCACACCAGATCAAAACACACTGCCCCACACCAAATCAAAGCATACTGCCCCACACCAGATGAAACAACACTGCCCCACACCAGATCAAAGCACACTGCCCCACACCAGATCAAAACACACTGCCCCACACCAAATCAAAGCACACTGCCCCACACCAGATCAAACCACACTGACCCACACCAGATCAGACCACACTGCCCCACACCAGATCAAACCACACTGCCCCACATCAAATCAAAGCACACTGCCCCACACCAGATCCAACCACACTACCCCACACCAGATCCAACCACACTGCCCCACACCAGATCAAACCACACTGCCCCACACCAGATCAAAACACACTGCCCCACACCAGATCAAAACACACGGCGCCACACCAAATCCAACCACACTACCCCACACCAAATCATAGCACACTGCTCCACACTAGATCCAACCACACTGTCCCACACCAGATTAAACCACACTGCCCCACACCAGATCAAAACACACTGCACCACACCAGATCAAACCACACCGACCCACACCAGATCAAAACACACTGCCCCACACCAAATCAAAGCATACTGCCCCACACCAGATGAAACAACACTGCCCCACACCAGATCAAAGCACACTGCCCCACACCAGATCAAAACACACTGCCCCACACCAAATCAAAGCACACTGCCCCACACCAGATCAAACCACACTGACCCACACCAGATCAGACCACACTGCCCCACACCAGATCAAACCACACTGCCCCACATCAAATCAAAGCACACTGCCCCACACCAGATCCAACCACACTACCCCACACCAGATCCAACCACACTGCCCCACACCAGATCAAACCACACTGCCCCACACCAGATCAAAACACACTGCCCCACACCAGATCAAAACACACGGCGCCACACCAAATCCAACCACACTACCCCACACCAAATCAAAGTACACTGCTCCACACTAGATCCAACCACACTGCCCCACACCAGATTAAACCACACTGCCCCAAACCAGATCAAAACACACTGCACCACACCAGATCAAACCACACCGACCCACACCAGATCAAACCACACCGACCCACACCAGATCAAAACACACTGCCCCACACCAAATCAAAGCACACTGCCCCACACCAGATCAAAACACACTGCCCCACACCAAATCAAAGCACACTGCCCCACACCAGATCAAACCACACTGACCCACACCAGATCAAACCACACTGCCCCACACCAGATCAAAACACACTACCCCACACCAGATCAAACCACACCAACCCACACTAGATCAAAACACACTGCCCCACACCAGATCAAAACACACTGACCCACACCAGATCAAAACACATTGCCCCACACCAGATCAAAACACACTGCCTCTCCATAGATCAAAGCACACTGCCCCACACCAGACCAAACCACACTGCCTCACACCAGATCAAACCACACTGCCCCACACCAGACCAAACCACACTGCCTCACACCAGATCAAACCACACTGCCCCACACCAGATCAAACCACACTGCCTAATGACAGTGATAGCAGCAGAGACACATAACATTGTCGGTCACAGAACCCCCATTGTAGAGCAAACCATATTGCTCCATAACAGTGTCATGTACAGTGCTCCATAACAGAACAAACAACAATGCCCAATACAGTGACACTGATCTGTACAGTGCCAGCCACAGTACCATAAAACAGAGCAAGCCACGGGGCCCCTAATAACGGTGATAGTCATAGTGACCCATGTCAGCCACCGTACCCATATCAAGTCACAATGTCCCATACCAGGGCCAGCCATAGCTCCCCATAACATTACAACTCACTGTGCTCATAACAGTGTCTGCCAGAGTACCCCCATAACAGTGCCAGGTTTAGTGCTTAATAGCAATGCAGCGTATCAAAGCCAACCCTAGTACTTTACAACAGGGCCAGGCAGAGTCAGGTACAGTACCATCCAAAGATCCCCATAACATTGCTAGCCACATGATAGCTTAATGCCCCACTTTTTGTAGAAAGCCACAGGTTGGTGACAGTGTCCTTAGAGTGGTGGCATCTACCATGTCCCTCACATCCTATAAAAGACCAAGACCCTCAATGATATGTCTTCTGGAAAAAAAGGGCTTGGGTTTTTCTGCTACACGTGGATTCTATTGCTGCGCCGCTACTACACTGTGTGAGCGGAAAACACAGGTAAAACACTGTTTGCCTGCAGGTATATAATATTATTATTATGGGACCCGGTTTAGTTTGGATTTACCTTTCATTTGCTGTTTGTTCTCCAACTTTAGTGCAAACGATAAACTGAAATTTGCACGCTTCATTTCTCATCAGATGAGAACGGCGCTGCGTCCTGTGTATTATAATGTAACCTGACAATTATCCTGAAAAATCCTGTACAATAAAGGCATCAAATATAATAAATGCTTGTAACGCGTGACACAAGATTAATACCGATGCGGAACGGACCAGAGTTGTTGTTTTCTTGTTCATCCGGTTGGAAAAAAAAAGACACAAAAATGAGAAGACATTAACTATATCATTAAAAGTACATTACTGTAAAGCGTCATTCACGGCGAGCGCGGCCGTCGTACACTTGTCTACAAATGTCAAGTTATAAACTGCTCGAAATCCTGGTTAACTCTTTCTATGAGTAGACGAGAAATGACCACACTAATAGGTAGGTGCAGACGACCTTCTTCTCCATCCCGGAAAAATGATCCAATTTTTCTCATCAGAGTTTGATTGGAGTGGGATGAGGTTTTTTCAGAGGTGGAGAAATCAAAAACAAATCAAAAAATTCTTCTCCACCTTCTCCATTATGTCAGTCTATGAAAATCAGACCGTGATCAGATGCCATCTGAGTCCGGTCCGATGTTCTTCACCGACCTATAGACTTGCATTGCCGATTTTGATCCAACAGTAGGATCAAAATCGGACGTCATCCTTTTTTTCTTTGGACCATTTGGTCCAAGAGGAAAGTCAGACACGTGTATGTGTACGACACTGGGATCAAAATCGGACATCATCAATTTTTTCTTAGGGCCACTTGGTCCAAGAAAAAGATCAGACACATGTACAGTCCTGTAGAGCAAGGGCTCCGTAGAGCAAGTAGGAAAGAGCTACGCTACTTGTTAGATGCCGCAAGAAATTACAGAGGGGAAATTGTGTCTGTGACTGTCCCGGTCAGAGGAAGCTATACTTGCCCGGAAGGAGAAGATGGAAAGAGGGTGATGAGCTTACTGAGCGTGCCTCCCAGTGTCAGCCTGGGGTGCTAAGGGTGCACCAGTAACATTGACCTTGAGGGCCCCCTGTTCAGCAACATGCAAATATCACATTACTCTCTTCCACAAATTGACATCTCCTATATAATAAGAAACAAAGTAGTTTGTTGGATGAATGATGAGAAGCTGCTTTTGTCTGCACATCATGAATCAAATGTACGCAACCAACTACTTCTCATGTTGGGGATTAAGTGGGTTACTCCTGTGCAGTGACCCACGAGGGGATTAATCTGTTCTCCAATGGGCCAGTCCAAGCCTGGTGCCCACTGGAGTAAGGAGAGACTGTGTAATCTCTGGTGAAGGGCCACTGTGCTGTATCACGAGAACCTGTGTGCACGTGGATGGTGAGAAGTTGTCACCAGGAGCGTAAGGCCTTTTTTTTTTTACAAGTGTTAGTAAAACTCTTGAAGACACGTGTATCAGAAGCGCAACCAGTAGAGATGTCACTCAAGGAGAAAGCCAGAGAGTGACCGAGAGTTGGACGAAGGTAGAAGCGTGTCGTGTTATTGTGTGGTCTAGAGAGGACCTGAGTTTATAGAAACTGTATATGGTATCTGCTTTTCTATTGTCCAAAAACAGCGCCACCTTCATCCATAGGCTGTGTCTGGTATTACAGTTCAACCCTAGTACAGTTTTTCAAGCTGCTGACCATAAGCTTAGCCTTCTTTTCACTTATATAAACTGCTAATTAAGGTGAAACCTGTATTGCCACTGGCTGGCTGCACATTTATTTTCTTATAAGCCATGTATTATATTACTTCCGTGGCCCCATAATCTGGACGTGGGAGCTGTGTGCAGAGAACGGCGCGTTTCCTATCATTTCCCGCAATACTTGTTGGTCTTTGATAAATACAAGAGACAAATGGCGGCATCGTCTCTGACAGTTCTTCAATAATCTCTGTGTGGTTCTCTGTCAGAGGCTTCTCCTCAGTGACAATGCCTTTGTTCTATATCAGTCAGATTTTCTAGTTAACACATCAAAAGTGTCTCTGTGTACATGTAATGCTGAGAACGCAGTTCAAAGGGGCGAGGGATTTAACTCCTTAATATGTCATTTCCATAGCTGCTGCAAAACTGGGTGCTGGGAGGAGGGTCGGGTGGGGAAAAGTTCTGAAGAAAAAGATCTGTTTTTACCTATCTGTCTATCTATCCTATCTATCTATCTATCTATCTATCTATCTATCTATCTATCTATCTATCTATCTATTATCTATCATCTATCTATCTATTATCTATCATCTATCTATGTATCTATTATCCATCTATCTATTATCTATCTATTTATCTATGATCTATCTATCTATCTATCTATCTATTATCTATCTATCTATCTATCTATCTATCTATCTATCTATCTGTTTTCCATCTATCTATTATCTATCTATTTATCTATCTATTATCTATCTATTAGCTATCTATCTATTATCTATCGATCTATCGTCTATCTATCTATATATCTACCTATATATCTATCTATTATCTATATCTATTGTCTATTATATATCTACCTATCTATCTATTATCTATCTATTTATCTATTATCTATTTATATGTCTATCTATCTATTATCTATCTATCTATCTATCTATCTATTATCTATCTATCATCTATCTATTATCTATCTATCTATCTATCTATCTATCTATCTATCTATCTATCTATCTATCATCTATCTATATATCTATCTATATATTTATCTATTATCTATCTATCTATCTATCTATCTATCTATCTATCTATCTATCTATCACCTATCTATTATCTATCTATCTATCTATCTATCTATCTATCTATCTATCTATCTAGCTATTATCTATCTAGCTATTATCTATCTATCTATCTATCTATCTATCTATCTATCTATTATCTATCTATCTATCTATCTATCTATCTATCTATCACCTATCTATTATCTATCTATCTATCTATCTATCTATCTATCTATCTATCATCTATTATCTATCTATCTATTATCTATCATCTATCTGCTATCTATCTATTATCTATCTATGAATAAAAGGAATAGCAGCACGATGATAAAGGAGGGTGTAAGCGTCAGGGATCAGAGCAATTACTGTTCAATCAATTAAGAGCAAAGAAGTAGGCAGCACTTCAAAAATCATAATGAAAAGATGTTTTTTATTGATCCATATCAATACATTCCAGTGTTTCAGCTCATAGAGATGTGCTAAGGTTTTGTGAAATTTGTGTGATGTATCAATAATAACAATAAAAAGCACATTTTTCCTATACGATTTTTCTCTGCTTGTCTGCCGTGCACCTCTTTTTTTCTATTTTTCATATCTTTTTCTTTCACTCTGTTTTTCTCTATTTCTGTCTTCTTTTTTCTTGGGTCATTCGTTCCTTCCTTCCTTTTTTGGGTTTCTTTCTTTCCTTTTTTTCTTTCTTTTTTCCTCTCTTTCTTTATTTATTTTTCTCTATATTTCTTCCTTCCATCCTTCCTTCTTTTTTCTTCCTTCTTTCCTTTTTGCCTTCCTTCCATCTTTTCTTTTTCGTTCTTTTTTCCTTCCTTCTCTTTTTCTTTTTTCTTTCTTTCTTTCTTTCTTTCTTTCTTTCTTTCTTTCTTTCTTTCTTTCTTTCTTTCTTTCTTCCTTTCTTTCTTTCTTTTTTCTTTCATTCTTTACTTCTTTTTTCCTTCCATCCTGCTCTTTCTTCTTTTCTTCTTAATTTCCTTTTTCCTTCATTTCTTGCATCTCTTTCTAACAATTTATTTTTTCTTTGATTGTTCCTTCCTTCCTTTTTAGGTTTCTCTTTCCTTCTTTCTTTCTTTTTTCCTCTCTTTCTTTTTTCTTCTTGTTTCCTCTCTTCCTTCTTTTTCTTTATTTGTTTTTTCTCTCTTCCTTTTTTCTTCTTCTTTTCTTAGTTTTTCTCTTTCTTTCTTTTTCTTTCTTTCTTTCTTTCTTTCTTTCTTTCTTTCTTTCTTTCTTTCTTTCTTTCTTTCCTTTTCTCTTTCTTTTTCTTCCTTCCTTCTCTTTTTCTTTCTTACTTTTCTTCTTTCTTTATTTCTTATCAATCTTTCTTCCTTTTTTTTTCTTTCTTTTTTCCTTATTCCTTTCTTTCTTTCTTTCTTTCTTTCTTTCTTTCTTTCTTTCTTTCTTTCTTTCTTTTTCTTTTTTACTATAGTTATATCTTTGTAAAGCTCGTAGGTGCCTGATATGCACTAACAAACTCTGTGCCCATCATCCACAATCCTAACATTCCCTTGGCACCTCCAATCCCCTTGTTAACATTGTCAGGAAATAATTACCATTATGAAAATGGACGATCATTGCCATCTACTTAATTTTTCCTTCCAGCTGCTCACAATGAACTGAGATGAAATGACCATCATCCGCAATAGCATCACATGTATGTATGTATGTATGTGGCGGAATAGGACCGGATATACTACCTGCCGATATATCCTTGACCCCCTGGCACGTCCCACGTCTATGGAGTGTGTTGCGCCCAACGTGACCAGGATTCGATGACGTGGCCACAACCTAGTTAGGGTGGGACATTTCGGAACCAGTGCCTGGTCCCTGTAAGGAAAGAGTGGAGGGGTTTGGCAGGGTAAGGTGGAAAGACAAATGAGTATAAAATTGTATTATTATTTTTTAACTCTTTCCACGCCTTAAAAAGGGTCAATAACAAATTTTGTCCAATTGAATCAAAATTAGAATTTTGGCAAATCTGATTTTTTTGCGAAATTTTCACCTAATTCAGTTTGCTTCAACTTGATTTAATCATCATGATTTTTACCCACATCCGGCTCTGGGTAGGCCATTCAGTTATTCCACTCTTGGACTCTGGAGAATTTAGAGTTATATTTTTTACGATGCCCAAAATCCATGAAAGAAGTGAAAGCAAATCCGCAGTATACGCCAGGAAGGGACATTTCTCGAGGATTTTGGACAGACTTCAAAGTTCCACAATTCCCATTGTTCCGCTTTTACAAAACCATCTGGTTGAAGTGTCTCCTTTGTTTTTCTTATGGGTTAACATTGGAATTCTTTAGAGGGTCCGCTCTTCTTCGCGTTCAGAATCCGCTTTTCACAACTTCACAATCCTTCCCTTCATTTATACTCTTGAAGTGCGGACCCGTGGGCTTCCGAGCTCATATACCTTCATAAATGAACATCTTTTTATGTCCCTGTATTAAAAGGTATTACAACATGTAATTGTACCGGGCTGCGCCATTCATATTTCATTGTTTAAACATTCTGTCTTTTTAAGGACTCTATCCCCTTAAGACATATCTCTTAGTTTTTTTTTCACTGTTCTCAAAGCCTAGTTATGTTTTCAAGGCCTGCGCTCCATTAGGTCGCCCGCATTAAAAAATAAATTTTTCACAGTCGTAGACAATTAAACTTGGTTATGAAAGCAAGATTTCAGCTTTCAACTGCCCAATCCCAACTCGGATTCCTTCTTTTGTGTTTAATTTCAGCTGCCATTTCAATTAAAAATGACTACTAAGAATGCCGAGGATTTAATGAAAAGGACGAGATGAGTTACGGGAGGGGACGGCACATAAATCCTAACCCCTTTGACTTGAAAGGGGAAATATACATATTGTGCACAAATTGGATGCCTGGTCGAAAAAATTCAACATGTGCAATGTAAAATTTGGACATGAATACATTAATGTGATTGAATAAGTTGTAATTTGCTGTATTGGAGATAGGGATGAGATAGGAAACGGAAAAAAAAATATTCTGGGAAATAGCTGGATATTGGATTTATCAATGTATAAGACTTTTATTTGTGATTATTGGTATGTGAAATGGTTTATCCAGGACTTTCTTTTTTACTATGAGCCAAAAAACTAACAGACAGTTGGCTGCTACCTATCTGCCTTTTGTGCCTTGTGCTTATCTCTACCAGCAAAAATGGGTCCCAGACCGCTCCTGCCGGAGATTCAGCGGCTTTCGCTGACATCACGTCGGCAAAGCAGCGGCTTCTTTTCCTGCTCTGTTCACAGGGCATGACTGCTGAAGTCATACTCATTGGCAGCCGGCTCCCTGCTGCCTACCTGCGGGGAACCAACTGTCAATCAGCATGACGTTGGCCATCACGCTCCATCAACAGAGCAGTCCAGAAGAGGAAGAACTGCTATGTTGACTTTGAGCAGCTGAATCGCTGGCAGGAGCGGTCAATGATTGTTCTGTGCTGGAATCGGCAAGAACAGGCGGGTAGTTAGCAACTTCCTGCCTGTTAGCATTTAGACACATAGTAAAAAAAATTGTCTTGGCTCAATCCTTGAAGGCAGCGGTGGAGAACCTCAGGGCCAAGGGCCATTTATGGCCCACAATAACCTTTTCTCAGTCCCCTTGCCAGATTTCTGGGGACTGCAGTGCATGGGCCGGTAGCTGTTGTTTGACGGCCGCCGCCTCTTTAATTTCTTCTTCCTCTGTGAGCACACACATTCAGTGAACAACTGAGGTGCATGCAATGAAAGATTACGTACTGATACCAGTGCCAGCATCAGGACGCACCTTTTAAGCGAATTTACCACATGATTTGTACTTCCCCAGAACGATGTAGAAATATCCAAAAGGCCCTTGTAGAAAAAACATTCCCCACCCTTGCTTTCAGATGTTAAGCTTTATTTCTTAGAAGGATTATCTGACAATAAGTAGATGACAACGCATTTCCCCTCTTGCGCAATAGGCTCCAGTGTGTGTCGAAGTAAGTTTGCAATTTCGCTGCAGCACCTCCGCAGGGTAAATTAAGTATTACACAGTGTCCATATAAAACAGTGGGATGTCTATAAAATGCAGAACAGGATAGGTTCTCCGGAGCATCAAAGATCTTTAGATGCAGTCTCCATTCTAACCAGTAGATAATGATCCTGAATATATCTCCGCTGCAGTTCTAAAGGAGTGGAAAATGGATGGCGCCCTCTGAAGATCTTCCGACATTGATCTAGTGCTAAAATTTGTCATACGGTGTATTGCCATTTTCTATATCTATGAATTTATTACAGTTTTACAGTAGAAGTTTTCTGGGCAGGAAGCAGTCAATCCTTCCAACTGCAATTGGCTGAGTAGCTAGTGAGCTCATGCAGTTGGGAGGAGATTTGGGAGCAAAAAAGGGGACGCTTCCTGGTTAGTGAGTTGAGTTGTGGTTAGCTGAAGACTGAAAAGCAAAAAGTAAGGCCATGGATTGGGTGTGTGTGGAAGGAAGGAAACCGAGGTAGCAAGTCTGTAACTGAATACAAAACCGACAGGTTGGATCTCAAACATGGCTGGAACATCCTTGACACCCTGAGAAGTAGAGCTGAGAGAAGTGAGAACTCAGCTTCTATGGGTTAAGAGCAGGGAGTCCATGAGGGTACAGTTGTGGGTTAGTGGGGACCCTGACACAGCAAAGGTGAAGTATTGATGGCCAGGCAATGAGCAGACCGACCTGGAATTGTTATTGCGTATAAATAGGTAGTAGACAAACAAAAGATAACTGAAATGGGTGGTCTAAGCCATCTGTGCCGTATACTTGGTATAAAGTTGTACATTTGATTTTTAATGTATAACTTTATACCTGGTATACGGCACAGATGGTTTATTAAGATTGGTTGATTAAGTTTATTCTTACAATGTGGACTGAACTATGTGTTGTCTGTCTCATTAATCTGGGGTTCCTGTACCAACATTCATCACATCAACTACATCACTCAGACACCTAGAGGAAGCCATTTCATTGATGCCTACGTTACCAGTAGAAAACCTCAGCCCGTGTGACCCTTACACAGTCGAGAACACAAAAACTAGCAGGCAGCATCGCAGTGGCATCAAAGGAAATATCACAGTTTGACAAGTGAATAATTCTTTTTTTTAATTACATTTGTCCACCACTTGCCCAATTTTTTTCTCTTTGAGGAATGGTCAACTCATTGGCTGAGAACATAGAAATAAAACATGATTGATCGCTGTAGAGTTAAGTGGATTTTTTAATTGTAAATAATAATTATGGTGTCATTCAGACATCTTAAGAGATTGAACTACTGGCAAATAACTATAATCTATAGTACTGTGACACCCCAGGGTCCTGGTCGTCACAGTGGCATTGCTTTCCTCATGGGGAGAGTGATGTCACGCTTGGAAGCGAAGGAAGATCTCTTTTATCTGGTAACCACAATGTACACAACATTTTCACACTCCAGGCCAGAAGGGGGAGCCTTGATCCAGTTTATGGGTGGCTCCCCTATATACATATTCTGGTTTTGAGGGAAAGTTAGTTAGTTCCTGTCAGAGGACCGAGGAGAGAGCAGTCAGACATTGAGTGTCAGAAGGACTGAAGGGGCCGTGCAGCCAGAGTTGCTGCAGCTTCTGGAGAAAGAGAATAAAAGAAGGAAAGAACAGATTGTAGAGAGCGTGCAGGAGAGCAAAACCCAGGAGAGTAACAACTGGGAAGGATAGCTGTGGCAGAGCGCAGATACCAGTAGCTGGAAGACCGAGGTTGTGTCAGACTCTAAGAGGCACAGCAGAAACTGACAGGACAGCTGAACTACAAATTACCTGCTCGCCTAATACCCAGCAGGCCCAGTGGCGCATAGAGCCTGAGTCGTGATAGAGACCCTGTAAAAAGACTCGAGTCACTTGTCATATGGGTTTGTGTCCCACCTTTATGGAGGAAAGAGAGGAACTGTGATGATGTTGCCAGAAGCCATAGGCAGTAAGGGACTAATACACCACCGCGCAATGAGGAAGGCTTTCATCTCCACCTGGTAAAGGGGACTCTGGATTCGCTTCCAAGCTGGCCGGGCCCTGCCTATACCTGTGATCTGGTGCCCTGGACTGTGGATACCTGAAGTCTCCAGTAAACCAGGTAAAGAGACTGTAAACCTGTGTCCTCGTTCTTTACTGCGCCATTCACCATCTTTACCTACATACCGAGAGCCCTGGGGACCTACTTCAGCTTCATCTAGCTGCCATACCATCACCCCAGCGGACCCCTTTAAGCAGCGTCGGTCCCCTCTGACCGAGAACCACAGGTGGCGTCACGAACACAAATTTTATTCAAAACCCCTTTTAAAGACCTTCCCTGTAACATGGGCGCCCAGGGCCACGGACCGGGTCGCCGCCACGTGACATCCCCCTTTGAGCCTACCAGACTCGGTACCGAGTACCCCACGGCCCTGGCGGGCGGCTCAGTACCACCTGGTCTTCCAATATTGTAAACTGCAGGAAAAGATGGTGGTCTATGCCCAAAACTGAAGAAGACAAGATTGCCTAATTTTATTTCAATATAGATGGTTTAGACCAGTGTTTCCCAAACTCCAGTCCTCACGGACCCCATGGGTCATGTTTTCAGGATTTCCATAGTGTTGCACAGGTGAGGCAATACCTGATGCCTTGATGATACTTCCACTACTTGCTCAATACTAAGGAAATCCTGAAAACATGACCTGTGGGGTCCGTGAGGACTGGAGTTTGGGAAACACTGGTTTAGACCATCAAAGATCAATTATTTTTCCTTTTTTGATGATATGCTACACTCATTTACTTTCAACTATTATATTGGTTAAGGCTCTTGGATTCAGCGATAAAGAAGAGCCGTGAATGGGACTAAACCGCTATGAGCTTAACACGCAATTCTAGAATAAGTGATATGGGTTTTTCTACTATAAGTAACGTCTTAAAATAAGGCAAAAGATGAATAAATATTTTATACATACATTACAGTATATGCTTTTTTTTGTCCTTGGTTTCCCTCAGGTGCGTGGTCAAAATAGTGGATCCTACTGCGATCCTCTAATTCAATGGTCCTTAAAGAGAATCTGTCACTTGTATTTTTCGTATTTTTTTAACCTGCTATAAATGCCGTTGTTTTCCCGAATACTGCTATGTTTTTCTTTTGTTCCTGCGCCTCACCGTTCCCGAGATATAGCCCTTTCTTTCCAGCACGAAAATGCTTTCTATAGCCAAATGGGTGTGGCTTTGAAGAGCACAGCTGAGGACCATGCCCACTTGACAAAAACAGACTAGATTTATATACAGGGAAGAAGGAGCCATGTCTCAGGAACGGAGAGACGCAGGAATAAAAGAAGAACATCTCAGAATTCAGGAGAACGGCGGCATTTACATCACATAACAATGTACATATTTATGGGAAATTACATATTTACATTTTCCTACTGACGAGACAGATTGATGCAATTTAATCACCCTCCCAATGGAGCAATAGAATAGGGACCCAATGACAATGTTAGAAAATTAAGCAGAGGAACCCAAGAAAGCTCTGTAGTAACGTTGCCCTGGTCCTTTCGGAATCCATGACCCCAATACTGCAAGGAAGAACACCATTGTGCCACCATTTCATCCATCTAATGGAATACAAAGAGATATGGATGCGAGAAGATCGGACACAATATTGCCAAAGCTGGGGTGCATACAAAGGTGAGAAGGTCCGATAGGACAGATAGGTCTACTTTTCGTGGTGGAAACACAACCACTTATCAACCACCTGGAGGAGATCTTGTTTGGCTTCATCATCCGTACACTAATTACACACATCCTTTCTTGTAACATTGTAACGCTCACCACCCAATAAGATTTGGCACACAACCATCCTGGTCTGTACCGGCTATCTTCAAGGAAGATTGGGCCATGGACACGCTTGGCCTAGTGCTCTAGTCCATGACCACTGGCAAACTATAGAAAAAAGTTTCTTTAATTTCTTTAATTAATTGATTGATGTCCTATAAGCATAACATCATGCTCCATCAGTTAATATCACGGCATACTATACATTTATGGTAATTTTAGTCATCCGCGGGATTTCTTTGCCGTTTGCCGCCAATCAAGCAGCATGGCGTCACCATCAATATTGTGAACCGGTGAATTTATTTGTCAATAATAGGCATGGTGTCAGTAACAACCCAATTATATCCCACTTATACGTTAATATCCACTGATATTGTGCCGCAGCGGGATTTACAATGCAACGGCGTTCTGTAAAGAATGTTGTAAGAACAAAAAAAATAATATATATATATATATATTTTTTTTTATCATTCCGCAAGACCAGAGAAGAGACAATTTTCTCCCAATGAAGATAAAAAAAGAGAAAGAGAGAAAAAAAATCCCTTACAAAATAATAAGTGCAATTTGGTTTTGCATTTTCAGAAAATTGTCACCATTTGATCATAATTTAGCTTATATGGTCTATTGTGTTTATGCATAAAACCAGTGTGTGCTGAATACCTATAAAGAACAGATTGTGATTAGAAACTAGAACCGTCGTCACAAAGTGGGTGCGATTATTTCTTTTTTTTTTCCCAAAAAAAAAATGAAGAGAATTACTGATATTAAAAAAAAAAAACCCTGACACACACTTTGTAATGTGATTGACATATTGAAAGGTGACTGACACCAGCATGATGGATTATGCTTCATGTGGAGGCTTTGTAATATATAATTAGAGTTTAAAAACTATTTTTTTAATGCATTTTGGAGATCTTTTTATAATCATTCTCCGGGGAAAACTTTTTGTTCTCAAGAGAACATTTAGACACACGGAAGTTACACAAGACGTTCATAGATTTATGGCCTCGGAGAGAGAAGGACATTTCGTAGATGTTTAAGTGTGCTTAAACTATTTTTTTGGTGTCTCGGCAGCTAAACCACGCTGATAGATCGCAGCTATTGGTAACCATGCCAAATGAAGGACATTTAGACTGTCGAAATTTCCATCCTTTGCGTCAATCGCAGTTTTCTAGGGACCAGTCTCATATTTGTCAGTAACAATTAGGGCAGGTGCAGACGAGTGTATTTTTGGTCCGGAAAACCTGGACCAATATTATTCTATGTCCCATTTTTTCCCCGGATAAGGTCTCTCTGAGCAAATATCGCAGCATGCAAGTCAATGAGTGAGTGCAAACCATCGGACCTCTCTCGGATAACATCTGTGAACAGTCCGATTTCCATGGAAGATGGAGACATTTTTTTTCAACATGAGACTGTTTTCTCATAACATATTATAGTTCATGATAGTGGTAAAATTTGTTCCATATGGCGTGCGTTTTTTTGTGAAAAAAATCCGAAATTTGAGGAAAATTTTCAAAATTTTGCAATTTTCAAACTTTTAATCTTTATAGCCTTAAACCAAAGAGATATGTCACACAAAATAGTTAATAAATAACATTTCCCAAATGTCTATGCTACATCTGCATCATTTTTTAAAAAAAATATATATATATTTTGTAGTTAGGAAGTTAGAAGGGGTTAAAAGTTGAGCAGCAATTTTCTAATTTTTCCAATAAAATTTACAAAACCAATTTTTTAGGCACCACCTTACAATTGAAGTGACTATTAGTGATGAGAGAGTATACTCGTTGCTTGGGTTTTCCCTAGCATGCTCGGGTGGTCTCCGAGTATTTGTGACTGCTCGGAGATTTAGTTTTTGTTGACTCAGCTGCTAGCCAGCCTCAGTACATGTGGGGGTTGACTGGTTGCTAGGGAATCCCCACATGTAATCAAGCTGGCTAGCAGCCATAAATCATGCTGCTGAGGCAAAGAAAACTAAATCTGCGAGCAGTCACAAATACTCGGAGACCACCCAGACGTGCTCGGGAAAACCCGAGCAACGAGTATATTCGCACATCACTAGTAACTATATGACAAAAAAATACCCAAATGTGACAACATTCTAAAAACTGCACCCCTCAAAGTCCTCAAAACCACTTTTAAGTAGTTTATTAACCCTTCAGGTGTTTCACAGGAATTAATGAAATGTGGAAGGAAAAAAATAACTTATTTTCACAAAAATTTTCATTTTGCCCCAATTGTTTTATTTTCGCAAGGCTAACATTAGAAAATGCACCACAAAATTTTTTGAGCAATTTCTCCTTCTATACCTAATATGTGAAGGAAAACTACTGTTTTGGCGCATGGCAGGGCTTGGAATGGAATGAGCGCCTTTTGACTTTTTGAATGCAAAATTTGCTGGAATCAGCGGATGCTATGTCGAGTTTGGAGAGCCCCTGATATGCATATGCAGTGGAAATCCTCCACAAGTGACCCCATTTTGGAAGCAAAATCCCTCAAGGAATTTATTTAGATGTGTGGGGAGCACCTTGAACCCCCAGGTACTTCACAAAAGTTTATAATATAGAGCTGTGACAATAAAATGTCACATTTTGCCCACAAAAATGTTTTTCTTTATCCCAAAGTTTTTTAATTTTCTCAAGGGTAACAGGAGAAAATGGAACCATAAATTTGTTGGGTAACTTCTCCCAAGTATGCACATACCTCATATGTGGGGGAAAACTACTATTTGGATTCACTGCAGGGCTCAGAAAGGAAGAAGTGACGTTTTGGAACACAGACGTTGATAGAATGGTCTGTGGGTGTCATGTCACGTTTGGAGAGCCCCTGACGTGCCTAAACAGTAGAAATTCCCAACAAGAGACCCAATTTGGAAACTAGAGCCCTCTGTGGGTTCATGGTGCCTCATCTGTGAAAATGAAAAAAAAAATATTTTCCTCACAAAAATGTTTTTAGCCTCATTTATTTTCATTTTCACAAGGCCAGCAGGAGAAAATGGACCCCAAATCTTGTTGTTCTATTTGTCCTGAGTACACAGATTTCCCTTATGGGGTCCAAAACTTCTTTTGAGGCACAGTGCAAATCTTAGAAGGGAAGAAGTGCTCTATTGGAGCTCAGATTTTGCTGGAATGGTTTGAGGGTGCCATGTCAAATTGGCAGAGCCCCTGAAGTGCCAGAACAGCAAAAAAAAAACCCGTAGGTGACCCCATTTTACAAACTGCACCCCTCACTTAATTCATCTAAGGGTGCAGTGATTATATTGATACCACAGGTGTGTCAGAATTTTATATCATTGGGTAATGAAGAAAAAATAATTACATTTTTACCACCAAAATTTAGTTTTAGCCCCAGATTTTACATGTTTACACAGGGAAATGGGTAAAAATGGCACCAAAATGTGTCCCACAATTTCTGCTTAATGTAAAAATACCCTATATATGGCTGTACAGTATTACTTAGCCATACGGCGAGACTCGGGAGGGACGGAGTGCTATTTGCCTCCTGGAGTGCAGATTTTCCTAGAATAGTTTGCAGACTATATTCAAAGCCCCTAAGTGCTAGAAGAGCAGTACCCCCTATTAAGTGACCCCATTTTGGAAATTATAACCCTTTGGGAATTTATCTACAGGTGTAGTGACAATTTTGACTACATGGGTGTTTTCCAGAAACAGGCAGTAGTGGATGTTGCTGAGTGAAAATTGCAAACTGCCATTGCAGTACCCAATAAGTTGTAGTTACTAGTAAGAATGAGCGAATATTTCAATATTTTGTGTGACAGTGTGGGAAACACCGGCGTAGCGCCTCTGATCGGTGGTGAAATCATCCCCGCCGGTCAGAGAGCTGCGGTTCCCACGCTGTCAGAAGACAGCATGAGCGCTCAGCTGTGATCGGAGGTAGTAAATTTACCTCCAGTCACTGGTGTCAGCGAATGGGACTACAGCTCCCATCAGCTAACACCTACTGCTGATAATAACAGTGAGAGCAGGAGCGGCAGATGGGGTATTCATCAGCTGCTCCTGCACTGTAAACTAATAATTAAAAAAAGAACCTGCATGGCTTCCCCTGTATTTTTGATAACCAGCCAGGCAAAACTTACAGCTGGGGGCTGCAACCCTCAGCTGTCAGCTCCTGCAAGGCTGGTTATTAAGAATAGAGGGGTCCCCATGCCTTATTTTTAATTATTTGACAACCAGCCTTGCTAAAGCTCACAGCTCGGGGCTGGTATTATCAGGCTGATAAGGGGCTATGGATATAGGCCCCTTCAGCCTAAAAATAGCAGCCTGCATCTGAACAGAAAAGATGCTAACTTTACTTCTTTCCCCAGCCGCTGGATTGAATCGATGGCCAGGGAACCACCATGATGCAGGGAGACTACCGTACACAAGATGAGGTGCAAACAACACAGGGTAAAATTATTGGAAGGCAAGGAATGAAGTGGATGAGGAAGGTGCAAACAGGGGTATGCAATGGGAAAAGATAATTTACAAGAGTTGTATTCTTTAGCTGGGCCCCCAGCATATTTCTGTGAAGTACTCTAGGAACGGACGCCCCACTCTCAATCTGCACCTTGTTGACCAGGCCGTCAGCATACACTCGCTCGATTACTCTGTAAGGCTGTACTTCCCATCTCTCACTTAGTTTTCCCTTGGGGCATTTCTCTCTGACTAACACTCCATATCCAGGTTGGAGCGATATCTCTTAAGTCGAATTACAACCCATATGCTCTTTTTCCTGCAGCTGCTGACCCACCAACCGCCGTATCATTTGTAATCGTTGCCGATGCTCTTTCACCCATGAAGTAACAGTTCGCTCCATCAGCTCCTCAGGCTGTTCCAAATTCAGCTCAATGATCTCTCGTCCCGCTCTTTCAATTAGCAGTCGATAGGTGATATAACCCGTGGTGGAGTGGACCCGAGATTGTTGTAGGTCCAGACCAACTCTGTCAGGTAGTCTGGCCAACATGCCTTCTTATACTCCTCCAACATCCTCAGCATTTGAAGTAGTGTTCGGTTGAAACGTTCACATGCTCCGTTGCCTTGAGGATGGTAAGGGGTGGTCCGGGACCGTTCGATGCCATACATACGATACAGTTCTTCCATCACCTTGCCTTGGAAACATGCGCCTTGGTTGGAGTAGATGCCCCCTTGGGGCACCCATACACCCAGATAAAGTCTTGACAGATGGCTTGCGCCGCCGACTCTGCAGTCTGATCTCTAGTCGGGGTGACTACTGCAAACTTGGAGAAATGATCGGTCATCACCAAACAGTACTGTAGCCCCCGGGCTGAGTGTCCCATGAGGAGATAGTCGATCATCAAGACCTCTAGCGGTTCCTTAGTTTGTATGCTCTGGATGGGTGTCCTCTGGTATTGGCACCCTGGACAAGTATCACCCCAGACGCATAGCTTTCTTCTTTACTTCGTGCCACTGTTTCCGCCATGATTTGACGAAATGTAAGAGCCAGATCTGCCCGGACCCGTTCTGACAGTGCTCGCCTCAAGGATGTGCTGTGCAGTCCCAGAATTAATTGCTCCCGGAGTATTTCGTCTTTAGAGCCCATGCTGCCAAGTCCATCCTTCTTCCCACTGCAGCCTGGAGAAAAATTTAGCACGAAGGAGTCCAATGCTAGGAGTGTCACCGTAGATCTCTTCCAGGAACTTCACTAGCTCCTTCAGGGTACTACGAGTGAGTTCTGGTTGTAGGCAGACATTTCTACGGGCTTCTCCCTCTAGGGCAGTTAAAGCGATGTCTACTTCAAGGTCTGGACTGTGGCATATTATTACCGTCAAACTTTGGTAGCACACTAAATATGGCGCCCATAGGGAGTGTCCTTGCATGGGTTCCATCAATGCCCACAGCATACCCATTAACATTAGCATTCCTGCCGTTGCTGTCTGCTGCCTCCATCTTGGTGACAGTACCCTGCTTGCAGCGCCACTTGAAGCAATGGCCGGGGAACCACCACGGTGCAGGGAGACTACCGTTCAGAAGATGAGGTGCAAACAACAAAGGGTAAATTTATTGGAAGGCAAGGAATGAAGTGGATGAGGAAGGTGCAAACAGGGGTATTGTTGTGAATTTGGATTCTGGGCTCCCCCGGTGGCTACTGGTGGAATTGAACTGGTGTCTTCATCTTCTCTGTTCACCTGTTCCCATCAAGATGTGGGAGTCGCTATATAACCTTGCTGCTCTGTTAGTTGCTTGCCGGTCAACAATGTTATCAGAAGCCTCTCTGTGCTTGTTCCTGCTCCTAGACAACTACTAGATAAGTTGGACTTTTGTCCATGTTTGTTTTTGCATTTTTGTTCCAGTTCACAGCTGTAGTTTCGTTACTGTGTCTGGAAAGCTCTTGTGAACAGGAATTGCCACTCTGGTGTTATGAGTTAATGCCAGAGTTTTAAAGTAATTTCTGGATGGTGTTTTTTGATAGGGTTTTCAGCTGACCATGAAAGTGTCCTTTCTGTCTTCTGCTATGTAGTAAGTGGACCTCAAATTTGCTAAACCTATTTTCATACTACGTTTGTTATTTCATCTCAACTCACCGCCAATACATGTGGGGGGCCTCTGTCTCCTTTCGGGGTATTTCTCTAGAGGTGAGCTAGGACTAATATTTTCCTCTGCTAGTTTTATTTAGTCCTCCGGCTGGTGCTGGGCATCTAGAATCAACGTAGGCATGCTACCCGGCCACTGCTAGTGTTGCGTTAGGTTTAGTTCATGGTCAGCTCAGTTCCCATCTTCCAAGAGCTAGTTCCTATATATGCTTATGCTATGTTCTCTTGCCATTGAGATCATGACAGTTTGACCAGCCAGCAAAGTGTTAATTGTTTGGGCTGAAGCAGGAGAAAAAGAAGTGTTGAAGGGAAATTTTTTTTTTTTTTTTTTCCCCCTCAGAGTTTTGCTGCCTAGCCCTTAATTGCTGTCTAGCTGCTTCTTACCTCCTCTTAACCCTTGAATGGCTCTGTGTCCACCTGTTTGTAATGGATCTTCAGAGTGTAACTGCAGGTTTGAATAATCTCGCCACGAAGGTACAAAATTTGCAAGATTTTGTTTGTCATGCACCTGTATCTGAGCCGAGAATTCCTTTGCCGGAATTTTTCTCGGGGAATAGATCCGGGTTTCAGAATTTTCGAAATAATTGCAAATTATTTTTGTCCCTGAAATCTCGCTCTGCCGGAGACCCTGCACAGCAGGTCAGGATTGTGATTTCCTTGCTCCGGGGCGACCCTCAAGACTGGGCTTTTTCATTGACACCAGGGGATCCTGCGTTGCTCAATGTGGATGCGTTTTTTCTGGCCTTGGGGTTGCTTTATGACGAACCTCATTTGGAGCTTCAGGCAGAAAAAACTTTGATGTCCCTATCTCAGGGGCAAGATGAAGCGGAAATTTACTGCCAAAGATTCCGTAAATGGTCTGTGCTTACTCAGTGGAATGAGTGCGCCCTGGCGGCGTCTTTCAGAGAGGGTCTCTCTGATGCCATTAAGGATGTTATGGTGGGGTTCCCTGTGCCTGCGGGTCTGAATGAGTCCATGACAATGGCTATTCAGATCGATAGGCATTTGCGGGAGCGCAAACCAGTGCACCATCTGGCGGTGTCCACTGAGAAGTCGCCAGAGAATATGCAGTGTGATAGAATTCTGTCCCGAAGCGAGCGGCAGAATTTTAGACGGAAAAATGGGTTGTGTTTCTATTGTGGTGATTCTACTCATGTTATATCAGCATGCTCTAAGCGCACTAAAAAGCTTGGTAAATCTGTTTCCATTTGCACCTTACCGTCTAAATTTATTCTATCTGTGACCCTGATTTGCTCTTTGTCATCTATTACCACGGACGCCTATGTCGACTCTGGCGCCGCTTTGAGTCTTATGGATTGGTCCTTTGCCAAACGCTGTGGGTATGATTTAGAGCCTTTGGAGACTCCTATTCCTCTGAAGGGGATTGACTCCACCCCATTGGCTAATAATAAACCACAATACTGGACACAAGTAACTATGCGTATTAATCCGGATCACCAGGAGATTATTCGCTTTCTGGTGCTGTATAATCTACATGATGATTTGGTGCTAGGATTGCCTTGGCTGCAATCTCACAACCCAGTCCTCGACTGGAGAGCTATGTCTGTGTTGAGCTGGGGATGTAAGGGGGCTCATGGGGATGTACCTGTGGTTTCCATTTCATCATCCATTCCCTCTGAAATTCCTGAGTTCCTGTCTGACTATCGTGACGTCTTTGAAGAATCCAAGCTTGGTTCGTTACCTCCGCACCGAGAGTGCGATTGTGCCATAGATTTAATCCCGGGTAGTAAATACCCAAAGGGTCGTTTATTTAATCTGTCTGTGCCTGAACATGCTGCTATGCGAGAATATATAAAGGAGTCCTTGGAAAAGGGACATATTCGTCCATCGTCATCTCCCTTAGGAGCCGGTTTTTTCTTTGTGTCAAAAAAAGACGGCTCTTTGAGACCATGTATTGATTATCGGCTTTTGAATAAAATCACTGTTAAATATCAATACCCATTGCCGTTGCTGACTGATTTGTTTGCTCGCATAAAGGGGGCCAAGTGGTTCTCTAAGATTGACCTTCGTGGGGCGTATAATTTGGTGCGAATCAGGCAGGGGGATGAGTGGAAAACCGCATTTAATACGCCCGAGGGCCACTTTGAGTATTTAGTGATGCCTTTTGGTCTTTCTAATGCTCCGTCAGTTTTCCAGTCCTTTATGCATGATATTTTTCGCGATTATTTGGATAAATTTATGATTGTGTATCTGGATGATATTCTGATTTTTTCGGATGACTGGGACTCTCATGTCCAGCAAGTCAGGAGGGTTTTTCAGGTTTTGCGGTCTAATTCTTTGTGTGTGAAGGGTTCTAAGTGTGTTTTTGGGGTACAGAGGATTTCCTTTTTGGGATATATTTTTTCCCCCTCTTCCATTGAAATGGATCCTGTCAAGGTTCAAGCTATTTGTGATTGGACGCAGCCCTCTTCTCTTAAGAGTCTTCAGAAATTTTTGGGCTTTGCTAACTTTTATCGTCGATTTATTGCTGGTTTTTCGGATATTGCTAAACCATTGACCGATTTGACTAAGAAGGGTGCTGATGTTGCTGATTGGTCCCCTGATGCTGTGGAGGCCTTTCGGGAGCTTAAGCGCCGTTTTTCCTCTGCCCCTGTGTTGCGTCAGCCTGATGTTGCTCTACCTTTTCAGGTTGAGGTCGACGCTTCTGAGATCGGAGCTGGGGCAGTGTTGTCGCAGAAAAGTTCTGACTGCTCCGTGATGAGGCCTTGTGCCTTCTTTTCCCGTAAATTTTCGCCCGCTGAGCGGAATTATGATGTTGGGAATCGGGAGCTTTTGGCCATGAAGTGGGCTTTTGAGGAGTGGCGCCATTGGCTTGAGGGGGCCAGACATCAGGTGGTGGTATTGACTGACCACAAAAATTTGATTTATCTTGAGACCGCCAGGCGCCTGAATCCTAGACAGGCGCGCTGGTCATTATTTTTCTCTCGGTTTAATTTTGTGGTGTCATACCTACCGGGTTCTAAGAATGTTAAGGCGGATGCCCTTTCTAGGAGTTTTGAGCCTGACTCGCCTGGTAACTCTGAGCCCACAGGTATCCTTAAGGATGGAGTGGTATTGTCAGCCGTTTCTCCAGACCTGCGGCGGGCCTTGCAGGAGTTTCAGGCGGATAGACCTGATCGTTGCCCACCTGATAAACTGTTTGTTCCTGATGATTGGACCAGTAGAGTCATCTCTGAGGTTCATTCTTCTGCGTTGGCAGGTCATCCTGGCATTTTTGGTACCAGGGATTTGGTGGCAAGGTCCTTCTGGTGGCCTTCCCTGTCACGAGATGTGCGAGGCTTTGTGCAGTCTTGTGACGTTTGTGCTCGGGCCAAGCCTTGTTGTTCTCGGGCTAGTGGATTATTGTTGCCCTTGCCTATTCCTAAGAGGCCTTGGACGCACATCTCGATGGATTTTATTTCAGATCTGCCTGTTTCTCAGAAGATGTCTGTCATCTGGGTGGTGTGTGACCGTTTTTCTAAGATGGTCCATTTGGTTCCTCTGCCCAAGTTACCTTCTTCTTCCGAGTTGGTTCCTCTGTTTTTTCAAAATGTTGTTCGTTTGCATGGTATTCCTGAGAATATCGTTTCTGACAGAGGGACCCAATTCGTGTCTAGATTTTGGCGGGCATTCTGTGCTAGGATGGGCATAGATTTATCTTTCTCGTCCGCTTTCCATCCTCAGACGAATGGCCAGACCGAGCGGATTAATCAGACCCTGGAGACATATCTGAGGTGTTTTGTGTCTGCTGACCAGGATGATTGGGTTGCTTTTTTGCCATTGGCGGAGTTCGCTCTCAATAATCGGGCCAGCTCTGCCACTTTGGTGTCCCCGTTTTTCTGTAATTCGGGGTTTCATCCTCGATTTTCCTCTGGTCAGGTGGAATCTTCGGATTGTCCTGGAGTGGATGCTGTGGTGGAGAGATTGCATCAGATCTGGGGGCAGGTGGTGGACAATTTGAGGTTGTCCCAGGAGAAGACTCAGCTTTTTGCCAACCGCCACCGTCGTGTTGGTCCTCGGCTTTCTGTTGGGGATTTGGTGTGGTTGTCTTCTCGTTTTGTCCCTATGAGGGTCTCTTCTCCTAAGTTTAAGCCTCGGTTTATCGGCCCGTATAAGATATTGGAGATTCTTAACCCTGTTTCCTTCCGTTTGGACCTCCCTGCATCCTTTTCTATTCATAACGTTTTTCATCGGTCATTATTGCGCAGGTATGAGGTACCGGTTGTGCCTTCCGTTGAGCCTCCTGCTCCGGTGTTGGTTGAGGGTGAGTTGGAGTACGTTGTGGAGAAAATCTTAGACTCTCGTGTTTCCAGACGGAGACTCCAGTATCTGGTCAAGTGGAAGGGATACGGCCAGGAGGATAATTCTTGGGTGAATGCATCTGATGTTCATGCCTCCGATCTGGTTCGTGCCTTTCATAGGGCCCATCCTGATCGCCCTGGTGGTTCTGGTGAGGGTTCGGTGCCCCCTCCTTGAGGGGGGGGTACTGTTGTGAATTTGGATTCTGGGCTCCCCCGGTGGCTACTGGTGGAATTGAACTGGTGTCTTCATCTTCTCTGTTCACCTGTTCCCATCAAGATGTGGGAGTCGCTATATAACCTTGCTGCTCTGTTAGTTGCTTGCCGGTCAACAATGTTATCAGAAGCCTCTCTGTGCTTGTTCCTGCTCCTAGACAACTACTAGATAAGTTGGACTTTTGTCCATGTTTGTTTTTGCATTTTTGTTCCAGTTCACAGCTGTAGTTTCGTTACTGTGTCTGGAAAGCTCTTGTGAACAGGAATTGCCACTCTGGTGTTATGAGTTAATGCCAGAGTTTTAAAGTAATTTCTGGATGGTGTTTTTTGATAGGGTTTTCAGCTGACCATGAAAGTGTCCTTTCTGTCTTCTGCTATGTAGTAAGTGGACCTCAAATTTGCTAAACCTATTTTCATACTACGTTTGTTATTTCATCTCAACTCACCGCCAATACATGTGGGGGGCCTCTGTCTCCTTTCGGGGTATTTCTCTAGAGGTGAGCTAGGACTAATATTTTCCTCTGCTAGTTTTATTTAGTCCTCCGGCTGGTGCTGGGCATCTAGAATCAACGTAGGCATGCTACCCGGCCACTGCTAGTGTTGCGTTAGGTTTAGTTCATGGTCAGCTCAGTTCCCATCTTCCAAGAGCTAGTTCCTATATATGCTTATGCTATGTTCTCTTGCCATTGAGATCATGACAGGGTATGCAATGGCAAAAGACAAAAGATAATTTACAAGAGTTGTATTCTTTGGCTGAGCCATCAAATAGCACAGTGTTCCAACTATTACAGAATCAATATACGTCACACAAGCAAATGCAAACAATAAACAAAGAATTATGCTACTCTACGTATAGCTTCCCTGGCCTTTACTAAGCAGGCCACACGGCTGCCGTGTTCTGTCTGTTGAAGCATACACTAGGCCCTGACATGTGCACAAAATAGGAACAAACTCACGGTGATGTTGGTGACTTAGATCCAGTCCCAGTGGGCCTTCAACAGTCCAGTACGGTGGTTCATATGGCTCTCTGCCAGCTGCATGAAACGTGGTCTTCTCCTTGCTTCTGGATCCGGGAGGTGCTCCTGGAAACTGTAAATCCCTTTCTCGGTATCTTCGTGGCTTCTCAAACTAGCACAGGACAGCCACCCTTGCTACGCCCGAAGAGTTTGTCCAATTTCACGAGTCCACTCTGTCCCAGGCTGTGGGTCCTCTTTTACAGCTACAAGCACAAAGTTCTCTGCAGCAGCTCCAGCTCACACACTGTCCAGGCTACACCCCTCCCCTCAGCACAGTGCAGTTCATTCACACAGTCTATTGCAGGGGGGAGCAGAACATTCAATCACACCAGATAACTGAGTGCTGTCTCTTAAAGTGTCAGTGTGTTCCTTACTGTACATAGCAGCACCACCCCCCACAGGAGCTTGCTGCCAGAGAATTTAATTCCAAGATATGTCACACAGATGTCATCAGTATGTACATGTGCAGCACGCATTTATTTTGTGGTGCTGAAAAAGAATGGACATGTCTGTGGATTTTTCACATGGACTCACAGTCCATGCATGCGGAAAACCGGACATGTATGCACCACCATTGAATACAATGCATGTGTGTGTCCATATTTGCGGTCCCTAAAAAACTGACCGCATATGAACATAAAAAACATACGTGTGAAGACTTAGCCTTACACTGTTGTCCACCATAATGTCATCTACACCAATACATTTTGATATGACTAGACAAAATCTTATGTATATGGTCTTGTAGCCAATGTTCCTGCAAGGGCAAATTTTTGAAAAAAGAAGATGAGGTTGCCATCACTCGGCATCAGTGGTATGTGCTGTGAGTCATTTGCCCAGTACCCCAGACATCTTGGTACTATATTTGCATCTTTCCCATCCGCCAGTGCCAATAGCCATTGTCTCTACATTTCTAGTATGCAGATCCATCGTTTTGCTAGTACCAGGTGCCAGTAGTACATGCCCTGAGTAATTTGCTCAGTGTCCCAGGACTCTTGGAACCATCTTCTTTACAGCTTCCTCTTTTGCCGATGCCAACAGTTCCTCAATTTATCTTAAGAATCTTGCTGAATATATGTAACAGTGTTTTTCATTACATTTCTAGTCTCCGTATCTGTGATTCTCCAAGCTCCTGGTGCCAGTGGTATGTGTCCTTGATCATTTGCCCAGTAACCTAGGACTCTTGGCACTGTCTTTGAAACTTTTCCTTCTGCAAGTGCCTAAAAGTACACTTGATATCTTTAAAATCTTCTTGTATACCTGCTGAACATATATAAAAGTGTTTTTCACTAGATTTGTAGACTGTAGTTTTGCTGGTACCTGCTACCGGTAGTATGTGTCCTAAGTCATTTGACCTGGACTCTTGCTCTGACAGTGCCTACAGTATTTGTATCTACATTTGTAATATACAGGTCTATGGTTTGGTTTGTACCTGGTGTCAGTGATATGTGTCCTGAGTCATTTGCCCAATAACCCATGACTCTTGTAACTTTTACTTCTGCAAGTGTCTAAAAGTGCACACGACATATTTAAAATCTTCTTGTATCCCTTCTAAACACACATCCCTTCTGTGGTTTTCTCTAGCCCCTGTTGCCAATATTTGCCTTGAGCCTTTTGCCCAGTGCCACGGGACTATTGCCACCATCTTTGCTCTGACAGTGCCCATAGTATTTGTCTCTACATTTGTAATATGGAGAGATGTGGTTTTGCTTGTTCCTGGTGCCAGTGGTTATTTGCCATATCCTTCAGTACTCTTGACGCCATATTTGCCTAAAGCCCCCGTTACGAAACATATGTAAAAGTCATTGTTGCTACTTTTGTATTTTGCAATTTTCCAAGCACCTGCGCCAATACACCCAATGCCCCACGATTCTGCCCAGTGATCACCATTGTAAACTGGATTTGTATCCTTTCTCTCTGCCAGTGCCTAGAGGAGCCCCAGGTATCTTCAGCACCTCTAATCCCACCATACATTTTTGTGTCTCCATTTGTAGCCTGCAGGTCTGACAGTATAAGTTATAAGTAAATTACAGGGTTTTAGTCTGGACACAAAACGAAGCCGTATACGGTCGTAAAAGTGTCACAGCGCTAAACTTAAGCAAATAATATGGCGCGGCATTACCTATTAGTGTCTGGTGTCAAAACGCATTAAAACATAGTTCATGATTTTTAATACCGTGTTTAACTAACATCACATTTAACACGACTGTGAACTGCGAAAATAAATGACTGATTATTCGCTCATTGCTCACAATGTATATATATAAAAATTTCTCCTTTCGAAATAATTTCTTTTTTTTTTTCATACGCGCAGATCTTTAAAAACATAATAACTCAGAACAGATGTTACATTTTGTGGACTAATGGAGGCTGCGGAATTACCTTGTTCTTTAAGTTTGCGACGAAGAGCGTCAGATAATACGGTAATAGATTTAGAAAGCTGAATCTTTAACAGTTTATGGGGCTGAAATAGGTTTCGAGAGTTGGAAGATTCGTCTATCTTGAAATTCATAGGGATAGATTTCCCTTCTTTCGTTTCGCTTGAAGTATTTTTCTGTAAATTGTAGACATTACATGGTTTGCCCAATTCTGGAAGCATAATACTTTGGCAAGTAGAGAACTTTTCTTAAGGAGCAGCTGGCAAAATTGACATAATTGTGGTCATAGTGGTCTAAGTATAGGGTGGTGATCATGGATGGAAGAGTCTCCTGTGCAAGAAAACTATATACAGTCCGTTTGCCTTCCAATATCTTCTCGAAATGCAAAATTTCACCAGTCTTGGAGGTGGGAATGGCCCCCTTACCTCTTGGACCCATGGGCAGCTGCACAGGTTACATCGATGATATGTTCGCCCTTGGTGGTGATTCCTGGCATCTACTAAGTCTAGTTTCTACAATGGCTCGACCTCTTCATTACATCACCATGGATCGCATCCATAGACAAGTCTTTCTGTTTCTTGCAGACGCCTATTCTGCATTTTTATCGGCTTCCCGCCGCACCCAATTTTTATTTTTGTGTTTTTTTTCTTTTTCCCTCCCTTCTTCCACGAGACATAACTTTTTGATGTTTCTGCATGAGTCATATCAGTGCTTTTTTAATGTTTCAATGTCACTATTCATTTTACCATTCAATGAAGAAAACAAAATCCAAGTGCCGTGAAATTACAAAAAAAAAACAAAAACCCACAAATGTGACATTGTTTTTTGTGTTTTATTTTAACGGTTTACATTGAATGGCAAGAATGACCTGGAAACATGATGCTCTTGGTCGGTGTGATTAAAAATAAGTTGAAGTTGTTTTTTTTTCATTAATTTAGTGGGGGGAAAAAAATGAAATTTGTAAAAATAAATTTGTAGCTTGGAATTTTTTGAAACTCGTAACTTTTTGATCTTTCCATCTAATGAGCTTTGCGAGGGTTTGTGGTTTATTTTTATTGATATAATTTTAGTATTATCTGCAATTTAATCAATTTTTACTGAGTTTTTTTTCTGCAGATATACAACTACCAAAAAATGGCAAATCCGGCTTTTTTTTTTAAGCATTACAAACACACATGCAAATTAAATATTCTTATATTTTGAAAGATCTGACTTTTACGAACACGGCAATACTGATTTTTTTTTAATGTTTTTGTTTTTAATGAGGGTAAAGGATTAGGTGAAAGACATTTTTTTTACAGTTCCATAAGGGGACTGGAAAAATAATGCTTATCTACTGGACAACCCATTTGAACTACAGGTTTGTTTTTTTTACCCTTACATGTAATAATCTTTTATTGAGGGGCCTGATAGGATAAGATGATAACAGGGTTTCCCAAATATTCCCATACTACCACCTAAGGATTAGCTATAATCTGTTGAGGAGCCTTAAAGCAAGTGTTCAATTTTCGGACAGCACCCCCGCAGGGCAAAGTAAGCATTACCCCATTCACTTTGAACGAGAGATGCTTTTTCTATCTGCTTTGTGTTAGATGAGAGTCCTAAAGATTGTATTCCCTCTACTAATAGTTTGTTTGCAAAAAATGATTATTTACCGAGCTATAGAAATGATGAAAACCGATTTGATGTGAATTTATTTAATGTTGAATATTTAGAAAATTACCGAAACTGGTGTAGTTGAAAAAAAATTAATTCGCCTCCCATGAATCATCTAAACTGGCCAATAATATTGTACACATTGCAGAAGACTGCAACGGCCGCAAAAGGATCACATGATTTTGGATGTGGTCAGGCTGGATAATAATAATGCCTTGCAACTATTGCATCACATGGTATAACACAGCCAATCAGAATGGACTACAAAACAAGAAAATAAAAAATAAAAACGTAATACTAAAGAAGTACGGGCCCTTTTTTTCCTTTCTTGTAGCTCATAGTTTGGCCACCTCCAGGGCCCAACACTCTTGTCCACCCATTTTTCTCGGACCAGGCACACCTGGTTTCCTTTCACTCCCCATTTGGGTGAGGCTGGTTAGGCACATGGAGAGGTAGGGCATATAGTGGTTAGTGACCATCCATGTATACATACACCTTGATGAAGTTTAAGGTCTTTGTGCTCTTTAATTAAAAAAAATCAAAAAAGTATGTTAAGTACCTTACATTTTTAACTTTTGGAGCAACATTGACATTCATGTGTTCATTAATCGCAGTGTGCTGACTCATCGAGAATGTATAAATTAGAAGGGACTATAGTAGCCTGCATAAAAGCGTAAGCAAGAAATGCAGCAGCCGATTTAAAGGGGAATCTGGATAATGAGACAAAGTCACAGCTTACAGCTTCGCCATAGTGAAAGGGAGAGAAAGGCATAAAACAGCAAATAAACATTACAGATACTGCGTGACAGCACAAGAGTGAAGAGCAGCTACCTTCCCTTTACCTTTTTACCTGTAGCCATATTTTTTGACATTACTAAGGCTGTGTTTGCGTCAACAAACTTGAAAGAAGTTGGATGCAGTCCTAAGAGACTTCAGAGTTTTATACACATGTATTTGGAGAACTTTTGAAACAAATTTTTCCTGGAAAATGCAGACATACAAGATGAGCTTGAATTTGAAAAGATTTGATCATCTCTATCGGGCAACTTTTGGGATCTATTTGCTGGAATTGATTTATTGTGGAAAATATATTATGGCTATGTTCACATGTTGCGTTTTAACAGTGTTTTTTTGTTCGGGTTTTTTATGCAAATTTTAAGCTGGGGTTTTACAGTACCCGCAAAGTCTATGGCATTTCCGAAATCTCATGCACACACATTGATTTTATTTCCCTGACTGATTTGGAAAACTGCATCATGTCACTTCTTTCAGCGTTTTTTCTGCGTATTTGCAGGAAACAATCGGTAAGTGCACAATCACAGTTATCCGTTTTTGCTGCGCTTTTGGTGCAAAAACCTAAGAAGGTTAAATCAGGCTTTTTGGGGCGCAAAAAGAAGAAAAAACGTTCCAGCTTCTGGTAAAATTTTCAGAGTAATCTTTATTCCATCAAAAAAACAATTAAAAAAATGGTGGACAGCAACAAGAGCAAGTGACGCGTTTCGAACACGGTTGTTCTTTATCAAGCTTTGCTTTTGGTACCTTTGGTATGCTTGATAAAGAACAACCGTGTTCGAAACGCGTCGCTTGCTCTTGTTCCTATCCACCATTTAAAAAAAAATAAAAAATTTATGGAATAAAGATGACTTTGAAAATTTTACCAGAAGCTGGAACATTTTTTCTTCTTTTTGCAATTGCTACATATGAGTGGTCAGCTAGTGGTTCCGTGCACGCTGAACTCCTATAAACTCAACGGTGAGCTGGCATTGTCCCTTCTGTTTTTTTTGGGGGGCCATTAAACTTTATCAACATGCACAAGAGACAACAAAAACGAAGCAAAAAACTCAGAAAAACCCGCTTTTTGTAAGGTTTTGACTGCGGAATAAAACTCAGTGTGTGAACAACGTGTAGACCGAGCCTTAAATAGGTGATTTAATAAAGTCCAAGACGCCTCCTTAGAGTTTAGGATTTTAGAGGTGCATGCTTTACTGACACTTTAGTGTCAATATCTATTCAAACAGAAGAGAAAAAGTACAAAAACAAGACTCTAGGAATTGATCTGAACCTCCGTTGAATCCTTTAAAATAAAGTGGCAAACATAAAAGACGAGATGAGAAATTTTCCCCCTCGATACATCATCCCTTCCCCTCAACTTGTAGACACCAATTAAAATATGGCAAAACCCATGAATTCGTCTGAGATAATGTTTTCTATGAGTCTAATTTGGGCTCCACAGTCTTTAATGTGTAAGATGTGACTCCCATCCCTCTTCTCTACGAGACAGTCACCGGTAATAGATCTTCTGGCCGTGGCGGGCTAATCTAGGTCATCCCTATTGTCAACCTCGTTAAATAGTACCTGTCCTTAGTTACAATTTATGTTAAAAAGACATTACTGTAAGCTTTTAATAGGATGAAGAATTAAACATTACGGCGTTATCTGGGGACGATATATTTTATAATATGAATGGGAAACACAAGACACATTTAATTAGTTTTGCAACAGTCAAATTGGCCTGTGGTGGATACTCTCGCTCTCGATCGCCGGCTTAAAAGAAAATTGAAAGCTCCACGCCATTATTAATATATATATATCTATTTTTTTTCTTTCCTGGGTATCAACTTGACCCACAACTGCAATATTCATCAAGTGTAAACCGTTCTGTAGACTTAATTAAGCAGCGTCCCAAACCTGCACTGCAGCAAGATGAGGGTTATTTAAAGATCAAAGTCCCGTCTGCCATAGCGGTGCTGCAAAATGTAGACCATAGCATTAGTTACAATGCTACATTTCATTATCTGGCGCCATCTCCAAGACCTTTAATGCCTATGGGAGGAGGGCATTATGGCACGGCTTCATTCCACCCTGACTTTCACGTTAAATCCCTATATGAATCGTCCGGTTGGGTGATGCAAAGTTGGAAAAAAATTTCCCGCCTAGATTTGGGGAAAAGTAAATAATAAAAAGAGAAAAATATAAAGGGGGCAATTAAGAACCACATTTTTCTAGTGTTGAGCACCTTCTCCTTCTTCCAGCACATAATACCGAGCATGCTCACTACACTCTTCCAAACAAATGGATAGGTTTGTGAGTACCTGCTGATGCTAAAGCCTACTAATGAATGGGGGGATGGTGAGTCTTCTCACCATTTATAATGTAAACTACCCAAAAAGACACCTGCTAAGGAGCCACTTCAAAAACCACTGTAGACGCCCAAGAAGACTCTTCCGGAAAAATGCCGAAGAGTTGGCTCTGGTCATGATCCGGCATCTCCTCTCTTCTTGCAATCACTGTCCTCCGTAAAGGCCAGTACCAGTAGGCCCAGTATGAATGTCCCCGATCCCCTATGCAAGGTATAAAACAAAGCTTTTATATTCTTAAAGGCGTGGCTGTCCAGTCTTATGGCATCTCTGGTCTTGATCCAGTGCCTCTTCTCTTCCTTCAATCGCCATCCTCCATCCCTGCTTCTTGTGGATGATGTGTCCTACATCATCCACACAGTGTCCTCCATCACGCCCCTGAGCAGGCATACTTCTCTGCTATGCCGAGGGCAGAACAAAGTGATCTAGCGCACATGTACTGGTAAAGGCCAAAGAGCACCGATTCATGGGCACTACAGGGCTTTGCTTTGTCCTTGGCAAGACAGAGAGAATTGTGCATGATCGGGACCGAGATGGAGGACACTGTGTGGATGACGTAGGACACGTCGACCACATGAAGCTCGGAAGGAGGACGCTGATTGAAGGAAGAGAAGAGGCGCCGGATTGATTTTTTTTGCAGGTGTTTTTCAGAGCGGATCTGCTCCAAAAATCTCCTTGTGCACATAGCCTTTCTGCTTTTCCTGTTCAAAATGGCCTCCACCTTCTACTGTACGGGGAACTGCATTGAAAGGAACCGTTGGCTGCAGCTGGGTGGTCAGGAGCCCCCCTAAGCATCAGTGGGGTTACAGGAGGTCTAACCCCCAGCGATCATAAAGTGGTTGTAAAAGGGCTCAGAGAGGCCGAACCTTCAGCGGCCAACACATCCCTCATCAACTTCTATTACAGAATTTACTTCAGTCCCGTTTCCAATTTTTTTTTTCTAAATACAACCTATAACTTCAAGTGGAATATTTTTCTAAAACTCCCAAAAAATGTTGTCTAGCGAAGCAAATGGAAAATTACAATATGAAACCACATAAAACACTCGGCCCCTTGTGGTCTACAGGAAAACTAACAGGTTGTGTTCTGGAGCGCTGTGATGTGGGGCAGAGCCCGCGCTGACGCTGGGGGTGGTCTGCCTTGTACATTTTTTTTGGTCGCAAGTTAAACAGATATGTTATGGGATCGGAAGAAATGCTATCATTCTGACGGCTGGAGATTAGCAATGCCTACGGGCCAAAACATGTCAGCGATTTATGTGAGCCATTGTGAATTAGAAACAGTTTGTAACTTAGGAAATTAATAATTTGAAGTTCTGAGAGCGCCGATAACGGCCCGGGGGCTGAGACATGTTTGTTTTTTATGTTTCCCACCTAGGATTAGGTAAAGCTTCTAACATTGGCAACGCAACTGAGACCGAGAAGGGATGCATTATTTATCCGTATTGTCTGACTGTCCGCACACATCGTGGATATTTATCAACTGGAGGAAAAAAAGCGAATGTGACCGAAGCGTCTGTGATATAGAAAAATAATCCCGGGATTGTGACTCCACTGCGTTATTTCTAAATTATAGAGACCCAAGTCTGGGATCTATCTATCTATCTGTCTATCTATCTATCTATCTATCTATCTATCTATCTATCTATCTATTATCTATCTATCTATCTATCTATTATATATCATCTGTCTATTATTTATCTATCTATTATCTATCTATCTAGCTATCCATCTGTTATCTATCATCTATCTATTATCTATCTGTCATCTATCTATTATATATCATCTATCTAACTATCTATATATTATCTATCTATCTACCTATTATCTATCATCTATCTATTATCTATCTATCATCTATCTATCTATCTATCTATCTATCTATCTATCTATCTATCTATCTATCATTTATCATCTATTATCTATCTATCTATCTATTATCTATCTATCTATTATCTATCTATCTATCTATCTATCTATTATCTATCTATCTATTATCTATCTGTCTATCTATTATCTATCTATCTATTATCTGTCATCTGTCTATCTATTATCTATCTATACAAAAAAAAACTCCTAAGTGTGAATAGCTGCAGTGACTGCAAAATATGTATAAAACGCACAGCAGCCCTCTGTGAATGCCAAGACATATAGTGTCAATGGAAATAACAACTTCCAACTGCATTGACCCTCAGCAAGATGTACTTACAAAAAAAGTGAAGGTTCTTAGCGCATAAGTTGGGGAATTCATGTGTGCCCATCAACCACGGCAAAGTGTCACTTCTCTGATGGGTCCTGTCATATAACCCTTCCCTATCCTTCTGTACATGCCACTTTTGGGCTAAAAAGCCGACAATAATGGACAAACCTGTCTCTCTTGGGCTGTTTTATATCTAGGGGGGATGTCTACTGTAACCATGATGTGACCACTGGAGAAGCCCCAGGAGGGTGAGTACTGACTATACTATTTTACTAGTATCTGATCAGTTAGGGATCACTTTTCTAAACATAGAAAACCCCTTTAATTTTCCACTGTACATGCGGCTCTTTATTTCCCGCCCCTCAGGCAGCTCGAGTAAACCACAACTTTGCCATTAATAATAAAAATGTACAAAAACTTACAAATTCTCCATTGTTCTGCGACCTTCTTTAGGGAGCTGTGAGAATAACGTGTAATTATGTAATCGAGGTTTCACGTGTCACTTACCGGGGAAATACGTAACAAAAAGAACATAAAAATGTGTAAATACCACTTTACCAGGGAAGTGGGAGGAAAGTTATTTCCTGAGCAGCCGGCTCATAGATTTATTAGATATGTTCTGGATTAACTCTACTCTATTAATTGTGGACTGGAACTAGTAAATATGCGAAGCTCAGGGGCAGCCGGCGCAGAGGCCGCCGTTATACCAGACGTGGGACTTGGTTTCGGAACATTTATCAGGATGTAACTATTCCTGACATGTCTGTTCATGCAAAAAAAAATTCTGAAGTGCTGCATTATGTTGTGATGTTCCTCTGTTGTTCCTCCTGGAAAATTCAGAAAGTGGGGATGTTCTGAAACTGCCTGTCAGTGCCCAATGAAGGCTGCATAGGGACACAACCCTTTGACAAAAGCATTGACAGCGTCCCATTTTATCAATCTATTCATGAATTTCCAGGAGGAACAATAAAGGAACAACATAATGCAGAGAAAATGATAAAATATCTTATATAAAACATGAACAATGAGTGATAATAAATGATAATAATAGATTGATAGATACGTAGATAAATAGATGATAGATAAATGGATAGAAGATAGATAGATAGATTGAGAGATAGATAGATAGATAGATAGATAGATAGATAGATAGATAGATAAAAATATAGTAAGGAAAAAGAAAGAAAGAAAGAAAGAAAGAAAGAAAGAAAGAAAGAAAGAAAGAAAGAAAGAGAAAGACAGGTAAAAATATAGTAAAAAGAAGAAAGAGAGGGCGAAAGAAAGGAAGAAAAGTTATATATATATATATAAAGATATATTTACAGACAAAAATAGAGAAACAGGCCGATATGTAGATAATAGATAGGTACACACAGGAGCTTCTCACAAAATTAGAATATCATCAAAAAGTTAATTTATTTCAGTTCTTCAATACAAAAAGTGAATCTCCTATATTATATAGAGTCATTACACACAGAGTGATCTATTTCACGTGTTTATTTCTGTTAATGTTGATGATTATGGCTTACAGCCAATGAAAACCCAAAAGTCATTATCCAAAGAATGTAAGTCCGCAAGGACAGGGTCCTCTCCCCTCTGTACCAGTCTGTCATTGTAAATTTGTTTACTGTAAACAATGTCTATAACTCTGTATGTAACCCCTTCTCATGTACAGCACCATGGAACTAATGGTGCTATATAAATAAATAAATAATAATAATAATAATTATCTCAGTAAATTAGAATAATTAACAAGAAACACCTGCAATGGCTTCCTAAGCATTTATAAAGGTCCCTTAGTCTGTTTCAGTAGCTCCACAATCATGGGGAAGACTGCTGAACTGACAGATGTCCAGAAGGCGTCACGGACATACTCCACAAGGAGGTTAAGTCACAAAAGGTCATTGCTGAAGAAACCGGCTGTTCACACAGTGCTGTATCCAAGCATATTAATGGAAAGTGGAAGGAAAAAGTGTGGTAGAAAAAGGTGCACAAGTAACCGGGATAACCGCAGCCTGGAAAGGATTGTTTAGAAAAAGCCATTCAAAAATGTGGGGGAGATTCACAAGGAGTGGACTGCTGCTGGAGTCATTGCTTCAAGAGCCTCCACACACAGACGTATCCAGGACATGGGCTACAAGTGTCGTATTCCTTGTGTCAGCCACTCATGACCAATAGACAACGCCAGAAGCTTCTTACCTGGGCCAAGGAGGAAAAGAACCGGACTGTTGTCAGTGGTCCAAGGTGTTTTCAGATGAAAGAAAATGTTGCATTTCATTTGGAAATCAAAGTCCCAGAGTCTGGAGGAAGAGTGGAGAGGCCACAATCCAAGCTGCTGGAGGTCTGGTGTGAAGTCTCCACAATCAGTGATGGTTTGGGGAGCCATGTCATCTGCTGGTGTAGGTCCACTGTGTTTTATAAAGACCAAGGTCAGCGCAGCCGTCTACCAGGAAATTTTACAGCACTTCATGCTTCCCTCTGCCGACAAGCTTTTTGGAGATGGAAATGTCATTCTCCAGCAGGACTTGGCCCCTGTCCACACTGCCAAAAGTACCAATACCTGGTATACAAACAACAGTATCACTGTGCTTGATTGGCAGCAAACTCGCCTGACCTTAACCCCATAGAGAATCTATGGAGTATTGTCAAGAGGAAGATGAGAGACCAGACCCAA
Organism: Ranitomeya variabilis; assembly: GCF_051348905.1. Lineage (NCBI taxonomy): Eukaryota > Metazoa > Chordata > Amphibia > Anura > Dendrobatidae > Ranitomeya > Ranitomeya variabilis. Next base: position 200,301,055 of record NC_135239.1, read on the forward strand.
CAATGCAGACGAGCTGAAGGCCGATATCAAAGCAACCTGGGCCTCCATAACCCCTCAGCAGTGCCACAGGCTGATCGCCTCCATGCCACGCCGCATTGATGCAGTAATTGATGCAACAGGAGCCGCGACCAAGTATTGAGTGCATTTACTGAACATACATTTCATTAGGACAAGATTTCGGATTTTAAAATCATTTTTCAGGCTGGTGTTATAAAGTATTCTAATTTACAGAGATAATGACTTTTGGGTTTTTATTGGCTGTAAGCCATAATCATCAACATTAACAGAAATAAACACTTGAAATAGATCACTCTGTGTGTAATGACTCTATATAATATAGGAGATTCACTTTTTCTATTGAAGAACTGAAATAAATTAACTTTTTGATGATATTCTTATTTTGTGAGGAGCACCTGTAGATATAGTGCCCCATACACTTCGTTGTGCCCTCCTTGTGTGCACATAGTAATAGTTCCATTAGCCATTGATTTTTCCCCTTTTTTGTTCAATTAAAATAGTAATGTCCCCTTTATGCACACACTGTCCTGATATCCATTTATTTATCTACAGACACAGTATGATGTCCCAGTTAGTTCCTCACACACAGTATGATGACGCCTTAGTAGCCCCACAAATTACAGAGCTTACTTGGTGTCCCCAGACACTGCTTTGCTCCTTCAGTGGTCTGACACAGTGTGGTGCCCCCTCCACTAGAGTTTCTACACAGTATGCTGCCCCCCCAGTGCTCTCATTCAGTAAATGCCCCCAGCCGATAATTTGTCAGATTCTAACAGTCACGACTCACGACCCATCACTCACAATAACTGAACGGCGGGTCCAAAAACGCATAAAATCGTTTAAGCGAGTGAAAAAATTCTTGTTCAACTTTGTAAAATTGTTTAACGTAAATGAAAATTGTTCCCTCGTTCTACGAGGAGGAAAGGAAATTCAAGTCCTAATTGAGGCTATCCGTGCGTGAACACAGTGCACGATGCTCGATGTCACAATGTAACCTTCACGGTTCAGCCATTTCATTCACGATTCTCGACCTGTATAAACACTTCTCTCAAATTTTTTGCTTGTCATGACTTACAATCGCGTCATTCATTGTTTATCTGGTCGTGTAAGAGAACCTTTAGGTCAGTGCTACCATATTGTACAATCTGCCCACAGTACCCCATATAGTTCAATGCCGCTGACTTACACCCCACTGCATATGATATCTTACTGCTGCTTCCACTTGGTATGAAGTTCCCTTTGTGCCTCCCGCACAGTATATTGCCCCCCTCATGCCCCTACATAGAATAATGACCCCCTCAAACACTATCATGCTCTTCTAATACAACCCACACAAGATAATGTCACTCAGTGCCCCCAGACAGTACGATACCCCCTTTAGACACCTAACATAGTAGAATGACCTCCTTTGTTCTCCCTGAACAGTTTAATACCCCTTTAGTTCCCCCCACCTAGCATAATATTCCTTGGTGCCTCCAATGCCCCCATTAGACCCTTCATAAAGTAGATTGTCCCCTTTTGCGCTATCAGAACAGTTTAATACCCCTTTAGTTCCCCCCACCTAGCAAAATCCTCCTTGGTGCCTCCACACAGTATAATGCCCCCTTTAGAGCCTTCATAAAGTAGATTGCCCCCTTTGTGCTTTCTGAACAGTTTAAAGCCCCTTTTGTTCCCTCCCGCCTAGCATAATACCTCTTGATGCTTCCACAAAGTATAAACTCCCCTTTAGACCCTTCATATAGTATATTGCCCCCCTTTGTGCTCTCTGAACAGTTTAATGCCCCTTTAGTCCCCCCGCCACCTAGCATAATACCCCTTGGTGCCTCCACACAGTATAAACTCCCCTTTAGACCCTTCATATAGTAGATTGTCCCACTTTGACCTCTCTGAACAGTTGAAAACCCCTTTAGTTCCCCCCGACCTAGCATAATACCCCTTGGTGCGTCCACAAAGTATAAAGTCCCCTTTAGACCCTTCATATAGTATATTGCCCCCCTTTGTGCTCTCTCAACAGTTTAATGCCCCTTTAGTCTCCCCCTCCTAGCATAATACCCCCTGGTGCCTCCAACACAGTATAATGCCCCCTTAGAGCCTTCACATAGTAGATTGTCCCCCTTTGGGCTCTCTAAACAATATAATGCCCCTTTCATTCCCCCCACCTAGTATAATTCCCTTTAGTACCTCCCCAGTGTATGATGCCCCATTTGGGAGCCCCACTCAGTATATTGCCCCCTTTTCTTGCTGACTGAACAGTATACTGCAACTTTAGTCTCTACGGCTGCTATGGCAGTAGTCTCCCTTCTGATAGACATATATATAGGAAATAAATAGTTTACAATTTTTTTCTTCTTTTTTTTTTATAAATAAAACCTATTAAAGTATCAACATTTTTAAATACAAATTATATAAAATATTTATCATCACATTTTGCTTCTATATTACATGATGGCTCCAGGGAGTTTTATTGCACAGTTCTTGGTTTTTGCCGCCGTTCGTCTCCGAAGAATAAAACTCATATTTTATTTTTCAATCATTATTTTTTATTTTGACGTTCAGTCTCGTTTTCCATTATGTCTCACTTTATTTTTTTAAAGGCAACAAGGTAATTTCTTCTGCTGCCAAAACCTTTTTTTTTGTTTTTTCATATTTTCTTCTACTAACTCAAGAATATAATTTATGAAGTCTTGTTCTCCGCGCCATTGATGACCTTCCAAGAATCACACCAACTCCCATGCAGGAACCCATGTTTGCTCAAATTAAAGAAAGTCATTTTTATCATCAGTCACATGAAGTTCTCCACTGGAAAATATTCCATAGTTATGTCAACTTAAATCAAACGATATGTAACGCTGAATCACAAATCTTTGTCTGCGGCGTGAAAAAAAAAGAACGACGGAAAACTGTTTGTTTAGGAAAATATCCAAAGACATTTTTTATTTCGTGGAAACTCAGGTCCAGGTAAAATATTTGCATATAATTCCATATGGACCATATTGGTTTCATTAATTGAATAAAATAACATATTTTTTTTCCTTTCCTTTGTTACTTTCGCTCTCTGTTGTCGAGTGGTAAAAGTCTGCCAAGTCTGCGTCTGATAATTTTATGACTCCACCTGCATATACACACGGAAAAAAAATAATGTTTCTCTGTTGGAACGCACCTTTTTCCATAATGGGTAGGGATCAATATTCAGTCACGTTGAAGTTAACTCTTTCATGGTTGAAATTTAATAATAATTAAAAAAACTAAAAAATTTGCAAAAAATTTGGATGACTTTTTTTTTCTACACAGGATCATGTTCTTAGTTAACTCCTTTATAGTTGAATGAATAAAATAGAAACCAAAATAAATTAATTAAATAATAAATCGAAAAATAGCATTAATAAAAAAAAATGAAAACAGCAAAAAAAAAAAAAATAAATAAATAAATTGAGAAATAAAATTAATAATAAATAAATTCAATGAATAATAGATAAATAAAAAAAAATAAAGACAAAATAAATTAAATAATTACTAAATGGGAAAATAAAATTAATAATAAATAAATGGAACAATAAAATGTATAAATAAAGCAAGAATAAATAGTAAATAAATCTAAAAACCAAAATGAATAATAGAGTAAATGAAAATAATACATAATAGAAAAATAAAATGAATAAATAATAAAAACAAACAAAAAATAAATAGTGAATAAATACAAAAATGTTTAATGAACATGAAATAAAATGAAACATAAGAAAATGAATTAATTAATGAATGCAAAAATAAAATTAATTAATAAAAAAAAAATAGTAATTAAATGAAAAAAATGAATGGTAAATAAAATAAAAATAAATAAAATAATAAAATGAATATTAAATAAAATAAAAAGCAAGTAAGTTTAATAATAAATACATTAAAAAAATGAATAAATAAAAGCAAACTAAAAAATAAATAGTAAATACATGGAAAGATAAAATGAATATTAAATAAAATAAAGTAACAAATAAATTAATTAAATAATAAATAGAAAACAAAAATAAAATGAATACATAATAATAATAATAATAATAATCTTTATTTATATAGTGCCAACATATTCCGCAGCGCTTTCATAAAAAATAAAATGAAAGCAAGCAAAAAATAATAGTAAATAAATCCAAAAATAAAATGAATAGTAAATAACATAAAATAATAAATAAAATGTATAATACAAATAGAAAAAATAAAATTAATAAAAATAAACAAAACTTGAATAATAATTAAATTAAATGAATAATAAATAAAATAAAATTGTTTACAAAATATTGAAACTTAAAAGACATTTCCTAAGAAATAAAAAAAATAAAATGCAGTATTACAATTTTTTTAATACAGGATTTGACTATATTTTCACAGCAGTCTAAAGTAGATTTTTGCAAGACTATATGTTGTACGTCCTTATGGGACATCATGGGTGGATTAGAGACTTCCTATCTTAGTTTAAGGTGGCTACATTCATGCATCTCAGATTGCAAGACGTAAAAATGAAATAAATTGCACTAGATATTTCATTTCCAAATCTCAGAGTAGTAGATGGAACTTGGTGCCAGAAAAGGTAAATAAACCTGTGCTTTCAATGAGATTTTTCTGCACCCACCAGGTGGACTTGGTGTAAGCTAATAACCTAATATGCCCATCAGGACGGCTGTAGGTGGGTCATGGGCACAGATCATGTTTCCTAATGCGCTGTAGAAGAGAGAAGTGGAGAGAGACGTTGGGAGGGCCGTAATATTCGGACTCCCACACAGTCTAGATGGCGGTGTATTTCACTTTTAGGACCAACATTTTTGGTATAAGTGAATGATTTGACCACAATTCATGACTTAGACCCTGCTGCCAGAAGGAAATGAAGCAGGAAGATAGGGAATTTTTAATTAACCCCTTAAGCCCCGAGGGTGGTTTGCACGTTAATGACCAGGCCAATTTTTACAATTCTGACCACTGTCCATTTATGAGGTTATAACTCTGGAACGCTTCAACGGATCTTGGCGATTCTGACATTGTTTTCTCGTGACATATTGTACTTCATGTTAGTGGTAAAATTTCTTCGATATAACTTGCGTTTATTTGTGAAAAAAACGAATATTTGGCGAAAATTTTGAAAATTTCGCAATTTTCCAACTTTGAATTTTTATGCCCTTAAATCACAGACATATGTCACACAAAATACTTAATAAATAACATTTCCCACATGTCTACTTTACATCAGCACAATTTTGGAACCAAAATTTTTTTTTGTGACGGAGTTATAAGGGTTAAAAGTTGACCAGCAATTTCTCATTTTTACAACACCATTTTTTTTTAGGGACCACATCTCATTTGAAGTCATTTTGACGGGTCTATATGATAGAAAATACCCAAGTGTGACACCATTCTAAAAACTGCACCCCTCAAGGTACTCAAAACCACTTTCAAGAAGTTTATTAACCCTTCAGGTGTTTCACAGGAATTTTTGGAATGTTTAAATAAAAATGAACATTTAACTTTTTTTCACACAAAATTTATTTCAGCTCCAATTTGTTTTATTTTACCAAGGGTAACAGGAGAAAATAGACCCCAAAAGTTGTTGTACAATTTGTCCTGAGTACGCTGATACCCCATATGTGGGGGTAAACCACAGTTTGGGCGCATGGCAGAGCTTGGAAGCAAAGGAGCGCCATTTGACTTTTCAATGCAAAATTGACTGGAATTGAGATGGGACGCCATGTTGCATTTGGAGAGCCCCTGATGTGCCTAAACATTGAAACCCCCCACAAGTGACACCATTTTGGAAAGTAGACCCCCTAAGGAACTTATCTAGATGTGTGGTGAGCACTTTGACCCAACAAGTGCTTTACAGAAGTTTATAATGCAGAGCCGTAAAAATAAAAAATCATATTTTTTCACAAAAATTATCTTTTCACCCCCAATTTTTTATTTTCCCAAGGGTGAGAGAAGAAATTGGACCCCAAAAATTGTTGTGCAATTTGTCCTGAGTACGCTGATACCCCATATGTGGGTGTAAACCATTGTTTGGGCGCAGGGCAGAGCTCGGAAGGGAAGGAGCGCCATTTGACTTTTCAATGCAAAATTGACTGGAATTGAGATGGGACGCCATGTTGCATTTAGAGAGCCCTTGATGTGCCTAAACATTGAAACCCCTAACAAGTGACACCATTTTGGAAAGTAGACCCCCTAAGGAACTTATCTAGATGTGTGGTGAGCACTTTGACCCAACAAGTGCTTTACAGAAGTTTATAATGCAGAGCCGTAAAAATAAAAAATCATATTTTTTCACAAAAATGATCTTTTCACCCCCAATTTTTTATTTCCCCAAGGGTAAGAGAAGAAATTAGACCACAAAAGTTGTTGTGCAATTTGTCCTGAGTACGACGATACCCCATATGTGGGGGTAAACCATTGTTTGGGCGCATAGCAGAGCTCAGAAGGGAAGAAGCGCTATTTTACTTTTCAATGCAAAATTGACTGGAATTAAGATGGGATGCCATGTTGCGTTTGGAGAGCCCCTGATGTGCCTAAACATTAAACCCCCCCACAAGTGACACCATTTTGGAAAGTAGACCCCCTAAGGAACTTATCTAGATGTGTTTTGAGAGCTTTGAACCCCCAAGTGTTTCACTACAGTTTATAACGCAGAGCCGTGAAAATAAAAATTATTTTTTTTTTCACAAGAATGATTTTTTAGCCCCCAGTTTTGTATTTTCACAAGGGTATCAGGATAAATTGGACCCCAAAAGTTGTTGTACAATTTGTCTGGAGTACGCTGATACCCCATTTGTGGGGGGGGACCACTGTTTGGGCGCATGACAGAGCTCGGAAGGGAAGGAGCGCCATTTGGAATGCAGACTTAAATGGATTGGTCTGCAGGCGTCACGTTGCATTTGCAGAGCCCCTGATGTACCCAAACAGTACAAACCCCCCACAAGTGACCCCATATTGGAAACTAGACCCCCCATGGAACTTATCTAGATGTGTTGTGAGAACTTTGAACCCCCAAGTGTTTCACTACAGTTTATAACGCAGAGCCGTGAAAATAAAAATTATTTTTTTTTTCACAAAAATTATTTTTTAGCCCCCAGTTTTGTATTTTCACAAGGGTATCAGGATAAATTGGACCCTAAAAGTTGTTGTCCAATTTGTCCTGAGTACGCTGATACCCCCTATGTGGGGGGGAACCACTGTTTGGGCGCATGACAGAGCTCGGAAGGGAAGGAGCGCCATTTGGAATGCAGACTTAAATGGATTGGTCTGCAGGCGTCACGTTGCATTTGCAGAGCCCCTGATGTACCCAAATAGTACAAACCCCCCACAAGTGACCCCATATTGGAAACTAGACCTCCCAAGGAACTTATCTAGATGTGTTGTGAGAACTTTGAACCCCCAAGTGTTTCACTACAGTTTACAACGCAGAGCCGTGAAAATAAAACATATTTTTTTTCCCACAAAAATGATTTTTAGCCCCCCCAAATTTTTATTTTCCCAAGGATAACAAGAGAACTTGGACCCCAGAAGTTGTTGTTCAATTTGTCCCTAGTACGCTGATACCCCATATGTTGGGGTAAACCCCTTTTTGGACGCACGGGAGAGCTCGGAAGGGAAGGAGCACTGTTTTACTTTTTCAACGCAGAATTGGCTGGAATTGAGATTGGACGCCATGTCGCGTTTGGAGAGCCCCTGATGTGCCTGAACAGTGGAAACTCCCCAATTCTACCTGAAACCCTACCCCTAACCTCACCCCTAACCGTTTACTGAACATTTTCTGACAGTCATAAGTGCCACGTATATAAGTGCCACGTATATAAGTGCCACGTATATAAGTGCCACGTATATAAGTGCCACGTATTTAAGAGCCACGTATTTAAGTGCCACGTATTTAAGTGCCACGTATTTCAGTGCCACGTATTTCAGTGCCACGATATTTCAGTGCCACGTATTTCAGTGCCACGTATTTCAGTGCCACGTATTTCAGTGCCACGTATTTCAGGCACTGAAAAATACGTGGCACGTAAATACGTGGCACGTAAATACGTGGCACGTAAATACGTGGCACTTAAATACGTGGCACTTAAATACGTGGCACTTAAATACGTGGCACTTATATACGTGGCCACTGAAATATCGTGGCACTTATATACGTATATACGTATATAAACGTATATTTCAGTGCCACGTATTTCAGTGCCACGTATTTCAGGTTAGGGGTAGGGTTAGGTGTAGGGTTAGGGTTTTTTGTTTTTTTCTTATTTTCTTGTGTTTTTCTATAAAAACGCATGCGTTTTACCGCGTTTACATGCATTTTTTCACACATGCGGTTTTTAAAAAAAATGCATGCAGATAAAAACGCAAGTGTGAAACCAGACTAAAAGACGCTTTTTATAGCAAAAAAGTTTTTGCGTCTCCACATTTTGAGACCTATAATTTTTCCAAATTTTGGTCCACAGAGTCATGTGAGGTCTTGTTTTTTGCGGGACGAGTTGACGTTTTTATTGGTAACATTTTCGGACACGTGACCATTTTTTATCACTTTTTATTCCGATTTTTGTGAGGCAGAATAACCAAAAACCAGCTATTCATGAATTTCTTTTGGGAGAGGCGTTTATACCGTTCTGCGCTTGGTAAAATTGATAAAGCAGTTTTATTCGTCGGGTCAGTACGATTACAGCGATACCTCATTTATATCATTTTTTTATGTTTTGACGCTTTTATACGATAAAAACTATTTTATAGAAAAAATAATTATTTTGGCATCGCTTTATTCTGAGGACTATAACTTTTTAATTTTTTTGCTGATGATGCTGTATGGCGGCTCGTTTTTTGCGGGACAAGATGACGTTTTCAGTGGTAACATGGTTATTTATATCCGTCTTTTTGATCGCGTGTTATTCCACTTTTTGTTCGGCGGTATGGTAATAAAGCGTTGTTTTTTGCCTCGTTTTTTTTTTTTTTTCTTACGGTGTTTACTGAAGGGGTTAAATAGTGGGCCAGTTTTATAGGTTGGGTCGTTACGGACGCGGCGATACTAAATATGTGTACTTTTATTGTTTTTGTTTGTTTTTTTTAGATAAAGAAATGTATTTATGGGAATAATATTTTTTTTTTATTATTATTTATTTAGGAATTTTTTTTATTTTTTTTTTTACACATGTGGAATTTTTTTTTTTTACTTTTTTACTTTGTCCCAGGGGGGGACATCACAGATCGCAGATCTGATAGTGTGCACAGCACTCTATCAGATCTGCGATCATACTTTCATCGGAGCAGGCTGCAGCTTTCATCTGCAGCCTGCTCCGACCCGGAAGTGCTCCCTGCAGGACCCGGATACAGCCCCTCGGCCATTTTGGATCCGGGGCCTGCAGGGAGAAGACGTTCGGTACGAGGTGAGTACATCACCTTGTACCGATCGTCTCAGGGAAGCACGCAGGGAGCCCCCTCCCTGCGCGATGCTTCCCTGTACCGCCGGTACACCGCGATCATGTTTGATCGCGGTGTGCCGGGGGTTAATGTGCCGGGGGCGGTCCGTGACCGCTCCTGGCACATAGTGCCGGATGTCAGCTGCGATATGCAGCCGACACCCGGCCGCGATCGGCCGCGCTCCCCCCGTGAGCGCGGCCGATCGCGTATGACGTACTATCCCGTCACCGGGAATTAAGGCCCACCCCACCTCGACGGTATAGTACGTCATACGGGCTTAAGGGGTTAAAGTATGTTAGAAAATATTTCATATTATGGCATTCATTAAACAGATGTGGATGTAGGAGGAAAATTCATTTTTATTTCGTACCACCCCTTTAATGGGCTATTACATATTTAAAAAGTTTCATTTCAATAGGTTTAGAATTCTTTTATCTATTGAACTCCAGTTGGAATCAGAATGAGCCATAACATAATTGGAGACTATATACAGTACAGACCAAACATTTGGACACACCTTCTCATGTAAAGATTTTTCTGTATTTTCATGACTATGATAATTGTACATTCACACTGAAGGCATCAAAACTATGAATTAACACATGTGGAATTATATACTTAACAAGAAAGTGTGAAACAACTGAAATTGTGTCTTATATTCTAGGTTCTTCAAAGTAGCCACCTTTTGCTTTGATGACTGCTTTGCACACTCTTGGCATTCTCTTGAAGAGCTTCAAGAGATAGTCACCGGGAATGGTTTTCACTTCAGAGGTGTGTCCTGTCAGGTTTAATAAGTGGGATTTCTTGCCTTCTAAACGGTGGTGGGACCATCAGTTGTGTTGTGCAGAAGTCTGGTGGATACACAGCTGATAGTCCTACTGAATAGACTGTTAGAATTTGTATTATGGCAAGAAAAAAGCAGCTAAGTAAAGAAAAACGAGTGGCCATCATTACTTTAAGAAATGAAGGTCAGTCAGTCCGAAAAATTGGGAAAACTTTGAAAGTGTCCCCAAGTGCAGTGGCAAAAACCATCAAGCGCTACAAAGAAACTGGCTCACATGAGGACCGCCCCAGGAAAGGAAGACCAAGAGTCACCTCTGCTTCTGAGGATAAGTTTATCCGAGTGACCAGCCTCAGAAATCGCAGGTTAACAGCAGCTCAGATTAGAGACCAGGTCAATGCCACACAGAGTTCTAGCAGCAGACACATCTCTACAACAACTGTTAAGAGGAGACTTTGTGCAGCAGGCCTTCATGGTAAAATAGCTGCTAGGAAACCACTGCTAAGGACAGGCAACAAGCAGAAGAGACTTGTTTGGGCTAAAGAACACAAGGAATGGACATTAGACCAGTGGAAATCTGTGCTTTGGTCTGATGAGTCCAAATTTGAGATCTTTGGTTCCAACCACCGTGTCTTTGTGCGACGCAGAAAAGGTGAATGGATGGACTCTACATGCCTGGTTCCCACCGTGAAGCATGGAGGAGGAGGTGTGATGGTGCTTTGCTGGTGACACTGTTGGGGATTTATTCAAAATTGAAGGCATACTGAACCAGCATGGCTACCACAGCATCTTGCAGCGGCATGCTATTCCATCCGGTTTGCGTTTAGTTGGAGCATCATTTATTTTTCAACAGGACAATGACCCCAAACACACCTTCAGGCTGTGTAAGGGCTATTTGACCAAGAAGGAGAGTGATGGTGTGCTACACCAGATGACCTGGCCTCCACAGTCACCAGACCTGAACCCAATCGAGATGGTTTGGGGTGAGCTGGACCGCACAGTGAAGGCAAAAGGGCCAACAAGTGCTAAGCATCTCTGGGAACTCCTTCAAGATTGTTGGAAGACCATTCCTGGTGACTACCTCTTGAAGCTAATCAAGAGAATGCCAAGAGTGTGCAAAGTTGTCATCAAAGCAAAAGGTGGCTACTTTGAAGAACCTAGAATATAAGACATAATTTCAGTTGTTTCACACTTTTCTGTTAAGTATATAATTCCACATGTGTTAATTCATAGTTTTGATGCCTTCAGTGTGAATGTACAATTTTCATAGTCATGAAAATACAGAAAAATCATTAAATGAGAAGGTGTGTCCAAACTTTTGGTCTGTGCTGTATATACTGTATATACATATATATATATATATATATATATATATATATATATATATATATATACATATATTTATTTATATATTTTTATGTGTGCATATATATAAATAGATATGCAGTATATATATATATATATATATGGTACATATACACATATATATGTATTTTCTAAAGTCACGATTACATTTCCCTTTTTTTCTACACTACTTAAATAGGATATGTATAAACATTTACGACGTAAAATAATTGATTTGGAGATCCATCTAATAAGGTGCAAGCCACGTATAAACTAAAATTCGAGTGTGTTTATGTACGACTATGTGCACAGCTGGTTTGAATGAACACTTACGAATGTGTGGTAGCCGAGAGTATACATTTCACAGAATGTGCAGATGTTTGCAGATGTCGTTACTGCTCCATAGGTGTCAAAGTGGAACAAATGCAACATAATATAGAGTTGTGGCTTTTTTTGTTATAATCATCAGTTTTGTGAGAAGAAAGCTTCATGGATAAAAAGTTTTTGTTTATGCTTCACTTTATTTCATTTTTCCATAAAATAATTTTTGGTAGTCGGAGTCTTTCTCAAGTCGTATTTGCCGTGAGTTGTAAATATTCCAATTGCCCTGAAAATATGTGTGTAACACTCTGAGGTCTCATAAGACTGTATTCAACACATGACAAGCTTTTTAACGCTTTAACTTTTAGGCCTCGCTCACATCAACGTATAAATCGGGTGAGTACAATCCAATAAAAAATCTAATGAATTCAATGAGTCAGTGCTGATCTGAGGGTCTTCTGCATTCAGATGGTGGTTCTGATTTTCTCTCCAGCAATCCTACGAGCAGCTCTCACTGAAATTTTGCTTGGTCTTCTAGACCTTATCTTGACCTCCAATTCTCCTGTTAACTGCCATTTCTTAATTACATTTCGAACTGAGGAAAGGTCTACTGTTATGACCCCAGTGGACAGGGTCTCAGAGGAACGTGTAAGTCTGCAAGATACAAAAATCCAGCTCATAGGGCTGTGGTAACTGGGTTGACCAAATAGCTACTCCTAACGCCAACACTAGAAGTAGCCGGGGATCATGCCTACGGTGATCGCTAGATGACACGCGCCAGCCGGAGAATCTAACTACCCCTAGGAGAAGAAAACAAAGACCTCTCTTGCCTCCAGAGAAAGGGACCCCAAAGCAAGATACAAGCCCCCCACAAATAATAACGGTGAGGTAAGAGGAAATGACAAACACAGAAATGAACTAGGTTCAGCAAAGAGAGGCCAGCTTACTAATAGCAGAATATAGCAAGATAACTTATCTGGTCAACAAAAACCATATAAAAAATCCACGCTGGAGATTCAAGAACCCCCGAACCGTCTAACGGTCCGGGGGGAGAACACCAGCCCCCTAGAGCTTCCAGCAAAGGTCAGGATACAGATAGGAAAAAGCTGGACAAAAATACCAAACAAAACAAAAGCAAAAAGCAAAGAAGCAGACTTAGCTTTGAAAACAGGAACCAGGATCAGAGGACAAGAGCACAACAGATTAGCTCTGATTTCAACGATGCCAGGCATTGAACTGAAGGTCCAGGGAGCTTATATAGCAACGCCCCTGAACTAACGGCCCAGGTGAGGATATAGAAAAAGACAGACGCTCCAGAGTCAAATCACTAATGACCACTAGAGGGAGCAAAAAGCAAAATCACAACAGTACCCCCCCCTTAGTGAGGGGTCACCGAACCCTCACCACGACCACCAGGGCGATCAGGATGAGCGGCGTGAAAGGCACGAACTAAATCGGCCGCATGAACATCAGAGGCGACCACCCAGGAATTATCTTCCTGACCATAGCCCTTCCACTTGACCAGGTACTGAAGCCTCCGCCTGGAGAGACGAGAATCCAAGATCTTCTCCACCACGTACTCCAACTCGCCCTCAACCAACACCGGAGCAGGAGGCTCAGCAGAAGGAACCACAGGCACAACGTACCGCCGCAACAAGGACCTATGAAACACGTTGTGGATAGCAAACGACACAGGAAGATCCAGGCGAAAGGATACAGGATTAAGAATTTCCAATATCTTGTAAGGACCAATAAAACGAGGTTTAAATTTGGGAGAGGAAACCTTCATAGGAACAAAGCGGGAAGAAAGCCACACCAAATCCCCAACACGTAGTCGGGGACCCACACCGCGGCGGCGGTTGGCAAAGCGCTGAGCCCTCTCCTGTGACAACTTCAAGTTGTCCACCACAAGATTCCAGATCCGCTGCAACCTATCCACCACAGAATCCACCCCAGGGCAGTCAGAAGGTTCCACATGACCCGAAGAAAAACGAGGGTGGAAACCAGAGTTGCAGAAAAACGGCGAAACCAAGGTGGCGGAACTAGCCCGATTATTAAGGGCAAACTCAGCTAACGGCAAGAAGGTCACCCAATCGTCCTGATCAGCAGAGACAAAACACCTCAAATAAGCCTCCAAAGTCTGATTAGTTCGCTCCGTCTGTCCATTAGTCTGAGGATGGAAAGCAGACGAAAACGACAAGTCAATGCCCATCCTACTACAAAAGGATCGCCAGAATCTGGAAACGAACTGGGATCCTCTGTCTGACACAATATTCTCAGGGATGCCGTGCAAACGAACCACGTTCTGGAAAAACACAGGAACCAGATCGGAAGAGGAAGGCAGCTTAGGCAAAGGAACCAAATGGACCATCTTGGAGAAGCGATCACATATCACCCAGATAACAGACATGCCCTGAGACACCGGAAGATCAGAAATGAAATCCATGGAGATATGTGTCCAAGGTCTCTTAGGGACAGGCAAGGGCAAGAGCAACCCGCTGGCACGAGAACAGCAAGGCTTAGCTCGAGCACAAGTCCCACAGGACTGTACAAATGACCGCACATCCCTAGACAAGGAAGGCCACCAAAAGGATCTGGCCACCAGATCTCTGGTGCCAAAAATTCCTGGGTGACCTGCCAACACCGAGGAATGAACCTCGGAAATGACTCTGCTGGTCCACTTATCAGGCACAAACAGTCTGTCAGGTGGACAAGAATCAGGCCTATCAGCCTGAAATCTCTGCAACACACGTCGCAGATCTGGAGAAATAGCTGACAAGATAATACCATCCTTAAGAATACCAACAGGTTCAGCGACTCCAGGAGCATCAGGCACAAAGCTCCTGGAAAGAGCATCGGCCTTCACATTCTTTGAACCTGGTAAATACGAGACAACAAAGTCAAAACGGGAGAAAAACAATGACCAGCGGGCCTGTCTAGGATTCAGGCGTTTAGCAGACTCGAGATACATCAGATTTTTGTGATCAGTCAAGACCACCACACGATGCTTAGCACCCTCGAGCCAATGACGCCACTCCTCAAATGCCCATTTCATGGCCAACAACTCCCGATTGCCCACATCATAATTTCGCTCCGCAGGCGAAAACTTCCTAGAGAAAAAGGCGCAAGGTCTCATAACAGAGCAACCAGGGCCTCTCTGCGACAAAACGGCCCCTGCTCCAATCTCTGAAGCATCCACCTCAACTTGAAAAGGAAGCGAGACATCAGGCTGGCACAAAACAGGCGCCGAAGTAAACCGACGTTTCAACTCCTGGAAAGCCTCCACGGCAGCAGGAGCCCAATTAACCACATCGGAGCCCTTCTTGGTCATATCCGTCAAAGGTTTCACAATGCTAGAAAAGTTAGCGATAAAACGACGGTAGAAGTTAGCGAAACCCAAGAACTTCTGAAGACTCTTAACTGACGAGGGCTGAGTCCAATCAAGAATAGCTCGGACCTTGACTGGGTCCATCTCCACAGCAGAAGGGGAAAAAATGAACCCCAAAAAGGGAACCTTCTGTACACCAAAAAGACACTTTGAGCCCTTGACAAACAAAGAATTTTCACGCAAAATTTTAAAGACCATCCTGACCTGCTCCACATGCGAGTCCCAATTATCAGAAAAAAACAGAATATCATCCAGATAAACGATCAGAAATTTATCCAGATAGTTCCGGAAAATGTCATGCATAAAGGACTGAAAAACTGAAGGGGCATTAGAGAGCCCAAAAGGCATCACCAAGTACTCAAAATGACCTTCGGGCGTATTGAATGCGGTTTTCCATTCATCCCCTTGCTTAATGCGCACAAGGTTGTACGCACCACGAAGGTCTATCTTGGTAAACCACTTGGCACCTTTAATCCGGGCAAACAAGTCAGACAACAGCGGCAAAGGATACTGAAATTTGACAGTGATCTTATTTAAAAGCCGATAGTCAATACAAGGCCTCAAAGATCCGTCCTTTTTAGCCACAAAAAAGAATCCCGCACCAAGAGGGGAAGAAGACGGACGGATGTGTCCTTTCTCCAGAGACTCCTTGATATATGAACGCATAGCGGTATGTTCAGGTATCGACAGATTAAACAGTCTTCCCTTAGGAAATTTACTGCCTGGAATCAAATCTATTGCACAGTCACATTCCCTATGAGGAGGCAATGCACTGGACCTGGACTCGCTAAAGACATCCTGATAGTCAGACAAATACTCCGGAACTTCCGAAGGCGTAGAAGAAGCAATAGACACAGGCAGGGAATCCTCATGAATACCACGACAGCCCCAACTAGACACTGACATAGCCTTCCAGTCAAGGACTGGATTATGGGTCTGTAACCATGGCAGCCCCAAAACAACCAAATCATGCATTTTATGTAGAACGAGAAAACGTATCACCTCGCGGTGTTCAGGAGTCATGCACATGGTAACCTGTGTCCAATACTGCGGTTTATTTTCTGCTAATGGCGTAGCATCAATACCCCTAAGAGGGATAGGATTTTCTAATGGTTCAAGAATAAAACCACAGCGCTTAGCAAATGAGAGATCCATAAGACTCAGGGCAGCACCTGAATCTACAAACGCCATGACAGGATAAGATGACAGTGAGCAAATCAAAGTTACAGACAGAATAAACTTAGGATGCAAATTACCAACGGTGACAGGACTAACAACCTTAGATATACGTTTAGAGCATGCTGAGATAACATGTGTAGAATCACCACAGTAGTAGCACAAGCCATTCCGGCGTCTATGAATTTTCCTCTCATTTCTAGTCAGGATTCTATCACATTGCATCAAATCAGGTGTCCGTTCAGACAACACCATGAGGGAATTTGCGGTTTTTCTATCACATTGCATCACATCAGGTGTCTGTTCAGACAACAACATGAGGGAATTTGCGGTTTTGCGCTCCCGCAACCGCCGGTCAATTTGAATAGCCAGGGACATGGTATCATTAAGACCTGTGGGAATGGGAAAACCCACCATAACATTCTTAATGGCCTCAGAAAGGCCATTTCTAAAATTAGCGGCCAGTGCACACTCGTTCCAATGTGTCAGCACGGACCATTTCCGAAATTTTTGGCAATACACCTCAGCCTCGTCCTGGCCCTGAGACATAGCCAGCAAGGCTTTCTCTGCCTGAATCTCAAGATTGGGTTCCTCATAAAGTAAACCGAGCGCCAGAAAAAACGCATCAATATCAGCCAATGTCGGATCTCCTGGCGCCAACGAAAAAGCCCAATCCTGAGGGTCACCCCGTAAGAATGAAATAACAATTTTTACTTGTTGAGCAGAGTCTCCAGACGAACAAGGTTTCAGGGACAAAAATAATTTACAATTATTCCTGAAATTCCTAAACTTAAATCGGTCTCCTGAAAACAGTTCAGGAATCGGAATCTTGGGTTCAGACCTAGGATTTCTGGTAACATAATCTTGTATACCCTGCACACGAGTGGCAAGCTGGTCCACACTTGTAATCAAGGTCTGGACATTCATGTCTGCAGCAAGCTTAAGCCACTCTGAGGTAAAGGGGAAAAGAAAAAAAAAAATGAGAGAGGGAAAAAAAAAACTCAAAATTTTCTTTCTTATAATCCCACTTCTGCAATGCATTAAACATTTAATACTGGCCTGGCATACTGTTATGACCCCAGTGGACAGGGTCTCAGAGGAACGTGTAAGTCTGCAAGATACAAAAATCCAGCTCATAGGGCTGTGGTAACTGGGTTGACCAAATAGCTACTCCTAACGCCAACACTAGAAGTAGCCGGGGATCATGCCTACGGTGATCGCTAGATGACACGCGCCAGCCGGAGAATCTAACTACCCCTAGGAGAAGAAAACAAAGACCTCTCTTGCCTCCAGAGAAAGGGACCCCAAAGCAAGATACAAGCCCCCCACAAATAATAACGGTGAGGTAAGAGGAAATGACAAACACAGAAATGAACTAGGTTCAGCAAAGAGAGGCCAGCTTACTAATAGCAGAATATAGCAAGATAACTTATCTGGTCAACAAAAACCCTATAAAAATCCACGCTGGAGATTCAAGAACCCCCGAACCGTCTAACGGTCCGGGGGGAGAACACCAGCCCCCTAGAGCTTCCAGCAAAGGTCAGGATACAGATAGGAAAAAGCTGGACAAAAATACCAAACAAAACAAAAGCAAAAAGCAAAGAAGCAGACTTAGCTTGGAAAACAGGAACCAGGATCAGAGGACAAGAGCACAACAGATTAGCTCTGATTTCAACGATGCCAGGCATTGAACTGAAGGTCCAGGGAGCTTATATAGCAACGCCCCTGAACTAACGGCCCAGGTGAGGATATAGAAAAAGACAGACGCTCCAGAGTCAAATCACTAATGACCACTAGAGGGAGCAAAAAGCAAAATCACAACAGTCTACTTGAAAACGATTTGCTATCTTCTTATAGCCTTTTCCTGCTTTGTGGGCCTCCACCATTTTCATTTTCAGAGTGCTAGGCAGCTGCTTAGAAGAATCCATTGCTGCCGTTTTCTGGCACAAGGTTCGAGGAGGCTGGGAAATTTGCATCACCTGGCCTTTCCTAATGATGATAGTGAGAAAACCATAAGCATAACAGCTAATTAAGGTCTGAAACCTTGGTCAAAGTTATCTGAGCAGACAAATCTCCAAGGGTGCCCAAAAATTTGCATTGGCCCACTTTCCTTTCTGTAATTTTTAAAATGAAAAAAAGAAAGATGTGTTTTTTTGCCTAAAAAATGAAGGAAATGTGTCATCTTTAACTTTATGCCTTTTAGAAATCATTTTATCTTCAACTTGCTTAACTTTTCACTACAACAGTAATTTTGACCAGGGGCGCACAAACTTTTACATGCCACTATAGATAGAATAGAATAAATAGATAGACAGATAATAGATAGATAGATAATAAATAGATGTCCTGTAGATATATAATTTCACAAGCCCCCTACATATAATAAATTGGCATCCTTTAGTGTCTTTCATGTGGCACTAAAGGGTGTTTTTAGACTTTTTTAACATGAGAAATAAGTAAACAATTTTAAAAAACCGACATGGAGTTCCCCCATTTTTGGTAACCAGCCAAGGTAAAGCAAACAGCTTATATCAAACTGGGAAGGTCACTGGTTATTGAGTCCTTCCCAGCCTACAAATACAAGCCTGCAGCCGCCCCAGAATTGGCGCATCCATTGAAGGCACCAATTCTGTTACTTCGCCCCATCTCTTCCCAATTGCCCTGGTGCAGTAGCAATTGTGGTAATGGTTTATTCGGCTGATGTCAGCTGTGTAATGTCTGCTGGTACAAACCTCAGGGGTTAGTAATGGAGAGGCATATATCAGACACCCCCATGACTAACCCACTAAGTTGTATAAAAAAAAATAAACAAATATTTTTTTCTAAAATCCCTGCTTCACCAATTTATTTAAAAAAAATAATTAAATAAAACCCCCATGAAGATCCAAAGTAGTCCACAAAAGGGAACCTGAAAGACATACAAAGAGATAACTAAATAAAGACTAGAGACAGTCCCATATTCACCAATTTATTATTAAAAAATAATCCCTACAGATCCAACGTAATCCATGGAGGTCTCACTACGTCCACCGATTCTGTTCTGCAGCCCATGGATCGTCGTTCATAGTTTTCTTTCGGTCATGTCTTATGAGCGATTATGTCAGTGACTCATCATCGCACATAAAACATGACCAGGAGTGACCTATGGTTGCAGTACAGAATCAAAGTTGCCGGCTCCCGCGGCTTTGAACAGCGATGAAGTCAGTAGCTATACCTCTCATCAGAGTCGATGAGTCACGATGTCCTCTATGAGACTCGGCAACTCCGATGAGCTGTTGTTCCATCTGGATCTCTTTGTAGCACCAACCTCATATGTCTGTGCTACATAACAACTGCTCGTTTGGACCAAGGGCGATAGATAGAACTATCTATCTATGTCTCCATACTATCTGTCACAGATGTGTCAGAGGCAACAGACAGTCGCTCTGCATCTGGCCGCAGAAGGTCTCTGTATTTGGCATTGCAGACGCCTTCTTAATCCTTCTGAGTTTTGGACCCAACTTCCCTCTGGCTCTAATTGACACACCTGGACCTGGGTGTTTATAGACTCTCAGTCTACTTCAAGGAGTCACCAGTGATATTCACTTTTCCCTTGTGAAGGTTTGGAGCTATAGCAGTCAGCTTACTTCCACTCTGGTGCTCTTGGAGGACATTTGGTGTTACCTTTCTGAAGCTCAGTTTCTTCCTCCTTGTTTGTCTCCCTTCTTGTCTTTAGTGTACAGTGGGGACTGACCAGTGTCCATTCCCCCTTCCCTATTGAAGGCCTAGCTCTAGGGATGCGTGACACTATTTATCGATCTATCTAAAACCATGTTATGAAGACGACTATTCAGCTCAAACAAAGACTCTTCCCTCTGCTTACGTCTATTATATCTTTTACTAGGACTATGCTCTCTGGCTAATCAAAAGAAATATTGGAACAAATATTAGTTAATTTTTCCTGTAGGCAAATATAATCGCATTGGGGAATAAAACTCCATTTCTCATTGAACAATGCGTCCTCCTGCACCTGCTTCATTCTTAGGGGAAGAGATTTGGCTCCAGCGATGTACAACTTGTAACATCCATATGTGAGAGTCTATTTGTAGCAGAAGAGAATGAAGTTGCTACAGTTTTAAATGTTAAAAAGGGTGGAAGGGTGCCAGGGCCAGATGGCATCCAGGTCCCAGATGATATTTCAAAAGGGAAAAGTGAAATTCTTTTCAAGATTCCTGCTAACCTTTCAGATGAAGAGCGAGCTGGGATCTAACCACGTTGACATTAAATGGGTCACCCCCACTGGCAGCGCACAAACAGAATACACTTCAGTTCTTGTAGCACGAGGATCCCCCTGCTCATGTAAATAATGCAAATATCCATGTCAGGCGGAGAACTTGAGCTAAAAGAATAGATTAAAACATTGGCACCAAACCTGGAATACTTATTTTAAATGCAAATTCTATTTTCTTTATATGGTCTTAAGGAAATCTTATAACAATGTAGAAATATGCACTGCCTGATCACAAGTTCTTAAAAGGGATAATTTTTGGACAGTTTTTAATTAAAAAAAAAGTCTGTCAGTGCGCTGTGTTATTAAATGGGCTGTTAGTTATTATCCACTTCTTCTCATGGCATTTGGAGGATTTGCAGAATAGCAATTTGGGGCAAATCGATTCACTGCTAATCCAATTTTTGGGAAAAATTTGTCAAACTTGGTAAATGTGAGTTTCAAAAGATTCAATCATCTCTAGTTTCTACTCATGTGAATATGTTAGTATGGAGAACCCTGCATGACCTGTGTCATATTTGGTCAACCTTGTAGTGCAACATTTGAACACTGCTGGAAGAACACCTATTTATTGTTACCATTGGCAGGGGGTGCTTTTTTAAAATTAAAGGGGTTGTTCACCACTTAGACAACCTCTTCTCATTCCCCAAGATTGGTCAAGTTAAAATAAAATCACCTATATTCACATCCGGGTCTGGCGTCGTTCCAGCGGTTTCGGCACTCACATTTCCTGGGCTCATGTGAGGTTGTTATGTCACGAGAGCCCTGCACCCAATCATCTCCGCCTTCACTGTCTCCATCTTCGGACAAATTGAACATCAAGAGGAAGTCAGAGAAAAACTACAGCTCTGGCTTCCTGTTGATGCTCTTGATGCTCAATATGTCTGAAGGTGGGGACAGTGAAGCTGGTGGTGATTGGGTTCAGGTCTCGTGTGACATAAAAAACCTCAAGTGAGCCCTGGGAACACAAGTGGCGATACCGCTGCAATGGCGCCAGCACAGGAGCTGAGCATAGGTGTTTTTGATTTCACAGGGTCAAACATGAGGAATGAGATGGGATTGTCCTACTGGTGGACAACACCTTTAATGGTCAAAAAAATCCAACCTACTCAACATTACCTTGAGACGACTCTTGTGCAAAATCGATAGCAACATTTCAAACTATTATGTATTACTTATGATGCTGATACTCCAGCAATTACTCTCCAAGTGATGTTGACTGATATAGTTGTGCCTATACCCAAACATTTACAAACTAGCAGTGAAAATAATGGAGGTGGAATAAAATAGAAACCTACACCATGGATTCAACACTGTAAATGAATGTAAGATTAGTTAGTATATTTTACGCACTGAGGTTCCGCTTCTTCTTTTATACATTTATCTCTTCATGAATTTTCCTGTTGTGAAATCTTCAAGCGATTCAGTTTGAGAACAATGACCTGAATCTGGAATTCGTCCATGTATTGACAATCAATTTGATAAACCATCCATTTCAAGTTTCCTATGTTAGAATTATTTTTCCATTAGGCATTGCTGAGATCAGTTAGTGTGTGGGCCAGGTGCTAGGAATATCCTGAGATCTGTGCCCGAAGAGATAAAAAGACTCAATACCCAGTAGTCACTTACAGAAATATAGAAATGTGGAATGCGCCAGAGCTTATCATGATGCAACATCTAATATTTCAATACATTTTTAAATTTTTATTTTTTTATATAGGGAGACATTGCTGATAAGAGAGAACCTGCTCCAGCTCTGATGACCAACCAACCAACCAACCAATGTTTTCAGATATTATTTTTAGGTTGTCACCCAGAAGTATGAAGCGTTCCGCGAGGACTCCATAGCAGAATGCAAATGGATATTTTCCACTTTCTGCATGGCTCGATATCTTAAGATTACAGGTCTCCAAAGATGGGCACGGCAACTGTATCGAGTAGATTGAGGGACCCTTTTGGGCCACCCCAGACATGACTACAACCTCTGCACCTACTGTAGATTCACCACCAATTCCTCTGTTAAATGGGTCATCCCATGAACAACGTTTATCACCTATCTTTGGGGATCTAAGGGCCAACATTTCACTTGAAGAGAGTGGCATGCCAGTGTAAGAAGGCTCATAAGCCATGCAATGCTCCTCTAAGAAACTAAATATGCAAATTGGCTTTACAGAGATAAAGAGGACTCAAACTCAAGTGTAACTAACCTATTGGAAGTAACAATCCTAAAAGTCAAAATTGACCCTTTAACAATCCTTGCCATATGACTTAGGATAAAAGTCAAACCAGAATCTCAATCTGCAGACACATGTTTCGGGGTGTTTGCCCGTCCTCATCACAAAGCAAGAGATCTCGTTCTGGTTTGGCATCAATGTCAGGGATGGACATAACCACACAAGAGCTTAAGTAGTAAGAAGGTCAACTGTTTTCGTCTCTGCTCCATGCTGAAACTCTGAGGCAGCTGACTCAAGAGTCTTGATATCATCCATGGCCGATACTTGAATTTCGGCAGCCGGGTTTATAACAGGGTTCCCATGAGTGGTGCATATCCTGACATCACATGAGACTCAAAAAATAAAAATTACGGATCCTGTGAGTGTTGCCAAGGTTGAGTATACCTGATAAAGGATTGACTCAACCTCAGTTTCCAGTTCCGCACTCATGGATCCAGGAACCAGCAGCGATTCGAAGGAGTAAAACCAAATTGGTGCCTGACTTGCAGAACCAGACTAGGTGAGTGATTTAGTCTCCATCTACTGAATCCTTAATTTGGTTGATCCACACAAGGAACACTCTTTCTCTTTTCTTTTTTTACTGATGTCATAACATCGCCGGGGCCTTGTAGATGCTAAAGGCCCCCAGGATCTCAGGCATTGAGTGCCGGCTGAGGACCTTTGTACTGACATGTGTCCTGCAAATGTTTTTGCTCGTCCCTGGCCAGAGTAGTTTCCTAATAGCAACCCCTGACATCCTCGAAGGCAATGAATTATCCATCCAATCTCTGCCGTTGCATTTAGGTAGGGGGCCGTATAATTACACAAGGTAAGATTTGTTGGAAATCTTCCCAGACATGGTCAGACTCAGACACTTGTAACTTTGTCTGCAAATAGTTGCTAATGCTTAACTTGTATTTAAAAGTTATTAATAGACCATAAAAGTACCAGTTATATCAGGTTATATCAAGTATTAAATAACACTCATGCTTATTTGAAGCAACACTTCTTCTACCAGGCGGAATCCGAGGCCAGCGGAACGCACCTGGTAATTATATAGTTTGTGCATATGCAACTTGCCAAAAGTTAAGTCTTATAAATAAACTTGCATCGACGTACTCGCAGAGCGACTGTAAAAACGCTTGGCACGCGGAGCAGCCGCACATTTCTGCACTTTCCTAGGTATTTGGAGATTTTTTGCACCGGTTCCAAAGCTTCTGGCTTGCTGTGACCTTCTTACTGTAAAGGCTTAACTAAACTTAGAGAGCCGACGAGCCTGCGGTGAATCCCCCGGTGAGTTATGGTGGAGGCGACTATAGTTGCACAATGGACGACGGAGAGTTAAAAATCTCCCGTGAATATCTGCAGGTACACAATAATAATTTATTAGGTGGGACGCTTTGCATGGGCTGAAATCATCCACCATTAGTTTTCGACAATTACCTCCCACTCTCGCCCCCCCAAAAAAAGAGCAACTATGATCATTTTACTTTGCCCAGTTTACTATGTGTGCCTTAAAAAATATATACAATTTAAAGTGATGAAAGGGAGAAAGTTTCTCCATGGATTTCTTGCTTGAATTCCAACCTTTAATGGCATATTCACAGAATTCTATATCAGGACCTACACCTATCTCCTAAATTGGCTCTCCCTGCCCCTTCACAAGAGAGATGGCTACGGGCGATGTGTGTGCTCTCCGCATTCACTTCTATGGGAGATATGGAAACACCAAAGCCATCTGTACACACCTGTACAACTAGCTCCCTCTAGTGGTGGCAGCAGTCAATCAGAAATAGGTCATTGGACTTTGTGTTTGTATTCGGTCACTGCAGTTATAAAAGACTGATATTAAGTTGTGATTTTGGACTACCTTTTCTTGCCTTAGATCACGAACATTGGCCTCTTTGACATCATAAACCACGAGAAATATGTTCAGCCATAAGAATATTACTAACATATAGACATCCTTGACCACCATGACTGATAGATATCAATATTAATCCCTTTATAACTCCAAACCATCAGGGAAAATTAATATCAATATTAATCCCTTGATAACCCTAGATCACCAGGGAAAATGGTTAGCAATATTAATCCCTTTTTAACCCTAGATCAAAAGATATAAGAAATATAAATATTAATCCCTTTATAACTCTAGACCACCATGTATGTCAATATTAATCTTTTTATAACCTTAGTTCACCAGGGCAAATGTATATCACTAGTAATCCCTTTATAACCCTAGACAAGCAGGACTAATTGATACCAATATTAATCCTATTCCCTCACATCTCCATCATTCCCCTTCCCCCGCTGTCATCTCCTAACTAATATATTTAACCTCTCTCCCTTATCTGGTATCTTTCCCTCCTCCTTCAAACACGCCATCATACTTCTATTAAAAAAACAACCCTCGACCTGAACTGTGCCGCTAATTATAGGCCTGTCTCTAATCTTCCCTTCATCTCCAAACTCCTCGAACGCCTGGTCCACTCCCGTCTTACCCGCTATCTCTCAGATCACTCTCTTCTCCACCCTCTACAATCTGGCTTCCGCTCTTTACACTCTACTGAAACTGCCCTCACTAAAGTCTCTAATGACCTACTAACAGCTAAATCTAATGGTCACTACTCCATGCTAATTCTCTTGGATCTCTCCGCAGCATTCGACACTGTGGATCATCAGCTCCTCCTCACTATGCTCCGCTTCATCGGCCTCAAGGACACCGTTCTCTCCTGGTTCTCCTCCTATCTCTCTGATCGCTCCTTCACTGTATGTTTTGCTGGTTCCTCCTCTCCTTATTGTCTGAGTTCCTCAAGGATCAGTCCTAGTCCTCCTCCTTGTATACTGCTCCCATTGGACAAACCATCAGTAGATTTGGTTTCCAGTACCATCTCTATGCTGATGACACCCAATTATACACATCGTCTCCTGACATCACGTCTACATTATTACAAGGCACCAGTGATTGTCTTACTCTCTCTAACATCATGTCCTCCCTCTATCTGTAACTGAACCTGTCAAAAACTGAACTCCTTGTGTTTCCTCCCTCCACTAACCTTCCTATGCCTGACATTGCCATCTCTGTGTGTGGTTCTACCGTTACACCCCAGCAACATTCCCGCTGTCTTGGGGTCTTACTTGATTCCGAGCATTCTTTCACTCCCTCACATCCGATCGCTGGCTCGCTCTTGTTACCTACACCTCAAAAACATTTCTACAATTCGACCTTTTCTTACTTTCGACACTGCAAAAACTCTTACTGTTTCTCTTATTCATTCTCGACTAGACTATTGTAACTCTCTACTAATCGGCCTCTCTCTTACCAAACTCTCCCCGCTCCAATCTGTCCTGAATGCAGCAGCCAGGAACATATTCCTCACCAATCGTTACACCGGTGCCTCCACCCTGTGCCGGTCATTACACTGGTTACCCATCCACTCCAGAATTCAATATAAACTTATCAGTGTCACCCACAAAGCCCTCCATGGCTCAGCACCACCCTACATCTCATCCCTCGTCTCAGTCTACCATCCTTCCCGTGCCCTCAATTCTGCCAATGACCCAAGATTAACATCCTCAATAATCCAAACCTCCCACTCCCGTCTCCAAGAGTTTGCGCGTGCTGCGCCATTTCTTTGGAATGCACTACCTAGGACAATTTGATTAATTTACAATATCCAGGGTGCCCTAAAAACAATTTAGAATGGCCTATCCACCCACCTCAATTATCTACCTTTTCCTGTTTTGCCCTTTCAAAATTTTCTTCCAGACCAGGACTCTCGTGGCATCTGTTCACACACCCTACACTCAGTAGCACTTTGTATTCGCACCTGTACTGTACACATACTGGCTGGTGATCGTCCAAGCAGCGTTATGTGATCACCCTATTTATTATATTGATGGCCGGACTGTAGAATACAAGCAATTGTAACCACTTTTCCTGTCTCCCCAATTTCCTTCATAGATTGTAGCTTGTGAGCAGCAGGGCCCTCACTCCTCTTGATATCTGCTGAATTATGTGTTATTCTTTAATGTCTTTATGGTCTGTACAAGTCCCTTCTAAAAGTTAAAGTGATGCGGAATATATCGGCGTTATAGAAATAAAATTGATAATTATTATTTATCCCTTAAAACTCTAGACCAACGGGATAATGAAGATCAATATAAATCCATTTATAACACTAGACCACCAGGATTAAAGGATATCAATATTAATTCCTTTTTCACCCTAGACCACCAGGTATATTAGCTTTTAATTGCTAAAAGTAAAGTGGCAAGATTGATCCCCCTCCATGCTTAATAGTTGAGATGTTCTTTTCCTGAAATTCTGTTCCCTTTTATTCTCCACACATACCTTTGATCAATGTGGCTAGAGTTCTATTTTAACCTATTGGTCCACAGGACTTGTTTCCAAAAAGTATCAGGTTTGTTTAGATGTTCTTTTGCATACTTCTGATGCTGAAATTTATGATGAGGATGCAGGAGAGGTTTTCTTCTGATGACTCTTCCATGAAGGCCATATTTATGCAGCTGTATCTGAAGAGTAGAACAATGAACCACATCTCCAGAGTCTGATAAATCTTTCTGAAGGTGTTTTGCAGTTGAGTGGGGATTCTGATTTGACTCTCTACAATCCTACGAGCAACTCTTAAAAAATTTAGCTTGGTCTTCCAGACCTTATCTTGACCTCCACTGTTCCTGGTAACTGCCTTTTCTTAATTACATTTTGAACAGAGGAAAGGGCAACTTGAAAACGCGTTATTTCCTTATAGCCTTCTCTTGCGTTGTGGGCCGCCACCATTTTCTTGTTCAGAGTGCTGCTTAGAAGAACCCATGGCTGCTGTTTTTTGGCCCAAGGTTAGAGGAGGCTGTGTTTTTATAAAGCTGAGAAATTTGCATCACCTGGCCTTTCCTAATTAATCATTAAACCACCCTTGAGCTCTGTAAAATATTGCAGCAAATTTATTCAACTGGATTAACTATATTAAAAAAAAACTCTAGGCCACCAGAAATATTATATTATTGTTTAATATTCCATATTATTTAATGTATTTGTCTACAGGGCAGCATAGTAAGATGGGGCTATAATTAGCAGTTTTTATCATTTTTTTTTCTATTTATTATTTGCCAAACACTCTGAATATATTTATTAGGAATCTAAAGCTTCTCGGGCTTTTGATGAAGCCATCTGATTATCTAAGCAAGAATAATTACAAGTGCCATCCATTTACACAGCCTGTGAATTCCAAACCCACAAGAGATGTTTTAAGGAACATCTGCTGAAATCTCCAATAACATGATTTCTAATGCATTACATTTATTTGCTTTGCCAGAGCTGGATGTAGATGGGAGCGTTAAGAGAGAGTGACTATAAATGTTTTATCAAAAAATGTTGCTGATTGCTTTATTAAAGGGGACCTGTTGCCGATGTAGAGCTGAGGTTGCCATTTTTATTTGGCCTCTGTCAACAGACAAGGAAATTTCTTTGCTAGGTAAACAGGGTTTAGTGTTGTGCCTATGGGATCGGCTAAAGTCAGTGCATTCTCAGAAACCATAGGACCCCAGAGCAAAATAGTCCTTTTTACTATAATTTCACCTGCAAATAAAAAAATAATAATTGTGCTACCTGTTGCCACCACCAGAGGGAGCTAACTGCATTTGGATGTATACAGTTACAATTATACTGAAAGGAACAGTTGGAATAAAGCAGTGAGCGCCTCCTTGTGGTGATTGCACTGTAGGGGGGTAGGAGTTCTGCAAAACATATTTTCTATTTAATTTTGTCTGCGCTACAGACAGGTATTGTGTTATCAGTGTGCATCATACATAAATAAAATGAATGTGTTATCAGTAAATGTTCCTTAGTTTAAATCAGGTTTTTATTTTAAATATATATTTTTTTATTTTTTGTATTTTTCATATTACAGATTGAATTAAAAACGTGAAATCTTTCAATTCTCACACTGGCCACTGGGGTTATTATATCTTCCTACTTTCTGTCGTTTTAGGTAAGAACACTTGTACATTAGCAGCAACAGATTCAGACCCTAACGTTTGTATTGAAGCATCTAATCAGCATGTGCAAAGGTCATTGTGAGGGGAGGAGGAAACATCAACTATTGGGGTTGGTGGATCCTGTGTTATCTACTGTATATAGAGGTGCTATCAGTCATTGTACAGGAGGAGGACGAGAGCTGTGACATCATCTATTGTGAATGGTGGATCCCGTGTTATCTACTGTATATAGAGGTGTTATCAGTCATTGTACAGGGGGAGGAGGAGGTGAGCTGTGACATCATCTATTGTGATTGGTGGATCCTGTGTTATCTACTGTATATAGAGGTGTTATCAGTCATTGTACAGGAGGAGGAGGTGAGCTGTGACATCACCTATTGTGAATGGTGGATCCTGTGTTATCTACTGTATATAGAGGTGTTATCAGTCATTGTACAGGAGGAGGAGGAGAGCTGTGACATCATCTATTGTGAATGGTGGATCATGTTATATACTGTATATAGAGGATTTATCAGTCATTGTACAGGAGGAGGAGGTGAGCTGTGACATCATCTATTGTGAATGGTGGATCCTGTGTTATCTACTGTATATAGAGGTGTTATCAGTCATTGTACAGTAGGAGGAGGTGAGCTGTGACATCATCTATTGTGAATGGTGGATCATGTTATATACTGTATATAGAGGATTTATCAGTCATTGTACAGGAGGAGGAGGTGAGCTGTGACATCACCTATTGTGAATGGTGGATCCTGTGTTATCTACTGTATATAGAGGTGTTATCAGTCATTGTACAGGAGGAGGAGGAGGTGAGCTGTGATATCACCTATTGTGAATGGTGGATCCTGTGTTATCTACTGTATATAGAGGTGTTATCAGTCATTGTACAGTAGGAGGAGGTGAGCTGTGACATCATCTATTGTGAATGGTGGATCATGTTATATACTGTATATAGAGGATTTATCAGTCATTGTACAGGAGGAGGTGAGCTGTGATATCACCTATTGTGAATGGTGGATCCTGTGTTATCTACTGTATATAGAGGTGTTATCAGTCATTGTACAGGAGGAGGAGGTGAGCTGTGATATCACCTATTGTGAATGGTGGATCCTGTGTTATCTACTGTATATAGAGGTGTTATCAGTCATTGTACAGGAGGAGGAGGTGAGCTGTGATATCACCTATTGTGAATGGTGGATCCTGTGTTATCTACTGTATATAGAGGATTTATCAGTCATTGTACAGGAGGAGGAGGTGAGCTGTAACATCATCTATTGTGAATGGTGGATCCTGTGTTATCTACTGTATATAGAGGATTTATCAGTCATTGTACAGGAGGAGGAGGTGAGCTGTGACATCACCTATTGGCATTGGTGGAACTTGTGTTATCAGCTGTGGATAGAGGTATAAACTGTCCATGTAATCCTGACTGTGATGATTATATTATTCTGAAGTCTTATGTAAACTACAGGAAGTATGAGGCTAAAATAGCCCTAGTGGGAATGTTGCAAGATTTCTATATTTTGTTAATTTGTTATTTTTTAATACATACTGTGATACGAAAAAATGGCAAAAAAAATGTAAAAATATGTTAAAAACAAAAACTAATTTGAAAAAGAAGTAACTTTCTTGTGATACTTTCTCTTGAACACCAATTTGCTTTTAATGTACATAGGTCCAGGATACTGTACTAATTAATATATATTTATAACGCTCCATTTTTCTCATTTAGAGCCGCAAATTTTCACCTAAAACTGCCTGCAACCACCACTAGAGGGAGCTTAGGAGCATACTGCATACATAGAATATAATGCTCCCTCTAGTGGCGAGTTTTAGATAACAACAGTCCAATCTGATATTCTATTCTCCTTAAAGGTAATCCACATGTAAAACGAACGAAAAATTAAATACAAATCACCCAAGCAGAAAGTGAGGAAGATAAAAAAAAGGAAACTTTTAATAACCAAATACATTTTTAAACAGATTCATGACGGCAAAGTCAATTCGCTCTCAGTGAAAGCAAACTTCCGAAATCTCCATGGCGAGTTCCAAACATTCGCTTGATTCTTGGCATATGTCGAATATTCCGCAGTCAAAGTCACAGCTGCAGTTGCAGTCATTGTTAGGTAGCTCCTCGTCGGTGGTGTGGCGGTACCTGTTAGATGGGCAGCACAGGGTGGTCACCATATTCTCGCACACAGTAGGTAACATAAGCAGGAAATCACAGAAGTGGCAGAACAAGCAGGCCAGGATTAGAGATGCACATTCCCCTGTAAGGAATAGCATACAACTACATGTATTAACGGTGATCTCACACGGTTAGCGCATACAGAAGATATTTAAAGGGCATGTCCATTTAAAAAAACAATGGTACCCATGTAATCTCTCCAAAGTGGGAATCATAACACATGCTTACACTAGGTGGCGGTAACGAGTTCCAATAAGTTTCATTGGCCTAAAAAGTTGAATAACTTTTTTTACTGAGGTTTTACTTTTATAGTTACTCATGACATGTTCAGAGGAAAAGTCCTAAATAACTTTAGGGGTCTCATCATATAATAAAAAATTGATTTTGACTTGCTTTTGCCCATTGAAATGAATGGAGTGTTGGTCAGTCTTGTGTTTGTCTCTCTCCATTGAAATCTTTGGGAGGTACGGAACAAGATCCCCATTCTCTGATAAAACACACCTAATAGAGATGAGCAAATACTGAAAAATTCAAAACTGGCAGATCGGGATCAAATTCAGACTGGAAATTTGATTTGCATCGAATTCGTTCAATTGCCATCAATAGAAGCTCGCCATTACGCTCGGAGGTCTCTCCTTTCTATCCTGCTGGATTTGCGCTAATTGACCTCCCTAAAATTCACATTTATGACAATCTGGGAATTTTGAAAAATTCTAAACAAATTTGATTGTTTTCTTAGTAATGAACATTGATATGTTTTATAAGTAAGCTGTCATAAGAAAGAGTTACATATATATTTTAAACATTTTTTTAACAATGTTTTTTTTTTTCATCTCAACTTCCAGAAAATTACCCATGCACATGAGCAGCAATAGACAGAATTAGACCCTATCTTTTGTTTCTAATGAGCATGTGCAAAGGACATTGTGATAGATGGAGTAGGAGGTGAGCTGTGACATCACCTATTGTGAATGGTGGATCCTGTGTTATCTACTGTATACAGAGGTGTTATCAGTCATTGTATAGGAGGAGGAGGTGAGCTGTGACATCACCTATTGTGAATGGTGGATCCTGTGGTATCTACTGTATATAGAGGTGTTATCAGTCATTGTACAGGAGGAGGAGGTGAGCTGTGACATCACCTATTGTGAATGGTGGATCCTGTGTTATCTACTGTATATAGAGGTGTTATCAGTCATTGTACAGGAGGAGGAGGTGAGCTGTGACATCACCTATTGTGAATGGTGGATCCTGTGGTATCTACTGTATATAGAGGTGTTATCAGTCATTGTACAGGAGGAGGAGGTGAGCTGTGACATCACCTATTGTGAATGGTGGATCCTGTGGTATCTACTGTATATAGAGGTGTTATCAGTCATTGTACAGGAGGAGGAGGTGAGCTGTGACATCACCTATTGTGAATGGTGGATCCTGTGTTATCTACTGTATATAGAGGTGTCATCAGTCATTGTACAGGAGGAGGAGGTGAGCTGTGACATCACCTATTGTGAATGGTGGATCCTGTGTTATCTACTGTATATAGAGGTGTTATCAGTCATTGTACAGGAGGAGGAGGTGAGCTGTGACATCACCTATTGTGAATGGTGGATCCTGTGTTATCTACTGTATACAGAGGTGTTATCAGTCATTGTATAGGAGGAGGAGGTGAGCTGTGACATCACCTATTGTGAATGGTGGATCCTGTGGTATCTACTGTATATAGAGGTGTTATCAGTCATTGTACAGGAGGAGGAGGTGAGCTGTGACATCACCTATTGTGAATGGTGGATCCTGTGTTATCTACTGTATATAGAGGTGTTATCAGTCATTGTACAGGAGGAGGAGGTGAGCTGTGACATCACCTATTGTGAATGGTGGATCCTGTGGTATCTACTGTATATAGAGGTGTTATCAGTCATTGTACAGGAGGAGGAGGTGAGCTGTGACATCACCTATTGTGAATGGTGGATCCTGTGGTATCTACTGTATATAGAGGTGTTATCAGTCATTGTACAGGAGGAGGAGGTGAGCTGTGACATCACCTATTGTGAATGGTGGATCCTGTGTTATCTACTGTATATAGAGGTGTCATCAGTCATTGTACAGGAGGAGGAGGTGAGCTGTGACATCACCTATTGTGAATGGTGGATCCTGTGTTATCTACTGTATATAGAGGTGTTATCAGTCATTGTACAGGAGGAGGAGGTGAGCTGTGACATCACCTATTGTGAATGGTGGATCCTGTGTTATCTACTGTATATAGAGGTGTCATCAGTCATTGTACAGGAGGAGGAGGTGAGCTGTGACATCACCTATTGTGAATGGTGGATCCTGTGTTATCTACTGTATATAGAGGTGTCATCAGTCATTGTACAGGAGGAGGAGGTGAGCTGTGACATCACCTATTGTGAATGGTGGATCCTGTGTTATCTACTGTATATAGAGGTGTTATCAGTCATTGTACAGGAGGAGGTGAGCTGTGACATCACCTATTGTGAATGGTGGATCCTGTGTTATCTACTGTATATAGAGGTGTCATCAGTCATTGTACAGGAGGAGGAGGTGAGCTGTGACATCACCTATTGTGAATGGTGGATCCTGTGTTATCTACTGTATATAGAGGTGTTTTCAGTCATTGTACAGGAGGAGGAGGTGAGCTGTGACATCACCTATTGTGAATGGTGGATCCTGTGTTATCTACTGTATATAGAGGTGTCATCAGTCATTGTACAGGAGGAGGAGGTGAGCTGTGACATCACCTATTGTGAATGGTGAATCCTGTGTTATCTACTGTATATAGAGGTGTCATCAGTCATTGTACAGGAGGAGGAGGTGAGCTGTGACATCACCTATTGTGAATGGTGGATCCTGTGTTATCTACTGTATATAGAGGTGTTATCAGTCATTGTACAGGAGGAGGAGGTGAGCTGTGATAGCAGCTATTGTGAATGGTGGATCCTGTGTTATCTACTGTATATAGAGGTGTTATCAGTCATTGTACATGAGGAGGAGGTGAGCTGTGATATCAGCCATTGTGAATGGTAGATCCTGTGTTATCTACTGTATATAGAGGTGTTATCAGTCATTGTACAGGAGGAGGAGGAGGTGAGCTGTGACATCACCTATTGTGAATGGTGGATCCTGTGTTATCTCTGTATATAGAGGTGTTATCAGTCATTGTACAGGAGGAGGAGGTGAGCTGTGACATCACCTATTGTGAATGGTGGATCCTGTGTTATCTACTGTATATAGAGGTGTTATCAGTCATTCTACAGGAGGAGGAGGTGAGCTGTGACATCACCTATTGTGAATGGTGGATCCTGTGTTATCTACTGTATATAGAGGTGTTATCAGTTATTGTACAGGAGGAGGAGGTGAGCTGTGATATCAGCTATTGTGAATGGTGGATCCTGTGTTATCTACTGTATATAGAGGTGTTATCAGTCATTGTACAGGAGGAGGAGGTGAGCTGTGACATCACCTATTATGAAGCGTGGATCCTGTGTTATCTACTGTATATAGAGGTGTTATCAGTCATTGTACAGGAGGAGGAGGTGAGCTGTGACATCACCTATTGTGAATTAATGTCTTCATACCTTTCCATGAGGACTGAGGGTGGACATTTCTCCTTGTGGGCAGAGCCAAGCTGACATAAGGAGATTTACAAGCCTTGCCAGTAATTTAAATATGAGATGCTATTTGCATATTTATATTTCCAGGAAGAATAACGGAGGGCCGTAACAACACTGAATTTTAAGAGGACATATTGCAGAATCGTTTTATCATATGAAATGCAAATATTTTTCACATCAGACATGTCAGGAGAGGTGACGGGTCCATTTTAAGATCAAAAGAAGAACTTTGATACATTTTCGAAGGTGAGATGTCTGCAGGTTCTATTATTCATATACATTTTTGCATTAAATTTGCATGCACCGGGAGCGTCCCTGTCCCCTGGGAATCTGAGATAGAATAGATCATCTTAAGATTTGACATTTTTATTTTGCATCGGGACCCTCCAACAAGGCTCAATGTTTTAATAATAGCATTGCGGCGCGCAGAGTTGTGATGGGTTGCAGAGATGCTTTTAAAACCTCATCAAGCCATACAGCATGAACTTTACTAATGGAGGCAGCGCGTTTTATGAAATCTGCATATGTGGGCCTTTTTAGCTTGTTTTTAGAGTGGAAGTTGAGATAAATAATTGATCACGACAATTAGGCATCTATGCATTTCCATAACTGGTGAGAAAATAAGTTTACCGCAAAGAGTAATAAAAAACTGGTAAAGTTCACGATCTTCTCCTTTCGTTAAAAGCGACTTATACAACTGAGGAATTCAGGTTATGGGAATCAGCTTTGAAAAATAGCAAATGTTGCTAAAAGAGCACAATGTATGTAAGAAAATCTAGAGGTGTAGCTACAGAAGGTGTATGGAAGTTTGCGAAACATTCAGAATTTTCCATGTAAATTTGATCTAAAACCACATTAGATTTTCACAAACAAGACAGCAAGAAAGGAATCATCCATAATATTAGACTTTGCCATGGAAATTATCCATTATTTACATGTCTATGAGTGGCAAAATTATGTGAACCTTGAGCAATAAAGGATCATTTTGAAGGTGAAATTAGACTTTGGTGTTTTCAATCAATGGGATGACATTCAGGTGTGAGTGGGTGACCTGTTTGATTTAAAGAACAGGAATTCGCTGATCTTCGCAGCACATGTTTGTAGAAGAGTATCGGTGCACAAGCAAAAGAGATTTCTGAAGACCTCTGAAGAAGAGTTGTTGATTTTTACTCACCTGTTTGATTTTGGTTCTTTATCTACTTTTAGGACTTTTGTGAAAGTTTGATGTTGTTTTAGGTCAAACGTACAAAGATAATAAGGAAAATTCTGAAGTGATCACACACTTTTAAGCACCACCCTATAAGCACTGCAAAAATAGCCACCATGTTCAGGATTGTTGCTCGAGGGGGCCTTTTTTTTTTAATTAAAAAAAAACAGTAGTTCTCTAAATGGCACATGGTGGAGATAAGACCACTACAAAATTAGCATTGTTGTTCTGAAGCTCTAGAAAAGTTATCCTGGACTAGGATGACCGATTCCGATGACCGATTCTTTGGATAGGTTGGGGTGCTAGATTTTGTACTTTCAATCATCTGATCTGATTTTAATGACCTCTCGAGGGTTGGTCATGAATATTATAGCTTTGGACAAACCCTTTAGGTTACTAGCTAACCTAGGTAGTTTCTATAGTCTAGAAAGAAAATCTATGGCTGCATATTTCCGAGAGATCATTAGTGATTGTGAAAACAAGCTACAGACCACTGAGGTCATTGCTCTAGTCCTTTTCCTGCAGACATATGCTTTCCACTCAAAGAGAAGCAGGTGAAATCCTGCAGATTATAGGGGTTTAAAAAAAAAAAGAAAAGAACTGAACAAAGGGATTGTCAACCACTGATTGACTGATTGGCTGCAGTGGTTACACATCATCCCAGATAGAAGAGGAAGTGATGAAACTGACGGGAAACCTGAACAGCGCAACAAAGGAATGACAGAGGCATGGAAGGTGAGTATGTGTATGTTTTTTCTTTACAATGGATGGCCTTTTTCTTTTAGTTCAGATGCTAGCCCAATTTAAAAATAACAGATTTGCTCCAATTTGGCCAAAAAATTCAATTCATGCGAAATTTAAACTATGCAAATGCAATTTGCCTTACTTTACTTGGAGGACTCTCCAGATGTAGATGTAGAGTTATTTTTGTAATAGAATGTATATTCACTGCTCCCAGTCCTTACCTTTTCTAGGTGCCACCATTCCTAGACGCCATCAGTTCTAGGTGCCACCAGCCCTATTCTAGGCTCCTCCTGTCCTCTTCTAGGTGCCACCCACCAGTCCTCTTCTAGGTGCCTCCTATCTTTTTCTAGGTGCCACCAGACCTATTCTAGGCTCCTCCTGTCCTCTTCTAGGTGCCACCCACCAGTTCTTTTCTAGGTGCCTCCTATCTTCTTCTAGGTGCCACCAGTCCTATTCTAGGCTCCTCCTGTCCTCTTCTAGGTGCCACCCACCAGTCCTCCTCTAAGTGCCTCCTATCTTTTCCTAGGTGCCACCAGTCCTATTCTAGGCTCCTCCTGTCCTCTTCTAGGTGCCACCCACCAGTCCTCTTCTAGGTGCCTCCTATCTTTTCCTAGGTGCCACCAGTCCTATTCTAGGCTCCTCCTGTCCTCTTCTAGGTGCCACCCACCAGTCCTCTTCTAGGTGCCTCCTATCCTCTTCTAAGTGCCACCTGTCCTCTAGATACCTCATGTCCTCTTCTAGGTGTCACCAGTCTTATTCAAGGTGCCTCCAATCATCTTTTGTCTTCAAAGTGGTCTTCAACACCTCAAAATGCACCTTATCTGACTACCAAACCTTTAACTACAAGAGTAATATTTAGAAATAATTTCCAGCATTTTGGCAATTGTCCTCAAACAATGTGTCAGGGAGGGTCTTCTGGAAGAGACATCATACAATATAGAAGGCAGACGAACGGGGCATGCGCCGAATACGTCACGGTGGTCTGGACTCATGGATTGGTGAGCACCCCACATAAATACACGACTGTATCTTCAACTTGCTTAACTGTTAACAATAACAGTAATTTTGACCAGGGGTGCCCAAACTTTTACGTGTCACTGTAGAAGAGGACAGAAGTAACTTAGAAAAGGACTCATAGCACCGTTAAGAAGACAGGAGGACTAGGTTAGGAGTTGTGCAGAAAAAAGTCGGAGACAGTTGAGCATGCTTTAATTTAAAACAATTTATTTTTCTCCCCTTTCCCGACACTTTAGCCACCATTATGCACAATTCACTGTAAGCAAATCTTAAAAAATTAGGGTTATGGCAAATTCAAATTTTTGGGGTAAAATTGAATTTACCTCTAATCTATTTGCTCATCTCTAATGGTGAACTATCTTTTGGAGGGTTCTGAAAAGTATGAACTGTTACTTACGAGTACAGTATGACAGAAATTAGATAATATCAAGCCTATCAAGTGGAAAAATAATCCTAATTAAACCGTGAAAGGATTTGTCAAGGATCAGAAAGACATAGCTCTTTTCTACTAGAAATAGCACCACTCATTCAATGGGACGGAGATACAACACCAGACACAGCCCTTATAGAGATGGTGCATGTTTTTCTAATCCCGTCTAATAAACCAGAAGAAGGTGAGAATTATCTGTGATCACATCATATTGGTGCGTACCTTCATTATTCGTTTGGTGAGTTGTCATCTGTTTTGCCTCTTTGTAGGAGAGAATTTTGCTACACTCTTCATTTGAAGAATATATAACCAGTTGCTTTCTTGGATGGTTAGTTTCTTGGAAGGACTCATCTCCCGTGTCGGGACTTGGTGGTGGTTTATGTTTTGGAGACAACTTTTCTTTAGATGTAGATCGGTCTTCTCGGCTTCCACTGGCAATATTTTTTTCTGAAATAGAGAACTGTGGGTGGTCAAATCAACATTTATTGATGTGGAAGAACATAACATGGTTCTGTATATGGTCCATGTACTTTCAGACAACTTGATTTCAGGTTGCTGTCCTGTGCCTGTTGTCAGGTGTAATCCATCTTTAGCAGTAAAGATGCCAGGAGAGATTTTACCGGTCAACAGGAAATGAGGGCAGGTCTTTGTCTTCAGGAAGTCATTGATTTTTTTTCCCTCTCTGCAGGAAGTGGAGGAGGGTATTCATCACTCTACAGGAAGTGGCGGGCCAGCCTTTGTCTTTGAAGCAAGTCAAGGTGGGTTTTTGTCCCTATACAGAGGTTGGGGAGAGATTTTGTCTCTCTATAGGGTGTAGAGAAGGGTCTTTATGTCTCTACAGAGGTTGAGGGCTAGATTTGACTCTGAGTGAGTGGGTTTTTGTCTTTTCACAGGAAATGGAGACATGTTTTTGCCTCTCTACAGTAAATGGAAGAGGGTCATTGTCTCTCTATAGTAATTGGAGAGCCAGTCTTTGTCTCTCTACAGGAAGTTAGGGGAGGTCTTTATCTCTCTACGGGAAGTGAGTGGGTCTTTGTCTCTCTACAGGAAGTGAGGGGCGGTCTTTATCTCTCTACAGGAAGTGAGTGGGTCTTTGTCTCTCTACAGGAAGTGAGGGGCGGTCTTTATCTCTCTACAGGAAGTGAGTGGGTCTTTGTCTCTCTACAGGAAGTGAGGGGCGGTCTTTATCTCTCTACAGGAAGTGAGGTGTGGTCTTTATCTCTCTACAGGAAGTGAGGGGAGGTCTTTGCCTCTCTACAGAAAGTTAAGGAGGGTCTTTGTCTCTCTACAGGAAGTGAGGGGAGGTCTTTGCCTCTCTACAGGAAGTTGAGGAGGGTCTTTGCCTCTCTACAGAAAGTTGAGGAGGGTCTTTGTCTCTCTACAGAAAGTTGAGGAGGGTCTTTGCCTCTCTACAGGAAGTTGAGTAGGGTCTTTGTTGCTCTATAAAAAGTGAGGGTCAGTCTTTGTCTCTTGACAGGAAGTGAAGGGGGTCTCTATCTCTCTACATAAATTGAGGGCTAGTCTTTTACTCTGTACAGGAAGAGGGCAGGTCTTTGTCTCTCTACTGGAAATGAAGGAGGGTCTTTATCTCTCTACAGAAATTGAGAGCTGATCTTTGACTCTCTACAGGAAGTGAGGGTGGGTCTTTGTCTCTCTACAGGAATTGAGGGCCAGTCTTACTCTCTTTACAGGAAGTGAAAGCAGTTATTTTTCTCTTTATAGGAAGTGAGGGAAGGTCTTTGTCTCTTTATAGGAAGTCAGGGAAGGTCTTTGTCTCTTTATAGGAAGTGGGGAAGGTCTTTGTCTTTTTCTCCTTTCTCTGCTGTCTTTCAATTTGCATAACATCAATAATACATACTTTCTGTTCATGGCAGGCAAATCACTGGATAATGGCTGGAACAATAAATGTATGGAAGAGAGAGATTAAAAAAAGTTCCAGCACCAATAGTGCTGGCAGAATGCTAATTAAGAGGAGCCAACATCTTGTCTTCTGGGCTTATTTTCTATAAGATCTTTCACTAAAAACTAATAGATTTTTTATGATTTGTCTTGTGTACACAATGATATTTATAGAGACGACGTGTTTGTATGGAATTATGCAGAATTAAAAAATTGAGAAAAAAGGAAGGTGGAATGTGTCAAAGCATTTTAAACATTTGGCACACTTATGCTGTTTGCTATTATACTCTGCTTTTGGCACTTTTTAAAAGTAGATGTAAAATTGGGTGTAGTTAGTGGTGCAAATAATTTCAACTTTTTTTTAAAAAAAGAGGATGGGTGGAGTAAAAAATAGAAAAAAGAGTTTTAGACAGAAAAATTATATATACCGATCTGCCGAACTTATCATCAACCACTGTGTGGCAATTAATGTCAACACCGCCACAAGCAAAACCGACTTCTAAATGCCTCTCATGATAATACAGATAAACCGTTTGAAGTCAAAGGAAAATTAACTTCCTAGAGGCTATTGGTTTCTCTGATTTTATTTGCGCCTATGGATTTATAAAGCTTAATCACTAAACCACCATTTAACCACCAAGTTGTCTCAGAGCATGCTCACATGCATTGGTCATACATTTTGACAATCCAACACCTGTTTAACTGCAAGATCAGAGCGATCGTGGTGGCCAATCACTGCTTGCACCATGTCACCACTCTTGTATGTAAACGCTCTAGCTCAGTGCGTGGCTAGAGCACTTACATTTATGGATAACTGCTCTCATCACGGCACCAGGGATCTGGTGCTGGATCCAGAGAGAATCTGATAAGCTTCTCTTTTTATGTTCTTTATGGGGGACACTTTGTAGAAAGTGGATAATCCCTTTAACCTGTACATACAAAAGTCTAGCTGTAAACTCATGGACCCCAATGCAAAATCTACAGCACGGCCCCTTTTCTATCTGCCATTTATATGAATGGGGTCTTCACGTGCGGCCGAGGGGCTCATGCATCAGGACATGGATGGACTTAACACCTCTGCACCACTGGGGGGCACAGACAAAAGAGGGCCTCTGTGCAATAACAATATCTGGGTCCTTTGTAGCCCAACAGCTCCACAATTCTAACTGCTTTGTAGACGGTAATGACCCTCTTACCTCTTGGGCCCCAGTTCGGTGGCACCAATGATTTTTTATATCTCTGCTTGGCACCATTTCAGTTGCTATTTCCAACCAACACCCTTATTTCTCATGAATATTTCCCTCTTCCTTCCTCCATATTGGACAATCGCCCCCCTGGCGTTCTGAGCGTATGACTGATAATAAATTATATAAAACCGGAATAATGCCCTGTGTCCAAGGGCACTCAAGATTAGCGCTATCTTATGTAGGATAAGCAGCCTCCAATTACAGAAACCTTAAAGTAAATAAAAAGGATTAAACGCCGCGCTCCGGCAATGTCCATCTCCGTCCCGAAAATTGCATATTTCAGTTTTCTGACATACGAGTGCAAGGGTCAAGTTAGACACAGAACATAAATGTTTTTTCTTCTTCTGCAAAGTGATATAGCCGAATGACCTTTGATAAAACACTATGCAAAATAAGCTTCCTTCTTCCATCGATATGTGCAAATTATAGCTTTCCCAAGAATTTAAATTGACTCAAATACTTGAAAATCAATGGTCGGCTGTTATCCCCGTAATGAAAAAAAAAAGCGTTTCTTAATGTACACAAGATGAAGACATTAAAAATGTACATAATTTAGAAGATACGGTTCCGTCTCAGTCAGACTTTATTCCGAGAGATAATTACATGTGCATATAAATATATACATTTATAATCAACACGTTAACATCTAGGAACGGTTAATGGAAACATTTACCAAATACTGTTGCGCGACGACACGGGGACGTGACCATTTCCACCAACGCATGATATGTGGGGGTGTTTGCACAAAGGGAACCGAGTGTGAACGAATGTAATTACAATCATAAACAGGTTTAACTATAAAAACATGCTAAAGTGGTTTTTTTTTATACCTAAGAAATCAATAGCATATTGCAATAATTTTGGGGTCCCGACTGCTGGAAATAAAGAAATCCAAGCTCCTTCGACATTTTTTTCTGCACAAAGCCACGCTTAATGAGATACTGCGCGAAGAACGGACAAGTGTGGTGGACAGAAAAGTTGTTGAGAGTTTCGAAAAACGGCGTCATAAAACATGTTGGTCATTTAAATGGGTAGACCCATCTTAAAATCTATCCATAGGATACCATTACATACAATATCAAATTAATTCTATTGTGATATCGTGCTAGCCAGAAAAATCAATGCAAATACTTTTATGTCCAAAACTGACAAAAGTATTCTCAGAGTGATACTTTTTTGGCAAATCAGAAAAAAATATATTTGCAGCTTTCATAGCACAGAGCAACCTGCCAGAAGAAGGAGCCTCTGTGCTCTGAAAGCTGCAAATGTGTTTTTTTTCTGATTTGCCAATAAAGGTATCACTCTGAGAATACTTTTGTCAGTTTTGGGCATAAAAGTATTTACAACCACAGGATTCCATAAATACCTGATAGGTGCAGGTTCTACGTATCAGACTCTTACCTACAAAAATTGGAATCTAATAAAAGACTAAAAATAAGTTTCAGGTTACATGTATTTTTTCTTATTTAAAAACAAAATTAGCAAAAAATTGTAATTTTTAGTGTCGACTGGCACTTTTTTAGACTCATAAATTCATTCCTTTCACGAAGAATTTACAAAGGTTCTTTATCATCATTGGCAGGATTACAATGACAGATAACACCTCTATGTACAGTAGATAACACAGGATCCACCATTCACAATAGATGATGTCACAGCTCACCTCCTCCTCCCGTACAATGACTGATAACACCTCTATATACAGTAGATAACACA
Source organism: Ranitomeya variabilis (assembly GCF_051348905.1). Classification (NCBI taxonomy): domain Eukaryota; kingdom Metazoa; phylum Chordata; class Amphibia; order Anura; family Dendrobatidae; genus Ranitomeya; species Ranitomeya variabilis. The sequence continues at coordinate 200,344,090 of NC_135239.1, forward strand.
GGATCCACCATTCACAATAGATGATGTCACAGCTCACCTCCTCCTCCCGTACAATGACTGATAACACCTCTATATACAGTAGATAACACAGGATCCACCATTCACAATAGGTGATGTCACAGCTCACCTCCTCCTCCGGTACAATGACTGATAACACCTCTATATACAGTAGATAACACAGGATCCATCATTCACAATAGGTGATGTCACAGCTCACCTCATCCTGTACAATGACTGATAACACCGCTATATACAGTAGATAGCACAGGATCCGCCATTCACAATAGGTGATGTCACAGCTCACCTCCTCCTCCTGCACAATGACTGATAACACCTCTATATACAGTAGATAACACAGGATCCACCATTCACAATAGGTGATGTTACATCTCACCTCCTCCTCCTGTACAATGACTGATAACACCTCTATATACAGTAGATAACACAGGATCCACCACTCACAATAGGTGATGTCGCAGCTCACCTCCTCTTCCTGTACAATGACTGATAACACCTCTATATACAGTAGATAACACAGGATCCACCATTCACAATAGGTGATGTCACAGCTCACCTCCTCCTCCTGTACAATGACTGATAACACCTCTATATACAGTAGATAACACAGGATCCACCATTCACAATAGGTGATATCACAGCTCACCTACTCCTCCTCCTGTACAATTACCAATATCTAAGGTCATTTTTTTTAACTAAATGAGGTCCAAAAAATGATAATGTCTTGGAGTTAGATAACACAACAATCTAGACAAGAAAGGAAAACTCCATAGGAAAACAAAAATGTTCTTTATTTAGTACAAATACACAGACAATAAAACACAATTAAAAAAAGTAAAAAGGATAGCTGCCGAGACTGATCAATGTGGTAATTATCCAGCACATTTCTGTGCCCTTCAAATAATGTGCTCAAAAGCATATATAAATATTACAAAAAATATGCAAAACAATGAGATATATTATGGCCCACATGAACAAATGTATGCCAGGTGGCTCAGAACTGTGTGAAAAAGACAGCTGAAAGCTGTCACAGGACACAACATAGCTACCCTTAATGGTATAATGTTAAACAGTATACAGATTACTACATGAAGTGGATGCAATGCAAAATAAATCATTAGAAGGGCACTGAAACAACATTTAGTATGAAGATGCTAGACTACCCCAGATAGTGTCACATAGTATAGAATGAATAAAGTGCTAGTGCAATAAATGTAATAGTGGCATAGATAACCCACGTGAGCGCAGCACACAGCTGACCGACATTGACGCAGCCCATTGGTTGCGCTGATACATAAAAACACAGGGATCTACTCATTCACTATACAGTTTATACTTTAGGAGGAACCATTGATGTGAAACGCGCGTCGTGGTAACTATCATGTGTTTACTCGAAAAAGATCATTATTGTTTTCCCATGGAGTTTTCCTTTTTTGGCTAGTTCAATTTTTAACCAATAGTGCCAATGGAGAATATGTTGGAGTAGAAGTGTACTATGAAGCACCTGGCCTCGGAGATACTTCAGACCTTCTCAGGCTCCGAGGCTCAATGATGACTGGGACCTCCGCATCCTCTACAGTCACACTCCCATGAATGTAATATAAACTAGGACCTTGGATGGGGCTTCAGTAATGATTGGTGTTGTTTCTGGCAAAAGCTGAATGGACAAAGTGGTTTTGGTCATGGATGGTTTTGGGTAAATTGTTGACTATGGGTCTGTAGATAGATCTACTTTTTAGAATGGTCATGTAAACCTATTGGTCTATGGAGAGATCAGAGGTGTAACTTGGAGGTCCTGGGCTCTAAAATCTATAATAGGGTCCACACGTTGGTTGTGCCATTTATAAAACTGGTATCTTCCTATGTCTCAGAGAAGCTTCTAGGACGTCTCAAAAATTGAGGTTCGGTGATCGTTTCCCACCCAATATTGTAACGACCATGGGCATAATGTGGGTCAATACCATGTTCAAGCCAAGACTAGATCTCTGTGAGGGTAGGAATGGCCAGAACCTCCATCAGAGGCTCCAAATAATAATGTTGCCATCTTCCTGAAGTTTGATATTCATCCCTAAAGTGTCTTAGGGTCGTCAAAGAAACACCACTGAAATATTTAGAGATTTGTTGTAAAATATCCACTTTTATATAAATTCTTAATCAAATTCTCCTTTAAATACATTTTTTTTTAGTATCTTTCTTGAGGATTTTAGTTAAAATGACAAATGTGAAGCTGCTGAAAGAAAAGCGACTGGCAGTGATTGGTCTGCTGGTGTCGTCTCGTCTTCTTGTGTCCATATATTAAATAGATGGGCAGGAAGGGTTGACAGATAGGAAATCTTTGATGATTATGGAGATTGCGGAGCTATTTACTTGCAGAGTTAATTAACAATCAATCCAAATTATCACTCGGAGACCAGACTGCACGTCACTCCAGCTCCTACTGAAGAATTTCTATAGAACGGAGAAGAGCGTGTAAGACAAAAGAGCGACTTTAACACCGAGATGTAAAAAACAAAGTTAGTCAGCATCTTCTAATCTAATGAAATGGATGAAATATACACACGGAGCAGATTGCAGATTAATAAGAATACTTAGTAATTCAAGGAGTATATTTAGGATGTGTTCACATGCCATGGTCAAAGTGCATTTTTTTCCCTATTTTCTGGAAAATCGCCACAATTTAGCAAAAATTGCTTTAAAAAAACGCACTTTGAATACCCTAGAAGTGATGAGAGACAGAGCCCAACAGATCTGATGTATGTTGATGAAAACCTGAGGTGTTATCAGTCACTGTACAGGGGGTGGAGGTGAGCTGTGACCTCACCTATTGTGAATGGTGGATCCTGTGTTATCTACTGTATATAGAGGTGTTATCAGTCATTGTACAGGAGGAGGAGGTGAGCTGTGACATCACCTATTGTGAATGGTGGATCCTGTGTTATCTACTGTATATAGAGGTGTTATCAGTCATTGTACAGGAGGAGGAGGTGAGCTGTGACATCACCTATTGTGAATGGTGGATCCTGTGTTATCTACTGTATATAGAGGTGTTATCAGTCATTGTACAGGAGGAGGAGGTGAGCTGTGACATCACCTATTGTGAATGGTGGATCCTGTGTTATCTACTGTATATAGAGGTGTTATCAGTCATTGTACAGGAGGAGGAGGTGAGCTGTGACATCACCTATTGTGAATGGTGGATCCTGTGTTATCTACTGTATATAGAGGTGTTATCAGTCATTGTACAGGAGGAGGTGAGATGTGACATCACCTATTGTGAATGGTGGATCCTGTGTTATCTACTGTATATAGGGGTGTTATCAGTCATTGTACAGGGGGAGGAGGTGAGCTGTGACATCACCTATTGTGCATGGTGGATGCTGTGTAATCTACTGTATATGGAGGTGTTACCAGTCATAATACAGGAGGAGGAGGTGAGCTGCAACATGGCCTATTGTGAATGCTGGACCCTGTGTTATATACTGTATATAGAGGTGTTATCAGTCATTGTACAGGAGGAGGAGGTGAGCTGTGACATCACCTATTGTGAATGGTGGATCCTGTGTTATCTACTGTATATAGAGGTGTTATCAGTCATTGTACAGGAGGAGGAGGTGAGCTGCAACATCACCTATTGTGAATGGTGGATCCTGTGTTATCTACTGTATATAGAGGTGTTATCAGTCATTGTACAGGAGGAGGAGGTGAGCTGCGACATCACCTATTGTGAATGGTGGATCCTGTGTTATCTACTGTATATAGTGGTGTTATCAGTCATTGTACAGGGGTAGGTGAGCTGTGATATCACCTATTGTGAATGGTGGATTCTGTGTTATCTACTATATATAGAGGTGTTATCATCAGTCATTGTACAGGAGGAGGAGGTGAGCTGAGACATCACCTATTGTGAATGGTGGATCCTGTGTTATCTACTGTATATAGAGGTGTTATCAGTCATTGTACAGGAGGAGGAGGTGAGCTGAGACATCGCCTATTGTGAATGGTGGATCCTGTGTTATCTACTGTATATAGAGGTGTTATCAGTCTTTGTACAGGAGGAGGAGGTGAGCTGTGACATCACCTATTGTGAATGGTGGATCCTGTGTTATGTACTGTATATATGCAGCGCCCCAGAGTCCTGGTCGTTGCAGTACTGATGCTCTGCCGCTAAGGGGGGCTATGGTACGTCTGATGGCACTGAAGGAGTTCATCTGACCAGGTATCACATACACCAATACATTTCACAGTCGGGCCTCCAGGGGGAGCTAAGGGTTCTATTCATTAGGCCACTCCTCACACACTGGTAAAACTGGGGGTCAGGCAGGAAGTTAGATGAGAAAGCTGACTGGGTTGGACCCAAGCAACACCTTGTGGCAGAGGGTGTTGCAGGGGAAGATTCGGTAGGGTCCCTGTCAGGGGTGGGATCCTGACAGAGGCCTAGCAACGAGAGAGAACGTTACGGGACCGTGCCTGCACAGTATAGCGGCGGTGCCCTAAGAAAGGAACAGAAGCGAGATTTATTGTGCTGAGTGAGAAACGAGATCAAAGCAAGAAGGAGAATACCAGTAGGAGTCGTGCTGTAAGACCGAGGCAACATCCTACTGAGGCGCACAGCCGGCGGCCGGAACGCCGAGGAAGTATAGAGCTCCAGGCAATACTTCAAACCAACGGCAGGACAGTCAGTCATAGGCGGGCTGTCTCACCTTAATCACCTACGAAGACATAGGGGGCAACCTTTGGAGAGGGGCGACTCTAGGGTCCCGGAAGAGCTCCGAGCCTACCCGTCATACGGGTGCGTCCCAACCATACCATCAGGGAGGGACGGATTAGCAGAACATCATCTAATCGAGTTGTGAGGGAACACGAGAAACAGACACAACAGTTGTGGGGACTATCCCGTAAGCACAGCAGGGGAGGACCACAACACATAGCACTAGCAGGAAGGCACAGATTTCCACCTGCAAAGGGAACTCTGGAGGTGCCATTGGACCGGCCGGACTTGTGCAGCCTGGTTATCCGGATTGAGGACCCAGAGACCTTCAGTAAAGAGGTAAAGAGACTGCAACCTGGTGTCCTCGTTATTTACTGCGACCGGCACTTCACAACTGCACCACCATTCACCACTCCTTCACTGGACTCCCCTGCGCAGGCAGGGCCACGGATCGGGCCTAGCCACCGTGACAACCCCAGAACAGAGACTCAGAGGCCCGGTACCGGGTGTCCCTCGGCCCTGCGGCGGTGGGAGCGCTCCATATAGAGGTGCTATTAGTCATTTTACAGGAGGAGGAGGAGGTGAGCTGTGACATCACCTATTGTGAATGGTGGATCCTGTGTTATCTACTGTATATAGAGGTGATATCAGTCATTGTACAGGAGGAGGAGGTGAGCTGTGACATCACCTATTGTGAATGGTGGATCCTGTGTTATCTACTGTATATAGAGGTGTTATCAGTCATTGTACAGGAGGGGGAGGTGAGCTGTGACATCACCTATTGTGAATGGTGGATCCTGTGTTATCTACTGTATATAGAGGTGTTATCAGTCATTGTACAGGAGGAGGAGGTGAGCTGTGACATCACCTATTGTGAATGGTGGATCCTATGTTATCTACTGTATATAGAGGTGTTATCAGTCATTGTACAGGAGAAGGTGAGCTGTGACATCATCTATTGTGCATGGTGGATGCTGTGCTATCATCTATATATAGAGGTGTTATCAGTCATTGGACAGGAGGAGGAGGTGAGCTGTGATATCAGCTATTGTGAATGGTGGATCCTGTGCTAAGTATAATCTATATATAGAGGTGTCATCAGTTATTGTAATTCTGTCTCTGATGATAAAAAAAAACCTGCTGTAAACTGTTCCTGAATCCTCAGGATATTTGAGTCTAAAGAGCCCCAGTGGACAGTATAAAAATTGCAGGATTGCTAATTTCCTTTCCTAATAAATATCACAATAAATTTTATTTTTCAAAAATGTAAAAAAAAAAATACACATAACACAAATCAACTATTTAAACAATGGTTTATTTTCTGATGACACAATCCCTTTAATGACGCCACTCATAATCTTCTTTCATTATAAAAATCACTTTATTTCATCAAAACTCGCCATTATTTAACTCATTATCCATTTCCTGATGGGTATTGTAGTACTTGATGGTTTGTGATTCCCCATGTTGCATCTCATCAATTAACAGGAAAGTGTGCGCCTTTGATGGCGCAGAAACCCGATCGATCCTCAGCCTATCTCATCCTCCCGTCTTCCCTCCTGTGCAGTTACGGTATTTCCAGATGAGTTTTGTGGGTTTGTCTGCAATCTTGTATGAATGTAATGCAGGATTTGACTGTCTGGAGAGGTGGAGAGCTTCGGCTTGTCCCGTATAATGAGTGGTTAACATTCTTTATTTTATTTCAGCCTGCACTCCATGGATTAATAATGGCCCAAGTGCTTGGAAACACAGATGAAGCCAAATAGGCTTTTAACGAAGCATTATGTACAAATTGAAAACATTTAGTGTCAATGTTATATATGAAGCTGAAAAATAACAGCGTAATTACAAGGGAGGCTGAATGTGTCCTTACAGCGGCGACAAACACTATCAATGATCGGAGCGCGAGCGCTACCGACGTGTCACCAATTAAGAACACTTTCATCTTTTGGTTTCATACGGACGTGATCGCTCTGATTTAACCCCTTTTCCAACCGTGGCCTAAGGTTTTGTTAGTTCTGACTTTTATGTTCATTATTTCGTGTCTTATCAGAAAGGAATCATTTATTATAAAAGGTTCATTATTTATAGTGAGACCCTTCAACTTTCTGTTTAAGAAACTTTTTTATTTGCATTATTCCAAAATATTGGTATTAAAGGGAACCTGTCACCTGATTTTGGCGGGTCCTTTTTTGGGTCATATGGGCGGTGTTTTCGGGTCTTTTCTTAACCCCTTTTTTAACCGCTGGCTGCACGCTGGTCACTAAATTGACTTGACGTTGATTCGCTTTCCTCCCTAGTTAACGCGTGCGCAAAGCAATCTTGCCTTGCGGATGAGCAGTATGCTTTGCCCAACTGCGGGCAAAGCCGAAAACTATTAGTGCGCATGCGCCGGTGCACTATGTTCCGGAACACAGCAAAATACTTCCGGGGCAAAAGGAGAAAAATGGTTGATCAAAGAGAGCGCACTGCGTAGACCGGGGGTCGGGTGGGGAGCTCAAGTTCTCCTTTTACACGATTTTGGTCGAAAAGAGTTTTGAATAAAGCGACAGTCACGCATCTTGTTAAGAAAGTTATGGAGCAGCCAAGTGTTGTGCATTACTCAGGACCCTCTTATGGTAATCCGTGGGGGCTCCATTGATGAATTTGATCATGAACTGATAAATAAGTGAAGGGGTGAGAGTTTACGGTGGCTAAAACCATAACCACACAAGGTGGCCAATGGATGCACTACTGTGACATTGGCTACTGCATGGGCGCTGCTGCAGCATGAAGAGTCAATTTTCAGTGGTTGGCCAGTACGATTTTGCCAATGGAATATCCTTATCAATATGTCATGTGGGGTGCAACATCTGATACTGATACCCCTGCTGATCAACAGTCAACAGGACCGTATGGAAGTTCCCAAATGTTGCTGCAACACAACAGCTTCATCATAACTACGATAGCCAGGGCCAGATATTACTGATCCACCCTCTATTCTTTTGAATAGAGGGTGGATGTGCAGTACCCGGCCATGGTCATTGTAGAAATGACGGATATTTTGTGTTCTGACAGTATCTGAAAACTTCCGGTCAGCACTGGTGCAGCAGCAGATTGCTGGGGGTCTTGGGTTTCGCACTCCAACCGAGCAAATATTGATAGCCTATCCCAACGATTGGCCATCAATAAAAAGTAAAGTTTGGCCAGAGGTGTCCTTTAAGTACCTAACAGCCCATCAGCTTTGATGTAAAACTCTCAGAAAACTTTAAACCAAAATTTCAGGTTTGTTGTATAATGTAGCGCAAGAAAAGATATATATATATATATATATATATATATATATATATATATATATATATATATATATATACACTCACTGGCCACTTTATTAGGTACACCTGTCCAACTTCTTGTTAACACTTAATTTCTAATCAGCCAATCACATGGCGGCAACTCAGTGCATTTAGGCATGTAGACATGGTCAAGACAATCTCCTGCAGTTCAAACCGAGCATCAGTATGGGGAAGAAAGGTGATTTGAGTGCCTTTGAACGTGGCATGGTTGTTGGTGCCAGAAGGGCTGGTCTGAGTATTTCAGAAACTGCTGATCTACTGGGATTTTCACGCACAACCATCTCTAGGGTTTACAGAGAATGGTCCGAAAAAGAAAAAAAATCCAGTGAGCGGCAGTTCTGTGGGCGGAAATGCCTTGTTGATGCCAGAGGTCAGAGGAGAATGGGCAGACTGGTTCGAGCTGATAGAAAGGCAACAGTGACTCAAATCGCCACCCGTTACAACCAAGGTAGGCCTAAGAGCATCTCTGAACGCACAGTGCGTCGAACTTTGAGGCAGATGGGCTACAGCAGCAGAAGACCACACCGGGTACCACTCCTTTCAGCTAAGAACAGGAAACTGAGGCTACAATTTGTACAAGCTCATCGAAATTGGACAGTAGAAGATTGGAAAAACGTTGCTTGGTCTGATGAGTCTCGATTTCTGCTGCGACATTCGGATGGTAGGGTCAGAATTTGGCGTAAACAACATGAAAGCATGGATCCATCCTGCCTTGTATGGAGCATCTTTGGGATGTGCAGCCGACAAATCTGCGGCAACTGTGTGATGCCATCATGTCAATATGGACCAAAATCTCTGAGGAATGCTTCCAGCACCTTGTTGAATCTATGCCACGAAGAATTGAGGCAGTTCTGAAGGCAAAAGGGGGTCCAACCCGTTACTAGCATGGTGTACCTAATAAAGTGGCCGGTGAGTGTATATATATATATACAGGGTGGGTCATTTATATGGATACACCTTCCTATCATATCAACTTCCTGTTTGTGGCACATTAGTATATGGGAGGGAGAAAACTTTTCAAGATGGGTAGTGACCACGGCGGCCATTTTGAAGTTGGCCATTTTGGGTCCAACTTTATTTTTTTAATGGGAAGAGGGTCATGTGCCACATCAAATTTATTTGAATTTCATATGAAAAATAATGGTGAGCTTGGTTTTAACGTAACTTTATTCTTTCATGAGTTATTTACAAGTTTATGACCACTTATAAAGTGTGTTCAAAGTGCTGCCCATTGTGTTGGATTGTCAATGCAACCCTCTTCTCCCACTCTTTACACACTGATAGCAACACCGCAGAGGTAATGCTATCACAGGCTTCCAGTATCCATTGTTTCAGATGCTGCACATCTCATATCTTCACAGCATAGACAATTGCATTCAGATGACCACAAAGATAAAAGTCTAAGGGGGTCAGATCGGGAGACCTTGGTGGCCATTCAACTGGCCCATGATGACCAATCCACTTTCCAGGAAACTGTATAGGTAGGAATACTCGGACCTGACACCCAAGATGGTGCACCACCATATTATGGGTGTCAGGTAAGACTATTGATTTTTCTGTGCACAGTTCATGTCTACAGTCTCCAAGATGTCTCCTGACTGTCTGTTGTTTCCAGTCCCTGAGTTACCTGCCTACGGCTTCCAGTAACAATGCTACCTGTCTTTGGTCTCCAGGATGTCTTCTGTCTGCCTGCGGCTTATTGAAAAAAATTGCTACCTGTCTGTGGTCTTCAGGACTTCTCCTGTCTGCCTGCGGCTTCCAGTATGTCTGCTACCTTTCAATGGTCTCCAGGATGTCTCCTGTTTGCCTTTGGCTTCCAGTAACTCTGCTACCTCTGTTTCCTGCATGCTACATCTGCCTTTTACACCGACACCTATGGACTGTGTGTCCACCCAGACCTTGGCTTAAGAGGATCCACCTTGCCTATTCAGACCTTTTGTGACACTAATGACAGAGCAGCATGATGTCTTGCACAGGAAACTTTGAAGAGCTGTTGTTAGGTTTCTTCAAGCAGAAGAGAGATTTACCAATTCTTTCTGAAGTTCAGGAGGTGGGAAACCTTTTCCATTGGGTCACTCCAGTTGGACTTTTATGGCAAAGCCTTGCAACCTGCGATTAATGTATGCGATCAGAGAGTCCTTTCACCTACATTGCCAATGGTGACCCATCACACCCAGCACCCAGGTAGATACCCCACTGGCCCCCCATAATTTGTACAGCATAATAATTGTACTGATTACATTTGCCTTTTCAGTTGCCTGCTTTGTTTGCAAATTGCATAAATCTTTCTCGTGTGTAGCCGGCAAATTAAAATATGTGTAAAATAAGGTTTATGACTATTTGATTCCAGAATCAAAGGAATTATCACCTCAGCTCTCCTGTCAGCTCTATTAAAGCACCGTGGGGATTATTTCAGTCCCACTTTTCCTAAAATATGAAAATCTTTTATCAGCTCTGTGAACGAGATGACATAGCTGTTTGCACCCTTTGTATATCCTGTTTTCCCCGCCATATCATTTGACATGTTGAAAGCGAACTCCACCTGTTCCCCACCTCATCATCACCGCGGCACATACATGCGGGGTGTTTTGTCTTCCTCGTGTGAACTGGTGACAAAAATCTTTCTGAATGTCGAGATTATCAGCCTTTTATCCTCCACGTGGAGCATGAAGAACATTCTCGTTATACTATCAGGACGCTGTTCTTATTTAAACTGTTACCAAAGCAAGTGTCAGATAAAAGCTGCCGCATCTCCGAGACGTGTCTGCAGCCGCCGGAGGAAACAAATTGTATGTGCGATATATCAGGAGAGTGATCATGCTATTCTCTACATATATATAGAGAGAGATGGAGAAGCGAAAGAAAGACATAGTAAAGAAAGAAAACATAGAAAGATAAGTGAGAGAGAGAAAAGAAAGAAAGAGAGAGAAAAGAAGGAAAGAAAGAAAAAAGAAAAAACATGAAAAAGGCTGCAGCCAGTCCACTCCCAGACTGAAACATAAAAGTAAAAAGAAGAATGGGTAACATGGCTAAACTTAGGTTTTCATGAGGTCTCAGGGGCTTATTGTTTCTTTTAGCAGAGAATGCCAAATGGTGTAGGGAACAGTGATGAGCGAATATACTCATTATTCGAGATTTCGCGAGCATGCTCAGGGGTGCTCCGAGTATTTTTTAGTGCTCGGAGTTTTCATTTTTCTTGCCGCAGCTGAATGATTTACATCTGATAGCCTGCATAAGTACATGTGGGGGTTGCCTGGTTACTAGGGAATCCCCACATACACTTATGCTGGCTAACAGATGTAAATCATTCAGCTGCGGACAGAAAAACTAAAACTCCGAGCACTAAAAAATACTCGGAGGACCCCCGTGCGTGCTCGAGAAATCTTGAGTAATGAGTATATTCGCTCATCACTAGTAGGGAATCATACAGAGTGGGCCAATTATATGGATACGTGACACACAACAAAACGTAGATTCGTGCGGCACCAGGTTCATAAATCTTCACAGGCAACAGAGTCTATTGGAAATCTCAGACCTTTTAACAATTTCCAGTTAAAAGCATATCAGCGGTGGTGCATCACAAGCATTGTATCGAAGCATTCATCTGTTTCAACATATGTAGATAGAAGAAAATGTGGCACTCACCAGGATATTGCTGTGAAAAATCCTTTATTCGCTACTTGCGGCGGTTTAGGAATACATGAAGGCAATACCGGCGACGGCAGGAGAGAGTGCGGGGACAGAGATGAGGACTACGGCCGTTTCGCGCAAAGCGCTTCAACGGGTCCACGTGCAAACAACACACATGTCACTTCCTTTTGAGGGGATAGACAATCACGTGATAACATTTATAAAATTAGTGAACAGAGTAAAAACATTCAGTTTGCAAAGGAAATGCGTACAAAGACTTCCTATCGCCATAATACTAACATCGATCAAATTCTATAAAAAAGAGAGAAAATGTGACGAACATATGTAAACATCAGGGCACCCTATATTAAATTGTAAGATATTATAAAAATACCACCATGTCCAATTTATCATTTAGCCCCAAAGGGCCTTGGGCGTTCGTGTCAAGAATCCATCTCGCTTCATGCTGAAGCAGGATTCTATTGCGATCGCCTCCATTTGCTGGAACATTCACTACTTCTAGACCAGCGAAACGCAATACATCAGGATTCGCCTCATGTTCATTTCTTATATGCTCAATTAATCTTAAAGAGCCTTTTCCTGTTAAAATTGATCTGTGATGTTCCCTAAATCGGGTTACCATGGGGCGTATGGTTTTGCCAATATAGAAATACTGACATGGACAAAAAATTGCATAGACAACGTATTTACTTTTGCAGAGTATAAAATCATTGACCATATGTGTTACTGCACCTAAACGTAAAGGATTTAGCGTTAAATGGAGCTGACAAAAGTTACAATTGCCGCATTTGCGGTTTCCTTTGGGAAGAGATCGTTCTATCCAATTTTGGCTTTCTGGCACTAATCGATTGTGCACTATTAAATCACCTATATTTTTGGTGCGTTTGTACGCAAACTGTGGTGGTGCAGATACGATTTTCGATAGATCTCTATCATTTTGTAATATGTGCCAATTTTTTCTGATAGCCGAATATATTTCCCTGTCCATTACACTATGAGTGAAGGCAAAAGTAAATCTTTGATCTTTAACTGTTAATGCTCTATTTCTTTTACGGTTCTGCAGCAGTGCCTGTTGAGATAATTTGAAAACTTTAGTTTCGGCTTCGGTTAATAATTTTACCGGATAATTTCTTGCCAGGAAATCTGATTTTAACTCATTGAGTTGCTCTTTAAGAATACCGTCATTATTGTTAATTTTTCTATAGCGAATCATTTGACTGTACGGGATGCTTTTTCTTGTTCGTAGCGGGTGGGCACTATTAAAATGGAGGAGGTTATTAGTTGCCGTTATTTTTTTATGCACCTGGGTGATCAGTTCTTCATTAATAACCTTAATTTTTACATCCAGAAACTCCAACTGGTTTTCACCAAAGGTGGAGGTGAACGACATATTGTCTTTATTGTTACAATTGATATATGTAACGAAATTGTCAAAATCATTTTTTAAACCATCCCAAATCAAAAAAATGTCGTCAGCAAACCTTACATAAAACTTTATATGCTTCAAGAACGGATTAGCAACCGATGTAATGTATTCTTCCTCAAACGAGGCCAAAAAGAGATTTGCAAAAACACATGCAACAGGTGTGCCCATGGCAGTACCTGTGCATTGCAAATACCACTTGTCTAGGAACTTAAAGGCATTGTGTGATAATACAAAATCCAGACTTTCTGCAACAAATGCAATGAAGTCTGGATCTTTATCCGTATTTAGTAAAATTTTCTTAATAGCTTCAATACCGTTACTCTGAGGAATACGGGTATATAAGCTTACAATGTCAATAGACGCTAAAGCAAAGGTAGGCTGCCATTCAAAAGATTGTAATGCTGAAAGGAAATCTCCCGAGTCCTTCACAAAAGATGGAATTTTTTCTAGCAATGGTTTCAGGAGCCAATCCAAGAATTGTGATAATGGCTCAGTTAGGGATTCTTTTCCTGCAATTATGGGACGCCCCGGCGGATGTGTAGCATTTTTATGTATTTTTGGGAGGCTATACCAATGGGGTGTTTTTGGGTGTTCTGGTAAAAGCTTTTCTGCACGTTTCTTGGATAGAGCCCCCCTTATTACAAATTTATTGAGTAATACCCGTAATTTCTCTTTGAATTTAGTAGTAGGGTTATTGGCTAGGGGTGTATAAGTAGTGCTATCATTTAATTGTGATAAAGCTTCCGCAATGTAATAACATCTATCCATTATAACTATATTTCCCCCTTTGTCCGCCTTTCTTATTACCACATCAGACCATTGTTGGATTTCCCGTATAGCTTTTTCCTCATTTTGCGTTAGGTTTTTACTCGGTTCTCTGTAAAGAATGGCCTCCACATCTTTTAGAACTAAATCATGGAACAAATCGATTACATTCCCTGGTGATACCATTGGCATATAGCTAGATCGAATTCCACCTCTAAAGGGTTCAAATGTGACATTCTCCATATCATTTCTCGAAGATACTATACTTTCAATGGAACTATTGTCAAGATTACAAAGTAACTGAATGTCTTCTAGTTCTCTAACGTCCACAGGGGGGACCGCCATGAAGCCTAAATTTCCTATAACAGCCGGTTGTTCAGTTGTGGGCTTTGCTGTGGCCAGCGTTTTTTCCGTGTTATTAGCGAATTGTTTATGTAGATGCATTTTACGTACACTTTTAAACAAATCTATTTTAAAATTAGTTAAATACGCATTTCCTTTGCAAACTGAATGTTTTTACTCTGTTCACTAATTTTATAAATGTTATCACGTGATTGTCTATCCCCTCAAAAGGAAGTGACATGTGTGTTGTTTGCACGTGGACCCGTTGAAGCGCTTTGCGCGAAACGGCCGTAGTCCTCATCTCTGTCCCCGCACTCTCTCCTGCCGTCGCCGGTATTGCCTTCATGTATTCCTAAACCGCCGCAAGTAGCGAATAAAGGATTTTTCACAGCAATATCCTGGTGAGTGCCACATTTTCTTCTATCTACATATGTTGAAACAGATGAATGCTTCGATACAATGCTTGTGATGCACCACCGCTGATATGCTTTTAACTGGAAATTGTTAAAAGGTCTGAGATTTCCAATAGACTCTGTTGCCTGTGAAGATTTATGAACCTGGTGCCGCACGAATCTACGTTTTGTTGTGTGTCACGAATTGAATTCATACTTTAAGTGCTGAGCACAGGTGTAAAATAAGTCAGGTGAATTTATAAGTGCAATCGACATCATGGAACTTTCGGAGGAAGTTCAAATGGAAGCAGATCTAAACTCTCCAGCTGAATTAGGCTTAATGGCGGGCAGAGAGGGTGCGGTGGAATTCTTTATGGATTGTAACCATAAAGAGGAGCTGGAAATGATTAGTACAAAGACGCTAGAACTTAAAATTTACACCCTAGCCGAAAAAGAAATTAGACTGTATTGGACAATTAAATCATTGAAGTCCTATGTGGACTGTCAGAGGGTCCCACGAGGGCTCAGAGTGTATAAAGACATTTCTCAATTTACGGAAGATGCGTCTTTTAAGGATGCCTGGGAGCAGATACATCTGGAGTGTTCCAAGAGGTTACTATTATTGGTGATTTCGCAAAATGAAAAAGAGTATACCACATTATGCGAACAACTTGATAAAGCAAAAAAAGAATTAACTGCTAGATTGGCGGAACCTCAACTAAAACTTTTTCTGAAAAAACTAGAGAAAAAACTGGTTTTAATACAAATGGAAACTAAACAAAAGAAAAAAGAGAAGTTTTTGAGAGACAAAAATGACTTTGATAAAGGGCAAGTTTTTTCATGGAATAAAAATAAAAGAAGATTCTTCTCTAAGTACCGTTCAGGACAAAATATGAATAAGAAAAAATATAGTAAAGACGGGTGGATAACGGACTCTGATTCCAGCGGTCAGGAAGAACAAGGAGACAACCAACCTAAGGCTAGTACACCCAGTACATCAAGTACGGCTGTCCCTTTAGAAAGAAAACTCGGCGCGGAGGCCGCAAACGCAAAAGGACAAAAGAAACGCAAGCAGGTCTCGTGGAGGAAATAAATACCAATGAAGGAACCTTAAGGATCATCAACCTCTCTAATAAAGTGTTGTCAGCAGAACAAGAGCGTGTCCTGTCTTTAGGACTGAATTTTTGCTTACCAGAACGGTTTAATTTAACTAATTTTAAAATAGATTTGTTTAAAAGTGTACGTAAAATGCATCTACATAAACAATTCGCTAATAACACGGAAAAAACGCTGGCCACAGCAAAGCCCACAACTGAACAACCGGCTGTTATAGGAAATTTAGGCTTCATGGCGGTCCCCCCTGTGGACGTTAGAGAACTAGAAGACATTCAGTTACTTTGTAATCTTGACAATAGTTCCATTGAAAGTATAGTATCTTCGAGAAATGATATGGAGAATGTCACATTTGAACCCTTTAGAGGTGGAATTCGATCTAGCTATATGCCAATGGTATCACCAGGGAATGTAATCGATTTGTTCCATGATTTAGTTCTAAAAGATGTGGAGGCCATTCTTTACAGAGAACCGAGTAAAAACCTAACGCAAAATGAGGAAAAAGCTATACGGGAAATCCAACAATGGTCTGATGTGGTAATAAGAAAGGCGGACAAAGGGGGAAATATAGTTATAATGGATAGATGTTATTACATTGCGGAAGCTTTATCACAATTAAATGATAGCACTACTTATACACCCCTAGCCAATAACCCTACTACTAAATTCAAAGAGAAATTACGGGTATTACTCAATAAATTTGTAATAAGGGGGGCTCTATCCAAGAAACGTGCAGAAAAGCTTTTACCAGAACACCCAAAAACACCCCATTGGTATAGCCTCCCAAAAATACATAAAAATGCTACACATCCGCCGGGGCGTCCCATAATTGCAGGAAAAGAATCCCTAACTGAGCCATTATCACAATTCTTGGATTGGCTCCTGAAACCATTGCTAGAAAAAATTCCATCTTTTGTGAAGGACTCGGGAGATTTCCTTTCAGCATTACAATCTTTTGAATGGCAGCCTACCTTTGCTTTAGCGTCTATTGACATTGTAAGCTTATATACCCGTATTCCTCAGAGTAACGGTATTGAAGCTATTAAGAAAATTTTACTAAATACGGATAAAGATCCAGACTTCATTGCATTTGTTGCAGAAAGTCTGGATTTTGTATTATCACACAATGCCTTTAAGTTCCTAGACAAGTGGTATTTGCAATGCACAGGTACTGCCATGGGCACACCTGTTGCATGTGTTTTTGCAAATCTCTTTTTGGCCTCGTTTGAGGAAGAATACATTACATCGGTTGCTAATCCGTTCTTGAAGCATATAAAGTTTTATGTAAGGTTTGCTGACGACATTTTTTTGATTTGGGATGGTTTAAAAAATGATTTTGACAATTTCGTTACATATATCAATTGTAACAATAAAGACAATATGTTGTTCACCTCCACCTTTGGTGAAAACCAGTTGGAGTTTCTGGATGTAAAAATTAAGGTTATTAATGAAGAACTGATCACCCAGGTGCATAAAAAAATAACGGCAACTAATAACCTCCTCCATTTTAATAGTGCCCACCCGCTACGAACAAGAAAAAGCATCCCGTACAGTCAAATGATTCGCTATAGAAAAATTAACAATAATGACGGTATTCTTAAAGAGCAACTCAATGAGTTAAAATCAGATTTCCTGGCAAGAAATTATCCGGTAAAATTATTAACCGAAGCCGAAACTAAAGTTTTCAAATTATCTCAACAGGCACTGCTGCAGAACCGTAAAAGAAATAGAGCATTAACAGTTAAAGATCAAAGATTTACTTTTGCCTTCACTCATAGTGTAATGGACAGGGAAATATATTCGGCTATCAGAAAAAATTGGCACATATTACAAAATGATAGAGATCTATCGAAAATCGTATCTGCACCACCACAGTTTGCGTACAAACGCACCAAAAATATAGGTGATTTAATAGTGCACAATCGATTAGTGCCAGAAAGCCAAAATTGGATAGAACGATCTCTTCCCAAAGGAAACCGCAAATGCGGCAATTGTAACTTTTGTCAGCTCCATTTAACGCTAAATCCTTTACGTTTAGGTGCAGTAACACATATGGTCAATGATTTTATACTCTGCAAAAGTAAATACGTTGTCTATGCAATTTTTTGTCCATGTCAGTATTTCTATATTGGCAAAACCATACGCCCCATGGTAACCCGATTTAGGGAACATCACAGATCAATTTTAACAGGAAAAGGCTCTTTAAGATTAATTGAGCATATAAGAAATGAACATGAGGCGAATCCTGATGTATTGCGTTTCGCTGGTCTAGAAGTAGTGAATGTTCCAGCAAATGGAGGCGATCGCAATAGAATCCTGCTTCAGCATGAAGCGAGATGGATTCTTGACACGAACGCCCAAGGCCCTTTGGGGCTAAATGATAAATTGGACATGGTGGTATTTTTATAATATCTTACAATTTAATATAGGGTGCCCTGATGTTTACATATGTTCGTCACATTTTCTCTCTTTTTTATAGAATTTGATCGATGTTAGTATTATGGCGATAGGAAGTCTTTGTACGCATTTCCTTTGCAAACTGAATGTTTTTACTCTGTTCACTAATTTTATAAATGTTATCACGTGATTGTCTATCCCCTCAAAAGGAAGTGACATGTGTGTTGTTTGCACGTGGACCCGTTGAAGCGCTTTGCGCGAAACGGCCGTAGTCCTCATCTCTGTCCCCGCACTCTCTCCTGCCGTCGCCGGTATTGCCTTCATGTATTCCTAAACCGCCGCAAGTAGCGAATTATATGGATACACCTAAATAAAATGGGAATGATTGGTGATATCAACTTCCTGTTTGTGGCATATTGGTATATGAGTGGAGGGAAAACTTTTCAAGATGGCCGCCATTTTGAAGTTGGCTATCTTGGATCCAACTTTAATTTTTCCAATGGAAAGAGGGTCATGTGACACATCAAACTTATTTAGAATGTCACAAGAAAAACAATGGTGTGCTTGGTTTTAACGTAACTTTATTCTTTCATGAGTTATTTACAAGTGTATGACCACTTATAAAATGTGTTCAGAGTGCTGCCCATTGTGTTGGATTGTCAATTCCACCCTCTTCTCCCACTCTTGACACACTGATAGCAATAACGCAGAAGAAATGCTGGCACAGGCTTCCAGTATCCGTTGCTTCAGATGCTGCACATCTCGTATCTTCACAGCATAGACAATTGCCTTCAGATGACCCCAAAGATAAAAGTCTAAGGGGATAAGATCGGGAGACCTTGGTGGCCATTCAACTGGCCCACGATGACCAATCCACTTTCCAGGAAACTGTTCATGTAGGAATGCTCGGACCTGACACCCATAATGTGGTGGTGCGCCATCTTGGGAGTCAGGTCCGAGCATTCCTCCATGAACATATGCATTCCCCCCATATACTAATGTGCCATAAACAGGAAGTTGATATCACCAACCATTCCCATTTTATTTTGGTGTATCCATATAAATGGCCCACCCTGTATAATACTATCTGCGAAAATAGGTATGCAAATTTTCTCTCCTCCAGAAGGGAAATCGTTTCTTGAGTGCCACTTGTTAGGGATAGCTGCCCTGGCAATCAGTGACAGTTCCTTTCATTGACCTTGTAACAAGACTAAAGATATTTGCTAACCAGACTCTCTTCAGATGGTAAAACACTCATCTGCACACCACTAATTTGGATTTCTTATCCTTTGTCACTGCAGAGCAGGACATGGGTTGGCTAAGCCTTTGGTGGACAGTGGACACTATTTTCTCTTGGAAAGGTCACCAGAGGAGGAAATTAAGGAAGAAAGTTCTGGAATTTTTTTTAAAGTGCATTTAAAAGTGCCAAAAAAAGTGCCTTTCATATGTGTCCGGTTAAACAATTATGGTCAAAATCTTTGCAACCTTTTGAGCTTATTGTTGAATAAATCCCCCATAAACCTGACCAAAAATAACACAAAACTATAGCTCGAAAAATGTTTCAAAAGCAATTTTGCATTTCTCGTCGTTTAGTCCGACAGCTGAATTTTTTATTCTTTAAGCCTGTTTTTTTTTCAAAATGTTTTAATTCTCCATCTAATTATTAACACAATGCAATGGGCATTGCTCTAAATGTTTCCTGAAATTATGAGTGCAAGGTTATTAATTTCTCCAGCCAGTGTGAACCTAAAGCCAAGCAAGAAGTTTGAGTTTTTATGACTAATAATGACCTTCCATTACTGCAGGAGATGAGTTTAATAGTTCTGGTGATCTCTGGGGTAGTGATTCAACTGATACAAAGCAACTATAAAATGTTTTATAGGCGTGATAGATGCATGGAACCGTGTACTAGTAAGTGCCTAATGGCAGCACATTTCTGTTCAACTACGGCGGCGACACAAAAAATAAAAAGACATATTACCCTAATACTGATAGGGCCGTTTGTAATAATCTTTAATGGGTCTGCTCAGGGATATTGCCTGCAAACTCAGCATTAGGCTCAGTACGCTATCCTAACAATTTTTCTAAATTTTGGGCTTTAACGAATTTTGAATTAAAAGGGTTTTCCGGTTTTGTAAAACTCCTATCCCTTAAAAAAAAATCAAGCAAAAACGCCCTGTGATTTGTTCATCTTCCAGGTCCGGCGTTGAGTCTCCGCCGCTGCATCTGGAACCTGTCATTGTCTGCAGAGTTGACATCATGTTGATAGCGCTGCAGCCAATCAGTGAGTTCAGCATCTCTGAGTGGCTCTTCTTGAGTTTACGGGACAAGCCTATGAGATCAATGATTGGCTGCAGTGCTTTCAATGTGAATGTGAATCAGTGCTGCAGACAATAAAGGACAACAGAAGAGGCGGCGGAGACTAAGCAATGGACCTGGGGGTGGGTGAATAAAGGACAAAAGAAAGATAAAAAACCCATCAACTCACCACAATGCCACAAGGAACAGCTGTAAATTGTGAGATTGATCAATGCTCGGATATTCGGTGTCAATGTCCGCAAGTAGACAGTAGAAAAGATAGGGAGAGAAAGTCATATAATACTGAATAAACTGTACAGATAGTGTGTGACAGCACAGCAGGAAGCAAGATTAGTGTGTGAGAAGATTTTAGTATCATACACAACTTTTCAGAGCAATTGGAGGATTTGAAGTACTTTCAATCTGCGGCAAATAGGAATGAGTGAATATGCTTGGTGATACTCAGATATCACTCTAGTGTCTGGGTGCTCGGATGTGCTTGGCACTCAGCGAGAACTAGCCGGTGCTCGAATTTGAAACTCAATTCCCTGCCCCGCATGTTCAACGCCTGTTATACAGCCAAAAAGCATTCAAGGATTGCTTTCGAGTCACTGTAATGCTGCAGCCATCTTGGTAGCGGCTTTACTGTGATTGGCGGGCCGTATGACATCATCAGGGGTTATAAAAGGACAGGCGCCACCACGCTCGACTCACTGACGTCATTGCACAGCTCAGGGACAGTTTTTATTGGAGGGAGAAAGTGCTTGTCCAGGGCTGTGTGTGCACAGTTGAACAAATCAGTGTTCCCTATCATTGATACCGGTGCTGATTCTCGACCATCATACTAACAGCCCTTGTAAGGACTAAATCTGTGCTTTACTGTTGCATCAAATACATTCTGCATTTAGCCTAGGGAGGGAGTTACAGGAGCAGAGAGAATGGCAGAATACAGTCTCTAGGCAGGGCTTAGGGCTTTGAAGTCTGTTGCTAAACATATGTTTGCAACACGTGACCCCATTTTTTTTTTGGGGGGGGAATTAAGTATATTGTCATCCATTATATGCTTTGTTGTACATTTCAGTTGTATATAGCACACCAAAAAAGCGATGACATTTTTTTCTGAATTTAATTACTCATCCACACATTATTACGCTCTCTGTGGCATATTTTGGTGGTATATAACAGTCCAAAAAAGCATTGAAAAATGTTTCTGGATTCCATTACTCACCCATAAAGTATTACGTGTTTTGTGGTACATTTTGGTGGTATATAACATTCCAGAAAAGCATTGACATTTTTTTTTCTGGATTCAATGGCTCACCGACAGAGTATCACATGCTTTGTGGTACATTTCTGTGGTATGTAACACTCCAAAAAAGTGTTGAAAAATGTTCTGGATTCAAATACTCACCCATAGAGTATTAAATGCTTTGTGGTACATTTTGATGGTATATAACACTCCAAAAAAGCATTGAAAAATGTGTCTGGATTCAATTACTCATCAGTATTATATGCTTTATGGTACATTTCTGTGGTATATAACACTCCAAAAAAGTGTTGAAATTTTTTTCTGGATTCAATTACTCATCCATGGAGTATTACATGCTTTGTGGTACATTTTGGTAGCATATAAAGCTGTAAAAAAATGTTGAAAATTGTGTCTGGATTGAATTACTCATCCTTGCAGTATTACGTGCTGTATTTGGTGGTATATAATACTCCAAAAAAGCATATTTTTGTTCTGAATTCAATTACTCATTAATAGAGTATTAGATGCTTTGTGGTACATTTCTGTGGTATATAACACTCCAAAAATGCGTTGAAATTTTTTCTGTATTCAATTACTCATCCATAGAGTTTTACATGAATTGTGGTAGATAACGGTGGTATTAAACGCCAAAAAACTGCTTTGATTGCTGCAGGTGACCTTTTTTAATTTAAAAAAAAGTGGTTTCAAGAGACCTAGCAATTAGAAAATGTGTAAGGCTTGTGGTAAGGGATGGAGAAGTGGAAGTGCTGTTAATGGTGCATGCAGACACCGAGGGCGTGGGTCAGGTGTGACTATGCCTGTTGCTGGAGAAAAAGAATGATACACATCCACAACACACAGTTTTCTGTCCCACTTTGCAGGGAGGCATGGTACACCACTTCTGAAGCCAGAGCAGTGTGAACAGATGGTCATTTGGATAGCAAATAATGCTTCCAACATGTTTGGCAGCACCACCCAGTTTTCCACAAGTTCCAGTCTCACCAGCCAACAGTCTGGATCACTTAATCCTCACCCTAATCCTCCATCCTCCCACCATGTAGAATCCCAGGACACTAGTGATTCCACACTAGGACAGTCAGAGGAGCTCTTTACATCACTTCTTCATAGGGGCCTCTCACCCTGCATGTTCCAAGAGGGACAGGCAGAAATGCTGTGCAGTGATGCATAAAACTTAGACCAGCCATGGCCACATGAAGATAACAGTTGGGAATGGCAAATTTTGTGTAAGGAGGTAGATGATGATGAGACACAG
This sequence comes from Ranitomeya variabilis, assembly GCF_051348905.1. NCBI lineage: Eukaryota > Metazoa > Chordata > Amphibia > Anura > Dendrobatidae > Ranitomeya > Ranitomeya variabilis. The sequence continues at coordinate 200,367,057 of NC_135239.1, forward strand.
TTGCTGATAAGTCAGGATGTTGTTAAGTCACCAAGTCAGGAGGACCAGGGTGCGGCAGTGGAAAACAACGTGGTGGATGATGAAGTCACCAACCCAAATTGGGAAAAGAGGCCAGCAGCACTGAGGAGGGGGATCAACAGCCCCAAAACAGACAGGAAGAGTCAGTGGGGTAACCAGAGGGAGGGCAACTGTTCCGCAGAGCACGACACTCCTGAATTTCTCCATCAAAGAACTAGGTGTTCCCCTTTCTGGGATGTTTTTTTAAATGAGAGTTTTGAGGGAAAAAAAGTTAGTAATTTGCAACCTGCGCTATGCCAGAAGAGGCTTGACCACTAAGAGTCTAACCACCACCAGCATGATCAGGCACAAGTCATCTACTGTAAGTGCCCAACTTGGTGGGCCAAACACCTGGGTCCATGATTTGTGCCAGCGGGTGAAACCACTGCCTCTTACCCTGTGCTGGGTGCTTCTCAATCCCCTGTTCATGATACTGGTACATATGCCTTTCACCCTGCACCTGTCCATGCACATTCTGATGCACAGTCATCAGGTATTTCCAAATCCTTGTCCCAGTGCAACGTTCAGCTGTTCCTACCCTGGCTTTGAAAAGAAAGTTTCCAGCCACCCATCCACAGGCCCAAAGGCTAAACAAACACATTTTCCAGGATGCTTTTGGAGGAAATGTTGCTATTTAGGCTTGTTGACACGGAGGATTTCTGCCAACTAATGGCTGCAGCTGTCCTTTGATACTCGGTTCCCAGCCACCACTTTTTCTGTCAGTGTTGCATCCCCGTCTTGTACCAGCACATGTCCAGGAACATCACCCATGCCCTTAGCAATGCAGTTACTGGAATTGTGCACTTATCGACCGACATGTGGACAAGCGCTTGTGGCCAGGGATGCTACATTTCCCTGATGGCACACTAGATGAATATTGTGGAGGCTGGAGCTGAGTCCCACCCTTGCACGACACATGTGCTCCCGACGCCAAGGATTGCTGGCCCTACTTTTATCAGGGTTTCCTCGATGTCATACATCAGTTCCTGCACCCCCTCCTGCTCCTCTTCCATCTCCGATGTGTTATCTCAGAGCACATCGTCCACATCAGCCGGAAGCTGGATACTGTGCAGCACTACCTCAGTGAAGCAGCAACAGGTTCTGCTGAAGCTAATTTGTCTAGGCAACAAGCCGCACACCGTGGCATAGTTACTTAAAGGAATAACAGGCCAGACAGATCTGTGGCTTTTGCTGCTGAACCTCCAACTAGGCATGGTCGTGTGTGATAATGAGCGTAATCTGGTGGCAGCTGTGAAGCTTGGAAAGCTCACACATGTACCATGCTTGGTACACATGCTTATTTTGATAGTTCAGTGGTTTCTGATAACATACCCAGATTTGCCAGAGTTTCTGGTCAACGTACGCCATGTCAGTGCCCATATCCGCATGTCAGCTACAACTGCCGCCGCTCTGGCAATGCTGCAGCACTGCATGCAAGTGCCAGCTCACCGACTGGCATGCGACATGCCCACATTCTGGAACTTCACCTTGTACATGCTGGCAAGGCTTTGTGAGCAGCAGAGACCAGTTGTTGAGTACCATGTTGTGGATTCTGTTTGTGGGCTCCCTCTGGTGGTTACTGCTGGTACTGGGTGACTTTGGTGGGTTGCGGCCTTTGGTTTCCACCTGTCCATCAGTGGCTGGGTGTTTCCTATTTTACCTGGCCTTTCTGTCATTTCCCTTGCCGGCTATCAATGTATTCAGATGTGCTCTGTTTGGTTCCTGCCTACCTGCTCCCAGATCTTTCAGGATAAGCTAAGTGCTGATTTTCAGTTGTTTGTTTTTTTGTCCAGCTTGCTTATTATGTCTCTATGCTAGCTGGTAGCTCTAGTGGGCTGAGGTTCTCCCCATGTGCCATGAGTTGGCACATGGGTTCTTGTAATCTCAGGATGGTTTTTTTGATTAGGGTTTTTTGCTGACCGCTCAGTCCCCTTTTGTATCGTTCTGCTTTCTAGTTTACAGCGGGCCTCAATTTGCTAAAACTATATATATCATCTCTATGTGTGTGCCTTCCTCTCATTTCACCGTCAATACATGTGGGGGGCAACTATATCTTTTGGGGTTCATTCCGCTGGAGGCAAGTGAGGTCTTTATTTTCTCTGCAGTGCTAGTTAGCTCTTAGGCTGGTGCGTGGCGTCTAGAACCAACGTAGGCACGCTCCCTGGCTATCTCTAGTTGCGTTTGTCAGGCGTAGGGCAGCGGTCAGCCCAGGTTCCATCACCCTAGAGCTCGTCCGTAATTTATTTGTACTTTGCTTGTCCTGTGCTATCCCTAGCCATTGGGATTCATGACAGTATAGCCGGCCCACAAAGTGTTAATTGTTTGGGCTGAAGCAGGAGAAAGAGAAGTGTTTAAGGGAAATTTTTTTTTTTTTTTTTTTTTTCCCTTCAGAGTTTTGCTGCCTAGCCCTTAATTGCTGTTTAGCTGCTTCTTACCTCCTCTTAACCCTTGAATGGCTCTGATCTTAGCTGTTTAACATGGATGTCCAGAGTTTGGCTTCCAGCCTGAGTAATCTCGCGGCAAAAGTTCAAAACATACAGGATTTTGTTGTTCACACTCCCATGTCCGAACCTAGAATTCCTATTCCAGAGTTCTTTTCTGGAGATAGATCTGCCTTCCTGAATTTCAGGAACAGTTGTAAATTGTTTCTTTCTTTGAAGTCCCGCTCCTCTGGAGACCCTGCTCAGCAGGTCAGGATTGTAATATCTTTCCTGCGGGGCGACCCTCAGAATTGGGCATTTGCATTGGCACCAGGGGATCCTGCATTGCTCAGTGTGGATGCGTTTTTTCTGGCATTGGGATTGCTCTATGAGGAACCTAACCTGGAGATTCAGGCTGAAAAGGCTTTATTAGCCCTCTCTCAGGGGCATGATGAAGCGGAGATATATTGTCAGAAGTTTCGGAAATGGTCGGTGCTTACTCAGTGGAATGAGTGCGCCCTGGCTGCAAACTTCAGAAATGGTCTTTCTGAGGCCATTAAGGATATTATGGTGGGGTTCCCTACGCCTACAGGTCTGAATGAGTCTATGGCTATGGCCATTCAGATTGATCGGCGTTTACGGGAGCGCAAACCCGTGCACCAGTTGGCGGTGTCTTCTGAACAGGCACCTGAGACTATGCAATGTGATAGAATTCGGTCCAGAAGTGAACGGCAAAATTATAGGCGGAAAAATGGATTGTGTTTCTATTGTGGTGATTCAGCTCATGTTATATCAGCATGCTCTAAACGCACAAAAAGGGTTGATAAATCTTTTGCCATTGGTACTCTGCAGCCTAAGTTCATTTTGTCTGTGACTCTGATTTTTTCACTGTCTTCCATTTCCGTCGATGCCTATGTGGATTCGGGCGCTGCCCTGAGTCTTATGGATTGGTCATTTGCTAAACGCTGCGGTTTTAGTCTGGAACCTCTGGAAGTTCCTATTCCTCTGAAGGGAATTGACTCTACACCATTGGCTATGAATAAACCGCAGTATTGGACACAAGTGACCATGCGCATGACTCCCGTTCATCAGGAGGTGATTCGCTTCCTTGTACTTTATAATTTACATGATGTACTAGTGCTTGGTCTGCCATGGTTACAAACTCATAATCCTGTCCTGGACTGGAAAACAATGTCTGTGTTAAGCTGGGGATGTCAGGGGGTTCATGATGATGCACCTCCGATTTCAATCGCTTCATCTACTCCTTCTGAGATCCCTGCGTTTTTGTCTGACTATAGGGATGTTTTTGAGGAGCCTAAGCTCAATTCGCTCCCTCCGCATAGAGATTGTGACTGTGCTATAGAATTGATTCCTGGCAGTAAGTTCCCTAAGGGTCGTTTATTTAATCTGTCACTGCCAGAGCATACTGCTATGCGGAATTATATTAAGGAGTCCTTGGAAAAGGGACATATTCGTCCATCTTCGTCCCCTCTGGGAGCAGGTTTTTTTTTGTGGCAAAAAAAAGATGGTTCCCTGAGGCCTTGTATAGATTATCGCCTTCTGAATAAGATTACAGTCAAGTATCAGTATCCATTGCCATTATTGACTGATTTGTTTGCTCGCATTAAGGGGGCTAGGTGGTTCACTAAGATAGATCTTCGCGGTGCGTATAATCTGGTGCGGATAAAACAGGGTGATGAGTGGAAAACCGCATTTAATACGCCTGAGGGCCATTTTGAGTATTTGGTAATGCCTTTTGGACTCTCCAATGCTCCGTCAGTCTTTCAGTCCTTTATGCACAATATTTTCCGTGAATATCTGGATAAGTTTATGATTGTGTATTTGGATGATATTTTGGTGTTTTCTGATGACTGGGAGTCTCATGTTCTACAGGTCAGGAAGGTGTTTCAGGTTCTGCGGGCCAATTCGCTGTTTGTGAAGGGCTCAAAGTGTCTCTTCGGAGTCCAGAAGATTTCTTTTTTGGGGTACATTTTTTCTCCTTCTACTATTGAGATGGATCCCGTCAAGGTTCAGGCGATTTGTGACTGGACACAACCTACATCTGTTAAGAGCCTTCAGAAGTTCTTGGGGTTTGCTAATTTTTATCGTCGGTTCATTGCTAATTTTTCCAGTATTGTTAAACCTTTGACTGATTTGACTAAAAAGGGTGCTGATGTTGCTGATTGGTCTCCTGCGGCCGTGGAGGCCTTTCAGGAACTTAAGCGCCGGTTTTCTTCTGCTCCTGTGTTGTGTCAACCAGATGTTTCACTTCCTTTTCAGGTTGAGGTTGATGCTTCCGAGATTGGAGCGGGGGCGGTTTTGTCACAGAGAAGTTCTAATGGCTCGGTGATGAAGCCATGTGCATTCTTCTCTAGAAAATTCTCGCCCGCCGAGCGCAATTATGATGTGGGTAATCGGGAGCTTTTGGCCATGAAGTGGGCATTTGAGGAGTGGCGTCATTGGCTTGAGGGTGCTAAACATCGTGTGGTGGTCTTGACTGATCACAAGAATCTCATTTACCTTGAGTCTGCCAGGCGTTTGAATCCTAGACAGGCTCGTTGGTCGTTGTTTTTTTCTCGTTTCAATTTCGTGGTTTCATACCTGCCAGGTTCAAAGAATGTGAAGGCAGATGCTCTTTCCAGGAGTTTTGTGCCTGACTCTCCTGGAGACTCTGGGCCTACTGGTATCCTTAGGGATGGGGTAATATTGTCCGCCGTATCCCCAGACTTGCGACGTGCATTGCAGGAGTTTCAGGTGGATAAACCGGATCGTTGTCCACCAGAAAGACTGTTTGTTCCGGATGATTGGACCAGTAGAGTCATCTCCGAGGTCCATTCTTCTGTGTTGGCTGGTCATCCTGGAATATTTGGTACTAGAGACTTGGTGGCCAGGTCTTTTTGGTGGCCTTCCTTGTCTAGGGATGTGCGTACCTTTGTGCAGTCTTGTGAAGTGTGTGCTCGAGCTAAGCCTTGCTGTTCTCGGGCCAGTGGGTTGTTGTTATCCTTGCCCATCCCGAAGAGGCCTTGGACGCACATTTCCATGGATTTTATTTCTGATCTCCCGGTTTCACAGAAAATGTCCGTTATCTGGGTTGTGTGTGACCGCTTTTCTAAGATGGTTCATTTGGTGCCCTTGCCTAAGTTGCCTTCCTCCTCTGAGTTGGTCCCTTTATTTTTTCAGAACGTGGTTAGTTTGCATGGGATTCCGGAGAATATCGTTTCTGACAGGGGATCCCAGTTTGTGTCTAGATTTTGGCGGACGTTTTGTGCCAAGATGGGCATTGATTTGTCTTTCTCGTCTGCATTCCATCCTCAGACGAATGGCCAGACGGAGCGAACTAATCAGACCTTGGAAACTTATTTGAGGTGTTTTGTTTCTGCTGATCAAGATGACTGGGTTGCTTTTTTGCCACTGGCCGAATTTGCTCTTAATAATCGGGCTAGTTCGGCCACGTTGGTCTCTCCTTTTTTTGTACTTCGGGGTTTCATCCTCGTTTTTCCTCTGGTCAGGTGGAGCCTTCGGATTGTCCTGGAGTGGACGTGGTGGTGGACAGGCTGCATCAGATTTGGAATCAGGTGGTGGACAATTTGAAGTTATCTCAGGAGAAGACTCAGCAGTTTGCTAATCGCCGTCGCCGCGTGGGTCCCCGACTTCTTGTTGGGGATTTGGTGTGGTTGTCTTCTCATTTTGTCCCTATGAAGGTCTCTTCTAAGTTCAAGCCTCGGTTCATCGGTCCTTATAGGATCTCGGAGATTCTTAACCCTGTATCTTTTCGTTTGGATCTCCCAGCATCGTTTGCTATTCATAATGTGTTCCATCGGTCGTTGTTGCGGAGGTATGAGGTGCCCGTTGTTCCTTCGGTTGAGCCTCCTGCACGGTGGAGGGAGAATTGGAGTATGTTGTTGAGAAGATCTTGGATTCTCGTGTTTCCAGACGCAAACTCCAGTATTTGGTTAAGTGGAAGGGTTATGGTCAGGAGGATAATTCCTGGGTGGTCGCCTCCGATGTTCATGCGTCTGATTTGGTCCGCGCCTTCCATAGAGCTCACCCTGATCGCCCTGGGGGTTCTCGTGAGGGTTCGGTGACCCCTCCTCAAGGGGGGGTACTGTTGTGGATTCTGTTTGTGGGCTCCCTCTGGTGGTTACTGCTGGTACTGGGTGACTTTGGTGGGTTGCGGCCTTTGGTTTCCACCTGTCCATCAGTGGCTGGGTGTTTCCTATTTTACCTGGCCTTTCTGTCATTTCCCTTGCCGGCTATCAATGTATTCAGATGTGCTCTGTTTGGTTCCTGCCTACCTGCTCCCAGATCTTTCAGGATAAGCTAAGTGCTGATTTTCAGTTGTTTGTTTTTTTGTCCAGCTTGCTTATTATGTCTCTATGCTAGCTGGTAGCTCTAGTGGGCTGAGGTTCTCCCCATGTGCCATGAGTTGGCACATGGGTTCTTGTAATCTCAGGATGGTTTTTTTGATTAGGGTTTTTTGCTGACCGCTCAGTCCCCTTTTGTATCGTTCTGCTTTCTAGTTTACAGCGGGCCTCAATTTGCTAAAACTATATATATCATCTCTATGTGTGTGCCTTCCTCTCATTTCACCATCAATACATGTGGGGGGCAACTATATCTTTTGGGGTTCATTCCGCTGGAGGCAAGTGAGGTCTTTATTTTCTCTGCAGTGCTAGTTAGCTCTTAGGCTGGTGTGTGGCGTCTAGAACCAACGTAGGCACGCTCCCTGGCTATCTCTAGTTGCGTTTGTCAGGCGTAGGGCAGCGGTCAGCCCAGGTTCCATCACCCTAGAGCTCGTCCGTAATTTATTTGTACTTTGCTTGTCCTGTGCTATCCCTAGCCATTGGGATTCATGACAGTACCAGCTCCAAGACGCCCGTTGGTATTCTGGACAGCCTCCGCACATAACAACTGAAGACTGGGCATTGACTGGGCCGCTAACATTTGTGCAGTTCTCCAAGACTTTGAGAACTCCACAAAGATGGTGAGCACTGCAGTAATGATGCCATAATCAGCGCAACAATCCCGCTTTTGTGCCTACTTAAACAGTTGCTGCTCACAATTAAACATGAAGCTATGCATACAGACCAGGTGGAGATAGAGAAAGACATGAGACAGGGAGATACTACCCAGCCAAGCCTCATCTCATCTGCTTAGCGTGGATTGGGTAATAATGAGGAGGTTGAGGATGAGGAGGAACAGGAGCTGGCAGCTAGCACAGTGGAGGCTAGCACAAGATTCGTCCCATCTCTTCTATGTGGATGGGCTGAGGAAGGGAGTGAGGAGGAAGAGGAGGAGGAGATGGAGAGTTGTCATCATGGTGGAGACATGGAAATGTTTGCTGTAAGGAGTTTGGCACATATGCCAGACTATATGTGTCACTGCATTTCCTGTGGCCCTCGCATTATAGTTATCTTGACAAGAGATGGGTGAATCCAAACAGTAAAATGCTGGGTCTGTACCGAACACCTAGTGTCCGTGTATGGACCCCGATCACAGACTTCTCCAGGAAGTCCAGCATGAGCCAGCAGCTGTGACCGGCAGGAAAAAAGGTTACCACCAGTAACAAGCGTCGGCTGATGAGAGAGTACTACCCTCATCAGCATACGCCTGTTGTCGCTAATAAAATAATGATGTAGGGACTCTTCTATTTTTGATAATCAGGCAAATCTGATATCTGTGGGCTGCAAACCTCAGCTGTCAGTTTTATCATGGCTGGTTATCAAGACTAGAGAGGTCCCACAACATTTTTTAAATTATTTAAGCAAATACTTTAAAAAACTGTATGGAGTATTCCCCATTTTTGACAACCAGCCAAGCTAAAGCAGACTTCTGAGGGCTGGTATTCTCAGACTAGTAAGTGGCCATGCATATTGGCCCCCCCAGCCTAAAAATAGTAGCCAACAACTGCTCCAGAAAAGGCACATCTATTAGATTCTCCAATTCTGGCACTTTGCCCAGCTCTTCCCACTTACCCTGGTGCGGTGGCAAGTGGGGTATTATTTGTGGGGTTGATATCAGCTGTTTTACGGCCAATGACATCAAGTCCACAGGTTAGTAATGGAGAGGCGACTGTAAAAAAAACACAGTCAGAATGTCTCATGAACATCTGGATGGTTTGGACACACAGCGAGCGGTACCTTAAGTGAGGTTATCGGGGTTCATCAGCTATGAACTCTGGTGACCTTTCTCACGGACACTCAGCGCTACACACTGCAGCAGCGTGATTACGCTCCTGTCTCAGTATGAGCCCATTGGCGTGGATAGCGGTCAAATCACTCATGTGATCGCTATCTAAATCATCCGTATCATTGTTTATTATTTTTCAGGGGAGGTGGGAATTGGTGATTTAGGCGTAAAGGTGCCTATTTTGGTTGTTTATTATTTTCTCGTGTTTTAGGTGACATGTTCATCAATGGATTAGGTGTAAAGGTGTGTATAACTGTGCTTTCTTATTTTATTTAAAATAAAGAAGTCTGTCAATATTTCAATTAAAGGATTTTATTCTGGCTGGTTTTTTTTTACAATGTAACCATGGGGTTAGTAATGGGGGCATCTTATAGATGCCTCTCCATTACTAACCTGAGGGCTTAACCCCTTCCCGACATGCGCCGTACTAGTACTGCGCTGCCGGCACTGCATTACTGACAGCCGCAGTACTAGTACGGCGGCTCGATCACCGCGGTCTCGCGCTGAGCGCCACGGTGATCGGCTGCGGGTGTCAGCTGTATATGACAGCTGACACCCCGCAGCAATGCCCACGATCGGCGCTATCGCCGATCGCGGGCATTTAACCCCTCTGATGCCGCTGTCAATAGTGACAGCGGCATAGAGGGGGATCGCGCAGGGACGGGGGCTCCCTGCGCTCTCCCACCGGAGCAGCGCGACGAGATCGCGCTGCTCCGGTGACCTGGAAGGAGTCCCCGGATCCAAGATGGCTGCGGGACTCCTTCCGGGTCATGAGATGACCCTGCTTGCCGGCGCCTGCTGAGAGCTGCTGAGTGCAGGCGCTGGCAAGCCTCTGTAACGTGCCTCTCAGATCGGTGATCTGACAGAGTGCTGTGCACACTCTCAGATCACCGATCTGTGATGTCCCCTCCTGGGACAAAGTAAAAAAGTTTTAAAAAAAAAATGTCCACATGTGTAAAAAAAAAAAAGAAAGAAAAAATCCTAAATAAAGAAAATAAAAAAAAAAATATTCCCATAAATACATTTCTTTATCTAAATAAAAAAATCACACAATAAAAGTACACATATTTGGTATCGCCGCGTCCGTAACGACCCCACCTATAAAACTATATCACTAGTTAACCCCTTCAGTGAACACCGTAAAAAAAAAAAACGAGGCAAAAAACAACACTTTATTCTCATACCGCCAAACAAAAAGTGGAATAACACGCGATCAAAAAGATGGATATAAATAACCATGGTACCACTGAAAACGTCATCTTGTCCCGCAAAAAAAAAGCCGCCATACAGCATCATCAGCAGAAAAATAAAAAAGTTATAGCTCTCAGAATAAAGCGATGCAAAAACAATTATTTTTTCTATAAAATAGTTTTTATTGTGTAAAAGCGCCAAAACATAAAAAAATTACACAAATGAGGTATCGTTGTAATCGTACTGACCCGAAGAATAAAACTGCTTTATCCTTTTTACCAAACGCGGAATGGTATAAACGCCCCCCCTAAAAGAATTTCAGGAATTGCTGGTTTTTGTTCATTCCGCCTCCCAAAAATCGGAATAAAAAGCGATCAAAAAATGTCATGTGCCCGAAAATGGTACCAATAAAAACGTCAACTCGTCCCGCAAAAAACAAGATCTCACATGACTCTGTGGACCAAAATATGGAAAAATTATAGCTCTCAAAATGTTGTGATGCAAAAACTATTTTTTGCAATAAAAAGCGTCTTTTAGTGTGTGACGGCTGCCAATCATAAAAATCCGCTAAATAACGCTATAAAAGTAAATCAAATCCCCCTTCATCACCCCCTTAGTTAGGGCAAAATAATAAAATTTTAAAAAATATATTTATTTCCATTTTCCCGTTAGGCTACTTTCACACTAGCGTCGGTACGGGGCTGTCGCGCTGCGTTGGCCCGACATACCGACGCATACTGTGCAAGCGCCGCACAACGGGGGCAGCGGATGCTGTTTTTCCACGCATCCGCTGCCCCATTGTGAGGTGCGGGGAGGTGGGGGCGGAGTTCCAATGGTGGACCGTCGGCACAAAAAAGTTACATGTAACGTTTTTTGCTGCCGGCGGTCCGCCACAACACGACGCAACCGTCGCACGACGGTTGTGACGTGTGTCAATATGTCGCAATGCGTCGCTAATGTTAGTCTATGGGGAAAAAACGCATCCTGCAGATGACTTTGCAGGATGCGTTTTTTTCGCCAAAACGACGCATTGCGACATATGCAAAAAAACGCCAGTGTGCAAGTAGCGCTAGGGTTAGGACTAGGGTTAGGGCTAGGGTTGGGGTTAGGGCTAGGGTTAAGGCTGGGGTTAGGGTTGGGGTTAGGGTTTCAGTTAGAATTGGGGAGTTTCCACTGTGTAGGCACATCAGGGGCTCTCCAAACGTGACATGGCGTCCGATCTCAATTCCAGCCAATTCTGCTTTGAAAAACTAAAACAGTGCTCCTTCCCTTCTGAGTTCTCCTGTGTGCCCAAACAGTGGTTCCCCCCAACATATGGGGTATCAGCGTTCTCAGGACAAGTTGGACAACAACTTTTGGGGTCCAATTTGTCCTGTTACACTTGGGAAAATAAAAACGTGGGGGCTAAAATATAATTTTCGTGGAAAAAAATATATTTTTTATTTTCGCGGCTCTGCCTTATAAACTGTAGTGAAACACTTGGGGGTTCAAAGTTCTCACAACTCATCTAGATAAGTTCCCTGGGGGGTCTAGTTTCCAATATGGGGTCACTTGTGGGGGGTTTCTACTGTTTAGGTACATCAGGGGCTCTGCAAATGCAACATGACACTTGCAGACCAATCCATCTAAGTCTGCATTTCAAACGGCGCTCCTTCCCTTCCGAGCTCTGCCGTGCGCCCAAACAGTGGTTCCTCCCAATGTATGGGGTATCATCGTACTCAGGACAAATTGGACAATAACTTTTGGGGTCCAATTTCTCCTGTTACCCTTGGGAAAAAAAAAAATTGCGGGCTAAAACATCATTTTGTGGAAAGAAAAAATGATTTTTTAATTTTCACAGCGCTACATTTTAAACTTTAGTGAAACAATTGAGAGTTAAAAGTGCTCACCACACATCTAGATAAGTTCATTAGGGGGTCTTCTTTCCAAAATGGTGTCACTTGTGGGGGTTTCCACTGTTTAGGCATGTCAGGGGCTCTCCAAACACGACATGGGTTCCGATCTCAATTCCAGCCAATTTTGCATTGAAAAGTCAAATGGCGCTCCTTCCCTTCCGAGCTCTGCCATGCGCCCAAACAGTGGTTTATCCCCATATATAAAGTATCAGCGTACTCAGGACAAATTGCACAACAACTTTTGGGGTCCAATTTATCCTGTTACCCTTGGGAAAATAAAAAATTTGGGGCAAAAAGATAATTTTTTGTGAAAATTAATATGAATTTTTTTTACGGCTCTACATTATAAACTTCTGTGAAGCACTTGGAGGTTCAAAGTGCTCACCACACATCTAGATTAGTTCCTTAGAGGGTCTACTTTCCAAAATGGTGTCACTTGTGGGGGTTTCCACTGTTTTAGGCACATCAGGGGCTCTCCAATCGCGACATGGGTTCCGATCTCAATTCCAGCCAATTTTGCATTGAAAAGTCAAATGGCGCTCCTTCCCTTCCGAGCTCTGCCATGTGCCCAATCAATGGTTTACCCCAACATGTGGGGTATCGGCGTACTCAGGACAAATTGTACAACGACTTTTTTGGTCCACTTTCTCCTGTTACCCTTGGTAAAATAAAACAAATTGGATCTGAAGTAAAAATTTTGTGAAAAAGTTAAATGTTCAATTTTTTTTAAACATTCCAAAAATTCCTGTGAAGCACCTGAGGGGTTAATAAACTTTTTGAATGTGGTTTTGAGTACCTTGAGGGGTGCAGTTTTTAGAATGGTGTCACTTTTGGGCATTTTCTGTCATATAGACCCCTCAAAGTCACTTCAAGTGTGAGGTGGTCCGTAAAAAAAATGGTTTTGCAAATTTTGTTGCAAAAATGAGAAATCGCTGGTCAACTTTTAACCCTTATAACTCCCTAACAAAAAAAAATTATGTTTCCAAAATTGTGCTGATGTAAAGCAGACATGTGGGAAATGTTGTTTATAAACTATATTATGAGATATAACTCTCTAATTTAAGGGCATAAAAACTAAAAGTTTGAAAATTGCTAAATTTTCATAATTTTCAACAAATTTTTGTTTTTTTTCACAAATAAATGCAAGTCATATTGAAGAAGTTTTACCACTATCATGAAGTACAATATGTCACGAGAAAACAATGTCAGAATCACCAGGATCCGTTGAAGCGTTTCAGAGTTATGACCTCATAAAATGACAGTGGTCAGAATTGTAAAAATTGGCCGTGTCACTTAGGTGAAAACAGGCTTTGGGGTGAAGGGGTTAATGTCATAGGCCATAAAACAGCTAAACTCAACCCCACAAATACTACCCCACTTGCCACCGCACAAGAGCAAGTAGGAAGAGCAAGGCAAAGTACCAGAATTGGAGCAATTAATAGATGCGCCTTTTCTGGGGCAGCTGTGGGCTGCTATTTTTAGGCTTGGGGGGTAATATCCATGACCCCTTAACAGTCTGAGAATACCAGCCCTGAGCTGTCTGATTTAGCTTAACTGGTTGTCAAAAATGGGAGGACCCCAAAATGTTTTTTTTTTTATTATTTATGTAGCTAATTTTTAAAAATGGCGTTGAACCCCTCTATTCTTGATAAACAGGCTTCATAAAGCTGACAGCTGAGGGTTGCAGCCCGCAGCTGTCAGTTTTGCCTGTACTAGTAATCAAAAATAGAACAATCCCCACATCATTTTCTTTTTATTATTTATTCATTGCAGAATAAATACTCCCATCAGCAGCACTTGCTCTTGCTGTTTCAGGGACAACAGGCGTTTGCTGGTGAGAATAGTGCTCTCTCATCAACCAACTTCTGTGACTGGCAGTAACCTTTTTATGGCCGATCCCTGCTGCTGGCTCACGCTGTTATTTGACAGCATGGGAACCACAGCATTCAGACCGGCGGTAATGATCTTACTGCTGATCAGAGCCCATGTTTGCTGTGCTGTCACACAGAAGACAGTGTGGCAAACAACGGATGTATGGGCCACCCATTCATCTAAATGGGATCCAGGTTTGGGGACCGTTCTTGTGCTTGAACCAATCTTTTTTCAGACGTTCAGCCAAACCCGCCGGGTGTTTCTATCAGTAGTTTGCACCTGTGGTGCACCTGCCTTTAATAGTGGTTTGTCATCTGACAGGTTTTGGGAAGGCTGTATCCTTATGATATGTGTATTTTTTTCAAGTTTTCTATTAGTTAGCCATTTTTGAAATTAGTGATAGGACTCGCAAACATGAGGACCCTTGACGTTGGGTTGCGAGCTTATCTATTTTGGCCAAAATATTAACCAATACCTTATTTAATGTATTTATCATATGCATTTTTTTTTCATTATTTATTGCACTTTTTATCATTTTTGCAGGATGCAGCTAGGCCCCTCTTTGTTGGCTTGGTGTATTGGGGCGTCTGTCCCTGTGGGGTACATGTATATAGTGATGGGCAGCCCGCCTGATAATATTATGGGCGTCATTAATAGGCTGTAAGCCAGACACTTTGCATCACACATACTTGTGTGACTGGCATTCTATGACGTGGGTTCCTGTGCAATTTTTCTGCACCAGAGGGGGAAAGCCGACGGCTGGGGGCCTTACATTTGTAGCCTGGGAATGGGGTAATACCCATGGCCCCTTCCCAGGCTATGAATATCAGCCCGCAGCTGTATATTTAGCCTTTACTGGCTTTTAAAAAAGGGGGACCCCCCAAAAAAAATGATGTGGGGTCCCCTATATTTTATAGCCAGAAAGGCTATGCAGACAGCTGCGGGCTGATATTCATAGCCTAGAGAGGGGCCATGGATATTGCCCCCCCAGCTACAAATATCAGCACCCAGCTGCCCCATCTGTAAGATGCGCCAATTCTGGCACTTAGCCCCTCTCATCCCACTCCCGTGTAGAGGTGGGATATGGGGTAATAAGGGGTTAATGTCACCTTTGTATTGTAAGGTGACATTAAGCCTGGTTAGTAATGAAGAGGTGTCAATAAGACACCTATCCATTACTAATCCTATAGTAGTGAAAGAGTTAAAAAAAACACACACACTTAAGAATAAAGTATTTTAATATTCTTAATTTCACCATACTTACAACAAAGCCTAATTCCTCCGACGCCCTTGATCGCCTGCAAAAAATAAAAAATAATAAACCAACCGTTATACTCCCTTTCCGCCGTAGTCCAATTAATAACGAGTGTCCCATGACGATCTCCCCTATAGAACAGTGACATTGGGTGATGTCACCGATCTATAGTGCCTCCAGTGACACACTGACAGGAGACAATGGCTCCTGCAGTGCATCACTGAAGAGGTTGCCTTAGTTCATTGCTCTCACTTTATGGCAATGCTGTGTGGGAATTTTCCCACACAACAGTGCCACAAGTGAGAGTATGAACTATACTCACAGTGGCGGAGGGATACAGTGCGGAAGGATACCTTCCATCATTGTATCCCAGAGCCCCTGGAGAGCGGTCGCATCAGCTGATGTGGCAGCTCTCCACAGGAGATCGTCGTGGGACACTCGTTATTACATGGATTACTGCGGATCAGGGAGTATACTATTGGTTTATTATTTTAATATGTTTTACAGGTGCTCGATGGCTTCGGGATCAAGGTGATTAGTGAGTATGTACTATATGTTGTATGTACTGTATGTTGTATGTGCTGTATGTATTGTATGTTGTATGTACTGTATGTTGTATGTACTGTATGTACTGTATGTTGTATGTTGTATGTACTGTATATGTGTGCATGTGTTTTTTTTTTTTTTTTTACATTCAACACATTAGACGGATGATAGGACTACTACTGTCCCATCATTGGCTAATGTGTCAATCACTGTCACTGTAGCAGGCATAGCGGGATGGGACTTGTAGTCCCATCGGATGATGCCTGCACACAAACACACACACACAGCACCACAGACCCCCGGACAGCCCCGGCAGACCCCGGACAGCCCCGGCAGACACCCGCACACCCACAGACAGCCCGCACACCCATGGACACCCATGGACAGCCCGCAAACCCCCAGACAGCCCCGGCAGACATCTGCACACCCACGGATAGCCTGCAGACCTCCAGACAGCTCCGGCAGACCCCCAGACAGCCACGGCAGACTCCCACACACCCACAGACAGCCCTGCCGACCCCCACACACACACAGACACGCAAACCCTGCCCGCACACACAGACATGCACATAGCTCCACCCACACTCCGCCCACACACTTCCCTCCTCCTGATCTGCAGCAGTTCATCCGCAGCTAAACCGCAGATCTTTTTTACATCTGTGGTTTTACTGTGGATGTGCCTGACTCAATGCAAGTCAATGGGTGCAGCTACGCTGCAGATCCGCACAAAGAATTGACATGCTGCAGAAAAAACACTACTGCGTTTCCGCATGTGTTTTCCACAGCATGTGCACAGCAGATTTGGTTTTCCATAGGTTAACATGCTACTGTAAAATGCATGGAAAACTGCTGCAGATCCGCAGCATCAAAAACGCTGCAGATCCACGGGAAAATCCGCAATGTGTGCACATAACCTTATGTGGATGACGGGTTACGTCAATCAAACCAGGAGGACGCGATTAGGAGCAGAAAGAAGAGACAGATGCCGCAGTGAGAATGCCCATGGGACGGGACCACCCTCATTTACATACAGTGTGGGAGCATATCAAATGGCATTTTGAGGAGTATACAGGTGGAGTCAGGATCTGACAGAAATTTTTTGGAATGCAGCACAGAAGCAGTTAAAATTGGTGGCACTTATTCATAGGTTAAAAAACTGGTGACAGGTTCTCTTTAACGGTCCAAGAATTGAAATGGCCATGTAGAAGTTAGGATTGTTGGGCTGTGAGTAATCACCACTTCTAAAAGGTGCATTCATGACTGTCCTTGCAAAGCTCATTCCAACCATCATTGACCATATCTAGAAAACAACTCATAGGGTTGTGGTCTACCCATCATTGGTTAGATGGCTTTAAGTCCAAGACTCAAACTCACAAAGATGGCTGCATACCGCCCTTTTGAGTTCAAGTATGGGAAAGGAGCTGTGGAAGTTAGGAATGTTGGGCTGTGTGTCATCACCACTTCTAAGAGGGGCATTCATAACTATCGATGCGAAGCTCATGCTCATTCCCACCATTGTTGACCACATCTAGAAAGCAGCTGATAGGGTAAAGGTCTATCCAGCATTGGGTAGATGGCTTACGACCTAAGACTCAAATTCACAAGATTGGTTGCTTACAGCCCTTATGAGTCTAAGAATGGGAATAGTCCTGTAGAAATTAGGAGTGTTGGGCTGTAAGTCATCACCACTTCTATGAGGTGCATTCATGAATGTCCATGCAAAGCTCTTGCTCATTGCCACCATCATTGACCATATCTAGAACACAACTTAATAGGGTGGATAGACTTGATTATAAGGCTTACAGTCCAAGTTAAAAACTCAAAAGGATGGCTGCCTACAACCCTTATAGGTCCAAGAATGAGAATCATCAAGTAGATGTTAGGAGTGTTGAGCTGTGCGTTATCCCCATTTCTAGAAGGTGCGTTCCTGACTGTCCATGGAATGCTCTTGCTCATTCCCACCATCCTTGACCATATCTAGTGCACAACTGATAGGGTTGAGGTCTATCCAGCATTGGTTAGATTGTTTACAGTCTAAGACTCAAACTCTTATGGGTCAAAGATTTGGGAATGGTCCTGTAGAAGAATATCGAGAAAATGAGAATATGATAAGCTTTAAACAACAATGGTCTGAATTTAGAAAATTAGAGGTCAAGATCATCTCGTGCCCACCTATGTCTTGAGGTATTACGGAATAACATTGAATGTATGATGGGATACATTGTGTTCTAAAACCTTGTAATACAAATCGCTCCCGTCTTACACGGCAGCATAGGTGTTAAATTTTTAGTGCTAATTCTACGTTCTTTTCAAAATGATCAACTCAAGCTGACACACTTAGTTTTGTCTGGGAATCACTCTGCCTTCATGACACAAAAGACGAAGATGGCAGGGAATGAATGTCAAATAAAATCTTTAGATTGCATCTTTTACATGATGATAACATTTGCCAGCCACATGGGGTTCATTAATTTTGACTAAATGCAAGAGGTTTTTTTTTTTTTTCTTTGCAATGAATTTCAAAAAGTAAAGCACTTCATCTGAAAATGTCAGTCTATGGGTGTCTGATAATAGATCTTATAACTATACATTTGTAAAATATGGTGTATTTTTTCTACTTAAGGTGCAACGATGTTAAGATGCGTATGGAATTTTAAATGCTAGACCTAACATTCTATACAGTTTTATCTGCAAGGTTTTTATTTTCTTTTTTTAAGGGTGAGCACCTATTTTATTAAGAATTCAAACACATTTCACTTTTAGAAAATCAATCATCCCAGTTCTTTTATATATATTTTGAAAGCGATTTCGATAAAATCGTCTTAAAATTGCAATAAAAAAAGTTAAAAGGTTTTATTTATTATTTCAATAATACATACGTATGTGATTCCGTGATGATATAATGGTGGATCTTTGTCTTGAATTATAATGGAAATGTTTTCCTTTTTTTTAGTGGTTTTTCTTTAGTGTTTATGTTGTTTTTATTAGAGATTTTTAAAGGCAAAAAAAAAGCTTTTATAGTTTCTATGCTTGTAAAAGTTCAGCAACTGTGCAAAACAAAAAAAGTAAAGCAATAAAAAAAGGAGTAAATGAAAAACATTTGACTATTTTTCATTTAGTTTTTGCGTAACCCTATTTGTCCGCATGGTTACAAACTACAAACAATTTGTGTAAAGTCTCATCATACAATGTTATTGACTTCAGTTTGACCATTTGTTGCTCAGTTTATGGTCTGTAACCATGGAGACACATAGATCTGCACTGATGCTGTATACCCAAAAACAATTATTTATAAGGTTGTTGCTTTTTTATGTTAAATATATTAGAACAATTAGTTCAGAAGAAAAAAAAACATTTCTATCTAGACTCTAAACTCTCGAATAGACGTCAATTTTCTAGTTTGTATTTCAAAAAGTCTCTTATCAATATTTTACACTTTTGGCATTACATGATTTAACCCCTTAACACACACAAGTTACTTTGCTCTGAATATCTAGATTTTTTTTACTGCATTTACTGTTCAAATATCAAAACCTTTTGTTGATTTTTATTTCATTCAAAGTTTTCATTTTGCGCTTTGACAAAATATTTTAATATAATAATACCCATTTGTATTTTAAGTTTCATATTTTTAATTTTTCAAATTCCTTTTATTCTAAATATTTGGTTGAATCTCATCCCCAATTTTTTTTTTTTTAACCATCGCCCAATGTTTATTTTAATACTTGATGGGTCTTCTCGCTGGTGGGGTTTTTATAACTTTCTGATGCATTTTTTTATTTTTTTTAAATTGGACATATTGATTTTTGTAATATATATATTGTTTTGTAGATTTTTATCTTTATATACTTTTTTTTACTGTAGACAAAACCCAAGAAGAAAAATAATTATATATATATATATAAAGTTGAGCATAGACCCTACCGCAAATAAATAATTAATTGGTAATAGTACATGAAAATAATATAGGGTACTTAGTTAATACTAGAGACAGGTGAGGATCATCACATTGGGTACACCTTGACGCGGTACGATGGCTTTTACGCTTTCTTTAATCAAAATAGCACTAACTAAGTACCCTATTTTATTTTTATCTACTATTACCATTTACTGATTTACTAGCTGTAGGGTATATGCTCATTTTTATTTTTTGTTTTTTTTTCTTGGGTTTTGTCTATGAAATGGCCACAGTCTGAACATGCTCTTACACTTTGCACTTGCACTTACACACGTATACGAGCTTATAGTCCAGCTCAGTTTTTATTTTTTTCTTTTGCTTTATTAATAGACTTTTTTTTACACAGCTGTCACTGTCAAGGCTGTGGTGGGTCTAGTTAGTGCCGCTATTACATAGTGTTCATACAGTAAGCGGGAAGTAAAGGCTGTCTTCTGGTTGAGGGTTCCTGGCGGCCTCCGCCGCCACCACTACATGCAAAACGTTCCAACCGGCTATTATTCTAGGGTGCGAAAAGACGTATTGGCAGTCTCAAGGGGGTTAGGGACCACACTGATTGGTTATCTCTCTATACTTTATGACTACTTAGATTATTGTACTTTACCTGGGGTTGGAGAATATATTTCCAGCCATTAACGAATCTGCAAGGTTGCCCCCAGCCTTTAAGGCTTTATTGACACTAACAGCAGTGAATGATAGCTTGTAGAGCATCAATTAGTCTGGATGTTCCTTTGTCTGTGTCTCACGCAGGCTCCCAGGACCGGGCTGTCAGACAGCCACCTCCTCTCTTTGGGATCAAACTGTCAATGCAACCAGGCTTTCTTTTCATTTCGAGCTAAGACACCCCCAGAGAGTGAAAGCTTTCAAAAAAGCTTCACACTAAATTACATGATACTAGCTTTAGCTGAGCAAGCTGACAGACCTTTAAAGAACAATTACAAAGGTTTGTTTTGAACGACTTGTTAACTGTAATGAATAATTTCTGAAAGCTTCAGAAGTAAAGACTAACCTACATTTGACCTTAGAAAAGTAAATCTAATCTACCTGAAGGTACGCGAAGCACAATATGTTCGGGGAGAAAAATACTTAAGTTTTGATGCAAAGTCTTTAATTTCAAAGGGAAGTGTCATTCCAGTAATGAATTGTAGGCACAAGCCAACGAGCAATAATTCCACGACTCCGAAGAACGTCTTCTAATGAATGCAGGCAAGTGGCACACTTTAACCCTTTGGAAGCTATGGATAAATTTGGATGTGATATCCCTGATGTGCGAGGTTTGTCTCAGTCAGGAGGCAACAGCAGACATCTTCAAAGACAGATGTGTCCACCATCACCTTTTTCCAAGAAATGACCGGAAAATCGATCCCGAATTGGGACAAGTTCTTATCGGAACAAAATCTGATACTATCCCAATTCTAAGCCAATACTATTTCATTTAGATAATGGAATCATACAGGGTAGATTTGGTGACTTCTTTGGTGCTTGAAAAAAACTTCAAGTTGTGTTCTTGCTAGAGATGAGCCAAGTTCCCGAAATTTATTTCAGGCAGATTTGATTCGCTCCAAATAAAATCAGTTCAAATTGAAATGGCCTGAATGAGAAGAAAAGTCATTAATTATGCTCTGAGATCTTCCCAGACCCAAGAGCATCATAATTGGAGAGGGAACAACAGTTAATAAAACACATTGCACTAACCAGTCCTTAATCTTCTTCATGTCCCTGTGCCACCAATTTCTCCGACATTGAGGCCATTGATTGGCTTCATGCGATCATGTGAGGGGGCGACTTATGTCAGTTACATCAATGACATGTCTCACCCAAATCTGAATAAGGACAAAAGCGCACACCATAGGCAATACCGTAAGGAAAAGAGGGGGTGATGGCGCTCACTGGAGGTGTTGGTGGCGCAACACCTAAAGAAGCATGGAAAATTGCTGCTGCTGCTCTGTGGCTGGAGGAGATGAAATCTTCCCGGTTTAGATAGATCACCGTGAGCGCAATCAAAGTAAGATTTTGTATTAATAACTAACACATTTCGGCACAAAGACTGAAAAGGGCGCCAAGAGTAGTTAAAAATGCCCTAAAAGGGAGGCGAAAAGACAATAGAAAAAATGATGGAGGGAGGGGAATAGCATAATCAATAAAGGAAGAAAAAAATGAAGAAAAAAAAGGTGCAGGAGGATATAGGATATATATATATATTTTTTTCATCTATTTCTCTTGACTATCTCATTCTCCTCTCCCCATCATTTTTTTTATATTATCTAATTTTCTCCTCCCTTTTTAGAAGTGTCCCTCACTCTTAGTGCCCTTATTAGTATTTTTAAAGCTCACTGGTAATGTATACTGAACACGTGGCTTTTTTAACTGGAAAAAATGTGCCGGTCCGGCACCGAAATGTGTTGGTTAGTAATAAAGAATCTCAAAAACAGCTAAAATCTATCTTATTCAAAACAAGATGGACTGCCAGTTTACTGAGGGATCAGATTACAGCTATTTTGTGAAGTTTATGGGTAAGTAAGAAAAGAAGGGAGAAAGATCATGCTACTGCTTTCTAGTTATTGTTTATCTCACTCTAGAGCTGGATTCACAGCTGCATTGTTGTTACTTCTGAACCTGTGTTACCTAGAGACAGGGGAGCAGGAATCTCTCAAGTCTGTGTGTGCTGGGTATGGGAGACATCATCATAGCCAGTCTCTACCCACTAGCTCAGAGACAACTGCAAGCTAGATATAGTGCCTGCAGAGGGGAGCGCAGTTGAAAAATGTAGGATATAATGATCAGTAATGAGATTGTACAAGTGACAACCCATTCTGAAAAGTCACCAGACTGAATCAAACCATTACCTCCAAAGCTAAAAAAAAAATGGACTGCCAATTTAGTGAAATATCAGATTACAGCTGCTCAGTGCAGTCTATGAGGAATGTGGCATGGCAAGTGAGAGAAAAAGAGAAACAGATCCTGTTACTGTTTTCTAGTAAGTATTTATCTATTCCCAGAGCTGGAATCACAGCTACACTGCTGCTACTTCTGAACTTGTGTTACATAGAAAAAAAGAGAGCAGAAATCTCTCATTCCTGTTTGTCCTGTTTATGGGAGACATCATAGTAGCTAGTCTCTACCCACTAGCTCAGAGACAACTGAAAATTAGACATAGAGGCTGTAGAGGGGAAAACTGATGAAAAATACAGGAGACTCATTATATAATGACCAGGGATGATGACAGCCCATTCTGAAAAGTCATCTGAAATGACAGTTGACAAAATCATATCATCATTACCCCTAAATGTAAAAATAAGTTTCCTTTCATTTTCTAAAAAAAAATCCTTAAAAGCTCCTACTATAATTTGAAAAAAAAAAGAATATAAGATTGACTGATGAAAAAAACGAAAATGACAAAAATAATATAATATCAAGTTGCAAGTCTCTTCAGGACAAATGCAATTAACTTTGAATAATATGATCAAACTGATGGCTGAAAATGCATTTTTTTTTTTTTTTTAAGCAATCGCAGCCTGAATGATTAGGGTCTCTTTTGAATGACGTTCGTGTTAGGTGGCGTACATTAAAATATTGTTTCTTAAATGGCTGGCGGTCTGAAGTAGGGAACGCAATTAAAAATATGCATACACAATTGTCGTCGGTATTTTGGCTATGATATCAGTTTTAATATCCGCAGCTACATGATCTAATCAAGAATACGGCCGGTCAAGTTGGGGGGAGCGTTTTGTCGCAGCCGATTCCCTCGCACTTTTGGGATTTAAAATTACCGAGAAGGATGCGGGTTACAGGTTGAAGAGGAGAAGTTATTATTGAAACACAATCTCAATTTCTCTCCTTTAATGGGTAATTCAAATTGTTCATTTAGTAAAGGACTTGCCTATTTATTAATTCTCCAATAGGCTTTAAATCTTGGGCTCTTTAATAATCCTATTTTAACAAATTATTTCATTTTCAGAATACAAAAAAAAAAAATAATAATGATTTTTTTTTTAAATAAAGATGCTCCTGGCAATGACGTTCTTAAAAAAAAAAAAAAAGAAAGAAAAGAATGAGTTTATTTCTGAAATCCTATCGAGGGTTTTTAATATTCCGAATAGCGCGCGAAGGAGCCGACTTAATTTTTAATTGCGACCTTCACTAAAGAGGCAACAGTTTTATGAGTGTAATTGAGATAATGTGAGAAGAAGCGAAAAACACATAACCGTTTATTTTATTTTTTTTTAGACGTGACGGAGGGTACAATTAAAAAAATGACATTAATATACAACGATATGAAGAAACTTTATGGATAAGGATATTGTCTTCAACAATATAATTGGGGATTTTATCTGATTGTTTTTATTTTATAGTAATTATGTTTTTATGTCTTAAAGCAATAAAAAAACTGCATTTTTTAAAAATCTGGAATTGATTAAATTTACAAACATTTATATTATATTTATATTATTTTATTTAGTCCCATCAGAAGTCTCTGGAAACATAAAATTTGCTGAGGATATTTTGGCTTCTTTCTACATCTTGGCGGTTTCATTACCCTTTATCAGATTGCCCATCCCTATACAGATACCAATGGTTCTGGTAATATTTGGGGCCCATATCACCTATTAGACTATGTTCACACTGAAACTTTTTCTTCCATTTTTTTGAGCGGAAAAAATGTGAGAAAAAGCTCTAATAAAATTATCAAAAGAACGCTACTATTAATTTGTTTGGCAAAACGACTTTGTCACGCCGTTCTGTCTGTGTCTGGTTTTCGGCGTGACAAGGCATGTCTTTGCTTTAACCCTTTGCTCCTTTCCCCCTAATTGAGCTGGGATACTGTTGGCTGTTACCTGGATGGAGCCTTCCCAGTTCCCTGCTCTGCTGCGCAGCCGTACATGGTGGTTAGGTCTTTTCTATTGCATGACCTTCCTCATGTGCGGTCCCTGGTTGCCGCTGTGGAATCTGTCCGCGGGTTGTGAGGTCATTTGCAGCTGGTGCATAACTTTCCACGTGTGTCAGTGCTTGCAATTACAGCCAGGTGCCCTGAGCCTCAGTTCCTGCACTGATTGTGCTGTAATGGTTTCTGTGTGTGCTAAGGGCGTGTGCGGCCACACCTCCCCTGCTTTTATCAGGGCTAGGGCTTGTTTCCACTTGCGAGAAACACGTCCGTGTCTCGCATGTGAAAACCAAGCTCTGGCGCCGGCACTCCAGAGTGGAGCGTGCGGCCGCATAGGAATACATGGAGCCGCACGCTCCGCTCCCAAGTGCCTGCCCCAGAGCTTGGTTTTCACATGCGAGACACGGACGTGTTTCTCGCAAGTGGAAACAAGCCCTTAGTGTGTGCGTACTTGAAATGCTGTCCCCAGCCAATTGCTGAAGGGCAGCTCCTATATAAAGTTCCCCTGCCCTAAGAGCGGGGCCTGAGCCACTCACAAAGCTCCTGAACTTTGCTTTGTGTGTTTGTGTTCCTGCACCTCTCCTGTTTATGTTTTGGTACCAAAGTCCTTGCCTTGATTCCTGTTTTGTCCTGTCCTGGAGGCGGTATATCCAGGCCGAATCCTTGATCCTGTTCCTGTCCTGTACCTGAACTTGTCTGAACTGTGTCTACTGTGATTATGTTCCTGAAATCCCTCTGCTTCTGGAGCCTCGCACCCAGTGACATTGAGTCTCTTGTAACTGGTGTTTCTGCTGAGCATCTACTCTGTGCTCTGGATACCATGTGGTGTTAGCTCCTGGCAGGCCCAGCAGTCCTGTGGATCTAGCACCATCCCGCTTGAGTTCCTTCCTAGGTCCGATGCCTGGAGCCTGACAACCGCAGTCTGGAACCTGATGTCCGCTGTCTGGAGCTTGAAGCCTGATGACTGGTGGTGCTGGTAGGTCGTGTCGGATGTCCGGAACAGAACGACTCCTGTCTGATGTCTGCCGGTGACCCTGGGCCTAGATGTCCTGATGTCCTGTCTGTATCCTGATGTCCTGCCTGTGTCCTGATGGCCTCATGGACCCTGATGTCCTGATGTCCTTCCTGTGTCCGATGTCCTGATGTAACTTATACGCTGGGCTGCCACGCCAGTGTCCCAGCTGATGACCTGGGCTGCCAATCCAGTGTCCCAGATGTCTATCAAGTATTCCTGATGTCCTGATGCCCTGCCTGTGTCCTGATGACCTCGTGTACCCTGATATCCTGATGTCCTTCCTGTGTCCGATGTCCTGATGTAACTTATGCCCTGGGCTGCCATGTCAGTGTCCCAGTTGATGACCTGGGCTGCCACGCCAGTGTCCCAGATGTCTATCCAGTATTCCTGATGTCCTGATGCCCTGCCTGTGTCCTTATGTCCTGATGTCCTTACTGTGTCCAGATGTCCTGTCTGTACCCTGATGTCTTGCCTGCGTCCTAATGACCTCATGTACCCTGATGTCCTGCCTGTGTCCTGATGTCCTGCCTATGTGTGCCTCGGTGATCCGTTGGTGCCTTGGGGTCCACTGGGTGGTACCCTTCTGGAGGTGTGGAATCAGGAGCCTGACATCATTATGTTTTGCTTATGTACTGTGTGACTTTACTTTAGTAAACTTTACTTTCTCTATGCCTGAAGTTGTGCGGTGTAATCAAGTCCTACGTGTCTCTTTCTTTGCCCACATGCTCAGCTGCCACAGAACCCCGATCTCTGCCCTCCCCTAATTCAGGTAGGCCAGGGTCCCCTTCTGCAGAATATAGGGTCCGTATTGCGTTCCCAGGAGTCGCGCGCCCCATGCCTTCAGAGGTCGGTCGGCTTGGGGGCGTCTATGGGCTCGGCCGCATCATCGGCTGCAGCTGACCGTGACAGACCAGACTTGCTGTTCATATGTTTGGGCTTCATAGAGTCTTTTAAATGCTCCAAACTTTCAAAGAAAAATTAAAACAAGTGATAAGTTCATTTTTTTTCGTCTTCCTTCTCAATTCTAAACTATAAAAATCAATGGAAAAGCTTAGAACATGACCAAGTGTCAATTTGAGCATGTTGGCAGTGTTTTTGCTTAAAAATACGCCAGTGTTTTCTTCATTATTAAATAGATTTTCCAAAAAAGTCCAGAAATCGCCAACAAAAAGTCACTCAAAAAATGTTGACAATAAACACTGAAAAAGCACTCAGAAATGACAAAAAAATATATTAAAAGGTGTTTCAAGTTTACTAAACTCTAGACTGCTAGTAAAAGACGCAGTGTGAACACCCTCTTACGGCTAATGGGGTAGTAAGACTGTGAAATATGTTTTCACTGGGGGTCCTGACTGAACCTTTACCGCTTTGAAGGTAAATTCTAAGTAAAGGGTTTGTCTCATGATAATAACTCCTGTGAGAACTCCCGCTCAAGACATCTTTAGGAGATAGATTGGAAAACATCTCCTGTATAGCTGAAGCATGGATCTTGGAATCATTGGCTCTTTACAGATGGAGGGTGGATCTCAGGTTCATTGGATCTTAGATGGAGCATGAATCTCTGAATCATTGGATCTTTATAAATGGAGGGTGGATCTCTGAATCATTGGATCTGTATAGATGGGAGATTGGTTCTCTGAATCTCTGGCTTTTTATAGATGGATGGTTGATCTCCAAATCATTGGATCTGTATAGATGAAGCATGGATCTTTGACTCATTGGATCTTTATAGATGGATGGTGGAACTCTGAATCATTGGCTCTTATAGATGGAGGATGGATCTCTAAACAATTGAATCTGGATAGAAGGAGCATGGATCTCTAAATCATTGGATCTGTATAAATGGAGGGTGGATCTCTGCATCATTAAATCTGGATAGATGGAGCATGGATCTCTAAATCGTTGGATCTGTATAGATGGACGGTGGATCTCTGAATCATTGGATTTGTATACATGGGCGATTGGTTCTCTGAATCATTGGCTTTTTATAGATGGATGGTGGATCTCTGAATCATTGGATCTGTATAGATGGATGGTGGATCTCTGAATCATTGGATTTTTATAGATGGATGGTGGATCTCTGAATCATTGGCTCTTTATAGATGGAGGGTGGATCTCTGAACAATTGGATCTGGTTATAAGGAGCATGGATCTCTAAATCATTGGATCTGTATAGATGGAGGGTGGATCTCTAAATCATTGGATCTGTATAGATGGAGGGTGGATCTCTGAATCATTGGCTCTTTAGAGATGGAGGATGGATCTCTGAATCATTGGATCTGTACACAGGGTGGGCCATGTTTATGGATACACCTGAATAAAATGGGAATGATTTGTGATATAAACTTCCTGTTTCTTGTACATTAGTATATGGGAGGGGGAAAACTTTTCAAGATGGGTGGTGACTAGTGTTGAGCGATACCGTCCGATATTTGAAAGTATCGGTATCGGATTGGATCGGCCGATATCCAAAAAATATCGGATATCGCCGATACCGATACCCGATACCAATACAAGTCAATGGGACACAAATATCGGAAGCTATCCTGGATGGTTCCCAGGGTCTGAAGGAGAGGAGACTCTCCTTCAGGCCCTGGGATCCATATTCATGTAAAAAAAGAATAAAAATAAAAAATATGGATATACTCACCCACCGACGGCCCCTGGCTGTCACCGCTGCAAGCGTCTGCCTCCGTTCCTAAGAATGCAGAGAGTGAAGGACCTTCGATGACGTCGCGGTCACGTGAGCGGTCACATGAGCGGTCACGCGACCAATCACAAGACCGCGACGTCATCGCAGGTCCTATACTCACTGCATTCTTAGGAACAGAGGCAGACGCTTGCACCGGTGAGGTCCAGGGTCCGTCGGAGGGGTGAGTATATCCATATTTTTTTTTTTTATTCTTAATTTTTTACATGAATATGGATCCCAGGGCCTGAAGGAGAGTCTCCTCTCCTCCAGACCCTGGGAACCATACGCACTGCACACGCCTGGGAACTTATAGGAACTTCCGATTCCGATTTCCGATATCACAAAAATATCGGAACTCGGTATCGGAATTCCGATACAGCGAATATCGGCCGATATCCAATATTTGCAGTATCGGAATGCTCAACACTAGTGGTGACCATGGTGACCATTTTGAAGTCGGCCATTTTGGATCCAACTTTATTTTTTCCAATGGGAAGGGGGTCATGTGACACATCAACCTTATTGAGAATTTCACAAGAAAAACAATGGTGTGCTTGGTTTTAACGTAACTTTATTCTTTCATGAGTAATTTACAAGTTTCTCTTTTGTTTACAGCCATAGACATGTCGCAGAGGTTAACACGTGATGAGCGAATAGAAATTGTGCTGATGTCAGGTGAACACAGTACCCGGGTCACTGCAGCAGATTTCAATGTAAGACACCCTACGCAAGAAAACTGTCTCCATTCCCATTTGATTTAGGTGAATCCATATAAATGGCCCACCCAAACAACGTTTGCCTCATCACTAAACATAATGTTCTGTGTAAACTGAGGGTCCTGTTCAAATTTTTGTTTCAGTGGAGGCTCTCAGAATCACTAGTTTTCTCAAGGAAGGGCGCCTCACCGCAACTCAATGTAAGTACAGATCACTCAGATTTCCTTTCATTACCTGGGGATTACAACCACGAGCGAGTGCTTTAGCACAGCTCCTGGCTGTAAAATAATTAACCCCTTCAGATGGATTACCTCGTTGGACGTGACAGGTCATCAGAGGGTATGTATCTTGTGGGTTTATTATTTTGCCAAGCGAGGGTGTTCTGATGGATTGAGAGAACAATAAAATACTAAAACAACCTGTGTGTTTATTTCATTAAAATAATTTTTAATAATGTGTGTGTGTTTTTTAAACCTTTCAGACAATTGGATTAATAATGGATAGGTGTCATAATTGACGCCTCTCCATTATTAATCTGGCTTAATGTCACCTTACAATAGCAAGGTAGCATTAACCCTTCATTACCCCATATCCCACCGCTACACGGGAGTGGGAAGAGAGTGACCAAGTGCCAGAATAGGCGCATCTTCCAGATGTGCCTTTTCTGGGGTGGCTGGGGGCAGATGTTTTTAGCCACGGGGGGGCCAATAACCATGGACCCTCTCTAGGCTATTAATATCTGCCCTCAGTCACTGGCTTTACCACTCTGGCGGAGAAAATTGGGCGGGAGCCCACGCCAATTTTTTCCGCCATTTAACCCTTTATTTGAGCAGCTACAGCGGCCAAATTTTGCACATACACACTACTAACATTAGTAGTGTGGAATATGCAAAAAAAATGGGGATATGAGATGGTTTACTGTATGTAATCATGTCTCATATCATGTCGGGTTTGTGCAGGAGAAATGAAAAGCCGGCAATTGAATTACCGGCTTTTCACAGATATCGCGCTGAATGAAATCTAAATACAGAATATATATATATGTGTGTCTCAATGACATATATATATATATATATATATATATATACTGTATATATGTTTTACCGAACATTTGAGCACATAAATCCATTAGATGTCGGTTTTGCAAGCCTGCGAGAAAATCTCGCAGTACGGATGCCATACGGATTACATACGGAGGATGCCATGCGCAAAATACGCTGACACACCCTGCCTACGGATGACATACGGATCACTATTTTGGGGACTTTTCTGCATATTACGGCCGTAAAATACGGACCGTTTTTTTACACTTTGTGTGTGTCCCCGGCCTTAAGACCAGTCTTTGGCTGCAGTGGTCACAAGCATCAATCAATAATTCTGCACACTTCACAAAGACTGACGGGACTGAGTGAGATTTATTTTGCTTTAATTATTGTATTATTTTGAATGTTGTTACTTATGACTTGTGTATGAACTGTTAAACTATAAAGTGTATATGTTGGCACTATATAAATAAAGATTATTATTATTATTACCTGGTGACTATAAATATATTTATTATTTTAATATTTTGTGACAATTTTTTAAAAATATTGAAAAATCTCTTTACAAATCATCAAACTTTCTTTTAAAGATAAATGTAGTTAATAAAAACACAATTGTTTCTTAATACACACAATTATCTATCTAATTTTTTACTATTGTATTTTTTTTTTATAAAAGATCAATGAATTTTTGCTGTTATAATTTTACATGTTTTTTTTTCCGTTACATTCATCCCTGGGACATGTACATAATGTGAGTTCTTTGTTTGCTCGCTTTTTATATATTTACGGTTGAATCATTTGTAACTGCATTACACAGATACGATATCACCTGTGAATAGAAGCCAGATTTAAATATTGAATTAAATGCATCATACGAGCGAAATGTGAAATATACATTCCTTTTAGAATGCAGTTGTAAAATATTTATCACCAGGAAGGAGACATGCTGAGCATACACTAATAAATTTCCCATTGTACATAAACAATATAAGCATTATGCAACTATATATGAGCTTTATTTACAGGTCAGGAAAATGTCTCTATTCGGTGAGAGCAAAAGAGAAATCTAAGCGGCTTTGAAATAGCATTAACAGAAGCTTTTACATAGAGCAAAAGTGCCAAAGAAATCATACAGGTACCAATAAAATGTGAGTCTGAGACCATTTAAAGAGGAGCTGGTCACCCGGTAAAAAGAGAACAGTTCTTCTTCTTATTTTATTCCCACTGCTCCCCTGAGTATTCCGCCTTTTTTCCTCTGTAAATCCGCCTTTTGGTGCCAGAAATATGGACACAGCTATTTAGGGCTAATTTTATTGGCTTTACCAAGAGGCGGGGCTAACGGGATCCTCGTGGGCGTGTCTTTAAGCTGTTCTGCACTATAACTCTGCGAGCAATGTCCCATTAGTAACCATAAGAGCTAGCACTAAATTAAAAATCCCATGTTTCTGGAGATGTGTGGCAGATTGAAGAAAAAAGAGATGGAAAACTTAGAGAAGCACTGGGGATAAAATAAGAACAAAAACTGCACAGATTTTGTTAAAAGCTAGACTTTTTTGCTCTTATTTTATTGCTGTTGCTCCTCTGAGTATTCCACTTTTTTCTTCTTTAAATCCACCCTATAGTTCCAGAAATATGGTCCTCTTTATTTAGTGCTATTTTTTAAGGTCTTTACCAAGGATCCTCTCATACCTCCCAACTTTTAAAAACAACGAGAGGGACATGTATTCCAGCACATACACACTAATGAAACTCCCACTGAAGCCCCTTTGTGCTCTCATCCACTACAATACTCTTTTCATGGCCCACTTAAAATTAAATGCACCCCCTGGCACATGACAATATGCCCACAGTGAAATCCCCCAAACAATTTGTCCCCAAAGTAAGATGCTGCCACAGTGCTTCAACACACTATGATGCCTTCATACCCTTAACCCAGCAGGATGTCGCTACAGTGTCCTCAACATAGTTTGATGTCACCACATTGACCCCAACACAATATAATATCTGCCAAAGAAAGATGCCTTCCACTCAGCATGATGTCAAAAAAGTTCCCCTGCACACAGTGTGATGTGCTCCACACATAGTATTATGACCCCCCACTTAGGATGATGGCCCCAACAGTCCCCTCTCAGTATGATGGACCACACAATATGTTAGCCTCCTCAAAGTATGATGACTCCCACATCTCCCACACAATATGATGCCTCTACCATCTCAACACTTTATGATGACCCAGAGCAGCCTACGCAGAGAGTATGGTTGACCCCACATTCTTCCACACAGTATGATGGTCCCCTCATTGCCCCACAGAGTACGATGCACCTACATAGTGTGATGTGCCCCACACATAGTGTCTTCGCCTCTCTCACAATTTGATGGCCTTGACACAGTATGATGCCCCCTATCCCTATAGACAGTATTATATGCCCCGCATAGCATCCTTACTTCATATGATGGCCTCTACACAATGTAAATTCCTCCATAGCTCCCCTCAAAGTAAGATGTATCCCACTTTCAGTGTTAGGGTCCAAAAACCCCCCACAAACACTGAGATTAAAAAATAAATCTACTCTGCTTGCCCTTTTTCACTGTTCTGCTCTGTTCTGTACGTGGACTGAAGCACAGAGGAGCAGGCGCGATGGACACTGCTGCACCATTATATTCAACAGTATCTGCATTTTGGTGATTCAGCTACCACTAAAATTGTAACGAATGGTGAGAGTTAAGGGCAGAGCCGCTCGGCACTGGGTTTCCCTGACTCATTGGCCCCATAGCTGCTGCATAGTCTATTGCTATGGGTGCTCCATCCCTGGTTTGAGACTATGGTCTCAAAGCATTAGATAATAATAGAGTTTCTAAGCCACTAGGTAAAAATTAGTAAATAAGTCATAAAGGATTCTATAAGCTGTTTGATCATTTGAGGATTTGACTAACTATATCACCACCTGGGATCAAATGGCTACACCGGATCACTAGGAATTGTGATATTAAGGCACCAGGAAGTATTGGAAATAAATCACCAACAGGGAGGTTAAACTCACGGACTCACCAATGATGTTGTAACCAACTGGTATAAACCATTTAACAAAAAAACACAGCAAAAATCGATAGTTAATGGAGTGGAATTCAAGTAAATAGTTCACAGGGAGACCCCAAAACATTTTTTTAGTAAAAAATACCTTTATTAACCAGTTTATTAAAAACTTGTGCACACAAAACCATCACCAAAGAATTTTGGCACTTGAATAGAAAAGACCTAGGGAAGTGCCTATCCCTAATTGCCTATCACTCATTAACACTCTACCTGACAGCGGAGGTTGGCACCCTAAACCTGCGCAGTGGCTCCCCCGCTCACCGTCGACTGTCCCTTCTATCCTACAACTCCCTATAAGGGAAGGGATGGAAAGATATATTATGTTGATAGATAAGGACCAAAGGATGGGGACTGTCCCATAATCTGGCCCTGCCTCACAGCGGAGGTTGGCACCCTGAATTTTCACGATATATGGCGCCTCTGCTCCTCGACGGCTGTCCCAAAAAGAATTGCCCTAATAGATCAATGTCCCCATCCTTTGGTCCTTATCTATCAACATAACATATCTTTCCATCCCTTTCCATTCCATCTTTGGTGATGGTTTTGTGTGCACTAGTTTTTAATAATTTGGATAATAAAGGTATTTTTTAATAAAAAAATTTTGGGGAGTGGTCTCCAGCTGTTGCAAACTACAAATCCTCAAATGCTCTATCAGCCTTTAGATGTACAAAAGCCACACAAAGTATTACATTTATAATGAGTAGAGATAAGCGAATTGGATCGGGTTCCCTCTTATTTGGCAAGCTATAGCGCTTGCCGAATAAGCTGCAGAGGGAACTCGGCTTCCTGAATCGCACCAGCTGATCAGCTGATCGG
Organism: Ranitomeya variabilis; assembly: GCF_051348905.1. NCBI lineage: Eukaryota > Metazoa > Chordata > Amphibia > Anura > Dendrobatidae > Ranitomeya > Ranitomeya variabilis. Next base: position 200,400,698 of record NC_135239.1, read on the forward strand.
CGCCGCAGTTGCATGTGTCGCCGCTGTTTCACTGTCACAACACATGGATGGAGAGTCTGTGAGTTGGGCTCTCGATGCATGTGTCGTGACTGTCACACAGCAGCGACACATGCAGCTGTCGTGCCGATCAGCTGATCGGCCAGCACCATCCAGGAAGCCGGGTTTCCTCAGCAGCTTATTCGGCAAGCACTATAGCTTGCCGAATAAGAGGGAACCAGAGCAAATTCGCTCATCTCTAAAAATGAGTCTCTTTAATGCTTTGAAATCCCCGAAGAGCGTGTACGAAGGAATGGAAGTCATCTGGCAATGCCATGGTCTCGTTGTTTTTCCTATAGTATAAGTGAAGATCTGAATGAATATGGGGTAAACTATAGAAATTTTTGGCTATGCTAATCTTGCGGAATTATCTTAAGATCCAACGTATTGGCAAAAATAATGGTACTTGGAAGAAATAAAGGAAATCAAAGAAGAAATGGATCGATAAAAACACAGAAATTATAAGGTTGTGAACTGAGAGCCTAATAGAAAAGTTGGCATATGGTAGGATTTTTTCCGATGCGGTCTATATATATATATATATATAGATGACGTCTATATGTTTACTATATCGATGACTGCATGTTTATAGTGGCAAACGTTTTAACCACTGGGAAATCTTTGTGGCATAAACCTCAAAGAGAATGTGAACTAATCTATCACTTTGGGTGGTGGGGTCAACAACATGAACACAAGAAGACACCCGCTAGAATGCAGTGAACATACAAACTTCACATAGAGTTGAACTTGAACCCAGGACCTCAATGCTGCAAGTCAATAGTGTTACCCACTAAACCATCATGCTCTCCTGCATGTCAAGGCTGAAATTAAAAAAAAAGTGTACATCCAGTTTGAGAAAGTTTGTCACGTGATGTCAAGAAACATCAGAACTTGCTATCTTAGAGATCCAGGCCCTGAAACTCCTACCATGCACTAGAATGAAGTATATAGCTCCCAGAACCTTTTCCAGCTTTATTAAGAGACTTGAAGATAACTACTATTTCATTTTATCGGGCCTTCTTATTGCTCTCAAAAAAAATGCCCGGAAAAGTCAACAGAAGCTGAAATTGCGATGAACGCCTATGAGTCTTTAAAAGCTTCATTCTAGTGCAGTGTTCCCCATCTCCATTCTTCAAGGACCACCAACAGATCATGTTTTCAGGATTTCCTTAGTATTGAACAGATGATGGAATTCCTGGAAACATGATCTGTTGGTGGTTCTTGAAGACTGGAGTTGGGGAACACTGTTCTAGAGAATGATGGGAGGCTTATTCCACTAATGAAAAGTTCTTGTTTCTATGACTTTCTCAACTAGAGTTACAGTACTTTTTAGTTCTTTTAGATTTTTTTTACAATTCTAAGAAAATATGAAATGATAAAACATAATATCAAATAGAAAAAATCTCCATTGTGCTAACATCTGTACATTATTTCATTTACTTTTTGACTAAGTTTTGACAATCAAATGTATCGACTCTTATCTATGAACCTTGGATGATAAGATGCATCGAAGATTAGATGGATTGAAAAATTAATATTTTTTCAAAATTGGGGTCTTAGACAATTCTACCATATGTTAACGGTTGACCAAATCCGCCCAGTCTTGTCATATACCCAATAACATAGAGCTGCATCAAGCTGCTCAATATGCACCAGAAATTGTTGCAAGCCAATCCATAGAGAGATATAAACTTATCAATTAGCGAATATGGATGGAATGACATCAGCTTTCACAAAAAAATGGCAATATCAAATATTTATAAAAATTAAAAATTTGTTGTTTAACATTTCCCACTCCAGTTAGTCTATTTTTCAATTAGCAGGTATATTTTTCGACTCAATCAATACAGATTCATAGCAAGAGTTAAACAGTCCACGATCTAGTCTTACGTAAAATATTTGCATAGAAATAGACAAAAAATGTAACCTACCTCCTGCCAGCCAAGCGATGGTTTCCTGCTCATTTTGGAAAATCTCTATACTTTTTTTGGTCTTGTCTTCTGACATCTGAAGAATAAGAAGAATTCAAAAAGTATGCCTTAAACACTTAACCAAAAAAATCGAAATCCCGAGACTAGGATGAAATGTCATCCTCATCACCGAGAATTTAGAAATATTATAACTTTGCGAAAAAACCAAAATTCTATATTCTTTTTTTGGAAAATGAAAAGAATGGACGGGACTTCACCTGCTCTCGGAGCGGATTTGCTTGTTGTGTGTTGTTGTCCAGGCTCTCTCATACTGACAGCAGTGAATTGATCAGGAATGCACTCACTTCACAGTGCCAGAATTGTCTTAATGCCAGGGATCATCTAAGTTACTACCGAGGGGATTTTGCAGGCAACATTTGATGAGATATTTAAAATCAACTCAGCACTTGCGAAGCTTCCTAAGCAGAAAAACACCGTACGGCACAATATTATTAACCATCTCAGCAATGCCGGGATTATCTAGAAAAACCGTGATGATAAATACATGTGAAATACAAAAATGACTTCTTATCTATGCTTTGTATAGTTCGGAGAAATTGACCTCTTCAGTCTTTGTCCACATTGAATAATGTTATTGTTAAAGGGAAGTATGATGACATCATCACTCATACTAGAAGAGAAATTATGTCACTCATTCCCTAAGACACAAACAATAAGAACAGCTGACATTCTAAATATTTTTTAGTAGAGTTGGTGAGAATTAATTCGCATGACCATGGCCATCGACCACGTCAGTAATCTACCGCCATTGGATGGGATCCTTAGGAACCATCTCTTCCCTGATGGCATCCGCAGCTCTTCTTTAATTAGCCGGCTTGAAGCAACATCACACCACTATGATGACAGCACACCAGGCTGGCTAATTAAAAGGAGAGCCGCATATACCTTCAGGTAAGAGGTGGTTATCATTGCTCCCATACAGTGGCCACAGATTACTGACGTGGCTGATGGACCAGGTCATGAGAACCAATTTGCACCAACTCTACTAATAATACCATGAGACTATAAATGATATATTAAAAATATGATCTAAAAATTAATTGATATAGTTAATAATAGGCATGGGGTATATTGCAATACCGCAATTCCGGAACATAAATATGAATTAGGGCTTGTTGCTATGGCTGTAAAAATTGGAAGAGTGCTATCCATCGTTCTGATGGATGGCAGTGGTCCCGATCTTATTCTACTGGGCCGTGCACATGTCCAATTTTTTCCTCGGACCGCCCTCGGATGATATCCAAGTACGGTCCAATTTTCATGGACAGATTGAATGGAAAAGATGGAAAAAAATGTTTCCTCCTAATCTGAGAAAATCGGCTCACACTACGATCAAAGTCTAATCAGAGCATGAATAGCATAATCGGACCTATTTTGTCAGATGAGAGAAAAACAGTCATGTGACCGTAGCACTGCAGTCCGACATGAATGATTCCCAATGTCACAAAACACTTTGGGGGGAACTTATCATTAGGAGAATTTTTTTAATCACTTTTCCTTGTGCTTCCTTTCACGATATTTGCCTTCAATTTATTAAAGTGTTGCACAATATCGGGCATTTTTACATATAAAATATATCTGGAAATAAAACTAGAACTTATCTAGATATATTTTCCCATTACTCACTCCATCACTCTACGGGGCTGAGGTTACAACTTTTTATGCAACTTGTTAAAAAGTCACAATGTATAAATTTGACTTAACCTTTATTTGTAGTGATGAGTGAATCGATTCACAGAAGCCTGGCCCATGCACCACCTTAGCATCCCATGGCTGCCGGTGGGAGCCTTGTGAACCACCTGCTACATACAGGCATCCTGTTGTGATTAGCTGGCCTGGTGATGATGACATCATGCCAGGCCAGCTAATCAAATGAGGAGTCAGAGGCTCTGTTAGGTGAGAGATGTCCGGTGCCCATGGAATACTGATGTTTACCCTGAACCAGGGTTCTGAAAATTTTCTCATCTCTATTAGTGATGAGCGAGTATGCTCGTTACTCGAGATTTCCGAGCATGCTTGGGTGCTCTCCGAGTATTTTGGGCGTGCTCAGAGATTCAGTTTTCGTCAACGCAGCTGCATGATTTGTGGCTGCTAGACAGCCTGAATACATGTGGGGATTGCCTGTTTGTTAGGGAATCCCCGCATGTATTCAGGCTGTGTAGCAGCCGCAAATCATGCAGCTGCATAAAAAAAACTACATCTCTGAGAACGCCCAAAATACTCGGAGAACACCTGAGCATGCTTGGAAATAACGAGTAACGAGCATACTCGCTCATCACTAATCTCTTCTTATCAGCATAGCTAACCACCCTAACTTTTTAAAAGTGGCTAGAGCTGCGTACATTAATAAAATGAAAATTCTGCAATTGACCTGGCAAATTTTGGAGATCCTCCAAGACTTTTTGTACCACCAGACCATTATTAATATTTCATGTGAAAAATAAAAAATGAAAATTCTACCAACAACAAATTTTTTCATTTTTGAGTTGAGTCATTTTTTTACTTTTGTAATCGTTGGCTGGTTGGTAATTTTTAGCTTTGAGGGCAAGCACAAATCTTTGACCTGGATCATCTTTAGCCTTGGGTGGGTCTCATGTAGCTTTCATAGTGTGTAGCGCTTGTCCGAGGTTTTGGCTACTGACAACTCTTTTCCAAAACCATGCCGCCATTACCAACACGCAACTCTTCAATTACCCACTGGAAAGACGTAATATCTGCTGTTTCTTTCATAGTGCCCCATGACAGTGACAGATGCCACCCTTCCCCCACGATTGTGATAATCCACAGCACTCACAGTCTCTTATGGTGGCCTTCAACTACCAGAAAAGGCAGAGCACTTCCATTGGTTGTCTTCAGCCGTCCCATAGAAAATTAATAGTGTCAATGGCGCTCATGCGTGACTGCTGGTCTATTCTGATGGAGAATTTCAGAGCCCTGTCCACAGGAACGGTGTTGGTCCTGGACGTTACACCCCCACTAATCTGCACGTTTCAGAGCCCCAGTCACAGGACTGGTGTTGGTCCTAGATGTTAAACCCCCACTAATCTGCAAGTTATTGCCTGTCCTTTGGAGAGGTGATGGCATTTAATGATGAGAATAACCCTTGATTATGTACTTTCTCTTGCAAAGAATGGATGGCTGGCCTTTTGTGTAAAGCAGGAACCTTTACCTATTGTGTCACCCCTATTTGCATTTCTGTTAATGTATTTTACTGGAAAATTCTCACCATTAGCAAAAATAAGACAGGGTCCAACTTACAGAAAACACTCACTCACTTGGAATGACAGTTGGCAATACATCGAGTTTTATAAAAGCTTTTCACTTGTTTTCTAATTAAAATGTTTACCGACAACCAGGAGCTCGTCCGTATCAGCGGAAAATTCTCCTTCCTGGATATTGTATTTACCAGAGATCATTGGGGCATTAATCTTATAGAATATTAGGCTCTGTTCTACTTACCCAAAACATAACATTAACTGCACGATCAACATTCACTTCTGCTCCAAAAATATTTAACTTCTGGTCCTCTTAGGTCCACAAGGGCTTGTAATTTAAAAAAAAGTAATTTAAAAAAAAGTTTTTAAACTTTTTTTGTGTTTTTATTTTATGTATTTCACACCAACCACACATTGCATATGAATGGGGATCATTCACCTCTTTCTACTTGTCAGTTTTAGAAGCTACTCCAATTCTCCTGCTCTCTGACCACCACCTTCTTTCATTCTCTATCAAGAACTGCCATCCCGCTCAGGTTACCCCCACTTTCCACACTTATAGAAACATACAGGCCATTAACACCAAGAAACTTATACAGAGCTTGCAATCCTCATTGGCCCCTATCTTCTCCATCTCATGTCCTGATTCTGCACTGAACCATTACAATGAAACCCTCCAAAGTGCCCTGGATGAAATTCCACCTCCTATACATAGAACAACTCGGCACAGACGGCGACAACCGTGGCACAAGCTGCAAACACGTTTCCTACAGTGGTGCTCTAGGTGCGCCGAACGTCTGTGGAGAAAATCTAATCTACCCGAAGATTTCATCCATTATAAGTTTATCCTTAAAACATCCAACTCTGCCCTTCACCTCTCCAAGCAAACCTATTTTAACACCCTCACCACCTCGCTGTCTAATAACCCTAAACGTCTCTTTGACACTTTCCATTCCCTACTCAACCCAAGAGTGCAGGCCCCAACCACAGATCTCCGCGCTCACGACCTGGCCAATTAATTGACCACATTCGACAGGAAATTATCTCCCAATCCCTTCATACCATGCACTGTCCTCCCTCCCCCACTGCATCCAGTTCACTCTCTGACTTTGAATCACTTACAGAAGAAGAAGTAATCAGGCTCCTTGCATCTTCTCGCCCTACCACTTGCACCAGTGACCTCATTCCTTCACATCTCCTCCAGTCCCTTTCCCCGGCTGTCACCTCTCACCTAACAAAAATATTCAACCTTTCTTTCTCTTCCGGTATTTTTCCCTCCTCATTTAAGCATGCCATCATACACCCATTACTTAAAAAAACATCCCTCGAACAAAACTGTGCCGCTAATTATAGACCTGTCTCTAATCTTCCCTTCATCTCCAAACTCCTCGAACGCCTGGTCCACTCTCGTCTTACCCGCTATCTCTCAGATAACTCTCTTCTCGACCCTCTTCAATCTGGTTACCGCTCTTTACACTCTACTGAAACTGCCCTCACTAAAGTCTCTAATGACCTACTAACAGCTAAATCTAATGGTCACTAATCCATGCAAATTCTCTTGATCTCTCCGCAGCATTCGATACTGTGGATCATCAGCTCCTCCTCACTATGCTCCGCTCCATCGGCCTCAAGGACACCGTTCTCTCCTAGTTCTCCTCCTTTCTCTCTAACTGCTCCTTCACTGTATGTTTTGCTGGTTCCTCCTCTCACTTTCCCCTTACTGTTGGCGTTCCTCCAGGATCAGTCATCTTCTCTTTGTATACTGCCCCTATTGGACAAACAATCAGTAGATTTGGGTTCCAGTACCATCTCTATGCTGATGACACCCTTTTATACACTTCCTCTCCTGATATCACACCTGCCTTTTTAGAAAACACCAGTGATTGTCTTACCGCTGTCTCTAAAATCATGTCCTCCCTCTATCTGAAACTGAACCTGTCAAAAACTGAACTCCTCATGTTCTCTCCCTCTACTAACCTACCTTTGCCTGACATTGCCATCTCCATGTGTGGTTCCACCATTACTCCCAAGCAACATGCCTGCTGCCTTGGGGTCATCCTTGATTCTGAGCTTTCCTTCACCCCCCACATCCGATCACTGGCTCGCTCTTCTTATCTGCATCTCAAAAACATTTCTAGAATTCGCCCTTTTCTTACTTTCGACACTGCAAAAACTCTTAAGGTACCGTCACACTAAACGATATCGCTAGCGATCCGTGACGTTGCAGCATCCTGGCTAGCGATATCGTTTAGTTTGACAGGCAGCAGCGATCAGGATCCTGCTGTGATATCGCTGGTCGTTGAACAAAGTTCAGAACTTTATTTGGTCATCAGACCGGCGTATATCGTCGTGTTTGACACCAAAAGCAACGATACCAGCGATGTTTTACACTGGTAACCAGGGTAAACATCAGGTTACTAAGCGCAGGGCCGCGCTTAGTAACCCGATGTTTACCCTGGTTACCAGTGTAAAATGTAAAAAAAACAAACAGTACATACTTACATTCACGTCCCCTGCCGTCTGCTTCCTGCACTGACTGAGCGCCGTAAAGTGAAAGTGAAAGTACAGCACAGCGGTGACGTCACCGCTGTGCTGTTAGGGCCGGCGCTCAGTCAGTCCAGGAAGCGGATGGCAGGGGACGTGAATGTAAGTATGTAGTGTTTGTTTTTTTTACATTTTACGCTGGTAACCAGGGTAAACATCGGGTTACTAAGTGCGGCCCTGCGCTTAGCAACCCGATGTTTACCCTGGTTACCCGGGGACCTCGACATCGTTGGTCGCTGGAGAGCGGTCTGTGTGACAGCTCTCCAGCGATCAAACAGCGACGCTGCAGCGATCGGCATCGTTGTCGCTATCGCTGCAGCGTCGCTTAATGTGACGGTACCTTTACTGTTTCTCATTCATTCTCGTCTGGACTATTGTAACTCTCTACTAATCGACCTCCCTCTTACCAAACTTTCCCCACTCCAATCTGTCCTGAATGCTGCAGCCAGGATTATATTCCGGACCAACCGTTACACCGATGCCTCTACCTTGTGCCAGTCATTACACTGGTTACCCATCCATTCCAGAATCCAGTACAAAACTACTAACCTCATCCACAAAGCACTCCATGGCTCAGCACCACCCTACATCTCCTCCCTGGTCTCAGTCTACCACCCTACCCGTGCTCTCCGTTCTGCTAATGACCTTAGGTTAACATCCTCAATAATCAGAACCTCCCACTCCCGTCTCCAAGACTTTACACGTGCTGCGCCGATTCTTTGGAATGCACTACCCAGGATAATACGATTAATCCCCAATCCCCACAGTTTTAAGTGTGCCCTAAAAACTCATTTGTTCAGACTGGCCTACCGCCTCAACGCATTAACCTTAATATTCCTGTGTGGCCCATTCAAAAAAACAAAAACAAAAAAAAAACCTTTAACCTTAATCAGGTTCCGCACATCATGTTCTCATATATTTCATGCAGTTAATAGCCCTCTGTGTCTGTACTGCTACATACTTAGGCTGTTAACTGGTTCATGCAGCTTTACATGAACACCCGAGCCTTACACTATGGCTGGTCCGAACAATGAAAGCAGTTGTTACCATCCACCTCTCGTGTCTCCCCTTTTCCTCATAGGTTGTAAGCTTGTGAGCAGGGCCCTCATTCCTCCTGGTATCTGTTTTGAACTGTGATTTCTGTTATGCTGTAATGTCTATTGTCTGTATAAGTCCCCTCTATAAGTTGTAAAGCGCTGCGGAATATGTTGGCGCTATATAAATAAAAATTATTATTATTATTATTATTATTATTATTATTAATTATATCCATCTTTTCGCATAACTCTATGTTGCCCGCTTCCTATGGTGTTTCTTCTAGAAATGTAGAAACAAATTGGCAACTTTTATTTCACCTGTGACCCTGCACAGGATGTCACTGTCCAATCGGTGCTTTTACAAAGTTTGTGAGGACCCCTTTGACAAGGGTAATGACTACTCACAGTTGGCAATTAAATTATACATATGCATCAGGAATAACAAAATGGTGCAACACAATGTTTTAAGAAACTATGCTCTAGAACTGTTTTTCCATGGAGAATGCATGTATTTACTAAAACAGATTTATCGGGAAATATGACAGGTCCCCTATAAAGAATTTCTCAAAACAATTTTCTAACTATGTAAGCAGTCTAATGTAAGTGCATCAAAATACTTACCAATTGCCATCTTCTCCAGTTTCCATCACTGCTCCAATTTTCTCCAAGATCACGTGACCACTTTATATCTTTCCCAGCTGTGTGAGGACCACTTACTTTCCTAAAGTAAATCTATGGGGCTGAGAACGAGGCTCTATAGACTTACATTGAGAAAACCATTTACAGTCATCACTTTAACCCTTGTATCAGCTGGCTACACTAATTTGAGAACACGTGATCCAGAAGAGGAAAAGAGCAGCGCTGGAAACTGGAGAAGACGACAATCAGTAAGTATATTATTGCACTTATAATACACTATTCACATTTTGATGAAGGATTATGGAAAATAAATGCCAGGAGAGCTACAATACATATATATCAGAGTAGCTATTTTATTCATATAGTGTATGTTTATTACACATTGAACAGGTTTTGTCACATAGTTCCCAGATTGTATTATACAGTAGCCAGATAATTCTGCATGATGCCAAGATAAATAGTTCCATAAGCCTCCTATACATTTTAGATATCTGTTGGCCAAATGATGACTGATCGTCAGCAGCTATTTCCCCCGACTGTCCCAGAAAGTGGCTGCCAGACGTCTCTGACGGTGGCCTATCTCTTCGAGAACAGAAGTATTGGCTCTCCAAAATCAGACATGCTGGATCCTTAACTCCCCAACAATCAACTGTGCCCCCATACACAGTAGTCTATACACCAAACCCATTGATATCAGTGGCTTTGGGCGACATTAGTCTAATGTATATGGATGGACTTTTCTGTGACAAACAGTGCCACCCAATATTCAAATAAGTAGTGCCAGTACCAGAAAAACTGCACATACACTGCCCAGATAATTCTATGCGATGCCCAGATAAATAGTGCCCTAATGTTCACAAATACTGGCACACAACCCTCTGATTAGTGGTGCCAGTATGACAAAAACAGCACCAAAAGAGGTGCTTATTTTATTAAACCTTCCAAGGACAAATAGTTCCATACATTACCTTTTCAAATAGTGCATACAGTGCCCAGATCATTTCTCAGGTTCCAGTCCAATTTGTATAATGACCTTCTGACTCTTCGCTGGCCGCAGATGTCGGTGAAAGAAGGATCGGCTTTTACATTTCAACATGCTAGATCCCTTTGATATTACAAGAGATAAGCCAAGCCTGGATATATCTCGTTCCAGCATTCCCCCTATGCAGAACATATGCACACTCATACAAATTGATCATGCAAATGAATGGAGAAATCGTAAGGAACAGGTTTTGGCCAAACGAGCATTTCGGCAATAGATATCTAATGCGGATGGCCAGCCTTACATTTTCAGCTTTATACTTTAGTCCTGGGAAGACACTCATAAACATGGTCTTTAAAATATTGGGGTTCCATTGAGGTGGGTAAGTCATCTGCTGTACAGCTGCATCTAGATGTTTGTATGGGATGTATCATTGCTCTGGAAATAGAAGAATTTGACAACTTCAAGTCTATAATAAAGGAACCAGAGAGGTCTGCATGAGCCATAAATGGAAAAAATGCCCCAAAACATTTTGAACCAGCCAAGTAGTATAAAACCTATTCTCCTTTGGGCAGGTGTGGATGGCCGTAGGTTCTCTCTTCGGAGAGAATCGGGCCAATTATGCTAATCACACTCTGATCAGAGTGTGACAATAGTGTGATCCGAATCTCTTTGATGAGGAGAAGATGGAGAAAACTATTTCTTCATCTTCTCCATTCTGTCAGTGCACGAAAATTGGACTGTACGCAGATGTCATCTGAGTGCAGTCTGATGTTTCCCACGCACTCATTGACTTGCATGACCGAGTGTGATCCAAATATCGGATACAAATCGCGCATGCTGTAATTTTTTCCTTGTCCAAGGAAAACAATTAGACATGTCCATGGCCCCATAGTCTAACATTGGTCCGAAATGTTTTTTGGAGCGCACTTGAACTGCACCTCGGATATGCCCGTCTGCATCTGCCCTTTCCTTTATTAATGTCCTTCTTAAAAAAAAAGAATGATTCCCCAAATTTTCAGCTTAGAACTTATATTTCCTATTGTTCCCTTCTTTAGTATTGTCTAGTAACGCATCCACACAAGTGATGACCGAATGTGCTGGGATAAGGTGTTAGGGATGTTAGGTGCTGGGATAAGAGTGTCTTCGGTGTGCTCGAATAATATGCTTGATTCCCCGCGGCTGTTAGACAGCCGTAATGCATGCAGGGGTTGCCTAAAAAACAGGCAATCCCTGTTGCGGCTGTTGAACAGCTGTGATACATGCCGCCATATATTTTTCGAGTATGCCAAAGTCACTCGGTTAGCACCCGAGCATGCTCTGATAACACTTTATCCGAATGCGTTCTCTCATCACTAGTCCATGCTCATTGCACCGAGTTGATTTCCGAGTCTTGAAATGTTATTATTTATACAGATTTGAAAAGCTGCTGGTCTGTGCCAAGATATGCAGAGATGAATGATTTTTCTCCTTTCTATATATTTGGCTTCATTTTCCCACTAAGTGATATAAAAAAAAGAACATAAAAATTCCCTATTTCCTTGCATTTTCTTGCAGACGCGACCTTAAAGATCAGTGCGTACACTACACATCGTCCACGTTCCGCTTTGCTTGTCTCGTAATCTTCAATAATGCATGGTAATTCCACGGTGATGTATATTGATGTTGTAGGATGAGGGATTCATCTTTACACAGTGATCTCCCAACCTTTCTAGATTATTGTTTAGAGTGCATGATCAACATCTTAAGAGTAAATAAATGCCGGCTCTTTCAGTCAACTGATTGATGGCAACTACCAGCTCAATTATGTAATTGACTGCAGCTTACAACTGCTGTAAACGGTCTACAGAGCCGATCATCTCCGAGACACTCAGATGAGTGATTTTCAGCTGCTCAGCCGCCGGGAAAGGCACAATGCTGAGTTGGCTTCGCATCTTTAGGTTCTCTTGAAACAATAAGAAAACAGAAGGAATTTCAAAGCTTTATTCTGGGTGTTAAATTACATTTTAGATAGTAAAAGAGCTTAGTTTGTCATTTTGGGGAAGCTCAATATGCCATCACGATGTCTTATGTCTATTGCATACGGCACAACTTATGCGTAGAGTCTATACAATTGGGTACCGCTCAAGCCATCATATTGTGCCCAACGTATGGCCATGCACACTCCCAAAACTTCTAGAGAACATACGACATGTGATGGATCAAATCATTTCCCATCACATAGTATAAGAAGGTCCAATTCAGGATCACTGGATACACATGTACAGTATGGACAGTATTGGCCAAATTGAGGAATATGAAGGTGCAAAATGGGTCCATGGGATAAGTATGAAGGGATATGATAGGCCAAGAGGAGGAACATGAAGGTGCAATATGGGACAATTGGATAAGCATGAAGGGACATTATAGGCCAACAGGAGGAACATGAAGGTGCAATATGGGTCCATGGGATAAGTATTAAGGGATATTATAAGCCAACAGGAGGAACATGAAGGTGCAATATGGGACAATTGGATAAGTATGAAGGGACATTATCGGCCAACAGGAGGAATATGAAGGTGCAATATGGGTCCATGGGATAAGTATGAAGGGATATTATAGGCCAACAGGAGGAACATGAAGGTGCAATATGGGACAATTGGATAAGCATGAAGGGACATTATAGGCCAACAGGAGGAACATGAAGGTGCAATATGGGTCCATGGGATAAGTATGAAGGGGTATTATATGCCAACAAGAGCAACATGAAGGTGCAATATGGGACAATTGGATAAGTATGAAGGGACATTATTGGCCAACAGGAGGAACATGAAAGTGCAATATGGGACAATTGGATAACCATGAAGAGACATTATAGCGTGCCCTAAAAACGCATTTGTTCAGACTGGCCTACCGCCTCAACGCATTAACCTAACTATCCCTGTGTGGCCTATTAAAAATAGAAAAAAACAAAACACATAATCAGGTTCCTCGCATCATGTTCTCATACCCTTTATGCAGTTAATAGCCTCTGTGTCTGTACTGCTACATACTTAGGCTGTTAACTGGTTCATACAGCTTTACATGAACACCCGAGCCTTACACTATGGCTGGTCCAAATAACTAAAGCAATTGTTACCATCCACCTCTCGTGTCTCTCCTTTTCCTCATAGTTTGTAAGCTTGCGAGCAGCAGGGCCCTCATTCCTCCTGGTATCTATTTTGAACTGTGATTTCTGTTATGCTGTAATGTCTGTTGTCTGTATAAGTCCCCTCTATAAGTTGTAAAGCGCTGCGGAATATGTTGGCGCTATATAAATAAAAATTATTATTATTATTATTATTATAGGGCAACTGGAGAAACATGAAGGTGCAATGTCGGCAAATTAGATACACACATAGTTATCTATTATGGGCCAACTGTAGGATCATGAAGTTACAGTATAGGCTTATCACATCTTGCTGTAAGACTATATGACCCTTTCATATGACTCTGTGAGCCTTTCCTTTAAACTTTACATGCAGTATTTTGGGAAAACTTTGCAGATTATAGAACCACTTATGTAGGCAATACATGCAGCCACATAGTAAGTAAAAAAGTAGGGAAGATTTATAGAGAAGATTACCCCTATTATGCAACATCTGAAAGATACAGACATTTACCGTTACATGGCATTCAAAGGTAGAATATGGGCCAATTGGATACACGTGACGGGACAGTGTAAGCCAACTGGAAAACCATGTAGAAACAGTATTTGACCCAATGGCCTTTTCTGGCTACTAAATATCTTGGCAAAGCTGTGCCAATTAAAACGCCATTTACATGTGCAAAACATGAAACCTCAAAGTAATGAAAAAGCAGAATATGAGAGTCATCTCAAGCCTCATTGACTACCCGTTATAGAAGAAGACATCACCTTTGGGCTAATTCCTCACCCTATGGAAAGTCTTTTACCACCTGGTGGAAAAGTAAAGGGAAACACAAGGGCTGGACCTCCTTTGTTCAATGATCCAACAGTAGCCTCTTTCATAATTATGCCCTTGGTAGGCATGAAGCGTCATGAAGAGGAAGAGGGTCATCCACAGCTGAGGTGTCCATGATATGGAGTAGTTTGCTCTCTCTTATAAATTATAAAGAACAAGCTACTACTGCATAGAAGATTTACATTTCTGTATAGATGACAACTCTCCTGAAATGTCTAGAAGGCTCTCAGAAAAAGAGGCTCTCAAAAGAGATGGCAAAACTGAGACCTGCCAGGTTTCCGGAAGAGGTGACAAGTCACTCCACCACCTCAATCGTGACGCGAAACTCTTGTAACCAATGGAACATTCAGCTGGCAGGAACTGTGAAGGGTCTGTAGAAAAGGATTAGTGTTTATGCAGAAAAAATATTTGGCAAGTATTCCCACGTGCTGAGGTGTAATATTTTTGCATTGTCATGGACCTCCATGCTTATATTCTTATCACTTATGTGAGATAGCACTCACTACATGTGTTGGAGAACACTCGCTTGGCATGGGATTCAAGCACACGGGCACGATTTTTCACTTAAACAGTCTATGTGGGTTTATTTTATACAGCATAAGCCACTAAAACCAACAACAGATGGACAGTCTTTATATCAGGCTTCACATCTTTAGCTTGCGTCACTAAACACGCGGATCCTTATCTGACCAGTTGCCATGGGTGACCGCACAGTTCATATGGCAGATACACTTCTATGCCGTATATTATAGTATATGACAATCCCCTTGTCCGGGGTTACCTTCCAGGAGCTCCGCTCCTCACACTGACTCCTTGTCAGTCCTCGCTTTATGGGAAAGCTGCCTCACGGGGATCACCAACTTGCCTGGCAGGCACACATCAGTCAGTCCAAAGCCACCGAAGGACAGTAGCTTCCCCAACACAGACTGTCCAGGTCCATGATCTCTCAGGTGCTCCAGGAAGACTCCACTCACAGGAGCTTCCAACACAGACCATCCAGGGTCACAGTCTCAATGTGCGCTATTCAGGACGTCCATCCCACCTTCGACCATCCAACACACAGGCATGTGGCCTGTCCGGGTGCTATTCAGGACAATCGTCCAACATCCCAGGCTACCAAGTCCAAAGCCCCACCATGTGCTGTTCAGGGAGATAGCACTCCCAACACATAGGCTCTTTCAGGACCTTCAGCACAGAACCATTCAGGTCCATACTCAGAGCTCATGTGACCAGACCTCAGTCACATTATATGGTTGTAACCACTCCCCTAGATGGGAGTGTGTGTGTGGCTAGTTCGACCCGCCCATCTCTCATAACTAGCCCTGCCAGCCTCCCTTCATAATTATACCAACAACTATACTTGTGGGACTACAGGTCCCAGAACTACAACATTGCTTTAAGCTGACAGTGCAGAGTAACTTCCTCTGCAACACACATACCGGCCATTCACAATAATGCCGGACTTTGTCACACCATCATATATATGCGTGCAACTGCCATGCACTCTCACGAACTCAATACGCCTCCGTGCGTATCCTGGGAAGACCATGCAGCGCCCCCTACCTGTAACAGGGGTCACTACATCACACTTATGATTGAGATGTGGTGTAATATTCCTTATATTATGAGCTAAGTAAGCTATGCTTGCAGCAGACTCTATCAGACTCTAAGATCTGATCGACTGCTATGTTACAGACCGGTAAAACTTTGCACAAAAGTCTGTTTCTCGTAGTTAAAGGTCTCAAACCTTGGGTGCACTTTACAACTTATAGACTTATTTTTCGTTTTTCAGGACAAAACATAATAAGGTTCTTTATAAAAATGAAGAATAGAGAAATAAAATGGAAGAATAGAGATGTTAGGATACTATAATTTTCTGTCTTGACATAGTTGGAGACCAATTGTGGACAGGAGAGTCTGCATCTCTCTACCGGAAGCAACACAAAGCCGGGATCATTGTGTAATTATAAGTACTTACCTTCAACAACCATTCAGCTACTGTATTTATGCTAAAAATACAAAAAATACAGTAACGGACTCACCAAGAGATTAATCTTGAAAAGGGATTTGTGGGACTGCATCTTAAAAAACCATTATTAACAACGTTGCGTTTTACCTCCAAAATGGCTTAAAAATGCAAACTATGCTTGACTTTACTGACAAGATTATTCATCTACTCAACAATAATAGATAATTGCTACATAATATGTGTCTTATTATTATTACCCACACAGTCGCTTGTGCTAAAAGCTACAAAAGACAGCTAGAGAAAATTATAGGAAAAATACTTTTTTATAATAAAGGAGAAATTGATCCGGTTAATTTAAAAGTTTCTCTTGAATCTTCATCTTTTCTGATGATATTCCTGTACGAGTTTCTCAAAATTCAGTTTTGGTATACAGTATGTATTTACAGTATAATTTACAGATGTCGATCACAGAAAAGTAATATGTCAAGAGACAGTTTGGATAGGGAGGTCTACCTACTGATTTCTAAATAAAAAATAATAATGCTTCATATGAAACTCAAAAACCTAAAAAACTTCAGCCCTCCAAAACCTTTCAGAGTTTTTGCATGGTCAATATCATTTAGAATTATTCTTCATGGATCTCAAGGCCAACATTAAATTAATGTCAGCTGATAATCGCGGATATGGCCGATGGTCTAAAATGAATGGAGGTGCCAGCCGACAGATGGTCGGAAGTCATGTTGATTGTGCATATTTGATCTCGGACTGCTGATCGCATTGTTCTACAGGAGATAAGCAGCTGACTAACACGTTCCTTTCTCGTAGAGAACACAAGAGCACTCAGCCGAGCAAGCCCTCCTGTGTATAGGAGTGTCAGCTCACATGGCTGTTGGCCTAACGATTGGCTGAAGCATCTTTTGGCTTCTAATGTGTATTGCCGACCTTAGTGGTTCAAAGGTGGGACATCTCAGAATAATGACAAAGGTGATCTTTTCCACTGTTAAGTTTGGGAATTGGTGATATAGTCTCTAACACGCTGTCTTCAAGATATTTCTGAAAACAAATGGGTTTTGGAATAACAGAAGACATCTAAAACAATGAGAATCGCCCTATAATACACTTAGGACTATGCCCAATGCTACTATGTCTATTAGCTTATCTGTTCCATCTTCTAGTTCAAGTGTTAGTCAAACCAACTAAAGGTGCACACACATTTTCAATTGCTGCCAGTCAAATGTTATCCCTCTGTTTTTTTCATGCACATTGTTACCAACAAGCGTAAATGGAATGAAGGACTTAGTGAGTGTCAAGATGGAATGCTCAAGCACGGGACTGCTACTCAACACAATAAAGACAAAGATATTGACTAGTGCCAGGTATAAAGGTATGACCAGGATACATTTGAGATGGATGATGACTAACTGGAAGTTGTAAAGGACTTCAACCTACTCGGATCAATGGTCACTCAAGATGCAGCAAAGACACCGAAAGACAATAGGAGAATAGCTGTGGGTAGATCAACAATGAAGTCATTGGACAAGGTCTTCAAATCAAATAGGCTCTTACATAGTTTGTTTTTTCCTGTGGTAACATACGGATGCAAAACCTGGAAGATATAAAAACAAGACAGAAGAAGAAATGATGCCTTTAAATTATGGTGCTAGAGAAAAATGACAAGAAGACCAAATAAATCAATTTTTGAACAAAGCAAGCCAGACATGTCACTCGAAGAAAGCATCACCAAGCTACAACTTTCCTACTTTGGACACATCATACGAAGACAGCAATCACTAGAGATGGACATCATGGTCGGAAGAACAGAAAGAACAAGGCGAAGAGGGAGACCTGCAAACCGATGGCTTTATACTATCAAGTTCATGGCAGGGAAGACCCTGGTGAACTTATGTAGGCTTGCACACGATTGATCTTCCTATAAAGCATTCATCCATTAAATCACCATGGCTCAGGACCAAGCCAAAAGCTCTTAAAAAAACAAAAAACAAACTTAAGATAGTCATCAGATCACTCAGAAATCAGCAGATTCAGACAATTTTCTCTTATGTCTATGGACACCTTTATGCTGCCCATACATAGATCTACCGACAATCTAAAAATGTTCAGAATGCGTTCCAATATCAACTAAAGGGTAAAACAATAGTTAGACATCTTGGGTCTCAATATGCCTAACATTTTCTGAGGAGTATGATAATGCTCTGTCCATTGACATAAATCCTGACACTGTTAGGCTGCCCATAATCTTAAGATAGCTGTAAGAATACATCTATCTCTTCGAACTCACCCATAAACAGGAACACTTGTCTCAGCTGAGCTTTCATGTGTTCTCTAGGTGGAGAAATCCATAATTTATAGCCAAACTTCCATGGCAACTGTATTTGAAGTCAAACTGATGTTGGTGGACAACTGGTAGGTTCCAACAGACATTAAATGGTCAACTTGTGCCAGACACTTCTGGCAGCTGAATTTGACTTGCAACTGAGCGTTTGAATTTAAGCTAATGTCAGGGAAGAATGGAAGACTCTAATACACATTACTGTAGACAGTTGACTATTCCTATGAACTCTTTAGCTTCAGCTGACTAAAAGTATTCTCTGGAGTGTAGGACCTGTATGCCAATTAGGTGATGCTCACTGAACTAGTGTTTTGAGAAGTTTAAGGAGCTGACTGGGTGAGGTAGATACTCTTAGAGCAGAGACAGACTGCTGTATTTCTCATGCGAGAATTGCATCACACTGCATGGACTGGCCTGGCACCTCTCCTGATCTGAGCAAGGCAGAGTGATGGATTACTATGTAGCTGTCAAGCTCAGGTCAGGAGAGCCAACAGCCAGTACAAGGTTTACGATGCGATTCATGCACGAGAAATATGGCAGTCTGTCTCTGCCCTATGGCCAAGGTCCAGGTGGGCACATGGGCTACGGGTGTAGGAGTAGTTGGTTGGTCAGTAGGTGGACTGAAAACTGTAGGTAGACAAATGGAGTGCAGGAAACTGCAGGCAGGTGGAGTACATCAGAAAATCACAGGCAAGCAGGTGGAGTGCAGGAAACAGCAGGCAGGCAGGTGGAGTGCAGAAAACCACAGGCAAGCGGAGGACATCAGGAAACTGTAGACTGTTATTGCAAGGATGGAAACCACAGGCAGGTAGTAGATAACACTCTGGAGTAAAGGAAAAGTCAGCAACCAAGAAAGATGCACACAGCCAGGAAAACATCCTGAAAACTACAAGCGAAAATGAAGAAAAGGTCCAGAAGCCCTGGGGACAGGTAGCCAACAGAACTATGGAATCACTAGAAGCCACAGACAAGCAGGTAGAGGCAATATAAGGCCTCCTTCACGCTTCCGTCTTTTTCCTCCCATCGAAATCCGTTGAGTTTTGAAAAAACAGGATCCTGCAAATTTTTCTGCAGGATCCTGTTTTTTCCCATAGACTTGTATTAGCGACGGATTGTGACGGATGGCCATCCGTTTCATCCGTCGTGCAGTGGATCCGTCGGAAAATAGCGGTCCGTTGTGCGGAAAAAAAGTTCAGTGGAACGTTTTTTTCTGCACGTCAGAAAATCGGTCAGCGACGGATCCAGCGCTGTCCATCGTTGGCTATAATGGAAGCCTATGGACGCAGGATCCGTCGCTGACCGTCAAACACAAGAATACAGCGACGTATCCCATTTTTTCATTCTGATCATGCCTGGAAGGATTTTTTTTATACCTGAAAATGCAGGCAGGAACTCCTTCGACGCATCCGTCATAGCACTGGATGCGTTACACATGTTTTCCACTATTTTCACAACATCCGTCGATACGTCACTTCACTGCATTATGACGCACCCCGAACGACGGAAGTGTGAAAGAAGCCTAAGCCGCTGGTCTACAGGACATGAATGCAGCCAGCAGCCAGGCAGCTGTTCACACACAAACTGCAAGTTAGACTCAGATTAAACACCAAGGTGTGTGTCTTAGAGGACCTTAAATAGGCCCAGACAGTTAATCACATGAATACACTCCAGCCCACCTGCAAAGCCCAACGTGGAGCACAAGAAAGTTCAACGGAGTGGGGCAGATGGAGCAGAGTCCAGACCAGGGACAGGGATGTAGCAACAAGAGGCAATATCAAGAGGCTACCTTCTCAATTATGACACAAAATTTCTGTAAATATGGTACATGTTATGTGGTACTTGTTGAATAAGTTACATCACATTGTTATTTTCACTGAGCGGGAACCTGCCTTTAGGATGTCAGACCTCAAACTAATGGCATGTATGTCAAGGCACTTTATTGCTAATTAAATCTTTACCTTGCTTGTGGAATTCTTTTTTGCATTTTTCAGAAATCAATCTTTGGTAGAATATGCTAATGAATTACAGGTGCAGCAGGATTGGACATTGCACAAGAACCTCTCCGTCCGCCACCTGCCTCGTGCCTCTGACTGACAGGTCACTCATGTTTATGTAACCTGCCTGCCTAGATTGAGCTCTCATGCAAGTTGCATCATTACATGCGGTGACACAAACATTGGGTCTTGAAACATCATGAGGACTTTAATGGGCATACGCTGCCTCAGGCACTGATAGCACCTACAAGAGATTTCGGTCAAGGAAAGCATGTCACTGAAACAAGAGTGACCTGTCAATCAGAAACAGGAAACAGGCGTAGGGCATTGAAAAAGCAGTGAGGCAGGAGTTTTGCAAGTCCAATGTCCAACCCTGCTGCAGTTGCGACTCACTTACAATTTCAATGATGGATTTCTCTAAAATGGCAAAACAGACGATGACACAGCATTTTATCTTAATTATCCCGATGTAAATTCCATAGACGAGGACATATACGCTATTATCTTTCTGTTGACTTTTGAGTTTATGTGTTTTTCTTTGGTTGGTCAAGAAACAGACTGTTGTTTGTATGAGCCTTTAATGTTGACTTTTGAGTTGATGTTTGTTGTAACTTATTGTCTGTTTCCTTGGATGACAGGGATGCAGGGTAATTGAACAATAGCTGTTTGCTAATATGTTTAGTACAGATTGTACCAGGAGAGATAGTTTCTTGATCTGCAAAGCAGAGGAGGAAAAACTATGCAAATTGATTAAATACTCAACCAGTGAGTTAAACTTATACCACTTCTCCCTGATCTGTGGATAATAACCCGAAACACAGATGTGGGCATAAAAAGGATTTCTATCATTCTGCAAGGTGATTCAGAGACTCTTTACAAAACCACAGCCAGGAACACTCTACAGGACAGCAGCCCGGACATCATGCCTCCATCACGAGGGTTACAGATTTGTCATTCTACAGGATGCCACCTTAGGAGACCACAGCCCCGGGTGCAAGAATACAGATCTACTTCATTGACTATCACAGAACCCCTTTGATATCTTTGAAGACACCAGGTTGGAAACATCCGGTCACCTGGCTCCATGGATACGTCTGGGGAAGCGAGTATTTGGACCCACCAGTCACCTGAGCCCTATAGATACATTTGGGGAAGCAATGATTGGGACCCACAGGTCACCTGGATCCATCGAGGCATTCCGAGAAGCCAGGTTGTGACCCTCCAGTCTGACTACATACCTTAATGGAATTTCAGCTTCCTAAGCTTGACGTTACTGCCTCTTTGTGTGTGCCGGCCAAAAGCGGTGTGCCACATGTGGAGGTAGTCGAACTAGAAGCCCCGAAGTCGCAGTTGCTCTAATCCTGGGAGTGACTCTGTAATTTTGCACTATCTTTGGCATTTTGCTAGGACTGTTATATATGTTATTTGTCTTTTTTCTTAGTTCAATAGAGTATTGCCTCACTGTTTTACCCTCACCTTGTTGTCTGACTAGAATTATTCCCACATGAATGGAGAGCAGACATTCAGAGAGATGAGCCCTGGTCCATGCCGGTTCAGGACAGCAGATGAGACAAACCACTGAACCCCAGTTTCTCCACACATGCCATCATTTTGGAATATAAAATCCTGATGATAGATTCCCTCTTATACTGGAATATCATCCTAGTGTCAAATCATTACAATTTTTTTGTCTTTTAGTCAGCTAGCAGGAACATGGCGCACTTATAGGAGAGTTAGCCGTACTTGTACCATGGTGATTAATGTTCCCAAATGCTCCTTTGGCAAGTAAGATATACTAGTGTTCTAAATGGCACATGGTAGATGTCATGTCGGACGCTGTTCAGACCAGGTCGTCCGACAGACAGCGGTAATTCCGCTTTTGACCACTATTTACTCATTGGCGTCCGCTAGATTTTGTCTAGCTCTTCCGGGGTTAATTTACCTGATCCTCGGATTGGAGGCTGGGCCATGCCCATTGCCTTTAAATAGTTCTCCTGATCATTGGGTGTCGCCGATTATAGCTTCTGTCTTGCGTTGTTATCTCGGTCTGGAGTAGAGAGCTGGTGGTTGGAGATTCGTTGCTGGTGGTGCATATTCCTTCGTCTTATTTACTCCTTCCTATATTTGTGTTTATTTTGCCCTGCACATTTATAGTGTATTCCTGAGTGTCTGCGGCGTGGTGTATATTTTCCTTTATCCTTGTCTGTGCTAACTGTGGGTATTTAAGTATTACCTCTTCACTGGGTGGTGCGCGGAGGTTTCAGCCTAGGGCTGAGCTCAGGAGTTAGGGTGAGGTTCGAGGCCTGAACATGCACACCATCAGTGTAAACTTCAGGTAGAGGGTCAGTCAGGATTTCCCTAGTCTTAGGGAAATTGCAGGAGCCCGGGTTATTAGCTCTCGCTCACCTAGTCTCTCCCTGACAGTAGATGGCGGATTTTACATTTGCGGCAATAACTTGTAAATTATACCTCTGGGGAGAAACCTACACTATCCGTAATGTGAAAGGAAGAGTTTAACAATTCCTAAGGCCACTAAAAGCTCAATGGGGTCCTCAAGTTTCCTAGATACAAGAGAGACAAAAATGGTATTGGGTGGGTGTTATAGGATGTCCATGTCTGGCTCGATAATCTTAAGAAAAGCTCTGAATGTAGACTTTACTTCACATGACTGTCGTATGTACAGGACACCGTGGACTTTGATAAGTTACCTGCAAGTCTCTGCTTTGGCTTACAACTAAGAAAGCATTTACTGGAATATTCAATTTGGGGGCAAATTTCCAACAAGCCTGGCAGAATCTCTCCTCGCACTATTATACAACTTATATAAAACACTTTTCTTTGTCTTGCTTTTTTAAAATTACAATAACAGAATACACAAGTCCCGGATTGTGCCTGTTATAAATGAAGTGATAGAAAAAGGTTTGCAAGCCAAAAAATGTAGAAAAATTCAGAATTCACGTTCTCTTTTCTTACTTTTATAAACTGTTTCATTCTGATATGTGAGATTGCATAATGCACCTTACTCAATAAATCTAGAACTATTTAATCTATTCCGTTAGTTAAAAGGGAAACTCAAATGAAAAACCAAAGTTCTCCATTGCAAATCTAAATTAAAGGGGTTGCCTTGCTTTACAAAGAAGATCACCACTCTCAGAGAACTGGGACCCTCCACAATCAGTTATAATATTCCGCATCAGAACCTGATCAGACATTGAGCAGGTGTTTGATTTCCCTGCAGTGCCTCTGCAGGAAAAAATAAGCATTACACTGTTTTTATTGAAATCTATAAGTTTTCCATGTCCTGGGTCCTCATATTATTTGAGTTTTCATCCTGAGTTTCTCTACCTTACTAGTGGATTTTATATCTAGAATTAAATGGAATATCTACTAGTCTGACACCAATGAGGTCCCATTAAAGCTGGTGTAAATTATTTAAGGTAAATTTATGATAACTAAAGGATAAGAAAACCTCTAGAAATTTATTTTAGGCAGATTTCCTCTAAACGGTGGCAAATTTGATTTGACCCAAATAAATTTGATCAGAAACGAAAGTGTCATTTCTTATGCTTTCAGGTTTCTCCAGACCCCAAAGCATAATAAATAGAAGACTAGAGAGGTTACAAGATAATTAGGATAAAATATAATAATAACGATTATACTCACCTATCCTTCGCCTGCCCCTCACCTGTCATGCCACCGGGCCTCCACGCTCTTCTGGTCATCGGTCTTCTCTTCGGATTTCTCCTCTTTCGGATCTTCGGTCTTCTTTTTGGCTTTCTCCTCTTCAGGATCTTCAGTCTTAGCTTCGGGTTTCTCTTTTTTGGAATCCTCGGTCGTTTTTTTGTTTTCTCCTCTTCTGGATCTTCAGTCTTCGCTTCGGGTTTCTCCTCTTTTGGTTCTTCGGTCTTCTTTTTGGTTTTCTCTTCTTCAGGATCTTTGGTCTTCTCTTCGGGTTTCTCCTCTTTCGGATCTTCGGTCTTCTTTTTGG
Source organism: Ranitomeya variabilis (assembly GCF_051348905.1). NCBI lineage: Eukaryota > Metazoa > Chordata > Amphibia > Anura > Dendrobatidae > Ranitomeya > Ranitomeya variabilis. The sequence continues at coordinate 200,425,405 of NC_135239.1, forward strand.
TTTTCTCCTCTTTAGGATCTTCGGTCTTCGCTTCGGTTTTTTTCTCTTCAGGAAATTTGGTCTTCTCACCCTCAGTCTACTACTCTTCTATCTTCTGTCTGGGATCTTTTGGTCCTTACAATGTGGTCAGATGGGGTACGATGCTCATCCAATAGCAAGAAGTTTATTTGTCAACAAGCTTCATAGTATACAACTTCTTCATCAGGACAACCATCCATTTGTATTTTCCTTTATTTATGCTTTCATCTCCTCGTGGGTCTGCAGTAGCCTACGTGCTCTCAATGGTTGTGTGCACACAGCCCAACCAGGTGAGCACAATTTGATCCTAATATTGTTACCCAGATAAGACACTATTTTGCTCTTTGTCTCCCTCCAGTCTCTCTTCCTTGGATGCCATTTAGTTTGAGACTTTGTCAGCACCGGAAGATACTGGACAGATGATGAGAAGAATAGAAGAGCGAAGATGAGAAGTCTAAAGACATTAGGACCAAAGACCTAATGCAAGCACAGGACCAGGCATGGAGCTGCAGCAGCAGGACAGGTGTGGATTGGGTCAAGGACAGGTAGATATAATCGCTAATTATTTTTTTAGGCCTTTTCCACACCCCATAAAGAATCCAACACAATGGAAATCATTAAAAATCAATTTGTTGATCTCTACTGACCAAGAAAATTTTAAGCATGTCAAATTTTAAAGTGTTGCCCAGTTTTGAAAGTCTAACAAGACCGATAAAACGTGCATCTTTTTACTCTGGAAATCCCACTGGTTTGAATGAATATTATGTTATACCTATTTTCCCCTGTAGAGGTGCTGCAGGCAAACCGAACACTTACTCCCAGATTCCTCAACCGTTCATTACTGATCGCTGGAGGTCCCAACATGTGGCTAATTTGTGAACACCTTACTGTCAAAGTAACTTTCAAACAAGTAAAATTGTCCACAGGAGCGGACCCCTTTAATTTTCATCTGTATTAAAGACCTGTATCTCAAGAACATCAGATATGGTGGATTATTCATGCATTTATGGTATAGCCAGAAAATATATGACACTTTTTTTAATGTCTTGAACCTCCCTATTCAACAGCCAGGATTCCTGGAGCTTTCTCTATTGAAGTCTATTGACTATAGAAACAACTCCAATAGATTTCCATGGAGATTCACTTTTATACATGGCCATGTCTCCATTCTGGCCCTACTGGGATGCTGCCGATAGCTTCTTTGATTGGAGGAATGAGGGTCATTCAAGAGAAGGAAATCTCCATACGGCGTATCCTGTATATAATATCTGCAATGAGACGACCCCTTAAAGTGATGATGGGAAACTGACTTTATGCAACATTTTTCTAAGCAGATAAATCAAATCTTATCCTATCTTTTTCAATTGTTCTTTCCTTTTTGAAAGAACTAAAAAAAAAATAGAAGACAACAGCCTCGAGAAAAACTTTTGTTGAAGCCAAGATCATCATCGTCAGCAAAGTCTTTAAAGAATTCATTATTCTTGCTTGGCTGCCCTCTGCTGGAATTTCTGAATTATTAACTTTAACAACTGAGCACAGAAGATGAACCAGAAGTTTAAAACAGGTTTATACGGACAGTAAAACTAAGCTATCCATACCAACCGGGGCGTAGGGACGTATTTATGGAAGCAAAGTAAAAGTAATTGAACATCAAGGGAGAGGAGATATTCAGATTTGATTTAATTATCCATGAAAACTGGTAACACTTTCCGAGAATTGGAGAAAAATAATTATACAGGAGGAAAAAAAAAAAAAATAATACACACATAAACATTGTAACGAAATGGAATGGCCTTTCTATGAAACTAATAGATAGACCAGGTAGCAAATGGAGCAAGGAAAGATTTGTGCTATATAAACACACTGTTGCATTTGCAAATGTGGAAGTATCTGGAATAAATAATGAAGAAATAATGACGGCGTTAAACAAACCATTTTCTCCGAGGATTGGTAAATGCATTTCTGAAAGCTGAGTCTTAAGAATCACAGCTTTATTAAGGGCTAATTCAAAGAAAATAGACTCAATTTACATTTAAGATTTTGATTTTCGTAGGGTCAGATCTGAATTTAAAGGCTATATATGTACACTTACATGCACCATTTTTATTATTGTTCATTTGCTTCCTAAATGCAAAAATTAAGCAACTTTCTAAACAGTCTTCATACAATTTTTCTACCATTTTGCTCCCGCAGAGTCTCTGCAAGCAAGTTTTTATTATGCAGCTCAGTGTATTTGCAAAACTGATAAAAATCTGTCAAAGCTCCTGCTCCTGATTCTGACTGTTCTCACTGCTCTCGCTTCCTTTCTCGGCTATGTTCCCATTTCCAATATTACATTCTGTTGCTTCCATTTTTATGAACAAATTTGAAATAATTTTTTAAAAATTGATCCGTTGCATAACTGATGCGAAAGGAAGCAGAGAGACCCCTTTCATCATTATGGGCCCCATTTGGGTTCCATTGTATGTCATCTTTTAGAAAGAAAGAAAAAGTTTAGCTGCCTGTGCTTTATCTTACCTTTTGAAAGCGGAGACATACTGGGAAAATTACCAATACGGTTCCTATGCTTCCGTTTACATCAGTTATGAAATGGATCTGGTTTTTACATTAATTTCCCCCTGGACAAAGCATTTCATTGCAAAACGCGCGTCGGGTGTGGTGGACACCTGGATTCCCTCTATCTGTTCTGGTAAATGAGTGTGTTCTGTGTATTTCATTAGACATATTTGTAAAATGGCTGTACTTAGACGCAATGTATTTTGTCATGGGTGGTACATTTAGCCCCATTTATTAATACTATATAAATGCTTGATTCCCTTGTATTAATATGTATATATGGTAATCTGTTTTAATATTTATCTCCATCTACTAGTTTGGATGGTATAGCACTGGCTAGCAATGAAAAATTAGTGCCATTTTTTTGTCTCTTTCTATTTTTTACTTACCACTCATTACCCAAGAGTGATTTATATTTATACACTGGTATTTGTACTATTATTCTCCAGGTTTGTCCATCTGTTTTCTGTGTTTGTTGTTTCTTATCTGTGCCTATATGGCTTTTTTATGACCATGTTTGGTCTTGTTTTATCCCTTGTTATGAATAAATATATTTTTTATTGCTAAATTGTTTGTGTGTGGTGCCTTTCTTTGTAGGTGTATTTGTATTGGTTGGCTACCATATAGGATATACTATAGGTGTTTTGTTTAATTTCAAAATGCAAGAGTGAACATATACTTAGAGATAGCAGGATAGAGGGGGAGGGGAAGTACACAGATTTGCAATGGAGAGAGGAGTTAGTATCTGTCACGTCTGACAGAGGCCGCAGGCTCGGAAAGGCTACCTCGGACAGATATGACATGAGCCACTCCATCTTGCACATTCACAAAGAACCCCAGCCTTGACCCTTAAGCCACTGTACAGGGATCTGAACGTAAAACAGGGTCCACTGGATTGCTTCCATGGAGGGGTTGCTGTCTGGAGGATGTGAACCAGAGACAAGAGAATAGTCGAGTAGCCAGGTCAGAATCAGGAGGTCGGTGTAGGGACAAAATAATAAAGAATGAGAATAGTCAAAAAGCTAGCCAAGGTCAAAAATTAAGAATGTCCACTGAGAAAATAGTATGGCACAAGCTACACAGAAGAAAGTCAAAATATAACTGGCAGCGGACAGCAGGATTTCAGGATCTTCAAAAGCTTGCAGGTCCCACCCAAACCACACAACAGTTATCTCAATATCTATGGACGGTGCTTCAAGTCCAAGAGAACACAAAACTAGAACTGTCAACCCACGTCAACAGCAATGACAGTGTGGGGCGGCCTAGCAACAGAAGTAGAGGCAGGAAGGGTAGGCACCGATACAGATGTCACAGTACCTAAAGCCTTATACAGAGCAGAAAAAAAGCAAGCTAAAGACAAAGAAGAAAGCACATGGAGAGGATAGCTGTGGTGATACAGGAAACCAAGTTAAGACAACAGCAATGTGGATAAAACTGATCTCAAATCCAGCCTATATTTCTGAGAGAGAATCCCAGAAGTTAAAAATCTGAAACTTGAATAAGTGTCTAAAAATAAATGACTGGATTTATAAAAACAGGCTCAACATATACCATTAGAAACAAAGTCGTACCTCGGGGGTGGAGCTACAGTAAGGGTAGCTATGCCCCTGAGGTGTTGGCGCTGGTTTGGTGCAACATTACACTTTTCCTTCGCTATAATACAGATGCATATCCAGTGCAATAAAAAGTTTATCCATGGCTAAATTTTAAAGAATATCTAAAGGCCCTTTGAATAAAAGATTGCAGACTAAAAACTTAGTGCATCTTTATTAACACCAAGATCTGGGTGCTTATAGTCCTCTGCACCCCTACGCCACCCTTGCTTACAGCTATTGCCACCAGCCACTGAAGGTTCACAATGTACACATGATTGAAGTTCCAGGAAAAGGTGGAACTGCTGATAGTCTTCATAGCTAAGCCAAAAAGTCGAGATTTTTTTCGAGCATCTGGAAGGCTGAAGGTTCGCTGGGATCGGTGAGGAACTAACATAATGGAAATATCCTATTGTGGCTATGTTTGTAATGATTGGAGCTATTGTTGTTGCTTGCTGATCAGTCTGATTCGCTTAATTAACGAGGTGAAAAAAAAGCCGAACTTGGAAAGAAACTGATTTCACATCTCAATGTTTAAGATGTTTTTACATTCTGATATTATCTTAATTAATTGTTTGTGGTTTAATCTGTTAACGCGACAAACCAGGCTGCACATAACAGCGGGATAATGAAATGTTATTCGATAATAAACACTACGAAGCAGGAATACATGACTTATTTATTTGTTATGCAATTAGGAATTTAATTTTATGATTAAGAACTAATTGTATTACTCAAAATGAGAAGGATATTTAAAGGGGTACGACCATCTGTAATAACAGTATTTATGGTAAATCCACAGGATGGGTTAAAATGTTTAATCGGAGCAAGTTCCATCCTTAGGACACAGGCCTATCTCCTAAATGGGGGACCCCATCCATATCCCACCTAGTAAGATGGCTACTAGCTGCTACATGCTGGTGGGGAATGAGGCGGTGGCATTCTTCCTTGGATCTTTCTATATCTTTTGTGGTAATGGATGTAGAGAGCTGTGAACATGGGTTGTCATCAACATTTATTGCAGAAGAGATGTGATATAGGGGGCGGAAACTCCATTATGGCACGCATGTACTAACATCACTGTTGGTAAAACAGAGATATTTTAGTCCCGACCTGTCGTTTCATGGGAACATTTGGTTTTGGCTGTACCATGAAGCGCTTTAACATAAGACTTAATCATCATTATAAGCAACAGAACTTTACACTTAAAGAGTTTCCCCTTATAATTTCCATAGATGTCACTTAGAAAATCATGAAATATTGAAAAATGTAATACTGATTCTGCTGATCATCCACGATTCTCAGTTCGATGCCTCCTGGTCCTCCGCCAGACTCTATTCTTTTGTGTCTAGTGATGATGTCTCGACAGAGATATGTGACTGCTGCAGTCCATCACTCACAACTGAGATGACTTCCTCCTTGGGTTTTTGTCAACTAAACCCATTTTCAGCCAGGAACATTCATGAACTTGATGGTGGAAAAAGTCTTGTCCCCAGTCACTCCACCTGAAAACCCAAACCAAATGGGACACTCCATGACTGGTCGTGGTTTATTTAATCCACCTATTTCCAAATCAGGACTTAATTGAATTGTTTCTAAAAGGATTTCGGACAGTACCAGTAAAATTTTGGATTGTTGGAAACTATGAGATTGGTGGGCACTAAAGATGAGTGAATCTGCCAAAACTAGATTTGAAGCAAATGCTGGAAGATGATGGAGCGCCCCCAGGCACAGGGCAGTGGTGTACTCGGTACCGGGTCCCTTCTGTCTCGGTTCTGGGGATGTCACGGTGGCCCGACCCGGTCCGTGACCCTGCTAAGGGGTGCCCAATTAAAGGTGTAGTTAGTTTGTCAAGTGTTCGTGACGCCACCTGTGGTATTCGGTCAGGGTGACCGACGCTGCTAGGGGTCCGCTGGGGTGATGGAATGGCAGCTAGATGGTATACCTTCCCACAGGTGAAGTGTGTCCCCAGGGCTTCCCTTGATGAGTAGATAGTAATGGTGTAGGTCACAGTAAATGACGAGGACACAGGGTTGCAGTCTCTTTACCTTTTTACTGAAGGCTACGGCATCCACAATCCAGAGCACTGCTAACAGGGCTGGCTGAGACCGGCCGGTCCAAAGGCACATCCAGAGTTCCCTTTGCAGGTGGAAATCAGTAGCCTTCCTACTAGCGCCTGTGTGTTGTAGTACCACCCTGCTGAGCACCACGGGATAGTCCTCACAACTGTCATGTATGTTTCTGTTTCTCTCTCTCTATGTCCCCCAGATGATATGGATAGGACGCACCCGTATGACGAGGTAGGCCTGGAGCTTTTTTATAGGGACCCTAGAGATGCCCCTCTCCCACAATTTGCCTCCGTTGTCTTCATTAAGTGTAAAGGTTGGACAGCCAACTTGGAATTAACTACCCTGCTGTAGTTCAGAGTAATGCGTAGAGCCAATCACTCCCTCGGCGTTCCGGCCACCGGCTACGCGCCTCAGAAGGATGTTGCCGATCTCAAGGCAGGACTCCTCCTGGTATTATCTCCTTGTGCTGTGATCCCGTTTCTAACTTCTCCACAATATACTTTGCTTCGTGTCCTTTCTTAGGATGCTGCCGCAATGGGGTGCAGGTGCAGCTCCGTAACGTTCTATCTCTTGCTAAGTCTCTGTCAGGATCCCACCCCTGACAGGGACCTCTGTCTGCAGCTCCGATGTTCCTCCTTCTCCCCCTGTCTGCCTGACAGGTCTTTCCTGGGTCTCACCCAGCAGCTTTCTCTCTAACTTCCTATCCAACCCCCAGTTTTACCCGAGTGTGAGGAGTGGCCTAATAGATAGGACCTTTTGCTCCCCCTGGTGGCCAGAGTGTGAAGTGTAGTGTGTGACTGTGATACCTGGTCAGGTGAACTCCTTTTGTACAATCAGACGTAACATCACTCCCCTTAGTGGCAGAGCGACATTACTGCAACGACCAGGACTCTGGGCGCTGCAATGAGATGGGTGTAAAGCCAAAAGATATAATATACAATGGGAAACCAAATGAAGTGTAGATGCGGTTTTAATCATCAACATGTTTTGAGGTTATTCAACCTCTTCATCAGGACAAACCACAATTAGAATACTCAGATTCCTTTGAATACAGGCAGGACATTAGATTTGCATCAATTTTTTTCAACAAGAGTAGAAAAAGAAATATCTCCAGACCCTAGAACCTAATAAAGGGAGGGGTTAAAAAAATATTATATTCACCCTGTTCCTTACCTGTCCTGAAAACCGTCCTTGGCTTACTCACTTTATCCATCCAGTTCCATTCTTCTCTTCTTTTGTCAGTCTTCTTCACTCTTTGGGGCCTCCTCCGTTGACTAGACTGTCTCATGATAGTGCAGCGCCCCAGAGTCCTGGTCATTGCAGTAATGTCGCTCTTCCACCAGGGAGAGTGATATTACGTCTGATGGTACTAAAGGAGTTCACCAGGTATCACAAGTCACACACTACACTTCACACTCCAGTCCACCAGGGGGAGCCTTGCTTCTACCTATTAGGGCACTCCTCACACACGGGTAAAACTGGTGGGTTGAATAGGAAGTTAGTCAGAAGCTACCTGGGTTTGACCCAGAGAGGAACTGTCAGGCAGACAGGGGAGTGGAGGAACATCTGAGCTGCAGACAGAGGGTCCCTGTCAGGGGTGGGATCCTGACAGAGGCCAAGCACGAGATAGATAGTTACGGAGCTGCGCCTGCACCCATTGCGGCAGCATCCTAAGAAAGGACATGAAGAGAATTGTATTGTGGAGAGTGAGAAACGAAGTCACAGCACAAGGAGATAACACCGGGAGGAGTTCTGCCCCAAGATCGGCAGCCTCCTTCTGAGGCGCGTAGCCGGTGGCCGGAACACCGAGGGAGTAATTGACTCTACGTATTACTTCAGAGATCGGCAGGACAGTCAATTCCAAGTTGGTTGCCCGACCTTAATACCTAAGAAGACACGGAGGCAAATTGTGGGAGAGGGGCGTCACCAGGGTCCGTATAAATTAGCTCCAGGCCTACCCCCTCATACGGGTCATCCTATCCATATCATCTGGGGGACAGAGAGAGAGAGAACATCAGAAACATCCACGAAAGTTGTGAGGACTATCCCGTGGTGCTCAGCAGGGAGGTACTACAACACACAGGCGCTAGTAGAAAGGCTACTGATTTCCACCTGGATAAGGGAACTCTGGATGTGCCTTCGGACCGGCCAGACTCTGCCTGCCCTGTGAACGGTACTCTGGACTGTCGACCCTGAAGTCTTCAGTAAAAGGTAAAGAGACTGCAAACTTGTGTCCTCATTATTCATTGCGCCTTACAACATCCACCATCACCACCTACACATCTGGGAAGCCCTGGGGACATACTTCACCTGTGGGAAGGTATACCATCTAGCTGCCATTCCATCACCCCAGCGGACCCCTAGCAGCGTCGGTCACTCTGACCGAGTGCCACAGGTGGCGTCACGAACACCAGACAAACTTCTCCTTTGATTGGACGCCCCTCAGAAGGGCCACGGACCGGGTCGGGCCACCGTGACATCCCCAGAACCGAGAAGAGATAGACCCGGTACCGAGTACCCCATTGCCCTGAACGTGGGGGCGCTCCAATATCACTTTAAGCTTTGTCAGTGCTGGAGGCACCTAAGAATGAAGACAAAAGTGAGAAAGGAGTTGGAGGGAGGAAGTGAGACAGTAGAGGAGGGCAAGGAGATGTGGCATCATGACTTGTGAGTATCATGAGGTTTTCTTTAAAACTTCATCTTGACCTCAAAAACAATCAAGCAAACTAGTGTCCGTTTTTCTTGATTAAACGCATTCGAATTGCACAAAAAAATTGGTTTTAGTGATTCAGAATATTTTGGAAAATTTGAACCAAATTTGATTAACCACAAATTGATTCTCTCATCTCTACTGGGCATCTTGTAGATATGTCATAAATGTCTATGATGGGATTAAGTATGAAATTAGAAAAACAGGCCCAAAAGGTTGGGGATCAACCAGTGATGACTGTTTTCTACTCAAGTCACTGCTGATGGTCTCTATAGTAAACAGTGTATGACTGTGGTGGATATATAAAATTTTAGAAACAAAGTCTCACCTCAGGGGTGGAGCTACAGTGAGAGAAGTTACACCCCTGAGGTGCTGAGTTATGATTTTATTCAACTGGCCACTTTGTCTTGACTACAGTATATATATATATCCAGTATGAATGATATTTATAAAGATTATCTGATGGCTTTTCTGAATAATGACCTAAAATAAAAAGCACTAGTTCCACTGTCTTGTGCTTTAATATGGTCGTGGACTCTAATACAGATTTTATCCCATATACAGAAACCAATATTACTATAAAATTTACTAAACACCTAGACTTTGCTTACAGATATACAAAAAAAATCTTTGCTTACCGACATGTCCTGATAGATGCAAAAATGTTTTGAAAACAAATTACAATAATATACACAGTATCACATTCCATTATACATCTGCCATTACATGAGGTTGTTGTAATTTACGCTACATTCAAAGCACTTTCAGCCAATTTAAAAGCGTGCAATGAAAAAAAAAGAGAAAAATAAAAGGTTGGTGGCTTTTTTTTTACATAGCTTTCACACTTTCCGGATAATGATCAGCTTGTGCAAAATTATAAAATAAAATGTTTCGGGAACAAAAAATAACAAACAAAGCCCTTTTATGTAGAGGCGGATTTCCAGCATGCTTTAGGCCACGCTTGGTAAGCAAAATTAAGAGTCACTAAAAAAGAAATAATTCATTTTTTCAGGCAATGAGTAATTATTGAAGAAGCAGTTTAGCAAACAGCAACACTCCCGTGAGAAAACTGGTAATCCAAAATGAATATATTATTTAGCTCTGTTACCCGGAGTAAAATATGCCAGTCTATTAATAAATCAAACTCTCAATTACTACTAAACAAATTATTGGGTTATCCTGGTAACTCATTCGAAACCGTTCTAAAGGAAAAAAGGTTCATTGAAGACTTTTACTACTAATATAATAGGTGAGTGTGTTAAGCAGGGGCGTATACTTAAGAGGGAGGGGCATTTGAGATGTTAAAGGACCAGTACTAAGTTCAGAAATTCAATGATTCTTGCACATGGTGTAATTCAGCAGCCTCTCTACAGTCACTTTTCTTTAGACTCTTCCTTAGTGGAATGGTGTGGTGGAAACTAGATTTGAGAAAATATTTGAATTACCGTAATCGAGAATCCAGTTTGGTTCTCCATGTCTCCATACTGAATCAGGGCAATGTTGACTTCTGCACCTGCAATCCTCTGCCCCATATCTTAGGTGCCTCTACCGTTGACTAGACCCCAGTGACTCATAGTCACTAGGCCTCACATAATGTCATGACATGCGCTGCGCCGCTATATCATGACGTTGTGGAACCTAATAAGTGGCAGAACCACCCAGGATGCCAAGCAGAGGATTGTTAACTATCATAGCCTGTATAAAAGTTGAGGCAGGAAAAGTAGCGGATGTTTTGTAGTGAATCTGAAAAATAAGAAGACATCAAAACTCACAGCGTAGCAATAGTTAGAGAACGTTTTAAAACAACGAATACACCTTACAGAAAATGAGTAAATAGCACAGGCATGAAGAAGAGCTAGTGTGATGCTGAGTCACCACTCATGGGTAATCCATGAGATATTACAGACAGGAGCTCTGAGGTCAGATACCAGGAGGGCTTGAAGTACAGAGGGGTTAGTCAAAGACATGGTCATGAAACAGTCCAGGGTCAAATGCCAGGAATGTACATCAAAACCAGGGAGTACAACAAATGTATAGTCAGAGACCAATTCCAGGGTTAGATACCTAAAATCTGAGAGCTTCAAAAACAGAAATGGGAATCCACAAGAGAAGTAACAACAGATCCAAAGTCCAGCAACAGGGTTAGAGGAAAGAGACACAAAACTAAGAAAACACATCCAGCTTAGGCAAAGCTACAACTGACACTGACTACTAACAGCTAGTCAGCTAAATACCTTGCAAATGATTAAAGACAGGAGACACCTGAGGAAAGACCCGCAGACTAAACCAGATAGAGCAGCATGGGCTATCACTCAAAATGCTGACAGCCCAGCACACCCTAGGATCAGATTGGATGACTGGACAGTCACTCACACAACCAGTAGTCCAGCAAATTCCAGACTCCATAGGGAAGCTGAGCAGTCACTCACAGCGTTCCTTGGCCACAGTCAATTATGAAACTGCAACAGTTAGCACTCGTTTACCCATAATCAGATATGTTGAGGTCATTTTAACATTAATATGGCTGTATTTTCGTTACAGATCTTAAAAGGGGTTTGGATACAGTCCTATGAGACCTTAGAGGGTTACATGTGTCTTTTCAGGGCAATTGGTGGCTTTGAAATATTTGTTGCAAGTCAATTTTTGTGAAAAATTCTATGAAGCTGGCAAATTCAGAGTTCAAAAACTTTGCTCAATAGTCCTGATGATATGACTTGTCGATGTCTGCACACCAAGGTTGCTACACCATACCTTACATGATCTGTCCCACTACTTCCAGTACCTTTGATGGATGGTTAATTATTATATGGCTTCTAGAGGTATGTCAAGTGGAATCAGTGGAAACTGATAGTGCTATAATGGAGGAATTGAGATTTATAAGATCAGGCGACTATCTCAGCATTTAGCTGCCATAAATTGTCCTAAATAGCCAGGTTGAGGCAGAGTGTTGGGATCTAGGAACAACACTCAAGTCCTGCCAGACTCCCTATCTCTGACCCTCAGCAACTACTTTTGTAATTTTTCTTCATGGCTCGACACATGATTTGGTGATACTCTGCTAGGAGATGTTTATGCTATCTGTGTCTATATGGAATGTGGTTATGATATGAGTTGCAGAATATCAAGAGTTTTTGATATATGGAAATGTTTAGCGAAAAAATGAGTAAACACTAAAGAAATTCATAGAAAGTTAAGGAGGTACACAACTGTACCATGAAATGATTTTTAGATGTTCTCCGTCTTTTGTCGGCCACCTCTAAAAATATCTCCCTTATGCACACTATGTACCATTTTTAGGTGCGTGTTGTTTGGACCACACATGATCTTCTCCACATGTCAAACTAAAAAAAAAAACTAGATGACATTTTTTGGCAAGGTATTTAAAACCCATTTAGCTTTTTTTATGTTGCGTAGATTTTATGCCTTTATGTGGCTTTTTCTTTCTTCGTTAGAATATGCCAGACCTATAAATCATGTTACATTCTTAAAAGCAAATTAACAAAGGATCTTGTAAAGAAAATGGCTCTACCTAGTGATATAATTTGGAAAATTATTTATTATGGAGAATGGAATATTCTGGGGAAAATCTGCTTGACCTATATGAATTTACTGTATCGTAAAAAGGTTATTAAGCATTTGCATCAAAATTATCTCATAAAAAGCTTAATTTTTTATCATTCTGGTCGTCAGATGTCTCGGAGGTAAATTATTCATTGCAGCCATTTTAGTTGCTAAATTGAAGCTTCATGTATATATTTACATGGCAAAAGGGATGAATAAAATGAGCTCTTTGTTGGTAACTAGAGTGTGCGGACAGCTGTGACTTACAGCGACTCGTATTTCTCGGCTTATTGTGTACGTGTACGTTACCTAGAATTTTTACACAATTTTTGACAACTAAAATAACATTGTCAAACATTACTATCATCTTATTATTTTTTAGGGAAGGGCAGAAAATTAAAATAATAATACAGGACAGGAGTGCTGCCCATCCTCCATCTATCCATGGGCCAAGTAGAATTGGCAATAGAAAGGTGCAAAAAATTTTGGGGGAAATTGAATTCTACTCGAAATTTACAAAATGTAGATTTTTTTAAATAATTTGCTTCTGCAAGGATTTAGCAACATGGTCTTTTTTGGAACCTTAAAAAATCAAAATGAAAAAAGAAACTCACATTACTCACTTCGATGGCCCCTCCACTCTTCAGCGTCACCTGTCTGGTCCTCGTCGCATTTTCAGATCGATCCCAGGTCTCTCACGCTTCCAAGTTAGAGTATACAGGGGAAATGTTCTGTACATGCGTATGTGAAGTCATGGCACTCGTGAAGTCCAGGCTCAGCGTCAGAAGCCCAAGGATTTCAGTGAAACTAGCAGTGATCAGAAGATGTGACAAGGACCAGATGGGAGACGGTGAGGAGCAGTGAAGTGAGTATAAGGATTTTTTTTTTATTTTTTTTACATATTATGTTTGCTATGCTCTGGGTTCTGGAGAGCATAATAAGAGATTAAATTAGCAAAAAATAACTTCACACAGCAGAGAAAACACGTAAATGTAACAGAGCCCAGCGATGTAACAGAATTGAATAAGTTAAGAAACTCACTGTCGTAATGTAGTAGAGCCCAACGATGTAACAGAGTTTAGTAAGCTAAGAGACTCACTGTAGAAATGTAGTAGAGCCCAGTGATGTAACAGAATTGAGTAAGTTAGGATATGCACTGTAGAAATGTAGTAGAGCCCAGCAATGTAGCAGAATTGAGTAAGTTAAGAGACTCAGTGTAGAAATGTAGTAGAGCCCAGCGATGTAACAGAATTTAGTAAGTTAGGAGATGCACTGTAGAAATGTAGTAGAGCCCAGCAACGTAACAGAATTGAGTAAGAGACTCACTGTAGAAATGAAGTAGAGCCCAGCAATGTAACAGAATTTAGTAAGTTAAGAAACTCAATGTAGAATTGTAGTAGAGCCCAGTGATGTAACAGAGTTGAGTAAGTTAAGAAACTCATTGTAGTAATGTAGTAGTGCCCAGTGATGTAACATAATTGAGTAAGTTAAGAAACTCATTATAGTAATGTAGTAGAGCCCAGTGATGTAACAGAGTTGAGTAAGTTAAGAAACTCATTGTAGTAATGTAGTAGTGCCCAGTGATGTAACATAATTTAGTAAGTTAAGAGACTCACTGTAGAAATGTAGTAGTGCCCAGCGATGTAACAGAGTTGAGTAAGTTAAGAGACTCACTGTAGAAATGTAGTAGTGCCCAGCGATGTAACAGAGTTGAGTAAGTTAAGAAACTCATTGTAGTAATGTAATAGAGCCCAGCGATGTAACATAATTGCGTAAGTTAAGAGACTCACTGTAGAAATGTAGTAGTGCCCAGCGATGTAACAGAGTTGAGTAAGTTAAGAAACTCATTGTAGTAATGTAGTAGAGCCCAGTGTTGTAACATAATTGAGTAAGTTAAGAAACTCATTGTAGTAATGTAGTAGAGCCCAGCGATGTAATAATAATAATAATAATCTTTATTTTTATATAGCGCTAACATATTCCGCAGCGCTTTACAGTTTGCACACATTATCATCACTGTCCCCAATGGGGCTCACAATCTAAATTCCCTATCAGTATGTCTTTGGATGTAACATAATTGCGTAAGTTAAGAGACTCACTGTAGAAATGTAGTAGAGCACAGCAATGTAACAGAATTGAGTAAGTTAGAAGATTTACTGTAGCTATATAGCAGAGTTTAGAGATGTAACAAAGTTGAGTAAGTCAGAAGACTCAATGTTAATGTAGCAAAGCCCTGAGACTTTGCAGAGCTCAGTATTTCAGGACAATCACTCATGCGATGTTCAGTAGAAAAGAACAGTAGAATATTCATAAATAGTGGCTTCAATGTCATCTACCTGAATACTCATGTGGCATTCACGGCCTGAGCTGGCCAGGGAATATTAAAATTGAGGAGCGTCATGTTTCTATGATAAGCCAACATGCAGCGCAACAGAAAAATCTTGCCATAGAAGCTGACAAGCAGGGAAGTCAACTCTTCAGCTGGGACAGGTGGGTAGCACTGGTTTCTCTATGATGTTGAGTGAATGAAGTTAATAATCCTATTAGAATGTTAGGGTTTTGGAGTAAACCTGGATAAAGCCAAAGTATAGCAAGAACATACAAACTTCATGGAGATGTTGGGGTTTGAACTCAGGAGGACCCCAGGTTTTTCTGTTCAATGCATCTTCACGGAATAGTTTCCAGTAAATAGATTCAATATTGGGTGAAGTACTGGGTGGAGACGTACGGCAGAAACATCTTCCAACATAGTAGCACAAAACAATGTGGTTTGTTTTCCAAGTTGGTAATTGCCACTTATTTCAAGAAATGCCCAGCCAGGATAAGGAGGGACACATCTGTGCCTTCAAACCTCAAAATTTGTGCTCTGTATTATCCTATACACCCTTTGGCCATTTCCTCCTCCACTTCCCAATGCTCCACACAAGTTTTTGATTCTTCCAGCGCTGAGACCAGACAAGGTCAGTCAAGGTCAAAAAGTTATCTTACTTTTTACATCTTTGAAGAGATATGGGTGCATCACTAGGGGTTGTCTGCTAATAGAAGAACCCACCTACTTTCTTCCAGAAATAGCGCCACCTTGGTAGTCTTTGGTATTGCAGCTCTATTGAAATGAATGGGGCTGAGATGCAATATCACACGCAACCTGTAACCCAATGGGGTGCTGTTTCTTTGGTAGCAAGCAGCCCTAGTTTTCCAATCCTGCACAACCTCATTAATTATAGCACCTACGGTTTACATCTCTAAGTCTATGCCAATCTTGCAATCTCCAGTAATTGTTGGCCGAGTCGTTAATTACCCGCACAAGGTTATATGGAATGACCCTGCAATTGGACCAAAAATGTTTAATTGTACTTAACTGGAGGGTTTATTTGAAGGGCTTTTCCTAAATCTGAATTAGCATCGAGATGGGTAGGTCTCGCGGGAGGAGATAATCACTGCTCCCAATTAGGCATGAATATCTATTAAGCATAAATAGCTAGCAAGCGGCAAGAGTGAAAACTCCGGGGATTATGTATGTACTCTTCATTGTTAAATGAATCTAATAAATTAAACGAGATTTATTCTATTGATGATGTCTGAAGGCAGAAGCCAAAGTGTGATTGCTTTTATTACTGTGATTTATATGTTTATTACTTATACCCTAGCATCAAAAATCAGTCCTGATTGATAGTGGAGGGCTGCGGAGAGTCACACATGAGGGGTGCATTTGATGAATTTGCGAAACTTAGCAAATGGAAGATGATTAATGCAAATATATCAAGACATTTTCCCATAGTTCTCCAACCATGTATTTTTCACTTTACTATGATGAAAACTACTATTTTCTACGTGTCTTCCATTTAAAGTGCACTCAGCATAATAAATGTTGCACTTAGCGGGAGATAAGTCCGGCCCACGCTTACAAGACACGACTGGAAATTCTACAACATGTGATCCAGTTATTGCTATACGTATTCACATGTCATTTCTAAGTGTTATCATCACTGGGGTCTTATAAGGGGGAAAGTATGTCAGTAAGTGAGAGTGCAGCGGAGTGCTGACTACTGATCCCACACTGCGGGGGCTTCTGACGGAGACCCCCAAATGCTGCTCCAGTCAGACAGAACATCAATCTATGTAATGTCTTATACCCTTACTGGAAATAAAGACCGGTCAGCTCTTGTTACATGTCTTCCGGATTAGTGAGAACTTGTAGTCTACAATTCTGGATCTACTCTTTTTTTTTAGAATTATGTTGTGTCATTTCTGTTATTCCTCCTGGAAGTGAATTCTATCTATCTATCTATCTATCTATCTATCTATCTATCTATCTATCTATCTATCTTTCTATCATCTATTTATTATCTATTATCTATCTATAATCTATAATCTATATATTATCTATTTATTATCTATTACCTATCATCTATCTGTCTATTATCTATCTATCTTTCTATCTATCTATCTATCTATCTATCTATCTATCTACAGTACCTATCTATTACAGTATCTATCTATTATCTATCTATTTATTATCCATTAACTGTCTATTATCTATTATCTATCTATTATTTATCTATCATCTATCTATTATCTATCTATCATCTATCTATTATCTATCTATCTATCTATCTATCTATCTATCTATCTATCTATCTATCTATTAACTATCTATCTATCTATCTATCTATCTATCTATCTATTATCCATCTATCTATTATCTATCCCCCATATACGTTCACAATGACGGCATACAACAATCCATGAGTCTCTGTGCACGATTACCTCTTCCGAGAACTAAATACTCAAAACGCAGCCGGAGTATAATAGCATTGTAATTAATTGCAGTCATATTCTTGCAAAAAAAAAACATGCAGGAAAATTACATCTTCTTCGATTAACATGAAATATAAGTGTCACTGCGGTGATAAAATCCCAATCAATAAGACAAAATAACAACGCTGTTAAAAGGGTACACAGGAAGGTGTTCTGGTAACTTATTTTCGAGGTTAGAACCCCTTTTAAAATAAAGGGATTTCATCTTCGCGCCGCGTCACGTAAATCACGGCGCTGTTTGTGTATACAATTATAATCAGACAATAAATTGTAGCTATCGGATGGATTATGTCTGCACCGGGCGACCTTATAAATCTCGGCTTGTCGTACCTTTGGAAAATGCCCGTGTAACAATCAGTTGATTACATGTCGGGAGCAGCTGCATGTATGTTAGCTGGAAAATATGAAAGGCCGAGGGTAATTCAGAGTTCACCCATAGACGCGGATGAAATATTCGTCTGACAGAAAGTCTCATTGTACGACTGAGAAATCCTTGTTTAACCTGAGATTCTGCTCCGAGAGATTTATAATGAGCTCCCCGGAAAGTTCTGCTAAATGATGCCATTTTAGAAGAATGTGAAAGCAACAAGATACATTGTATTACATAACAATAGTAAATATTGGGACACAGAGATACAATGTTCTAAGGAGGAACCTTTCTTCTGGATGAATGTAAGGAGACTTAAAGGCCATGCAGTTGTAGTGATTTGTGTATGCCCTGTATCTCACAGCCAATGATCAGGTCACATTGGGGAGTTGTAGTATCCTGTGTATGCCCTGTATCTCACGGCAATGGTCAGGTCTTGTCGGGAGTTGTAGTGTCTTGTGTTTGTCCTGTATCTCATGGCCAATGGTCAGGTCTTGTCGGCAGTTGTAGTGTCCTGTGTGTGTGTCCTGTATTTCATGGCCAATGGTCAAGCACATTGGAGATTGTAGTGTCCTGTGTATATATCTTGTATCTCACGGCCAATGGTCAAGTCACATTGGGAGGTTGTAGTGTTCTGCGTATGCCCTGTATCTCACGGCCAATGGCCAGGTCACATTGGTGGGGTTGCAGAGTCCTATGTATGCCCTGTATCTCATGGCCAAGGGTCAGGTCACATTAGGGGGTTATAGTGTCCTGTGTATGTCCTGTATCTCATAGCCAATGGTTAGGTCACAATGGGGGCTTATAATGTCCAGGGCATGCCCTGTATCTCATGGCCAATGGTCAGGTCTTGTCGGGAGTTGTAGTGGCCTGTGTGTGTGTCCTGTATCTCATGGCCAATGGTCAAGCACATTGGAGATTGTAGTGTCCTGTGTATATATCTTGCATCTCACGGCCAATGGCCAGGTCACATTGGTGGGTTGTTGTGATCTGTATCTCATAGCCAATGGACAGGTCACATTGGGGGGTTGTAGTGTCCTGTGTATGTCCTGTATCTCATGGCCAATTGTCAGGTCACATTGGGGGGGTTGTAGTGTCCTATGTATGCCCTGTATCTCACGGCCAATGGTCAGGTCACATTAGGGAGTTATAGTGTCCTGTGTATGTCCTGTGTCTCACGGCCAATGGTCAGGTCACATTAGGGAGTTATAGTGTCCTGTGTATGTCCTGTGTCTCACGGCCAATGGTCAGGTCACATTGGGGGTTATAGTGTCCTGTGTATGCCCTGTATCTCATGGCCAATGGTCAGGTCACATTGGGGGGTTGTAGTGTCCTGCGTATGCCCTGTATCTCATGGCCAATGGTCAGGTCACATTAGAGTGTTATAGTGTCCTGTGTATGTCCTGTATCACATAGCCAATGGTCAGGTCACAATGGGGGCTTATAATGTCCTGGGCATGCCCTGTATCTCATGGCCAATGGTCAGGTCACATTAGGGGGGTTGTAATATTCTGTGTATAGAGTATAATAACAGTGTATATAATCATGTCCAGTATTGAGATACGAAAGAGTTTGCTCGAATTTGACAAAAAAATTGAATTCCTGCTACATTTATTCATATTTGGAGGACACTTTTATTTATAGAGTATAAAAGAATTGCATAGGGTCCTGTTGGGTGTTGCAGTTTTCTATATTTAAAGGTTCCGGTTAAAACCATTTTCTGTAGGTAATTGGACACACGGCCCCCATCATTACATAACAAACTGCAGATCGCTGGGGGTCCGACTACTGGGACCTGCCACACCAATCATCAGAACGGACACTTTTATCCCCATTGGAATGGAGTGTGCGCGCTCAACCACCATTTATTCTCTACATGGCTGTGCGACAAAGCCGCAGTCACGTAGGGAATAAATGGATTGGTGGTCTCAATTCTTACAGGGATAAAAGTACCCCTTTCAATGAGGGTACCAGCGGTTGGACCACGACCGATCAATAACTTATTATCTATCATTTGCATTTAAGTGTCGGAGAATTGTACGATTGGTGTAGTATTCTCAGTGGTTAGAATTGTAGCCTTGCAGTGCTGGGGTCCGAGGACAACATCTGCAAGGAGTTTGTATGTTCTCCCCGTTTTTCTGTGGGTTTTCTCCGTTTTCCTCCCATACTCCAAAGACATACTGATAGGGAATCTAGATTGTGAGCCCCGATGGGGACAGTGATGATGTCTGTACAGCGCTATGGAATATGATGGCGCTATTTAATCCAGTACAATAAATAATAAGATATTTCTATTATAATTTCATCCTATGTTACGGTCAGATTGGAGGTTATTCTTACATCTGTATAGAGTGGAATCGTTCTGCCCACGCCGATAATAACTATTCCACAGAAACTGCACACTTTGCAAAGTTTTCCTCCATTAGTTATCCTTCACGCCGGACAATGACCTGGTCACTGTTCCTAAAGGAGATATATGAAATAAACGCTCACTGATCATGATAAAGTCTCGTCCCTAAAAAGATTTCTCTTGTGCGCAGCAATATATCAGACGACTCTCTCCCGAGCAAGTTTCTAGAGACTCCTCTCATTAGTCTTAAGGAACAAGGTCAAGGAAGGTATCAGAAAGATCAGAAAGTAAAATATAAAAAAAAACCTCCACATCTGATGGCGTGCCGCCTTCTCATCTCGCAGCGTCATCTCTCCACCAGCTCAATGGCTCATTTACCTGAGCTCTCGGCTAATTCACCCGTCTAGCCTGCAATTTATTTCCTTAATGTAGATAAACAAATTGTGGCTTTTGCTGTAATTGATCATATCATAAGACAATTAGAAAGTCTTCCGAGTGGTAAATTCTCTTCTCTTACATTAGTTCTCAATTTCCATTATTAAACCAAGTCATGAAAATCATGGCACAAGTTGAGAACAAAGCAGGGTCACGATATCTGCTGTATGGAATACAAAATCGATGTATCAATCACATTTTTAGAGATTTTCTTTATATGGTGTAAATGCCGCTGTTCTCCTGAATCCGGAAATGTTTTTCTTTTCTTCCTGCGCCTCTCCGTTCCTGAGATATGGCCTTCTATTTACTGTATATAAATTTGTTCTTGTCTGCCGAGTGGGTGTGGTTAAAGAAAACGCCCACATAGAGGAGTTGAAGGCCACACCCATTTGACAAAAATGGCATTTACACACAAGAAAGATACAGCTATATCTCAGAAACGAAAAAGAAAAACATCACTGGATTCAGGAGAACACTGGCATTTACACCAGGTAGATAAAAATACATATTTATTGCACATTCTATTTTTTTGCGCTTACCAAATTCAAAGTGAAGCAACTTTCTAAATAGCCTTCATTAAATAAATGTAGTACTATTTTTCTCCGGCAGAGTCCTTCACACAACTAGTTGGTCTGAAAAAACTGGCATAAATCTCTGTTCTTGACTCTTTCTGAATCTTTTTGCTGTCACATTGGTAAAGACAGTGGCAGGGAGGGAAGGAGGTTGTACATAACTAGTGACGTAACTAGAGTCTGCGGGGCCCTGGTGCAAAATTTGGACCTGGGCCCCTACCTGCATGTTGGTCAGATGTATGGGCCCTTGTACCGTTCTAGAACCTATACAAATGTGTGTATTCTACCTCATTTAAAGGGGTTGTCCACTACTAGGACAACAATTTCTTAATCTAATTGTTCAGCCCTGATAAAATAACAAAGCCTAGACTCACCTCTCTTGCCAGCTCCATTCTAGCGGTGTCACCATTCGCTGCCCACATCTGTGATGTGGAGGAATGACAGGTGATGCCCGGCGACCAATAAGCACCGGCGTCACTGTCCCCACCTTCGAAAAATCTGAACATGAAGAGGAAGTCCAGGATGAGCTGAGGCCCTAACTTCCTCTTCATGTTCAGTTCGTCTGACGGTGGAGACAGTGACATCAGTGCTGATTGGGCACCAGTGTTACGTGTCACAACACCACATCACAGCCCCATAGAGAGCGAGGGGCCAAACACTTAGTTTAAGAAGGGGTTGTCCTAGTAGTGGAAACCTCTTTAATGATGTGACTGATCTTGTTCCTCCCTGTTATAATGTCCCCTCCTGGCCTCTTCCTGAATAAATGCCCTCAGTTCTGGGTCCCAATCTGTAAAAATGTCCATCCCACCCTGCCATCCTATAACAATGTCCCACATCTTAGGCCCCTTCCTGGTTTAATGTCCCCATCCTGGACTGCTTCCAATAATAATGTCTCTCATCCCAGTTTAATGTTTCCCATCCTGGGCCCCCTCCAGTAATAATGTCCATCTCCTGGGCCCTTCCTGTAATAATGCCTCCCTCCATCTTGTACCCCCTCCTATAACAATGTCCACTGTCCTGAGCATCTTCCTAGTATAACGTCCCCCATCCTGAACCCCTTCCAGAAATATTGTCCCTCGTTTCAAATCTCTAGCACGTGTTCGGTAATGGTCACATTATGTCCCTATACATAACAGATCAAATAGAACAGAAGGGAAGGAAAAGTATTTAGAGGAAAACTCAGGTTGAATAGTTGGAGTTTCATGAGCTTAAAAAGAGGAAATCAATACAGAAATGAAGCTGTGCTAATATATGAGAACTAATGAAGATAACAGCATCCTGGACATACAGACCTCACATCCAGCATGTATTTCTGAGATAGCCACTCCCATGAATGAAAAGTCTGAGAACAGGAAAAGACTGAAAGCTACATATCAGGTAGGCTTAAAAATTAATGAAGAAATGGGCATTTCAGACTGCAACTTATTGTTTTAACTAAAACTTATAGCTTATGTAAAAAAAATATTTTATCAAACATGTTCATATAGTTTTAATCTGAAAGCCAATATTTGTTGCATTTCTGGAACAAAGCAGAAACATGTCTATATCTCTGTAAAGCTACAGTCACATGACCATATTTTTGGTCTGAGTGAAAAATAAAAAACCTGACAACATTTGGACCAACTTTATTCAATTTGGCTCAATTTTCATATGAATAAAATCGCAGCCTGCATTTTTCTCTTCTGGGTTTCGCATGAGACTCGCCAAGCCTATGGGTGCGCAAAACAATTCCGATCCCATATGGATTAATCGTGTAGCATCCGATTTTTATTACAATTTTTTAACATAGGAAACTAAACTACTCAAAAAAATTAAGGGAACACTAAAATCCCACATCCTAGATATCACTGAATGAAATATTCCAGTTGCAAATCTTTATTCATTATATGGTGGAATGCGTTGAGAACAGTAAAACCTAAAAATTATCAATGTAAATCACAACTAATATCCCACGGAGGTCTGGAGTTGGAATGATGCTCAAAATCAAAGTGGAAAATCAAATTACAAGCTGATCCAACTTCAGTGGAAATGCCTCAAGACAAGGAAATGATGCTCAGTAGTGTGTGTGGCCTCCATGTGCCTGTATGACCTCCCTACGATGCCTGGGCATGCTCCTGATGAGGCGGCTGATGGTCTCCTGAGGGATCTCTTCCCAAATCTGGATTAAGCATCCGCCAACTCCTGGACAGTCTGTGGTGCAACGTGACCTTGGTGGATGGAGCGAGACATGATGTCCCAGATGTGTTCAATCGGATTCAGGTCTGGGGAATGGGTGGGCCTGTCCATAGCTTCAATGCCTTCATCTTGCAGGAACTGCTGACACACTCCAGCCACATGAGGTCTGGCATTGTCCTGCATTAGGAGGAACCCAGGGCCAACCGCACCAGCATATGGTCTCACAAGGGGTCTGAGGATCTCATCTCGGTACCTAATGGCAGTCAGGCTACCTCTGGAGAGCACATGGAGGGATGTGTGGCCCTCGAAAGAAATGCCACCCCACACCATTACTGACCCACTGCCAAACCGGTCATGCTGAAGGATGTTGCAGGCAGCAGATCGCTCTCCACGGCGTCTCCAGACTCTGTCACGTCTGTCACATGTGCTCAGTGTGAACCTGCTTTCATCTGTGAAGAGCACAGGGCACCAGTTATGAATTTGCCAATCCTGGTGTACTGTGACAAATGCCAAGTGTCCTGCACGGTGTTGGGCTGTGAGCACAACCCCCATCTGTGGACCTCGGGCACTCAGACCATCCTCATGGAGTCGGATTCTAACCATTTGTGCAGACACATGCACATTTGTGGCCTGCTGGAGGTCATTTTGCAGGGCTCTGGCAGTGCTCCTCCTGTTCTTCCTTGCACAAAGGCTGAGGTAGCAGTCCTGCTGCTGGGTTGTTGCCCTCCTACAGCCCCCTCCACGTCTCCTGTGTACCTTGCCACAGCTCGCATTGATGTGCCATCCTGGATGAGCTGCACTACCTGAGCCACTTGTGTGGGTTGTAGAGTCCGTCTCGTGCTACCACGAGTGTGAAAGCACAACCAACATTCAAAAGTGACCAAAACATCAGCCAGAAAGCATTGGTGCTGAGATGTGGTCTGTGGTCCCCACCTGCAGAACCACTCCTTTATTGAGGGTGTCTTGATAATTGCCAGTAATTTCCATCTGTTGTCTATTCCATTTGCACAACAGCATGTGAAATTGATTGTCAATCAGTGTTGCTTCCTAAGTGGACAGTTTGATTTCACAGAAGTTTGATTTACTTAAAGTTCTATTCTGTTGTTTAAGTGTTCCCTTTATTTTTTTGAGCAGTGTATATTTGGTCTTGTACATTTTTAGAACTTTTTTTTAATAAATTTTGATGCATAAAAACGAAGGAGAAAAATTGGCCATTTTTGTGGATTATAATCTGACTTTTTTTGTGTGCTTATGGGGCCATAACAAGGAGGAGGAACATTTTAGATTTTTGTTCTCCGCCCTTTCATGTAAACCGATCCTTAATATATTATGATTGCTTCCAAAGTTTTTGAACGGTGTAATGGCTTTATCATACTTTATAGTTTATTTTAACTCTATAGTCTTTACCTTTAAGATAATGAACATATGATAACTGGATAACAAAATACTACACTCTCACATTCTTAAATCCGTGATAACCAAACCCATGATGGGGAAATTTCAGACAATGAAATATTTTGGATAAAAAAGGGGTTTCCGGCAATAATTAACAATTTACAAAAAAAAAGCTTAAAAATGTGGACTTTATCCTTAAATAAGAGTTATAAAGTAACATTCTGCACGCTCACTTTAATTTGATTTGAAAGCTGTAATATATGCCAGGACATGTGTAGAACACAAGTCAACTTCCATCTGTGCTTTTTTTCTGCAAATATATTTATTTTGGAACAATTTTCTGTCAAAATCAGTATATATTTAAACTATTTATCTCAGTTCTCATTAAGCGGAGAAAAAAATGTGCCTCTCAAATGGGTTTATTTGTTTGATTTTATGACTTAATATGAGAAACCTGAAATGACTCTTCACCGACTTACACAAGGAAAGTGCAGCCGAAACTCATCTGAAAATATGTGTTAGCCTAAAGAAACAATGGCCATCTGGGTTCAAAGGTTTTTTTTTTTTTTAAGTTTTTCTATGTGTTTTTTTTTTATTCCAGTCTGTATCAGAAAAAATATTCATAGGACTGCCGCATGTTTTTACAGAATTCCACCCACGTTCCCTCTCTCTTTCTTCCAGCATTCTCCTCACTTTACTCTTTTTGCCTTCCTTCCTCTATTGCTCCACTGTTCTCTTTTCTACTTTCTCCGTCCTCCATCTTTCTCTCTTTCTATCTCTTCCTTGTTTGCATGGAACACTCTCTCCATTCCCTCCACCTTTACTTTCTCCTTCTCTCTTCATCTCTCTCGCTTTCTCTTCCTCTAATCCTTCCCCTCCCCCTCCTCACATTATTTTCCTATCCTCAACTTTTACTCCCTCTAATACTTTCTATCTTCTCCTTTCCCTCTTCATGTTACTTTCTCTCTCCTCTTTTTTTACATCCCCCTCTCTCCTTTCTTCCTCCTTTACTTCTTCCTTTTATTTTGCTTCCTCTGTTTTTTCTCTCTTCTTTTCAGTTTTCTGTCTTTCTTTACCTCTCTCACTTCTTTCTCTGTCTCTTTTTCTCCCTTCTTTACTTTCACTCACTCTGTCTCTCTTTCTACATTTGTATTTCCCATCTCTCTTTCTCCTATTTTCCTTGATCTTTTTCATTCCCTTTTCTTTTATCCCTTCCTCTTCTTCCCTCATCTCCTGTTTTCACTCATCCTTCCTCTCTATTACTTCCTCCTTTTGTCTTCCGTCCTCTTTCATCCTCCCTTCTTTGCTCGCTCTACTTTTCCTCCCTTCCTCCTTGACTTTATTTCTCTCCATTCCTCTTTTTTTCCTTTTATTTTTCTTCATCCATTCAACTTCTAACTTCCTTCCCTTCTCTTTTTTGTCCTCTCTCTTTCCTTTCTTTTGCTTGTTCTCTCTCTTTGTTCCTTCCACTTCCTTCTTTTCTCTGTTTCTCTACATCCATTTCTTTCCATTTTTGTTTCTTTTTGACTCCACTCCCTTCATTTTTTTCTTTCTTTTCCACTATTCCTTCACCTTGCTCTCTCTTCCCATATACCTTCTCTTTTCCTTTCATCTTTCCTCTCTTTTACCCTTTAACTTTCCATTGCTCCCTCAACCTCGCTCTCCCTTATGTTGCTCTTTCTTTTGTTATCCCTTCTCCTCTCTACTTTTCCTCTTCTCCACTCTTTTCTCTCTCTTCCTTCCTCTTTTTTTCATTCTCTCTATGACTGCCCTTACCTCTCTTCCATTTTCCCTTTCTCTTTTCCTTTTTTCCGCTCTCTCTCTTCCTCTATCCTCTCCTCTTTATTTGCCATTCCCTCCTAACGTTTCTATATGCCTTTCCCTCTCTATTTTTTCTTTTTTCTGTTTTTACCTTGTATCATTTTTCTTCTCCCATTCTCTCTCCATTTCGCCCTTTTTTGTTCTCTCTTTGACTGTCATTTCCTCTTTTTCTTTCCGGCTTTCTTTTCTTTTTCACATTCTCCCTCCCTTTTTTCCACTATCCTCTTCTCCTTATTTGCCATTTCTTCCTATCTTTTTCTTTCTACCCCCTTCTCTCTCTGTCAAGATATCACAGCCCAGGAAGGTCACGCAGAATCTTTGTGTTGTACAGCTCTCTGATGCCCTCTATCATCCGGACAATTGCACGATTGACTGACAATCAATGGAGAAGGCCGCAGGCTGTTTCCACTAATAGGCCAGTTTTGGGGATCTGAGGTTGTGGGTTGTAATAATCACCTAGGCAGGTTAACAATGCAACTATTTTTTATTCCTTAAGTCCATGGTTTTACAGCAAATCCAGGTAGACGGTCAAAATAAATTGCCCCCAGTCCACAAAATCCCCTCCCCGGGACCGGTAGTCCCACTGCTCTCGTGCCAGGCGATACACACTGTTTCCCAGCTTTTGGTTGGCCTACAGATTTTACATCTCACGTCAGTAGTACAATTTGTAGGCACATTCCACGCCTGTTCAGCCGAAGCCCATGTATCTAGGAGCAACAAACCTTAAGAAAGTTCCTGAAACCCAGACAACAGATCCCTCAACCATAGCAGGAGTTCCATCCCAGCCGAAAACCGATCTCCAAAACTCCATAGGCCATCCATCCATGGCTCCTTGACTTCTGTCTACATCCTCTCCCTTCAACGTCACTCTCCCAACTCCCTGATTAAACTGTGGCTCCTTTTCCTCCCTTCCTGGGTTCAGCCCCCTGAACGTGCAGAATTCTTCACACCCTCCCCTTAAACATTTACTTTTAGCTCAAAGAATGAAGAATATTCCATAAGCCCTTCACCTGGGACTGCATGTGAGACCCTCTGTAGTGACAGCTCTGCTGGGTCTACAATCCCCATCCACACAATGGGACTAGTGGCTGGAAGAACAATGGAATGATTGACTTCCTTGATAACTAATCTTGTGTTTGGCCTTTTGTATGCATAATATCTAGCCTGCATGTCTTCCTCTGCTTACTGTTAGGGTACCGTCACACAGTACCATTTTAATCGCTACGACGGCACGATCCGTGACGTCGCAGCGATCGTATGATTATCGCTCCAGCGTCGTAGACTGCGGTCACACGTTGCAATCACGGCGCTGGAGCGATGCCGAAGTCCCCGGTAACCAGGGTAAACATCGGGTAACTAAGCGCAGGGCCGCGCTTAGTAACCCGATGTTTACCGTGGTTACCAGCGTAAACGTAAAAAAAACAAACAGTACATACTTACATTCCGGTGTCTGTCCCCGGCGTTCTGCTTCTCTCCACTGTGTAAGCGCCATAGCCGGAAAGCACAGCGGTGACGTCAGACGTCACCGCTGTGCTCGCTTTCCGGCTGGCAGACGCTCACACAGTGCAGAGAAGCTGAGACGCCGGGGACAGACACCGGAATGTAAGTATGTACTGTTTGGTTTTTTTACGTTTACGCTGGTAACCACGGTAAACATCGGGTTACTAAGCGCGGCCCTGCGCTTAGTTACCCGATGTTTACCCTGGTTACAAGCGAACACATCGCTGGATCGCTGTCACACACAACGATCCAGCGATGTCAGCGGGTGATCAAGCGACGAAAGAAAGTTCCATACGATCTGCTACGACGTACGATTCTCAGCAGGATCCCTGATCGCTGCTGCGTGTCAGACACTGCGATATCGTAACGATATCGCTAGAACGTCACGAATCGTACCGTCGTAGCGATCAAAATGGTACTGTGTGACGGTACCCTTACTGAATGGCAACATTGATTCCTGAGGCTGAACTGATGAGCAAGCAAATCTCTAATAAAAAACAGTATGCAAATCTCTAATACAACACAACAATAATATTGACGCAACCGGTGCTCCGTGCTGGAAAACGTCTGCATCCCTTAGAGCCGTGGACTCCTCTCTACGTCCATTCATCCAATAGACTTCAGTAAGTGGCCAGCTCCTCACTGCAGTGTTTATAAAAAATGTACAAAAGATTTTACAAAAGCGACAAAACAATACAGCATATACAGTGCATAAAATAAAAAGGAATAACAGAAGGAACTAACTACGCTACTCACAGAGATGAGTCAACTTAGCCAAAGGAGAGCACTTCGATTTTGGGGGCGTTCAGCAAACGGGATTCATGCATACATGATGTGTATCTCTCTATAGAAACACCAATCAAAATGTGTCTTGATATTTTATCAGTAGCTGATAACACCCCCCATGATGACATCACGTGGGCCAGGTTGCTGGATGTCCTAAGCCCTTCAGGGTTTTATGAAGTACCCAACTTATTCGATAACTTCACTTCTGATGATTGCAGAAGTTCGAGATCGCTGCCATATTTTCCATCAGGATTTTACCTTTCCCCTGAGATCAAACATGACATGGCTGTTGTCAGTTATCTGGCCACTATGGATTTGTGGCTTATAGGCAGGGGTTACAGTCATGAGAAAACAGACATATTCTTCCCTGATTAACTCTGAAGTTGAAAATGCATGTCCCATCACTATCGGATTTATCAAAATCCCAATAGTCATACTTTTGTATCAGTGTCTGCCGAGATGTTTTGATAAAAGGAATGTGTACCCCTGAAGAAGAATAGCTATCTATAAAGGGTGTGTTGTATTCGCTTTAATCCTCTCAAAACTGAAAAGACTTTTCCTGTCTTAACTACTTGTCCAATCTGTAACTTTTTGTCCATACACAATAGATGTCCTCAGTCAGTCACCTGGGGTCTTTTGTCCTAAAAGGAGCTCCTGCATGTTAATTAAGCTGCTTCACAACAGTGGCTTATAGATTTTTTAATATTTTTTTATGACACTCTCTCTTTCCCTTTTCTTACTTTTTCCCTCTTTTAGCTTTCTTTTTTCCCTCTCTCATTTTCTTTTCCTTCCCCCATTCCTCTCACTATTCCTCTAAAAAAAAATCTACTACTGGGAGAGTTGTGTAACAAGACAACTATTAAGATCACACGGAGGTCGTCATCTAGCTTTTCATGACTCCGAAATGGTAATTTTGCCAATTTGTACACAGGTACTTCTTTGTGCCATCCCACCCTGATCCATAATTAGGTTGATTTGTCTCTGGGACACCAGTAAAGTAGAGCCAATCTCGTAGGATGTCACTGAACAGAACAATCTACATTGCTTCATTTTCTGGTTGATTCTTCTTTAAGAAAAGCTCTTTAAGTGTTTTGCATATAAAATATATATTGCTCTTTTTTCATCTTTCATGCAAATGTCTGAAACAATGTCATCATATCCCAATCTCATTGTCGCAATTGCAAATCTATAAACTCGGTTCATTGTATCGAAGGCGCTAAAAAAAAATCAAAATCGCATAATATTCCTACAAAATATCTCCAGCTGGAAAACCTTCCATCTCTCTATAGAAGTATCCCCTAATGATGCTATTATCACGTGCGATTCCTATATTTACCTTTAAATAGAGTTATCATAAAATAAACGATTATTTATTATTATTTTATTCCAATCTCTCTTATTTGGAAGGGAAGAATTAACCCACGCAGGGCGTCACGATGACGTGACCCTCCCAACTTAATAAACAATACACGTCGTGCTGCCGAGCACTTTTGAAAAATCATATCAAACTCTTAGCGTAGTAATTTTATTCCAATTTCGCAACAAAATCTTTCGAAAAAAAAAAATCTGAACTAAAAAAAGAAACTTTAAATTGCAATGGAAAATAATAAAAAAAAAAATAGGGGAAATCAGCCAGCAGATAGCTTCCCAACAGTGAAAATAAGTTTTAAAGAGGTTTCTTTTTCATTATAATGGGCCTAATTTAGGGGACATTTGCTGTGAAATAATCACAGGCTTCCTGGTAATTGTACATTATTATATGATGTTTTCACCGCATGCTATAAATTCTAAGCAGACTGGAGCCGATTCTATGACGAAATCCTCAGTATCAGTGCTCCGCTAACCTGTTTGGTGAAGATCTGGGTTATCAAAAGAGTGTTAACCCCCTACCTGCGTCTAATACACCATTTCAATTAGCGCTTTGGATAACTAACTTGGATTTTGCTCGGCAAATTCAGCCGTAATTGCCCTGTTAATAATTGTTTTACGTTTTAAATTAGTGCCGTCTTCTTCTCATTTAGATTAGACGGAAAGCTTTGAGAAATCATTTCGCT
This sequence comes from Ranitomeya variabilis, assembly GCF_051348905.1. Taxonomy (NCBI): domain Eukaryota; kingdom Metazoa; phylum Chordata; class Amphibia; order Anura; family Dendrobatidae; genus Ranitomeya; species Ranitomeya variabilis. Next base: position 200,456,184 of record NC_135239.1, read on the forward strand.
CACTCTGCGGTCAATCCTTCTACGCTAATCCTGTCCATAACAAACAGGCAAAATGGCCAACTAATGTTTTTTTGGGGAAAAAAAGGTAGAATATTTTTCAAACATTTCCAAGATTATGAGCAATGTAACTAACTCTCCAGAGACCCTAAATGGCACTACATCACTTACGTTAGAGCTGACATAAGCCCTAGGCATCCAGTTGCCAGAATCTTGGGTCCATAAGGGATTTTGCTCTTTGCTTGTTAAGCCAGTGGTTGGATAGTGTAAAGGTGTAACTGGCGGGGCTGAGGTTCGTATCCGAGCCCCACCGCGCCATAGGAAATGTGGATCCTGGTTGAGTGCCTATGCTTTTACCTTAGCGAAACGCCAACTTTTCTTTACCAAACAAACTGATGAGAAGTATATACATCACATAGCAGGCACAACACTTAAAGAATATGTCTTCTGCCCTATCCAGAAGCAGGAACTTCATGGTTACACGTAGCAGTACATCACTTCATGTTTATATTAGTCCGGCAAAATCACTATGGGAACCTCCATCTTCACTTGGTATGCGAACTTCGTCAGCTGGGGTGCCTCCTCACTACTATTCTAAAGGTCTATTTGATGAGCACCACATTATCCTTGGTGTGCCACTGGATCATCAGTTCCCCATAGGACCATCTACTCGCCTATGACCCTCAGTTCTGTTTCGTATCTAGTGTAGATAACATTTGCTCTAGGCCTCACTTGCCTGAGATAAGGAATCCTTCTGCAACTTAACCCTTGTTTACTTCAGAACATGCTATCCAATTATGGTCTCCCTTCACACACAAACACCCTTTACAGAGCAGGTCTGCTAACATTAGGACCATAGATCCTTCTCTTTTCACTGGCTTTCCCTTTCTGCCTAACAGGAACTGGTTTCCTTTTCCCATTTAACTCCTCCCTTAATGAATTGGTGCCAATAGTTAACCTTATTTGTAGCTAACCAACTGTTGTAGGCGACTAACCAGATAAAACAATATGGCATGCATAATATACCCATAAGATGCTCAATTGTGTGTCAACAGCTTCTCCACTCCTTTATAAAGGTTCAACCAATGATCGGGAATGAGGGTTCCTATGAGTTCAGCCAATTATTGGCCAATGTGAAGGAATCTTAAAGGGAACCTATCAGCAGGCTTTTAGACCCCAAACCAACTTCAACTATGTAACACCCCTGTAATGTTGATGACATCCACACCTTCATTTTATAAGTCCTAACCACGAGACCTCGAGCTTACAACACCGGAAGGTAATGGGCCTCGAGCACTTGTTAATCAGGACTTTAGTGTTAAAGCTGGGTTGGGGTGAAGTAGTGAGAAACAGTGTCCATAGCCTACGAAGAAAGAAAACTGAGAGGAAATATCTTTGAATTGAAAAGGAAACATCCATAAAACTTTGTACCCCTTGCATGTAACCCTCATCAAGTTGCTGTTCAGTAAAGAGTTTATTTTTGAATGGTGGTCTCACTCATTGAGGTGTGAAACATCTGTTCCTGGCAAATCTACAACAACGGTTTCATGCAAGTCTGCACAGGCATAAGGGTACTCACAGCAAACGTCCAAGCACCCAGCCATTTAACATGCCAGGGTGCCACAGACAAATGCATCACCCACAGCTACCACCCAACACCACATCACACAAGCACAGCACTGTATCCAAATGCATAGGCAGGGATACCTGCGTCCAAGAACAGGAGGTCGGACAAAAGTAAACAGTCAAAGAATGGTCAGGCGGTCCAAGGTCCAACTGGCATGGCCATCCTGGGGTTACTCAGGAGGAGAGTCTGGAAGTGAAATAAACCAGATTAGAACACAGATTTAAAGTGGTTTTGTCCCATTGTGGACATTTGTTTCATATTACTTTATTTTTACATTAATGCATTTCCCTGTGGTTAAAAAAAATCATTTTTGTAATTGGGCTTCATTTAAAATTTTGTACTATTTTGGCTTTTTCTTTCCTGCACATTTAACTTTGAAGGGGTATTCTCAAGTTGTAAAGTTATCTCTTAACGGCAAAAAAAGGAATAACTATCTAATCATTGGGGGTCCGACTGTTTGCATCTCCAGTGATCTGAGAACTGGAGCTCCGAAGAGCCTCGTGTGAACAAAGAGGAGGTCCATCATGCTTACAGCCGCTCCATTCATTCTGATGGGAATGTCGAAGATCAGCTGATCAGTCACTCAGTGAATGTAGCAGCAGAGGGGAACCCAGAGTGATCCTGTCACGGGTGTGTCAGATGCTACAGACAGTTACTCTGCATCTGGCTGCAGAAGGTCTCTGTGTTTGGCACTTCAGATGACTATTAAATCCTTCTGACTTGTGGACCCAGTGTCATCCTCCCTCCAGCTCTAATTATTTTTAATCTTTAAAGAGTCCATAATACCAGGGTCTGTACCACAGGACTGGCGTATAGCAAATATGGTGCCAATATTCAAAAAGGGGACAAAACCTGAACTCGGAAATTATAGGCCAGTAAGTTTAACCTCTACTGTGGGTAAAATCCTGGAGGGCATTCTAAGGGAGGCTATGCTGGAGTATCTGAAGAGGAATAACCTCATGACCCAGTATCAGCACGGGTTTACTAGGGACCGTTCATGTCAGACTAATTTGATCAGCTTCTATGAAGAGGTAAGTTCCGGTATGGACCAAGGGAACCCAGTAGATGTAGTGTATATGGACTTTTCAAAAGCTTTTGATACGGTGCCACACAAAAGGTTGATACATAAAATGAGAATAATGGGGATAGGGGAAAATATGTGTAAGTGGGTTGAGAGTTGGCTCAGGGATAGGAAACAAAGGGTGGTTATTAATGGAGCACACTCGGACTGGGTCACGGTTAGTAGTGGGGTACCACAGGGGTCAGTATTGGGCCCTCTTCTTTTTAACATATTTATTAATGACCTTGTAGGGGGCATTCAGAGTAGAATTTCAATATTTGCAGATGACACTAAACTCTGCAGGGTAATCAATACAGGGGAGGACAATTTTATATTACAGGCTGATTTATGTAAACTAGAAGCTTGGGCTGATAAATGGCAAATGAGCTTTAATGGGGATAAATGTAAGGTCATGCACTTGGGTAGAAGTAATAAGATGTATAACTATGTGCTTAATTCTAAAACTCTGTGCAAAACCGTCAATGAAAAAGACCTGGGTGTATGGGTGGATGACAAACTCATATTCAGTGGCCAGTGTCAGGCAGCTGCTACAAAGGCAAATAAAATAATGGGATGCATTAAAAGAGGCATAGATGCTCATGAGGAGAACATCATTTTACCTCTATACAAGTCACTAGTGCGACCACACTTAGAATACTGTGCACAGTTCTGGTCTCCGGTGTTTAAGAAAGACATAGCTGAACTGGAGCGGGTGCAGAGAAGAGCGACCAAGGTTATTAGAGGACTGGGGGGTCTGCAGTACCAAGATAGGTTATTACACTTGGGGCTATTTAGTTTGGAAAAACGAAGACTAAGGGGTGATCTTATGTTAATGTATAAATATATGAGGGGACAGTACAAAGACCTTTCTGCTGATCTTTTTAATCATAGACCGGTGACAGGGACAAGGGGGCATCCTCTACGTCTGGAGGAAAAAAGGTTTAAGCATAATAACAGACGCGGATTCTTTACTGTAAGAGCAGTGAGACTATGGAACTCTCTGCCGTATGATGTTGTAATGAGGGATTCATTGCTTGAATTTAAGAGGGGACTGGATACCTTTCTGGAAAAGTATAATATTACAGGGTATATATATTAGATTCCTTGATAAGGCGTTGATCCAGGGAACTAGTCTGATTGCTGTATGTGGGGTCGGGAAGGAATTTTTTTCCCCATGATGGAGCTTACTCTTACCACATGGGGTTTTTTTTGCCTTCCTCTGGATCAACATGTTAGGGCATGCTAGGCTATGGGTTGAACTAGATGGACTTAAAGTCTTCCTTCAACCTTAATAACTATGTAACTATGTAACTATGTAACTATGTAACTATGTAATTGACACACCTCGACCTGGGTGTTTATAGACTCTCAGTCTGCTTCAGGGAGTCGCTGGTGATATTTACATTTTCCCTTGTGAAGGATTGAAGCTATAGCAGTCAGCTTACTTCCTCTCTGGTGGTGTTGGAGGATGTTTGGTGTTACCTCTCTGAGTCTTCTCAAGCTAAGTTGCTTTCCCATTCTTTGTCTCCCTTCTGCTCTTTAGTGTACAGTGGGGAGTGACCAGTGCTGCCCCTGTCCCTATTCAGGGCCTGGCTGTAGGGATATACAGGGCTTAGGTTCCTGCTCGGTGATTGGTGTGGAACCAATATAGAGATGAAAGGGAAGGCAGGGAGCTATTTTATCTGCCTATGGGTCTCCACTCCCCCTTTCCCTAACATTTGGGCTTCCTTCCCCTCTTCCCCTGCTGTGTGTGACAGATCCAATGATCTCGCCAGTTGCCATATTTTCAAACATGAAACCCCTTAAATTAACACAGAACTTTGAGGGGTCGGTTTCTCCAATGGTCCTGGACAAAATTAGTAATAACCTATGTAGCTCCGGGCATCAGTTTTAGTTATATGTTTTCAATAAGACACGTGCGCTGTCCTATAATTGCTTCAGCAACGAGAAGAAAAAAAAAAATTACGTGCAATATTTGCATTAGTTGTGACTGGAAATACGAGTGCATTTGAGGGCCGTAATATGATTTTGGAAGCTGAAATATTGACTTTCAATTCTCCCAATATTGTTACCTTCCATTTACAGAGTCCTGTTTATACATGTTTCACGTCTCATCTGTCCCCAGCTACATTGTACAGAGGATGATTCCCGTTAGGCTGTTTTGTGTCACCTCTGCTGCTTCTATAATTCTTTTTTTTATTTTCTTAATTTTACCCTCCAGATCTACAGCGCAGGTTTTAAATAATTTGTTTAGCGATTACTTTCACCTTAATCAACAGTCTGTTTTATGCCAGCGATGTGAATTTCTGCAGTTTTCTTGTAAGATGCTCTACATTAGGACTTGGCCGGCTCGCATCTTTTAAAAGTTAATGTAATGGTAATTTAATATCAGTACCTTTCAGATCATCTGCTCTCACCAACGCTACACAGAGCTGAGACAACATTTTCAAATAAATGTATTTAAAGGGGAATTATGGCCACGTTGAGGGTTTATTTAACCCTTTCTCCTTAAAGGACTATTTTTACACCTTAACAAAATTATGAACTGGAAAAAAAAAAGTCAAAATGTTCCCCTACGACCTTTAATTTTCTCAAAGATGTCATCTATCATGTTGTGAAAATTTCCACCCGACATATAAAATAATTATAAAATGGACAAAAAAAGGCAAAATTGTCCCCTTATAGCCATTTATTTTCTCAAAGATGTCATCTATCATGTTGTGAAAATTTTAACCAAAAATGTACAATCATGGAAATCTTCATGTAGTTTTACATTACAGGGAAATGTGTCAAAAATGCATCAAAATTTACATATATAGGAAAAAGTCTGACCCAATCAGCGTATAACTTCCCCTAAAAACATGTAGCAGGATGTGCAGAATAAAAAAATGCCTCTTTTGTCTACTCTTTAGTATAAAAACACACCCCAAATTTGAGAGCCCAAATACTTCCTGATAACATGATGAAAAGTCCCTGTATTGCTTGCCCTTGAGGCTGTGTATTTAGAGGATGTAACAGGATGTGATGGACAATGGTTGGTGATAACATGAAGAAAAGTTACAGGAAAAAATACAGTAGAAGGCCTAGGGAGATGATGTCACAGGGAAGCCAACCGGCAAAGCACATTGTGGAGCACAACAGTGGGCAGCGGACCTAGGTGAAGGGGACAGAGCCCAGAATCTGGGTATGTGGGTAGCATTATGATAATCCTTTAGATGTCATAACTGCAGGGCATTATGGGAAGGCTGGTGCACGAAAACAAAATTATGTTAGCTCATTCTCAGATGCTTCTATAGTGTAGCAAATGATGCTGGCAAGTGTTTATTTTCAAGAACCTAGAATCCAATTTCAAACTCTTCAAATTTGCATCAACCCGCAAATTTCAGGAGATTGGGCTTGAACTCTGTTTACCTTTAAAGGGGTGGTCTGATACTTTAACGTTGATGACCCTCTTTTAGTATAGATGATCAATATCTGATTGGTGATGGTGTGACACCCAGCATCACTGCTGATCAGCTGGGGCAGCGGTGTCTGGAACTGCTCAGTTACGAAGCTGCACAGCGCACCTCCGTCAACGGAATAGTGGCCGCAGCTGGGTACTGCACATCCACCACCAATCAATTAAATAAGCAGTGGATGTGCAGTACCCGGCCGCAGCCACTATTCCGTTGATGGATCTGAGTAGTTCCGGCACCCACCGACACGGGGAATACTGGGTGTGGCATTCTCCCCGATCAGACATTGATGACCGATCCTACAGATAGGCCATCAATGTTAAACTCCCATACAACTCCTTTAGTGATCCACTTGATCATAGGGATCATTGCAGGAAATACAAATGACCACATGGCTTTGATTGAATAGGGCATGAGCACTCCGTCCTCCAAGGAACCATATCAGCGCCTGTTCTGCTTACATGTTGACCAATAGGGGGCAGCACATAGGTGTGGTCTCCTACAGCCTGAGAGCTAAGTGGAAGGAAGCAGAGCTGTGATGCATTGTATATGACTAGTGTGTAAGACAAGATAAGACCAAGTACCAGGATACTCTGCTTTAAACAACATTTTGATGATGATAGCAGGACTACACAAACAAACACGGCTTTGTACAGACTCGGTATATGTGCTTAAGTCCTTTCACCTTGTCCTTTTATGACAGCACAAAAATACACCATGCATTCCGCAATACAACAGTATGTTTGCATTTATCCGTAAAATTTTTCACAGCAAGAGCTTTTAACTAGATGTAGAGATTTTTGTTCTCCTGCTGGGAAGTATCCACCTGGATTCCTAACAATCCCCAGATACTTACGGTCAGTGTCTAGAATCTCAAGTGTTTTCATTATTGCTCAAAGCTAAAACGCAGATGAAACCAGTAGACAACAATGAACACATTGAACGGCACCACAGGAACTTACTATTGAAATCCACTGCAGCACTGGAAGGCGAGGCAGCGAGCAAAACCCCAAAGCCGGCTGCACTTATAGGAACGGAAAAACATGACTCAGTGCCCATCACTAATGAGGATTAAGACGAGCGCCCACTCCTGTCCTGTATGCAAGTCAACTATTAACTGTTCTTATAACAAGGGCAGGGAAGAAAGCACGAAATATTGTGATTAAACCATTACACTCATATCTGCTGTGCGGAGCCCAATAGACCTCATGTAAAAGGGCTTATGAGGATAGGACCAAGGAGCTGAAGACCAAGCAGCAGCCAAACAGTATATGAATTAGGCAGAATCGCTGGCTGCTGAATTCCTGATATTACATTACTGAGGGAGCGGCACTGTCAGAGGGGCAAAACTGATACTGAGTCATACTATGTGGCCTGAGGAGTCGAGCATAACAAATATTACCATAGGGTACAAATGCTCTGCGTCATACTGCACCCTAATAAACTTGTGCCATTCTCCACCCTAATATATCTGCGTCATACTCCACCCTAATATATCTGTGCCATGCTCCACCCTAATATATCTGTGCCATTCTCCACCCTAATATATCTGTGTCATGCTCCACCCTAATATATCTGTGTCATGCTCCACCCTAATATATCTGTGTCATGCTCCACCCTAATATATCTGTCATGCTCCACCCTAATAAACTTGTGCCATTCTCCACCCTAATATATCTGTGTCATGCTCCACCCTAATAAACTTGTGCCATTCTCCACCCTAATATATCTGTGTCATGCTCCACCCTAATAAACTTGTGCCATTCTCCACCCTAATATATCTGTGTCATGCTCCACCCTAATAAACTTGTGCCATTCTCCACCCTAATATATCTGTGTCATGCTCCACCCTAATAAACTTGTGCCATTCTCCACCCTAATATATCTGTGTCATGCTCCACCCTAATAAACTTGTGCCATTCTCCACCCTAATATATCCGTGCCATGCTCCACCCTAATATATCCGTGTCATGCTCCACCCTAATATATCTGTGCCATGCTCCACCCTAATATATCTGTGTCATGCTCCACCCTAATATATCTGTGCCATGCTCCACCCTAATATATCTGTGTCATGCTCCACCCTAATATATCTGTGCCATGCTCCACCCTAATATATCTGTGTCATGCTCCACCCTAATATATCTGTGCCATGCTCCACCCTAATATATCTGTGTCATGCTCCACCCTAATATATCTGTGTCATGCTCCACCCTAATATATCTGTGCCATGCTCCACCCTAATATATCTGTGTCATGCTCCACCCTAATATATGTGTCATGCTCCACCCTAATATATCTGTGCCATGCTCCACCCTAATATATCTGTGTCATGCTCCACCCTAATATATCTGTGTCATGCTCCACCCTAATATATCTGTGTCATGCCTCACCCTAATATATCTGTGCCATTCTCCACCCTAATATATCTGTGCCATGCTCCACCCTAATATATCTGTGCCATGCTCCACCCTAATATATCTGTGTCATGCTCCACCCTAATATATCTGTGCCATGCTCCACCCTAATATATCTGTGTCATGCTCCACCCTAATATATCTGTGCCATGCTCCACCCTAATATATCTGTGCCATGCCTCACCCTAATATATCTGTGCCATGCTCCACCCTAATATATCTGTGTCATGCTCCACCCTAATATATCTGTGCCATGCTCCACCCTAATATATCTGTGTCATGCTCCACCCTAATATATCTGTGTCATGCTCCACCCTAATATATCTGTGCCATGCTCCACCCTAATATATCTGTGTCATGCTCCACCCTAATATATCTGTGTCATGCTCCACCCTAATATATCTGTGCCATGCTCCACCCTAATATATCTGTGTCATGCTCCACCCTAATATATCTGTGCCATGCTCCACCCTAATATATCTGTGTCATGCTCCACCCTAATATATCTGTGTCATGCTCCACCCTAATATATCTGTGTCATGCTCCACCCTAATATATCTGTGTCATGCCCCACCCTAATATATCTGTGCCATGCTCCACCCTAATATATCTGTCATGCTCCACCCTAATATATCTGTGCCATGCTCCACCCTAATATATCTGTGTCATGCTCCACCCTAATATATCTGTGTCATGCTCCACCCTAATATATCTGTGTCATGCTCCACCCTAATATATCTGTGTCATGCCCCACCCTAATATATCTGTGTCATGCTCCACCCTAATATATCTGTGTCATGCTCCACCCTAATATATCTGTGCCATGCTCCACCCTAATATATCTGTGTCATGCTCCACCCTAATATATCTGTGCCATGCTCCACCCTAATATATCTGTGTCATGCTCCACCCTAATATATCTGTGCCATGCTCCACCCTAATATATCTGTGCCATGCCTCACCCTAATATATCTGTGCCATGCTCCACCCTAATATATCTGTGTCATGCTCCACCCTAATATATCTGTGCCATGCTCCACCCTAATATATCTGTGTCATGCTCCACCCTAATATATCTGTGTCATGCTCCACCCTAATATATCTGTGTCATGCTCCACCCTAATATATCTGTGTCATGCTCCACCCTAATATATCTGTGCCATGCTCCACCCTAATATATCTGTGTCATGCTCCACCCTAATATATCTGTGCCATGCTCCACCCTAATATATCTGTGCCATGCCCCACCCTAATATATCTGTGTCATGCTCCACCCTAATATATCTGTGTCATGCTCCACCCTAATATATGTGTGCCATGCTCCACCCTAATATATCTGTGCCATGCCTCACCCTAATATATCTGTGTCATGCTCCACCCTAATATATCTGTGCCATGCCCCACCCTAATATATCTGTGTCATGCTCCACCCTAATATATCTGTGCCATGCCCCACCCTAATATATCTGTGCCATGCTCCACCCTAATATATCTGTGCCATGCCCCACCCTAATATATCTGTGTCATGCTCCACCCTAATATATCTGTGTCATGCTCCACCCTAATATATGTGTGCCATGCTCCACCCTAATATATCTGTGTCATGCTCCACCCTAATATATCTGTGTCATGCTCCACCCTAATATATCTGTGTCATGCTCCACCCTAATATATCTGTGCCATGCTCCACCCTAATATATGTGTCATGCTCCACCCTAATATATCTGTGCCATGCTCCACCCTAATATATCTGTGTCATGCTCCACCCTAATATATCTGTGTCATGCTCCACCCTAATATATCTGTGCCATGCCCCACCCTAATATATCTGTGTCATGCTCCACCCTAATATATCTGTGCCATGCTCCACCCTAATATATCTGTGCCATGCTCCACCCTAATATATCTGTGCCATGCTCCACCCTAATATATCTGTGTCATGCTCCACCCTAATATATCTGTGCCATGCTCCACCCTAATATATCTGTGTCATGCTCCACCCTAATATATCTGTGCCATGCTCCACCCTAATATATCTGTGTCATGCTCCACCCTAATATATCTGTGTCATGCTCCACCCTAATACATCTGTGCCATGCTCCACCCTAATATATCTGTGTCATGCTCCACCCTAATATATCTGTGCCATGCTCCACCCTAATATATCTGTGCCATGCCCCACCCTAATATATCTGTGTCATGCTCCACCCTAATATATCTGTGTCATGCTCCACCCTAATATATGTGTGCCATGCTCCACCCTAATATATCTGTGCCATGCCTCACCCTAATATATCTGTGTCATGCTCCACCCTAATATATCTGTGCCATGCCCCACCCTAATATATCTGTGCCATGCTCCACCCTAATATATCTGTGTCATGCTCCACCCTAATATATCTGTGTCATGCTCCACCCTAATATATCTGTGTCATGCTCCACCCTAATATATGTGTGCCATGCTCCACCCTAATATATCTGTGCCATGCCTCACCCTAATATATCTGTGTCATGCTCCACCCTAATATATCTGTGCCATGCCTCACCCTCCATACGACTGTTTGATGCTCCACCTCATATCCACGTGTCATGCTCCATCCCATATGCCTTTATCATGAACCACCCTCATATACCTGTGCTATGCTCCATCCCATTTACATTTAACATAAATACCAGAATTTTATTTAAAAAAAAGGTCATTTTCGGACTACCTTTCCTGTAAATGGGTGTTTTCCATATTAGATATAGTAGATGCGCTCTCAATAATGGGTTCGCCATCTAACTCAAGAATGGGGCGATGACTCTGTCATAGGCCAGGCGGTTGAAATGTCTAACAATTTCTATAGGAATTCTGACCACCTCTTCCCTGGCAACAGCATGTGACTGTACTATGTTCTCGAAATAGAGACAGATCCTATCTTTCAGAGTCCTGTTGGACCTGCATCTATTATAAATGAGTGACATTTCCTGTGGATACAACATGAATGGTTAAGATGTGAATACCGCTTTAAATGCTCTGCACTCTAAATGTATTACCAGTAGGAGTCCACAATGGTGTACAGATGACACCTTGCTGCAATGGCTGAGATCACAGTTACCTCTGATCCTTAGATGCTGGGATCATTCCCTGCCTCAGCTTTTATACAGGCTATGATTGTCCCTTCTGATTGGCTGTGCTATACAATGTGATGTAGTTTCTGCAAGGTATTATTGAGAAGCCCACCTGAGGTCATGTGATCCTTCTTTAGCTGATGAAATCTTTTGCAATATACAGTACAGACCAAAAGTTTGGACACACCTTCTCATTTAAAGATTTTTCTCTATTTTCATGACTATGAAAATTGTACATTCACACTGAAGGCATCAAAACTATGAATTAACACATGTGGAATTATATACTTAACAAAAAAGTGTGAAACAACTGAAATTATGTCTTATATTCTAGGTTCCTCAAAGTAGCCACCTTTTGCTTTGATGACTGCTTTGTACACTCTTGGCATTCTCTTGATGAGCTTCAAGAGGTAATCACCGGGAATGGTTTTCACTTCACAGGTGTGCCCTGTCAGGTTTAATAAGTGGGATTTCCTGCCTTATAAATGGGGTTGGGACCATCAGTTGTGTTAAGCAGAAGTCTGGTGGATACACAGCTGATAGTCCTACTGAATAGACTTAGAATTTGTATTGTGGCAAGAAAAAAGCAGCTAAATAAAGAAAAACGAGTGGCCATCATTACCTTAAGAAATGAAGGTCAGTCACTCCGAAAAATTGGGCAAACTTTGAAAGTGTCCCCAAGTGCAGTGGCGAAAACCATCAAGTGCTCAAAAGAAACTGGCTCACATGAGGACCACCCCAGGAAAGGAAGACCAAGAGTCACCTCTGCTTCTGAGGATAAGTTCATCCGAGTCACCAGCCTCAGAAATCGCAGGTTAACAGCAGCTCAGATTAGAGACCAGGTCAATGCCACACAGAGTTCTAGCAGCAGACACATCTCTACAACAACTGTTAAGAGGAGACTTTGTGCAGCAGGCCTTCATGGTAAAATAGCTGCTAGGAAACCACTGCTAAGGACAGGCAACAAGCAGAAGAGACTTGTTTGGGTTAAAGAACACAAGGAATGGACATTAGACCAGTGGAAATCTGTGCTTTGGTCTGATGAGTCCAAATTTGAGATCTTTGGTTCCAACCACCGTGTCTTTGTGCGACGCAGAAAAGGTGAACGGATGGACTCTACATGCCTGGTTCCCACCGTGAAGTATGGAGGAGGAGGTGTGATGGTGTGGGGGTGCTTTGCTGGTGACACTGTTGGGGATTTATTCAAAATTGAAGGCATACTGAACCAGCATGGCTACCACAGCATCTTGCAGCGGCATGCTATTCCATCGGGTTTGCGTTTAGTTGGACCATAATTTATTTTTCAACAGGACAATGACCCCAAACACACCTCCAGGCTGTGCAAGGGCTATTTGACAAAGAAGGAGAGTGATGGGGTGCTACGCCAGATGACCTGGCCTCCACAGTCACCAGACCTGAACCCAATCGAGATGGTTTGGGGCGAGCTGGACCGCAGAGTGAAGGCAAAAGGGCCAACAAGAGCTAAGCATCTCTGGGAACTCCTTCAAGATTGTTGGAAGACCATTCCCGGTGACTACCTCTTGAAGCTCATCAAGAGAAGGAGTGTGCAAAGCAGTCATCAAAGCAAAAGGTGGCTACTTTGAAGAACCTAGAATATAAGACATATTTTCAGTTGTTTCACACTTTTTTGTTAAGTATATAATTCCACATGTGTTAATTAATAGTTTTGATGCCTTCAGTGTGAATGTACAATTTTCATAGTCATGAAAATACAGAAAAATCTTTAAATGAGAAGGTGTGTCCAAACTTTTGGTCTGTACTGTATATAAAATGTTGAAGGCCATTTTAGGTGATTCTCAGGAAGCAAATCGGAAATGTTTTGAATTCACCGACTAGAGCAAATTCTTAAAAATTCCACACAGATTCAGTTTGCATCTCTGTTGATAACCTATCCTAAGACTGGATCATCATTATCCTAGTCTTGGACATCCCCATTATGTTCTGCATTTTTCTGCAGCACACCCGCAGGAGATATGAAGTATTGCATGGTGCTTAATAGAATCTATAGACTGTTTGCAATACATGGATTTGCCAGATCCTTCAATGCAAGAGATGCTCTTAGTACCTTTCTTGGGTGAACGGGGACCCCTTTCCATTATTTGAAAATGCCCTAATGGAGTATTTTAAAATAAGGCTTTCTAAACCATTTTTATGTGAGGAAACAACATGATGTGAATGAAGCGAGCTGGATATTGGTTCCATGCGATCTGGCGGTGGAGATGTTCTTGTATTAAATGCACCGTGCCATCTGTGTGTGGAGTGGGAATTCAGCTGGTACGGGCTCAAGACCTGTGTCAGTGTTTTCACAGAAGGACTGTTTATGAACAGATGTTATGGGGTGTTTTTCAAAGAAAATGGACTCTGGAGAGGGAGAATGTCTGTCAATGACTGTGATAATGTGCTGAGCCACAATATTTAACCTTGAAAGTAACATAGGACTTCTCAGGAATTTTTTTTTTCATTTTATTACGCACGTGGAGCTCCTCGTACTTCCAGGAAGGATTAGATCTTCATTTTAGAAGTTGTCAAAAGCTTCGCTGGCACCTTGTATACTTCCAAACATAGAGTGCCCACACATTAAGGAGATGTAAGATCGCGCCTGAAGAGCGGAAGACATATTTAAGTAAAGAGCTCCTTAAAAGGGTCATCCAGGACTTTGAGGTTCTTTTTGCTATGGGGCTAAGAACTTCATGGCAGGTAGTTACCAACTATCTGCCTGTTCTGCCCATGAATGATATCTTCCTGCTCAGAGCGGTCGAGGTTTCTCCCACTTCCGGTGATGTCACGTCAACAGAGCAGCTCTGTCGACGGAGCATCACTGCCGACATCATGCTGATTGACAGGGCCAAAAGACATGTCTCTCCCGGGCCAAAAGTCTACAAATTTAAAGGGCGAGTAAGATGCACTAATTTTAAAACAGTCTTAGTCTGATGGGAGGAGAAGCTCAGACAACATGTAGGCAGCCACCTTCAAATGTACAGTGTATTAGAAAGAAACCAACTCACCTGGGCGAAGTGCGAACAGGAGCAAGTTGCTGTGACTGGCGTATACACAAACCAAAGAATACAGCCGCCTCCGTGTGCGCAAGATGTCGGCAAACACTGAATATATGAAATGTAAGCTGCTTTATTGCCATGATGACTATACTTATAAAATGTACTACATGGTGGCCCGATTCTAACGCATCGGGTATTCTAGAATATGTATGTATGTAGCAGCCACATAGTATATAGCACAGGCCACGTAGTATATAGGAGCCATGTAGTATACAGCAGACAAATACTACGCGGCCTGTGCTATATACTATGTGGCTGCTATATACATACATACATAAATATTGTAGAATACCCGCTGCGTTAATACAGGCCACGCAGTATATAATAGTGGCCACGCAGTATATAACACAGCCCACTTACTATATAACACAGCCCACGCAGTATATAGCAGCCACGCAGTATATAGCACAGCCCCCGTAGTATATCACACTGGCCACAAAATATATAGCACAGCCCACGCAGTATATAGCAGCCACACAGTATATAACACAGGCGACGTAGTATATAACACTGGCCACGTAATATATAGCACAGCCCACGCAGTATATAGCAGCCATGCAGTATATAGCACAGCCCCCATAGTATATCACATTGGCCACGTAATATATAGCACAGCCCACGCAGTACATAGCAGCCACACAGTATATAGCACAGCCCCTGCAGTATATAACACTGGCCAAGTAATATATAACACAGCCCACGCACAGCCCACGCAGTACATAGCAGCCACTCAGTATATAGCACAGCCCCTGCAGTATGTAACACTGGCCACGTAATATATAACACAGCCTACGCAGTATATAACATAGCCATGTTAGTATATAGCACAGAGATGTAGTATATAACAGAGCCAATGCAGTATGTAACACAGCCCACGTAGTATATAGCACAGCCCATGCAGTACATAGCAGCCACCCTGTATATAGCACAGCCCCCGCAGTATATAACACTGGCCACGTAATATATAACACTGCCCACGCAGTATGTAGCAGCCACGCAGTATATAACATAGCCACGTGAGTATATAGCACAGAGATGTAGTATATAACAGAGTCCACGCAGTATGTAGCACAGCCCATGTAGTATATAGCAATGTGGGCACTATATGCGTGGTTAAAAAACAACTTAAAATAAAAAATAAACGTATACTCACCTTCCGAAGGCCCCTTGAATTCCTGGCGCCTGTGTGCGGTGCACGCGGCAGCTTCCGGTCCCAGGGTTGGTATGAGCGCAGGGCCTGTGATGACGTCGCTGTCACATGACTGTGACGTCATGGAAGGTTCTTCTCGCATAGCATCCTTGGCACCGGAACCTGCCGCTTGCACTGCCGAGGACAGCCGCGACGGAAGGTGAGAATAACCTTTTTTTTTTATATTATTATTATTATTTGTAACATTAGATCTTTTTACTATTGATGCTGCATATAGCATCAATAGTAAAAATTTGGTCACACAGGGTTAATAGCTGCGTAACAGAAGTGCGTTACACCGTGCGCCAGTAACACTGGCATTAACCCTGTGTGAGTGCTGACTGGATGACTGGAGGGGATTATGGAGCGGGCACTGACTACGGGGAGGAAAGAGCGGCCATTTTGCCGCTGGACTGCTGATTGGTCGTGGGCTCGTGGCAATGGTCGTGGGCGTTTTGTCACTACCAATCAGCGACTCGGATTCCTTGACAGACAGAGGCCGCGACCAATGAATATCTGTGACAGACAGAAGGACAGACAGACGGAAGTGACCCTTAGACAATTATATAGTAGATATATGGTGCAGTCACAGCACCTTGTTCACATTTGCTTAATTATTTTAGGAGCTGTTGTTTTTTCTATCGATTATCTATCAAATATTTATCTATCTATTATCTATCTATCTATTATTTATTATCTATTATCTATCTTATCTATCTATTATCTATCTATTATCTATTTATTATCTTTCTATCAATTATCTACATATATGTATCTATTATGTATCTATCTATTATCTGTTATCTACATATCTATCTATCTATCTATCTATCTATCTATCTATCTATCTATCTATTATCTATCATCTATCTATTATCTATCATCTATATATCTATTTATTATCTATCTATCTATCAATTTATTTATCTATCATCCAACTGTCTATCTATCTATCAATTTATTTATCTATCATCCAACTGTCTATCTATCTATCTATCTATCTATCTATCTATCTATCTATCTATCTATCTATCTATCTATCTATCTATCATCCACCTGTCTATTTATCTATGTACCTTTATCTATCCATGATCAATCCACAGTTTGCTGCACATTTGACTTTTCATTCATTTGCCCTGTAAACAATAAACCACATTCCCTTTGCCACAATATTAATAAACAACAATCTAAAAATTCAAACAAAAGCAAATAACAACAACAACAACAAAAAATAAAGAAAACCCCTAAACACCCCGTTGGATTTTAATATTCCACTCACAATACTTCTCCGGTGAAAAGCTTTGTGGTAGAAGATTAAAATATTCAGTAAATAGTGTTTAATGACCTGAAATGACCTGTTGAAAGACACCGCATTTTGCATAATACGTACATATACTTTTTCATCTTCTCTTAATGCCCCTATTATTTATTCAATAAATCCCTTTTTTTTTTCTTCCTGACAGCAGTTGTATTTAGAAAGATAAATCCAGCGTTGAGAAATGTTCATCTTTCTATAAACCGAACGCTAATGTTTTATTTATGTGCAACGGAGAGAGAAAATGAACCAATCCGATGTTTACCTAACAAGCAGCGAAAAATGTAGAGGGAGAGAATGGGAGAGATCACAAGCGTTCTGGCTTGTAATTTCTGATGTCAACATTAGAATTGCAGAAAGATCGGAGGCAGGCACGGCACGTATACAAGCGCATTTGTGATCTACGGCAATAAAAAAATAACATCTGTTTAAGCATACATTACATTTAAAAATAACTATACAGTGATCAGCTGGTTAAGTACAGTTAACCAGATGTCGCATCGAGGCGCCAGATGGAACAAGGAATTTCAAATTGAAAATTGCAACAAAAAAAAAATCTTTTTTTTTTTTTTTTCAAAAAGGTCAAATCAATTAAGCAACCTGTATTGTTGGCATTTAACACGTAAAAGAAAGTTTGAATGTCTCAAGAAATAGAAGGATTCTGTATACAGAGATAACAAAAATGGTGGACGAAGCAGCGGTGGCGGAGAGCCCGGGGCTGGCGTGTTCGAGGGTCGAGATTGAAGGTCTCGTCACCTTTAGGAAGCGAATGTTAGAGAAGAATAATATTACTGAAGTTACAAGGAAAATGTATTGTTCCTTTTGTGTTCCGAGGAAGCAAAAAGCTTGACAACGTTTTTTGCTTTTTCTCAAAATTCCATAAAATGCAAAGAAAAAGTGAAAAAAAAAATATTTTAATCCATCATGTGATAATTTGGAAGATGTGATATTTTAGCACTTTTTCCAGGACTGCCGTACCATTGGTACAACCTATGCAGCCACACAGGGGTTCCTAAAGTTAAGGGGGCCACATCCAGCTCCTAAGCAGGTGGTTTTGTGCACTATGATGGGTTGCAAAGGACCCGTATTTTGTTCTTGCACGGGAGCCCTCTTCTGTCGGTGTTCTCCGGTGGTGCAATATGTTGCAGCAGAAGACTTGCTCCCTTTTGCCGTACTACAGGTTCATGTCAAGAGATCTTAAAGGGGTATTCCCATCTCAGAAAAGTGATGGCGTTTCAGTAAAATCTGGCATCTTCTTATGCTCAGTGGGGTCCAACCTCTGGTTCCTTCATCATCAATCCTAAGAATGAAGAAGGTGCAGTTTTGGTGAAGCAATTTGTAATTATTTTTTCCGGCACAGCGCTTTTCCAATGTGCAAGGAACGCTACCAGGTGATCAAAGGCTGCTGTGCAGGAAAAAAGGAGGAGGACACAGAACTTCATTTTCAGGATTGATAGGGGTCACAGAAGTTGGACCGCTCCCCATCGTAAAATTAAGGCATATTCCAGTGAAATGTCATCATTTTCTAAGAGGGGAAAACCCATTTAATCATGACCCATCCCCTTACTGTACTGTCAGTGCTTAGTCCATTAAGTCCCCACCTGTGATTGATGGGGAAATGTGAAAGATGAGCAAATCGATTGTTAGAGGATCGAGGTTGAGTCGAATTTCCTCAAATTCGCAGCTTCGATCAACTTTGAACAACTTTGATGCTTTGAGATGCGATTCGTGGTTCACAGTGGTGGTCAGTACATGGGACATCACAGATCAGGGGTTCCCAGCGGATCACACTTTAAACAGCAGAGAGATTTTCTATCTCAAGAGTCACTGGGTAAGACTTTTAGTGTACAGTGTAAGCTCTTGTGGTCAGTGGGGTCCTCTCTCTCCTGTAGAGTGTAAGCTCTTATAGTCAACAGAGTCCTCTCTTTCTTCTAGAGTGTAAGCTCTTATGGCCAGCGGGATCCTCTCTCACTTTCTCCTGTAGAGTGTAAGCTCTTATGGTCAATGGGGTCCCTCTCTATCCTGTACGATCAAGGCTCTTATGGTCAATGGGGTCCCTCTCTCTCCTGTACGATCAAGGCTCTTATGGTCATTGGGATCCTCTCTCTCTCTGGAGAGTGTAAGCTTGTATCATCAGGGGGAGTTCACTCTCCTGTAGAGTGTAAGCTCTTATGGTCAGCGGTGTCTTCTTTCTCTCTCCTTATATAGTGTAAACTCCTATGGTCAGTGGGGTCCTCTCTCTCCTGTAGAGTGTAAGCTCTTATGGTCAGCGTTGCCAGTGTCGGACTGGGTTGCCAAGGGCCCTCCAGTAACAGTGACTTAGGGGAAGGCCATTTTTGTACCTCTCACAATTATTACACTACCCTCGTTCACAAATTTACCAATATCTCTATATAATAATAAACTGGGTAGTTTGGTTGATGAATGAGATGCTGCTTTCTTCTGTGCAGAGTGAATTCAAGTGAATTATGCTAAGTACTGCCCATACATTGGGGTTGGAGACACAGATCTACACAAGGGCCCACAGGGTATTCCCCTGTTACCCTACAGGCCAGTCCAAGCCTGAGCGGGGCTCTTTCTCTTTCACTTTCTCCTGTGTAGTGTAAGCTCTTATGGTCAGCGGAGTTCTCACTCCCTCCAGTAGAGTGTAAGCTCTTATGGTCAGTGGAGTTCTCACTTTCTCCTGTATAGTGTAAGCTCTTATGGTCAGTGGTGCCCTCTCTCTCTCTTAATTTTCAAAATATCCACTCATCTCTAACAAAGAGACCAAGTCACTTGCCGATTCTTGTATCGGCGCTTTCACTATGGAGAATTGCATCTCAGCCCAATTTCAGTAAGTGAGGTTGAACTTTAATACCTGCAATGCATTTGGGTGTTTAGGCATTTTGGAAGAAAATATTAGTTAAGTCTAGTGGGGATTTCCATGGTCAAAACCCTCATGATCCGAATGATCATGTAAGAATGAAGTAATCAACGTTGAGGGTGGCTAATAAGAGAAGACTCCTGTGTGCCAGGTGTGGGTGATGGATGAGTTGTGGAATTCCCTTTTCACTGATGCAACCATGTATGAACTGTTTAGCTCTGAACGTCTCACATTTCTGCCTTGATTAAAGGACGGAGGTATGAAGGACATGTGTATGATGCACGGTGGAGAATCTAAAGCGGCGGGAGACTGAGAGTCATTTCTATTTCAGCTAGAACTTTGGGAAATAACAACAGGAGATGAAAAGAGAACATTAACCCTTTGATCTTGGTGAATAAAGTGGGCACCAGGGCACTTCTACCACATAACAAAGCACCATTATAACAAATGGCATAGGAGGGGGTCACGTTACAACTCTTCTAGTTCCTGTTGTGTTTGCTTTAGGCAATGCCAGTCCTACAAGGAACCAAGATCTGGCACTAATTTGGATGTTGCCTTTTGTGGTGCCACTGATATGGTCATATAGTATCTTCTACATTTGGAAGAAATCAACCATGTTTTCCTAATCCTGCACATTTTGTTACTTACTGATATCTGAGTTGTCTCTGATCCCGGAAGTTTGGTGAGAACAGTCACACAAGTATCCCATGATGTGCATTTTCAGCATGGGTGTAGAAGGTGTAACGCCTATGCCGACGTATCAGCATGTTACTCCCTTTCCTCCCGGCAGGGACGCCGACATACTGATATTGCATACTCACTGCAGATTGTGTGCAACTGGTATGTTGCCACTCTAATCCTGAACTCGGCGGTACCTGAACTTGAAGCCTCTCCGGCAGTACCTGAATCCAAAACCACTCTGGTGGTACCTGAACCTGAAGTCTCTCCAGCGGTACCTGAATTTAAAGCTGCTCCGGCGGTACCTGAACCTGAAGCCATTCCGGTTGTACCTGAACCCGCTCCGGTGATACCTGAACCTGAAGCTGCTCTGGTGGTACCTGAACCTGAAGCCTCTCCAGCGGTACCTGATTCTTAAGCCACTCTGTCGGTACCTAAATCTGAAGCCATTCCAGTTGTACCTGAACCCGCTCCGGTGGTACCTGAACCTGAAGCTGCTCTGGTGGTACCTGAACCTGAAGCCTCTCCAGGGGTACCTGAATCTTAAGCCACTCTGTTGGTATCTAAATCTGAAGCCATTCCGGTTGTACCTGAACCCGCTCCGGTGGTACCTGAACCTGAAGCTGCTCTGGTGGTACCTGAACCTGAAGCCTCTCCAGGGGTACCTGAATCTTAAGCCACTCTATTGGTACCTAAATCTGAAGCCATTCCGGTTGTACCTGAACCCGCTCCGCTGGTACCTGAACCTGAAGCTGCTCTGGTGGTACCTTATCTCCAAGTCGCACTGATAGTACTTTAACCTGAAGACTGTTGTATCTTCCTGTCTAATATTGCACAATATGAATCCTGTCTTGCCAGTGACTTTGAGTCCCTGTCCCTGACTGCAATCCTGACCCCTTGGGTCAGCAGCTGCAGTATCGGAGACTACCCAGGAGTGGTACCTGGCGGCTCCCTGCAGCTGAAGCCTAACTCCACCATCAGGGGCTCTGGCGAAAACCAGGTAACTGCTTAGCCACGTCCTTCCTACGTAAGCCCGGCCCGTGGCACAGTGGGTCCACGATCCACGTGTGTTATAGAAGGTGTTAATGTCTTCTCTTCCATAGTACTATGCTTTCCTTCCATGCTTCTATTTCCAACCATAGATTTCACTTTTTTTCTGCTCAATTTAGAAATATCTTGTGGAGCTCCAGGTGACTTCAGAAAATACAGATCCCGGGCGAAACAAAGGAAGAACAAAAGATCTAATCACAGAACACCGAGTCGCCTTGTGCTACTGCTCAAAATGTAATTATTTTATCTCCTAGAATAATGTGCCCTTCAGAAATCATTTTGGACTAGATGTTTCAAACCAATGATCCGTAGTTAATTATCTCTAATAACTGTTGCATATTATGGTTAGATCTATGTTTTTGCTAAACTAATTAATAATATCTTCATTAGTATAAAGACAAGGTAGATGGGTACTTTCATTATTCACACTGGAAGGATGGATATTTTAAGTGCATAATCCAAGCATCTCAAATACTATTATTAATTAATTCACCACAGAGGAAGAGAAGTTTCTGTAAATCGCACATTATAACATTATAATATAAAGTCTATTTATTTCTTTTTTTTCAGGTGGGTGTACTGTTCTACAGGGTTATTCCCTCCCTTATCTACAGTGCGATCCTCGGCTATTTCCAGTAGTCCCATAGGCAATGAATGGAGCGGAGGGGCGCATGTATTCTTACTTTGTGAAAAAAAAGTGCAATACTAATGCTTTTGTTGTCGTAATAGGGCATTTCAGACCCCAATTCTTGAAATCACTGGGAGTCCTAGAGGTCAGACCCCTAACAATCAGCAAGTTATCACCTATCTTGTGAATTTTTTTATCAAGCTGATGTTAATGGTTTTAAGTCCCAAATGGTTATTTAAAAGCAATAACATGGTTTCAAACCTTTCAAGGGAATTTATCAGTAGGACCAACCCTCGTATGTCATCTATATGGGTATGTAGGTCATAAGAAGATGAATAATTTGACACCTTAATATCTGCGATCTGATGTCTTATTCCCTAGAAATCCATGTTTTTCTTAATATGTAAATGAGCTATTAGGATCTATGGGCCGGGCATAGATCTCCCTGAGACTCCGCCTCCAGAGATAACTGTAAATAAAAAGAGACATTACCAGTGTAAGACGTGTAATGGCTGCTCTCCTGATCTAAATGTCTTACACTGGTAATACCTGCCTTCATTTATAATAAGCTCTGGAGGTGGAGTCTCAGGGAGATCTATGTCTCGCCCATAGATCTTAACAGCTACTTTACATAATAAGAAATATGGGGATTTCTATAGAATAAGACATCGGATCACAGATATCAAGGTATCATTTTATTCAGCTTCCTATGAACTACATGCCCATATACTGTAAATGTCTTAGGAGGGTTGATTCTACTGATAGATTCCCTGTGACGCTTTATAAATGAAAACTTAAAGGCAATGTCCACAACATAGTATAATTTTAAAGATTGACTCATAGGACTTTTAAAACAAACATATCTATCTCTCTCACTATATATATCTTTCTAGTTATTTATGGTCTATCTATCTATCTATCTATCTATCTATCTATCTATCTATCTATCTATCTATCTATCTATCTATCATCTATTATCCATCTATCTATCTATTATCTATCTATTTTCTAGCTATCATCTATTTATTATCTATTATTATCTATCTATTATCTATTATCTATCTATCCTCAGTGTCCTACACACTAACATTCGCATATATTTTGAATCACATCTATAGGTCCATAATTACCATCTCTTTCCTCTTCCCCCATTGTTTTTGTTTTGCAGGTAAGATTATGGGGGTAAAGGAAAATATTTTATTAAAAAGAGAGGAAAAAAGGGTCATTTCTCTGTATTATATTGCTTTGCGTCCACCTTATTTTCCTGGGCTTTTTGCCTCTTTAAACATTTAGCAAGTCCTTACATTTAACCAAATGTAAGTTAAATCTAAAAAGATGAAATTGTCGTGGCGATATAAATTCTGTGAATGTTTCAGATTTTATGATGATTATATTATTAATCCATCACATTCTCTGATGTGAAATCTGGCTCTTTTTTTTTAGGCTTTGCCTTTGTATTACATGTAAGGTTATGGGGATACATTGTTGACATTTTCATTCCTGATGATTTTTGAGGGTTTTTTTGCATTTGTGGTGTATACCATACAGGGAAGGATTGATCTCTTATTGATTAGATAGGATTATAGGGGCGGCGCGGGTGTTCGCTGGGACGTCTGTGGTTGTGAGCAGCTGCTGTGTCCTCAGAAAGGAGCTTGACACATTAACACTAATAAATGTACATGGCGAACGTTTCACCTAGAATTAATTCCATGTCGGAATGCCGCCTCTTAATCCACCCATATATATTTTTATATTCTTCGTCACCTGGCTGTTAAGGCGGTAAGTGAGTGCAGATGTGCTACATGTTTGTGTTTGCCGGATACATTTGTTCTTTTGTGCTGCTTTACATCTATTGATTATGGTGTTTATTATATTGCTCTGTTATATGGTTTGTTATAGCACAAGTGGTTACAATGTATCACTGAGTATATGGATTATATTATATTCTGCACAACAGTGATATAAATGCAGATGTTGACATAATGTATATACTATTTGATACAACGTATGTGCAAGTGATACACTATATGGATACAGATATACAAGAAGCCAAACCAATGTTTAATTTCAATGGGTGGCACTGGCCACTTGTGTAGAAGCACTATTGGAACGCCCGCTAGGACCATGGGGTACTCAGGCCGGGTCCGACTGTTCTTCAGGGGGTTGTCACTGCAGCAGTGACTAGGTCCATGGCCCTGGGCGTCCAATAAAATCAATTAAAGGGGAAGGGAAATAAAGTTTATAGGGGATTTGTTTGTGACGCCACCCTTGGTGCTCGGCAATAGTGAAATGGCCGACGCTGCGGTTCAGGTCCCCTGGGGCAGGTGGTGATGCAGCAGAGTTGTTACAGCTCTCCATGGGTAGAGCTAGGTCCCAGGGAAGGTAATGGGTAAAAGTCAATGATGGTGGATGTTGATGGGCTGGTGACGCAATAAATAATTCTGAGGACACAGCAGGGTGCAGTTTCCACACTTTACTCACAGTTCTTTCAGGTACAATCCCCAGCTGGGGTGCTGTGTCCTCCGGGTTTGTGGTCCAGCCAGCTGTCAGGTAATTTGGAGTACACTTTGTCAGAACCCCCTTCTTATGTTCCTTCTCTGGCCGTCTCACTGCGCTGGCTCCCGCCTCTCCTGCCCTGCGCCCCACACACAGTGTCACAAGCCAGCAGCCTCGCATCCAGTCTGGCGATGTCCTTCTCGTCCCCTTGATCCTATGTGGCTGCCTTTTTGGCGAATGTGTATGGCTGGGGCTGTGGCACATACAATTACCACAGCCTCCGTCTGGCTAGATGAGCCTTGTAGTTCTCCACTAGTCTGGGGGCCGGTTTTGCCACTGCGACCTGGTCCCTCTGCCGTCGGCGTGGATTCGGGCCCCACAGGTGGATTCATCACTACCCGTGCCCCTAGGACCCCTTCTTTCCTTCTCTTAGCAGCTTCTTCCTGCATGTCTGCTCTCCTCAAATTATCCCCACTCTCTCTCTAACTCCTCCCTCTAGTCTCCATGACAACTCCTCTGTCACTCTCTCCACCCATACCTTCTACCTAGTTCCTCCCTGGCCTGGAGAGGTCTAGTGTTGGGTGCTAGTGTGTGCGTACTAGGTAGTGTCCCCTCCTTACCCGAGAGCTGAGTACCACACCTCCGGCTGAGGTGTAATACCTCTGTGGCGACTGGACTCTCAGGTGCGCCACATTATGATAAAGTGAAGCATGTTGTACATGTTGCCTTCAAGGGGTTTTCTGTGACAAAATGTTGATGGTGGGGGTCGTACACTGGAACTAAAGCTAGAATAGCGCAACAGTGCCATACACTGTGTAGTGGCCACTGTTGGGTAATGCAGCTTAGCTCCTATTAATGTGAATGTGATCTAAGCGGCAGTACCCAGAATGGCCACTGCACAATGCACAAAGCTGCTGTGTTCTGGATCCATAAATTATCAACTTCTGGCCTCTGCAGTTTCAGTTGACAAATGATTAGTGGGGGAGATCAGTTATCGGACACCCCACTGATCTTATATTGATAACCTAAGGATAGATTAATTAATGATAAATTGCTAGTTCTGTATATCAACAGTGACTTTGTGGTGATCTCAGGACTTTAACCCCTGGGTACTGTGACTAAGGCTGTCACAGATAAAGTGCCAATTTTGGACCCCGATGCAAATCAGTTTCAGGGTCTCCATCTATCGTTGAAAAGTTCTAATATACATGACAGAGGGGACTTTGCTGGCACAACTCTCAGTACAACCTCCATGATCTCCATCTCATCCTTGTCTGATCGTCTATGGTGGGGACCCCTTTCAATTATATAAAAACTCAAGGAAAATAGCTGGAATAAGACCAGGGACCATAATATATATGCACACAAGGGCAGTTTAGTCATATTGCCTGCTGTTAGGGCACTCTCAGGTGAGGTAGTACAGTAGTATTATAAACCTTGACATAGTTTATAAGGGGCTTTGCATCAGAACACACAAAAATTTTACATTTCTGAAAGTTGAACATATGTTCAAGAAGATGAAGAAAGATGAAGAGGGTAGAGGAAGAGAAAGAAGAAGAAATAAAAAGGAGAAGGAGGATAAGAAGAAGAAATAAGGAAGAGAAAAACAAGAAAAAGAAGAATAGACAACATGAAGATCGTGTGGATCAAGATGTTTTGTTAACCTGTATATGGCAGACCGGGCTCGCGAGCAGTACAGATTTCCATACAGTTCTCAGACCTTCTCTCTCCTTTCTGTTTTCCAGAAATGTTTTGCTTCTCTCTTGTCACCTGCGCACATCACCTATCTTAAAAGGAAGGTGTAAATGGCAATCAATGAATAAAAGGAAGATAACATTAAACCAATAAAAAAAGTTCTGATTGTGATTATTAGACTTTAGACACATCTGACTAAAGATTCTTGGAAATCATCTCAGTGACCTCTCATTAAATGGTACCTCCAATGATACCGCCATTAAACACTGACTTATAGAGCAGCTACACCCAATAGGTGGCACAAGACAGCAAGCTAGATAGTTAATTTGCATCTAAAATATATTGGCACAAGTAGGTGCTAGGTGTTGAGTTCCCACCTCTGCACAGGGGGAATCTCGAACCACCTTCGCTGCGGTCTCCCATTCTTCTCCAGCCGCAGTGGAGCCTGCTCAGCGGAGACGTCGGTCCCAGCGTCTGGCTCAGGCTGATACTGGGTGACTGGTTACTACTGTCCTTCCAGGCTCTGCCTTTGTAGCCAGGACTGGTCAGCGGTGAGCAGACGTCTCTGGGACTAAGTCCTGCTTTTCCCCTTCTGAGTATGCCCAGGGTAAGACCTCTTATTGGAGGTCGGGGGTCAGATGCTCAGATACTGCAGCAGATCCCATTGGTCCTCTAGGAAGGTCCTGAAGTTGCTCAGGTACTGTAGCAGCTCCCAGTGGTCCTCTAGGATGGTCCCGAAGTTGCTGCAGCTATAAAAGGTTCACATGGCCGCACGGCCATGCACTAGTATCAAACCAATGTCTATGAGCTCAGCGCCAGTGTGGTCGTGTCTGGATGTGGTTAGGGTTTGGCTGAAATAAGCCCCTAGAATACCGGCACCTCCGGTGAGGAGTTTGTATGTGTGTATTCAGGGCCTTGGCTGTAATAAGCCGCTAGATTACCGGCACCTCCGGTGAGGAGTTGTTTGTCTGTTTTCTCTGACTGCATGACCACAGTTTGCTCTGGTTGGTAGCTGTGTACCTCTGTGAGGTTAACAAGGCACAGCATCTTGTTCCTAGCAACTCTGTGGAGTTAACAGAGTTCGCTTATACCACCATATAGCGCCGCCATTTGCCAGAAGCAGGTTCCTCTCCTGCACGGTGGACCCCGGGTTGCGAACACACTTAATAATACATATATATACTTGGTGCATTCCGCCAACCCTAACAGTAGGTGAGTACAAATTTTACATTGGAAAATCCCTTCACGTGAGTGGGACCCATGAGTCTAGTAGCTGAAATCATCAGCGATCATCTGATCTCTCAGAAAAACTGTTAGCAGCTGCACATATTTCCGACAGTGGCCGCTACAGGTGACGTGTGGAATTGCATGATCAAATAAATGGGTAATCATCGGATTCCTTGTTGAAAGCCAATTTGTAGCAATCTCTGGGTAATAGTCAAGGTCCTGAGCAGGAGGGTTCCCCTCTATGATTTTGATACAGAAAGGGGTTGTAAAAAATATGACAAATCCTTTACATTCATCACTTGTAAGAGTATTATTTCGATACACAGAGCACAACAATGCAAAGCTTTCATACCCGTTAATGAGAACATCTCAAAGCTTCCCTGGAGCAACATTAAATATTAATGCTTTCAGAAGCTTCTCGTTGTCCAAGTCTATGATCCCCAATGGCTGACTCTTTCTTGCCACTATTAGACTCAATGAATTTATAATTATTGACTAGTACAAAACCAATTACATGTAAATATTACTTATTAATGATCAATTTCATTTTTCTGTGTGAAGACTGGCATCTAAATAAGCCAATCTCCATGATCAACTGAATGCCCCTGATCCGGAATGTGCAAAATTGGGATCAGCCAAAAATGTTTTCTCCAATGACGGCTTCAGAAGAAATGCAGTAGTACATGAAATCAATTCTAGCTGTCGGTATAGGAGCTTCTTTTCCTTACTGCATTTCTATCTAATAGACATTGAGGGGAATTTATCAAGACTGGTGTTTCCCACCACCAGACTCAAGACAATTATCCCTTCAAGTATGGTGTACAAAAATTATAAAGCGGAGCATATTTGGAGTGTCTACATGCCAGAAATAGGACTTTACGCCATCTTTGAGGTGTCTTCTGTTGAAAAGCATAGCAAAATTTGTCACATGGTAGTTGGCCTCACCCCACTTTTTTTTTTTAAGACAAAGGGTTGAAAATTGCAATTTATTTCGCAAATACACCTTTCACCAAATTTTGACACCAAAAAACTTGTTGGGAGGAATGATACTGGCTCTTAGTGAGGATTCTTTTTTGTGACGGTTCACACTTATTTCCGCTATAGGAAACATTCTAGAATTGTGCCTCCTGGTGTGGACTGTGTTTCCTGGTGTAGACTTTTTCTCTTGGTGTGGGCTATGCATCCTGGTGTGGCCAGTGCCTCCTGATGTGGATGGTGCCTCCTGGTGTGGACTGTGCCGCTGCTGTGCAGTGTTTCTCCTGGTGTGGACTGTTCCTCCTGGTGTGGACTGTGCCGCCTGGTGTGGATTGTGTCTCCTGGTGTAGACTGTGCTTCCTTTTGTGGACTGTTCCTCCCAGTGTGTACTGTGCCTCCTGGTGTGGACTGCTCTTCCTGGTGTGGACTGTGCTTACCTGTCAGGATTGTGCCTTCCATTGTGTATGGTCCCTCTTGGTGTGGACTATTCCTCCCAGTGTGGACTGTGCCTCTTGGTTTTCACTGTTCCTCCTGGTGTGGACTGTTTCTCCTGGTGTAGACTGTGCCTATGGGCGGTGGACTGTGTCTCTTGGAGTGGATTGTGCTTTCTGGTGTGGAATTTGCTTACTGATGTGGAATGTGCCTACTGGTCAGGACTGTACCTCCCAGTGTGTACTGTTCCTCCTGGTGTAGATTGTGTCTCCTGGTGTGGACAGTGCCTACTAGTGTGTACTGTGCCTCCTGGTGTGGACTATTCCTCCTGGTGTGGACTGTGTCTCCCAGTGTGTACTGTGCCTCCTGCTGTTCACTGTTACTCCTGGGGTGGACAATGCCTTCTGGTGTGGACTATGTCTCCTGGAGTGGACTGTGCTTTCCGGTGTGGAATTTGCTTACTGATGTGAACTGTGGCTACTGGTCAGGACTGTACCTCCCAGTGTGTACTGATCCTCCTGGTGTGGACTGCTCCTCCTGGTGTGGACTGTGCCTATTAATGTGTACTGTGCCTACTGGTGAGGACTGTTCCTCCCGGAGTGTACTGTGCCTCCTGGTGTGGACTGTGCTTACTGGTGTGAACTTTGCTTACTGGTGAGGACTGTTTCTCCCAGTGTGCACTATGCCTCCTGGTGTGCACTATTCCTCCTGGTGTGGACTGTGTCTCCTGATGGACTGTTCTTCCTCACGTGGACTATTCCTCTTGGTTTGGACTGTGCCTGCTGGTGAGCACTATGCCTCCTGGTATGGACTGTGCCTCATTGTGTGGAATGTTTTTCCTCATGTGAACTATTCCTCCTGGTGTGGACTGTGTCTCCTGGTGTGCACTGTTCCACTGATATGGACTGTTCTTCTTGGTGAGGACAGTGTCTTCTCATGTAGACTATGCCACTGGTGTGGACTATGCCACTGGTGTGGATAGTTCCTCCTGGTGTGAGCTATTCCTCTCAGTGTGTACAGTGCCTCCTGATGTGGACTGTTCCTCCTGGTAAGGGCTGTGCCTGTGGATGGTTGACTGTATCTGATGGAGTGGATTGTGCCTTTTGGTGAGGACTTTGCTTACTGATGTGGACTGTCCCTAATGGCCAGGGCTGTACCTTCCAGTGTGTACTCGTCTTCCTGGTGTGGACTGTTTTTCCTAGTGTAGACTGTGCCTCCGTAATGTGGACTACTAGTGTAGACTGTGCCTACAGGTGAGGACTGATCCTCACAGTGTGTACTGTGCCACCTGGTGTGGAGTATTCCTCCTGGTGTGCACTGTGCCTCCTGGTGTGGAGTATTCCTCCTGGTGTGGACTGTGCCTCCTGGTGTAGAGTATTCCTCCTGGTGCGGACTGTGCCTCCTGGTGAAGACAGTGCCTCCAGGTGAAGACTGTGCCTCCTGGTAAGGACCGTGCCTCCTGGTGTGGACTGTGTCTTCTGGTGTGGCCTGATAATAGCTCATCGAGGGAGGGGGCTAGATTTTAGATCTCCGCCGATCTGATACTGAGGTCTTCAATATCCCAGCTGTGGACAATCCCTTTAAAAATGTTGGGATGACCATAAAATTCATATGTAGAAAATATACAGCACACGTAATGTGCTTCATAATTAAACAGAAAGCGTCTCTGAGTGTATGTGGGACTTTTTCCCTTTTGCCTGGAGGTCTAATTTGCAATTGTGATGATTGCATTCTGACTCCTGCCATAGAGATTGGGCTCGGTGTCTTGCAGGAAGACATAATATAGCATTATTGCACCATACACCTACATACATTCAGAACCTTCTCCATCCCTATCTCCTGTACATTAAATGACTCGGTCAGAGGAGTTCTCCACTAGGCGGCAGTGTAACATCTGACATGTCCCCTTAAAAACCCGTTCCCCTAAAATTACAGCCTGCATTAGACGAAACCTACATTATCGAGCCCCTTTCTGCATTAACATCTTCCTGTTAATAGTTTTGACTGCGTCTTGTGATTTTTCACTACTTAGCAGCGATCGAGTAAACTTTTCACTTACTGACTTTTTCTATTTCATTTTTTTAACCCTTCGTGGTACCATTTAAGAAAATTGCTTTATGCATTCTGCAATTCCAAAGAAGATGTAGGATAAGAAAGATACAAAATCGAGGGAGCGGAGATGACAAAAGGTATTTTAATAGTATAAAAATGGTCTTACTTAATGGAAAACTATGGTTGCTTTTATACAGGGGGTCCCCCATTAAGAACTTTCATTTAGTCACAGTAAGGGGTGACTATAGAGAGTATCTCTTAATCCAGAGAGCTCATCCTGCCCTGCATTACACTGATTTAAATTGTCACTATGTAATACTTCATTTCACCTGTGGCGGCGCTGCAGAGAAATTTACTTTTTTCCTATTGGGTCCCCATGGATCACAACTGATTTCTGATGATCGGAGTAAAAAGAAATTCTGGGATCGGCTTAACTTCAGGATCCTACAAACCAAAAGGGATCACCCCATTCCCTTTAAATATATTAATTTACTGGATTGGGGCATACATGGAATTCAAAAAGAGGGACAATATAATTCTGGAAAGTAACAACAATTTGTTTATGAGCTTATTGTCTTATGGGCCATGTTTCTTTTTTTTTCTCAACCAGTGTCACTCTTATCATTGCTACTTTTGCTGCTTTGCCCCATTATGTGAACGGAGTTTAGCTGTAATACCAAGAACAGCCTGTGAACAATGGTGGTGCTGTTTCTGGAAAAATAACATCTGATCTCTTTTTTTTTTGTAATTTAAAGGGGTATTCCAGTAAGATGAAGTTATTACCTAGCAACCATTAAATTGGTGGGGGTCCGACCAACGAATGCCAGAAAGCAAGACTTCTGATCTGACTTTGTTTGGAACCATTGTCAACCATTCAACACTACTGTTCCTTCCCTATGGGGCAGTACCATGAAGAAAGAATGAAGCTTCATGCTCGACCACCACTAAATTAAAGGGGTTCTCCACTAAACCGCTGCCGGCACCAGAGGTGAGTATAAGTGATGCTGTCTTAAAAGGAGGAAACTGATGGATTGAGATTGGGTTATCTGAGTAGTGGACAATCCCTTTAATACTGATGATCCAGGAGGCTCCTAGTCCTCAATTTATCTTCCATTGTAGAAACAATTGGGGGACTCAGTGGTATGAACCCCACTGATCTAATGCTTATCACTTTAGATTGGTGATAATTTCTTCTTACCAGAATAACCCTTTAAGTCACTTTTCCATAAATAAGTATTTTTTTTTTAACTGGTATAATTGCCGCTATTCTCCTGAATCCGGCGATATTTTTCTTGTGTTCTTGCGCCTCTCCGTTCCTGAGATATGACCCTTTCTTTCCTATATATAAATCTAGTCTTGTATTCCAAGTGGGCGTGGCGATTAACTCTTCTTTCGGATTCTTCCTTCGGCCCACACCCATTTGGCTTTAAAAACTAGAACTAAGCATAGGGAAGAGAGGACCATATCTCAGGCGCAGGAACGAAAGAAAAACATCGCCGGATTCAGGAGAACAGCAGCATTTACACCAGATAAAAAAAATATACATAAAGTACAGACCAAACGTTTGGACACACCTTCTCATTTAATGATTTTTCTGTATTTTCACGACTATGAAAATTGTACACTCACACTGAAGGCATCAAAACTATGAATTAACACATGTGGAATTATATACTTAACAAAAAAGTGCGAAATAACTGAAAATATGTCTTATATTCTAGGTTCTTCAAAGTAGCCACCTTTTGCTTTGACGACTGCTTTGCGCACTCTTGGCATTCTCTTGATGAACTTCAAGAGGTAGTCATGAAAATACAGAAAAATCTTTAAATGAGAAGGTGTGTCCAAACTTTGGGTCTGTACTGAATATATATATTTATGGCACATTAGAGATCCTCTTCAAGAGTAGATTAACAGGACAATTCAGGTACCCGGGTAGTAAATCGTAATCCACGTAAGAAGCAAGTGTCAAGGGAAGTTTGGTGAATGTAAAAAACAATTTATCTATATCTTCGCCTCCTAAATATCATCAGACAGATCTAACATAAAAAAAGAGCTACATTATAATAATTACTAATGAAGCCGGAGAACACTTTGTATATATAGCTGGTTATGTGCTCTTTAAATCGAACAAGCGTCAAAGAAAATATATAAAAGATGTTATCCATTGTTTTACCGCTATTCTCCACCACTGATGAATGACGCCCATGGCTTTGTCTTCTCTTGGCTTTCTCCTCATTGTATAGGATGCACAAGTAAATCTATAGCAGTTACTAAATTGGTGTTGGGGGAGTTCACTTAAGTTTCCTATATGAATTAAGTCTTTGCATTGAAAACAACATAAATGAATGATCTTCATCTGTAATTGTTGTCTTCAAATTAAAAACAGCCATTGTTCTTTCGACAGGGCTGCATTAAGCAGATGGAAGAACGGAGAGCGTCTTCTTGTCTGCAATGTATCCTGGTGGACTTGACTTGATGTTGAGTTTTTAACATTAAATGATACAATAAATTATCCCATAAGGTTTACAAGTGGACATTATGGTGGGTCAGTCCTTGGGCTTAAGCCCCCGTCTCACAAAACGATTTACCAACGATCACGACCAGCGATACGACCTGGCCGTGATCGTTGGTAAGTCGCTGTGTGGTCGCTGGGGAGCTGTCACACAGACCGCTCTCTCCAGCGACCAACGATCAGGGGAACGACTTCGGCATCGTTGAAACTGTCTTCAACAATGCCGAAGTCCCCCTGCAGCACCCGGGTAACCAGGGTAAACATCGGGTTACTAAGTGCAGGGCCGCGCTTAGTAACCCGATGTTTACCCTGGTTACCAAAAAAACAAACAGTACATACTCACCATCTGATGTCCGTCAGGTCCCTTGCCGTCTGCTTCCTGCTCTGACTGAGTGCCGCCGTACAGTGAGAGCAGAGAGCAGCGGTGACGTCACTGCTGCGCTCTGCTCTCACTGTACGGCCGGCAGTCAGTCAGAGCAGGAAGCAGACGGCAAGGGACCTGACGGACATCAGATGGTGAGTATGTACTGTTTGTTATTTTTTACATTTACGATGGTAACCAGGGTAAACATCGGGTTACTAAGCGCGGCCCTGCGCTTAGTAACCCGATGTTTACCCTGGTTACCAGCGAAGACATCGCTGAATCCGTGTCACACACACCGATTCAGCGATGTCAGCGGGACCTCAACGACCAAAAAAAGGTCCAGGCCATTCCGACACGACCAGCGATCTCACAGCAGGGGCCTGATCGCTGGTACGTGTCACACATAGCGAGATCTCTACTGAGGTCGCTGTTGCGTCACAAAACTTGTGACTCAGCAGCGATCTCGCTAGCGATCTCGCTATGTGAGACGGGGCCTTTAGGTTAAAATATCTCGTTACCATCATATTTAGAGGTTAATTCTATGAGATGTCACCAGACCCCTGTTTTGTAAGGTTTGACCATGGACCCAATGATAGAAAACATTTATATCTTGGGGTAAAATATAGATCATATATGATCAAAAAGTTTTGAGACAAATTAAATTTTTGTTTAATTTTTAGGAACCCGCTGAAATAATTTGCGATTCGCAGACGCTATTTTACAAATTACGTTAACCCGAGAAGGATCACTTGACCTTGCGCAGATTTCCTCATAATGCCTTGCAACTAGCACGTCACATGGTATAGAAAAGTCAATCAGGATGGACGATCGTAGCCTGTATAAAAGCTGAAGCAGGGAATGCAGAAGCCATTTGGGGGTAAGTTCCGATGGTGAGAAGATGTCACAGCTCACAGCTTAGCCATGGAGATAAAAAGAGAAAGCCATAAAATGCTGAAGAAACTACAGCGGTGCGAGAGAAAAAGAAAATAATACAGATTTAAATGATAGATTCGCTGCATCAAATCGAATTTCATAGCTGGCAAATTCTAATTTCAAAAGATTTATTAATTTCTAGCAAAATATTAAAAGCCCATTCAATTTATAAGGTCTATACATGTATACTATTGTGGATGTCAGGCTCACTGGGTGAGGTGGATCCTCAAATCCCAAGGTCCGGGTGGGCACACGGGTCATAGGCATCAGGGCAACAGGCAGTCAAGGCACGTACTAAGCCAAGGTACTGGAGACTGCAGACAGACAGGAGACTGGGAACAGGTAGAATAGGTCCTTGAGACAGAAGACAGATAGCAGAGGTGCTGGAGACCGCAGATGGGTAGCAGAGGTCCTGGAGATCGCAGACAGATGGCAGAGGTCCTGGAGACCGCTGACTGGTAGCAGAGGTCCTGGAGACCCCAGACAGGTAGCAGAGGTCCTGGAGACTGCAATCAGGAGCATAGGTCCTGCAGATCACAGACAGGTAGTAGATCCTGAAGACCATACACAGATAGCAGAGATCCTGGTGACTACAATCAGGTAGCAGAGGTCCTGGAGAATGCAGACAGGTAGAAATCTGGAAACAGGTACTGAGCAGGTCATGGTGCACAGTCAAAACTAAGAGTCTTAATACAAAGATACAGGTATGTGTCTTGGGAGGCCTTATAGAGGCCTAGGTATTTGATGCCATGGGAACATGCCTGACTACTTGCAAAGCCCGATGTTACACCCGGTCCGGTCCCTGTACCTCTGCGGGGTCCCCGTCGGGACTCCAGTTCTGTGCCAGCTCCATGCTGTCCAGGTGTGGTCTCTGCATCCCCTTCCTCCTCTGCTTCCCGGCGCGCGGCCAGCGGGTTCTCGGGCAGAGTGCTTAGGTCGCATGCGCGCTCGATCCCGGTCTTATAAAGAGACAGCGTGCATTTTTCAAAAAGGTGCTTCTGACCAATGGCGTGTTTTGGATCTCTATTTCTAGCACGTCCACCTGCTAGCATGTGCTTCTGTCTCTGAAGTTCTCTGCCAGTGCTCCGCTTACATTGTCTGTCTCCACAGATCATCAGCTGCCTGATACCTGGTTATCCTGGACGACGTCTGTTCTGTCTACGCCAGTTCCATCTCGTTCCGCCAATCTGCCATCCTCTATTCCGTACGATGCCTGTCCTGTCAGTACCTGCTTCCACCCGAACACCCGGTACCAACTGGTCAGCTCTCCGTCATCTGTTCGGGGTCTAACTGGAGGTAGCACCCATGTCCCTCAGGCATTCTATTCCGACCCTGTTCGAGGGGTCTTACCACGGGTGTCTGGGGCTCACGTAGTAGCGCCCCCTTCTGAGCCCTCGGACCGAGGTTCCACCTTAAACTTTAATAAAAACGAATGTGAACTTCACCACCTGTGCCTCCGTTTCCATTCGTTACACCTGACATAAAGCACAAGAGAGTTTAGTGGACCAGGGTGAAGAAAGCAGAGACCAGACCAGGGACAGGTATGTAACAGTGGCACAGTGCTTGATCTTAAGGTAGAATGTCAAAGTCAAATCCAATCTCTAAAACATACCTATAATTTCAGGTATCAGTGCAGAATAAGCTGTCCTTTGTGTGTACATAAAGAATAACACTATTTCTAGCCATCATATGACTTGTATCCTGCACTTTTCGCCAGTTTTTCCCTCAGCAGACTCTATCTCTTATTTCCAGTTGTCACTGAGCTGGTCAATGGAGATGAGCTGCAATGATGTCTACCATACACAGCAGATAAAGAAATGAGCAATTCCTTCTCTCCTTTCTTTGTGGAGAACATGTACAATCATAGGAGCATAAGCAGCATGGAAAGCATCATACAAAAGTACTGAGCAGTGTATCTGTGAATCAAGCACTGGAGTGACATAAACAAAATACCAGAAAGCAGTGACACTATCTTTGTCTAATTTTCTCTTTTTACTTTTCCCTCCCCAAGGACTTTCATAGGCAGCTGTAATTTGATCCCTCAGTGAGTTGGCAGTTCTTACCTTGAATAAGAACGTTTTTCGGAGTTTTTCAGAATAAACCATGAGTTTAGAAGACGGGAGGAGGAGAAAAAAGTGGTTGGTTAGTGAAGAAAGAAGAAGACTTCTCTGATGATATATTAAAAAGTTTCTTATAGTTGCTTGTACTATTAATTTATGCAAAGATTGTAGAAAGAACGGGGACCTTTTCAGGTCGGTATCTGGACACCATAGTAGATCATTGTCTTGGGGTTAAAAATTACCAAACACTCTACTTTATAAGGTATAAACGTATAGAATTGCATAAGTCTGCACGTCCTCTTTGTTTGTAGGTGGTCGCCCAGTGTATAAGGAAACTGACCTACGCTTGTGCAAGGAGCCATCCATGTAATGAAGATGTGAACACAGACTTAACTTTCAATAGGACTTTATTTAAATATTTATTATAAAAGCATCAATATAAATGAATGAATGAATTAATTAATTGATTTATTAGTTAATAGTCCCCAAAATTTGCACTCAAGAGACTGCTATGGTCAGCCCATCATGGCCATGTCATATCATATTTTTCTCAAACTAAAACAGATCCTTTTTACCCTCTTCACCCAAAAGGCAAGGATTGAATACGTCACATAGGAAAATCTGCGCATTTAAAAATAATAAGGATTTGGCACCGTTACCCTATGTGTGAACAGAGTCACCTGGAATGCATTACACTTGCACATAACCACATTTTGTATGGCCATTAATTTTTATTATATTTTGATTTCTTATTTTAAAAGGTTACCTGACTCTGATTGATGTCCTGAATTCACTTGAGTATTTGGTATTCGAAAATAATTCCGAGGAGGTGGAAGGGCTCACATACTTTTTTCATTAGATTGAACAATTGACAGTAATTTATCTCCAAGACGTAGAGTTGGTTTCTTTTTGGACTGTTCGGAGCCAGGGGCACAGTTGACTCAGGACCAGTGGAACCATTTCTTCTCTTTTTTTTAAGGGGGTATTTCTGTCATACTCATAGCCATATATACTGAGGTCACTGATATTTTTAAAACTAGGTGTCAGTTAAGGAGCTTGTAAAGTGTTCAATATTGTCCTAGATGTTTTGAGGGCAACTGAAGTCTGTGCAGATCCTTCAATTCATAGTAAATCGATTTGCTGAATTTTTGGTAAAAAAAATACAACAAAGCTGGTGAATTTCGAAAGATGTGCTCATCTCTAGTGATGACTGTTCTTCTCCGGTTATTTCTTGGTCCTAAGAAAGTGGTCAGAAGGAGATGAAGTCTCAGGCACTGATGAAGGTAGCCAAGTGCAGCACATCGCTGAGCTATCTTAGTACCTTAAGACTTTGAATGGAGCATCAAGGTACATGCGCGACTGGTCACTCCATTTCCATTACTTGTTGTCAGGCAATACCGGTGGCCAGGGAGATCCAGAGCAAAACATGGGCTTATGTCTTCTCTGGTGATTGGACTACATCTCACCAATAGGATTCATACTGATCCAACATTTATTTTTCCTATCCTGTGGGTAGGTGATAACTTTCTTAGATCAGAGAATGCTTATAAAGAAGAGAAACGGGTTGGGTCATTTGTGGTCAAGACTCTCCACTGTCCAAAGTTCAACCAGCTCAACAGTATGTCTTGGGGAGCTGTATCTCCTGGTTCTCGCATTACCACAAGAAACTGTGATTTTATGAAAACTACAGCAAGCCGCCTAGTAAGTGAATCAAAGTCTCTGTACATTATGCTGACCTCGGGTGGAAAAAAGCTGTTCACATCCATCAATCAAAACTATCTTTAGCAAATCTAAGCAGAAACTAGTCAGGGTTCCTACAGCGCTACCACAGGGGAAATGAAGCATTACACTGTGCCTTATAGAATCAATAGGGCTGTCTGTGTAAAACATGGAAATGCTAGGTCCTACAGAGCGAGTGGCTCCTTGTAGCCACTCTACACTTCAGAAAATAGTGGAGGATTTAAAATTGGAGACCCTCATCTATAAAATATAATTTTCTAACCCAGGCATACCTCTATAATCTGCTCTTTATTTGGAGGACTGAATGGAAACCTGGTTCTGTCATTGTATGAAAATTACATCCCTCACATGTATCCTATTCTGGGGATCATTTGGCCATTATGAAGATTTGTAAGCAAAGGTTTCTGTTTTAGATTCCGAGTAAAGAAAAAACACATTTTCAGTGTTCAGCAGTCTATCTTAGTTAACAATATACCTGGGGAGTCAACAATTGGTTTATTCATCTAGCAAGGTCAAGTGATCAGATTGAGCACAATAGCTGTTTACCATGAGCAGCAACTCAATGGGCCACTAAAGATCCCAGAGAATATAAGAGATGCGCACACTGCATCTTCCTGCAGGATAGAATATTCCAGCAGGACTGGCTCCTTTATAATCAACTGTTCAGGTGACAACACAGATCCCTTTTACTAATTTGCCTCCCCGGTTTCTACCTATACAGTACAAAGTATTTATATCTCTACAGGGAGAAGGGGTGGGTCATTATGTCTCTACAGGAAGTGGGTCTTTCTCTCTCCACAGGAAGTGGGGGTGGGTCTTTATGTCTCTACAGGAAGTGTGGGTGGGTCTTTATGTCTCTACAGGAAGTGTGGGTGGGTCTTTATGTCTCTACAGGAAGTGTGGGTGGGTCTTTATGTCTCTACAGGAAGTGGGGGTGGGTCTTTATGTCTCCACAGTATGTGGGGGTGGGTCTTTATGTCTCCACCTTAAGTGGGGGTGGGTCTTTATGTCTCTACAGGAAGTGAGTGTTATTTTGTATGTCTCTACAAGAAGTGGGGGTGGATCTTTGTCCCTGTACAGGAAGTGGGGTGGGTCTTTATGTCTCTACAGGAAGCAGGGGTGGGTCTTTATGTCTCTACAGGAAGTGGGTCTTTGTCTCTGTATAGGAAGTGGGGGTGGGTCTTTGTCTCTCTACAGGAAGTGGAGGTGGGTCTTTATGTCTCTACAGGAAGTGGAGGTTGTGTATTTGTCACTCTACAGAAAGTGGGGTGGGTTTTTATGTATCTACAGTAAGTGGGGGAGTGTGTTGTGAAATTGGATTTTGGGCTCCCCCGGTGGCCACTGGTGGAATTGAACTTGTGTGCATCATCCCCTCTGTTCACCTGTTCCCATCAGGATGTGGGAGTCGCTATTTAACCTTGCTCCTCTGTCACTTCCATGCCGGTCAACATTGTAATCAGAAGCCTTTCTGTGCATGTTCCTGCTACCAGACAACTTCCAGCTAAGTCGGACTTTTGTCCTTGTTTGTTTTTTGCATTTTGTTCCAGTTCACAGCTGCAGTTTCGTTTCTGTGTCTGGAAAGCTCTTGTGATCTGAAATTGCCACTCTGATGTTATGAGTTAATACTAGAGTCTTAAAGTAATTTCAGGATGGTGTATTGATAGGGTTTTCAGCTGACCATGAAAGTACCCTTTCTGTCTTCCTGCTATCTAGTAAGCGGACCTCGATTTTGCTAAACCTATTTTCATACTACGTTTGTCATTTTCATCTTAAATCACCGCCAATATATGTGGGGGCCTCTGTCTGCCTTTCGGGGAAATTTCTCTAGAGGTGAGCCAGGACTATATTTTCCTCTGCCAGGATTAGTTAGTCCTCCGGCCGGCGCTGGGCGTCTAGGGATAAAACGCAGGCTACGCTACCCGGCTACTGTTAGTTGTGCGGCAGGTTTAGTTCATGGTCAGTTTAAGTTTCCATCCTTCCAAGAGCTAGTTCCTATGTATGCTG
This sequence comes from Ranitomeya variabilis, assembly GCF_051348905.1. Lineage (NCBI taxonomy): Eukaryota > Metazoa > Chordata > Amphibia > Anura > Dendrobatidae > Ranitomeya > Ranitomeya variabilis. The sequence goes on from NC_135239.1 coordinate 200,497,141, forward strand.
GGCTATGTTCTCTTGCCATTGAGAACCATAACAGTTTGACCGGCCCACAAAGGGTTAAATTAATTGGCAGAGAAAGGAGAGAAAAAAAACGTCTGCTGAAAATTTTTTTTTTTTTTTTTCCTTCAGTTCTGAGTGTGCTTTCAATTGAATCACTTGCAAGTCTGCCTATATTGCAGCCTTCCTCTCTCTCTCTCCTTCTAATCCTGGAATGGCTCTGTGTTCACCTGTTTAAAATGGATATTCAGAGTTTAGCTGCAGGTTTGAATAATCTCACCACGAAAGTTCAAAATTTACAAGATTTTGTTGTTCATGTTCCTATATCTGAACCTAGAATTCCTTTGCCTGAATTTTTCTCGGGGAATAGATCTTGCTTTCAAAATTTCTAAAATAATTGCAAGTTGTTTTTGTCCCTGAAATCTCGCTCTGCTGGAGATCCTGCTCAGCAGGTCAGGATTGTGATTTCCTTGCTCCGGGGCGACCCTCAAGATTGGGCTTTTGCATTGGCTCCAGGGGATCCTGCGTTGCTCAATGTGGATGCGTTTTTTCTGGCCTTGGGGTTGCTTTATGAGGAACCTCATTTAGAGCTTCAGGCGGAAAAAGCCTTGATGTCCCTATCTCAGGGGCAAGATGAAGTTGAAATATACTGCCAAAAATTCCGTAAATGGTCTGTGCTTACTCAGTGGAATGAGTGCGCCCTGGCGGCGAATTTCAGAGAGGGTCTCTCTGATGCCGTTAAGGATGTTATGGTGGGGTTCCCTGTGCCTGCGGGTCTGAATGAGTCCATGACAATAGCTATCCAGATCGATAGACGTCTGCGGGAGCGCAAACCTGTGCACCATTTGGCGGTGTCTACTGAGAAGACGCCAGAGAATATGCAATGTGATAGAATTCTGTCCAGAAGCGAACGGCAGAATTTTAGACGAAAAAATGGGTTGTGCTTTTATTGTGGTGATTCAACTCATGTTATATCAGCATGCTCTAAGCGTACTAAGAAGCTTGATAAGTCAGTTTCAATTGGCACTTTTCAGTCTAAGTTTATTCTATCTGTGACCCTGATTTGTTCTTTATCATCTATTACCGCGGATGCCTATGTCGACTCTGGCGCCGCTTTGAGTCTTATGGATTGGTCCTTTGCCAAACGCTGTGGGTATGATTTAGAGCCTCTTGAAACTCCTATACCTCTGAAGGGGATTGACTCCACCCCATTGGCTAGTAATAAACCACAATACTGGACACAAGTAACTATGCGAATTAATCCGGATCATCAGGAGATTATTCGCTTTCTTGTGCTGTATAATCTACATGATGTGTTGGTGCTTGGATTGCCATGGCTGCAATCTCATAACCCAGTCCTCGACTGGAACGCTATGTCTGTGTTAAGCTGGGGATGTAAGGGGATGCATGGGGACGTACCTTTGGTTTCCATTTCGTCATCTATTCCCTCTGAGATTCCTGAATTCTTGTCTGACTATCGTGACGTTTTTGAAGAACCTAAGCTTGGTTCATTACCTCCGCACCGGGAGTGCGATTGTGCCATAGATTTGATTCCGGGTAGTAAATACCCTAAGGGTCGTTTATTTAATCTGTCTGTGCCTGAACATGCTGCTATGCGAGAATATATAAGGGAGTCCTTGGAAAAGGGACATATTCGTCCTTCGTCATCTCCCTTAGGAGCCGGTTTTTTCTTTGTGTCTAAGAAAGATGGCTCTTTGAGGCCGTGTATTGATTATCGGCTTTTGAATAAAATCACGGTTAAATATCAATATCCGTTGCCACTGCTGACTGATTTGTTTGCTCGCATAAAGGGGGCCAAGTGGTTCTCTAAGATAGATCTCCGTGGGGCGTATAATTTGGTGCGAATTAAGCAGGGGGATGAGTGGAAAACCGCATTTAATACGCCCCAGGGCCACTTTGAGTATTTGGTGATGCCTTTTGGCCTTTCAAATGCCCCTTCAGTCTTTCAGTCCTTTATGCATGACATTTTCCGTGATTATTTGGATAAATTTATAATCGTGTATCTGGATGATATTCTGATTTTTTCGGATGACTGGGACTCTCATGTCCAGCAGGTCAGGAGGGTTTTTCAGGTTTTGCGGTCTAATTCCTTGTGTGTGAAGGGTTCTAAGTGCGTTTTTGGGGTTCAAAAGATTTCCTTCTTGGGATACATTTTTTCCCCCTCTTCCATCGAGATGGATCCTGTCAAGGTTCGGGCTATTTGTGATTGGACGCAACCCTCTTCTCTTAAGAGTCTTCAGAAATTTTTGGGCTTTGCTAACTTTTATCGTCGATTTATTGCTGGTTTTTCTGATGTTGTTAAACCATTGACTGATTTGACTAAGAAGGGTGCTGATGTTGCTGATTGGTCCCCTGCTGCTGTGGAGGCCTTTCGGGAGCTTAAGCGCAGCTTTTCTTCCGCCCCTGTGTTGCGTCAGCCTGATGTTGCTCTTCCTTTTCAGGTTGAGGTCGACGCTTCTGAAATCGGAGCTGGGGCGGTTTTGTCGCAAAGAAGTTCCGACTGCTCCGTGATGAAACCTTGTGCTTTTTTTTCTCGTAAATTTTCGCCCGCCGAGCGGAATTATGATATTGGGAATCGGGAGCTTTTGGCCATGAAGTGGGCTTTTGAGGAGTGGCGTCATTGGCTTGAGGGGGCTAGACATCAGGTGGTGGTATTGACCGACCACAAAAATTTAATTTATCTTGAGTCCGCCAGACGCCTGAATCCTAGACAGGCGCGCTGGTCGTTGTTTTTCTCTCGGTTTAATTTTGTGGTGTCATACCTACCGGGTTCTAAGAATGTTAAGGCGGATGCCCTTTCTAGGAGTTTTGAGCCTGACTCCCCTGGTAATTCTGAACCTACAGGTATCCTTAAGGATGGAGTGATATTGTCTGCCGTTTCTCCAGACCTGCGGCGGGCCTTGCAGGATTTTCAGGCGAATAGACCTGATCGTTGCCCACCTGGTAGACTGTTTGTTCCTGATGATTGGACCAGTAAAGTCATTTCTGAGGTTCATTCTTCTGCGTTGGCAGGTCATCCTGGAATCTTTGGTACCAGGGATTTGGTGGCAAGGTCCTTCTGGTGGCCTTCCCTGTCACGAGATGTACGAGGCTTTGTGCAGTCTTGTGACGTTTGTGCTCGGGCCAAGCCTTGTTGTTCTCGGGCTAGTGGATTGTTGTTGCCCTTGCCTATCCCGAAGAGGCCTTGGACGCACATCTCGATGGATTTTATTTCGGATCTTCCTGTTTCTCAGAAGATGTCTGTCATCTGGGTGGTGTGTGACCGTTTCTCTAAGATGGTCCATTTGGTTCCCCTGCCTAAGTTGCCTTCTTCTTCCGAGTTGGTTCCTCTGTTTTTTCAAAATGTGGTTCGTTTGCATGGTATTCCGGAGAATATCGTTTCTGACAGAGGAACCCAATTCGTGTCTAGATTTTGGCGGGCATTCTGTGCTAGGATGGGCATAGATTTGTCTTTCTCGTCTGCTTTCCATCCTCAGACTAATGGCCAGACCGAGCGGACGAATCAGACTTTGGAGACATATTTGAGGTGTTTTGTGTCTGCAGATCAGGATGATTGGGTTGCTTTTTTGCCTTTAGCGGAGTTTGCCCTCAATAATCGGGCCAGCTCTGCCACCTTGGTGTCTCCTTTTTTCTGTAATTCGGGGTTTCATCCTCGATTTTCCTCCGGTCAGGTGGAATCTTCGAATTGTCCTGGAGTGGATGCTGTGGTGGAGAGGTTGCATCAGATTTGGGGGCAGGTGGTGGACAATTTGAAGTTGTCCCAGGAGAAGACTCAGCTTTTTGCCAACCGCCGGCGTCGGGTTGGTCCTCGGCTTTGTGTCGGGGACTTGGTGTGGTTGTCTTCTCGTTTTGTCCCTATGAGGGTTTCTTCTCCTAAGTTTAAGCCTCGGTTCATCGGCCCGTACAAGATATTGGAGATTCTTAACCCTGTGTCCTTCCGTTTGGACCTCCCTGCATCTTTTTCTATTCATAATGTTTTTCATCGGTCATTGTTGCGCAGGTATGAGGTACCGGTTGTGCCTTCCGTTGAGCCTCCTGCTCCGGTGTTGGTTGAGGGCGAGTTGGAGTACGTTGTGGAAAAAATCTTGGACTCCCGTGTTTCCAGACGGAAACTCCAGTATCTGGTCAAATGGAAGGGATACGGTCAGGAGGATAATTCTTGGGTGACTGCCTCTGATGTTCATGCCTCCGATCTGGTCCGTGCCTTTCATAGGGCTCATCCTGATCGCCCTGGTGGTTCTGGTGAGGGTTCGGTGCCCCCTCCTTGAGGGGGGGGTACTGTTGTGAAATTGGATTTTGGGCTCCCCCGGTGGCCACTGGTGGAATTGAACTTGTGTGCATCATCCCCTCTGTTCACCTGTTCCCATCAGGATGTGGGAGTCGCTATTTAACCTTGCTCCTCTGTCACTTCCATGCCGGTCAACATTGTAATCAGAAGCCTTTCTGTGCATGTTCCTGCTACCAGACAACTTCCAGCTAAGTCGGACTTTTGTCCTTGTTTGTTTTTTGCATTTTGTTCCAGTTCACAGCTGCAGTTTCGTTTCTGTGTCTGGAAAGCTCTTGTGATCTGAAATTGCCACTCTGATGTTATGAGTTAATACTAGAGTCTTAAAGTAATTTCAGGATGGTGTATTGATAGGGTTTTCAGCTGACCATGAAAGTACCCTTTCTGTCTTCCTGCTATCTAGTAAGCGGACCTCGATTTTGCTAAACCTATTTTCATACTACGTTTGTCATTTTCATCTTAAATCACCGCCAATATATGTGGGGGCCTCTGTCTGCCTTTCGGGGAAATTTCTCTAGAGGTGAGCCAGGACTATATTTTCCTCTGCCAGGATTAGTTAGTCCTCCGGCCGGCGCTGGGCGTCTAGGGATAAAACGCAGGCTACGCTACCCGGCTACTGTTAGTTGTGCGGCAGGTTTAGTTCATGGTCAGTTTAAGTTTCCATCCTTCCAAGAGCTAGTTCCTATGTATGCTGGGCTATGTTCTCTTGCCATTGAGAACCATAACAGGAGTGTCTCTGTCACTCTACAGGAAATAGTCTCTCTATAGAAAGCAAGGACTGATCCCACTCTGGCTGCTTACAGGAATAACAGAGAGGCAGGCTTTCAGTTTGGGGCAGGCAAACCATTGGACAATGGAAAGAACAATGCATGCTGGAAAATAAGGGAAAGGAAGTTCCAGTGCCTATAGTGCCAGCAGAATACTAACAAGCTACAGAACATGAAAGTCAGGTAAATTTATGGACATATCAGATTCTTATGAGCATCTAAAACCAGTTTTAACTTGTCATGGGGAATAGGGGTGGCAAGACCTTGCTTTTCTGCAGCGTTGTGTGAAAGGGCAGTGTAAGCTCCGTATGCAATCTCCCATACAAGCATAACTTCTTCTTCTGAAGATTATTCGGGATGTACAGTTCTGTATGTGCTGCGGACCAGAAGAACATCTGGCGGACACAAATTCTGCAATGATAACAGGGCTACAGGTCCTTCCTGTGGACAACCATTCGGGTCATTGCCAGTTCATGTTTTCTGTATCTCCTCCCTGACATTGAATATGATTTCACAAAATGCAGATGGTATATAAGGTGGTAGTAAAATATGTGCGTTCCTTGGGGGGCCTGGTAATTGCTTAAACCATCCAATATTATTTAGTGACATACGGTTGTGTGAAAAACTTGCCCCCTTCCTGATTTCCTATTCTCTTGCATGTTTGTCGCACTTAAATGTTTCAGATCACTAAAAAAATTTAATATTAGACAAAGATAACAAAAGTATTCATGAAATGCAGTTTTAAAAATAAGGTCTTTATTATTAAGGAAAAAAGAAATCCAAATCTACAGGGCCCTGTGTGAAAAAGTGATTGCCCCCCACCCCCCTTAAAACAAAAATAAACTGAGGTTTATCACATCTTTGGGAAGATGACTTTAGATTCCCTAGCCACATGCAGGCGTGATTAATGCCACACCTGTTCTCAGTCAAGAAATCACTTAAATAGGACCTGCCTGACAAAGTGAACTAGACCAAACGATCCTTAAAAGCTAGACATTGTGCCGCAATCCAAAGAAATTCTGGAACAAATGAGAAACAAACTAATTGAGATCTATCAGTCTGGAAAAGGTTATAAAGCCATTTCTAAAGCTTTGGGACTCCAGCAAACTACAGTGAGAGCCATTATCCACAAACGACGAAAACATGGAACAGTGGTGAATCTTCCCACGAGTGGCCAGCTGACCAAAATTGCTCCAAGAGTGCAGCAACTACTCATCCAAGAGGTCACAAAAGACCCCACAACAACATACAAAGAGCTGCAGGCTTCACTTGCCTCAGTTAAGGTCAGTGTTCATGACTAGTGATGAGCTAGTGCACTCGTTGCTCTGGTTTTCCCGGGCACGCTCGGGTGATCTGCGAGTATTTGTTAGTGTTTAGAGATTTAGTTTTCATCGCAGCAGCTGAATGATTTACAGCTACTACCCAGGCTGAGTACATGTGGGGGTTGCCTGGTTGCTAGGGAATCCCCACATGCAATCAAGCTGTCTAGTAGCTGTAAATCATTCAGCTGCGGCGATGAAAACTAAATCTCCTAATACTCGGAGACCACCCGAGCAACGAGTACACTCGCTCATCACTAATGTATTCATGACTCCACTATGAGAAAGAGACTGGGCAAAAATGGCCTGCATGGCAGAGTCCCAAGACGAAAATCACTGCTGAGCAATAAGAACATAAAGGCTCTTCTCAGCTTTGGCAGAAAACATATTGATGATCCCTAAGACTTTTTGGAGAATACTCTGTGGACTGATGAGACAAAAGTTGAGCTTTTTGGAAGGTGTATGTTCCATTAAATCTGGCATAGAAGTAACACAGCATCTCAGAAAAGGAACACCATACCAACAGTAGAATATGGCAGTGGTAGTGTGATGGTCTGGGGCTGTTTTGCTGCTTCAGGAACTGGAAGACTTGCTGTGGTAAACTGAACCATGAATTCTACTGTCTACCAAAATATCCTGAAGGATAATGTCATCTGTTCATGACCTCAAGCTGAAGCGCACTTGGGTTATGCAGCAGGACAATGATCCAAAACACACCAGCATGCCCACCTCTGAATGGCTTAAGAAAAACAAAATTAAAACTTTGGAGTGGCCTAGTCAAAGTCCTGACCTTAATCAGATTGAGATGCTGTTGCATGACCTTAAAAAGGTAGTTCATGCTCGGAAACCCTCCAATGTGACTGAATTATACCAATTCTGCAAAGATGAGTGGGCCAAAATTCCTCCAGAGCGTTGTACAAGATTCATTGCCAGTTATCACAAAGGCTTGATTGCAGTTGTTGCTGATACAGGTGGCCCAACCAGTTATTAGTTTTAGGGGGCAATCACTTTTTCACACGGGGCCCTGTAGGTTTGGATTTCATTTTCCCTTAAAAATAAAAACCTTCATTTATAAACTCCATTTTGTGATTACTTGTGTTATCTTTGTCTAATATTTACATTTGTTTGGTGATCTGAAACATGTAAGTGTGAGAAACAAGCAAAAGAATAGGAGATCAGGAAGGGGGCAAACACTTATTATTTTGGATCTGAAATGTGTGATCCATGATGCAATATTAAATTTAATTTTAAAGGGAGCATTATTTGCATATTATTTGTGCACTATATGGTGCACAACATACGGAATGTATTATTCTGGCAGTATACAGACGCATGGTGATATGTGGAGCATGTTTGATAGTATTATTACTGCAGTACTTAGTGACACGGTGGCATTATGTGGACTGTATATGATAGTGTTATCTTGGCACTATATAGAGTGGCTTGCAAAAGTATTCACCCATTGGCATTTTTATGTTTTGCTACCTCAGAATCCGAAATTTCACTTTTTTAGGTTTGCATCAGTTTATGTAAAGACCATGCTGACTACTATAAACATGTGGCTTTCATTTTTTTGTGAAGCAAACAACAAACAGGACAAAATAACTGAAAACTTCTGTGCGCATAACTACTCACCACCTGTCACGATATGGTATGAAATATCATATAAGTTGAGTTTCTCTTGTCAGCCCAGGATGTGGGCTAAGAAACCCCCCTTCTCTTTCACTTCAGAGTTGAGCTTGCCTTGCCAATGTTTGTGAGAGGGGAGTTTTATTGAAGAAAGGTAATTACGACCGGCATTTCCTGCCGTGTAAGCTCTAGTCCAGTTGTAACTCCCCTCTCACAAACATTGGCAAGGCAAGCTCAACTCTGAAGTAAAAGAGAAGGGGGGTTTCTTAGCCCACATCCTGGGCTGACAAGAGAAACTCAACTTATATGATATTTCATACCATATCGTGACACCACCTAAAGTCAGTACTTTGTGGAGCCTCCTTTTCTGGCAATGACAGCTGCAAGTCGCTTTTGATAAGTCTCTATGAGCTTTCCATATCTTGCCACTGGGATTCTTGCCCATTCCTCAAGGCAAAACTGCTTCAGCTCCTTCAAGTTAGGTGGTTTCCTCTGGGGAGCAGCAATCTTCACGTCTGACCACAGATTCTCCATTGGACTAAGGTCTGGACTTTGACTCGGCCACTCCAAAACATTTACCTGTTTCCCCATAAACCACTGGAGTGTTGCTTTAGCAGTATGCTTTGGGTCATTGTCTTGTTGGAAGGTGAACCTCCGTATCCCAGTATCAAATCACTGACAGACTGAAACAGATTTTGCTCAAGAATATCCCTGTATTTCAAATCATCCATCTTCTGTCCCTGCTGCCATAAAACATCCCCACACAATGATATTGCCACCACCATGTTTCACTGTGGGAATGGTGTTCTTGTGGTAATGAGCTGTGTCGGTTTGGTGCCAGATATAGTGTTTACCTTGGAGGCCAAAAAAATCTATTTTAGTCTCATCTGACCACAGCACCTTCCTCAATACGTTTGGGGAGTCTCCCACACACCTTTTGGCAAATTCAAAATGAGCCTTACAATTTTTGTATGTAAGTAAAGGTTTTTTTTCTGCCCATTCTTCCATAAAGGTCACCTCTCTGGAGTGGATGGTTTATTGTTATCGTGTGGACAGATATGCCAGTCTCTGCTTGGGAACTCTGCAGCTCCTGCAGGACTACCTTAGGTCTCTGTGCTCTCCTTGCCTGGGCTGAGAGTTTTGGTGGGCGCCCTCTCTTAGCAGGTTTGTTGTGGTACCATGATAACGAATTTGATGGTGCATCGGGTGATCATCAGAGATTTGGATTTTTTTTTAATAACCCAAACCTGACTTGAACTTCTCAACAATCTTGCCGCTGACTTGTTTGGAGATCTCCTTGGTCCTCATGGTGTTGTTTGGTTAGCGGTGACCCTTTCATTGTCATTTGATGTTCGGGTTCCTCTTTCCTCATACACAAGCTGTGATAGATGAGACTGACGCAATTATCGAGTTGTTTGCCATGATTCACACACGTCAGGCACAATGAAACACGCATATATTATAAGAGAAAACAAAGTAGCAAGTAAATAATATCAGGCAAAGACGGGAAACTTATAAAAGGCCTCACCCACACACACTTAACTTTGTTTATAATGACTACTCATTACGCTGTGTAGGTGTTGTTCTGATTACGGTAATAATAATAGCGAAGAGGCTTAGTATAATGTGTTAAATGTCACAAAAATAAAAAAATAAAAACTGTCAGCCTGTGATTTCTGCCACAATTTCTGCTGTTGATAAAACTTGACATCATTTGATGGAAAAAATCTCTAAATATTAGTAGGATTGGTTCCTTATATAAAAGCACTTTAAGCCCTGAGATGATTTTCATACTTTCGCAGCGATCACTATTTTTTTTTCCATATATTTAATTAGCATCCATTTATTCTAAAATAGAGACGGCGCAAATGTTTGAACGAAACATAATGCTTTCATGCAGCTGGTAAGATAGGATAGGAAAAAACATGTCTATAGATAGATAGATAGATAGATAGATAGATAGATAGATAGATAGATAGATAGATAGATAGATAGAAAATAGATGGATAGATAATAGATAGATGTACAGTACAGACCAAAAGTTTGGACACATCTTCTCATTTAAAGATTTTTCTGTATTTTCATGACTATGAAAATTGTACATTCACACTGAAGGCATCAAAACTATGAATTAACACATGTGGAATTATATACTTAACAAAAAAGTGTGAAACAACTGAAATTATGTCTTATATTCTAGGTTCTTCAAAGTAGCCACCTCTTGCTTTGATGACTGCTTTGCACACTCTTGGCATTCTCTTGATCACAGACATCTGTCAGTGTAACAAGTCGGCAGCCATTTAAATTATATAGTGCTTACCTGTCTAGACAAAACTATTGTGATTTACCAATTAAATGTATTTAGGAACTTATTTAGACTTACATTTAGTTATTTTTTCTACATGTGGAAAACCCCTTTTAAGTATGTACATAAGGTAACTGAATAACCGCAATGTGTAAATGAGCTTGCTACATAGATTCGGTACCAGAACCAAGCTAAAGGTATAGCTATAGATACAGAACCAAATTTATTTCCTACTAAGTCAAAAGTCAACATCTATATACCAGGAAAACTCTGTTCACTCTTCTATTATGTAAAATAAAGAGACTGTAATAAGTAGAAAAAAACGGTTCAGGAGCACAAACTACAGTTGTGCAGACTAAGAAAAAAAAAGAAAGTAAAGGGGGTCTGTGAAATGTACATGACTGTTCAAACCAAGCACAAGTGCTTGGTGCACCCTTGACATAGCCGAACAGTTAAATTCATCTTTATACCACCTTGATTTCCATCTCCGCTTCCTTTTACATAATTGGCAGCTCTGGCTTTACAGATAGAAAACAAGTAGGTGGGAAGGTTCACTAGTAAGAGGGCACCGAGGGCCTGTGATAGGTTTGAACAGATATGTTGTGCTTATAGACTCCCTCTCACAAAGAGCTGGTGCAGCGCAGGAGAAGTTTTGAAACTGGAAGAATTAGGTTAGGCCTATAGAGATAATATTGGCAGAATGTAGTCTATTGGTAGACTGGTAGACAGAGATGAGGGAGAAAATAGGATAGGAATGACAAGGTAAATTGAAGTGATTCAATAAAAAAAATAAAAAAGTAAAACAAAGTAAATATGTTGGGCATGCTGCCAAGGAAATATGGGCAAATGTATTTGTTAAAGCAATGATTCCAGTTGTTACTTTGTTACTTACTGTGACAAAACTGCATTTATTCTTAACTATGCCAGACATATTCATGCCCAAGGACATGAGCTATTGTTCATATCAGATTGAACATTGACTCTTATTGTAGGTTGAATTGATGTTTGTTGATTTGTTGAATGGCTGCTGACTACCTATCGTATCAGTCCTTTCAGCGTATTGTTCTGCTATCCTCCACTGTTAAAGTCACAGGTTAATTGAACAATCGATGTTTGTTAATATGTTGATTATCCATTGTATTAGTCCATTCTAATTGTTGTTCTGCAAACATTACAGGTCAAAATATGCAGATGAATTGAACACTCAAACTGTCACGCTGCTGCAATGCAGGTAGGTGCAAGCTCCACTAGATGGCAATAGAGTGGAAGGGGGGCTGCACCTAGGCAAAGCAGGCCTGTAGTGCAGCAGTAAGGCTACCACTAGGTGGCAGCAGGAAAGTCAAACAAGCTGGGTAGGTATAGTCAGTAGCGCAGTACCAAAGGAATAGACAAAACACAGAGTCAGAGACAAGCCAAAAGGTCAGTAACAGTCAGGAGCGGATAAGCCAAAGACAGAAGACAGAAGCAGGTCAGGATACAAGCCAAGTGAAAACCAGGGAGTAAACACGTAAAAGGGGAAACACTGAGTAAATATGGGGATGGGGAAAACAGAGACATGGGTTCAGGCAGCAACGCAGCAGGACAAATTAGGATAAACCAGAGTCAGCTACACACGTTGTAGGCAGAACTATAACTGACATGGCCTCCAGGATGCAACAAAGATAAATAGCAAAACCTGAAACTAGACTGAGGCTGAGAAAATTTAACCCCTGACATGATCAGACCGGGAAAAGGGAAGACAGGACTCAAAACACCATCTGGATCATGACACAAACAATGAGAGATGACCTTCTCCCACACTTGTGGAGTGCCCGGTCAGGGCTGTGGGGTACTCGGTACCGGGTCCTGCGGTTCACAGGGAGATGTCACGGTGGCTGACCTGGTCCGTGGCTCTGGGACGTCCGTATGAAAGGGAAAGGTCTTTTAAGGGATAAAGTCTATTGATCGTGACGCCACCTGTGGTATTCGGTCAGGGTGAGCGATGCTGCTTTAAGGGGTCCGCTGGGGTGATGTTATGGCAGCTGGATGGTATACCTTCCCACAGGTGAAGTATATCCCTAGGGCTTCCCAGTGTGTAGATGGTGAATGGTGAATGGCGCAGTGAAGAACGAGGACACAAGGTTGCAGTCTCTTTACCTTTTCTGAAGACTTCAGCATCCACAGTCCAGGGCACCAGACCACAGGGCAGGCAGAGTCCGGCAGGTTCGGAGGCAAGTCCAGAGTCCCCTTGTCCAGGTGGAAATCAGTAGCCTTCCCTTGTGCTGTAGTGAGGTAGTTCCTTACTGCATAAGCTTCAAATAAGGTCCTCACAGATGTAGTGTCTCTCTCTCTGTCCCCCATATAGGATAGGACAAAACCTGTATAACTGGTGACTTGAGCCTGTTTATAGGGTCTCTTAGATAACGCGACTCTGTGAGGTGTCACCGTGCCTCCTGGGTGTAGGTGCAGACAGGTAACATGCAATTAGCTGTCCTGCCAGTCTCTGAAGTAAGAGGCCCTTACTGCCTCGGTGTTCTGGCTACCGGTGTTCGGCGCCTCAGAAGGAGGCAGCCTGATCAGGGCTGGTCCCCTACTGGTATCCTCTCCTTTGCTTTGCCTTCCTTCACGCTCGCTGCAATACAATTCTGCCTTCAAAATGTCTCTTTCTGGGAGCTGCAGCTCTGAGGGCATGCACAGCTCTGTGGATCCTCTGTCCTCCTCAGAAGGATGTCTGGGGCTTTCTGCCTGATGTTCTTTCCTTCTCAGTTTCCTCTTGCTGCCAGGAGCTGCAGACCCCCACGTCTGCTCAGCTATTCTCCTATCGTACCAGCTCTGCCTCAGCTGATGTTCCACGACAAGCTCCCTTCTGACAATCTCTCTCTCTAGCACATCTTTCTGTTTCCTTCCTCTCTGTTTCTTTGACAGGAACTGACTGACTTTCCCTACAGACTACCAGTTATATATATATATATGGGGAGTCACCTAGTAAATAGGATCAGAAGCTCCCCCTGGTGGCCTGGAGTATGAATGTGTTGCATGTTTGTGATACCTGGATGCCGTTATCCTTCCTTGCCTCTGAATGTTGCATCACTCTCCCCAGGAGGAAAGGAATACTACTGTGACGACCAGGATCCTGCGGCACCACACTTGCACAATCCTGTGGAAAAATGCCAGAATAAGATCTGTGAACTATAAAACAAGGATCTGCCTCTGTTTCCAAGCAGACACTATAAAACAGCAGCTAGGGAACCATGGCACCAACTGGAAGAAAATAGATCTGCTCCATTGACCATCACTGAACACATGGACACGTTTGGAGAACTCAGGTTGGGACTATCAGGTCACCTGTCCACATACTTTAATGGACTCTGTCAGCTTCCTAATCTTGCCGCTACCCCCTCTCTGTAGGTGCCCCCCAAAAGTGGAGTGTCATGGGTTGGGGTAGTTGGCCCTGGAAGCCCCAAAGCCACAGATGTTCTAATTCCTGGTGAGCCAGCGGAGAGCTGAGACTTTGTCATTTGCACCATCTTATATACTTGCTGGGATTGTACTATATGTTATTGTCTGTTGGTGGTTCAATAAAGTGTTGCCACACTGTGTTACCCTCACCCTGTGTTGTCTGAGTAGTATTCTGCCAAAGAGGAAGGACTACGGGCATTTGGTGGGATGAGCCCTGGTCCATGTTGTCTTTCTAAAAACAGCTAGGCCAGCGGACGAGAGCATCCACTGACCCTTGTTTCTCCACACTTACAATTCTACTCTCCCAACTGCAAGTCATACAAAAGAAAATATTCAAGTAGTGTGGGAGGGGCAACAATGAGAATAAAACTCAAAATAAAAAAAATGTATTTAACGCAGCTGATTCTTTGAATGTCTTCTTTATTTAACGGGTAAATATTTACCCTACAAATGATGTTATTTGGAAATGTGGTTGGAACAGCCCTTTAAATCCTCTTTTCCAAACCACTCCGCCGTCTGACAATCCACATTTTGTTTAGCGCTTCATTTACACGAGCTGCCAGACGGATGCACTGGAAGTGGGAATTCCGTAAATGATTATACTTTGAAAGTGATCCATGAGATTTAGTTTACTTTTTTTAATGACATGATAAAACCACAACCCTAATGTTTAGTCCCATCATAGCCTCAGCTTTCTCACTAATCAAATCCAGTGTGCTTGGAGTAGGAAAGCTCGTTTAGTGTATTCTCTCTGCAGCTATCCAAATATTACAGCCAACGTAAAATATAACAGGCCTGATATATTGGTACAATTTTTTACTTAAACCCTTATCTACCTTCTTTTTCTACTTTCGTTTTTCCTTGCTTCCTTCCTTTATTACTCTCTCTACTTTCCTTCTTTCCTTTTGTTCATCATCTTACCTCCCTCTTCTTCCGTCCTACTTTTCTTCACACTTGCCTACCATTTGCTTCCTTCCTTTTTTGCCATACTTCCTACTTCTCTTCCTCTTTTCTTTCCTTTCTTCCATCCTTCCTTCCTCCTTCCTTTCCTTTCTTTTTTACTACCATCCTTCCTCTCTCAGTCCATCCCTTCATTTTTATTTCCTCTCTCCTTCCTTCTCTTACTCACTTACTCCTCCAACTTCCCTTCTTCCCTTCACTCCTTTCTTCCTTCCTTCTCTCCTTCCTTTCTTCAGTTCATTCATTATATTCTTAATTTCCATCCCTTTGTTACATCTTGACTCAATCCCTAACGTTTCATAGCTTCCTTTTTCCTCCTCACTTCCTTCTTAGCCTCCATTTTCCTTCCTCTTTTCCTGCCTTCTTTCCTTCCTCAATCCCTTTATCCTTCCCAACCTACATCCCTTTTTAATTCCTTTATTCCTTCTTTCCTTCCCATTCTTAATATCCAGTTATATCTTAACTTATCCCCCATACATTTCTTAGCTCCCTTTTTTCTCCTTCCTCACTTCATATTTTGTTCCAATTTAATTCTTGCTTTCTTTCCTCCTCTAATCTCTCCGTCACTTTCCTGCTCTCTTTCCCTCTAACTCTTTCACTTGGTATCTATCTACCTCTCTAACTCCCTATCTCCTTCATTTCCTCTTTCCTTCCTTCTTTACCACCACCTCACAACTTCCTTCCTTTTTTTCTTCCCTCTGTCCCTACTTTGTTTCTTCTATTACTTCCTTATAAACTCTCACTCCTTCGTTCACAACTCTTACAAATACATCCTCTAATCCATTCTTTCTATCCTTAGGATAGGCTACTAATATTATATAATGCTTTATATGCTTTGAGCAGGGGGTTGGACCAGATGACCCAAGAGGTTCCTTCCAACTCTACCATTATATGACTCTATATTGGTAGGTGTCCAAAACTCTGCACCCCAATAAATCAGCTTTTTAAAAGTGGCACATCCTCCCGCTTCACCCGGAACTCTTCTATACTTGTCAGTACTTGGCATGGGAGGTCACTACAGTTTTATTCCATTACTGTGGATAGGACTAACCTGAAGCACCAAGTATGGGCACTAAGTATGAAGGTGTGCCTCCTGGTCATTGACTGGAGCTCTGCAGACATTTCAAAATGGGTGTGCGAAGAGTCTGCCCCTCCAACAATCCAAATAAAAATCCTCTATCCATTCCATACCTCCGTACTTTCAGCAACAAACCCCAACTCTCTTCCTTTCCTCCTTCCTTCATCGCTCCCCATATGCAATTGTACTTCCATCAGTCAAACTTGGACAGGTCCGAAGAAGTAAAAGACCCACTCACTATCTCTTTCTTTACACCATTATTATATACGGCCATTTAGTGGCTTCACAGCATCAACTGCAAAAAAAAAATATTCCTATGTCTTCACTCTTTATTTCTCGGCCGAGATCTGAACGAATGCCCTTTTAATTGTTGAGTTAAGGCTGTAAATAACACTTTAAGTGACCAAATTATTTTCCGTGTCCTATGTGACTGGAGAAACATTTCTCATCCCCCGTTGTAAAGAAGATTGCTTTCCAGTCTGCCTAAAATAAATCTATTTTAATTAACACTTCAGTGGCAAAATATACTACCCTATGATCATTAATAACAATGTTAATTAAAGTTTAAATGCTATCGTGACTTCCAGTTCCCGAGCAGCCACCCCGGCCGAAACAAGACTTCTTATGGGTGACGTATGGAAGTCTATCCAGCCGGTAGGTTGTATGAAAAAAAAAATGTAACGTTCATTGGAAGGGAATGGTCTCATAGCTACGATAAAGAGAGATTTGGCTGCCAAGTTATTTTTCTTTATGATTTGTTTCCCTAGCTGTGCTTGTTTTATGTCAACGAGGAGAGATTTTATGATATTTTATAAAGAGAGCTACATCGAAGCATTATTACGGCCAAGCCCCGAACAACAGACTGTCTCCCTTTGTTGTGCAGAAGTCAACATGTCACATCCCACCTGAGCCAACCTGCCAAGTTTTCGAATGTCCTAGGGGACGTTTTCTAATTCCATCTGCTTGTCTGCACATGTATAATTGGTTTGCCCGCTGTTGGCTTATTGTGTTTTCTTCTACCCGCCTGAATTCTTCAGTTGAACATTTTCAGCCTATTGTCACATTGTGTCATCTCTATGGTTCAGCGTTTTCATACCTACGACCAGGAGGAAAAAAAACCCTCAAAAGAGCTGCAGAAGACATCCTGTTGTCGAATCGCACTGGGCAAAGTTAATCTGGTGTAAACACTTATTTGGAAAGTAATCAGGGGTGATAAGTATGGCCAGACGGCACGGCCAGGATTGGAAATTGTTTTAGCAATTATTGTAAAAGATGGGAAATGTGTCCCATCTCGGGAGGAAAATGAGGTCGTAAGAAAAAGCTATGCTTTAGGCCAGCAATGCATAAACACACAGAGATGATTCCTAATGGTCGACTGCCTCTTTGATGGTTCTGTAATATTCATTGTATTACTATATTCACCATTTTTTGGCCATTGGAGTAGAACATTCCAGGAACTAGGCAAAACAAGTAAAATGTTAAAAACAGGAGAAAAACCCGGTACCAAAAATCAACCTCTGCCAAAACAGAAGTATTTGTTGGCCATACTTTTATCACCAAACCAGTGGGATCTTGGGTGCAACACCAATGTAAAGTCAATTCAATTATTGCCAGTGAAGATAAGAAAGGTGGCCCTCACTGTCCCTTAAAAGATCCTTAAAACATGATTGCAGGAGAATGATGCGGACACATGATGGACGATGGTTGTTTTGCACCTCCTCCACTTCAATGAGTCCTGGAGAGAGGGGGAAATGACGTGGATCCAGCTTAAATAATGGATCCTCCCTTAGGGTTACATCAATACATTAAAACAATCACTCTCACCTGTCATGAAAGCATAAAATATCACTAAGACAAGTTAATCCCTCAATATCACCATATACACCATATACACCATATACAAATGTAATATGCACTTGTAAAGCGCCATGGAATAAATGGCGCTATAACAATAAATAATAATAATAATAATAATAATATGCAAATTGCCTCTTCAGAGAAAAAGAGGAATTGAACTCTATAGCGCCACCTATTGGAAGTAGCGATCCTACAAGTCACAATCAACCCTTTAACGAGTCTTGCAATAAGACTTAGGATAAGCGCCAAATCAGTATCTCAATTTGCAGACACGGTGTTTCGGGCTGTTGGCCCTAGTCATTGTGAAGCATAAGAACTGATTAGGCTAGATGAGAGGCTCTGGACTGAGGTCTAAGGGGTAAGGTTTCTCCTTGTGGAGAGTGACACACCAGCTCTCGCTTGTCAAGGTAAGGAGGCTTATTTGCCGTGCAATGCTCCTCTGGGTAATTTAATATGCAAATTGTCTCTTCAGAGAAAAAGAGGACTTGAACTCTATAGCGCCACCTATTGGAAGTAGCCATCCTACAAGTCACAATCAACCCTTTAACGAGTCTTGCAATATGACTTAGGATAAGAGCCAAATCAGTATCTTAATTCGCAGACACGGTGTTTTGGGCAAATTTAAAAACACACTCAACAAGATATGTGTTACGCCGCCTAATACTTACCTTTCCAGCCGGCGCGCTCCAGACGCTCCTCCTTGCTCCTCTCCATCTGGATTCCCTGGTGCTCATCCCTTCGGCGGTCCGCGCATGCGCAGACGTGCTCCTCTCACCGCTGGGGCTTCTGGGAGGTGGTGACCCACTGGCTCCGCCCCAATATGGCGGCGCCCGTCGTGTATTTCTCTCCTGCATACGTCCAGGTAAGACGCCTTTGCGTTTATTGTGTTTGCTGGCTTCTAGCTTCTTTGGCTCCACTAGCGTTTACACTGTCTAGGCTCGTGTCTCATTCTCGTCTTCTGCCTTCCCTGCCAGTCCTGTGTTCCTGCCGTCCTTGCCAGTCCTGTGTGCCAGTCATCCCTGCCAGTCCTGTGTTCCTGCCGTCTCAGCCAGTCCTGTGTTCCTGCCGTCTCAGCCAGTCCTGTGTTCCTGCCGTCCCTGCCAGTCCTGTGTGCCAGTCATCCCTGCCAGTCCAGTGTGCAAGTCTTCCCTGCCTGTCCTGTGTTCCTGCCCTCCCTGCCGGTCCTGTGTTCCTGTTGTTCCCCATTTATCGTGTGTCTCCTCCATACCGGTCAGTACATAGTTTCAGCAGTCTCTGCCCGTCCGGTGTCTCTTCCGTTCTGTTTGCCTCATTGACTCCATCTCTCTCCTGTCCTCTGACCCGTCTTTGATCCTATCTTCAGTCGTCCCTTTGGCTCCGGCAGTTGCAGCTTCACCCTCCTTGGGCCTGTCCCAAACACTCCCTGTACAGGGGGTGGCCCCATCTGGTCTGCTCGCCTTCGGGGGCCCTGAAGCCACGACCCAGAGGGTCCACTTCTCGGGTTCTAATAATATGCCACTTTTTATTAATGGCTTCGCAGATTTGTCTATCCATTGGGCCATGTTTAAAACTAAATATAACTCTATTGGTTCCTCCTCATTATGTCTTTTGATCTCCTTTTAGGAAGACTTCCTGGGAGAAAGAATTCACTCTATCAAGAGCCATATTCAAGAGCGGCTCCGGGTAGCCCCGTTGGAGAAACCTCTTTTTAAGATCAGAAGCTTGTTCTAAAAAACGGCTATTATTATTATTAATTCTTCCGAGTCTAAGAAATTTCGGTGTATGTCAGAAATCACTGATTCCAACGTGTGCCACTGTATAGCCAGTGCCATTCTTAGGCTGTTGACTCTCATTAATATTCCAACACATGCCATCTCAGCTTGTACCTACAGGGCAATTTTGGGGGGTGTAAACTGGGTACATGGGACCCCATGGTTACATTTGGCGCAAGCTTTCCCAGTGCTTACACAATATTCACACTCTTTAGTATAAGGCACAGTATGGTGTCATTATTAGTACACTATGTGCCAATGGAAAGTACCAAACAGTGATCCATCCAACATGTAGTCAACCCTGATATGGTGTCTCAATTGCCATTGACACTCCATTGTGTGGTTTTTAAGAATTCCGAGTACATTCCTGGCAAGTAGAAGCTACAAAAAGGCTGAATTTCATCCATAAGATCTGGTTGGACGTCCATTACGCCATTGCAATCTCAGGCATTTCGCAACCCTTATTGAATAGGTAGACAATCCCTATAATTCTCCTTTCCTTTATTTTGATATTGCTCTTTACCGTTTTTTTACTTTTTTTTTTTCCTTCTTTAACTAGCAGATATAAACCCGAAGCTTTTGTTCAAGTTTGTTCTCCCTATCAAATGATCTTCAACCTTTATCTGAGAGGAGCAGTGTGAAAGATATGATTGTAGTTGATTTTAATGGTCTGCTGAAAAGTGTGTCAAGTGGAGCTCACTGCGTTTCGAGTGTTTCTGTTAGGTATGGCACTTCAAACCGAGCTCGGTTTATGAACCGCGTGAAGATTGCTTTAATTCCAGCTCACAAGGAATGATAAGCTTGAACACTAGCACAAGTTACAACACATGTTCCTTTTTATTTTGGCACCGATTCAACTTTAATTTTCCTCCACACGCTAAGCTTCCCCAACAACAAAACACATGCCCTAATCTGCAGTCTATTCTTTAATAAATGAGATTTATTGTATGCTTCCGTGCCTCCGAGCTTTGTTTGCCCAGTGTGCCATAAGACCACCGAGGGTTTTGTTGTCTGAGGAAACGACAATCCCTGACTCATCCTTTAAGTGGTATTAATTTTGACGGGAACTCGCCTTTTATTTTGAAGCTTGTGCATCGGGTAAAGAAATACCGAGAACGCTCGTAATGAACTAAAAACCATACATTCTGGATTTAATTCAGGAGTCCACAACTTTTTCTATTTCAAGGGCCACATTGTCAGACTGTACCACTCCCGAAGGATGCAATAAAACTTAAATGGGTATTCCTATCTCTGACATTTAGGGGCCTTCTTCAACCAATCTTTTTCTCACTGAAGTGCCATAAAGAAATTTTTTCTTCAGACTTGAAAGTCTTTGGTGGTTTTATGATACACTGGCCCCTTTTACTTCCAAACCATTGTCTGCCACACAGCGCCACATTTCCCGCTCTAGAATGGTGTCACCCTACAGTTCCTTCAGTCCTACTGTGTCCATCTTAAAAGGGTTAAAGGGAATCTGTCACCCCAAAAATCGTTTATGAGCTAAGGCCACCGGCATCAGGGGCTTATCTACAGCATTCTGTAATGCTGTAGATAAGCCCCCGATGTATCCTGAAAGATAAGAAAAACAGGTTATATTATACTCACCCAGGGGCGGTTTCACTGTGGTACTGGTCCGATGGGCGTCGCAGTCCATGTCCGGCGCCTCCTAGGTTCATACGATGACGTTCTCTTCTTGTCTTCCTGCTGCGGCTCCGGTGCAGGCATACTTTGTCTGCCCTGTTGAGGGCAGAGGAAAGTACTGCAGTGCGCAGGCGCCAGGCCTCTGACCTTTCCCGGCGCCTGCGCACTGCAGTACTTTGCTTTGCCCACAACAGGGCAGGAAGACAAGAAGACAAGAAGAGGACGTGATCGTATGAAGATAGAAGGCGCCGGACCCGGACCGCGACCCCATCGGACAGGGACCTCAGCGGGACCGCCCCTGGGTGAGTATAATATGACCTATTTTTCTTACCTTTCAGGTTACATCAGAGGCTTATCTACAGCATTACAGAATGCTGTAGATAAGCCCCTGATGCTGGTGGCCTTAGCTCATATACGATTTTTGGGGTGACAGATTTCCTTTAAGCACATAATGTCCACCATAACAGTGCTAGCCCCATAGTTCCCCCCTAACAGTGCTAGTTCCATAGTATCCACAACCATAACAATGTCATTTACATATTTTCCACCATAATACAGCCATCAACATAGTGTCCACCATAACAGCACAATTCAGTGTCCACCGTAACAGTGCCAGTCCCATTGTATCCACCATGACTGTGCCATCCACATAGTGTCTACTATAACAGTGCCAGCCTCAAGTGTTCACCATAGCAGTGTGATTCACATAGTGTCCATCATATCAGTGGCAGTCTCATAGTGTCCACCATAACTGTGCCAGTCATATTGTATCCAACATAACAGTGACATCCACATAGTGTCCCCTATAACAGTGTCATCCACGTAGTGTCCACTATAACAGTGTCATCCACGTAGTGTCCACCATAACAGTGCCAGCCTCTTAGTGTCCACCATAACAGTGCCTGCCTCTTAGTGTCCACCATAATTCTACCAGTCATATTGTGTCCAACATAGCAGTGACATCCACATAGTGTCCCCTATAACAGTGTCATCCACGTAGTGTCCACCATAACAGTGCCAGACTCTTAGTGTCCACCATAATTCTACCAGTCATATTGTGTCCAACATGGCAGTATCATCCACAGAGTACCCACTATAACAGTGTCAACCTTATAGTGCCCATAATAACAGTACCATCTACATAGTGTTCATCATAATAGTGCCATCCACATAGTATTCATTTTAACAGTACCTTCCCTTCCCATAGCGTCCACCATGACAGTGTCATCCACAAAGTGTCCATCATAACAGCATCATTTACATAGTGTCCACCGTAACAGTCCTGTGACACGAGTCACTAATGTGAGGCTAGTCGCTACTCATGAACAGGCCGTGAGGCGGAAGAGTTAGATGTTCCGGGGTCAATACCAAGAGAGTACGTAGATAACCAAGGGAAAATACGAAGGTGTAAGTTAGGTCACTGTTCAGGGTCAATAACAAGAGATAGCGGATCAAAAGCCGAATGACAAGACAAAGAGATAGTCAGAACATGGTCCAAAGGTTCAGGCAGCAGGAAATCAGAACTCAGAGAAACAGAATCAGGCTAACACTCACCAAGAAGCACAAACTACATCTGGCAGGGATCAGGGGCAGACAGGTCAGTTAAGTAGCTGGGCGATCACTAGAATACTGATCACCTGCACAAAGTCCCGCTCGTCTCAGTCACAGATTGTACATCTGAGCTGTCAATCAAGGCACCAACAGCCCAACAAGCCGATCACAGTATTGGACAGCCAAGCTGTCAATCAAGACACAGAAAGCTCAGCAAGACAGTTTCCACAGAACAGCATAGCAGTCATTCACTGAACGGAAGAATCGTGACATTTATCACTTGAGGTTTTGTTTATTCCCATGAAGCATCATCCTCATCATCCCATCATCAGGTACATAGCTCTAAGTGAGGCTTTTTGGCCCTCACGATACTGGTCATCAGGCCTCGTAATTTTCATCAGCGTCATACCACACAGACTTCCCAGTTTGTCAACAAAGTCCTACAAAGTTAATATATCAAGGCTTGAAAGTGGAATTGTTCTCAGGATAATTATGGCATTGGTTGCCACAGCAACAATCATCCAACCAGAGTGTAAACACCCGTGTTATAGCGTGGTATGAGGGATCGCAGTGGCAGGCACCTGACAGCCAGAGATCTATGGATGAAATACTGTTGGTATGACCATGAAGTCCGGACATACATCACTGACTCCTGCCCTACAAGGGTTGAGGTTTCTTCAGGACACAACAAGATGGCCCATAGTAAGTATAGTCTATCAGTGGTGGAATTCTGGGGGTCCGACTACTGAAGTCTGCCTATGGTACAATGAAGGGGGCGCACCCGCTACTGCAGCTTATCGACTTTAGAGCAGCACTGGGCACATCCACCAGAACGGACCACCGCAGAGCAAATAATAAAATGAGTGTGGTGTCCCCTCAATGTCCTGACTGGCAGATGGGCCAGAGGATGGACCACCATCGGTCAAACAATGGTGATGTATCTAAAAGTCTGACCATCAAGGATTAATGCCCCTCATACATATTAGATGGTTCAGCCAATCATTCGGAAGGCCGCTATCTTGCCCGTCTCCTCCATACACAGGAGCGCTCACTTTACTGAATACTGTGTTCTCTACAAGAGAGACGCTGTCACACTCCTCTGGAGAACAAAAGGATTGGTGGTCCTAAATTGGACAAGTCGGACCCTTATCTCCTCATTACATGTCAGGAGACCCTGTAGACAACACGAGTTGCCCAAGCTCATCATTATCGGTGGGTTCTGCCAGCATCAGTCTAATGTGCAATGGGGGGATTAAGTCTACAAGAGGCCTAACAATATCAATTCTATCTATCAATATAAAAAAGCAACTGCAGGCAGCACGCCAATTAGTCTACAACAGTGATCTTTTATTGGCCGATCGCGGCAATGCTTTGTTGAAGAAGGTTCACACTTTGGAAACGAAATGTCACCACAATGGATTAATAAAAATATCTATCATCTATCTATCTATTATCTATATATGTATATTTCTATTATCTATCTATTTATCTATTATCTATTATCTATCTGTCTATCATCTGTCTAATGCACTCAACCTCCATGGCCTTTATGTACCCTCACCATGCAAGACTCGATTGCTTGGGAGAATATAGTCTGGTCAGATGAGACCAAAATTGAACTATTTGGCTGCCATAATACACACCATGTTTGGAGACCAAAAGGCACTTCATATCACCCCCAAAACATCATAGTGTGGGTCTGTTTTTCAGCATCCGACATCTGCAAACTTCATGTAATTGAAGGAAGGTTGAATGGAAAAATGTACAAAGACATTGTTGATAAAAATCTGCTGTTATCAATCTGGATGAAGATGAAACGACGGTGGACATTTCAAAAAGACAATGATCGCAAACACACCGCCAAGGAAACGCTCAATTGGTTTCAGAGAAATAAAATAAAGCTGCTAGAATGGCCGAGCCGATCACCGAACCTGAATTCAATAGAAAATATATGGAAGGGACTAAAGCTCAGAGTTCATAGAAGGAGCCCACGGGACCTTCAGGATGTGATGAGCGTTAGTGTGGAAAAATGTGCCAAAATCACACCTGAGCAATGCCTGCATCTAGTTTCTCACAGGAGATGTCTTGAAGTTGTCTTCACCAAACAAAGGCTTTGTACAAAGTATTAAATAAATTTCAGCAAACGTGTTTAATACTTTTTTCCTGTGTAATTTCTCATTACTACACACAACTTCATTTATGGAAATCTAATGATTAATTTCTTAACCAGTGTGGATTGGATGGGTTGTTACCAACATCTGGTGAGAATTTCATGTCAATAGCACCTTTAGAAATAGATTTACTTAGAAAATTGTTCAATACTTATACTGTATATATAAATACAGCTTTGGATTTGTTTCATTGATGTAGCCACCGATCTCAGATGAAACATATAGAATATGGAAACACCATACAATGATTCACAATCCCCCCAAAAAAGTCCCTAAAACCAAGATTTATTTCCATAAACCAGGGCATATATTGAACATTCACTTCTTTTATAAACTCCTGAAAGGTTGTCGTGTTACAAGTGACCTCTGTTTAATTCCAAGGATCCTGGCGGCAAATGTCACGGAATCCGAGTTCTGCATTTTTTATGCTAAGTATTAGAACATGTTGAGTGATCCACAAATGATTCTTCGCCGATAAACAAGGGATTAAAATTAGTCGTCTCTTCTTTCATCAACTTAATATGAATCAGCGGGAGAGCTGTTCTCTAATGATAATGGAGCCTCTGCCATCATATGCCATCACTTATTAAAATCTATCACAGTTGACGGATATTTAAAATCACTCCCTGTTTAGATCGCTCTAATTTTTCTTTTTTTATGAAAATGTTTTACAACAGAGGCAGAAATTACGCCTTTTACAAATAATCATTTTTTTTGCCCCTAAACCTCTATTATTTTTCATACAATTTTGGAATTTTAAATGTAATTGAAAAAGACCCCCTGTAGGTTCAAGATGCCGAACGGAAGATTAATACATCAAGAATAGATAAATAAACTCTACTTTGTCTGATTGGACATAGGGAACCCACCAGGGTCTGGGTAATGGTTGGTTCGTAAGTGCAATTTTTCGTTAATTAATTAATAAATTGTACATGATTGGGATTGAAATTAAATGTATGCATTAGTTGTTACAGAATGTCATTGTCGGCTTCACTAATTAATATCCGGAGGATTGGAGCCTTTCTAGAGTTCTGATGAGACGGAAGTGGGGGGGTCATTTATTTTTCTAATGAAAAATTGTAGTTTGCTTATTTTCTTATTGTTTGTTTGTTTATAGATTTATTGATATTCAAAGGCTGAAGGTAACATTGTATCTCAGAAATAATCAACATGTAAATAAACATAAAAACATAAAATAATTGCATTTTTTTTAACTCTGTGGCTGCTGGACCAGAGTACAAGCCTTTTCCTACCTCACCTTCTTCCCAGAGCCATAACTTTTTTATTTTTTCTGTCCATATAGACATATGAGGTCTTGTTTTTTTGCGGCACGAGTTGTGATTTTGATTGACACTATTTATTCTATCACATAATGTACTGGAAAACAGGAGAAAAATTCCATTTGGGATTTTTTTCATATTATTTAAAAACATTGTTTTTTTTACTTTTCTCTTTGTTAGTCCCTTTAGGGGACTTGAAGCTGCGATCGTCTGATGCCACAGCGTTGGTACATGTAGTAGAAATCACTGTCTCCTTTGAAACCCGGCCACAGGCAGGGTTTCAAAAGAGCTCACATTATTAGTACAACAAAATTAACCGTTTTTGTTAATCCAATAATTACAGTAACTAAGCTTTCACATGCTAGATATTGGCCGTTCATCTTACCTGTAATATAATTAAATTTCTGAATTCTGTTCCTTTATCTGAATATAATTGTTATATGATATTCTCTCAATAAAAAGAACATTGAAAGAAAGACAAAAGAGCTCTGTAATGACAAGCATGGGGTCTTCAGCAGAACCCCAGCTGTCTTAGAAACCCATCAGTGTCCCATGATCACGTCTCTCGCCACAGGTGCGCCGATCGGAGCATGAAATGATGCATCACCTGCCCACTCGTTAATGCCGCTGTCAAAGCTTCGTGCTACCCATGATTTTTAGAGGCAGGTTCTGGCTGTAACACACAGCCATTACCTACCGGGTATTGGGCAATTGCACCCCATGTCCGAAAATCTCAAGAATACAGAATATTCTCCAATCTGTACATTTCTGTGCCAATGGTATTTAGGTGGTGGAGGGTAGAGAGCAGCAGGGATGGAACCAAGCAAGGTTGAACTATTTCTCTCGAAAGGTCCCGAAACAACATGGACCAGGGACCATCCAACCGAACGCCCGCTCTCCTTTCATCGTGGGCAGAATACTACTCAGACAACACAGGGTGAAGGTAAAACAGTGTGGCAATACTTTATTAAATCACAAGACAGGAAAATAGCACATAGCATAGTCCCCACAAAAACCACAAGATGGTGCAAATTACAGTGTCTCACCCTTCGATGGATAAAAACAGCTGTGTCTTCAGAGCTCCCAGGGCCAAAGACCCCCACCTGTAGCACACAAACAAAGGAGGTAACGACACACTTAGGAAGCTGACAGTCCATTGAGGTACAAGGCCAGGTGACTGGTGGATCACATCCTGGCTTCTCCAAACATCTCTATGGAGCCAGGTGAATGGTGGGTCACAATCCTGTCTGTCTCAAACATATCCATGGGGATCAGGTGACAATTGGGTCCAAATCCTGACTACTCCCAGATGTATCCATGGATTCAGTGATGGTCAATGGAGCAGATCTGTTTTCTTTCAGCTGGGGTCTCCCAGTATTCCTGGTAGTGGTTTTGAAAACAGTCTGTTTTTTTATCTCTGGATCTCTTGGCTAATCTGCTACAGAGGCATATCCCACTTATATAGCTCACAACTGTTCTTCAAGCCAGCATCGAGAGGTCAAGAGTTAGATGTGATAAGATAAACCTGCATTGTTTGACTATTTAATCATTTTGCATAGTTTTTACTCCTCTGTTTTGCAAGTCAACAAGCCACAGAACCCACAGAATGGTCATTCAACATATTAAGCAAACATCCATTGTTCAATGACCCTGCATCACTGTCTTGCAAGGATAGCAGATAATAAGTTGTAGGAGCTGATACAAGAAGCGAACTTTAGCCATTCTTGACCAACTGAAGAACAAACATATATTCAAAATTCCCCCGGAAGAAGGCTTACGCTGCCGAAACGCGCGTAGGGGATCTGGCACCATCAGACCTGAGGTAATGTAGTTTGTTACTGCTAAACGTATTTTACTGGCACACTAGAGATATGATACTATATGTAACATGCCACTGGGCGTAACAAGCCGTTGATATATGGGATACTTATATGTGTGGCAAGAGGGATATTGGTATTTATACGTGCCTCAGGTGTATGGTGCTATTTATACTGGTATACGTCACCATCATTGTTGTCTTTTGTAATTTTTTTTTTTGTTTCTTAATAAAATTTGGTATCTTTTGGTATTTTGAGGTCTGATTCGTACTTATTTTTTATAGGTTTATATATTTATTTGTACGGGACCGTTATGGTTGTAACATCTCCTGACCGGCACAGGGGTTAATGTTTTTATTGAACCTGTGTTTTTGTTTGTCTCATTGGTTAACATAGTTTTTACTCCTCTGTTTTGCAAGTCAACAAGCCACAGAACCCACACAATGGTCATTCAACATATTAAGCAAACATCCATTGTTCAATGACCCTGCATCACTGTCTTGCAAGGATAGCAGATAATAAGTTGTAGGAGCTGATACAAGAAGTGAACTTTAGCCATTCTTGACCAACTGAAGAACAAACATATATTCAAAATTCAACATATAGATGTCAGTCTATTCCTCCTGGTTTACTGAAAATAGACATCTAAGATAAAATGCTGTGTTGTCACAGTCCCATAGAATCACGGTTTCCCTCCATGGTGTGATCCCTTTAAGAGCGCTCAGTGTTAGTGCGGCACCAATACCCTGAATATGCTTTGCTGTTTTTAATTATGTGGAAATGAAGCATTTGTTTGTGCTCGTTACTTAAACACTTGTATTTTCATTACGAGCAGCATTTCACTGTACACTGTGCTTTTTTTCGGCATTGATTTTAATAATCAGCTCATTTACTTCTGCTTCCTAATTTTATTTATAAAGCACAAGCCTATCGCTCAGCGTGAAACGCTTCGAGAGCAGCAATTACAAACACAAATTACTTGCAAATAACAGAAAATTATTAATGCAAACTTCTACATATTATAACAAGTGTCAGGTTTATTATTTTCCAAGCGTACACGATGGGGGCTTAGGTGAACAAGAGCCGCGCACGCCGGTGTCTGAAGATGAGTGAAGACAATGGCAGAAAATTCTATAAGAAACCAGACAATAATAATGTGGTTTTCATCAATTCAAAATGTAACTGGGCTCCGCCTGATAGCGATGAAGAACACAGAAAACAGGAAAATATAATAACAATGTAACAATAAGTCACTAATAATCACCGTCTACTAGAAATACAGTGTACGGCGTACAACTACTGTAAGGCTAAGAAGCGTAACGAAGAAGGAAAGATGAAGGATAGATGGATAGTTCTGGGTGCCATCATTCCGGGCTCACCTACATAGTAGCAATCCAAACTACCATCACCATAAAGCCCTGCTACATATAGGTGGACCCCGGAACAGTTCACCTGTAGGATGGGGGAGCCAGGACAGTAGTCACGTCTGATAGCAATCCCTTTATCACTCTCCGGCCTTCCCCTCCATACAAACATGTGTACCTCTCTGAGTACCTCGGTGCTGTTCCTCTGTGCCATCAGGGTCTTCCTGGCATGGGACAGTTACCTCTGCAGACGAGGTACACACTGTTACAGCATCAGGCACCTGTATCTCTGACCCTTGCACTAAGCCTGCGTTTGGGGCGGTCTGTACTATATGGTCCCTCAGTGTCCAGTATTTCTGACTTCCGTGGGGGAATTCCTTGCCGTTTCGCCCCGTCCTGAGAATTGTGTCCCATGCACGAAGTACCCTAGGCTAGCAAGCCCTCTGTGAGCTGTACGGGTGCCCAGGCCTCAACTAAACTGAAACAGGAAGACCTAACTGTCTTATCCCTATCATGCCCCTCCTACAATTAACTATTCCCTATCCTATATCTATAGTGCCCCCATCTAGTGGCCAACTTGGGGAACTACTCCCCTAACACTAAACTGGCCCGGGGCACTTACTTTCCCTAACCACATATATACAACATGAGTAATATGCTTTATGCGTAGCACTACTCAATATACATAGTGATAATACATTTACATAATGTAGCAGAATCACATGGTACATGAACACATTAATGAACTGTGATGTGCAAACAGGGGTAGGGGAGAAAAAGGAACAATCATAATACCACTTCCCCTACACACCCAAACCCAACCAGTCCAAAAAAAAATCACAGCAGCCTGAAAAAGGCCAGGAAGTGGTAGACAAGGGCCAGTAGAGGTATGTTTGTGACTGGAAGAACATCACCTCACAGAAGCTGACCATGTATTGGAGTCTACAGAGAGACTACAGACTGGCTCCATATCTGGAGAAATTCCTGCACCCCAGAGACCACCAGATTATGAGCTGGTATAGACTCAGTATCTGAGTCCAGCAGGGACAGACTGAGGGAGGACAGACTGTGCCCACACTGTGACCTGGAGGCCCTGGAGAATGAGACCCACTTCCTGCTACAGTGCACCAAATACTCAGCAGTGAGGGACACTCACTTCAGGAGACCCTCCAATCTCTTCCCAAATTTCAGCTCCTTGAAGGAGGAAGAGAAAACATATATCCTGCTGGGAGAAGGGTGCGGGGGAGAGCAACACAGAATGGGAGCACGAGGGGAGAGGGCAGTGCAGTATGTGAGTGCGGGGGAGAGAGAGAACAGCACAGTATGTGAGCACTGGGGAGAGAGAGAACAGCACAGTATGTTAGCACTGGGGAGAGAGAACAACACAGTATGTGAGTGCTGGGGAGAGGGAGCAGCACAGTATGTGACTGCGGGGGAGAGAGAGAACAGCACAGTATGTGAGCGCTGGAGAGAGAGAACAGCACAGTATATGAGCACTGGGGAGAGAGAGAACAGCACAGTATGTGAGCATTGGAGAGAGAGAACAGCACAGTATACGAGCACTGGGGAGAGAGAGAACAGCACAGTATGTGAGCTGTTGTGAATTCTGCTCTTGGGCTCCCTCTGGTGGTTATAAGTGGTAGCACTGCTGTCTCTGAATCGCAGCATTTATCAGGTGTGTTCACTTTTTGCAATTCTGTCTGGGCTATTTAGTCTTGCTTGACCCTTTAGTCAGTGCCAGTTGTCCATTGTTCCTGGAGGATTCACATCCCTGCCTGGTCTCTCCTGCTTTGCTGTTCATTTCAACAAAGATAAGTTCTGGCCTTGATTTTTGCTGTCCACATGCTGTGGCCTTATTGTTCAGTTCTTTCCCATGTTTTTGTCTTGTCCAGCTTGGTCTGTATAAGGATTTGTTTAGCCAAGCTGGTATCTCTGGAGATGCAGATATACCCTCCATATCTTTAGTTAGCTGTGGAGATTTTGTATTTTCTGTGGTGGATATTTTCTAGTGTTTTAATACTGACCGCATAGTACTCTGTCCTATCCTTTCTATTTAGCTAGAAGTGGCCTCCTTTGCTAAATTCTGATTTCAGACTGTGTATGTTTTTTCCCTCTCCTCTCACAGTCAATATTTGTGGGGGGCTGTCTATCCTTTGGGGATTTTCTCTGAGGCAAGATAGTTTTCCCTTTTCTATCTCTAGGGGTAATTAGTCCTCCGGCTGTGTCGAGATGTCTAGGGAGTGATAGGTACATTCCACGGCTACTTCTAGTTGCGGTGTTAAGTCCAGGGTCTGCGGTCAGTACAGTTACCACCTTCTCCAGAGTACGTCTCATGCTGCTCTTAGGCCACCAGATCATAACAGTGAGCGCTGGGAAGAGAGAGAACAGCACAGTATATGAGCGTGGGAGAGAGAGCAGTGCAGTATGTGAGCGCAGGAGAGAGCGCAGCGCAGTATGTGGGCGTGGGAGAGAGAGAACAGCACAGTATGTGAGCATGGGGGAGAGAGAGAACAGCACACTATGTGAGCACTGGGGAGAGAGAACAACACAGTATGTGAGCGCAGGAGAGAGAGCAGCGCAGTATGTGAGTGCAGCAGAGAGAGCAGCGCAGTATGTGAGTGAGGGGAAGAGAGAGAGCAGCGCAGTATGTGAGCACTGGGGAGAGAGAACAGCACAGTATGTGATCATGGGGGAGAGAGAGAAAAGCACAGTATGTGAGCACTGGGGAGAGAGAACAGCACAATATGTGATCGCTGTGGAGAGAGAGAACGGTACAGTATGTGAGCACTGGGGAGAGAGAACAACACAGTATGTGAGTGCTGGGGAGAGAGAGAACAGCACAGTATGCGAGAGCAGGAGAGAGAGCAGCACAGTATGTGAGTGCAGTAGAGAGAGCAGCGCAGTATGTGAGTGAGGGGAAGAGAGAGAGCAGCGCAGTATGTGAGCGTGGGAGAGAACAGCACAGTATGTGAGCGTGGGGGAGAGAGAGAACAGCACAGTATGTGAGCACTGGGGAGAGAGAACAGCACAGTATGTGAGCGCTGTGGAGAGAGAGAACTGTACAGTATGTGAGCACTGGGGAGAGAGAACAACACAGTATGTGAGTACTGGGGAGAGAGAGAACAGCACAGAATGCGAGAGCAGGAGAGAGAGCAGCACAGTATGTCAGCATGGGGGAGAGAGCAGCGCAGTATGTGAGTGTGGGGGAGAGAGAGAACAGAGCATTATGTGAGTGTGGGAGAGAGAACAGCACAGTATGTGAGTGCTGGGGAAAGAGAACAGCACAGTATGTGAGTGTATGGGAGAGAGAACAGCATAGTATGTGAGCGCAGTAGAGAGAGCAGTGCAGTATGTGAGTGTGGGAGAGAGAGAACAGCACAGTATGTGAGCGCAGGAGAGAGAGCAGCGCGGTATGTGAGCACAGTAGAGAGAGCAGCGCAGTATGTGAGCGTGGGAGAGAGAGAACAGCACAGTATGTGAGTGCTGGGGGGAGAGAGAACAGTGCAGTATGTGAGTGTGGGAGAGAGATTAGCACAGTATGTGAGCGCTGGGGAAAGAGAACAGCACAGTATGTGAGCGCGGTAGAGAGAATAGTGCAGTATGTGAGCGTGGGGGAGAGAGAGAACAGCACAGTATGTGAGTGTGGGAGAGAGAACAGCGCGGTATGTGAGCGTGAGAGAGAGAGCAGGGCAGTAGAGAGCGTGGGGAGAGAGAACAGCACAGTATGTGAGCGCTGGGGAGAGAGAGAACAGTGCAGTATGTGATCATGGTAGAGAGAGCAGGGCAGTATGAGAGCGTGTGGGAGAGAACAGCACAGTATGTGAGCATGGGGGAGAAAACAGCATGGTATGTGAGCGCTAGGGAGAGAGAGAACAGTGCAGTATGTGGGCTTTTGGGAGAGAGAGAGAACAGCACAGTATGTGAGCGCGGGGAGAGAGAGAACAGCACAGTATGTGAGCTTGAGGGAGAGAGTGAACAGCACAGTATGTGAGCACTGGGGAGAGAGACCAGCACAGTATGTGATCGCTGGGAAGAGAGAGAACAGCACAGTATGTGAGCGTGGGAGAGAGAGCAGTGCAGTATGTGAGTGTGGGAGAGAGAGAACAGCACAGTATGTGAGTGCTGGGGGGAGAGAGAACAGTGCAGTATGTGAGTGTGGGAGAGAGATTAGCACAGTATGTGAGCGCTGGGGAAAGAGAACAGCACAGTATGTGAGCGCGGTAGAGAGAATAGTGCAGTATGTGAGCGTGGGGGAGAGAGAGAACAGCACAGTATGTGAGTGTGGGAGAGAGAACAGCGCGGTATGTGAGCGTGAGAGAGAGAGCAGGGCAGTAGAGAGCGTGGGGAGAGAGAACAGCACAGTATGTGAGCGCTGGGGAGAGAGAGAACAGTGCAGTATGTGATCATGGTAGAGAGAGCAGGGCAGTATGAGAGCGTGTGGGAGAGAACAGCACAGTATGTGAGCATGGGGGAGAAAACAGCATGGTATGTGAGCGCTAGGGAGAGAGAGAACAGTGCAGTATGTGGGCTTTTGGGAGAGAGAGAGAACAGCACAGTATGTGAGCGCGGGGAGAGAGAGAACAGCACAGTATGTGAGCTTGAGGGAGAGAGTGAACAGCACAGTATGTGAGCACTGGGGAGAGAGACCAGCACAGTATGTGAGCGCTGGGAAGAGAGAGAACAGCACAGTATGTGAGCGTGGGAGAGAGAGCAGTGCAGTATGTGAGTGTGGGAGAGAGAGAACAGCACAGTATGTGAGCGCAGGAGAGAGAGCAGCGCAGTATGTGAGCACAGTAGAGAGAGCAGCGCAGTATGTGAGTGAGGGAGAGAGAACAGCACAGTATGTGAGTGCTGGGGAGAGAGAGAACAGCACAGTATGTGCGCGTAGGGGAGAGAACAGCGCAGTATGTGTGCGCAGTAGAGAGAGCAGCGCAGTATGTGAGTGTGGGGGAGAGAGAACAGTGCAGTATGTAAGTGTGGGAGAGAGAACAGAACAGTATGTGAGCGCTGGGGAAAGAACAGCACAGTATGTGACTGCGGTAGAGGGAGTAGCGCAGTATGTGAGCGTGGGGGAGAGAGAGAACAGCACAGTATGTGAGCGTGGGAGAGAGAACAGCGCGGTATGTGAGCGTGAGAGAGAGAGCAGGGCAGTAGAGAGCGTGGGGAGAGAGAACAGCACAGTAGGTGAGCGCTGGGGAGAGAGAGAACAGCATAATATGTGAGCGTGGGGGAGAGAGAGAACAGCACAGTTTGAGAGCATGGGGGAGAGAGAGAACAGCACAGTATGTGAGCGTGGGGGAGAGAGAGAACAGCACAGTATGTGAGCACTGGGGAGAGAGAGAACAGCACAGTATGTGAGCGCTGGGAAGAGAGAGAACAGCACAGTATGTGAGTGTGGGAGAGAGAACAGCGCGGTATGTGAGCGTGAGAGAGAGAGCAGGGCAGTAGAGAGCGTGGGGAGAGAGAACAGCACAGTATGTGAGCGCTGGGGAGAGAGAGAACAGTGCAGTATGTGAGTGTGGTAGAGAGAGCAGGGCAGTATGAGAGCATGTGGGAGAGAACAGCACAGTATGTGAGCGTGGGGGAGAGAACAGCATGGTATGTGAGCGCTAGGGAGAGAGAAAAGCGCAGCATGTGGGCTTTTGGGAGAGAGAGAAATGCACAGTATGTGAGCGCTGGGGAGAGAGAGAACAGCACAGTATGTGAGCGAGGGAGAGAGAGCAGCGCAGTATGTGAGCGCAGTAGAGAGAGCAGCGCAGTATGTGAGCGCTGGGGACAGAGAACAGCACAGTATGTGAGCGCTGAGGAGAGAGAGAACAGCATAATATGTGAGCATGGGGGAGAGAGAGAACAGCACAGTTTGAGAGCATGGGGGAGAGAGAGAACAGCACAGTATGTGAGCGTGGGGGAGAGAGAGAACAGCACAGTATGTGAGCACTGGGGAGAGAGAGAACAGCACAGTATGTGAGCGCTGGGAAGAGAGAGAACAGCACAGTATGTGAGCGTGGGAGAGAGCGCAGTGCAGTATGTGAGCTCGGGAGAGAGCGCAGCGCAGTATGTGGGCATGGGAGAGAGAGAACAGCACAGTACGTGAGCGCTGGAGAGACAGAACAGCACAGTATATGAGCACTGGGGAGAAAGAGAACAGCACAGTATGTGAGCGCTGGGAAGAGAGAACAGGACAGTGTGTGAGCGTGAGAGAGAGCGCAGCGCAGTATGTGGGTGTGTGAGAGAGAGCACAGCACAGTATGTGAGCGTGGGGGAGAGAGAGAACAGCACACTATGTGAGCACTGGGGAGAGAGAACAACACAGTATGTGAGCGCAGGAGAGAGAGCAGTGCAGTATGTCAGCATGGGAAAGAGAGAAAGGCACAGTATGCGAGAGCAGGAGAGAGAGTAGCACAGTATGTGAGCGCAGTAGAGAGAGCAGCGCAGTATGTGAGCGTGGGAGAGAGAGAGAAGCACAGTATGTGAGTGTGGGGGAGAGAGAACAGCACAGTATGTGAGCACTGGGGAGAGAGAACAGCACAGTATGTGAGCGCTGTGGAGAGAGAGAACTGTACAGTATGTGAGCACTGGGGAGAGAGAACAACACAGTATGTGAGTGCTGGGGAGAGAGAGAACAGCACAGTATGCGAGAGCAGGAGAGAGAGCAGCACAGTATGTCAGCATGGGGGAGAGAGCAGCGCAGTATGTGACTGTGGGGGAGAGAGAGAACAGCGCAGTATGTGAGTGTGGGAGAGAGAACAGCACAGTATGTGAGCGCTGGGGAAAGAGAACAGCACAGTATGTGAGCGTGTGGGAGAGAGAGAACAGCACAGTATGTGAGCGCAGTAGAGAGAGCAGTGCAGTATGTGAGTGTGGGAGAGAGAGAACAGCACAGTATGTGAGCGCAGGAGAGAGAGCAGCGCAGTATGTGAGCACAGTAGAGAGAGCAGTGCAGTATGTGAGCGTGGGAGAGAACAGCACAGTATGTGAGTGCTGGGGAGAGAGAGAACAGCACAGTATGTGCACGTGGGGGAGAGAACAGCGCAGTATGTGAGCGCAGTAGAGAGCAGCGCAGTATGTGAGTGTGGGTGAGAGAGAGAACAGTGCCGTATGTGAGTGTGGGAGAGAGAACAGCACAGTATGTGAGCGCTGGGGAAAGAGAACAGCACAGTATGTGAGTGCGGTAGAGAGAGTAGCACAGTATGTGAGCGTGGGGGAGAGAGAGAACAGGACAGTATGTGAGCGTAGGAGAGAGAACAGCGCAGTATGTGAGCATGAGAGAGAGAGCAGGGCAGTATGAGAGTGTGAGGAGAGAGAACAGCACAGTATGTGAGCGCTGGGGAGAGAACAGTGCAGTATGTGAGCGTGGTAGAGAGAGCAGGGCAGTATGAGAGCGTGGGGGAGAGAACAGCATGGTATGTGAGCGCTAGGGAGAGAGAGAACAGCGCAGTACGTGGGCTTTTGGGAGAGAGAGAACAGCACAGTATGTGAGCGCTGGGGAAAGAGAGAACAGCACAGTATGTGAGCGAGGGAGAGAGAGCAGCGCAGTATGTGAGCGCAATAGAGAGAGCAGCGCAGTATGTGAGCGTGGGGGAGAGAGAGAACAGCACAGTTTGAGAGCATGGGGGAGAGAGAGAACAGCACAGTATGTGAGCGCTGGGGAGAGAGAGAACAGCACAGTATGTGAGTGTGGGGGAGAGAGAGAACAGCACAGTATGTGAGCACTAGGGAGAGAGAACAGAACATGTTGTGAAATTGGATTTTGGGCTCCCCCGGTGGCCACTGGTGGAATTGAACTGGTGTGCATCATCCTCTCTGTTCACCTGTTTCCATCAGGATGTGGGAGTCGCTATTTAACCTTGCTCCTCTGTCACTTCCATGCCGGTCAACATTGTAATCAGAAGCCTTTCTGTGCATGTTCCTGCTGCTAGACAACTCCCAGCTAAGTTGGACTTTAGTCCTTGTTTGTTTTTGCATTTTGTTCCAGTTCACAGCTGTAGTTTCGTTTCTGTGTCTGGAAAGCTCTTGTGATCTGAAATTGCCACTCTGATGTTATGAGTTAATACTAGAGTCTTAAAGTAATTTCAGGATGGTGTTTTGATAGTGTTTTTAGCTGACCATGAAAGTGTCCTTTCTGTCTTCCTGCTATTTAGTAAGCGGACCTCAATTTTGCTAAACCTATTTTCATACTACGTTTGTCATTTCATCTAAAATCACCGCCAATATTTGTGGGGGCCTCTGTCTGCCTTTCGGGGAAATTTCTCTAGAGGTGAGCCAGGACTATATTTTCCTCTGCCAGGATTAGTTAGTCCTCCGGCCGGCGCTGGGCGTCTAGGGATAAAACGCAGGCTACGCTACCCGGCTACTGTTAGTTGTGCGGCAGGTTTAGTTCATGGTCAGTTTAGTTTCCATCCTTCCAAGAGCTAGTTCTTATGTTTGCTGGGCTATGTTCTCTTGCCATTGAGAACCATAACAGTTTGACCGGCCACAAAGGGTTAAATTAATTGACAGAGAAAGGAGAGATAAGAGAAGTCTGCTGAAGATTTTTTTTTTTTTTTTTTTCCTTCAGTTCTGAGTGTGCTTGTAATTGAATCTCTTGCAAGTCTGCCTATGTTGCAGCCTTTCTCTCTCTCTCTCCTTCTAATCCTGGAATGGCTCTGTGTTCACCTGTTTAAAATGGATATTCAGAGTTTAGCTGCAGGTTTGAATAATCTTACCACGAAAGTTCAAAATTTACAAGATTTTGTTGTTCATGTTCCTATATCTGAACCTAGAATTCCTTTGCCTGAATTTTTCTCGGGGAATAGATCTTGCTTTCAAAATTTCAAAAATAATTGCAAGTTGTTTTTGTCCCTGAAATCTCGCTCTGCTGGAGATCCTGCTCAGCAGGTCAGGATTGTGATTTCCTTGCTCCGGGGCGACCCTCAGGATTGGGCTTTTGCATTGGCTCCAGGGGATCCTGCGTTGCTCAATGTGGATGCGTTTTTTCTGGCCTTGGGGTTGCTTTATGAGGAACCTCAGTTAGAACTTCAGGCGGAAAAGGCCTTGATGTCCCTATCTCAGGGGCAAGACGAAGCTGAAATATACTGCCAGAAATTCCGTAAATGGGCTGTGCTTACTCAGTGGAATGAGTGCGCCCTGGCGGCGAATTTCAGAGAGGGTCTCTCTGATGCCATTAAGGATGTTATGGTGGGGTTCCCTGTGCCTGCGGGTCTGAATGAGTCCATGACAATGGCTATCCAGATCGATAGGCGTCTGCGGGAGCGCAAACCTGTGCACCATTTGGCGGTGTCTACTGAGAAGACGCCAGAGAATATGCAATGTGATAGAATTCTGTCCAGAAGTGAACGGCAGAATTTTAGACGAAAAAATGGGTTGTGCTTCTATTGCGGTGATTCAGCTCTGCCACCTTGGTGTCTCCCTTTTTCTGTAATTCGGGGTTTCATCCTCAATTTTCTTCTGGTCAGGTGGAATCTTCGGATTGTCCTGGAGTGGATGCTGTGGTGGAGAGGTTGCATCAGATTTGGGGGCAGGTAGTGGACAATTTGAAGTTGTCCCAGGAGAAGACTCAGCTTTTTGCCAACCGCCGGCGTCGGGTTGGTCCTCGGCTTTGTGTTGGGGACTTGGTGTGGTTGTCTTCTCGTTTTGTCCCTATGAGGGTTTCTTCTCCCAAGTTTAAGCCTCGGTTCATCGGCCCGTACAAGATATTGGAGATTCTTAACCCTGTGTCCTTCCGTTTGGACCTCCCTGCATCTTTTTCTATTCATAATGTTTTTCATCGGTCATTGTTGCGCAGGTATGAGGTACCGGTTGTGCCTTCCGTTGAGCCTCCTGCTCCGGTGTTGGTTGAGGGCGAGTTGGAGTACGTTGTGGAAAAAATCTTGGACTCCCGTGTTTCCAGACGGAAACTCCAGTATCTGGTCAAATGGAAGGGATACGGTCAGGAGGATAATTCTTGGGTGACTGCCTCTGATGTTCATGCCTCCGATTTGGTCCGTGCCTTTCATAGGGCTCATCCTGATCGCCCTGGTGGTTCTGGTGAGGGTTCGGTGCCCCCTCCTTGAGGGGGGGGTACTGTTGTGAAATTGGATTTTGGGCTCCCCCGGTGGCCACTGGTGGAATTGAACTGGTGTGCATCATCCTCTCTGTTCACCTGTTTCCATCAGGATGTGGGAGTCGCTATTTAGCCTTGCTCCTCTGTCACTTCCATGCCGGTCAACATTGTAATCAGAAGCCTTTCTGTGTATGTTCCTGCTGCTAGACAACTCCCAGCTAAGTTGGACTTTAGTCCTTGTTTGTTTTTGCATTTTGTTCCAGTTCACAGCTGTAGTTTCGTTTCTGTGTCTGGAAAGCTCTTGTGATCTGAAATTGCCACTCTGATGTTATGAGTTAATACTAGAGTCTTAAAGTAATTTCAGGATGGTGTTTTGATAGTGTTTTTAGCTGACCATGAAAGTGTCCTTTCTGTCTTCCTGCTATTTAGTAAGCGGACCTCAATTTTGCTAAACCTATTTTCATACTACGTTTGTCATTTCATCTAAAATCACCGCCAATATTTGTGGGGGCCTCTGTCTGCCTTTCGGGGAAATTTCTCTAGAGGTGAGCCAGGACTATATTTTCCTCTGCCAGGATTAGTTAGTCCTCCGGCCGGCGCTGGGCGTCTAGGGATAAAACGCAGGCTACGCTACCCGGCTACTGTTAGTTGTGCGGCAGGTTTAGTTCATGGTCAGTTTAGTTTCCATCCTTCCAAGAGCTAGTTCTTATGTTTGCTGGGCTATGTTCTCTTGCCATTGAGAACCATAACAAGAACAGTATGTGAGTGCTGGGGAGAGAGAACAGAATAGTATGTGAGCGTTGGGGAGAGAGAGAGCAGCACAGTATGTGAGCACTGGGGAGAGAGAGAACAGCACAGTAAGTGAGCGCAGGGGAGAGAGCAGCGCAGTATGTGAGGGCAGTAGAGAGAGCAACGCAGTATGTGAGCGTGGGAGAGAGAGAACAGCACAGTATGTGAGCGCTGGAGAGAGAGAACAGCACAGTATGTCAGCGTGGGGGAGAGAACAGCGCAGTATGTGAGCACAGTAGAGAGAGCAGTGCAGTATGTGAGTGTGGGAGAGAGAGAACAGCACAGTATGTGAGCGCTGGGGAGAGAGCACAGCACAGTATGTGAGCGTGGTAGAGAGAGCAGGGCAGTATGTCAGCATGAGGGAGAGAGAGAACAGCACAGTATGTGAGCGTGGGAGAGAGAACAGCACAGTATGTGAGCGCTGGGGAGAGAGAGAACAGAGCAGTATGTGGGCTCTGGGGAGAGAGAACAGCACAGTATGTGAGCGCTAGGGAGAGAGAGAACAGCACAGTATGTGAGCGCAGGAGAGCAGCGCAGTATGTGAGCGCCGTAGAGAGAGCAGCGCAGTATGTGAGCGTGGGAGAGAGAACAGCACAGTATGTGAGCACTGGGGAGAGAGAACAGCACAGTATGTGAACGCTGGGGAGAGAGAACAGCACAGTAGGTGAACGCTGGGGAGAGAGAACAGCATAAAATATGAGCGTGGGGGAGAGAGAGACCAGCACAGCATGAGAGCGTGGGGGAGAGAACAGCACAGTATGTGAGCTTGGGAGAGAGAGACCAGCACAGTATGAGAGCGTGAGGGAGAGAACACCACAGTATGTGAGCATGGGAGAGAGAGAACAGCACAGTATGAGAGCGTGGGGGAGAGAGAGACCAGCACAGTTTGAGAGCGTGGGGGAGAGAACAGGGCAGTATGTGGGCTCTGGGGAGAGAGAACAGCACAGTATGTGAGCGCAGGAGAGAGAGCAGCGCAGTATGTGAGCGCAGTAGAGAGAGCAGCGCAGTATGTGAGCGTGGGAGAGAGAACAGCACAGTATGTGAGCACTGGGGAGAGAGAACAGCACAGTATGTGAACGCTGGGGAGAGAGAACAGCACAGTAGGTGAACGCTGGGGAGAGAGAACAGCATAAAATGTGAGCGTGGGGGAGAGAGAGACCAGCACAGTATGAGAGCGTGAGGGAGAGAACAGCACAGTATGTGAGCATGGGAGAGAGAGAACAGCACAGTATGTGAGCGTGGGAGAGAACAGCACATTATGTGAGCGCTGGGGAGAAAGTGAACAGCACAGTATAATAGCGTGGGGGAGAGAGAGAGCAGCACAGTATGTGAGCATGGGGGGGAGAGAACAGGGCGGTATGTGAGCGTGGGAGAGAGAGCAGGGCAGTATGTGAGCGTGTGGGGGAGAGAACAGCACAGTATGTGAGCGCTGGGGAGAGAGAGAACAGCGCAGTATGTGAGCGCATGTCTTAGGCTGCAAGACAGAGAGCTATGATATGCCATGGACTTCCATAGCCCCATAGATAGATAGTAGATAGATATCTAATGCTTCTTTTTATTTTTATATATAGAACAGATCACAGGATTGTTGGTCCCAGAAGCTTGCACCGTGAGTTTTTTAAAAATTTTTGCATCTTGTGCTGTTTCATTTTTCTCTTTGAAGATAGATGGTAGATAGATAGATAATAGATAGATGATAGATAGACAATAGATAGATAGATAATAGATGATGGTTAATTGATAGATAATAAATAGATAATAAATAGATATTAGATAGACAAATAATAAATAGATAATAGATAGAAAGATAGATAATAGATAAATATATAGAAAATAGATAGATAATAGATAGATGATAAATAGATAATTAGATAGATAGATAGATAGATAGATAGATAGATAGATAGATAGATAGATAGATAGATAGATAGATGCTTTTTCTCCTCCCCATTTTCTATCCCTATATCAGTGCTCGTGCGCTCAGGTTTTTCCCATGAACACTTCTTGTGTAAATGATCTTAGTGAGAATTTAGACAGCGCAACATGATTTGTAATTTAACTAATTAAACAAAGGTCTCTTGTAATGCAAACTCTGCACATCTCCGAGCCGTGGATTTATTTTACATATCTCGTTCCCTTTTTTTCCCCTAATGCTGTCTCTTTAAATATTCATAATCTGACAAGTTTCTTTTTACCAACGTAACAGGCTGATTATCCACAATAACAGAAATCAGCCGCGAGATCGCAATTTCCGTGATGGAACTATTTTAGTTCTTTAAAGTCAATGCTTCATTAGTCCACAAGGACTACGTTTCGGCCCCCAGAGTATTTCACCAATTACCCATCTTCCTTTACGTGAGAGGCTTCTGCATAATTACCAAGCATGATACACAGATAACAAGCAAAATAGAACTAATTTTTTATAGGGTCCCTCGGAAAGTGTTAGGGCCTCCGTGACATTGAAGTGTTAGTGTCAAAATTTCCTCATTTGTCATTATTCCGTTTTCACCTCCCCAAACGCCGATCCTATACTTAATCACATTTTCGAGTGTTATATACAATGCTCATCCGTAGAGATCCATAAGTGTTTCTTTATTGGATCTGCTCCATGTGTCCTGGGCCTTCAAGGTCCTTCAGTTCCGCTTACTGTTATGAAAACGGCACGTCTGTCCGCTCCGGAGGCAATAAACACGGCAAGATGTGGTGTATTTTCCTAAAGATACATTTAGGATTTAATGCTTATCTGTATTAGTTGGAACGTAACGCAGACACAAATATCTGCAGCGGAGCATACACACCTTGACTTGTAGCTTCCATGGGTTTATCAGTGCCGGGGGAGAAATTTGCTGGAGTGTACATGGTCGTCCACAATGAATGAACAGCTTGCTGTTACATATTAATCGACTTCATGAAGTGCAAGGGAAAATATTATCAAAATGTCCCCAATCCTTATTTAAATACCAGACGATTATTAACAGCTCGGAGACTCGGTTGCTTTCTATTTGTATTTTTATGGGTCGTTAGAAAGCCCGGTTTATCGTAAATTTCATTTTATTGATTAACATCAAAATGGTAAAGGAGTTGTCCACCTTTGGAGATAATTTTTCACCTCTACTTAAA
Source organism: Ranitomeya variabilis (assembly GCF_051348905.1). NCBI lineage: Eukaryota > Metazoa > Chordata > Amphibia > Anura > Dendrobatidae > Ranitomeya > Ranitomeya variabilis. The sequence goes on from NC_135239.1 coordinate 200,540,320, forward strand.
AGGGGTTGTCCGGGAATTTTGCACTGATGGTTCTTCCTTAGGCTGTGTCATCATATATCTGATAGGTGGGGGAGCGACACCCGGTATCCCCTGTTCCAGAAATACATCCCACCAACGCGTCCTCCACAAACCTCACCTTTTCTTTGGAGCACCTTTTTCGGCATCTTCATTCTGCAACGGAGCTTTTGGTGTTGCCATTGGAGGACATTACGTGCCAAAGAATAAAAGAGGCTGGAGGGACTTTCAGGAAGGACCGGCATGAGGACTGCGGTGGTGGCACAGTTAGGTATTAGGCTTTTCCCACTCCTTTTAGGGTCCTCTACAACTCAGCTTAGAACATTTAGATTTTCGAGAATCCAAACATTTAGTAAACTTGAAATTTGCTCATCTTTATTGACTTTATCTACATAAATTATATCAAATAATATCCCACCCTGGCTAATTTTTTGTGGACCAGAATGAAGTACCTTCTTTAACCCCTTACTCACTTCTGCCATAGATGTACAGCTAAATTATATATCTGATACCTATCCCCAGCTTCCCAGATTGTAGATGGCTTGGTTCATAGAAGTTCAACGTTAACATGCCACAATCACTAGTGACCATGGCATCTAAACAGTTGGACAGATGGCAGGCACTGTCAATCCATTGACTCCTAAGGAGTTGTGTTGTGATCCGCTTTTTGGCTCCCCTGGTGGTGGCTGGTGGTACTGGAGACTTGTGTGTGCTTTTCTGCCTCAGCTCACCTGCTTCCATCAGTTTTGGGAGTTCCCTATTTAGCCTTGCTCTCCAGTCACTTCCTTGCCGGTCATCATTGTAACCTGAGTCTTTCAGTTGCATGTTCCTGCTACTAGTCTGCTGATCAGCTAAGTGGACTCTTGTCCTTATTGTTTTGTTTTTCTTGTCCAGTTTACAGTTTTGTCATTTCCTGTTACTGGAAGCTCTTGTGGACTGAAATTGCCACTCCTGTGTCATGAGTTGACACAGGAGTCTTAAAGTAATTTCAGGATGGGTTTTTGAAAGGGTTTTTCAGCTGACCGTGAAGTCCTCTTTTGTATCCTTCCTCTATCTAGTAAGTGGACCTCGCTTTGCTAAATCTACCTTCATACTGTGTATGTCTTTTCCTCTGAACTCACCGTCAATATACGTGGGGGCTACTATCATCTTTGGGGATTTCTCTAGAGGTAAGCCAGGTCTGTTCCTTCCTCTTCCAGGCGTAGTTAGTTCTCCGGCTGGCGCATGGCATCTAGGCAGCCGTAGGAATGCTTCCTGGCTACTGTTAGTTGTGTGGTAGATTTAGGTCACGGTCAGCTTGAGTTTCCATCACCCGAGAGCTAGTCTGTTATTTTTGTGTTTCTGATGTTCCCATGCCATTGGGGAATCATGACAGTATGACCGGCCAACAAAGTGTTAATTGTTTGGGCTGAAGCTGGAGAAAAAGAAGTGTTGAAGGAAAAATTTTTTTTTTTTTTCTTTCCCTCAGAGTTTTGCTGCCTAGCCCTTAATTGCTGTCTAGCTGCTTCTTACCTCCTCTTAACCCTTGAATGGCTCTGACCTTAGCTGTTTAACATGGATGTCCAGAGTTTGGCTGCAGGTTTAAATAATCTTGCTACGAAGGTTCAGAATTTACAAGATTATGTTATACGTACTCCTATTTCTGAACCTAAGATTCCTACACCAGAGGTATTTTCCGGAGATAGATCTCGGTTTCTGAATTTCAAATGTAATTGTAAATTATTCCTTTCTCTCAGACCTCACTCCTCTGGAGATCCTGTTCAGCAGGTTAAGATTGTGATTTATTTGCTGCGAGGTGACCCTCAAAATTGGGCATTTTCATTGACACCAGGGGATCCTGCGTTGCTCAATGTGGATGCGTTTTTTCTGGCTTTAGGGTTACTGTATGAGGAACCTAATTTGGAGATTCAAGCTGAAAAAGCTTTAATAGCCCTGTCTCAAGGGCAAGATGAAGCTGAGATATACTGCCAAAAATTTCGTAAATGGTCTGTGCTTACTCAGTGGAATGAGTGTGCCCTAGCGGCAAATTTCAGAGAGGGCCTTTCTGATGCCGTTAAGGATGTCATGGTGGGGTTTCCTACGCCCACAGGTCTGAATGAGTCCATGACAATGGCGATTCAGATTGATCGGCGTTTGCGGGAGCGCAAACCCGTGCACCATTTGGCGGTATCTTCTGAAGGGACGCCAGAGAAAATGCAATGTGACAGAATTCTGTCAAGAAGCGAGCGGCAGAATTATAGGCGCAAAAATGGCTTGTGCTTCTACTGTGGTGATTCCGCGCATGTTATATCAGCATGCTCTAAACGTACTAGGAAGGTTGACAAGTCTGTTTCTATTGGCACTTTACAGTCTAAATTTCTTCTGTCTGTAACTCTGATTTGTTCATTATCAGTTATTACCGTGGATGCCTATGTGGACTCTGGCGCCGCTCTGACTCTCATGGATTGGTCCTTCGCCAGGCGCTGTGGGTTTGATTTGGAGCCTCTGGAAGTCCCTATACCTCTGAAGGGTATTGATTCTACACCTCTGGCTTGTAATAGACCACAGTTCTGGATGCAAGTGACTATGCGTATGACTCCAGACCATCAGGAGAAGATTTGCTTCCTCGTGTTGTATAATTTACATGATGTTTTAGTGCTTGGATTACCATGGTTAAAATCTCATAACCCAGTACTGGACTGGAAAACTATGTCTGTATTAAACTGGGGATGTCGGGGGGCTCATGGGGACATACCTTTGGTTCCTATCTCGTCATCTATTCCCTCTGAGATTCCTGCATTTTTGTCGGATTTTGGGGATATTTTTGAAGAGCCTAAAATTGGTTCTCTCCCTCCCCACAGAGAGTGTGATTGCGCCATAGATCTGATTCCAGGCAGTAAATTTCCAAAGGGTCGTTTGTTTAACCTATCTGTACCTGAGCATGCTGCCATGCGAGAATATGTTAAGGAGTCCCTGGAAAAGGGACATATTCGTCCTTCTTCATCACCTTTAGGAGCTGGGTTTTTCTTTGTCTCTAAAAAGGATGGCTCGCTGAGGCCTTGTATTGATTATCGACTCCTGAATAAAATTACTGTCAAATATCAGTATCCGTTGCCGCTGCTTACTGATTTGTTTGCTCGCATAAGGGGGGCTAAGTGGTTCTCCAAGATTGATCTCCGTGGGGCGTATAATTTGGTGCGAATTAAGCAAGGGGATGAGTGGAAAACCGCATTTAATACGCCTGAGGGCCACTTTGAGTATTTAGTAATGCCTTTCGGCCTTTCTAATGCGCCTTCAGTTTTTCAGTCCTTTATGCATGATATTTTCCGTGAATATCTGGATAAATTTATGATTGTGTATTTGGACGATATTTTGATTTTTTCTGAGGACTGGGAGTCTCATGTTCAGCAGGTCAGGAGGGTTTTTCAGGTCTTGCGGGAGAATTCTCTGTGTGTAAAGGGTTCTAAGTGTGTTTTTGGGGTTCAAAAGATTTCCTTTTTGGGGTACATTTTTTCCCCTTCTTCTGTTGAGATGGACCCTGTCAAGGTTCGGGCTATTTGTGACTGGACGCAGCCTATTTCTCTAAAGGGTCTTCAGAAGTTCTTGGGCTTTGCTAATTTTTATCGTCGATTTATAACAGGTTTTTCTGGTGTTGCTAAGCCTCTTACGGATTTGACTAAGAAGGATGCTGATGTTGCCAATTGGTCCTCTGCCGCTGTGGAGGCCTTTCGGGAACTTAAGCGCCGCTTTTCATCTGCCCCTGTGTTGCGCCAGCCCGATGTCTCTCTCCCCTTTCAGGTTGAGGTCGATGCTTCCGAGATCGGAGCGGGGGCGGTTTTGTCGCAGAAAAGTTCCGATTGCTCAGTGATGAGACCTTGTGCGTTCTTTTCTCGAAAATTTTCTGCCGCCGAAAGAAATTATGATGTCGGTAATCGGGAGCTTTTGGCCATGAAGTGGGCATTTGAGGAGTGGCGTCATTGGCTTGAGGGTGCTAGACATCAGGTGGTGGTTTTGACTGATCACAAGAATCTGATTTATCTTGAGTCTGCCAGGCGCCTGAATCCTAGACAGGCGCGCTGGTCGTTGTTTTTCTCTCGGTTTAATTTTGTGGTCTCATATCTACCAGGTTCTAAGAATGTGAAGGCGGATGCCCTTTCTAGGAGTTTTGAGCCTGATTCCCCTGGTGATTCGGAACCTACAGGTATCCTTAAGGATGGGGTGATATTATCCGCTATTTCCCCAGATCTGCAACGTGCTTTGCAAGAGTTTCAGGCGGATAGACCTGATCGCTGTCCACTTGGTAGACTGTTTGTTCCTGATGATTGGACCAGTAGAGTCATCTCGGAGGTTCATTCTTCTACGCTGGCGGGTCATCCTGGAATTTTTGGTACCAGGGATTTGGTGGCTAGATCCTTCTGGTGGCCATCTCTGTCTCGTGATGTGCGTGTTTTTGTGCAGTCTTGTGATGTGTGTGCTCGGGCCAAGCCTTGTTGTTCTAGGGCTAGCGGGTTGTTGTTGCCCTTGCCTATTCCGAAGAGGCCTTGGACGCACATCTCGATGGACTTTATTTCTGATCTTCCTGTCTCTCAGAGGATGTCTGTTATCTGGGTGGTGTGTGACCGTTTTTCTAAGATGGTTCATTTGGTGCCATTGCCGAAGTTGCCTTCCTCGTCTGAGTTGGTTCCTTTGTTTTTTCAAAATGTGGTTCGCTTGCATGGTATTCCTGAAAATATCGTTTCTGATAGGGGTACCCAGTTCGTTTCTAGATTTTGGCGGGCATTCTGTGCCAGGTTGGGCATTGATTTGTCTTTTTCGTCTGCCTTCCATCCTCAGACTAATGGCCAGACGGAGCGAACTAATCAAACTTTGGAGACGTATTTGAGGTGTTTTGTGTCTGCGGATCAGGATGATTGGGTTGCCTTTTTGCCGTTGGCGGAGTTTGCTCTTAATAATCGGGCCAGTTCTGCCACTTTGGTTTCCCCTTTCTTTTGCAATTCGGGGTTTCATCCCCGTTTTTCTTCTGGTCAGGTGGAGTCTTCGGATTGTCCTGGAGTAGATGCTGTGGTGGATCGGTTGTATCGGATTTGGGAACAAGTGGTGGACAATTTGAATTTGTCCCAGGAGAGGACTCAGCGGTTTGCTAACCGCCAGCGTCGGGTTGGTCCTCGCCTTCGTGTTGGGGACTTGGTGTGGTTGTCTTCCCGTTTTGTCCCAATGAGGGTTTCTTCTCCTAAATTTAAGCCTCGGTTCATCGGTCCCTATAGGATTTTGGAGATTATTAACCCTGTTTCCTTTCGTTTGGACCTTCCGGCATCTTTCGCTATCCATAATGTGTTCCATCGGTCGTTGTTGCGGAGATACGAGGTGCCGGTGGTGCCTTCTGCTGGGCCTCCTGCTCCTGTGCTGGTTGAGGGTGAATTGGAGTACGTTATAGAGAAGATCTTGGACTCCCGTATTTCCAGGCGGAGACTCCAGTACCTGGTTAAATGGAAGGGCTATGGTCAGGAAGATAATTCTTGGGTAACTGCCTCTGATGTTCATGCCTCGGATTTGGTTCGTGCCTTTCATAGGGCTCATCCAGGTCGCCCTGGCGGTTCTTGTGAGGGTTCGGTGCCCCCTCCTTGAGGGGGGGGTACTGTTGTGATCCGCTTTTTGGCTCCCCTGGTGGTGGCTGGTGGTACTGGAGACTTGTGTGTGCTTTTCTGCCTCAGCTCACCTGCTTCCATCAGTTTTGGGAGTTCCCTATTTAGCCTTGCTCTCCAGTCACTTCCTTGCCGGTCATCATTGTAACCTGAGTCTTTCAGTTGCATGTTCCTGCTACTAGTCTGCTGATCAGTTAAGTGGACTCTTGTCCTTATTGTTTTGTTTTTCTTGTCCAGTTTACAGTTTTGTCATTTCCTGTTACTGGAAGCTCTCGTGGACTGAAATTGCCACTCCTGTGTCATGAGTTGACACAGGAGTCTTAAAGTAATTTCAGGATGGGTTTTTGAAAGGGTTTTTCAGCTGACCGTGAAGTCCTCTTTTGTATCCTTCCTCTATCTAGTAAGTGGGGATTTCTCTAGAGGTAAGCCAGGTCTGTTCCTTCCTCTTCCAGGCGTAGTTAGTTCTCCGGCTGGCGCATGGCATCTAGGCAGCCGTAGGAATGCTTCCTGGCTACTGTTAGTTGTGTGGTAGATTTAGGTCACGGTCAGCTTGAGTTTCCATCACCCGAGAGCTAGTCTGTTATTTTTGTGTTTCTGATGTTCCCATGCCATTGGGGAATCATGACAGAGTTGACATGGCAGGTGGGGGCTTAATAAAGGCCCTCCAGACCTGCCATCCAAAGGCAGGGCTTAGGTTGAGAATACTAAAAGGACAATATACTGAAGTAAGGAAATATGGCGGGGTATTGTACCGGCAGACAGAAGAAAAACAATTTTGCAGTAAATCTACAGTCTTAAGACGACGGACTCAGAAGCTTTAGCATTCCGACTTTCTTGCCAATCCATCAGCTTTCCATGACGGTGTAGTGGTGGAATGATATGGTGACCAATTTGAGCTATAAAAGACCTGAAAAAAAAATCACACCAACAACTATGTAACATACTAGTATAGTCGTGGACTCGTGGGTTGTTCCATAGGAATACATGTGCAATGGTGCAAACGCTCTGCCAGTCCCCTGAGCCACGAATTGAGCAGCAGGTTTCCTCAGCGAGAGTTTATTGTTAGTAACTGTTGGGTCAATTGGGTTGAGATTTAAGTCATATTATTTGAGTTTGTATTCTTTCAAGAAATCGCATGCAACATATTTTATTTTAATTTAGCCACCTGTTCTAGATAAACTGTGAGCGAGCTCTTCCGCTCAGCTTGAAATAGTAGAGACAAGTTCTGTAGTTAATGTGCAGCCAATTATAGAAGGGATAAACTAAACGTGAGTTCTGTAATCCGGTATCTAATGGACCAGATAGTTACAAGAACAGGAATATTCTAGGTTATTGGCCAGTCATAGACATGTAGATCGAAAAATAGGTGAATAATAGATAGATAGATAGATAGATAGATAGATAGATAGATAGATAGATAGATAGATAGACAGATACTATATAGATAGATAATAGGTAGATAAGAGATAAATAGATGCTAGATAGATAATAGATAAATAGATAGATCATAGATAATAGATAGATAATAGATAGAAGATAGATAGATGATAGATAGATTATAGATAGATATATAGATAATAGATAGATGATAGATAATAGATAATAGGTAGATAATAGATAGATAATATATAGATGATAGATAGAAAGATAATAGATAGATAATATATAGATGATAGATAAATAATGATAGATAGATAATAGATAGATAGACAATAGATATGGTAGATGATAGATAGATAATAGATAATAGACAGATAGATAAATAGGTACCGATCTATATCCCAATGCAAGAAAACTTTTTCAAAACTCTTTTCATTCCTTTTATATTAGTGTTCACAATATTCATAAATAATACGTGCCATTTCTCATATTTTTGGCTCACTCTAATAACATATTGTACTCGATGACAGTGTGAAATCATCTTGATCCCTGCTGATAAAATACAAAAAGGTTATTTCGTTTCGGCAATAAAAACGACAATTCATTATTAAGATTTAGAACAATTAGCTTAAAATATTGTTTGAACGCATTCACTTCCTGCGCTGGCACATTAATGAATAAATATAATTAGAGGCTGTTGGAGAAAAAAAAAAGCCTAATTTTTGTTCTTGATATATGTCATCAATTGTGTATTTGAAATGGAATCATAAAACCCAAAGCTTTGTTTAATCACAAATGTCAGAAATTATTAGGTAATAACTACCACCGAGCGGAGAGGAATCAAAGACAAAAGGCTTGCATTTAAATCACATTTCGCTGCCACTTACAGGAATTTGGAGGTGTCGTGTTTTCAGATAAAAGGTCACGACAGAAGGGTTTACCTTTTTAATGTCATATTAATACATTTATTGTTATTCATATTGCACCAACATATTCCGCTGCTTTGTGCATAAACAACACTAAATGACTGATATTCTAGTTCTTTGATATAATGAATCCATCAAACAATTATTTCAAGAAGTCAGTCTAAATGACTCAAGTAAAGCATTCTAGAAACCAGGTGCAGCACAGAAGAAGTCTAACCTTTCCTACTTTCTAGTGCTAAGGTTAATGGTCTCTGTCTTTTCTTCTATTAACTAGTTGGATTGGTTTATGACCTGGTTTAATTACCCCCTAAAGCCTATAAATATTTTGTTAATCCTTGAGTTAAAAGGGTTTTCGCATTACTATAAGTTCTGGCATATCTGGAGCCTGAAGAGGTGGGTCCACACATCATTACTTTAACTATACAATGCCAGGTCAAGAATGGTGCTTTTTCGTTAATACCAGAGGTTAACATTCCAGAAAACAGGTGCAGCACAGGAGAAGTCTAAAAATTCCTATTGGTAAGATTATGTCTCTAATGAATCTAACATGATAAATTAAGCAACTTTTTGATAGTCTTAACTTATCCTAGTCAATTACATGTTTTACCAATCCAGAAAACAGGTGCAGCACAGGAGAAGTCTAAAAATTCCAAGTGGTAAGATTATGGTTCTAATTTATCTAAAATGAGAAACTTTTTGATATTTGTAATCTTCTTAATCAATAAATCTTCTATCATTTTGTGTAAACCGCTCCCACACAGACCTCTGAGCTCCAGAGTTACAGACGACTTACACACACTGTGTAGTTGATCCTGCAATCAGGGGTTACTCTTTTCTTTCTAACGTTCACCAAGACGAATCAATTGACCAATTCTGAAATTAAAAATCTGGCATAGACACCAGACTGAAGAGCATCAATAATCCAACATCAGAGAAGAATGGGACAACATTCCTCCTCCAAAACTCCAGCAATTGCTCTCCTCACTTCCCAGATGTTTACAAATGTGGTAAGCATGGTAGACACCGCCCGGGACAAACTTTTTTTTAGATGTTTTGCTACAATCAATTTCTAAATTAATTATTTTTTTCACATTACATGGAAAACATTAAACTACCGATCTGGTTTCTATGTTCTTCTGTGAAGCAAATATGGCGATAGAAGATTTCCAAAATCATTGAATTCTTGTTGTTTTTCTTAAAACTTATACAGTGTCCAAACTTTTTGGGTATTGGGGTTGTAATTACCATGTGCACTTCTCAAGTTTGTCTCACCATCCACTTCACTCAGCTTCCTTAATCATCTCATCAGGGAACTCATGCTTGTATATTATCTATCTGCATTTACTTCCTGCAGTTAACCATTCATCTGCTGTAAGCATAAGACACTTTTCTCTCCAACACTAGTGCTGTTCACATTACTGCGCTGCAGTAAGTGTTTAATATTTTTTGAAAACTAGTATCCAGTTTGCCTGTTCATCAGTACTACTACTACTTATCTATTTGTTTGCTCATTGCGCATGTATCTGCCATTGACTATCAGTCTGCTGACAGCATAGAACTTTGCTATTATCCATTGCTGAAAATCCTGAACTGACTACTTGCCAATAGTTCTTGTGTAAATCCACATTCCTGGCTCTGTGTCTTCTGGTGTTTCCTGTTCCACTTTTCTGATTGCTGCTCTGCATACCTTGCTGTCCTGATCCTTGCTGATCCATTGTTGTTTGGCAAGTCCTGCCCACTATGCCAGAGCCTATAGTCTGTGTTGTTTCCAATATTTTAAAAGACTGCCAAGGATTAGTTAAAAAGGTCGATCCCCTGCAGCTTCTCCCTGCCTGCTCCCGGTGAATGATGTTTCTCTCCCTGTGTTTATGTACACAGAGAGACTTGTAAGAAATTGACAGCAAGCGGGGAAAAGGCAGAAACCTGTATTTTTTGACTAGTTACCAATGCTTTTAAAGGTTTTTTTTTCTATAAAAAAAATGTTTTAGAGTCAAACAAAAATAGCTAATCATGCAGCCAGTGTCTGATACATGCTGCAAATTGTTCAAGCAACATGTTTCAGCAGTCAGGTTCACTTTAACCCTTCTCTTGTGCTGCATCTGCTCTCTGGATTGCTCTATCTTTCAAATTAACTTATCTTTTACATTGACTGTTCCTCTGATACACAGAGCTATAATACAGCCATGTGCATGACCCCTCAATTAATACACGCAATGACACTTTCTTCTGTCTCCAAGACTTCTCACGTGCTGCGCCTGCTTTTTAGAATGCTCTCTCTTTCAAATTAACTTATCTTTTACATTGACTGTTTCTCTATTACACAGAGCTATAATACAACCATGTGCATGACCCTTTAATTTATACATACAAGGACACTTTCTTCTATCGCCAAGACTTCTCTTGTGCTGCATCTGCTCTCTGGAATGCTCTATCTTTTACATTGACCGTTTCTCTGTTACACAGAGCTATAATACAGCCATTTTCATGACCTCTCAATTCATACATACAATGATACTTTCTTCTGTCTCCGAGACTTCTCTCGTGCTGCATCTGCTCTCTGGAATGCTCTGCCATTTAGACAATCGGACTAATCTTTTGCATTAACTGATTAATCAAAATGCTTATTTGGCTTTTGAAGAAAACATGTTAAAATCTTTGTGTACATAATAAAATATAATCAGACAACTCTCACCTCTTCTGGTCCTTAGTGATCATCTGACCACCTCGGAAGAAAACCTGTGGCCTCAGAGACCATTTAGTGTTTTATTGGTATCAACGATGGGAGCGGCCACGGATTAACGATCCAGCCGCTTGTACACAAAGACCGAGATGCTTGGTTCCGGGTTACCGAGGGGAGGGAAGTATAGTTTATTGTGATATTTTATCCTCTCGCATGCTGTTTTTTTATTTGCTCTTTAATTTTTTTTTTCCTAAGGCTGGATAATCCATTTAATGCACAATACAGTTAGATTTTCAGCTTGACAAAATGGTTAAGAGCCACTCAAAGAAAACACGATATTCTGTCTTCATTTGTAAAATAACACGCTATTACGGGGTTGGAAAGGATGATGTTTTCGAGACCTCGGATGGGTATTATGGGGACCAGTAATTGTGTTTTCAGTTGATTGTTTTCAAAGTGTTGACTTAACGCTGACAAAGACGTAAAGTGACTTGCGATGATAAACAACACGCTGTAAACGCTTTTAATAGGTCACACTAACAGCCATTTATTCCATTTTCCAAGGAAAAGATATTTTTTTCTTTTTTATCCGGTTGACCCGCTATTCTTTTTATGTTATTTTACCATCAAGTTTAATAACAGTTACATATGCATGATAACTGCTGATTTACATGTATTATGTGACAGAGGACATTGTTTCATTTCCACTGCTCCATGCTGGATAAAGGAGACGGCATATTTTACTGTCACCGGGAAATCTACTGATTTTTAGCATTGTGGCGAGCCTGTCGAAGCATGGCAAATAATGGGGTCGATATACTGCAGTATAAGATAATAATCGCGGCTAATGGAGCATTGACGTGCAACTATTGGAAGGAGCTGTTTATTATTTCATATGCAAGGAAGGAACTCGGCACTCAAATCGCAGTAAATGAAACAAATACTTTTAATGGTTAACGTTTCGGTAGTAGAATTGGACCTTCATCAGAACGGATTACCGTTTTGTGATTTCCTATGTTCGGCCAAGTGATAGCAATGGGACATGCGGCGCTGAGAAATGAGCTCCGTTCATCAGTGACTCATGTCGCATTGATATCAGCGCCGCACTTGGCAGAACATAAGAAATCACCCAACGACAATCAGTTCTGATGAAGGTCCAATTCTGCGACCGAAACGTTAACTATTTGGATTGGCATTAAAATGTGTTTGTTCCACTCACTGCATTTTGAGTGCCAACTTCCTTTGTTCCTTGATTGAAACCCTACTTAAGCCCCTCATCTCTAAACTAGGGAGTGCCGTATACTAGCTATTGAACCCGTTCTACGCCCAGGTGGCGAGCATTTATATTGGTATATGGTCTCCATCCTGGTATGTACTGCTCCCATCTTGCTTCCCCATCCTGTCATATGCTGCTCCATCCTGCGCCCCCATCCTGTCACGTGCTGCTCCATCCTGCGTCCCCATCCTGTCATGTGCTGCTCCATCCTGCGCCCCCATCCTGCCATGTGCTGCTCCTTCCTGTGTCCCCATCCTGTCATGTGCTTCCATCCTGCGCCCCCATCCTGTCATGTGCTGCTCCCATCCTGCACCCCCATCCTGTCATGTGCTGCTCCCATCCTGCGCCCCCATCCTGTCATGTACTGCTCCATCCTGCGTCCCCATCCTGTCATGTGCTCCCATCCCGCACCCCCATCCTGTCATGTGTGTGGCCTCATTCTGTCATGTGCTTCTCCCATTGTGCGCAACCATTCTGTCAAGTGCTGCTCCCATCGTGCGCAACCATTCTGTCATGTGCTGTTCCCATCCTGCGCCCCCATTCTGTCATGTGCTGTTCCCATCCTGCGCCCCCATTCTGTCATGTGCTGCTCCCATCCTGTGCCCCCATTCTGTTGTAATGTGCTGCACCCATTCTGCCTGTTCCTGTTTCCATTCTGCCATATGTTGCTCCCATCTTTCTCTCTCCGGCTCTACTGCCCGAGTGCGGTTGTGCTGAGTGCGGCTGTGCTGAGTGCAGATGGCTGTGCTGAGTGCGGGAGCGGCTGTGCTGAGTGTGGGTGGCTGTGCTGAGTGCGGGCGACTGTGCGTGGCTGTGCTGAGTGCGGGCGGCTGTGCGTGGCTGTGCTGAGTGTGGGCGGCTGTGCGTGGCTGTGCTGAGTGCGGGCAGCTGTGCTGAGTGCGGGCGGCTGTGCTGAGTGCGGGCGGCTGTGCGTGGCTGTGATGAGTGCTGGTGGCTGTGCGTGGCTGTGCTGAGTGCGGGCGGCTGTGTGTGGCTGTGCTGAGTGCGGGCGGATGTGCGTGGCTGTGCTGAGTGCGGGCGGCTGTGCGTGGCTGTGCTGAGTGCGGGTGGCTGTGCTGAGTGCGGGCGGCTGTGCGTGGCTGTGCTGAGTGCGGGCGGCTGTGCTGAGTGCGGGCGGCTGTGCGTGGCTGTGCTGAGTACGGGCGGCTGTGCTGAGTGCGGGCGGCTGTGCGTGGCTGTGCTGAGTGCGGGCGGCTGTGCGTGGCTGTGCTGAGTGCGGGCGGCTGTGCTGAGTGCGGGCGGCTGTGCGTGGCTGTGCTGAGTGCGGGCAGCTGTGCGTGGCTGTGCTGAGTGCGGGCGGCTGTGCTGAGTGCGGGCGGCTGTGCATGGCTGTGCTGAGTGCGGGCGGCTGTGTGTGGCTGTGCTGAGCGCGGGCGGCTGTGCTGAGTGCGGGCGGCTGTGCGTGGCTGTGCTGAGTGCGGGCGGCTGTGCGTGGCTGTGCTGAGTGCGGGCGGCTGTGCGTGGCTGTGCTGAGTGCGGGCGGCTCTGCGTGGCTGTGCTGAGTGCGGTCGGCTGTGCGTGGCTGTGCTGAGTGCGGGCGGCTGTGCTGAGTGCGGGCGGCTGTGCGTGGCTGTGCTGAGTGTGGGTGGCTGTGCGTGGCTGTGCTGAGTGCGGGCGGCTGTGCGTGGCTGTGCTGAGTGCGGGCGGCTGTGCGTGGCTGTGCTGAGTGCGGGCGGCTGTGCTGAGTGCGGGCGGCTGTGCGTGCTGAGTGCGGGCGGCTGTGCGTGGCTGTGCTGAGTGCGGTCGGCTGTGCGTGGCTGTGCTGAGTGCGGGTGGCTGTGCGTGGCTGTGCTGAGTGCGGCGGCTGTGCGTGGCTGTGCTGAGTGCGGATGGCTGTGCTGAGTGCGGGCGGCTGTGCGTGGCTGTGCTGAGTGCGGGTGGCTGTGCGTGGCTGTACTGAGTGCGGCGGCTGTGCGTGGCTGTGCTGAGTGCGGATGGCTGTGCTGAGTGCGGGCGGCTGTGCGTGGCTGTACTGAGTGCGGCGGCTGTGCGTGGCTGTGCTGAGTGCGGATGGCTGTGCTGAGTGCGGCGGCTGTGCGTGGCTGTGCTGAGTGCGGATGGCTGTGCTGAGTGCGGGCGGCTGTGCGTGGCTGTGCTGAGTGCGGGTGGCTGTGCTGAGTGCGGGCGGCTGTGCGTGGCTGTGCTGAGTGCGGGCGGCTGTGCGTGGCTGTGCTGAGTGCGGGTGGCTGTACTGAGTGCGGCGGCTGTGCGTGGCTGTGCTGAGTGCGGATGGCTGTGCTGAGTGCGGGCGGCTGTGCGTGGCTGTGCTGAGTGGGGCGGCTGTGCATGGCTGTGCTGAGTGCGGGCGGCTGTGCTGACTGCGGGCGGCTGTGCGTGGCTTTGCTGAGTGCGGGCGGCTGTGCGTGGCTGTGCTGAGTGCGGGCGGCTGTACTTACTGCCTGAGTGCAGCGCTGGCTATAATGGATACAGCACCCCTGCAGCCAGCACAGCGAGGGCTGACTCCGCCCACTCGCATCACTGGTCACATGCTGGTGGTGACATCATCGAAGGTCCTGGAGCTCCGCTGGGCTCTACAGCTACCCTGACTGGAGCTGCAGAGCCCGGAGCCCCCATGGCCGGTATATTAGGGGGGATACAGGGGTGTGTGGAGCCCCCATGGCCGGTATATTGGGGGGGGATAAGTAAGTTCGGCTGCGTCACTCTGGTCCAGACTGCGCAGGCGTGGTGCGTCGCGCTTGCGCAGTCTATAAAGGCTTCGGACAGAGTGACGCTCCCACTATTATATTATATTATAGAATATAGAATAGAATTATATTATATAAGTTATATTATAGATTATTTCATATGCATTTTTTTATACCGGTGTATTTACATAATATCCAAACTATGCTTTTAAGTAATTACATTGTATTAGCAGAAAGATGACCAATGTAGAAACTGGCAAACATGAGAAGATGACTTTTTTAATATGCAACATTTCCACTGAATTCTCAAAGAAAGAGGCAAACTGAATAGTTGGGCACTTAGGAAGTGTCTGAGGGTGATCACATCTCCAGCTAGAAATATGTGGGTATAATCAAGAGCAGATTATAATGTAGTGAGGGGAAAAAGGGGCAATTGCCAAGGAACCTCCATTACTTAATTTCTTCCATTCCATTTGAGACACTCTCAGATTTTTGCTATGTAATCTGAAAGCACCATGATGTTGGGGCAGAGACTGTTATTCCAGTGATGTATCCCTTACTAGGCTGTGTGTTGCTATTTCAATACAATCAGTGTTTAGTCAGCAGGAGATTATCAGTACAGGACTAGGTGTCCTAGTCCAACCACACCCCCACCACTCACTGGCAGCTTTGTCAATATGGAATGTAAACAGAAAGCAGCCAATCACTGGTGTGGGGGGGATATAAAACAGCATTCCAAGCTCTGCTAGATTCTATCACAACTGCTGCACTCAGTAAACTAAGTGACACTAAGGCATCTGTAACCTGATCCCTCAGTGAGTAGCCCATCATATTTTGACCAAGATGGATTTTAAAGTGAACGATGAGTTTAAGAAGCAGTTGGGAGGGAAAGATGTGGCTCATAAATGGAGAAAGAAGAATGTTTCTCTGATAAGATGTATTTCAAAGTTTATTACATTCGCTTATACTATTGATTTATGCAAAAATTGCTAAAAATGACAGTGATCATTTAATGGCACTGCCCGTTACCATGTGAAATCCTATGTAGCTTCACTCCCAGATATTGTACATCTTTTTGTGCTACCATACGACTTCCTGTGCTATTACATATGGCTCTGTGATATCCTATGATATCAGACGTTTCGTGCCCTTTTCCTCTTGATCTTAAAACACAACCTTTTCCAAATCCACTCATTTCGCTCTCCAGAGAGTTCCATCTATTGTTCTTTTGTAAGAATTTTATAATTGTTTTCTTTTTTTGTGCTGATATTTTTCTGCAAAGTTGCATTTCACAACCTGAAAAGGCATAGTCGGCGGACTATAAAATAAACAGAAACAAATATATTTATCTTTCCCAGACAATGGACTGTCAGGGTGATTTGCCAACAAGCCATAGAAAGTGTTGGCCGTTTTGACCCCCAACATCCTCTACGGTTGGGAGTGCCCGATCCTGTTAAATAACATTGTCCTTAGATCAATGGAAAACAGATTTATGAAAAATGTCTTGGGAGGAAGCTTTGAAGGTGGGTGAACATCAGAAAGTGTACACACGGCGCAGTCCGAAAGTGAGAAAGGAAGACTGATATGTGGACTGTGTTTTTGGGAATCTTCTTTCTGGGTCATCGCATGCAAAACTTTATGGGAAGAAAATTTAAAGTTACACTGAAAATACAACGTATACCAGACATCTAGGCAAAGTTGGACTGGGGTGCCAAGGGCCCACCAGTAACATCAAGTACTGCTCATATAAGAGGGTGGCCCACCGGAGGATTCTCCTGTTCTCCTATGGGCCAGTCCGAGTTTGTGTCTAAGTATGACTGCACTTCAGATTTATATGCAATGTGTGGGGGCTTCGGCTTTCTAGATAATTGCCTATGCACATGGATGTCAAGTATTCTCTCCTGTATAGGATGGGGGTCACTTCATTATTGATGCATGAAGACTTCAAAAATAATAATCAAAACTTTATCCGATGGTTAGCACATTGTTTCTTTGTACTTTCCAACACTTCAGATGTTCCGCTCTGTACATGTCCTTGCATTTTTTATATATTAGTCACTTTATTCCTGTAATCAAACAATAACTATTGACCTCCGTAACATTAATCGTCTGAACATTTATCTGATGCAATTCACGGAGAGATAGAGAAATAAGCACAAGTGTTTATCTGTCTAGTAATACAAGAACGTAGCACCAACTAAATCATTAATCCTGGTCCAAGATCATAATTTTTTTTTACATATGTCATGGCCAAAAGTGTTGTTCCCCATGAAATTGTTCCAGAAAATGAAGTGTTTCTCCCAGAAAATTATTGCTATTATACATGTTTCCTTATACTCATGTTCACTTCTTTTGTGTGTATTGGAGCAACACAAAAAAAAATGAGAAAAAATGGCAAATTGGACATCATTTCACACAAAACCCCAAAAACAGGCCGGGCAAAATTTTTGGCGCCTTTCTAAAATTGTGGATAAACAACTTTGTTTCCGTAACAGGTGTGGGCAGGACCGCCCCATCAGGATATTGCAACACTTACTGGTGTATGGGGCCCGGATCCAGTTTTGGCCCCTTGCCCCTTGCTTTTGTTCACCGGGCCCCAGAAGCAGGGGTGGGTTGCATCGTCGGCTAAGGGAGCTTTCATGGAACTCCACAGCTATCAACAGAATGGCAGCACACAAAGCTTGGACCTCCCTGCATCTCTTCTGTGACTGCGCCTTACACCATGACATCATCGCACCGGCACGTATGCGCACTGGACACCGGAAGTGGAGCTGCAGGGGATCGTATGAGAGGTAAGCATGAAAAACTTTTTTTTTTAATAAAATGAATTAAATGGGTGTTGGGGAGAGGAAATAATCATGAATTGAGGGTGGGGAACAGTGAACAGCAAATGATTATAAATTGAAAATGGGGGATTGGGAGCAGGAAATGGTGATGACTTGAGGGTTGGGAAGAGCAAATGATAAATTGAGGGGGGTCCTGTTACTGTGCAGTGAGGCACTATGTCACTTTTTTCTTCATCTGATATAGTGTGGAAGTTGGTGAAAAAGTGGGGAATATGCTCTGGATAACTGTGTGTTATTTTCTGTAGAGACGAGCCCTGGCTGGAAGAAGTGATGGTGATCTGTGCTGGATGAAGAAAAGCAAAAAATGAAGGACTTCAACTAGAGATGTCACCAGTGAGTCAGTGTGCTGCCTGTACACTGACACTATATACTGTATACTATATACAGAGCTCCTGTGTATAATGTCACTAGTGTTCACTGTATTACCTGTACACTGACACTATATACAGAGCTTCTGTATATAGTGTCACTGGTGATCCCTGTATTACCTGTACACTGTCACTATATACAGAGCTCCTGTGTATAATGTCAATGGTGATCACTGTTTTACCTGAACACTATACACTGTATACAGAGCTCCTTGTGTATAATGTCACTGGTGATCACTGTATTATCTGTACACTGACATTATATACAAAGGTCCTGTGTATATTGTCACTGGTGATCACTGTATTACTATATCAAAATTATTCAAAACTATTGACTCAGTAGTCTCTGACCTCAAAGTCAAACCCGGTGTAGAAACCTTCTCTTTCAGAACTGTTAGAATATGTACCAGTGATATCTCACAGACAAAATTATGTTGCAGTATCTATGCAACAACCCAATTAGTTGAAGAGACCTGTCAATAAAATCACCATGGCATGCTTCCAATATAAGAAGCAAACTTATTGACAAATATTGTCAATAAGTTTGCTTTTCATATTGGAAGAATGCCATTTTGACTAATCAGACCACAGTTCAGATTTCCATTGATTTAACAATGTCCATTCATTGTGTTGCTTGGCCGAACAGGTCTCTTTTTTTTCTCTGTCCTCAGTAGTGTTTTTGTTTTAAGCAATTCTACCATAAGGGCCAGTTCTCGCTGTCTCCCATGGACAGCTGATGTTGGAATATGTCTGCTACTTAATGTATGTCCATCATTTTTAAGAGTAGTTGTCTGAGATGCTGCCAATTGGCGATTTTTGAGACTGGCGACTGATGAACTTATCCTCTGCAGCAGTTGTAATTCTTTGTTTTTGCTTTCTTTGGGATATCCTCTTGAAAGCCAGTTTCATTGTAGCGATAGATGGTTTTCATAACTACTTTTTAGGATACCTTCAAAGTTCTAGCAATTTTCTGGATTTATTGACTTTCATGTTTAAAATTAATGATGGACTGTCCTTTCTTTTTACTTAGTTTACTGGCTCTTACTACAAACGCGATCACATTTTGGAAAAAGTATATTGCCAAGGATAAAATATCATGTCTAAATAAAAGCTTCAGACTCACAGTAAACTGATACCAATCCCATAAATCCATGACAAAAATAAATAATATTAAATTAATTTTTAAAGTTTGTTATGGTCCCAAACTTTGTAGGCCAGACTTTCTGTAGGATCCTCTTCAGCAAGGGTAGCTGATCACCTTGCACAACCACAAGACCAACTCCTTAATTGGCTTTTTTTTTGGTAGATCACTCAAAAAAAGAGCGGATGGACATTTTTTTATTTGGCTTTTCCTTTCTCCATAGTTTTATTGGCAGTTGTCCAGCTGCACAGTGGTGTCTCCTTCCCAAATGTGATCCCAGAGGACTGCCACATCCGACTCGGTGGATTAATTGTCATGGGTTCTCGTTAGAGAACGGCCCTGGAGATTTATTTCAGCCTGACTATGATGCATTAGACTTATTTATTCTGGAAAGCGGAGCTAATTCATAATCCGCACCTTTGGTTGAAAGCAAGGACATGTCATGCATTACTGTAAAACATACATGTATGTACAAACAGAGCTTTATCCCACGCGGCCGCTCCTCCACTTCCCCAAAAAAGTACATAGTCTACCTTCAGCTAATTTCTGTTTAAGTAATTTCCCTGCTGAAATTTAAACTTTCATTTGAGATGATTACTTAAGGGCAAATTCAGTGTATTATTACTGTCATTACTGAGGACGAGGCCTGAGATTCGAGGGCTGCACAATTATGTTTGATCTCCATTTATGGAATTTGGTTAAAAGACGAGAAGAGAAAAAAAAAAAAAAGAACACAAAGACAAAAGCTCGGAGAGAAAAGACCCGAGGCTGGGACTTGTTTTGTCAGCATTTTCTAAGCAATTTTAACAGAAAGTGTCTCTTGGTGATATGTCACGCATTGTTTACAGAAATCCAACTGTAGTCACAAAGGAGATCATTAGAATTAATGCGTTTCGGGGCAATTTTTTTTCTTAATTCTTAATTATGGTGTTTGCTTGTATCTATTGATCTATTTTGAGTCGAGAAAGCAGCAAAAAAGTGCACCCTTTCTAGGACAGATCGGAAAATGTTATATGAAGAGGAAGCTGTTCTAACACATTGGTTAGTCCAGAGCAACCATTTCATAAATGTCCCAGTTTGGCCTAAACAGAGCAAGTTTTTTCATCAGATGTGTAAGGTGGTGTCCTGACTTTCTCAAAGGTGGATGTTGGCAGAAAGAAGGATCAGGTAGGTTGGGTTTCGGTATGTCTGACCCTTTTGGTCTTGTGGGAGATAAGACGCTGTCAATGGCTTACTCCACTCTTTTTTTGGCACAACTGAGCGTGTGTGTGTATGTGAGGTTTAAAGTGATATCTGTCGGTCATGTGAACATTGGTCACCTAACTATCTAAAGTCAATTTTAGTTTTGTTGCCCCTACAGTATTTTAGATCCAAAAATCTTCATCGGTGTCCATGCCTTATGGACTAGAGTTGGTGTCATTCAATTTGCAGGACATGTCGGTAATCTGTGGTCGCTAGATGTAAATTCTGAGAACCCTAACCTCCTGGGATCCGCAGCTCTTCTTTTGACTAGCTAGTCTGGCACAAAGTCATTGGCTATCAAAAAAAGAATGGGGCATGGTGGGAGATAGGAGTCATTTCTCAGAGCTCCCATCCAGTGGAAACAGATTACTGATGTAGTCAATGAATGGAGTCCAGCAAATCGATTTGTACCAGCTCTACGATGGACCCCGAACACATTAGATGAAAATTAGCCAAAATTACAGATTTCAACCATAACGATTAATCATTGGCCGTTTCGGTGAATCAAATAATTGTTCGTTTCGACCAATGCCCAATAATGAATATTCTCTATTGTTTTTAAAACAGGTCAGCATGTTGGATTTGTTTCAGATATTGATTTTCACGGGCTGGATCAGTCAAAATATCTAACATGGGTAATGCAGTCTGAGTTGTTTTATCCACTGACAAATGATGAAACGATGGTTTGTCAGACCATTTTCGTCTAATGTGCCTTTAGACATCCTCAAACAATGCCTAAACCTGAGATGCCCCACAGAAAACAAGCCACGGATTGCCAACCACCTATACCCTCTAGAACTTGAATGTTGCCCTATAGACCTCTGACTCCTCATCGTAGCTCACCATATAATATAACAATACAATAATCACACCATCAAGTGCCTTAATAAGATTGCCTAAAGGTTTGCTAACTAGTGGGACTGGATTGTAAGATCAAAGAGCCAAGGCCATCAGAGTCAGTTACACTCCTTTAACTAGAGACACTAAATAGGTCACAAACTTTTAAAGTTTACCCTGGCCTCTAGGGCCAGAAAACCCTAAGCACTTATATCTTGAGATTGCATCTGAAGCTGTCCTATCCCATCTTTGTGGCATGACAAGCAACGATGTCATGCATGAACGACAAGAGCCAAAGCTAAAGGACTCAGTTTGCCAGCTTTGAGATTCACATTTTATGGTATGTTTATCAAACCTTTTATCTATAAATATGGTCAAACTATATCAGAAGATATAGTGTGTTGCAGCAGAATTTGTAATGTGAACAATCCCAGAGAAGATTTTGCTATGTTTACAATAGATGAAGGGTTAGCAGCATGTCTGAGCCAAGAAGTAGATGCAGTTATAGAAACAAACAGGAAGTTGCTGATATTATTGCCAACCAAGAGAACGGGGGAGACAAACTACAAAGGACACTGTTACATAATATAAAGCTTATGTAATACGCAGACACATGGGTGTAAAAGTTAGCCTTAAAAGGCCTTGGGTGATAATGTCACTGGAGTCTACAAAGGAAACTTGTAAAACCTGACATGGAGCACATCAATGAGAAGGGATAAAGAAACAGAATCTGGCCCTTGAGCCTGGACAGGTGAGAGACAGCCTGCTGTACTACGTAGATGTTCTACCCTAGAAGTAATGCTTCTAGAAGTGAACACCTTCATAAAATACACCTGATGAAACATGTCATAACTAGAGATGAGAGAACTTGCTGAAAAAAGTTCAGAAATCTCAAATTCTGCATATTTGGATTAGTGTTTGGATTCTCAAGCTTTTTCTCTGTAAATCAGCAAAAGGTGGGCAAAGTTCGGTAAATGATCGAGTTCACAAAGGGCTCTTTCAGATGTCAGGGTTTCCGGTAGCAGCACGGGCTGCAAAACATCCCGCACATGTGCCGCAAACATCCTGCAGACATGCACACTGATGACATATGGATGACATCTGTGTGTCATCAGTGTGACACGTACCGGTACCGGGGAATCAGCGGTACTGTTTGTGCTGTTCCCCGGCACTGGGTGCTGAAGTGAACACAGCTCACATCATGGTCGCCTGCTTGCACTGCGATCAGTGCTAGCAGGGGACAATGTTGAGAGTTGTATTCAACTGTTAACAGCAAGAGCAGGCGGCAGCTGATGGGAGTATTCATCAGCCGTCAACTTCACAAATAATAAAAATAAGTGATGTAGAATTGCCCTGTATTTTTGATAACCAGTCAGGCAAAACTGACATCTGTGGGCAGCAACCCTCAGCTGTCAGCTTCAGCAAGGCTGGTTTTAATTACGGATTACAACGTGATCTTGAAAGGTTCGCTCATGTCTAGTCACAACCCAACAGTAAAAAAAAACTCCTTATGATTTTCGAATATGAAGCAAAAAGAGACACAGTTAGGCACATACTGTATTTGCCAGCTCTCTGCAGACTTCTACAAAAGGGAGACTTCCATGGAAATAAGAAGAGTTGGCAAAACTACTGGAAATCCCTCTTAGGAGGCAGCAGGTGTCCTGTGCATGGCACTGGGGCCTTCCAGTGGGGCTCATAAACTGGGAAAGTGCAAAACATTTGACCTACAAAACAACATTTTCCGAAACCTCCCAAATCCACTTCAAAAAGTTGCCAAGTACGGTTAGGCATCGTAGACTTCCATGAGTGCTGAATGGCAACTTTTTGCATGAATAGTAATAAACAGTCATGTACATTCATGCCTTGGTCGTTTTTAGGCCAATGTAAGTGCATTTAACATACCGCACTGCAGTATATGGTGGAATTATACAAAGAAAGGATAAGTAATAGCTGGACAACTGCCTTCCTTACGAGACTTTATTATCTCCTCTTGATGTCTGTGCGTCTTCTCCTTAGCATATTTCCTTGAAATGCGAGATAGCAAAAGGTTGGCAAAACAGCGGTTTACTTGCAACATTTCCAAGTGCAATCTGTGCGCTTTGTTCTAGACATATCCATGTTGTTTAGAAGAGGGTCCACTTTGTACATTAATCAAGAACACATAGCTGCGTCCCTTCATTCCTTTCATTTCATAAACCTTCAATCTGAAGTTAAATGTCAACATTAAGCTCTTGTTGTATAAGGATTTTCCGAGATATTATTTTGGCTAGAAAAGGGTATTGGCTTCAAAAATCTCACTTCTTTAAAAGGACTTGTTTTTTTTTTATGTTGTTTTTTTTTTGCGTCTCGTATTTAATTGGAGATATCATCAAAGGCATGAAAAACACAGAGTTACTTGAGTAAACATCTTACAACAAATTGCTTTCTGTTTTCTGGAATGTTCTATCACGTTGACATTTAGATCATATGGAATGTAAAGCAAATATAAAAAAAAACTAAAAAAAAACAAAAAACAACAAAACACTTGATGGTTTTTATTTTGCATGTCGTTAATGAGTTGTATTATTCATGCTGCCTGCTCAACTACAAAAGGCAATTCTTTTCCCAGAAGCAGTGTTCAGACGATGTAAGCCAAACAATGATGCCAGGGATCTTCTTTTTTTTTCTTTGATACTTGTCTTCTCTGAGATTTTTTTTTTAATAAATTCACAGTAAAGTTAGAAATAGTCCAAGAAAAAAAAAATATCTCTTCAATTTACCAGCAGTTGTTCAAAGCTAAAACAAGATTAAAGGCGATCAATCAGGTCCATTTCTGAGACCAAACTATTATGGAAAGGGAGATGCTGAACTCAGTGGAGCCATCTAGTTTTCAATTTTTTAATTCAGTGTTTTCATTTATAAAGCTGTTTAAATGCTGCCAGGACTCATAAAGAAAGTGTATGGGTCCTGCTTGCCCCGCCCACATAGAGAAAGCCTGTGAGTCCTGCTTGCACTGTTTACATAGAGAAAGCCTGTGAGTCCTGCTTGCCCTGCCCTCATAGAGAAAGCCTGTGAGTCCTGCTTGCCCCGCCCACATAGAGAAAGCCTGTGAGTCCTGCTTGCCCGCCCTCATAGAGAAAGCCTGTGAGTCCTGCTTGCCCCGCCCACATAGGGAAAGCCTGTTAGTCCTGCTTGCACTGTTTACATAGAGAAAGCCTGTGATCCTGCTTGCCCTGCCCTCATAGAGAAAGCCTGTGAGTCCTGCTTGCCCCACCCACATAGAGAAAGCCTGTGAGTCCTGCTTGTCCCGCCCATATAGAGAAAGCCTGTGAGTCCTGCTTGCACTGTTTACATAGAGAAAGCCTGTGAGTCCTGCTTGCACTGTTTACATAGAGAAAGCCTGTGATCCTGCTTGCCCTGCCCTCATAGAGAAAGCCTGTGAGTCCTGCTTGCCCCGCTCACATAGAGAAAGGCTGTGAGTCCTGCTTGCCCCGCCCACATAGGGAAAGCCTGTTAGTCCTGCTTGCACTGTTTACATAGAGAAAGCCTGTGATCCTGCTTGCCTCGCCCACATAGAGAAAGCCCGTGAAATCCTGCTTCACAACTGGAATACATACAATACACCTTTAATGCTACTGCTAAAAGTGCAGAACGGTACATGTAAACACCACTGCAGGTCTCTTTTTTAGTGCCGCTAGGTCAAAACTGCTGACAGTCTCCCTTAAAGGAACAGTTCCATTCAAAATTAATTATACCATAAATGTTTCAGTAAAAAAAATCTATAATTACTATGGTCAAAAAAAATAAATTAAAAAAAAAAAAAAGTTTTGTTTTTTAGTATTTCTTATGCTATTCCTACGATGTCTCAGAGTGGAGAGCACATTT
The DNA here is from genome assembly GCF_051348905.1 of Ranitomeya variabilis. Lineage (NCBI taxonomy): Eukaryota > Metazoa > Chordata > Amphibia > Anura > Dendrobatidae > Ranitomeya > Ranitomeya variabilis. Next base: position 200,565,182 of record NC_135239.1, read on the forward strand.
CATATCCTCTCTCCCTGGGAGGAGCTTCCAGCAGTGCTCAATGTCTCCCCCTGCTGTCTGTAAAGAGAGCTGCAGTCATTTATCTGTAGCTGATGTTTCTTCTCCAGGTTTGCCTTTACCTCCCATACTGCGGAGGGTCCAGCAATGGAATGGAGTTGGCACAAACTCCTCTGGTCAAAACATTTTTTTGGTAATTTAACTACTCAAAACATCACACCGACCATCAATACTTTCTTTGCAGTTAATGCAGACAGCCATCCCCTCCATTGTGTCTTTCTATATTGTTGTATCGATCCCATTTTACTCCCCGACATTCGCTGGTATTGTTGTTACACAATTTTTAGCACTTACACTCTACAGACTTTTACAGAAATTTGATACCAAGTTCCAGTCATTCATCTCGGTGGTTGTGTTGTCCAAACTAAACTATCCATGGAACCAAATCAACATTACAATATAATCTTACAATCCCCAATCAGTGAAACTCACCGCTTGTGACCCTCATCTGGGTAACTGAACTCTCCGAAAGCGGCACAATGGAGAAATTTGTTATCATTTGCCTCTACTGTTCCATAAGGAAAGTCATTATACAAGAATGCGCACGTCAATCCTCTTTACTTTTACAAAGTAAACCTTGATCCCATCACCGGAAAAGCAAAATATATACTGCTATTTTATGATCTTTTGTTATAGATCTAGATTAACGCAGTTCTGGCTTTACAGTGGTATCTAGATCTATGTAAACTACACCTATTCCACTGATCGTGTCCCCTGTACTTCCCTGGTTCTTGATGACTGCAAGACCGCGGTCAGAAGAAATTAAAAGGAGCAAATTTTTGCTCTTGCATCCCACTTCTCTATTGCAAGTCTTTGGCACTCAGAATCAGAAGATAGCTATTAGGTTCTCCTGGTGAGGTAGATTGTCCAAGGCCACAGGCGCCAGGGCTGCAGGCAGGCGTAGCATGCTGGAAACAGGCAGCGGAGGTACTGAAACAGATATGTAGATGAGGTGTAGGAAGCTGCAGGCAGACAGGTAACTTAGGTACTGGAAGCTGCAGGCAGACAGGTATTGTAGATGACGTACTGGAAGCCACAGGCAGACCGGTAGCAGAGGTACTGGAGACCTCTGTTAGCCTTTGTTAGCAACTACCTGCCTGTTAGTTTTTAGGTTCATGACAAAAAAAAAGTCCTGGATAACCCTTTTAATTACACCTGCCGACTAGCTGCTCTTCAGAAACAACATATCCTTGAATGGCGCGACAAGTTTCAGCTACACTAAAACACTTGGCTAGATAGAGGTGAACCAGTACAGGATAAGGTCCCATTTACATAAGGACCTATCTCGTTTTTATACTTTATGCTTATTTTATTACTTTTCCATGCTAATCTACAGCTTGTCTTCCCTCCTAAAATGAGAGAACTCTCTGCATCTCATCCCATAGGCGAAAATAACTTTTACAAGTTTTGAAAGTCAAATAACAAAACTCTTCTATGTGCTCGGTTCTGCAGATTTACCAGTCGTTAAAATTCATATGTAAATTGCCGATGCGTTAACATTCAATCTATGGATATTTCCATTTTTCCACTGGAGCCTCAACCAGCTATGTTCAGCTTTTAAATAAACACAAGGAGGCTTGAAGACGGCAGTATAAACATTCCCAAGTTCCTCGGCTCTAATTTAGGTAAAGTTCCAAGGTTGTTTGTGCAGCAATGTTGTGGCTTTTTTTTTCTTTTTTTTTTCTCGTCCCGGCTATGTTTACTTTTATAAGAGGCATGGAAATAATTTCACATAGAAAATCCCTGGATATCTTACTTAAAGCATCAGTCCATCTGAGCATGTGAAGCAAAATAAACACCCCCTTAAAGGGTCGTCATTGTGGCCCGGGCTTCTAGGCATTAGATATTTCCTTCCTTCTCTAAATAAGGGACAGCTTTATAGACATCTCGTATTGGGCCGTGCATGTTTGTATTTTTCTAATACTATCGCCCGCTTCTCTCCATATGTACATGGGTCTCTGCGCTGCTTATATCAATATTGATGTAAGGCAAAATGGTTGTATGTTTGCACAACATTAGATTCCTACTGTATGGGGGATGCATGGAAAAAAATTCAGGATTTGTCTATTTTTTTTGCACGTCGCTGTTACATATAAACGTACTGTAGGAAGCCTTGCTAAATCAGTGCCAAGTTCACACGTCCAACTGGTTTTTGGTGAGTTGCATATTCACAATCAAGTGCAAAAAACAAATTCTGGAATGCTGTTGGAGCGCCCGCTAGGGCCGTGGGGTACTCGGGCCAGGTCAAACAGTTCTTAATGGGGTGGTCACGGGAGCAGTGACCCGGTCTGTGGCCCTGGGCGTCCAATAAAAGTAATGAAATGAAGGGGAAATAAAGTCTATAGGGAGTTAGTTTGTGACGCCACCTGTGGTGTTCGCAATGAGTGGCCGACGCTGCTTAAGGGGACCGCTGGGGCTGATGGTGATGCAGCAGAGTTGTTACGGCTCTCCACGGCTAGAACTGGGCCCCAGGGCAATTATAGTGTTAACGCTGTTGGTGATGGTTGTAGCGCAGGGTGGATGGAGCAGTAAATAACTCTGAGGACACAGCAGGGTGCAGTTTTCACACTTTACTCACTGTTTCCAGATGACATTCCCCAGCCGGGGTGCTGTGTCCTCCGGGTCACTGGTCCAGCCAGCTCTCAGTTAGTTTAGGGTGCACTTTACCAGAACCCCCTCCTTATGTTCCTTCTCTGGCCGTCTCTCAGCGCTGGCTCCCACCTTTCCTACCCTGCGCCTTCACACACAGTGTCCCCAGCCAGCAGCCTCGGATCCTGTCAGCGACGTCCTCTTGGTCCCCTTGACCCTCTATGGCTGCCTTTTCAGCAATTATGCGTGGAATTAGCTGTAGCACATGCAGTTACTTCAGCCTCCGGTTTGCTAGCTGAGTCCTCAGTTTCTCCACTAGTCTAGGGCCAGTCCCCTACTGCAACCTGGTCCCTCCACAAAACTACGGTCGGCATGGATTCAGCCCCACAGGTGGATTCCTCAACTACCCACGCCCCTAGAACCCCTTCTTCCTCTCTCACTCTCTGGAACTTCTTTCTATCTTCCTTGTTTTCTCTCTCTGTCTTCTGGTGCTGGAACAAGCTCCTCACTCCTCGAGTCCCCAGCTCCAACTCCTTCTGCCTCTCACTGTCTACTCCACTTGTCACTCACTCCTCCCCTCTCTATTTCCTCCACCCACACCCTCAACCTAGTTCCCTCCAGACCTATAGAGGTCTAGTGTTGGGTGCTAGTGTGTGGGTCCTGGGTAGTGCCCCTACTTACCCAAGAGCGTAGTACCACACCTCTGGCTGAGGTGTAGTACCTCTGTGGCGACTGGACCTGCAGGGGAGCCACATTCCCCCCATTAAACACAGCATGTTTCTGGGCTGGAACAGAGCAAAAGAAAAAAAACAAGATGTTACAACATGCAAATTTTTCTGGAATGCATTCCTACAAGTACAACTGTTAAACCAGTAACTCTTCTTCCCGTTATGGGAGGTACTTTTTCTTGAAAGTTGCATATAAATACTACAAACATAGAATGTAGCATTTCTATAAATAACATCTATCTAGAATTATAACATATAGCTTTACTATAAATACAAACTTGTCCTATAAAGCTCAACAGGTTTCAGTGTGATCCCCAACCGGGGTGTTCTTCTCATGTCCTTCGTGCAATATGGGGGACCCATCTCAAACCCCCATGTTGGCCCTGGGCATGGCTACATAGCTTAGCTGATCAACCCGTTGGACCACTTTTCGGCCATGCCAGACAGTTTTTCTTCTTTGGTCAGTGTAGTGCAAATAGAAGACTCACAACTTTAACTGTAAAACCAATAGGGAGCACATTAAGATGTGCTAACTATGTACAAGGAAGTTCTGGTCACACACTGTCCATGACCACATTGTCTTTAGCAAAACCTAACCAAGTTAATTTAACCTTTAAACTATTTACAGTCACATACTGCTGTTTGCTTACTTTTGCTTCTGTTTCCAGGGTAAGAACCTGTAACCTCCTGGCCGGGAAAGTTCTTGTTCCTGTTCCACTCCTGGTAACACAATCTGGTCAAGTCCTACCGCCGGAGTCTGGGTGGCTTGTGTGCATACTGCTGGTCTTACCAGAGCTGCAGGGATTGGTGCAGCATCTGATGTGGCAGCCATGAGCCTCCACTGGCATTTTCTTATATTCAGGGCATACCACCCTTTTTCACCCATATGCCGGGTGTAAGTCACTTGGTCTCCCTTGTAGAGGTCACGATCTGGATGTCCCTCTAGAAGGTGTGACTCTACATCCCGCCGGGTGACAAAAATCTCAGAGAGCATCCCGGGCTCCTTGATGAACCCTCAGCCTTTCTTCAGCCTGAAGGCAACCACTGTGCCCTGCCTTAGCTGACCCTGGTCAGTGTGTCTTGTCTTGCGAGTCTGGGCCTTGGCCTTCTTGTTCTGCTCCTCCATGGCCCTGTGTCAGATGTCACGCTCTTTCTCCTCCTGCTCCCACTTGAGCACCTGCTGCTGGCGATATTCTTCCCAGCTGATGACCTCCACATGGTCCCCCTCGTTTGGGCGCCCCCAGGGAATCCCAATAATCAGGTCCCGGGTGTTCCCAGCGGAACGCCACCCTCTCGCTGCGCACCTTTCGGAGCATGGGCTCAGGCTGTAATGGAACCACCAGTCTATCCCCTGTGTCTGAAGACCAGTCCCAGGCCAGGTTTTTGCATTCCCGGCTGGGTTGGAAGGCTGGCGGGGGTCTAACGGGCCTACCAGGGTTTCTCCACCTACAGGGGCAGTATTTGTACCTGTATCCGCTGTATCTCCTGTGCCAGATTCCTTGTCTCCTTCCCCTGGGGACAGGGATATTGGTCGCCAGGCCGCCCGCTGCTCGCACACTTTTTCCAACTGGGCCACTTTCCATTTTAACACCAAGGTGATGTGCGATTTCAGGAGCTGGCAGCTCAGCTCCTCCACCTCGGCCCCCAGGGACTCCGGGTCCATGGCTGGCAGCTAGTTAGAGTAGAGTTCTCATCCTGTCAGCAGGGGGAGTCCTCTGCTTCCACCCCTCGCTCCGGGTAACCACCGCTCGCCATCTTTCTTGTCGGGTTCTTGGTTGCACCCACGTGCTGTTCCCACTCTCTCCTTTGTGGGCGGTCCTTCTTTTTCTTTCTCTTCCCGCCATCCCAGACTAGGTGGTGGATCTCCGTGGCTGACTGACATGTTCTCAGTGCATAGAAGTATCTACAATGGGCAAGCGTGGTTTTCACGCCTTTCTTCCAGGTTCCGCCCATGACGACATGCCTCTCTTCTCACGCGCGCCGTCTGATGCTGTAATGGCGGCGATTTCACAATTTAACAAAGTCTCTGGCACACAGTACCTGGTGGTACCGAGCGGCAAAATCCTATTCGTGATGCCAAAATGGAGCGCCCGCTAGGGCAGTGGGGTACTCGGGCCGGGTCCGACGGTTCTTAAGGGGGTGCTCACTGCAGCAGTGACCCGTCTGTGGCCCTGGGCATCCAATAAAAGTAATGAAATGAAGGGAAAATAAAGTCTATAGGAAGTTAGTTTGTGACGCCACCCGTAGTGTTCGGCAATGAGTGGCCGATGCTGTTTACGGGGACCGCTGGGGCTGATGGTGATGCAGTAGCATTGTTACGGCTCTCCACAGCTAGAGCTGGGTCCCAGGGCAATTACAGTGTTAACGCTGTTGGTGATGGTTGTAGCACAGGGTGGATGGCCGTCTCTCAGCGCTGGCTCCCACCTCTCCTGCCCTGCGCCTTCACACACAGTGTCCCGAGCCAGAAGCTTCGGATCCTGTCGGACGACGTCCTCTTGGTCCCCTTGACCCTACATGGCTGCCTTTTCAACAATTGTGCATGGAATTGGCTGTAGCACATGCAGTTACTTCAGCCTCCGGTTTGGTAGCTGAGTCCTCAGTTTCTCCACTAGTCTAGGGCCATTCCCCTACTGCGACCTGGTCCCTCCACCCAACTAGAGCCGGTGTGGATTCGGGTCCACGGGTGGATTCCTCACTACCCGTGCCCCTAGGACTCTTTCTTCCTCTCTCACGCTCTGGAACTTCTCTCTATCTTCCTTGTTCTCTCTCTCTGTCCTCTGGTGCTGGGATGAGCTTCTCGCTCCTCGGGTCCCCAGCTCCAACTCCTTCTGCCTCTTACTGTCCACTCCTCTTGTCACTCACTCCTCCCCTCTCCACCCACACCCTGTACCTAGTTACCTCCAGGCCTATAGAGGTCTAGTATTGGGTGCTAGTGTGTGGGTCCTGGGTAGTGCCCCCTTCTTACTTGAGTGCAGAGTACCACACCTCTGGCTGAGGTGCAGTACCTCTGTGGTGACTGGACCCACAGGGGCGCCACACTGTTCATAGTACCCTATGTAATTTTATTGGTATCAAAAACAAAGAAAAAAACACCTCTGCACTGCTGCAATACGTTAGACCCTGATATCTCAAACCTTTTCTGTTGTAGCCGTAATGATTTTCCCCTTATTAACAATAGGGTGCTGCATCCAAAAAAGAAGTCCACAATAATCCATAGAAAAAATAAAAGGAATGGAGCGCACTTACCCAAGTAGAATTGTCACCACTTTATTTGGACATATAACAATACAGCAGGGAGGGATGTGGAAATAGAAGGACGACGGCCGTTTCGTGCCCACGGCACTTCAACGGGTTCTGACGACGAATGGAAGTAGGGAGGGTTCTTTTAACTGTGCAGTCTAATTAACTCCTCCCTCAACACAACGTCACGGTGAAAAAAAACCATTTATCAGAATATAAGTGTGAAAAAAACATATGACATATACATTAAAAACATTACAAATGAAACACCATATTGCACCTGAGCTTTAGATTACCACTGACTTTTCACAGAAAGACTGACATGTCTATTCTCTCGTTGAGTCCGAGAGGTCCCAATGCGCCTGCATGAAGTATCCACCTCGCCTCTCTTTGTAACAGAAGACGGTGTAAGTCCCCGCCTTCCCGCGGTAAGGAGATTTTTTCTAAACCTGCAAAACGCAACATCTGAATATTACCTTCCTGATGATCTCTCACATGGTTGATTAACCTGGGGACCCCCTTACCTGTATGTACGGAGTTAAAATGCTCCCTTATCCTAACAAACAGTGGCCGGATTGTTTTACCAATGTAAAAAAAGCCGCACGGGCAGAAGATTACATACAAAATATGGGTAGCACACAGTGCAAGATTTTATATCCTGTAGAACTACCCATATTGTTCCGTTATTGTGGCAGACCGTGAAAATTGCAGCAATATGGCCTGCAAAAACGGGCAGCAAAAAACACGGCAAGTGTAAAAGAAGCCTTACTAGCACCATCCAGAAAATGAATATAGTGGTACCTAGTGATAGTGTTCATCCATCAGGTCACCATGGCTTATGATCGAGCCAAAGGCTGTTAAAAAAAAGTGACAGAAGCAGACATCATAGGGGCAGGTCCAGGTGGAGATGTGACAGGAAGGAGGAGGAGGTCCTGAAATACTTGGACATTGGTAAGTAAAATAAAATCAAGTCCCTAACACATTTGTTTAAAGAAAGATAAACTGGGGAACCCCTTTGAAAACTGCTCAAATAAGCACAAAAATGTCAAGACCCATACTCCTCTCCTTTGCCGACATTGCTTTGAAAAAAGAAAACCTTTCTGAACATACTGTACACATGTTATACCCTCAAAGAACTCCGTTAATTCAAAATTACTGTGTCAAGTGTTCTGGGCCCCTTGTAAATTTGTCATATTTTTTTTCAATTTCAGTCCATTCACTTGTGACTTGCGTAATCTTTGTTTGTTTTTTCTCCAGCAGAAGTTTCTGAACTTGTCCTGATGCCGTTTTTGTGCCCGTTATATAAACAGCAGTTGTATAAAAAAAATAACAAACTCAAACTGAATAAACAATTCTCACAAAATCTACAGCTAAAATAGCTTCTTTCAGCTTCTCACAGCAAATCGCGTTCTCCTCTGGGTGCTATTTTAAGTCTATTTCTTAATCTGCATTGGCCAATTCCACAGAACGACTGAAGACAAACGTTTAATTGTTGGATTACACTCAAGAAATCAGCTACATAGAGCAATCAACAACAGATGTTTAGGGGTATTAACCAGACCCAGGAGGGAACCCCAATTCCAAAATTAGTAATAAAGATGAGTGAATTTCCCTAAATTAGTTTGGGGCAGAATCACTCAAGTTTTGATGCGATGGGCATAAAATTTTGTAAAAATCAATTCTGCACCTAAAAACTTTAATCATATTCTCCAGACCCCAAAGCATAATGAATTGATGGCTAGGAAGGGGCGAAAGAATAATAAAAAAAAAGATTATGCTCACCTTTCTGAATCCTCCCTCTTGCCCATCCTGCCGATGCAGATCCACACCCGGATTGGTCATCTTCGGTCTTCGAATTAGTCTTCAGATTGGTCTTTGGTCTGGATATGACTAGATCTCATGTGGTCATGTGGGACCACCTCGTGGTCTAGTCAGTGCTGAAAGTTAGATCCAAGAAGAGAATTTGGTGAGGAGTTGAGATTTATTTTGTAACCTCATCCTCGTCCTCAAATCCATCACCATCCTCAAATCCATCACGATCATTTTGCTGGTTTCACGCAAATCGAATTCCCCCTAAAAAAATTTGATTTATGGCAAATTGGAATTTTTCTGAAAATTTGTTGCAAATTGATTTGCTCATCTCTTCTAACCAACTTTTCTGTTAGTATAATGTGAATGTTTAAGTTCTGACCCTGTACTGTCCATTTTTTTCCCCATCCCTCCCCCTTTTTTATGCAGGTCAGTTTTCAATTTGCCAGGAAAATGTCTCATCCGCTCAAGTGGGCAAAATTGCTAAGTGCTTGTAAAAAATCCTCACAGTTTAAACAAATTGGAGAATTTTTAATTCTGTCTCTTACTGCTCATTGCCAGTGTCCGTTTTCGTAAGTAAGGAGAGCAGCACTTGCAAGCTCTTTGCTATAGTACTTGTAAGCGCTGCTCTGAAACTGGTTGGGTGACTCGGTCTGGCCAACTTCATTGCCCATGCGTTCCTCCAATGCCGTTTGGGCAACGCTGCCTCTGCTTCCTGCATTGGAAAGTGCACAGTTTGGATCAGCGGGGATTTGGTGCTGCTAGTCTGAACAGGTCAATAAACAGGAGCGCACTGTTCCATAGCAAGCAGGAAGCTGGGAAGCAGTGGAGTGGTGCACTACAGAAATGGAAAGTAAGTAGCTGCTGTAGGGTAAACTAGGATGTGGAAAGCACAAAGGTGCAAAATTAAAATATTAATTAAACCCACTGATTCTGATGTGACCTCATGTGTATAGGAGTGTGGCAACTTTGCACTAATATCAGATGTTGGAGGAGAAAAGGATCAGACATGTTGGATTTCAATATTCCATATTCATTGCTCTTAAAGGAGTTAAGGTGTTAGTCTAGTTTTCTGGCAGAAGATTTATCCACTCCCAAGGCCAAGCTTTTATGTTTATGCTGGAGACAAGAGAACCAGTTATTACTTTATGTGTATGTCCACCTTTCGATGGCACCCAAATCAATGGATCATGTATATAAAATAGGTACAAACCATACTTCCAGTGGGAGAACTGATCTTCATTTTGAGAGGTCTCCACTATGGCTTGTAAAAGGAAGGATTTAATGAACAGAACCCGCCTATATCAATTCATCCCATGAAGGTCATATGGAATGGAGTTGTCTATAATCTTGGATGGTGTGAGTCAACTCCCTCTTCAACAAATGCTATCTCAGCTACTCTACAATCGCCCAACGTTATGATACAGGAATGAGCTAATTCTTTTTTTTAAAGAAATGAAACATAAAAACTAAAAAAATCTATTCTATCAGACATAATACCAACAGTGAAAGATACCCATAAATGCAGACATTGTTCAAACTTTATCCCAAGTTTTTGTCAATAGAAAGACCTTTAATATCATTTGTATTTGCAGCAAACACATACAATATTTCAAGGGCCTTTCTTTCTAGATACAGATGAATATACTCTCAACAATATATATTTTTATTCCATTGAATGATAGAACAACATCCTTCTAAACAGTGCAGGCGCCTTTATTGACAACACCATTGTATCTTCACAAAGTCAGTCGGAGGACACAAAGAAAGTGACCTGGTGCTAATGTGTATTTTGAAAGCTTTAGCATAGAACTACACTTTCTATTCAGTCCCAAGGTTTATTTAACATTTCATGGAATCATACACATAGTCCTAGTTAGTCCCACATGATAATTGCAGAATATAACGGAGTAACAGAATCAATTTATCATAACCAAGACCATTGCCTCTAAGTACGCATTTCACTTTAGTATTATATTTTCCACCTAATTACGCTATATACCACTTTTGGTTACCGATTCCATTAGACTATATTTTTTCATATGAAAATAGCCACTTCAGAAAGGAAAAGGAAAAGAACTCTAGTGCCACCTATTAGAGGTTGCAATCCTAAAAGTCGATAATGACTCATTAACGATCATTGCCATATCACCTATTATAAGGTTCCTGTCTTCGAGCTTATAGCTTCTTCCATTTGCATATTTAACTACCCAGGGGAGCATTGCCTGGCCTGTAAATCTATCCATGCCAACTTGGAGAACTCCACAATGAAAAAATTAAGATTTTTTTCAGTGATCCATAAATGGACTTGAACATCTAGGAAGCACATTTACAGTCCCTCATTCTGCTTATTTTTGTAACCCCATGCACACTGTTGCGACTTTTATGGATTTCAATACAGATTTATCATTTTATCGAAAACAGACACGCTGGATTTCTTTCCATTTTTTGCAAATACAGTCCCCCCAGAACCAAACTAGAAGCCAAGTAGGTATAAGAGTAGAAAAGGACAAATGATATAGAAAAATGAGGCCCTATAGGTGATACAGTGAAGGTCCATTGTTTCTAAACTTGGGTGGTTGGTCAACTGCTCATTTGAGAAAGGCGGATTATGAACAGCTGGAAAAATATATTTTGACTGCCTTCTTTCCTTCCTGCTGTATGTGAAACAAAATAGAGAAAGCATTGAAGCTCGAAAGCAAGGACCAGAAAGAGGAAAGAACAGTACAGGATGAGTGCCAAACCAACCACCCCCACTTTTACCAATACCACTGTCGCTATCTTCTTTTTTTCAGCCGTCCCATTGTCACTATTCTTCAGGACATTCACGGATAGCCAAATCTCCCGATTCTCCATTTATTTGGGACTTCATTTTGAGGTAAGCGAAGAGGAGAAAATGGTGTCACGCTAATATTGTAAGACATTCCTAGTCTGGAACCTAAGATGGAAGTTGATTTGCTGGAGACTTGAAAAGCTTTGTCACATAGTGGAAATAAAATATAGCACAGAGAGTGGAGACTCATGACAAAACCTAAAATTGGACATAACTTTTCAAAAATAATTGAACAGCAATGATGATAAAGAGATACTCCCACTCAGGGGCAGACATATCATTGGTTCAACCTGTGCGGCCGCACAGGAGCCCAAGAGATAAGGGGGCCAGTAATACCTCCAAAGCAGGTGTAATTTTTGGAGCACATTGGCTGCAAAAGGCCCATATATTGTTCTTGCACAGGGGTCCTTTTCTGTCTGTGTCTGCCAGTGCTATCACTGTAGGCATATCCTCAGGATATAGGATCAGTACCTTTTGTTGGGGACATATTAACCCATCTTTTTCTAGGTGGGATTATAACTGGAGTTATGAAACATCCAAAGAATCGTGCGGTTTTCATGTTTTTTGTTGGACTACTTAGACAAAATTGACATGTTGCTACCTCCCATTCATACTTCTCCTGCATGTGGTGACCTGAAGCCACCTCACCATGCGAATCGAGGTCAGAAGATCTCCTTTCTAGAGACTGTTGCAGGTCTTAAACTATGAGACATTTTTGGAATGTCCTGTGGATATACCATAATTATCTAAGATAGGAATGCCCATTTAGGCACATGGGCACATTTTTGGGAGTTTCCACTTAGTTCCTTGTGTTTTTGTTTCCTCTTCATCTTGATCCATCAGTAATCTGTATGAATCCAACAGATATGAGCAACATGTTCCATTGGCCATGTCAGTAATCCATGACCCCCTCATAGTCCTCTATACAGAATAATGAGCCCCATATATTGCTCCAAACAGAATAATGAGCCCCACATATTGCCCTATATAGTATAATGGCCCCATATAGTGCTCCATACAGTATAATTGGCACCACATACATAGTCCTCTATACAGAATAATGAGCCCCATATATTGCTCCAAACAGAATAATGAGCCCAATATTATGCTCCATACAGAATAATGAGCCTCATATAATGCTCCATACAGTATAATGGGCACCACAGAGTACTCTATACAGAATGAGCCACATATATTGCTCCATACAGTATAGTGAGCCACATATACAGTGGGGAAAAAAAGTATTTAGTCAGTCATCAATAGTGCAAGTTCCACCACTTAAAAAGATGAGAGGCGTCTTTAATTTACATCATAGGTAGACCTCAACTATGGGAGACAAACTGAGAAAAAAAAATCCAGAAAATCACATTGTCTGTTTTTTTTATCATTTTATTTCCATATTATGGTGGAAAATAAGTATTTGGTCAGAAACAAAATTTCATCTCAATACTTTGTAATATATCCTTTGTTGGCAATGACAGAGGTCAAACGTTTTCTGTAAGTCTTCACAAGGTTGCCACACACTGATGTTGGTATGTTGGCCCATTCCTCCATGCAGATCTCCTCTAGAGCAGTGATGTTTTTGGCTTTTCGCTTGGCAACACGGACTTTCAACTCCCTCCAAAGGTTTTCTATAGGGTTGAGATCTGGAGACTGGCTAGGCCACTCCAGGACCTTGAAATGCTTCTTACGAAGCCACTCCTTCGTTGCCCTGGCGGTGTGCTTTGGATCATTGTCATGTTGAAAGACCCTGCCACGTTTCATCTTCAATGCCCTTGCTGATGGAAGGAGGTTTGCACTCAAAATCTCACGATACATGGCCCCATTCATTCTTTCATGTACCCGGATCAGTCGTCCTGGCCCCTTTGCAGAGAAACAGCCCCAAAGCATGATGTTTCCACCACCATGCTTTACAGTAGGTATGGTGTTTGATGGATGCAACTCAGTATTCTTTTTCCTCCAAACACGACAAGTTGTGTTTCTACCAAACAGTTCCAGTTTGGTTTCATCAGACCATAGGACATTCTCCCAAAACTCCTCTGGAGCATCCAAATGCTCTCTAGCAAGCTTCAGACGGGCCCGGACATGTACTGGCTTAAGCAGTGGGACATGTCTGGCACTGCAGGATCTGAGTCCATGGTGGCATAGTGTGTTACTTATGGTAGGCCTTGTTACATTGGTCCCAGCTCTCTGCAGTTCATTCACTAGGTCCCCCCGCGTGGTTCTGGGATTTTTGCTCACCGTTCTTGTGATCATTCAGACCCCACAGGGTGGGATTTTGCGTGGAGCCCCAGATCGAGGGAGATTATCAGTGGTCTTGTATGTCTTCCATTTTCTAATTATTGCTCCCACTGTTGATTTCTTCACTCCAAGCTGGTTGGCTATTGCAGATTCAGTCTTCCCAGCCTGGTGCAGGGCTACAATTTTGTTTCTGGTGTCCTTTGACAGCTCTTTGGTCTTCACCATAGTGGAGTTTGGAGTCAGACTGTTTGAGGGTGTGCACAGGTGTCTTTTTATACTGATAACAAGTTTAAACAGGTGCCATTACTACAGGTAATGAGAGGAGGAAAGAGGAGACTCTTAAAGAAGAAGTTACAGGTCTGTGAGAGCCAGAAATCTTGAAATTTTTTTCTGACCAAATACTTATTTTCCACCATAATATGCAAATAAAATGATAAAAAAACAGACAATGTGATTTTCTGGATTTTTTTTTCTCAGTTTGTCTCCCATAGTTGAGGTCTACCTATGATGTAAATTACAGACGCCTCTCATCTTTTTAAGTAGTGGAACTTGCACTATTGCTGACTGACTAAATACTTTTTTGCCCCACTGTAATTCTCCATACAGTATATGATGGGCCCCATCTATTGCTCCATATATAATGGGCCTCATATAATGCTCCACACAGTATATGATCGGCCCCATACAGTATACTGAGTCCCACATATTGCTCCATACAGAATGGGCGACCATATTATGCTCCATACAGAATGGGCCCCATATAATACTCCTTCCAGAATGGGTCCCATATAATGCTCCAAAAATAATTGGCCCCATAAGATGCTCCATGTATAATGGGCCCCATATAATGCTCCATATATAATTGGCCATATAAAATGCTCCATATATAATTAGTCCCATAAGATGCTTCATATATTATTGGCCCCATATACTGCTCCATATTGAATTGGCCCCATATAATGCTGGCTTTATAAGATGCTCCCTTTATTATTGGCCCCATAAGATACTCCATATAGAATTAGCCCCATATAATGCTCCATAAATGGGCCCCTTCTGATGGTCCCCATATATTGCTCCAAATATTTAAAAAAAATGAAATACTCGCCTCTCGTTGCTTGTCGCTGCTCTGCTCTTGACTCCTCACCGTCGGGGTCTTCCTGCTCTCTGTGCTGCGACTGCTCATGCAGAGGGCGCGCACTGGTGACGTCATCGCGCCCTCTGACCTGAACGTCACAGTCAGACGATGGAAGACGCTGCAACGCTGGAACCGGGAGAGGTAAGTATCGCAAGTGCCGGGATACCGGAGCAGGCGGGGGGTCCACTCGCGGGGGCCGGCCCTATAACGTGCCAGTGTCCCCGATGGCAAGTGGGCCCCCTGCCTGCTCAGGGCCCCGGCACTTGCCCGGGTGCTGACGCAGGCCCTGATGGGAGCACTGCAAACTGCCTCTTACCTGGCTCTTCTTTTGATTAGTTGGACTGGCACAACGTCATAATTGCAGCATGATGCAAGCAAAACTTTGCACCAGGCAAGCTAATCGGAAGAGGAGGCAGATCGCATGGCTCCCATCTGGTGGTCACAGAATACTGACCAGGGTCCTACAAATGAATTTACTCATCTCTACTAGTAATACTTGACTTATGGGCCTTTTAGTAGTTACCTCTTTTGAAATTCCAGCCCCGATGTCACACCCTGTAGGAGCTCCACTGGAAGCCATATGGGTTGTTTACCAAGTCCTCCCAGTTTACTAGTTATTTTTAAAAGCCATATTCCTTGGCAGGATGTACAATATATTCTATTGTAAAGGGTGTTAAACAGAAGTTCATGACTTTGTAAGCAAAGTGTACTGTTGAGAAGACGTTGAGCTGGTGAGATTTACCGTATGGCTGGCCAGGCATCTCCCTCCATTGAGGTCATCTACATTCTGCTAACATGTTGAAGTGCAGAACGTATTAAGTCCACTTAAACCTGTTCTAATCACAGATCATTTTTCCAATGTCCTTTTGCTTTTGCATTCCTTAAACACTATTTCTTGTATGAGTGTTTGACAGCTCCCAGACAAAACAAACACCATATTGTCTACTTGGACATTTTGCTATGTACTCTACAGAATTTCACAAATGTATTTTCCAGAGAGTATTTCATTTGACGTTGAACACCAGGGTAAGGGTCTGGAGACATGAAATGTATTGTTTTGGAGTTTGCGGTGACACTTCCAACCCCAACTTACTTTAACTTTAGCACATCAGAAATAAAGAATGGGGTGAATTTCTGAAACTGTGTTAAAGAAAAAAAACTATCTAACTGGCGCAAATTTCAATTTTCAAATGCAAAATGTAAAAACATTTTTTCTTTTGAATAATTTTTTAAAACTCTCCCTTACCTGTCAACTACAATAGGTTTATCAAAACTAGTGCAAGGAAAAAGCGAAACGGAATCATTTTCAAAAAGACTTCTAAAAATGAGAGGTGGAATCCATGGTTTTTCTTTTGCTAGTTAACCATAGGACCTATGGAGGCCATGCACATGAAACTTACACTGTCCTCACACACAGCGGTCATGCTGCAACTTTTAGCCATATCAGGTCTTTATCGTTCCTCTATTTCCCTTCACAACGACTTAGTCTTGCACGGAAACAGCAGATTAACTTGCAAAACCGCATAGCCATTTTGATTGGTTGCTCCATCTTGCATGTGAAGCAGAGATTTCCTTGCAAAATAAAAAAAAAACTGTGCAGGAAAGAGTAGAAAGACTGTACCAGCATAGCGCTGCTACGGTTAAAAGTCGTAATATGACAGTTGTGTGTGAACGGTGCCTTAGGTTGGCCAATTTCAGAAAGATTGGCCATCCATCTAGTTCAGATGTCTTTTGTTCAGAACATATCAGAGACTATAAGATGTCTTTAAGATCAAGGAAGATAAGCTACCACCAGAAATGTCTTGTATGGGCTTGCTGTTCTCTCTCCATTGAGAACACATGCAAGCTTGGCATGTTTATGGGGAGGTTTGGTGAAAGAGCTGTTGGCCAACAACTATTTAAGGTTTATTGCCACTTCAAGCATCAAAATGGTCTGGCAGAGTATTTCTTTACCTTCCAGAGGACTCAGGCTCTGAACAGAGATGAGCGAATGTCCCGAAATTCATTTTAGGCAATTTCCCTCAAATTGGGCCACCAGACTCGATTGCCATTAAAATACATTTATTATACTCTTATGTCTCATCAGACACCATAGTGTAATAAACAGAGATTAATTTATTTTTTAACAGTCTTTGGGTCAATCTTGGGCCATGGCGACATGATGGATGAATGATCTATATGAAGATAGATCTTGTGCAAGCCTAGATAGGTCTACCAGGGTCTTAAACAAAGATGGCAGGGCTTTAAAAAAACTTTGACTTCTTATGCTGCCCTCAAGGTGTTCCAAACTGGTCCTTTTGGTTCTTCTGGCACTGAGGCCCATGTGTTAATGTTAGAGGTGATACACTTCATTCAGAGACCAATAGAGACTTGTCCAGAGGGCTGAGGAGCCAGTATAATGAGAGGTGAGGCTCCAGGACAGGTGAGTGTAATGTGGTTTGGATATTATTATTTAAGGTCTTCTTGACCTTCAAAATAATCCAGCAAAATGGATTTTGCTTAATTCTTGCACAAACTGAATTCTGAAAAATTGGATTTGCCAGATTCCAAAATGTTAGGAAAATTTGTAATGAATTCAAGTAATTACAAAATAATTCATTTATCTCTACGACTACGATAATAAATATCTCTAAAGGTCGTCTAGAGCCAACGCTTTTTGGACATAACTTTGGAGATGATTTCTACCACTAGGGTCTATTTCTTATGAGATGGTTGAGATTAGATCTTACTGGTGTGATATGTCCGTTGTGAACAATGCAAAAAAAAAATCCAAAGATTGCAAACTAAAAGTGAATATGCACGAGATTTGAAGGAGCGTAGGCACCAAAATCATTTCCTCTGGTGGGTCCCAAAAACTATAATCACACACCGAAAGAAGCACAACAAACGAACAATAATTACAAAGCACAAAGGACCAGTTCACTGACCATCTCTGCTCTGTTACACCTAGAATATTTCTCCAATAAATAGCAGAATTTATGCTTGCTCCTCAGTAAAGTCAAGAAAGACATTTTCATTACTTGTCTTTCTCTTCCATGGCTCAAAAAAAAATAAAGCTGATGTATGCAGGCTCCAGCCCCATCACCCTCTTAATCAGGAATTATAAAATCTGCAGACGTGTATAATTTGACATAGTTAACGTTTATGGAAATGCGAAAAGATAAGGGAAAATAATGTGGTCATCGGCAGCCATCAGCACATGACATTTTTATTTAAAAAAAAGTATTTCCCAAAGTGTTTTTTTTATCTTCAGTACTCTAAAAAATGAATTGTACATTTAATTATCTCACCATGTCAGCACAATTATACCTATTGATTTTACTCCCATCAGCTCATTGGCATCGTGTCTATTGATATTACGGGGATAGAAAGGGATAAATCACATTAAAACTCGCACAGATGGAAAAATAGAACTTTAGATTCAATTACGGCATTTAGCAGTTTTGTTAACGTGTAGAAAATGGGACTGAGAAATTAAAGTAAGGATATATGCCAACCGAACTTACAAATGCCACATCGGATCGTCTAACTGGCAACTCGCTCTACTTAATTTATGGTGGACCCCGGCCCTTAGACTCCCAATCTTATTTCATTGTCAAAAATATTCAGACCCTCTCAGACTCACGACTAGACCTTAAAGGGGAGAAAGATTCAGTTTGCCACCCTAGCCCCTTATCTAGTTAGATCCAACAATGTAGAGTGTCCCACCCTGGCACCCAACACCAAAGTCAACTGTCCTGCCAGATGCTTATCAGGTGGACACCATGTTCCCAGACTTTATTTTACAGGAAACCAATTAATCTATCACTATATTTTTGGAGTATGGAGAAGAAATCCAATTGTCCAAAAGAAATCCCTGGGCGAACTTCACGCCATTCGGGCTGCAACTAAAGTCAAGACTTTAACATTGAAAGGCAGTAGTGCCAAGTTAAACACAACAATAGAAACATCAACCAATTATTGACCCAGTAGAGACTTCTGCAAGGGAACCGTCACATTATATGTGTAATAAGGCTCTGTCAGTGGTCGCCTGGCAGTTCTAAAATGGCTACCATGGACAGGCTTGGTGCAAACGACTCCACTTACTAGATCCCAGTGGTTACTCTGGCCTTCACCCTTTAATCTCTTTACCGGAATCTGGACTTGAACAGGGGCCCCTGTGCTGGTTTCAGGTCCTGGTGGAGATGTAATAATATGGATACTGGATGACTGGAGAAATGGAAATTGAATTCTCATTGAATTTTACATAAAAATTGAGTTCACCCATATCTACATTTTTTGTGCTTCACTTTGGATAAATAAAGTTAAATGTCAGCCGGCTTGCCACCAGTTTACTGGATACCAAAGGGCTGGGAAAGGTGTTAAAAAAATAACAAAAATAATATATGCACTTCACTGCTCACCTTTCCCTTCAATGTAGCTCCCCTCCAGGTCATTCGCTGGCACCATCCAGCTCCAGTCTCTTCCGGTCTTCCTGTACTCTGCACCGATGTTTCCTGCACTGAGTAGACCTTAGTTGAAGCACATCATGATGTCGTGATATTACATTAGGCATGTCACGATGTGCATTGCCTAAAGCTTAATAGATGAAGGCAGAATTGGCACAGAGTGAAGGAAGAGCAGAAGAACCTCAATGGGAGAGACCTCCAAAATAAGGCACTTTCAATACATAATGAATTTCCTGCCAAATTTAGAGAACTTCCAACTTTGAATTTCAGTAAATTCGCTCATTCCTATGCTCGAACTGAGCTCCAGTTGCTCTCCATTCTGGCACGTTAATGGTCTATGTAAGGAAATCTTTCCAAAGATGTCCATGTTTCATGTTGGCTTGGAAAACAACTGTACTTGGGTGGCAGAACATCATGGAGTCTCAACTGCTTCTGCTGTTCTGTTGGTAGGAAAAATGTTGAAAGTTTTCTCTTAAAAAAGTTAGTTTGGAGGGTAATTTGGGCCCACAGGGTGCCATTGGGTCCATGATACAGGTCTGTACAGGGACTGTACAAGTCAATTCTGGATGATGAGATTCATTAGCTCTTTATCTTACCTAAAACTGTCAGAAATAGAAAAACAATCTTATAATATGAGATTCTGTGAAATATTAGGAATTATCATTGAGAAAAAAAAAAAGAAAAAGAATAATTTTTCTTGGCAACGGAAAGGTTAAGATGTTATTTTTTTCTTTTTTATCTCTTAATATTTTTCCCATTATTTTGCAAATTCTACCCTCTGGCAGGAATTACATTGGATGACAAAACTTCAACGGCACCACACACAGTCAAAATGAAAAGCACATGTTGTGAAAATATTTGCTGTAAAGATGGTCTCGGTGTTGACCTAAATATTGGATTTATTAGTAAGGAATACGTCTGCTTTCCTCTGTCAGTCGTGGCTGCCCAGTGATTACCGGCTACTCACCAGCAGGAATTAGGATTTAAGATGGAACAGCAAATAAATGTCCTGGTAAAAGACTCCAACAGTTAGATTTATGAATATTTGACAAAGAAATTGGAAATCATATTTATTGGGGTAACATATGATTGATTGATGCATGGATGATGGATGGATGGATGGATCAATGGATGGATTGATGGATGGATAGATAAATGGATGGAGGGATGGATGGATAAAGGATGGATGAATGGATGATGGATAGAGATATGGATGGATGATGGATGGGTGAGTGGATCGATGGATAAATGGATGGATGATGGATGGATTGATAGATGATGGATGGATGGTGAGTAGATGGATGGATAGATGTGTGGATGGATAGATGATGGATGGATGGATGGTGAGTAGATGGATGGATAGATGTGTGGATGGATAGATGATGGATGGATGAATGGTTAGTAGATGGATGGATAGATGTATGGATGGATAGATGATGGATGGATAGATGATGGGTAGATGGATAGATAGATAGATAGATAGATAGATAGATAGATAGATAGATAGATAGATGAGTGGATGGATGGATAGATGACTGGATGGATGGATAGATGGATGGATAGATGATGGACGGATAGATGATGGGTGGATGGATGGATAGATGGGTGGATGGATGGATAGATGAGTGGATGGATGGATAGATGATGGACGGATAGATGATGGGTGGATGGATGGATAGATGGGTAGATGGATGGATAGATGGATGGATAGATGAGTGGATGGGTAACTCATTCTGCAGCCCGTAATTGGCAGCACAGCAGCTACAAAAGGCAAACTACAAAATTTTTAATGAAATCCAATTGCGAAAATTATTTTTAACATGTGGATGAACATCGAAATGTCCCTTAGAGATTAAATCTTAGGATAAATGTTACTGTTCAGTAGCTTCTCATAGTGCACAATTAAGACATTTCAGAAATTAGCGAAATGATGTCCGTCACTATTCCTCGAGGAAAACATAGTCCAGAATTCTAGTATTCATAGAAGCCTTAATTAATTAATTGCATGCTAATTGGGGAAAGCCTTTAAAATCTCTGCCAGGTCAGTGGCTCTGGAGAACAAAGTTAGCCAAAATAACAGATATGAAACATTAAATGAAATCTTGTGAAAGAAACAGAAATAACCGAGAGTCTCGGGAAAACATGAGCTGACCCTACTAAAGATGACTGATAAAATGTGTGTAATGGAGGATTAATTATGATGTAATGATTCAAGCATGAAAACTCTTTTTAAAGAATACGAGTGACTTTTGGGTTGCTGAAATGTATCTAACAAGGATGCAACTTTGAATTCTGTTTAAAAAATATCTCACTGTTTTGTGTATACAGCTTCAGTGCTGACTTATGTGTCTCCATGGTTACAGACTACAAACAAACACTGCGTAGTCTGATCCTATACTGGCAGACTGCACAGGAAAGTTATACTGTGTCATACTAAATCTCTACGAACTGAGCAAAACAAATAGAAAAACTCATATTTTTATTATTAACTTTTGCTTTTAGGAGATACAATATATAAAAAGCAAATAATATTGATATACAGCCCCATAAAATTAAGTTTATTTTTGGTCTTTATAACAATTAGTTTCACATTTATATTGATGTACTCCAAACAAAAACTACTGGTTTATAGTTTAGGTTTTGTGGTAATTCATAAGAGCCCTATGGGAGAACTCTTGGAAATGTACTTTTCTGTTTCCTAAGCAATGATTACTCACTAAAAGCAGATTTATTCCAATTTATGACCAATAAAAAGATTCGACCATGCCAGAGAAAGCAATCTAAAAACTTGTTGACGCACACCAACAAACACAACAATAATTCCCATTTAGACTGACATATCCCAAAAAAGTAAAAAAAAACTGGTCTGGTCACGAAGTCCCATAAATCCGGTGGTTGCAAAGAAAGCACTTAAATAATAAAACCAAAAAACCCACAAGTATGTATTATGAGACTATTAACAATACAAGATTTTTTTTATTTGTTCCTTTTCTGCTTTCATATATTTGACTTCAATATTTTTAGTTTATTATTTATATATAAAAATGTCTTTCTTTTTTATTTCTAAGTTATTTTTTGTCTTATTTTTTTCCCATTTAATTTTTTCATTTTTTTCTTTTCTTGTGTTTTATTTTTTTACTAGTTCAATTTTTTTTCTAATTTCTATGCAGCTTAATTATGGGAGCTTCAGTCTCATTTTCTGTTGGCTTGTGGACTTAGTATAGTCCGGTCTAACAAAGCTTTTGTCAGGACAATGTAATGGTTTTGGTCACAACACCAGTCCAACAAAGACCAGATGGGTCCATAATGGGCCCCAGTCACAAGGGAACCCAAAAAGTTCTGACTGAAGGGGTCATGCAACTTTTCTGGACGGCTTTATAGTGGACCCTTAGTGTCATCTCCTCTGGTGGGCTCATGTCTAACCCTTCCTTAAAGGAAACCTGTCAGTCAGACTTACTCCTAAAAACTTCTGCCTCTAACGTTTGTGACCTAAAATGATTTTTCTAAAGTTATATATATATAGTCACACTTGTAAACTGATCAGATCAGCTATCATGTGTCTGAAAACATGCGGGCTCACCACCGGAGCCAGCATCAAACAAGGAGAGGCGACCTATGACCTACCTATACGTCATAGGTCGTGAAGGGGTTAATGGAAACCTGTCAGATGGATTTACTCCTATAAACCTCTGCCACTACAGTTTTTGACCTGAAAAGATATTTCTAAAGTTACATGATCGATTAGTTAATTGTTTCGACATAAACTTTACAAAAAGCGAAACGCGGACGAGGGACGGCCCCAGGACGAGGGATACAGCAACAATCAGCAGGCAGGCACAAAGATTACATAGTATAATATGAATATTTACAAACCAGTTTATAAAACAAAGGAAAGGATGATAACTAAACAGTGTATAAGTAACAAGTGCAATGACAGCAGTTGCTCTCAATAACACCAAGAATATAGGCAGCTAAGGTACACTTAAACAGAATTAACAGTTATATGCAAGCAAAATACAATCGTATTAAACCTTTCTGTGCATAAATCCATAAAACGACAGTGTTTTGCCAGTACTTTAGGAATTGCCTACTCGGAACAGTTTTTAAAGTGTCTCTTACAGAAGAGGCCTTTTCTCCTAAGTAACTGGACTTCTCGAAGGCTATTTATATATGTGCTTATATATTCACATGTAAGATGGTACGGGTACGTCCTGAAACTGAAGTAGAAGGGTCCTTGCCGGGTTAAGTCCCGAATAATCAGAAACGCCATTTTGAAGCTCTTAGGGAATGCCGATCTCTCCAACGCAGCTATTCCATAAGTCATTAGCAATAGAAACGCCATCTTAAAGCTCTTAGGGAATGATGCTCTCTCCAACGCAGGGCTTCCTTAAGTCCTTAGAGATAAGACCTCATGTTGCCTAGCCCAAGACGCTGTCTACTTGGTTATCCTCACCGATTTTAATCATGTCAAGACGAACAACGCATCCCAGAGCTACCAACAACAGATCCAGAGTGGCATCGCCCTATCCAGACTTTCTCCAAGGATCTGCAACTTCACTTCCACCCAAAAAAACCCACCCTCCAACTCCAGCCTCTCACCGCTGCCCTCTACTTGCCAAATCATATATTACATCACAAATCTCCAACATTACAGAAAACTGTGATTAACCCTTACAAAAGCATTTTTTAATGCAAATGAATGTTCAAGTGTCCATTAGTTGTGGTCCAGTTTCCTGGTCAATCTTCATGAATCCCTCCCTTAGCACAAAGATTGACATAAGTTTGGAAGTATATGTCCATGTGTGGCATCATCAAAGTTTCTAGTGTTATTGAAGGGGTCATGCAACTTTTCTGTGAAGATTCATAGTGGACCCTTAGTATAATCTCCTCTCGTGGGCTCAAGTCTAACCTTACCCTAAAGGAAACCCGTCAGTCGGACTTCCTATAAACTTCTGTCACTACTAGGGTTGAGCGAAACGGGTCGATCATTTTCAAAAGTCGCCGACTTTTGGCTAAGTCGGCGTCTCATGAAACCCGATCCGACCCCTGTGCTTGTCGGCCATGCGGTACGCGACTTTCGCGCCAAAGTCGCGTTTCAATGACGCGAAAAGCGCCATTTCTCAGCCAATGAAGGTGAACGCAGAGTGTGGGCAGCGTGATGACATAGATCCTGGTCCCCACCATCTTAGAGAAGGGCATTGCAGTGATTGGCTTGCTGTCTGCGGCGTCACAGGGGCTATAAAGGGGCGTTCCCGCCGACCGCCATCTTACTGCTGCTGATCTGAGCTTAGGGAGAGGTTGCTGCCGCTTCGTCAGAAGCAGGGAGAGCGTTAGGCAGGGTCCACTAACCACCAAACCGCTTGTGCTGCAGCGATTTCCACTGTCCAACACCACCTTCGGTGTGCAGGGACTGTGGAAGCTATTTTTTTTTTTTTTTCCCCTCAGCGCTGTAGCTCATTGGGCTGCCCTAGAAGGCTCCGTGATAGCTGTATTGCTGTGTGTACGCCACTGTGGAAACCAACTGCTTTTTTCAAAGCACATATCCTCTTGTTCCTTCCTTTCTGCACAGCTATCTTTTTTGTTTGTCCACACTTTTTATTTAATTTGTGCATCAGTCCACTCCTATTGCTGCCTGCCATACCTGGCTTACATTACTGCAGGGAGATAGTAATTGTAGGACAGTTTTTTTTTTTTTTTTTTTTTTTTTTTGTGGGAGATTAAGATTGGCATTTCTGCTACAGTGCCATCCCTGTGTGTGCCATCTCTCACTGAGTGGGCCATAGAAAGCCTATTTATTTTTTCCGTGATTTGTGTTCTAAAATCTACCTCAACACAAAAACACTACATCAATCAGTGGGAGAAAAATATTGGCCTCAGTCAGGGCTTGTGTGCCACTGCTGTGTGTGCTATCTCTCATTCAGTGGGCTATAGCAAGCCTATTTTTTTTTTTTTTTTTTAATATTATTTGGTTTCTAAAGTCTCCCTGAAAAAAAAAAAAAACCTAAAAAAACAGTGGGAGAGTAATATTGCCCTTTCAGCTTGTGTGCCAGTCTTGACTCCTGGGTGTGCCACCTCTCTCCCTCTCATTCAGTGGGCCATAGAAAGCCTATTTATTTTTTTTAAAAAATATTATTGGGTTTCTAAAGTCTCCCTGAAAAAACAAAAAATACATAAAAAAACAGTGGGAGAGTAATATTGCCCTTTCAGCTTGTGTGCCAGTCTTGACTCCTGGGTGTGCCACCTCTCTCCCTTTCATTCAGTGGGCCATAGAAAGCCTATTTATTTTTTCCGTGATTTGTGTTCTAAATTCTACCTCAACACAAAAACACTACATCAATCAGTGGGAGAAAAATATTGGCCTCAGTCAGGGCTTGTGTGCCACTGCTGTGTGTGCTATCTCTCATTCAGTGGGCTATAGCAAGCCTATTTTTTTTTTTTTTTTTTTTTTTTTTTAATATTATTTGGTTTCTAAAGTCTCCCTGAAAAAAAAAAAAAAACCTAAAAAAACAGTGGGAGAGTAATATTGCCCTTTCAGCTTGTGTGCCAGTCTTGACTCCTGGGTGTGCCACCTCTCTCCCTCTCATTCAGTGGGCCATAGAAAGCCTATTTATTTTTTTTTTTTAATATTATTTGGTTTCTAATTCTCCCTGAAAAAAAAAAAAAAACCTAAAAAAACAGTGGGAGAATAATATTGCCCTTTCAGCTTGTGTGCCAGTCTTGACTCCTGGGTGTGCCACCTCTCTCCCTCTCATTCAGTGGGCCATAGAAAGCCTATTTATTTTTTTTTTTAAATATTATTGGGTTTCTAAAGTCTCCCTGAAAAAACAAAAAATACATAAAAAAACAGTGGGAGAGTAATATTGCCCTTTCAGCTTGTGTGCCAGTCTTGACTCCTGGGTGTGCCACCTCTCTCCCTTTCATTCAGTGGGCCATAGAAAGCCTATTTATTTTTTCCGTGATTTGTGTTCTAAATTCTACCTCAACACAAAAACACTACATCAATCAGTGGGAGAAAAATATTGGCCTCAGTCAGGGCTTGTGTGCCACTGCTGTGTGTGCTATCTCTCATTCAGTGGGCTATAGCAAGCCTATTTATTTTTTTTTTTTAATATTATTTGGTTTCTAAAGTCTCCCTGAAAAAAAAAAAAAAACCTAAAAAAACAGTGGGAGAGTAATATTGCCCTTTCAGCTTGTGTGCCAGTCTTGACTCCTGGGTGTGCCACCTCTCTCCCTCTCATTCAGTGGGCCATAGAAAGCCTATTTATTTTTTTTTTTTAATATTATTTGGTTTCTAATTCTCCCTGAAAAAAAAAAAAAAACCTAAAAAAACAGTGGGAGAATAATATTGCCCTTTCAGCTTGTGTGCCAGTCTTGACTCCTGGGTGTGCCACCTCTCTCCCTCTCATTCAGCGGGCCATAGAAAGCCTATTTATTTTTTTTTAAAAATATTATTGGGTTTCTAAAGTCTCCCTGAAAAAACAAAAAATACATAAAAAAACAGTGGGAGAGTAATATTGCCCTTTCAGCTTGTGTGCCAGTCTTGACTCCTGGGTGTGCCACCTCTCTCCCTTTCATTCAGTGGGCCATAGAAAGCCTATTTATTTTTTTTTTTAAATATTATTGGGTTTCTAAAGTCTCCCTGAAAAAAAAAAAAAAACCTAAAAAAACAGTGGGAGAGTAATATTGCCCTTTCAGCTTGTGTGCCAGTCTTGACTCCTGGGTGTGCCACCTCTCTCCCTCTCATTCAGTGGGCCATAGAAAGCCTATTTATTTTTTTTTTAAAATATTATTGGGTTTCTAAAGTCTCCCTGAAAAAAAAAAAAAAAACCTAAAAAAACAGTGGGAGAGTAATATTGCCCTTTCAGCTTGTGTGCCAGTCTTGACTCCTGGGTGTGCCACCTCTCTCCCTCTCATTCAGTGGGCCATAGAAAGCCTATTTATTTTTTTTTTTAAATATTATTGGGTTTCTAAAGTCTCCCTGAAAAAACAAAAAATACATAAAAAAACAGTGGGAGAGTAATATTGCCCTTTCAGCTTGTGTGCCAGTCTTGACTCCTGGGTGTGCCACCTCTCTCCCTTTCATTCAGTGGGCCATAGAAAGCCTATTTATTTTTTTTTTAAAATATTATTGGGTTTCTAAAGTCTCCCTGAAAAAAAAAAAAAAACCTAAAAAAACAGTGGGAGAGTAATATTGCCCTTTCAGCTTGTGTGCCAGTCTTGACTCCTGGGTGTGCCACCTCTCTCCCTCTCATTCAGTGGGCCATAGAAAGCCTATTTATTTTTTTTTTAAAATATTATTGGGTTTCTAAAGTCTCCCTGAAAAAACAAAAAATACATAAAAAAACAGTGGGAGAGTAATATTGCCCTCTCAGCTTGTGTGCCAGTCTTGACTCCTGGGTGTGCCACCTCTCTCTCTCTAATTGTGGGCCATAGAAAGCCTTTTTTTTTTTTTTTTTTAATATTATTTGGTTTCTAAAGTCTCCCTGAGAAAAAAAAAAAAATAAATTAGGTGGGAGATTAATATTGACATTAGTGCTTGAGTGACAGTCCTGCGTGTGTGTCATCTCTGTGATTTTGTGCCACAGAAAACAGAGTGTGTAACATTGTGCCTGATTTTCCTTGTGGTCTCACCAACCTGTTAAGGGATATTGAAATCATACTGAAGTTATAGCTCACCGTGTAAGTTGTTTGACAGCAACAAATAAAGTTACTTTGGTTAAGATTTTAAAACAATGAGGAAGTCTGGTGCAAGAGGTCGTCGTGGGCGTTCATTGTCAGCTGGTAATGATGGTAGTGGTAGAGGAGCATCAGGTGGTCGTGGGGATAAAAATATTCCACCTAAGTCTGGAGCTGTGGAGCCAGTTTCGTCGTCAGGCTACACAAGGCCTCGAACGCTCTCTTTTCTGGGAGTAGGAAAACCGCTTTTAAAGGCGGAGCAGCAACAGCAAGTTTTGGCTTACATTGCAGACTCAGCCTCTAGCTCTTTTGCCTCCTCTTCCGAAACTGGTAAATGTAAAAGCAGCGCGTCGCTTGTGGATGTTCACGGTCAGGGACAAGTCGCTTCCTTGTCCTCCTCAGCAAAAACTACAACAAGAGAGAAGGATGCAGCAGGCGACACAACGGGTCACTCCATGGAGCTCTTTACACATACCGTCCCTGGCTTAGAAAGTGAAACATTTAACAGGCCATGCCCATTACAAGTATATTCTGACATGGAGTGCACTGATGCACAGCCACAGCCAGAGTACTATGCTGCTCCTTTGACTCAGACCACCACATTGCCCTCTCAGGGTACAGATCCACAATCAGACCCTGATGAGACTATGTTGCCCCGCCACGAACGCTATACCACCGACCGACACAGTGACACAGACGAAGTTGCACACGAGCTCGAAGAGGAGGTAATAGATGACCCAGTTATTGACCCCGATTGGCAGCCATTGGGGGAACAGGGTGCAGGCGGCAGTAGTTCAGAAGCGGAGGTGGAGGAGGGGCCGCAGCAGGCATCAACATCGCAACAGGTTACATCTGCCGGGCCCGTATCTGGCCCAAAACGCGTGTCAAAGCCAAAACCTGTTGGAGCACAGCGTTGCCATCCGGTTAAAGCTCAGTCTGCAATCCCTGAAAAGGGATCCGAGTCTAGGAAGAGTGCAGTCTGGCATTTTTTTAAACAACATCCAACTGATCAGCGCAAAGTCATCTGTCAAAAATGTTCAACTAGCTTAAGCAGAGGTCAGAATCTGAAAAGTCTAAATACTAGTTGCATGCATAGACACTTAACCACCATGCATTTTCAAGCCTGGACTAACTACCAAACGT
The DNA here is from genome assembly GCF_051348905.1 of Ranitomeya variabilis. Taxonomy (NCBI): domain Eukaryota; kingdom Metazoa; phylum Chordata; class Amphibia; order Anura; family Dendrobatidae; genus Ranitomeya; species Ranitomeya variabilis. Next base: position 200,594,081 of record NC_135239.1, read on the forward strand.
CCCTCAAGGTTGTAGCACCCTCGGCCAATGAAGCTAGTCAGCAACGCAACATCCCTTCCGTCACTGTAAGGCCACCATTTTCCGCACCACAGGCAGTATCTGTGCAGGTTTCTTTGCCAGCCAAAAGCAGTCAGGGTCAGGGAATCACCAGTTTTGTAGGAGGAAATATTGCATCTAGGGCACCGGCGGAAACAATACCGTCTCCAACCGTCTCTCAGTCTGCCATGTACACCGGCACACCCGAAAGTTCCACGATCTCCAGCTCTCCAGTCCAGCTCACCCTACATGAGACTCTGGTTAGAAAAAGGAAGTACTTATCCTCGCATCCGCGTACACAGGGTTTTAACGCCCACATAGCTAGACTAATCTCGTTAGAGATGATGCCCTACCGGTTAGTTGAAAGCGAAGCTTTCAAAGCCCTGATGGAGTACGCTGAACCACGATACGAGCTACCCAGTCGACACTTTTTTTCCAGAAAAGCCATCCCAGCCCTGCACCAGCATGTTAAACAGCGCATCGTCCATGCACTCAGGCAATCTGTGAGTACAAAGGTGCACCTGACTACAGATGCATGGACCAGTAGGCATGGCCAGGGACGTTATGTGTCCATCACGGCACACTGGGTGAATGTGGTGGATGCAGGGTCCACAGGCGACATCAATTTAGGGACAGTTGTGCCTAGCCCACGGTCTAGGAAACAGTTGGCTGTAGGCGTTCGCACCCCCTCCTCCTCCTCCTCCTCGTCCTCCTGCAGAAGCTACAGCTCTTCCACAGAACGCAGTCTGCCAACCACTCCATCGGCAGATGACACTGTTGCACACCAGTTGTCCCATTATGGGCCAGCTACTGCCAAGCGTCAGCAGGCTGTATTGGCTATGAAGTGCTTGGGCGACAATAGACACACCGCGGAAGTTCTGTCCGAGTTCTTGCAACAAGAAACGCAGTCGTGGCTGGGCACAGTAGATCTTGAGGCAGGCAAGGTAGTGAGTGATAACGGAAGGAATTTCATGGCTGCCATCTCCCTTTCCCAACTGAAACACATTCCTTGCCTGGCTCACACCTTAAACCTGGTGGTGCAGTGCTTATTGAAAACTTATCCTGGGTTCTCCGACCTGCTCCTCAAAGTGCGTGCACTTTGCTCACATATCCGACGTTCGCCTGTACACGCCAGCCGTATGCAGACCTATCAGCGGTCTTTGAACCTTCCCCAGCATCGCCTAATCATAGACGTTGCAACAAGGTGGAACTCAACACTGCACATGCTTCAGAGACTGTGCGAACAGAGGCGTGCTGTTATTTATTTGTGGGAGGATACACGGGCAGGCAGTAGGATGGCAGACATGGAGTTGTCAGGTGTGCAGTGGTCTAAGATACAAGACATGTGTCAAGTCCTTCAGTGCTTTGAGGAATGCACACGGCTGGTTAGTGCAGACAACGCCGTAATAAGCATGAGCATCCCCCTAATGCGTCTGCTGATGCAAAGTTTGACGCACATAAAGGAGCAGGCGTCTGCACCAGAGGAAGAGGAAAGCCTTGATGACAGTCAGCCATTGTCTGGTCAGGGCAGTGTACAGGACGAGGTAGCGGGCGAAGAGGAGGTGGAGGACGAGGAGGATGATGGGGATGAGTATATTTTTAATGCCGAACCTTTCCCGGGGGCACAGGAATTTGGTTGCGTGTCACGGCCGGGTTCTGGTTTTTTGAGGGACACAAGTGACGTAGATTTGCCTGCAACTGCCCCTCAACCAATCACAACCGGAGATTTGACAACTGGAACTTTGGCCCACATGGCGGATTATGCCTTACGTATCCTAAAAAGGGACACACGCATTACGAAAATGATGAACGATGACGATTACTGGTTGGCCTGCCTCCTTGATCCACGCTATAAAGGCAAATTGCAAAATATTATGCCACATGAGAACTTGGAACTAATATTAGCAACCAAACAATCAACTCTTGTTGACCGTTTGCTTCAGGCATTCCCAGCACACAGCGCACGTGATCGTTCTCACACGAGCTCCAGGGGGCAGCAGACTAGGAGTGTTAGGGGTGCACACATCAGAAGTGGCATTGGACAGAGGGGTTTTCTGACCAGGTTGTGGAGTGATTTTGCTATGACCGCAGACAGGACAGGTACTGCTGCATCAATTGAAAGTGACAGGAGACAACATTTGTCCAGTATGGTTACTAACTATTTTTCATCCCTTATCGATGTTCTCCCTCAACCGTCATTCCCATTTGATTACTGGGCCTCCAAATTAGACACCTGGCCAGAATTGGCAGAATATGCATTGCAGGAGCTTGCTTGCCCGGCAGCAAGTGTCCTATCAGAAAGAGTATTCAGTGCTGCAGGTTCAATATTAACCGAAAAAAGGACTCGTCTGGCTACCCAAAATGTTGACGATCTAACATTCATTAAAATGAACCACAACTGGATTTCGAAATCTTTTGCCCCACCTTGCCCGGCCGACACCTAGCTTTCCTATGAAAAGCTCTTGCCTGTGAATTACTTTTCTAATGTCTAATTTGCTGCAGCTGATTGTACAGCATACGACATGTTTACACCTCCCTAAATGGCAAAACTCCCCACACGGGGCCGTGGTATCGCGACTTGGCGCAAGCACCCGTGAGACTGCTGTTTGTCTGAAGAGGTGGGTGTGCTCGCTTTTGGTTGACGGCATTGCTACTGGGTCCCTCATAGTACAATGTAGTGTCTCTGGCGGTGGTGGTGCGCACCCAACGTCAGACACACCGTTGTAACATGAGGGGCCCTGGGGCGGTCCCGCCGGCCTCAAGAGAGTTCCCCCCTACCCCAGCTCAAAATGTGCTCTACCACGTGCAAAATTATGTCGCACAGCTCCACCAATCTTTAGTCTATTCGCTGACATCATTCAATGTCTGGCACTGACAATACAAATTTGTAGACATCTATGATGCAACTTAAAGTAGTCTGTGTCTGTGTCCTATATTGGCACCATTAAATAGTTACTGCCAAATTACTATGTCAGAAACTCAGTAGATGAGCCCACCCCTGTACCTAAGTATGCCACCTTTTTTTTTTGTTTTGGTTGTTTTGCGAGACATTAACATCTATTTATATTTTGGGAGTACTGGGACAGACACTCCTTGCACTACTCCTCCACTCACCACCAAGCTGCCTGTGTATCCATGTAACCGCTGTAAAACTGCCATGAGCCTATTGTTTGTTATTTTAGGCCTTTGATAGCCTGTCTGCGGCCCCTACTTGCAATACTCCTCCACTGACCACCAAGCTGCCTGCCCGTGTATCCATGTAACCGCTGTGAAACTGCCATGAGCCTATTGTTTGTTATTTTAGGCCTTTGATAGCCTGTCTGCGGCCCCTACTTGCAATACTCCTCCACTGACCACCAAGCTGCCTGCCCGTGTATCCATGTAACCGCTGTGAAACTGCCATGAGCCTATTGTTTGTTATTTTAGGCCTTTGATAGCCTGTCTGCGGCCCCTACTTGCAATACTCCTCCACTGACCACAATGCTGCCTGGAGTGCCTGCCTGTGTATCCATGTAACCGATGTAAAACTGCCATGACTGCCTACTGTTTGTTATTTTAGGCCTTTGATAGCCTGTCTGCAGCCCCTACTTGCAATACTCCTCCACTGACCACCAAGCTGCCTGCCCGTGTATCCATGTAACCGCTGTGAAACTGCCATGAGCCTATTGTTTGTTATGTTAGGCCTTTGATAGCCTGTCTGCGGTCCCTACTTTAAATACTCCTCCACTGACCAGACCACTGCTGCCCGTGTACCCCTGGAACCAATTATAAAGTGCCTACAGCCAGCCCATTTTCTTATGTTAGGCCTTTGAAGCCTGTCTGCGGTCCCTACTTTAAATACTCCTCCACTGACCACCAAGCTGCCTGCCCGTGTATCCATGTAACCGCTGTAAAACTGCCATGAGCCTATTGTTTGTTATTTTAGGCCTTTGATAGCCTGTCTGCGGCCCCTACTTGCAATACTCCTCCACTGACCACAATGCTGCCTGGAGTGCCTGCCTGTGTATCCATGTAACCGATGTAAAACTGCCATGACTGCCTACTGTTTGTTATTTTAGGCCTTTGATAGCCTGTCTGCAGCCCCTACTTGCAATACTCCTCCACTGACCACACCAATGCTGCCCGTGTACCCCTGGAACCTATTTAAAAGTTCATAGAGCCTAGTTATATATTTTATTTACTATTAATAAGGCCATGATGGACTACGCTGTACCACGCTACAAGCTAACCAGTCGACACTTCTTTTGCGAGAAAAGCCATCCCAACCCTCCACCAGCATGTAGAAGACCGCATTGTCCATGCACTCTGGCAATCTGTGAGTACAAAGGTGCACCTGACAACAGACGCATGGACCTGTAGGCATGGCCACGGAAGATTACGTGTCCATTACGGCGCAATGGGTTAATGTGGTGGATGCATGGTCCACAGGGGACAGCCTACTAAGTCTGTCTGCAGTCCCTAATTCAAATTGTCCTCCACTGTCTAAATCGGAACTTCCACCTTCTGGCTTTCGGCCTATAGTATCAGAAATTAAACTGCATTTGGCCTTCAACTTTGGTTAGGGCCTACTAACGGCTTCTGCCCCTCCCTGGTGTTGCCCTCAACTAAATAAAGCTGAGCTTCAACCTTCCGGCTCTCATTATGTGGTTTAAAAAAAAAAAATGGTGGTTAGGGCCTACTAACGGCTTCTGCCCCTCCCTGGTGTTGCCCTCAACTAAATAAAGCTGAGCTTCAACCTTCCGGCTCTCATTATGTGGTTTAAAAAAAAAAAATGGTGGTTAGGGCCTACTAACGGCTTCTGCCCCTCCCTGGTGTTGCCCTCAACTAAATAAAGCTGAGCTTCAACCTTCTGCTCCAAATTACCATTTTAAAAAATGCAATAGGCTTTTCAGGCCTACTAAAGGTGTCTGTCTGTGTGCCCCTCCCTGGTGTTGTCCTCAACTAAATAAAGCTGAGCTTCAACCTTCCGGCTCTCATTATGTGGTTTTAAAAAAAAAATGGTGGTTAGGGCCTACTAACGGCTTCTGCCCCTCCCTGGTGTTGCCCTCAACTAAATAAAGCTGAGCTTCAACCTTCTGCTCCAAATTACCATTTTGAAAAATGCAATAGGCTTTTCAGGCCTACAAAAGGTGTCTGTCTGTGTGCCCCTCCCTGGTGTTGTCCTCAACTAAATAAAGCTGAGCTTCAACCTTCCGGCTCTCATTATGTGGTTTTAAAAAAAAAAATGGTGGTTAGGGCCTACTAACGGCTTCTGCCCCTCCCTGGTGTTGTCCTCAACTAAATAAAGCTGAGCTTCAACCTTCCGGCTCTCATTATGTGGTTTTAAAAAAAAAATGGTGGTTAGGGCCTACTAACGGCTTCTGCCCCTCCCTGGTGTTGCCCTCAACTAAATAAAGCTGAGCTTCAACCTTCTGCTCCAAATTACCATTTTGAAAAATGCAATAGGCTTTTCAGGCCTACAAAAGGTGTCTGTCTGTGTGCCCCTCCCTGGTGTTGTCCTCAACTAAATAAAGCTGAGCTTCAACCTTCCGGCTCTCATTATGTGGTTTTAAAAAAAAAAATGGTGGTTAGGGCCTACTAACGGCTTCTGCCCCTCCCTGGTGTTGTCCTCAACTAAATAAAGCTGAGCTTCAACCTTCCGGCTCTCATTATGTGGTTTTAAAAAAAAAATGGTGGTTAGGGCCTACTAACGGCTTCTGCCCCTCCCTGGTGTTGCCCTCAACTAAATAAAGCTGAGCTTCAACCTTCTGCTCCAAATTACCATTTTGAAAAATGCAATAGGCTTTTCAGGCCTACAAAAGGTGTCTGTCTGTGTGCCCCTCCCTGGTGTTGTCCTCAACTAAATAAAGCTGAGCTTCAACCTTCCGGCTCTCATTATGTGGTTTTAAAAAAAAAAATGGTGGTTAGGGCCTACTAACGGCTTCTGCCCCTCCCTGGTGTTGTCCTCAACTAAATAAAGCTGAGCTTCAACCTTCCGGCTCTCATTATGTGGTTTTAAAAAAAAAAATGGTGGTTAGGGCCTACTAACGGCTTCTGCCCCTCCCTGGTGTTGTCCTCAACTAAATAAAGCTGAGCTTCAACCTTCCGGCTCTCATTATGTGGTTTTAAAAAAAAAATGGTGGTTAGGGCCTACTAACGGCTTCTGCCCCTCCCTGGTGTTGCCCTCAACTAAATAAAGCTGAGCTTCAACCTTCTGCTCCAAATTACCATTTTGAAAAATGCAATAGGCTTTTCAGGCCTACTAAAGGTGTCTGTCTGTGTGCCCCTCCCTGGTGTTGTCCTCAACTAAATAAAGCTGAGCTTCAACCTTCCGGCTCTCATTATGTGGTTTAAAAAAAAAAAATGGTGGTTAGGGCCTACTAACGGCTTCTGCCCCTCCCTGGTGTTGCCCTCAACTAAATAAAGCTGAGCTTCAACCTTCTGCTCCAAATTACCATTTTGAAAAATGCAATAGGCTTTTCAGGCCTACTAAAGGTGTCTGTCTGTGTGCCCCTCCCTGGTGTTGTCCTCAACTAAATAAAGCTGAGCTTCAACCTTCCGGCTCTCATTATGTGGTTTAAAAAAAAAAAATGGTGGTTAGGGCCTACTAACGGCTTCTGCCCCTCCCTGGTGTTGTCCTCAACTAAATAAAGCTGAGCTTCAACCTTCCGGCTCTCATTATGTGGTTTTAAAAAAAAAATGGTGGTTAGGGCCTACTAACGGCTTCTGCCCCTCCCTGGTGTTGCCCTCAACTAAATAAAGCTGAGCTTCAACCTTCTGCTCCAAATTACCATTTTGAAAAATGCAATAGGCTTTTCAGGCCTACTAAAGGTGTCTGTCTGTGTGCCCCTCCCTGGTGTTGTCCTCAACTAAATAAAGCTGAGCTTCAACCTTCCGGCTCTCATTATGTGGTTTAAAAAAAAAAAATGGTGGTTAGGGCCTACTAACGGCTTCTGCCCCTCCCTGGTGTTGTCCTCAACTAAATAAAGCTGAGCTTCAACCTTCCGGCTCTCATTATGTGGTTTTAAAAAAAAAATGGTGGTTAGGGCCTACTAACGGCTTCTGCCCCTCCCTGGTGTTGCCCTCAACTAAATAAAGCTGAGCTTCAACCTTCTGCTCCAAATTACCATTTTGAAAAATGCAATAGGCTTTTCAGGCCTACAAAAGGTGTCTGTCTGTGTGCCCCTCCCTGGTGTTGTCCTCAACTAAATAAAGCTGAGCTTCAACCTTCCGGCTCTCATTATGTGGTTTTAAAAAAAAAAATGGTGGTTAGGGCCTACTAACGGCTTCTGCCCCTCCCTGGTGTTGTCCTCAACTAAATAAAGCTGAGCTTCAACCTTCCGGCTCTCATTATGTGGTTTTAAAAAAAAAAATGGTGGTTAGGGCCTACTAACGGCTTCTGCCCCTCCCTGGTGTTGTCCTCAACTAAATAAAGCTGAGCTTCAACCTTCCGGCTCTCATTATGTGGTTTTAAAAAAAAAATGGTGGTTAGGGCCTACTAACGGCTTCTGCCCCTCCCTGGTGTTGCCCTCAACTAAATAAAGCTGAGCTTCAACCTTCTGCTCCAAATTACCATTTTGAAAAATGCAATAGGCTTTTCAGGCCTACTAAAGGTGTCTGTCTGTGTGCCCCTCCCTGGTGTTGTCCTCAACTAAATAAAGCTGAGCTTCAACCTTCCGGCTCTCATTATGTGGTTTAAAAAAAAAAAATGGTGGTTAGGGCCTACTAACGGCTTCTGCCCCTCCCTGGTGTTGTCCTCAACTAAATAAAGCTGAGCTTCAACCTTCCGGCTCTCATTATGTGGTTTTAAAAAAAAAATGGTGGTTAGGGCCTACTAACGGCTTCTGCCCCTCCCTGGTGTTGCCCTCAACTAAATAAAGCTGAGCTTCAACCTTCTGCTCCAAATTACCATTTTGAAAAATGCAATAGGCTTTTCAGGCCTACTAAAGGTGTCTGTCTGTGTGCCCCTCCCTGGTGTTGTCCTCAACTAAATAAAGCTGAGCTTCAACCTTCCGGCTCTCATTATGTGGTTTAAAAAAAAAAAATGGTGGTTAGGGCCTACTAACGGCTTCTGCCCCTCCCTGGTGTTGTCCTCAACTAAATAAAGCTGAGCTTCAACCTTCCGGCTCTCATTATGTGGTTTTAAAAAAAAAATGGTGGTTAGGGCCTACTAACGGCTTCTGCCCCTCCCTGGTGTTGCCCTCAACTAAATAAAGCTGAGCTTCAACCTTCTGCTCCAAATTACCATTTTGAAAAATGCAATAGGCTTTTCAGGCCTACAAAAGGTGTCTGTCTGTGTGCCCCTCCCTGGTGTTGTCCTCAACTAAATAAAGCTGAGCTTCAACCTTCCGGCTCTCATTATGTGGTTTTAAAAAAAAAAATGGTGGTTAGGGCCTACTAACGGCTTCTGCCCCTCCCTGGTGTTGTCCTCAACTAAATAAAGCTGAGCTTCAACCTTCCGGCTCTCATTATGTGGTTTTAAAAAAAAAAATGGTGGTTAGGGCCTACTAACGGCTTCTGCCCCTCCCTGGTGTTGTCCTCAACTAAATAAAGCTGAGCTTCAACCTTCCGGCTCTCATTATGTGGTTTTAAAAAAAAAATGGTGGTTAGGGCCTACTAACGGCTTCTGCCCCTCCCTGGTGTTGCCCTCAACTAAATAAAGCTGAGCTTCAACCTTCTGCTCCAAATTACCATTTTGAAAAATGCAATAGGCTTTTCAGGCCTACTAAAGGTGTCTGTCTGTGTGCCCCTCCCTGGTGTTGTCCTCAACTAAATAAAGCTGAGCTTCAACCTTCCGGCTCTCATTATGTGGTTTAAAAAAAAAAAATGGTGGTTAGGGCCTACTAACGGCTTCTGCCCCTCCCTGGTGTTGCCCTCAAGTAAATAAAGCTGAGCTTCAACCTTCTGCTCCAAATTACCATTTTAAAAAATGCAATAGGCTTTTCCGGCCTACTAAAGGTGTCTGCCCCTCCCTGGTGTTGTCCTCAACTGAACAAAGCTGAGCTTCCACATTCTGGCTTTCGCCCTATACTATCAGATATTAAACTGCATTTGGCCTACTAGTGTGGTTAGGCCCTTGAAACAGTGTCTGCTGCTCTTGGGTTTGCTACTCCACTGAACAAAGCAATGCCGCCTGTTTAGTCCTGTTACCAATTTTGAACTGCATGTAGCCTACTTTATTCTTTGGCCCTATATCTGTTTCCTCCTCATCCTGCCCATTGCCCAGCCACTGCTAAATGAGTCTGCTGGTACATTGACCTAGACCACTACATTCCCCTTGTACTCTACACAGCCAGAATCTGTCCCTGCTGAAAGTAAGGTTCCCCTTCCCGCATGTTATACCACCTTACACAGGGACAAAGAGGAAGGTGCAGATGAAAGTGCAGGTTCCTTCATCAGGTGGGGGGGCATACTCGTTGGCGACGTCACTGGCACAGGGCCCCTCAGAGTACGCAAAAGTGTCGCTGCTGGTGGGAGGCGCCCCCGCCATGCAAACACACCGCCGTACTTTGAGGGGCCCTGTGCCAGTGGCAATGCGAACGAGTGGGCCCCCCCCCTGCTTGCTCAGGATCACAGCACTTGCAACTTTTAAATACTTACCTTTCCCTGCAACACCGCCGTGACGTAGTCCGCATTTCCTGGGCCCACGAAAAACTTGAGCCAGCCCTACTCCCCCCACAACTTTCACCCAATTCCCTATGCCCAACTATTATTATACAGTTAATTAAGATTGGCAAGCTTCAGAAACAAGAATGGATGTTTTTGGCATTAAAATGGGCACTGTAGGTGTTTTCCTGGCCTCCACTCACTGCCGACTATGCTTCCCCATTGACTTGCATTGGGTTTCGTGTTTCGGTCGATCCCCGACTTTTAGCGATAATCGGCCGACTGCACTCGACTCGACTCTGGACAAAATCGGGTTTCCCAAAACCCTACTCGATCTTAAAAAAATGAAAGTCGCTCAACCCTAGTCACTACCATTTATGACCTGAGATGATTTTTCTAATGTTATATGATTGACTACTCAATTGTATCATTTGTAAACTTTGCAAAAAGTATTTTGAAAAACAAAGGGGTCCTATGCAAATGAATGCTCAAGCCGTTGGGTGTATCCAATGTCCTAGTCAATCTTTGTTAATCCTACCCTTAGCACAAAGATTGACATAAGGCTGAAAGTATATGTGTAAAGTATAAGTGTGGGCGCAGTAACCAAAATTGGTCCCAAACTTACTTCAGATGCAGTCGAAAGCTAATTGTTCACACAAGGGCAAAAATTCTGTGCACGTAAGAATTTTTAAATTTTTCTTTTTCATTTCTATTTTGCTTTTCTTATTTTTATTCTATTTTTTTGTTTTAATTTTTGATTTTATATATTTATTTGTTGTTTTTTTTTTAGAAACACCCACAGCTTTTAGAAAATAACGTTTATCTTGAAAGTGAGGAAGTTTCCAACGGAGTCCAAATAACTGGCGGTTACGTACTTGCAATCCCAATCGGTCATTTATTGTGTGTTTTCCAATGTATACAGGCCGCGGTGCTCAATATTAAATTAAATAGACTCCTCGCTCGCTGTTTATAAATTGTGTATTTTTAATTAAAAGACGTTTTCTAAGTAAACATACCGTAAATGTAATATTCTGTTGCTATACAACATATGCATGCAAATAGGACAATGTTTGCCGTATGTGAATCCCGTCAGCTTAGCCGACTTAAATGCGTATCTGGTCAATGTAAACACGTCATAAAACTTTTAAATTAAAAGCAGCATTTTTACAGTGTTTATTGAGCGTATTGTATATACAGAAACCCAAGTGCTCATTAAACTACTCCCCCGACGTGGATGTAAACCACATAATGTCCTTTATCTAGTATCAGGCACCTCGTACAATCCGTGATATATGAACCTGAACCATTTGTAATTATGGGGAAAAGCTTTGACGTGGATCTATAAATTAATTTGTCCTTTGCTTTCACCGATCATGCCTGCTATAATTTATGTTGTTGTTTTTGATATCTGAACTGTCATAATATTGTCAGGTTTAAGCAAAAGGTTCACAATGTAAAGTAGAAACACGACGTTATTTGACATTTTAATACATTGAGAGGAAAACAGGAGAAATGTTTATATTTTTTTGTCTTTGATCCCACATATTAAAAACTCATAATCCGGTATTTTGGCATTTCCTGTTTCGGTTCTCTTAACATTTACAAATGAGGATATATATTTAGTAGTGGATTTAAGGTGAGATCTACAAATGATCGCCCATAAAATGAGCAGGATATAAATTCTTAATCTGGCCATCCATACAATCCAAAAATCCAAAAATTGTTAAATGAGTTGTACAAAGAGTCAGTTCAGCACCTTAGTCTTGTATCCAAACATCATGATGAAGACTGAGCGGCTTGCTGCCATCCAAGGTCTTAGGAACCCTCCACACCAGCACCCATCTGATACCTTTTATGAACTCTACTATATACCCCACCCCATTCATATGAAGACCCAGATCAGACCCATGTGTTTTCATTAGCGGGAATGGTGTGAGACACACTTAGTGGCACCTTATCATCCACTAAGGAAAAAAAAAGTCAGATGGTTCCATTGAATTTGCCAAGCTCGGACAACTTTGTCCTAATATACATGGGCATCCTAAAGATCCCCATGCACATTAGATCAAAGATGGTTGCCTATATAACGTGCCAGGTGATATAAGAATCGAATTGTTGTAATTCAATCCAACCCTTTTATTTGACAGGGAGTTAAGCTATTAAAAGAGAAATAGGTAAAACTGGAGAACACAGGAAATCATAGAAGATGTAGGACCTCTACTTCTGTCCATACTGGGAGCTCAGGAATCAATTAATGCTATCCTTAATGTGGTTCCTTTAATCCTGCTATCCACTGCTAGTTATAGTTACACTAGCTCTGGTTACCTCCAGTGTTTCTTTCCTTTCTTCTGCATGACAATTTTGTCTCTATCACTATATCTGGTTTTGAACCGGCTACTAGACCATTCTTCCTGCCAGCCTGCAGCACCGGTCAGCAGCTACTTCAAGAACTTAGCCCAGGATCTTTGTATAAGTCCACATCTCTGTACTCGGGTTGAAAGGTGAATGGTCCTGATAAATGGAGTAGCCAGTGCAAGTCCTGTCTTTGGTCGCTCTTTTAAAATCTGAGAGGGGACCACTAACAATGCCCCCATAACAGTGGTAAACTCAACTTTCTGGGGAGAGTTGTAAGGCCCCTATATACAGTACAGATCAAAAGTTTGGACACACCTTCTCATTTAAAGATTTTTCTGTATTTTCATAACTATGAAAATTGTACATTCACACTGAAGGCGTCAAAACTATGAATTAACACATGTGGAATTATATACTTAACAAAAAAGTGTGAAACAACCGAAATTATGTCTTATATTCTAGGTTCTTCAAAGTAGCCACCTTTTGCTTTGATGACTGCTTTGCACACTCTTGGCATTCTCTTGATGAGCTTCAAGAGGTAGTCACCGGGAATGGTTTTCACTTCACAGGTATGCCCTGTCAGGTTTAATAAGTGGGATTTCTTGCCTTATAAATGGTGTTGGGACCATCAGTTGTGTTGTGCAGAAGTCTGGTGGATACACAGCTGATAGTCCTACTGAATAGACTGTTAGAATTTGTATTATGGCAAGAAAATAGTAGCTAAGTAAAGAAAAACGAGTGGCAATCATTACTTTAAGAAATGAAGGTCAGTCAGTCTGAAAAAATTGGGAAAACTTTTAAAGTGTCCCCAAGTGCAGTGGCAAAAATGATCAAGCACTACAGAGAAACTGGCTCACATGAGGACCGGCACAGGAAAGGAAGACCAAGAGTCACCTCTGCTTCTGAGGATAAGTTTATCCGAGTCACCAGCCTCAGAAATCGCAGGTTAACAGCAGCTCAGATTAGAGACCAGGTCAATGCCACACAGAGTTCTAGCAGCAGACACATCTCTACAACAACTGTTAAGAGGAGACTTTGTGCAGCAGGCCTTCATGGTAAAATAGCTGCTAGGAAACCACTGCTAAGGACAGGCAACAAGCAGAAGAGACTTGTTTGGGCTAAAGAACACAAGGAATGGACATTAGACTAGTGGAAATCTGTGCTTTGGTCTGATGAGTCCAAATTTGAGATCTTTGGTTCCAACCACCATGTTTTTGTGCGACGCAAAAAAGGTGAACGGATGGACTCTACATGCCTGGTTCCCACCGTGAAGCATGGAGGAAGAGGTGTGATGGTGTGGGGGTGCTTTGCTGGTGACACTGTTGGGGATTTATTCAAAATTGAAGGCATACTGAACCAGCATGGCTACCACAGCATCTCGCACCGGCATGCTATTCCATCCGGTTTGCGTTTAGTTGGACCATCATTAATTTTTAATCAGGACAATGACTGTTGTGAACTCTATTTCTGGGCTCCCTCTTGTGGTCACAAGTGGTACTGTGTGAGTGCTGTCTTTCTGCAGGTTTGTGACTGGCATCAGCTGTCTCGTTATCTGTGGTCTGGTTTTCTATTTAAGCTCACTTGGACTCTCAGTTCATGCCTGCTGTCGTTGTATTCAGTGCTATTCTGATTGCTCCTGTCTACATCCGTTATCAGTCTCTCCAAGAGAAGCTAAGTTTTGTTTGCTTATTTTTGCTCATCTGTGTTCAAGATGAGTCCTAGTATATGATGTGTTTAGTCCAGCTTGCTAATATGTGATTTCCCTGCTTGCTGGTGCTCTGGGGTGCTGAGTTGCTCCCCCCACATCGTTAGTTGGTGTGGGGGTTCTCGCATTCTCTGCGTGGATATTTTTGCATAGGGTTTTTTACTGACCGCACAGATCCCTTGCTATTTTCTGCTATCTAGCGTTAGCGGGCCTCATTTGCTTAATCTGTTTCATCTCTGCGTTTGTCTTTTCCTCTTAACTCACCGTTATTATTTGTGGGGGCTTCAATATCTTTGGGGTTATTTCTCTGAGGCAAGTGAGGTCTGTACTTTCTCTTTAGGGGTAGTCAGTTTCTCAGGCCGTGAAGTGACGTCTAGGATTTCAGGATACGTTCCACGGCTACCTTTAGTGTGTTTGGTTAGGATCAGGTTTTGCGGTCAGTCCAGTTACCACATCCCCAGAGCTCGTACTATTATCTCTGACTTAGCTGGTTGGATTTGTGATCCTAAGCCACTGGGATCATAACAGTACAGCAGGCCTGAAAAGTGTTTAATGCATCGCAGAAGTGGGATAAGAGAAGTCCTGAGTAGTGTTGAGCATTCCGATACCGCAAGTATCGGGTATCGGCCGATACTTGCGGGTATCGGAATTCCGATACCGAGATCCGATACTTTTGTGGTATCGGGTATCGGTATCGAAACAACATTAATGTGTAAAATTAAGAATTAAAATAAAAAATATTGCTATACTCACCTCTCCGACGCAGCCTGGACCTCACCGAGGGAACCGGCAGCGTTCTTTGCTTAAAATGCGCGCTTTTACTTCCTCCCGTGACGTCACGGCTTGTGATTGGTCGCGTGCCGCCCATGTGGCCGCGACGCGACCAATCACAGCAAGCCGTGACGTAATTTTCAGGTCCTCAATGCCTAATTCTAGGCATTCAGGAATTTAAAATTACGTTCCGGCTTGTGATTGGTCGCGTCGCGGTCACATGGGCGACGCGACCAATCACAAGCCGTGACGTCACGGGAGGCAGGAGACGCGCGCATTTTTAAAATTACGTCACGGCTTGTGATTGGTTGCGTGCCGCCCATGTGACCGCGACGCGACCAATCACAGCAAGCCGTGACGTAATTTCAGGTCCTCAATGCAGAAATAGGCATCAGGACCTGAAATTACGTCACGGCTTGCTGTGATTGGTCGCGTCGCGGTCACATGGGCGGCACGCAACCAATCACAAGCCGTGACGTAATTTTAAAAATTCGCGCATCTCCTGCCTCCCGTGACGTCACGGCTTGTGATTGGTCGCGTCGCCCATGTGACCGCGACGCGACCAATCACAAGCCGGAACGTAATTTTAAATTCCTGAATGCCTAGAATTAGGCATTGAGGACCTGAAAATTACGTCACGGCTTGCTGTGATTGGTCGCGTCGCGGCCACATGGGCGGCCCGCGACCAATCACAAGCCGTGACGTCACGGGAGGAAGTAAAAGCGCGCATTTTAAGCAAACAACGCTGCCGGTTCCCTCGGTGAGGTCCAGGCTGCGTCGGAGAGGTGAGTATAGCAATATTTTTTATTTTAATTCTTTCTTTTACACATTAATATGGTTCCCAGGGCCTGAAGGAGAGTTTCCTCTCCTTCAGACCCTGGGAACCATACAGGATACCGTCCGATACTTGAGCCACATTGACTTGTATTGGTATCGGGTATCGGTATCGGATTAGATCCGATACTTTGCCGGTATCGGCCGATACTTTCAAGTATTGGACGGTATCGCTCAACACTAGTCCTGAGTACAATTTTTTTTTTTTTTTCCCTCTCCCTTTGCTGCAGTCTGTCCAGCTTCTCTCATCCCCTTAATCTCTGGGTGGCTTTGAGTTCAGCTGCAGACATGGATATTCAGAGTCTGACTTCTAGTGTGGATCATCTTGCTGCAAGGGTGCAAAGCATTCAGGATTTTGTTGTTCACAGTCCTATGTCTGAGCCAAAAGTACCTATTCCTGAGTTGTTTTCTGGAGATAGATCTAGGTTTCTGAATTTTAAGAATAATTGTAAATTATTTCTTTCTTTGAGACCTCGTTCCTCTGGTGATTCCGCTCAGCAAGTTAGAATTGTTATCTCCCTGTTACGTGGCGACCCTCAAGATTGGGCTTTCTCCCTGGCGCCGGGAGATCCTGCATTGCTGAATGTGGATGCGTTTTTTCTGGCGCTTGGATTGCTTTATGAGGAACCTAATCTTGAGAACCAGGCAGAAAAGGCCTTGCTAGCTCTCTCTCAGGGCCAGGATGAAGCTGAGGTATATTGTCAAAAATTTCGGAAATGGTCGGTGCTTACTCAATGGAATGAGTGTGCCCTGGCTGCAAATTTCAGAGAAGGTCTGTCTGAAGCCATTAAGAATGTTATGGTGGGGTTCCCCACGCCTGCAAGTCTGAATGACTCAATGGCTTTGGCCATTCAGATTGATCGGCGTTTGCGGGAGCGCAAATCTGCGCACCATCTGGCGGTGTTTTCTGAACAGAGACCTGAGTCTATGCAATGTGACCGAATTCTGACCAGAATTGAGCGGCAAAATCATAGACGTCAAAATGGGTTGTGCTTTTACTGTGGTGATTCAACTCATGTTATCTCAGCATGCTCTAAGCGCGTAAAAAAAATCGCTAAATCTGTCACCGTTGGTACTATACAGCCTAAATTTATTTTGTCTGTTACTTTAATTTGTTCTTTGTCATCCTACTCGGTTATGGCTTTTGTGGATTCAGGTGCTGCCCTGAACCTGATGGATTTGTCGTTTGCCAGGCGCTGTGGTTTTGTCCTGGAGCCTTTAGAATTCCCTATTCCACTGAGGGGTATTGATGTTACACCATTGGCTGAGAATAAGCCTCAGTATTGGACTCAAGTGACCATGTGCATGACTCCTGTACATCAGGAGGTGATTCGCTTTCTTGTGCTGCATAATCTGCATGATGTGGTCGTTTTGGGTCTGCCATGGCTGCAGGCCCATAATCCAGTTCTGGATTGGAAAGCTATGTCTGTTTCAAGTTGGGGTTGCCAGGGGATTCATGGCGATGCTCCTTTGGTGTCAATTGCTTCTTCCACTCCTTCTGAGGTCCCTGAGTTTTTGTCGGACTACCAGGATGTATTTGATGAGCTCAGATCCGGTGCCCTGCCTCCTCACAGGGATTGTGATTGTGCTATAAATTTGATTCCTGGTAGTAAGTTCCCTAAGGGACGACTTTTTAATTTGTCTGTACCAGAACATGCCGCAATGCGGAGTTATATAAAGGAGTCTTTGGAGAAGGGACATATTCGCCCATCCTCTTCCCCTCTTGGTGCAGGATTTTTTTTTGTGGCCAAGAAGGATGGTTCTCTGAGACCTTGTATAGATTATTGTCTTTTGTCTTCTAAATAAAATCACGGTCAAATTTCAGTATCCTTTGCCATTATTATCTGATCTGTTTGCTCGGATTAAGGGGTCCAGTTGGTTCACCAAGATAGATCTTCGTGGTGCGTATAACCTTGTGAGTATTAAGCAGGGGGATGAATGGAAAACAGCATTTAATACGCCCGAAGGCCATTTTGAGTACTTGGTGATGCCTTTTGGACTCTCTAATGCTCCTTCTGTGTTCCAGTCCTTCATGCATGACATCTTCCGAGAATATCTGGATAAATTTATGATTGTGTATCTGGATGACATTTTGGTCTTTTCTGAGGACTGGGAGTCCCATGTGAAGCAGGTCAGGATGGTATTTCAGGTCCTGCATGCTAATGCCTTATTTGTGAAGGGCTCAAAATGTCTCTTCGGAGTACAGAAGGTTTCCTTTTTGGGTTTTATTTTTTCTCCTTCTACTATTGAGATGGACCCAGTCAAGGTCCAGGCTATTCAGGACTGGACTCAGCCTACATCTGTTAAGAGTCTTCAGAAGTTCTTGGGTTTTGCTAATTTTTACCGTCGCTTCATTGCTAATTTTTCTGGCGTGGTTAAACCCTTGACGGATTTGACCAAGAAGGGTTCTGATGTGACTAATTGGTCTCCTGAGGCAGTGGAAGCCTTTCGGGAGCTGAAGCGCTGGTTTTCTTCAGTTCCAGTCTTATGTCAGCCTGATATCTCTCTTCCTTTCCAGGTTGAGGTGGATGCTTCTGAGATTGGAGCAGGGGCTGTTTTGTCGCAGAGAAGCTCTGATGGCTCTGTGATGAAGCCTTGTGCCTTCTTTTCAAGAAAGTTTTCGCCTGCCGAGTGGAATTATGATGTTGGTAATCAGGAGTTGTTGGCTATGAAGTGGGCATTTGAGGAGTGGCGACATTGGCTCGAGGGAGCTAGGCATCGTGTGGTGGTCTTGACTGATCACAAAAATCTGATTTATCTCGAGTCTGCCAAGCGCCTGAATCCTAGACAGGCTCGTTGGTCGTTGTTTTTCTCCCGTTTCAATTTCGTGGTCTCGTACCTGCCTGGTTCGAAGAACGTGAAGGCTGATGCCCTTTCTAGGAGTTTTGTGCCTGACTCTCCGGGAGTTTCAGAGCCGGCTGGTATCCTCAAAGAGGGAGTGATTTTGTCTGCCATTTCCCCAGATTTGCGACGAGTGCTGCAGAAATTTCAGGCTGATAGACCTGACCGTTGCCCACCAGAGAGACTGTTTGTCCCAGATAGATGGACCAGCAGAGTTATTTCCGAGGTTCATTCTTCGGTGTTGGCAGGTCATCCTGGGATTTTTGGTACCAGAGATTTGGTGGCTAGGTCCTTCTGGTGGCCTTCCTTGTCGCGGGATGTGCGTTCCTTTGTGCAGTCCTGTGGGATTTGTGCTCGGGCTAAGCCTTGCTGTTCTCGTACCAGCGGTTTGCTTTTGCCTTTGCCTGTCCCGAAGAGGCCTTGGACGCACATTTCCATGGATTTTATTTCAGATCTTCCAGTATCCCAGAGAATGTCTGTCATCTGGGTGGTGTGTGATCGTTTTTCCAAAATGGTCCATTTGGTGCACTTGCCTAAGTTGCCTTCCTCCTCCGATTTGGTTCCTTTATTTTTTCAGAATGTGGTTCGCTTGCACGGCATCCCTGAAAATATTGTGTCTGACAGAGGATCCCAGTTTGTGTCCAGATTTTGGCGGATTTTTTGTGCTAAGATGGGCATTGATTTGTCTTTTTCGTCGGCCTTCCATCCTCAGACGAATGGCCAAACCGAGCGAACTAATCAGACGTTGGAAACTTATTTAAGATGTTTTGTTTCTGCTGATCAGGATGATTGGGTGACTTTTTTGCCATTGGCCGAGTTTGCCCTTAATAATCGGGCTAGTTCTGCTACTTTGGTTTCGCCTTTTTTCTGCAATTCTGGTTTTCATCCTCGTTTTTCCTCGGGTCAGGTTGAGCCTTCTGACTGTCCGCGGGTGGATTCTGTGGTGGATAGGTTGCAGCAGATTTGGAACCATGTGGTGGACAATTTAAAGTTGTCACAGGAGAAGGCTCAGCGCTTTGCCAACCGCCGTCGCGGTGTTGGTCCCCGACTTCGTGTTGGGGATTTGGTATGGCTGTCTTCTCGGTATGTTCCTATGAAGGTTTCCTCTCCTAAGTTCAAGCCTCGCTTCATCGGTCCTTATAAGATTTTGGAAATCCTTAACCCTGTGTCATTTCGTTTGGATCTCCCAGCATCGTTTGCCATTCATAATGTGTTCCATAGGTCGTTGTTGCGGAGGTATGTGGTGCCTGTGGTTCCTTCTGTTGAGCCTCCTGCTCTGGTGCTGGTTGAGGGTGAATTGGAGTACGTGGTGGAGAAGATCTTGGATTCTCGTGTTTGCAGACGGAGGCTTCAGTATTTAGTTAAGTGGAAGGGCTATGGTCAGGAGGATAATTCCTGGGTTGTCGCCTCTGATGTTCATGCGGCCGATTTGGTCCGTGCCTTCCATGCGGCTCATCCTGATCACCCTGGGGGTCTTGATGAGGGTTCAGTGACCCCTCCTCAAGGGGGGGGTACTGTTGTGAACTCTATTTCTGGGCTCCCTCTTGTGGTCACAAGTGGTACTGTGTGAGTGCTGTCTTTCTGCAGGTTTGTGACTGGCATCAGCTGTCTCGTTATCTGTGGTCTGGTTTTCTATTTAAGCTCACTTGGACTCTCAGTTCATGCCTGCTGTCGTTGTATTCAGTGCTATTCTGATTGCTCCTGTCTACATCCGTTATCAGTCTCTCCAAGAGAAGCTAAGTTTTGTTTGCTTATTTTTGCTCATCTGTGTTCAAGATGAGTCCTAGTATATGATGTGTTTAGTCCAGCTTGCTAATATGTGCTTTCCCTGCTTGCTGGTGCTCTGTGGTGCTGAGTTGCTTCCCCCACATCGTTAGTTGGTGTGGGGGTTCTCGCATTCTCTGCGTGGATATTTTTGCATAGGGTTTTTTACTGACCGCACAGATCCCTTGCTATTTTCTGCTATCTAGCGTTAGCGGGCCTCATTTGCTTAATCTGTTTCATCTCTGCGTTTGTCTTTTCCTCTTAACTCACCGTTATTATTTGTGGGGGCTTCTATATCTTTGGGGTTATTTCTCTGAGGCAAGTGAGGTCTGTACTTTCTCTTTAGGGGTAGTCAGTTTCTCAGGCCGTGAAGTGACGTCTAGGATTTCAGGATACGTTCCACGGCTACCTTTAGTGTGTTTGGTTAGGATCAGGTTTTGCGGTCAGTCCAGTTACCACATCCCCAGAGCTCGTCCTATTATTTCTGACTTAGCTGGTTGGATTTGTGATCCTAAGCCACTGGGATCATAACAAATGACCCCAAACACACCTCCAGGCTGTGTAAGGGCTATTTGACCAAGAAGGAGAGTGATGGGGTGCTACGCCTGATGACCTGGCCTCCACAGTCACCAGACCTGAACCCGATCTAGATGGTTTGGGGTGAGCTGGACCGCAGAGTGAAGGCAAAATGGCCAACAAGTGCTAAGAATCTCTGGGAACTCCTTCAAGATTGTTGGAAGGCCATTCCCGGTGACTACCTCTTGAAGCTCATCAAGAAAATGCCAAGAGTGTGCAAAGCAGTCATCAAAGCAAAAGGTGGCTACTTTGAAGAACCTAGATTATAAGACATAATTTCAGTTGTTTCACACTTTTTTGTTAAGTATATATATTTCCACATGTGTTAATTCATAGTTTTGATGCCTTCAGTGTGAATTTACAATTTTCATAGTCATGAAAATACAGAAAAATCTTTAAATGAGAAGGTGTGTCCAAACTTTTGGTCTGTACTGTACATGGAATAGTAAACCGGACCTACCGAAATTGACAGATTCAGTTGACTTTGCTCTAATGTGTTTGGCCAACTTTGGTTATCTGATTAGTGTTTTTCGTGAGTTCTTGTCTGTACCACTATTGAAACGCCTGTTGCCTTCTAACAATGAACTGTGTTATCGAGGATGCATATAATTATTTTTTGGTACAATTAACCCCAAACATCCCTAGAATCTTGTCCTTGGGCATTTATATTTATTTTCATCAGAACATTATGGTCTTACTCTCTTGACCAGTAACACTGCCCCTTTAGATGACTGGATGCCAATACCAAGAACATTGTATTCCCAAGATCCCATAGGACAAGTCTCTATCTGCTGTTCCCAAGCTAACCTGAGAGTTGATCACTCCTTCCTTTTTCCCCATATTATCAAATTAAACCTTGAGCACCACCATTCAATCTTTTTATCCAAGATGTAAATAGGTCTGCCTGCTCCTAAATGAAATCGATAACCATTCTTCACCCACTACAATCCTTGAAGGCCTTGCCTCATACTTTTCCAAGTAGAGTACTCCAACCTTCCTTGTAACATAATGCAGAATTGCCTGATGAGTGGGAAACTAAGGAAGGGGTAGAGATAAGTCTAGTCTTAGGTGGCACAAAGCTGTGTACATAAAAAAAGCAAAAATAAGACTACACTAGTGAGCGGTCCCTTATTTTTTCATGTTGGAATGCAACAGTCTAATTGTCCAGATTCTGGTCCAGACCAACTATTAGCTATAGAAAAAAGCAAAACGGTTTCCATTAGCTTAAAAAAATGATGTACTTATTGGAGTCCTGACACGTACAACACACCACATATCGGCCTAAATTGAGACTTCTCTCATCTCTCTTATTTTCAGTTCATACACCCACCATTCTCTTTCATAGAAAGATCCATGTCCGTGTCCTTATTTATGTTACCCATTTCAAGTACTTTTTGTAACCAATTGTGGCAGTGCCTAAAAGAAAGAGATGAAGTCTAAAGAAAAGCCATCAGGAAATGGCAATCAATTTAAGCAGGGGTGGGGCCAAATAGCTATGGTAAATATAAAAACTTCATCATAGAGTTCCTAAAGTTCCCTCCTCTGTTTTATTTTAAAGTCAAATAGAGTCAAAACCTAGTTTGTAATTTGCTACAGGTCTTAGAAAACTTTTGAGGAAGAGGAACTGAAAATAGATGTGCTTAACTTGAGCGGGGGCGGTGCCTGATGATGCTTTTGCACATACACAAGCTGTCTTAGTAGTAAATACAACTTTGTGTCCTTATAAGAATATCATAGATGAAAAATAATGTTAAAAAATGTATTATTACAACTTTCTTTTTTTATAGTTTTAATTTCTTTTATGCTGTAACCTGAGCATCTGTTATCTGGGACACCAATGCAAGAAACAAAAAATCTCTGTGCGTTCTGGTCAGACAAGATAGGTTGATAATGATTGGGACTGAATAAAATTGATGAAGGCTGTCAGGAAAATAGTTTAGCATTAAACAGTGGATAGTTCTCTTATTTAGGAGGCAGCGATGTGACGCGAAGAACGGAGATTACAAGCAACTCTTGAAAACCCGCACAAGATAGGAGCGAGTTAGCGGTTTAAATATTGTTCTCTGCAGCGAATACATTGACTCCGCATCATTTCAGCCTTTTCTAGCATGACTAGTCTAATAAACTTTTAAGTGCTTTCTGTGTAGAAAAGGCTGGAATCCGGAGATATATTAGCGTTATAGTCTCTACTTTTGAAGGTTTTTCTGCCTTTGCCAACTGCTATGATTATACAAATGTATTACAAAATGCAAAGTGTAACCACGTGGGGGAGGGGAACGACCGGATTTTAAATATCTCTTTAGAGATTGAGACTTGGAACCATTAAAAAACATTATATCACCCTCTGACAATATTTAAATGTGTCTTTTTTACTTAGCGTATGAATAATTTTTACCTTTATGGAAGAGAAAAGCTTTTGTGTTCTTTTTTATGTTTCCATTTTGGGTTTTGACTAGGTGGAGGGTGGATAATTGTGGAAGTTTACAGTCAAGAGGTCGCCTGTTAAAGCGGTATTCCCTCTTTACAGTGGTACTACTGGTGCAATGATATGTCAAAATATTTTTAGCGACCTCTGGGACTGGGACCCCCCCGCTAATCCCAAGATGGAAAAAAAACGAATGGTCAGTTTTGGCTTTGAAGCACCCATTGTGCCATTCAAGAAAATGTGGCGTGAGTGTTTTAAACAATTCTTGGCCTAAAGTTCCTTTATTCCTAAGATCAGGGGGTCCAAGGGGGGATGAGCGAGCATGCTCGGATAACATGTTATCCGAGCATGCTCGTACCCTAATTGAGTATTTTCGGCATGCTAGAAAAAAAATGCTCCAGTCGCCGCGGCTGTATATCTCGCCGCTGTTCAACAGCCGCAACACATGCAGGGATTGCCTGTTTGTTAGGCAATAAAATAAAAAGTTTTTAAGGATTTATTTGTGATAGTTGTAGTGTTGCCTCTATTGAATCACCTGTGTACGTTAAGCTTTTTTTCATTACACAGATAACGCATATATATATATATATATATATATATATATATATATATATAAATAAATGGGCATATTGTAATACTTAATTTCCCCTGTGATGGTGCTGTAAGGAAGGAATGCTTAATTTCCCCTGTGATGGTGCTGTAAGAAAACTAATCACTGTTTCTACATCTGATTGAGGGGGATCCAAGCAGAGGAAATGCTTTTGTACTCAGCTAATTGTCAATGAACTCTTCTAACAAGTAGGGATTAAAATTGAAATTATAAGTAATCTAAAGTAGGGATTGTACAAAGACGAAAACCCTTTCCATGTATTGTATCTTTATAGCAGTGAGTAGATCTCCCTATCTCCACTCACACTGAGGTCAATTATTTCAGGAAGCCTATCAGTATGGGGGACTATTTTTTAAATTAGAAATGACTAAATTATTTGGGGGGAATAAAGTTGAGTAAAACTTAACAAAAAATGTGAAATTACCCGAATCCAATTTTTGATGATTCATTGGCTGCCATTTGCAGTTTTATAAAAAATAACAAAAATTATTATACTCCACCAGCCGTCACTTTTCTTGGTGCATAGCCCTGCCCTGGTTTGGTGGTCTTCTTCGGTACTTTGCTGACTATTCTGTCTGGTGTACTTCCTCCTAGTGTTTGAATTTTTGGCACTAACTATGGCCCCTGCCATCATAACGGTGCAAGAGGTTGCTGTGGGGCAGGTGAAGGAGGGTTGAATATAATTTTTTTATTTTGCTTTACCTACCTTTATTATGATCTTGACTTTGGAGATATTCCGAGCAAAATTGTGCACCTTCGATTGACAACAAATTCCATGCTAATCATATTTCTCAACCCAATTCCAATTTTAATTTCGGCAGATTCACTCATACGTATTCCTTTACCCATCATCGGGCTTGTGCTGCCCACTAGAAGAAGTTATGGGGCAGGTCCATCTTTACAGTCATCTCCAGTTGGGTTGAGAGGTCTCTTGATCCTCCCTAAATTTTGGAGTCCATATTTCATCAGAACTTTGGCTTCCCAAGGAATCATCCATTAGGGTATGTGTACAGAGATTTTTTTTTATCAGAAACTGCGAGGAAACTCTCTATATCGTCCTCAAAAAAAGCTAAAAAACCCATACAAAATTTGGAGGTTCTGTTTCTGCAAAAAAAGATTCTGTCTGCACATGCCATTACCCAATTTTGTGAACTTGGAAAGAAACCAAAGAACCAATAGTGCACCCATCAGACAAACTCAACGCAGATGTTGCCCCTGGTAGGATTCGAACTCAGGACTCTGGAGGAGCAGCGGTAACCAGTACATGGATTGATGACAACTTTCCACCCCTGATAGGACGTAGGAAACGCAACCTCGTCTTCTCCCTCGTGATCTTCATCTGTTAAGTGCATATGGAATCCTTCTGCATTCCTGGCTCAGCTCAACAAGGTGGACATTGTGTTTGTTACAGATGTGAACTTGCTGAGTTTTTTAGTGAAACCCGGCCCGCGAGAACTCCATAAACAAATGACAGTGTTTGGAAAAAAGAAGGGAGTTCATTTCCTTTGATAAAATGCAGGGAATTTAAACAGCGTGTGTTTATAATTACTGTCTGGTTCAGCTGCAGCGAAGGAATCTACTTGTTACTCATTTCTAAATAAACAAAATAGATCTCCCCCCCTTTAGTCGACAGCGGACGGGATGAAGTTTATTTTCATTTTTTATTTCAATACAGACAAAGCACTTACTGTACGTTTAGACCATGTTCCCTTCCAGAAATGTAACCAACATCCTAAACTTTTAGTTATTTAGAAACAAATTAAGAAAAATTCTAAAAATTCTAATTTCTCGTAAATTCTGTTCAAAAACTGATTTATTTTTTTTACATTTTCTTTTTAATCTGTTGTTCAGACTTCCAGACTTGGTATGTAACCAGAAATGTGATTTGTTTGGCAGACTTTTTAGACAAAAGTTCGCTACCGCTAAGCTAATTGTAAACTACAATCAAATTAGCAATCCTGGCGGGAGTTGGCTGCCATACGTAGATCGTTTACAAGCGCGTAGGACAAGACGCTTTAAGACCACAGAACTTTATACAAGTCAGTAAGGATGAGGGTAATCATTTTCACACATTGCCATCTGACAAGATCAATATTTAGCCAAGTTCTACGAAGTAGATGGGATTGGGAACAAATTGGAGTTTGTCATCGTCCCTGGAGCTAAAGACATCACACTTCATTTATATAATTGGAACCAATAGGTGTAACGTTCAACTCCTGGGGTCCATGCAAAATCTCTAACATGTGCTAACTGCAATACTGGGGTCTTATGTGGTACCCCCTCAGGCACCAGGACGAAGCTGCAACTGCCATACACAAGAAGTAACTGTCAACTGAACAATTTTTCATCTGATAGCTTCAGGATATGGTCAATGTTCTCCATCTACTATACCTCTACAGGAATTTTTACAACCTCCCATTCCACATCCATAGACATTAATATGGAGTTTGCCCCTTTGCAGATATAACAGCTCCAGCTCTTTTGGTAAGACCGTTCTACAAGATTTTGGAGCTGTCTGTGGGAATTTTTGCCCCTTCATCCTGAAGAGCATTTGTGAGGTCAGACCCTGATGTTGGAGAATTTCCATTCTAGTTCATCCCAAAGGTGTTGGATGGGGTTGATTTCCGGGGTCTGTGCAGCCGGTCATGTTCTTCCAAAAAACTCCCCCAACCATGTCTGAATGGAGCTTGTGTTCTGCGCACAGTCATGGAGAACAGAAAAAGGGCCTTCCTCCAGATTGTTCCCACAAAGTAGAAATCTACTGTTAGGGTGGAGTTCCCGCCTCTGCACAGGGGGAATCATCTCCGCTGCGGTCTCCCATTCTTTTTCCAGCCACAGCGGAGCCTGCTCAGTGGAGACGTCGGGCTCAGCCTGATACGGTGCGGATGGTTACTGCTGCCTTTCCAGGCTCAGCCATTGTAGCCAGTACTGGTCAGCGGCTAGCTGATGTCTCTGGGACTAAGTCCTGCTTTTCCCCTTCTGAGCATGCCCAGGGTAAGTCCTCTCATTAGAGGTCGGGGTTCACATGCTCAGGTACTACAGCAGCTCCCATTGGTCCTCTAGGAAGGTCCTGAAGTGGCTCAGGTACTGTAGCAGCTCCCATTGGTCCTCTAGGAAGGTCCTGTAGTTGCTGCAGCTATAAAAGGTTCGCATGGCTGCAAGGCCATGCGCTAGTATCAACAAAGTTTTGTGTTCTGCGCCAGTGTGGTGATATGTATGTGGTTTCAGGGTTCAGCTGAAATAAGGCCCTAGAATACCGGCACCTCCGGTGAGGAGTTTTGTGTGAGTGGATTCAGGGCCCAGCTGAAATAAGCCCCTAGAATACCGGCAGTGAGGAGTTTTGCGTGTGCTATTCTGACTGCATGACCACTGTTCGCTCTATTTGGTAGCTGTGTTCCTCTGTGAGGTTAACAGGGCACAGCGTTCTCTTGTCTTAAGTGACTCTGTGAAGTAACAGAGTTCACTTATACCGCCATATAGTACCGTCAGTTACTAGCAGCAGGTTTTACTCCTGCACGGTGGACCCCGGGTTGCGAACGCACCTATTACTCTATAAATATATATTTTGTGCATTCCGCCAAACCCTAACATCTACAATTGTCAAAAATTGCCCTCATACCCACCAGCTGGTCAGCCAGATTTAGCCAAAAACGGGTTTAGATGACCTTCTTCAAAAATGTATGGAAGCCTTTTGTCTACATACTTGGCATACCCGTTTGCAAGAGTTTTCAGAAGTTTCATTCACTTTGCTGGTACTGTAAAGTTTTCTTTACTCTTTATAACAATGCTACTCACTTGGAGCGGAATGAGGTATCACAGGAACCGTTTCTATTTAAAATCCAAAAAGAAAGTGACCTGACCTGAAAGAAGTTTTCCACTACTTTAACATTGATGGCTTAACCATTGGACACCATGATCAGCTTATTGGCAGGGATGCCAGGTGTCATATCCACACCGATCAGACACTGATAACTTATCCTATAGAGAGGACATCAATGTTAAAGAAGAGGACAACCTCTTTAGCAAAATTATCAACACAACGCAACATAGGTGATAACTAGTGATGAGCGAGTGTACTCGTTGCTCGGGTTTTCCCGAGCACACTTGGGTGTCCTCCGAGTATTTGTTAGTGCTCGTAGATTTAGTTTTCATCACCTCAGCTGAATGATTTACAGCTACTAGCCAGGCTGAGTACATGTGGGGGTAGCCTGGTTGCTAGGGAATCCACACGTCATCAAGCTGGCTTATAGCTGTAAATCATTCAGCTAAGGTAATGAAAACTAAATCTCCGAACACTAACAAATACTCAGAGACCACCCAAGCGTGCTCGGGAAAACCAGAGCAACGAGTATATTCGCTCATCACTAGTGATAACTAGAGATGAGCCACCTCCCTAGTGTTCGAGTTCGGTTCGTCGAACAGGGCCGTGTTCGACGAACTGTTCGTCGAACGTTCGACGAACACCGTCGAACCCCATTGAAACCAATGGCAGGCAAACAAACACATACAAACACATGGAAAACACATAGAAAACACCTTAAAGGTGTCCAAAAGCTGACAAACTGCTCAGAAGACACAACAAACACATGGAAAAGTCACAACTACATATAGTCATGCGAAAAGAAAAGAGGTGGAGGAGTAAAAGGAGGAGGAGACACAGATATAGGCTTGTCATGCCCTTCTAAAATCAAGAAAGGCTGGAGTAAAAATCTAAACTCACTCTACCAACACGCAGACGTCTTGACAAAAAAAAGAAAAAAAGAAATATCTTTAGGTAGAACGGCGGCGGGTCCATTCAGAACACTTTTCTTAGAATACGTAGTGGTACCCCCGTTGGGAGTTGTGCCAAAAAATGAACCCAATACATTCAGACTAATCCACCATTTGTCATATCCAAGGGGCAGGTCAGTAAACAACAACATCGACGCAGAACCAAGTACAGTACTATGCTCTGTACCTCCTTTGACGAGGCAATCAGGCGGGTCAAGAAGTTGGTAAGGGGCACCCTAATGGCCAAAACAGACATTGAGGGGGCGTTCCGGTTACTACCTGTGCCTCCGAATAGTGTCTTCCCATTGGACTCCTTGTGTGAAGGAGCATACTACATAGATCGCTGTTTGCCCATGGTGTGCTCCATATCCTGCTCACTATTTGAGGCGTTTAGTTGCTTCCTCGAATGTGTCGTCATGGACGTTTGTAAGGCAGCACATATTATCCATTACCTCGACGACTTCTTATGCCTGGGCCCAAAAGATTCGCCACAGTGTGAAAACACGCGGTAGTCCACCTGTGAGAAGGAGAGAGCAGGAGGGAGAGTGGACACCCCAGAGCCGAGGGGTTAGATTGAGAAAGAAAGAAGGCGGTGTAGATTGCTTCATGGGTGGGGTACTCTGCTGAGTAGCAGAAATTGCTACTAGGCCCAAAAGGATTTCCTGGGCCAGATGCCGTTACAAAATAGTAGTTACGTAAACAGGCGGTGTAGCGTGCTTCATGGGTGGGGTATGCTGCTGAGTAGCACTAAATTCTACTAGGCCCAAAAGGATTTCCTGGGCTAGATGCCGTTACAAAATAGTAGTTAAGTAAACAGGCGGTGTAGCTTGCTTCATGGGTGGGGTACGCTGCTGAGTAGCACTAAATTCTACTAGGCCCAAAAGGATTTCCTGGGCCAGATGCCGTTAAAAAATAGTTAGGTAAACAGGCGGTGTAGCTTGCTTCATGGGTGGGGTATGCTGCTGAGTAGCACCAAATTCTACTAGGCCCAAAAGGATTTCCTGGGCCAGATGCCGTTAAAAAATAGTACTTAGGTAAACAGGCGGTGTAGCTTGCTTCATGGGTGGGGTACGCTGCTGAGTAGCACAAAATGCTATTAGGTACAAAACGATTTCCTGGGCTAGATGCAGTTAAAAATTAGTAATTAGATCAACAGGAGGTGTAGCTTGCTTCATGGGTGGGGTACGCTGCTGAGTAGCACTAAATTCTACTAGGCCCAAAAGGATTTCCTGGGCTAGATGCCGTTACAAAATAGTAGTTAGGTAAACAGGCGGTGTAGCGTGCTTCATGGGTGGGGTACGCTGCTGAGTAGCACTAAATTCTACTAGGCCCAAAAGGATTTCCTGGGTTAGATGCCGTTAAAAATAGTACTTAGGTAAACAGGCGGTGGGTGGCTGGGCTACTCTGCCGACTAGCAGACACTGAAGCTTTGGAGCAGACCACTGAATCCCAGGCCATAGTATGAGTAAACAACTCTGCAGACGACCCCACCCACCTGGAATTGACGATGGCAACGTCATGTAAAACTCAGCAAGGGGACTAAATAAAAGAGTCTCCATTTTTTAAAAAAATTCGGCCACAGACACCACTTAAGTGGCATCAATTTCGCCAGAGTTTTTTTTTTAAACGGTTGGTGAGGTGATTTTCAAAAATCATCAAGCTTTTAGTCTCCCCAAGATGACACAGGGGTAGAAAAGTCCTTGCGGATCCAGGATTTGTTCATCTTGATGAACGTTAGTCTGTCTACATTGTCATTGGACAGCTGCGTGCGCTTATCTGTCGGCACACCACCAGCAGCGCTGAACACACGTTCAGAGAGATCGCTGGCTGCGGGGCACGACAAGATCTCCAAGGCGTGAGTGGCGAGCTCAGGCCATTTTTCAAGATTGGAAGCCCAAAATGAGCAAGGGTCCAGTTCCACAGTCATGGCATCGATGTTAACTTGGAGATACTCTTGTACCATCCTCTCTAGGCGTTGGCTGTGCGTCAGACTTCTTGTCTCCTGTGGCCTTGCAAAGGATGGTCTAAAACAAAATCTTGAAACGATTGGAAAAAATTGCTGTTACCACCAGATACGATGTTACTGTTACGGTTAGAGTGATGACTCGATAGTCCCACAGTTGGCAAGTTAGAACTCAGAGATTGACTACGTGCACCACTGGTGTTTTGTGGAAAAGCAGATGTTAGATTCTGTAACAGTCTCTGCTGATACTCCTGCATGCGTGAATCCCTTTCTATGGCAGGAATTATTTCGCCAAATTTGCTTTTGTACCTGGGATCTAAGAGTGTGGCAACCCAGTAGTTGGCATTACTTCAGATTCGGACAATCCGAGGGTCATGTTGCAGGTAGTGCAGCAAGAAGGCACTCATGTGTCTTGCTCATCCAGGAGGACCAAGTCCTTGTTGTCTTGGTGGTGGCGAGGTGAGAATCATGCTTCCTTCGTCTGCCCTCTCCCCCCAACCTCGCACAACAGAAATTTGATCAAGGTCTCCCTCATCTCATGAGTCTTCCATGCCCAGTGTAGCGCCCCCACTGCCGCAGGGCCGAGGGGTACCCGGTACCGGGCCTCTGAGTCTCTGCTCTGGGGTTGTCACGGTGGCTAGGCCCAGTCCGTGACCCTGCCGAGGGGCGTACAGTGATAGATATGATGGATGATGGTAGTGGTGAGGCTGTAGTGGTGCGGTGCAGTAAATAACGAGGACACCCGGTTGCAGTCTCTTTACCTCTTTACTGAAGATCTCTGGGTCCTCAGTCCTGAATCTGGATAACCAGGCTGCGCAAGTCCAGCCAGCCCAATGGCACCTCCAGAGTTCTCTTAGCAGGTGGAAATCTGTGCCTTCCTGCTAGCGCTATGTGTTGTGGTCCTTCCCTGCTGTGCTTACAGAAAGTCCCCACAACTGTTGTGTCTGTTTCTTAAGTTCCCTCACAACTCGATTAGATGATGTTCTGCTAATCCTCCGTCCCTCCCTGATGTTCTGGTTGGGACAGCACCCGTTTGACGGGTAGGCTCGGAGCTCTTCCAGGACCCTAGAGTCGCCCCTCTCCACAAGTTGCCCCCCAAGACTGCATAGGTGATTTAAGTTAGACAGCCCGCCTTAGACTGACTGCCCTGCCGCTGTTTAGAGTATTGCTTGAAGCTGGATGTTGAGATACCCTCTCGGCGTTCCGGCCACCGGTAGTGCGCCTCAGTAGGGTGTTGCTTCGGTGTTACAGCACGACCCCTACTGGTATTCTCCTATTGCTTGATCTCGTTTCTCACTCAGCACAATCTATCTCGCTTCTGGTCCTTCCTTGGGCACCGCCGCTATCCTGAGCAGGCACGGTCCCGTTACGTTCGTTCAAGTTGCCAAGCCTCTGTCAGGATCCCACCCCTGACAGAGACCCTACTGTATCTTCCCCACAACACCCTCTGCCACAAGGTGTTGCCTGGTTCCAACCCTGTCAGCTTTCTGATCTAACTTCCTGCCTGACCCCCAGTTTACCCACTATGGTGGGGAGTGGCCTAGTGAATAGAACCCTTAGCTCCCCCCGGAGGCCCGACTGTGAAATGTATTGGTGTCTGTGATACCTGATCAGATGAACTCCTTCAGTGCCATCAGACGCACCATAGCTCCCCATAGTGGCGGAGCCACAGTACTGCAACGACCAGGACTCTGGGGCGCTGCACTCCCCCCTGGTTAAACACAGTACTCCGGGACTGAGAAGAAAACAACAATACAAGTTAGCAAAAAGACATACAGTTTTGTTGAGTGCAATAACAATAAGTATACTTAAACAGAGCTTCCCTTTATGGGAGGTGAGGACACTTGAACGTTACAAACATGGTTAGATATCATAGCAACATGCCATAAATAACTTTTCTTACCCAACCGGGTATTCTACTTAGTACAATTGCTCGAACAATAATTTAACATTGCCTTTAAGGACATACACTCTGAATCCACTAAAGACCTTCTTATAATCACATTATAAGGCAATTTAACTTTTTCATTCTCCTACTTTAAATCTGCAGGACCGCCTGTCCTAACGGCACCAGACCTTCTGCCTCTCCTTTCTGTTACAGGACCGCCCCGTTCAGCCCGGGCCTACTGCCTTTTCAACTACTATACACAGTATAGAGCATAACATTACTTTCAGTTTAAGAGCACTGAGCCATCTCTATATGGCTCCTAGGAGGACTCAGGGTTCACCTTCTATCCTCGTTGTCTATCAACATTATCAAACGTTTTCTTTTCAATTAACTAGTTGGATACATATAACTTTCTCATGTAAACATTATCATCACTTTCTTTCGTCAAAACATTATTGCTACCTGTCTTAAAGCAATATCACCATTTAAGTGCAACAAATGAACATCCCCTTTAAGAGGGGACCAAGTCTCTATGAGGTAGCATATCTTCTCAAGCTACCAGTCCATACTCAGCAAAGGTTCCAGTGTGGTATCTTCACAAAGAGTCCTTTTTGAAGTAAAACCAGTAGGGAGCACCTTTAATAAGGTGCAAACTATTTACAAAAAGTTTGTATCATGCACTGTTCATGATTGCGGCAGTTCTGGAAACTTGTGCAAAACTTAGAAAAACAAACAAACAAAACAATAGGGATCCCGGGTCAACAAAGGGATCCCTTTAAGAGTTAACCCTGGACGGGTCTAGCAGCAAAACAGGAAATGAACAAACAGTTAAAGAACTATTTACATATTCAGGATACGGAGACATTTACTCAAACCACCCAGGAGGCAGCACCGGCGGAGGTAACCCCTTTGGGTATTGCGAGCCGCCTGGTACTGCATAAGGGGGTCTGTCGTCCCATCTGGGGGTCTATGTACCCACAGTCTTCAGCTCCGCAGCAGCACGGGCACCACCCTCCGAGAGAGGTGCCTCGTTGGCCACGAAGGTGGTGGAGGTGACAATGCTGCATGTCGTGGTCTTGACCATAGTGCACGTGGGGGTGTCTTCGGTGGTCCTGGCCACGACCACGGGCTGACCGCAGGGAGACACCTTTGCTACAGGGGTCAGCTTTACTGGCACCCTAATCGGAGGCATCGCAGGGGTTGGCTCCTTGTGGACATTCAGGGCAAACCACCCTTTTTCCCCAAAGTGCCTGGTGTATGAGACTTCATCCCCCGGATAGAGATCCCGGCCTGGGTGGCCCTCCCTGAGGTGCGACTCAACATCCCTCCGGTTCACAAACACCTCCGCATACAGACCCGGTTCTTTGATAAAGCCCCAGCCCCCACGGAGCTTGAGGGTGGTGATGATGCCCTGCCTGCGCAGGGCCTGGTGAGCAGTGGGGTCCTTGCGGGCCCGGTCCTTGACTGCCAAGTCTTTCCGATGGTAGGCCTCCAGCCCGGCCTGGTATTTTTTTTCTTTTTCCTTCCACTGCTGCTCTAGCTGGACCTGATATTCTCCCCAGCTTAGGGCCTGCACCATCTCTCCCTCCTGGGTCTCCACCCCGGGGAACCCCATAAGATTGGATCCAGGGTTCACCCAGCGGCACACTGTGCGCTCTGCGTGGACCTCACACAGCAGAGGAGTGGGGGCGATTGGAGCTCGCATACGGTGTTCCATGCCCGTGGCTTCCTCCCATGGTAGCAGGCGTTGGAGTCTATAGGTTCCCGGGAGAGGTGGTGCTGCTACGGGACCCACCAGCAAACCCTCGGCCAGCGGGGCAGGGTCGGCGGACTCACCAGCCGATGCAGGTTCCTCCTCCGCGGCGGGTTCCTCCGGCGGTGTCAGCGAGGATCTCAGCGGCTGCTCCAGTAACGGTGCAGGATCCGGCGCCTGAGGACCTTCTTCCGGCGCTGCCTGGTGCGGAGCCTGGGCCTTCATGTTCAGCTGACGGAGCTGGTCGAGCAAGCTCTCCATCTCGACTCACAGGAGTTCGGTGCTGTCCACGGAGAACGGGCTGCTGTGCTCATCCGGGTAGTTGGGGGAAACTTCCACTTCAACCCCACTGTCGGGTTTGGAGCTGCTGGCCATGGTGTCCTCCACGTGGGTCACTTCCTGGTCTTTTTCCCGCTCTCTCCTTCGTGGGCGGTGTCGTTTTCTCGATCTCCGCCCCCATTGAGGATCAGGAGGCGGATCTCCGCTGCTGACGGACACGTCCTCACAGTGCAGAAATATTTAGACTGGGCGGCCATTGTTGTTCGCGCTCTCCAGCTTGCCTACGCCCACTCCACGCCCCTCTTCTCCTGCGCTCTCCTCAGCGCTATAATGGCGGCGGATTTTGGCGGTAAATGGCGCAGCACAGTCTTTGTAATAAAGTACAGTCCAAGCACAACAAATCACAGTTCCAAGGCACACATGACCTGATTCCTCAGGCTTAAGTAGATCCTGTTCGTGACGCCAAGTTGTAGCGCCCCCACTGCCGCAGGGCCGAGGGGTACCCGGTACCGGGCCTCTGAGTCTCTGCTCTGGGGTTGTCACGGTGGCTAGGCCCAGTCCGTGACCCTGCCGAGGGGCGTACAGTGATAGATATGATGGATGATGGTAGTGGTGAGGCTGTAGTGGTGCGGTGCAGTAAATAACGAGGACACCCGGTTGCAGTCTCTTTACCTCTTTACTGAAGATCTCTGGGTCCTCAGTCCTGAATCTGGATAACCAGGCTGCGCAAGTCCGGCCGGCCCAATGGCACCTCCAGAGTTCTCTTAGCAGGTGGAAATCTGTGCCTTCCTGCTAGCGCTATGTGTTGTGGTCCTTCCCTGCTGTGCTTACAGAAAGTCCCCACAACTGTTGTGTCTGTTTCTTAAGTTCCCTCACAACTCGATTAGATGATGTTCTGCTAATCCTCCGTCCCTCCCTGATGTTCTGGTTGGGACGGCACCCGTTTGACGGGTAGGCTCGGAGCTCTTCCGGGACCCTAGAGTCGCCCCTCTCCACAAGCTGCCCCCCAAGACTGCATAGGTGATTTAAGTTAGACAGCCCGCCTTAGACTGACTGCCCTGCCGCTGTTTAGAGTATTGCTTGAAGCTGGATGTTGAGATACCCTCTCGGCTTTCCGGCCACCGGTAGTGCGCCTCAGTAGGGTGTTGCTTCGGTCTTACAGCACGACCCCTACTGGTATTCTCCTATTGCTTGATCTCGTTTCTCACTCAGCACAATCTATCTAGCTTCTGGTCCTTCCTTGGGCACCGCCGCTATCCTGAGCAGGCACGGTCCCGTTACGTTCGTTCAAGTTGCCAAGCCTCTGTCAGGATCCCACCCCTGACAGAGACCCTACTGTATCTTCCCCACAACACCCTCTGCCACAAGGTGTTGCCTGGTTCCAACCCAGTCAGCTTTCTGATCTAACTTCCTGCCTGACCCCCAGTTTACCCACTATGGTGGGGAGTGGCCTAGTGAATAGAACCCTTAGCTCCCCCCAGAGGCCCGACTGTGAAATGTATTGGTGTCTGTGATACCTGATCAGATGAACTCTTTCAGTGCCATCAGACGCACCATAGCTCCCCATAGTGGCGGAGCCACAGTACTGCAACGACCAGGACTCTGGGGCGCTGCACCCAGCGCCAGTTTGTCCTCCACTTCTTCCTCGCCTCCTGCACCTTCCTCAACAGTTTGGCTGCTACCATGCACCCTCAGTAATCCCTCTCCCCCAGCCTCCAATGCCAGCCGCCTTGGTGCTGCCAACCTTCTTGACCTTGGAGATATTATCCCTTCCGCATATGACTCCTCCTGTTCCTCCTCCTCCTCTTGTTCCACCACCTGACTCCGAACACTGTGTAAGGTGTGCTCCAGCATGTACATCACCGGAATGGTCATGCTGATAATGGCATCGTCAGCACTAAACATCTTCGTTGCTATTTCAAAACTGTGCAGAAGGGTGCATAGGTCCCTGATCTGAGACCACTCCTGCAGTGTGATTTGCCCCACCTCTTGAGCTCGTTGGCCCAGGCTATACGTCATAACGTATTGCACCAGGGCTCCTCAGACAGTGCAGACACTGCTCCTAGGCCCCAAACTATTAACTGGATTAGATGCAGTAAAAATTGAGATACACAGGCGGTATAGTTTGTTTCACAGGCTGGCTACTCTGCTGACGTGCAGACACTGCTCCTAGGCCCAAAACTATTAACTGGATTAGATGCAGTAAAAATTGAGATACACAGGCGGTATAGTTTGTTTCACAGGCGGGCTACTCTGTTGACGTGTAGACACTGCTCCTAGGCCCAAAACTATTAACTGGATTAGATGCAGTAAAAATTGAGATACACAGGCGGTATAGTTAGTTTCACAGGCGGGCTACTCTGCTGACGTGCAGACACTGCTTCTAGGCCCTAAACTATTAACTGGATTAGATGCAGTGAAAATAGAGATACACAGGCGGTGTAGTTAGTTTCACAGGCGGGCTACTCTGCTGACGTGCACACACTGCTACTAGGCCCAAAACTATTAACTGGATTAGATGCAGTAAAAATTGAGATACACAGGCGGTATAGTTTGTTTCACAGGTGGGCTACTTTGCTGATGTGCAGACACTGCTCCTAGGCCCAAAAGCATTAACTGGATTAGATGCAGTAAAAATTGAGATACACAGGCGGTATAGTTTTTTCATAGGCGGGCTACTCTGCTGACGTGCAGACACTGCTCCTAGGCCCAAAACTATTAACTGGATTAGATGCAGTGAAAATAGAGATACACAGGCGGTATAGCTAGTTTCACAGGCGGGCTACTCTGCTGACGTGCAGACACTGCTACCAAGCCCAAAACCCCAAAACGATTTACTGGGTTAGATGCAGTAAAAATTGAGATACACAGGCGGTATAGTTTTTTCATAGGCGGGCTACTCTGCTGACGTGCAGACACTGTTCCTAGGCCCAAAACTATTAACTGGATTAGATGCAGTGAAAATAGAGATACACAGGCGGTATAGTTAGTTTCACAGGCGGGCTACTCTGCTGACGTGCAGACACTGCTATTAAGCCCAAAACCTCAAAACGATTTACTGGGTTAGATGCAGTAAAAATTGAGATACACAGGCGGTGTAGCTAGCTTCACAGGCGGGCTACTCAGATGACTATCAGACAATGCTACTAGCCCAAAAGGATTGGCTGAGCTAGATTACACCAAATGCTGTGACTAACACTTGCACAGCACTGACTCAGACCTGCCTGGCAAACAGAGCTATGAACTGCTGTAACCTACCCTGAAAAGGGCTGGATATTACAACTAGTCCCGACTCCTCCCGACTCCCTAAACCTATCTCTCTGACAATTCGCTCCAAAAAAACACTCTTAGTCTGTATAGCGCCTACAGCAGCAGCAGTGCCGTCTAACACTAAGCTGCAGCAGTGAGGAAATGGTGGCGACGGGGCAAATGGCTGGTTCTTATAGGGCAAGGACATGTGACATACACAGCCAATGACACATGCCCTTGCTTGTGTGCATCACATGCACATTGCTGTGTGTGTGCACTGCTGATAGGCTGAGAGACTGCACCGCCCCTCTGTAAATGCGGGAAAGAAAAAAAAAATGGAGATCGGCGTTATTTCAGTGCAGATCTATCCCCCGCCCACTATACACTGAAACAGTCCATTAACAATGATAAACAGTTTTAATGTGCAAATCAAGCTAGGCTTTTGGTGAATGAACAGTTATCGAACAGAAACTCGAACAGCTGAATTTTAAGCAAATTGTTCGGGTTCGTCGAAATTTGAAATTGGCGAACAGTTCGACTCGAACACCGCTCATCTCTAGTGATAACGCTACCAGTATGGCTTCCATTACAACTTCTGTAAGAATTGTCAACTAGAATTTTCAGACGTCAGAATAGTAGTCATTCCAGTTTTACAGTAGAGATACATCCTCTCTAGAAATGTTTGGCTACCCCTTATTTTGTAACTGTGATGATAACTATATTGTTTGCCACCCAGAATTCTGGAAGGGCAAAAATCAATACAGAAGTAGAACAATTGCTAGTGGCCAAAATTCAAGAAGTGAAAGGAGTTATCTTATGAAGACCACACCTGCCAATTGACCATAAAAAGAAGAGTTCCCCAATCTTTCAAGACAGAAGGGAATTGAAGCTATCCTGGTATTCATCTGTTTCTGATCTTCCTCTGATGGGAAAACCTAGTTTAGAACTTTTCTTTAATTTTTTTTCCTATTTTACGATCAAATGCCTCTCTAAGCACCAATAGCTAAAGAAGTAACTATAACATTAATATGTGATTTGTAAAAAAAAACAAACCAGCCATTATGCCTATGTTCTGACAGTGAACCATAAGTTATATGTTTTTAATTGAATCAAAGTTTTTTTTCCCCTCAATAAGACATACTGTAAATCTGCCAAATTCTTTTCAGCGTCTGTTTCTAGTTAATTGGAGAAGGTATGTTTATGTGAACTTTCTCTGCACAACAAAGGGAGAAGATATTTCTTATGAAATTAAATTTTATTTGCTGGTTGATAAGTGAAATTTTGTGCAGAACCTGCTCAGTCGCTGACAAGGTCCCCACATAGAGGGTCCCACAGGCACTCAGGGAGTCATAGAACAGGAATCATAAGGAATCACTGCCACATATTCCGACAATATTCAGCAGTATCTCCACTGGGGAGGTGCAGGAAGCATCGAATAGAAGGACTGGAAATAAAGCCAAGTCAAGGGGAAGCGGTAGTCGTGCATTTTTGACACATTTTTAAATGCACTTTTAATGCGTTTTTTCATGTTTTATTTGCAGTGTGTAAATGTTGCAAAAACACTGAAAGAATTTAAAGATTTGGAAAAAAACTCTTAGATGATTCAAAATCTGCAAGAAAAAAAGCTGCATTTGCAAAAGATTTGAAAATTTTCATTCACTTTGCTCATACTATAAAGTACAGAATATTTTACCCTTTGTACCAATGCTACTCACTTGGAGCGGGATGAGGTATCATAGGAATTGTTTCTATTTAAAAGTCCGGCCAGTTTATTTCATTCCTCATAAACCACATCATAGGAAAACTTAAATACAGCCCTTGTCCAGCACAAAGTGAAACATATAGCAAAAAGTCCATACGGTTGTGTGAGATCTCCTGCTAGAAATCAAGCTTCTTAGTCCTTTAGCAAACGCACACAAATCTGGAGGTCATAGACCATGTGTGAGACAAACAGGTCCCATTTTACAATGTGAACCACACCCAGTGGTGGACACAGGGGCGGACTGGCCCGGGTTGCAGGAATGCATATGCCCCCCGGGCCGGTGCCTGAGCAGGTGCACAGGGCCGCTGGAGGACCGGCAGCGATTTTAATACATAGCGCTCCGAATCCCTCCAGCCGGCCCTTTAAAACTCAGCCAGGTCCTGTGTGCGCGCATTGCCCGAGCTAAGTGCCGCGGCGGCCCACGCTAGTGCGCGAGCACGGCCGCGGTCCTGAGTCCTGCGCGTGCTCGTCTGCTGCCAGTGTCAGCGCGGGCAAGCAGGAGACCACGCGCGCACATGGAGATATTTGAAAAGTCCGGCGCGCATAGGGCGCCTCCACCTGACTGTCTGACGCTGGCCTGCCTGCACCAGCGTCAGAGAAGACTGCTGCTCACCAATGCCTGGGATCGTCTTCACCGCCGACGCTGGATAGGACCCGACCCACCTCAGCTCTTCATCCTCCCGACCTCCCCCCCCCCCCATCTCAGGGACCTGGGTGAGTCCCAAGATGATTTTTTTAATGTATGTACAGCAGTTGCACTTATATAATGTGTATAGACTGC
The DNA here is from genome assembly GCF_051348905.1 of Ranitomeya variabilis. Classification (NCBI taxonomy): domain Eukaryota; kingdom Metazoa; phylum Chordata; class Amphibia; order Anura; family Dendrobatidae; genus Ranitomeya; species Ranitomeya variabilis. Next base: position 200,634,028 of record NC_135239.1, read on the forward strand.
TATATATACATTATATAGGTGATGCTGCTGTATATAATCACTATACCACCTATATTATGTATGTATAGCAGCCTATATCTTATATAGATGACACTGCTACTGATGCGTATATACGTTATATAGGTGATACTGCAGTGTGTGTGTATATACACACACACACGTATGTATACACATATATGTACATGTATGCACAGCAGTATCACCTATATAACGTATGTACACATCAGTAGCAGTGTCACCTATATAAGATGTAGACTGCTATACATACATTACATAGGTGGTATAGTGATTATATACATCAGTATCACCTATATAATGTATATATAGCAGTCTATACACATGATATAGGCAATACCGCTACTGATGTGTACACTGATGTGTGTATATAGGTGATACTGCTGTGTATATATGTCGTTATATAGGCGATACTGGTGTGTATATTCACACACAAACACGTACATATATACACAACAGTATCACCTATATATAACGTATATACACATTGGTAGCAGTATTGCCTATATAATGTATATAATATATATATATATATATATATATATATATATACAGTATAGACTGCTGTATACATGATATATAGGTGATACTATCATAATACAGCAGTAGCAGTATCGCCTATATAATGTGTATCCAACATTTGCAGTATCACCTGTATAATGTATAGACTACTGCATATACTTTGTATAGGTGATACTGCTGTGTATAGTCGCACTATCTATCTGTGTCTAATATATATATATATATATATATATATATATATATAATATTTTTTTTTTTTTTTCAGTTTCATCTATATAATGTGTGTACACCAGTCACAGTATCACATACAATATATAGGTGATACTACAACTAGACACATCGGTCGCAGTATCAGCTATATATTGTATATACAGTAGTTTCAATGTAATATATATTCAGCAGTCGTGGTGTCTCCTATGTGATGTGTGCATCATAATCTTTATATATATAATTGTCTAAGTGTTACTTCCGTCTTTCTGTCTGTCTGTCTGTCATGGATATTCATTGGTCGCGGCCTCTGTCTGTCACGGAAATCCAAGTCGCTGATTGGTCCTGGCAAAACGCCCACGATCAATCAGCGACGGGCACAGTCCAGCAGCGAAATGGCCACTGCTTACTGCCCTGCACTCAGTGTCCCGTCCATACTCCCCTCCAGTCAGCCCTCACACAGGGTTAATGGCAGCGTTAACGGACCGCCTTATGCCACGGTGTAACGCACTCCGTTAACGCAGCTATTAACCATGTCTGAACAACTTTTTACTATTGATGCTGCCCATGCAGCATCAATAGTAAAAAGATCTAATGTTAAAAATAATAATAATAATAATATTAAAAAAAAATGGTTATTCTCACCTTCCGACATCGCCCGCTGTCCATGGCAGTGCAAGCGGATGCCAAGGATGCTATGCACGCAGGACCTGGAATGACGTCATGTGACCGTGATGTCATCCCAGGTCCTAAGGGCATAACAACCCTGGGACCGGAAGCCGCCGCGTGCACCGCAGAGGCGCCAGGACTTAAAGGGGCCTTCGGAACATGAGTATATGTTTATTTTTTATTTTAATTCTTTTTTTTTACCACGCATATAGTGCCCACATTGCTATATACTACGTGGGCTGTGTTACATACTGCGTGGGCTCTGTTATATACTACATCTCTGTGCTATACACTATGTAGCCGGGCAATACACTAAATCGCTATGCTTTATACTACGTAACCTGTGTTATATACTCTATGCGAAGTGTTATATACTACTTCTATGTGTTATATACTACGTGGCTGTGCAATATACAACGTGACTGTGCAATATACAACGTGACTGTGCAATATACTACATGGCTGTGCAATATACTACGTGCTCTGTGCAATATACTACGTGGCTGTGCAATATACTACGTGGCTGTGCAATATACTACGTGGCTGTGCAATATACTACGTGGCTGTGCAACATACTATGTGGCTGTGCAACATACTACGTGGCTGTGCAACATACTACGTGGCTGTGCAATATACTACGTGGCTGTGCAATATACTACGTGGCTGTGCAATATACTACGTGGCTGTGCAATATACTACGTGGCTGTGCAATATACTACGTGGCTGTGCAATATACTACGTGGCTGTGCAATATACAACGTGACTGTGCAATATACAACGTGACTGTGCAATATACTACATGGCTGTGCAATATACTACGTGCTCTGTGCAATATACTACGTGCTCTGTGCAATATACTACGTGCTCTGTGCAATATACTACGTGGCTGTGCAATATACTACGTGGCTGTGCAATATACTACGTGGCTGTGCAATATACTACGTGGCTGTGCAATATACTACATGGCTGTGTTATATACTACGTGGCTGTGCTATATACTGCGTGCGCTGTGCTGTTATATTCTACTTGGCTCTGTTATATACTACGCAGCTATGTTATATACTTCGCCGGTTGTGTTATATACTACATGACTGTGCAATATAGTACGTGGGCTGTGCTATATACTACCTACATATTCTAGAATGCCAGATACGTTAGAATCGGGCCACCATCTAGTATAGTATAATGCTGTCCTAATTACCGTATATTGTAGAGATGTGTGTGTGTATATATATATATATATATATATAGAGAGAGAGAGAGAGAGAGAGAGAGAGAGTGAGAGTGTAGAGATGTTTGTATAGTGTAGAGATGTTTATATAGTATGGCGCTATGTATATAGTGTGGAATTCACACTATATATACACTGCTGCCACATCTCTACACTATATAATATATACACTGCTCTATATTCCTTAACACGGTATATAATATGCCGCTGTGTATTTAATAGATTGTAGTATACCGTATAAACTCGTGTATAAGCCGAGTTTTTCAGCATATTTTTTTTTGTGTGAAAACACCCCCCTCGGCTTATATACAAGTCGTTGTCCCAAAAAAACGGTGGGGGCTGTGGCTAAAGCCTGGGCCGCTGCTAAGGAGAAATGAATATTCACTGCGCTGGCAGTGAATATTCATTTCTCTTATAGCGTTCACAGCCACAGCCTTCCAGCACACATCCCACTTACCTTCCCTGCACACCCTCGCTGCATCTCGTTCCGGCGCCAGCAGTTCTTCAGGCCGAGCGATCACGTGTCTTCCGCTCATTAAGGTAATGAGTATTCACCCCTCTCCATTCCCATAGGCGTGGGTAAATATTTATTACCTTAATGAGTGGGGGACACGTGATCACCCGGCTACAGGAGCTGCTGGCACCAGAACGAGATGCTGCGCGAGGGCATGCAGGGAAGGTAAGTAGGATGTTTTTTTTTTTTTTTTATCGGAACCATGCATACATGAACAATGAAGGAGCCATACAAGGACTGGGATAAGGAGCCATGCATACAAGAATGGGAATAAGAGGCCCATGCATACAAGGACTGGGATAAGGAGCCATGCATACAAAAATGGGAATAAGAGGCGAGGGAGCCATGCATAACAAGGACGGGGATAAGGAGCCATACATATAAGGACGGGGAAGCCATGCAGTCAAGGATGGGGATGAGGAGCTATGCATACAAGGACGGGGATAAGGAGCCATGCATACAAGGACAGGGACGGGGGAGCCATGCATACAAGGATGGGGATAAGGAGCCATGCATACAAGGACGGGGATGTGGGGACAATGCATACCTGGCTTATACTCGACTCAATAAGCTTTCCCAGTTTTTTAAGGCAAAATTAGGTGCCTCGGCATATACTTGGGTCGACTTATACTCAAGTATATACGGTATATTGTGGAGCTGTGTATGCTTCTACTGTCCTGCATAAATGGTGTAATTCTCAGTATCTATTCTTATTATGTATGTGTGTATCTGTCTATCTATCACTCCGATTAATTGTGAGAAAAGTAGCGTACTCTTTATTGGCCCATGTGGCAACATTTCGGATCCATAACTGAACATTTCTCTGATATGGAAGTGAAATGTTGCCACATGGACTAATAAAGAGTATAAAAAAAAAACTGTTCCATTTTCTTCCACAAAAGTGGTCTGATTCTCCTCTCACTTGCTGTCCGTGTGCAGTAGTTTTTTTTTTTTCTCAGCAGATGTTGCAGTCTGATACACGGCGAGTCAGACCATTGAGGAGATGGAGAAATTAATTTCTCCATCTCCTCCACACCTGTGCTGCGAGAGCATTGGAGAACGGACACTTGGCTCACACTCACAGCAGAGCAAGAGCCAAGTATCATTGGCAGATCACATCGGATGCCATATGCTGCTGTGATTCCACCCTAATGAGCACCTGTATTAAAGGGAACCTGTAACCCCCCAGGTGTTTTTAATTAAAAGAGCCACTTGTGCAGCACTACTGCTGCATTCCGTGAAGGTGGCTCTTTTAGTTCGGGTCCCTTCCAACGCTGAAATACCGTAATCGTTTTTAGAATTTGCCTGTCATACCTGTAGTTTGTCAGGGGGGCATGTCCTTTCCCCCCTGACACAAATGCCTTCCAGCCATCACTCAGTACTCTGCGTGCCGGGCGCCACCTCCTCTTCCTTCATTAGCGTCCCTGGCGCCTGCGCTGTAAGTTTTTTTCGGGCATGTGCAGTTTGTGCTGCCCTTCAAACATACAGCGCAGGCGCCGGGGATGCTAATGAAGGAAGAGGAGGTGGCGCCCGGCTCCGGAGCAGAGACTGCTGGGCGGCAGGAGGAGCGCTGGTCCCCTGTGAGGGAGATGGCGCCTCTGCTGTGACTCCTCTGCAGAGTGGTCACTGGGCGCTGTCCTCCTCAGTCCTCTACCATCCTCTGGGCTCTCCTCGTCCCCAGGGTGTCCCCGGCGCCTGCCTGCGGTGTAATGAGCACCATGTACATGGACCTGTGGTCGATCATGCGCACTGCGGCGCCATTCACATGTGGCTCTTCAAATAACGCCTTTAAGAGGAGTGTTGAGGGGTAGGACAAAGTATAGCAAAATTCACTGATCGGGATGGGGAGTGTTATAGTATGTGGGCTGGTGGGATTTGTGTGGCAGGGCTGTTTTTTTTGTCCCAGTCCGGCCCTGTCTGTGTGTGATTATACAGTGTGTGTGCGTGTCATTATACAGTGTGTGTGTGTGTCATTATACAGTGGGGTTGTGTGTGTGTCATTATACAGTGTGTGTGCGTGTCATTATACAGTGAGGCTGTGCGTGTCATTAATTATACAGTGGGACAGTGTGTGTGTCATTAATTATACAGTAGGGTTGTGCGTGTGTGTCATTATACAGTGTGTGTGCGTGTCATTATACAGTGGGGCTGTGCCTGTCATTATACAGTGGGGCTGTGTCTGTCATTATACAGTGGGGTTGTGTGTGTGTCATTATACAGTGTGTGTGTGTGTCATTATACAGTGAGGCTGTGCGTGTCATTAATTATACAGTGGGGCAGTGTGTGTGTCATTAATTATACAGTAGGGTTGTGCGTGTGTGTCATTATACAGTGTGTGTGCGTGTCATTATACAGTGAGGCTGTGCGTGTCATTAATTATACAGTGAGGCTGTGTGTGTCATTAATTATACAGTAGGGTTGTGCGTGTGTGTCATTATACAGTGTGTGTGCCTGTCATTATACAGTGGGGCAGTGTGTGTGTCATTATACAGTGGGGCTGTGCCTGTCATTATACAGTGAGGCTGTGCGTGTCACTATACAGTGGGGCAGTGTGTGTGTCATTAATTATACAGTAGGGTTGTGCGTGTGTGTCATTATACAGTGGGGCTGTGCGTGTCATTATACAGTGAGGCTGTGCGTGTTATTATACAGTGAGGCTGTGCGTGTCATTATACAGTGAGGCTGCGTGTCATTATACAGTGTGTGTGCGTGTCATTATACAGTGTGTGTGCGTGTCATTATACAGTGGGGCTGTGCGTGTCATTATACAGTGAGGCTGTGCGTGTCATTAATTATACAGTGAGGCTGTGCGTGTCATTAATTATACAGTAGGGTTGTGCGTGTGTGTCATTATACAGTGTGTGTGCCTGTCATTATACAGTGGGGCAGTGTGTGTCATTATACAGTGAGGATGTGCGTGTCATTATACAGTGGGGCTGTGCGTGTCATTATACAGTGAGGCTGTGCGTGTCACTATACAGTGGGGCTGTGCGTGTCATTATACAGTGAGGCTGTGCGTGTTATTATACAGTGAGGCTGTGCGTGTCATTATACAGTGAGGCTGCGTGTCATTATACAGTGTGTGTGCGTGTCATTATACAGTGGGGCTGTGCGTGTCATTATACAGTGAGGCTGTGCGTGTCATTAATTATACAGTGAGGCTGTGCGTGTCATTAATTATACAGTAGGGTTGTGCGTGTGTGTCATTATACAGTGTGTGTGCCTGTCATTATACAGTGGGGCAGTGTGTGTGTCATTATACAGTGGGGCAGTGTGTGTGTCATTATACAGTGGGGCTGTGCCTGTCATTATACAGTGAGGCTGTGCGTGTCACTATACAGTGGGGCAGTGTGTGTGTCATTAATTATACAGTAGGGTTGTGCGTGTGTGTCATTATACAGTGAGGCTGTGCGTGTCATTATACAGTGGGGCTGTGCGTGTCATTATACAGTGAGGCTGTGCGTGTTATTATACAGTGAGGCTGTGCGTGTCATTAATTATACAGTAGGGTTGTGCGTGTGTGTCATTATACAGTGTGTGTGCCTGTCATTATACAGTGGGGCAGTGTGTGTGTCATTATACAGTGGGGCAGTGTGTGTGTCATTATACAGTGGGGCTGTGCCTGTCATTATACAGTGAGGCTGTGCGTATCACTATACAGTGGGGCAGTGTGTGTGTCATTAATTATACAGTAGGGTTGTGCGTGTGTGTCATTATACAGTGAGGCTGTGCGTGTCATTATACAGTGGGGCTGTGCGTGTCATTATACAGTGAGGCTGTGCGTGTTATTATACAGTGAGGCTGTGCGTGTCATTATACAGTGAGGCGGCGTGTCATTATACAGTGTGTGTGCGTGTCATTATACAGTGTGTGTGCGTGTCATTATACAGTGGGGCTGTGCGTGTCACTATACAGTGGGGCAGTGTGTGTGTGTCATTAATTATACAGTAGGGTTGTGCGTGTGTGTCATTATACAGTGAGGCTGTGCGTGTCATTATACAGTGGGGCTGTGCGTGTCATTATACAGTGGGGCTGTGCGTGTCATTATACAGTGAGGCTGTGCGTGTCATTATACAGTGGGGCTGTGCGTGCCATTATACAGTGAGGCTGTGCGTGTCACTATACAGTGGGGCAGTGTGTGTGTCATTAATTATACAGTAGGGTTGTGCGTGTGTGTCATTATACAGTGAGGCTGTGCCTGTCATTATACAGTGGGGCTGTGCGTGTCATTATACAGTGAGGCTGTGCGTGTCATTATACAGTGGGGCTGTGCGTGTCATTATACAGTGGGGCTGTGCGTGTCATTATACAGTGAGGCTGTGCGTGTCATTATACAGTGGGGCTGTGCGTGTCATTATACAGTGGGGTTGTGTGTGTGACTGTCACTATAGAGTAGGACTGTGTGTGTCAATAAATATATATATATTCGCATGCTTGCAGTAACAAGACCGCCTGTTCCCGGTGACGGCACCAGAGAATCCTCTGTGCGCACGATATGAGGATTCACACATAGTGACTGTAGACATGTAAGATCCGACAACCCCTTTAAGGATGGGCCGCGACTCATGGGCCACTGCTGTGTGCTTGCCCCCCAGGCTAAAATTTGCCAGCCAGCCCCTGGGTGGACATATGATGAGCACTTGTCCTGCCCTAACATTTTAGTTGCTCCCAAGAAACCTGGCCCTGTCATGGCGGATTAACACTTCTTAGTATTATTTGTACTAGAGCATTACGCCAGGTTTATATCACAGAGGACAACCACCTCTGTGATTATTATTATTTATTTATATAGCACCATTGATTCCATGGAGCTGTACATCAGAAGGGGTTACATAAAAATTACAGATGTCACTTACAGTAAGCAAACTAACAATGGTAGACTGATACAGAGGGGCGAGGACCCTACCCTTGTGGGCTTACATTCTACAGGATGGTGGTGTCACGGGGAGACTAGGAGAACGAGAGCTAATAACCCGGGCCCCTGCAATTTCCCTCAGACTAGGGAAATCCTGACTGACCCTCTACCTGGAGTTTACACTGAAGGTGTGCATGTCCAGGTCTCGAACCTCACCCTGTCTCCTGAGCTCAGCCCTAGGCTGAAACCTCTGCCCACCACCCAGTGAAGAGGTAATACACCAATACCCACAGTTAGCACAGACAAGGATAACAGAAAATATACACCACGCCGCAGACACTCAGGAATACACTATAAATGTGCAGGGCAAAATAAATACAAATATAGGAAGGAGTAAATAAGACAAAGGAAAATACACCACCAGCAACGATACTCCAACCACCAGCTCTCCTCTCCAGACCGAGATAACAACGCACAAGACAGAAGCTATAATCGGCGACGCCCAATGATCAGGAGAACTATTTAAAGGCAATGGGAATGGCCCAGCTTCCAATCCGAGAAATAGGTAAATTAACCCCGGAACAGCTAGATAAAATCTAGCAGATGCCAATGAGCAAATAGTGGTCAAAAGCGGAATTACCGCTGTCTGTCGGACGACCTGGTCTGAACAGCGTCCGACATGACAGTACCCCGCCTTCTACGAGGGACCCCAGGGCCCTCACGGCTTATAGGACCCGGCTTGCCTGGATGGCGACGATTAAAAAACCTGACCAGCCGATCTGCATGAATGTCCGAGGCTGGTACCCAGGACCTCTCCTCAGGCCCATAACCACGCCAGTGTACCAAGTAATGTAAAGTGCGACGCACTACACGAGAGTCAACCACCTTGGAAACTTCAAACTCCAAATTACCATCCACCAAGACTGGAGGTGGCATAGGCGCCGCGTCCACAGAACCCACCACCTTCTTTAGAAGAGACCTGTGGAACACGTTGTGTATCTTATACACCGTAGGGAGCTCCAATCGGTACGCTACTGGGTTAATGACGGCGGTGACCCTAAATGGACCAATAAACCAAGGACCCAATTTAAGGGACGGTATTTTGAGTCTTATGTTTTTTGTGGATAACCACACCCAGTCATCCACACTCAGGTCCGGACCTGGCACACGCCTACTGTCAGCCACACGTTTGTACCTAGCACCCACACTCAACAGGTGCTGTTTAACTCTCCTCCAGACTGATGACAATTGTGTTCCTGACTGGTCCTCCTCCGGAACGCCGGAAGAGCCCCTCTGACTCTAGGTACAAAATTGAGGATGTAGCCTGTAAACACAAAAAAACGGAGACTCCCCAGACGACTCCTGGTGGTGATTATTGATGGCAAACTCAGCCAAAGGAAGAAAGGTAGACCACTCCTCCTGGTTATCAGAGACAAAGCAGCGTAAGTACTGTTCCAAATTTTGGTTCATACGCTCAGTCTGACCATTTGACTGAGGATGAAACGCCGAAGAATGAGATAACTTGATCCCCAGCCGTGAGCAAAATGTTCTCAAAATTTTGCCACAAACTGAGACCCTCTATCAGACACGATGTCAGATGGAACCCCATGAAGTCTAACCACCTCCTGCACAAATACCTGAGCCAGAGTCTTAGCGTTAGGCAACGAAGGCAAAGACACAAAGTGCGACATTTTAGAAAACCGATCAACAATCACCAAGATGACCGTGTTCCCAGCTGATGAGGGCAAATCAGTGATGAAATCCATGGAGATTTCCGTCCAAGGCTTACTAGGTACCTCAAGAGGAAGTAGTGTGCCAACAGGACGGGAGCGAGGCGTCTTAGCCCTAGCGCACGTGGTACAAGCTGACATGTATGAGACCACGTCCTGTCGGATTTTGGGCCACCAAAACCGACGTGACACCAACTCCAAGGTACCTGTAACCCCTGGGTGGTCAGCCAGGACAGCATCATGATGCTCCGCCAAAACCTTTAGGCGGAGATGAAGCGGTACAAAAGATTTGTTGACGGGAAGCTCAGATGGTACCTCCTCCTGAGCCTCGGCAATCTCAGCCTCGACCTCGGTAGTGAGAGCCGAAACCACAACACCCTTTTGGAGGATGGGTACTGGATCCTCCCGAGGTTCTCCCCCTGGAAAACACCTGGACAGAGCATCCACCTTAGTGTTTTTAGACCCCGGTCTGTAAGTGACCACAAAATTGAACCGCGTGAAAAACAATGCCCAGCGAGCCTGCCTGGGGGACAGACGCTTGGCTGACTCCAAATACAGCAGATTCTTATGATCGGTAATAACAGTTACCTGATGTACCGACCCCTCCAAGAAGTGTCGCCATTCCTCAAAGGCCAACTTAATTGCCAACACCTCCCTGTTGCCGATATCGTACTTACGTTCGGCGGACGACAGTTTCTTGGAGAAATAGGCGCACGGACGTAAACCACTCAAAGATGAGCCTTGAGATAGTACCGCCCCCACACCAACCTCAGACGCATCGACTTCCACAACAAAGGGTTTAGATACGTCTGGCTGCACAAGAATGGGGGCTGAAACAAAACTGTTCTTAAGAAATTCAAATGCGTGCACAGCAGCCTCAGGCCAAACGGAGAAATTGGTACCCTTTTTAGTCATGTCAGTTAGCGGTTTAGCAATGATGGAAAAATCCTTGATAAATTTCCTATAGTAGTTAGAAAACCCAAGGAACCGCTGAAGTGCTTTCAGGTTATCAGGACGTTCCCAATGCAGCACCGCCTGCACCTTAGCGGCGTCCATTTTAAAACCAGAAGCAGACACAATATAACCCAAGAAAGGCAACTCTTGAACAGAAAATACACATTTCTCAAGTTTAGCATACAGCTTATTCTCTCTGAGAAGCTGTAACACCTGCCTGACATGATCTAAATGAGCATCACGGTCGCAAGAATATATGAGAATGTCATCTAAGTACTCGATAACGAATTTCCCCAAAACAAGCGAGAACACATCATTGATGAAATGTTGGAACACTGCAGGTGCGTTAGTCAACCCAAACGGCATCACCAAATTTTCAAAATGACCCTCAGGGGTATTAAAAGCCGTCTTCCACTCATCACCTTGACAGACTCTTATGAGGTTGCACACCTGTTGTGAAATTGGATTCTGGGCTCCCCCGGTGGCCACTTGTGGAATTGTACTTGTGTGCATCATCCCCTCTGTTCACCTGCTCCTATCAGGATGTGGGAGTCGCTATATAACCTTGCTCCTCTGTCAGTTTCATGCCGGTCAACAATGTAATCAGAAGCCTTTCTGTGCATGTTCCTGCTACTAGACAACTCCCAGCTAAGTTGGACTTTTGTCCTTGTGTGTTTTTGCATTTTGTTCCTGTTCACAGCTGCTGTTTCGTTACTGTGTCTGGAAAGCTCTTGTGAGCGGAAATTGCCACTCTGGTGTTATGAGTTAATGCTAGAGTCTTAAAGTAATTTCTGGATGGGTTTTGATAGGGTTTTCTGCTGACCATGAAAGTGCCCTTTCTGTCTTCTTGCTATCTAGTAAGCGGACCTCGATTTTTGCTAAACCTATTTTCATACTACGTTTGTCATTTCATCTAAAATCACCGCCAATATATGTGGGGGCCTCTGTCTGCCTTTTGGGAAAATTTCTCTAGAGGTGAGCCAGGACTGTCTTTTCCTCTGCTAGGATTAGGTAGTTCTCCGGCTGGCGCTGGGCATCTAGGGATAAAAAAACGTAGGCATGCTACCCGGCCACTTCTAGTTGTGCGGCAGGTTTAGTTCATGGTCAGTATAGTTTCCATCTTCCAAGAGCTAGTTCTCATATATGCTGGGCTATGTTCTCTCGCCATTGAGAATCATGACAGTTTGACCGGCCCAAAAAAAAGGGTTAAATTACTGGCTGAGAAAGTCTGCTACAATTTTTTTTTTTTTTTTCCTCTAGTTCTGAGTGTGCTCTTAATTGAATCACTTGCTAGTCTGCCTATACTGCAGCCTTCCTCTCTTTCTCTCCTTCTAATCCTTGAATGGCTCTGTGTTCACCTGTTTCAAATGGATCTTCAGAGTGTAGCTACAGGTTTGAATAATCTCGCCACAAAGGTACAAAATTTGCAAGATTTTGTTGTTCATGCACCTATGTCTGAGCCTAGAATTCCTTTGCCTGAATTCTTCTCGGGGAATAGATCTCACTTTCAAAATTTTAAAAATAATTGCAAATTGTTTTTGTCCCTGAAGTCTCGCTCTGCCGGAGACCCTGCACAGCAGGTCAGGATTGTAATTTCCTTGCTCCGGGGCGACCCTCAAGACTGGGCTTTTGCATTGGCACCAGGGGATCCTGCGTTGCTCAATGTGGATGCGTTTTTTCTGGCCTTGGGGTTGCTTTATGAGGAACCTCATTTAGAGCTTCAGGCGGAAAAGGCCTTGATGTCCTTGTCTCAGGGGCAAGATGAAGCTGAAATATACTGCCAAAAATTCCGCAAATGGTCTGTGCTTACTCAGTGGAATGAGTGCGCCCTGGCGGCGATTTTCAGAGAAGGTCTCTCTGATGCCATTAAGGATGTTATGGTGGGGTTCCCTGTGCCTGCGAGTCTGAATGAGTCCATGACGATGGCTATTCAGATCGATAGGCGTCTGCGGGAGCGCAAACCTGTGCACCATTTGGCGGTGTCTACTGAGAAAACGCCAGAAAATATGCAATGTGATAGAATTCTGTCCAGAAGCGAGCGGCAGAATTTTAGACGAAAAAATGGGTTGTGCTTCTATTGTGGTGATTCAACTCATGTTATATCAGCATGCTTTAAGCGTACTAAGAAGCCTGACAAGTCTGTTTCAATTAGCACTTTACAGTCTAAGTTTATTCTGTGACCCTGATTTGTTCTTTGTCATCTATTACCGCGGACGCCTATGTCGACTCTGGCGCTGCTTTGAGTCTTATGGATTGGTCCTTTGCCAAACGCTGTGGGTATGATTTGGAGCCATTGGAGGCTCCGATACCTCTGAAAGGGATTGACTCCACCCCATTGGCTAGTAATAAACCACAATACTGGACACAAGTGACTATGCGTGTTAATCCGGATCACCAGGAGGTTATTCGCTTTCTGGTGCTGTATAATCTACATGATGTTTTGGTGCTGGGATTGCCATGGCTGCAATCTCATAACCCAGTCCTCGACTGGAGAGCTATGTCTGTGTTAAGCTGGGGATGTAAAGGAACTCATGGGGACGTACCTTTGGTTTCCATTTCATCATCTATTCCCTCTGAGATTCCTGAATTCTTGTCTGACTTTCGTGACGTTTTTGAAGAACCCAAGGTTGGTTCACTACCTCCGCACCGGGAGTGCGATTGTGCCATAGACTTGATCCCGGGTAGTAAATACCCTAAGGGTCGTTTATTTAATCTGTCTGTGCCTGAACACGCGGCTATGCGAGAATATATAAAGGAGTCCTTGGAAAAGGGACATATTCGTCCTTCGTCATCTCCCTTAGGAGCCGGTTTTTTCTTTGTGTCTAAAAAAGACGGCTCTTTGAGGCCGTGTATTGATTATCGACTTTTGAATAAAATCACGGTTAAATATCAATATCCGTTACCACTGCTTACTGATTTGTTTGCTCGTATAAAGGGGGCCAAGCGGTTCTCTAAGATTGATCTCCGTGGGGCGTATAATTTGGTGCGAATCAAGCAGGGGGATGAGTGGAAAACCGCATTTAATACGCCCGAGGGCCATTTTGAGTATTTGGTGATGCCTTTTGGTCTTTCAAATGCCCCTTCAGTCTTCCAGTCCTTTATGCATGACATTTTCCGCGATTATTTGGATAAATTTATGATTGTGTATCTGGATGATATTCTGATTTTTTCGGATGACTGGGACTCTCATGTCCAGCAGGTCAGGAGGGTTTTTCAGGTTTTGCGGTCTAATTCCTTGTGTGTGAAGGGTTCTAAGTGTGTTTTTGGGGTTCAAAAGATTTCCTTCTTGGGATACATTTTTTCCCCCTCTTCCATCGAGATGGATCCTGTCAAGGTTCAGGCTATTGGTGATTGGACGCAACCCTCTTCTCTTAAGAGTCTTCAGAAATTTTTGGGCTTTGCTAACTTTTATCGTCGATTTATTGCTGGTTTTTCTGATGTTGTAAAACCATTGACTGATTTGACTAAGAAGGGTGCTGATGTTGCTGATTGGTCCCCTGATGCTGTGGAGGCCTTTCGGGAGCTCAAGCGCCGCTTTTCTTCCGCCCCAGTGTTGCATCAGCCTGATGTTGCTCTTCCTTTTCAGGTTGAGGTCGACGCTTCTGAAATCGGAGCTGGGGCGGTGTTGTCGCAGAGAAGTTCCGACTGCTCCGTGATGAGACCTTGTGCTTTTTTTTCCCATAAATTTTCGCCCGCCGAGCGGAATTATGATATTGGGAATCGGGAGCTTTTGGCCATGAAGTGGGCTTTTGAGGAGTGGCGTCACTGGCTTGAGGGGGCCAGACATCAGGTGGTGGTATTGACTGACCACAAAAATTTAATTTACCTTGAGTCTGCCAGGCGCCTGAATCCTAGACAGGCGCGCTGGTCGTTGTTTTTCTCTCGGTTTAATTTTGTGGTGTCTTACCTACCGGGTTCTAAGAATGTTAAGGCGGATGCCCTTTCTAGGAGTTTTGAGCCTGACTCCCCTGGTAATTCTGAGCCCACAGGTATCCTTAAAGATGGAGTGATATTGTCTGCCGTTTCTCCAGACCTGCGGCGGGCCTTGCAGGAGTTTCAGGCGGATAGACCTGATCGTTGCCCACCTGGTAGACTGTTTGTTCCTGATGATTGGACCAGTAGAGTCATCTCTGAGGTTCATTCTTCTGCGTTGGCAGGTCATCCTGGAATCTTTGGTACCAGGGATTTGGTGGCAAGGTCCTTCTGGTGGCCTTCCCTGTCACGAGATGTGCGAGGCTTTGTGCAGTCTTGTGACGTTTGTGCTCGGGCCAAGCCTTGTTGTTCTCGGGCTAGTGGATTGTTGTTACCCTTGCCTATCCCGAAGAGGCCTTGGACGCACATCTCGATGGATTTTATTTCGGATCTGCCTGTTTCTCATAAGATGTCTGTCATCTGGGTGGTGTGTGACCGTTTCTCTAAGATGGTCCATCTGGTTCCCTTGCCTAAGTTGCCTTCTTCTTCCGAGTTGGTTCCTCTGTTTTTTCAAAATGTTGTTCGTTTGCATGGTATTCCGGAGAATATCGTTTCTGACAGAGGGACCCAATTCGTGTCTAGATTTTGGCGGGCATTCTGTGCTAGGATGGGCATAGATTTGTCTTTTTCGTCTGCTTTCCATCCTCAGACTAATGGCCAGACCGAGCGGACTAATCAGACCTTGGAGACATATTTGAGGTGTTTTGTGTCTGCGGATCAGGATGATTGGGTTGCTTTTTTGCCTTTGGCGGAGTTCGCCCTCAATAATCGGGCCAGCTCTGCCACCTTGGTGTCCCCGTTTTTCTGTAATTCGGGGTTTCATCCTCGATTTTCCTCCGGTCAAGTGGAATCTTCGGATTGTCCTGGAGTGGATGCTGTGGTGGAGAGGTTGCATCAGATTTGGGGGCAGGTGGTGGACAATTTGAAGTTGTCCCAGGAGAAGACTCAGCTTTTTGCCAACCGCCGTCGTCGTGTTGGTCCTCGGCTTTGTGTTGGGGACTTGGTGTGGTTGTCTTCTCGTTTTGTCCCTATGAGGGTTTCTTCTCCTAAGTTTAAGCCTCGGTTCATCGGCCCGTACAAGATATTGGAGATTCTTAACCCTGTGTCCTTCCGTTTGGACCTCCCTGCATCCTTTTCGATTCATAATGTTTTTCATCGGTCATTGTTGCGCAGGTATGAGGTACCGGCTGTGCCTTCCGTTGAGCCTCCTGCTCCGGTGTTGGTTGAGGGTGAGTTGGAGTACGTTGTGGAAAAGATCTTGGACTCTCGTGTTTCCAGACGGAAACTCCAGTATCTGGTCAAATGGAAGGGATACGGTCAGGAGGATAATTCTTGGGTCACTGCCTCTGATGTTCATGCCTCCGATCTTGTCCGTGCCTTTCATAGGGCTCATCCTGATCGCCCTGGTGGTTCTGGTGAGGGTTCGGTGCCCCCTCCTTGAGGGGGGGGGGTACTGTTGTGAAATTGGATTCTGGGCTCCCCCGGTGGCCACTTGTGGAATTGTACTTGTGTGCATCATCCCCTCTGTTCACCTGCTCCTATCAGGATGTGGGAGTCGCTATATAACCTTGCTCCTCTGTCAGTTTCATGCCGGTCAACAATGTAATCAGAAGCCTTTCTGTGCATGTTCCTGCTACTAGACAACTCCCAGCTAAGTTGGACTTTTGTCCTTGTGTGTTTTTGCATTTTGTTCCTGTTCACAGCTGCTGTTTCGTTACTGTGTCTGGAAAGCTCTTGTGAGCGGAAATTGCCACTCTGGTGTTATGAGTTAATGCTAGAGTCTTAAAGTAATTTCTGGATGGGTTTTGATAGGGTTTTCTGCTGACCATGAAAGTGCCCTTTCTGTCTTCTTGCTATCTAGTAAGCGGACCTCGATTTTTGCTAAACCTATTTTCATACTACGTTTGTCATTTCATCTAAAATCACCGCCAATATATGTGGGGGCCTCTGTCTGCCTTTTGGGAAAATTTCTCTAGAGGTGAGCCAGGACTGTCTTTTCCTCTGCTAGGATTAGGTAGTTCTCCGGCTGGCGCTGGGCATCTAGGGATAAAAAAACGTAGGCATGCTACCCGGCCACTTCTAGTTGTGCGGCAGGTTTAGTTCATGGTCAGTATAGTTTCCATCTTCCAAGAGCTAGTTCTCATATATGCTGGGCTATGTTCTCTCGCCATTGAGAATCATGACACACACCCCCCTGAGGTCAAGCTTGGTAAACCACTTAGCACCTGCCACCTGGTTGAACAAATCTGGTATCAGAGGCATAGGGTATGGATCACGAACCGTAATCTGGTTCAACTCCCTGAAATCCAAACACGGGCGTAATCTGCCATCTTTCTTCTTCACGAAGAAGAACCCTGCTGCCACCGGCGAGTATGACGGCCTGATGTGCCCTTTGCTCAAGCTTTCAGCAATGTAATCTTTTAACGCTTGTCTCTCCGGACTGGAGATGTTAAACATCCTTGCTTTAGGCAATTTGGCCCCTGGTTTAAACCTGATAGAACAGTCATAAGGACGATGTGGCGGCAACTCTGAACAACCCTCAGAGAACACATCCACAAAATCCAGAAGTGACTCCGGAACGCTTGAAGTCACCGCAGCCACACATGTGGCCAGGCAATTCTCCTGGCAGAACTCGCTCTACCGAATTATGTCCTGAGTTTTCCAGTCAATTACCGGGTTGTGCATAGACAACCAAGGAAAACCCAAAACCACCTGAGCAGGAAGATTCCTGAGCACCTTACATGTAACCCGCTCGGAATGTAGAACTCCAGTGTAGAGTTTCACCTCAGCCACAAATTCAGTAATCTCCCCCTGAGAGAGAGGAGCAGCATTGATGGTAACCACGCGGATAGGATGAGACAGTTTTTCAATCATAAAACCTGCTGTGCGCGCAAACTCCTCATCAATGAGATTTGTGGCTGAACCACTATCCACAAAAACAGTAATTGGCAGCTCACTGCCAGCGATAAAAACCTTAGCAGGGAGCATGCATTGAGAAACCACCATGGAGGATATACATAAGCTCAGATTGGTCTCCTCCACACCCTCTGAGCTTAGAAGTTTTCCGCCGTTGCGTTTTTCTTAGACAGCAGAGGACAGATGTTAATAAAATGACCAGTTTTACCACAGTAAAAACAGGCTCCCTGCTTCCTGAGCTCAGGGGCTCGACGCTTGACATGTGACACCCCTGCGATTTGCATAGGTTCCGTGGGCTCACCTGCAGCAACCTCACGTGAACCTAAACCCTCTCCCATAGGCGGTGTCTCATGCTCCCCCTGACGCAAACGGCGATCAATGCGGACAACCAGACTCATGGCGGAATCTAGAGAAGCAGGAGTCTCGTACATCAGAAGGGCTTTTTTAACCCTTCCAGAAATCCCATGTATAAACTGACTCCGCAATGCTGGATCATTCCATTGTGTATCGATCGCCCAGCGACAAAATTCAGAACAGTAATCCTCTGCAACTCGCTCCCCCTGGCGAATAGAGCGTATCTTGGATTCTGCTAGAGCCATTCTGTCAGGTTCATCGTAGATTTTACCAAGAGAAGAAAAAAAACTCTCCACAGAGTCAAATGCAGCAGAATCAGATGGCAAAGAAAACGCCCATGCTTGGGGATCCCCACTTAACAATGACAACACCAGGCCCACACGCTGAGCCTCATTACCCGAAGATATCGGGCGCATACAGAAATATAGTTTGCAAGCTTCACGAAAAGAAACAAATTTACTGCGTTCCCCAGCAAATTTTTCAGGCAAAGGAAATTTAGGCTCAGCAACTCTTCCTGTCGCTCCAGCTTGCACATTAGATACTGCTAGTCCCTGTTGCTGTACTGCCCCCCTCAACTCAGTGACCTGTAGGGACAGCACCTCCAACTGGCGGGTTATGGAAGTCATGGGATCCATGACGAAACACACACAAAAAAAAAAAACCCCTTTTTTTTCTTTTTCTTTTTTGTTGTTGTTGGGCCGATTATAATGTCACGGGGAGACTAGGAGAACGAGAGCTAATAACCCGGGCCCCTGCAATTTCCCTCAGACTAGGGAAATCCTGACTGACCCTCTACCTGGAGTTTACACTGAAGGTGTGCATGTCCAGGCCTCGAACCTCACCCTGTCTCCTGAGCTCAGCCCTAGGCTGAAACCTTCGCCCACCACCCAGTGAAGAGGTAATACACCAATACCCACAGTTAGCACAGACAAGGATAACGGAAAATATACACCACGCCGCAGACACTCAGGAATACACTATAAATGTGCAGGGCAAAATAAATACAAATATAGGAAGGAGTAAATAAGACAAAGGAAAATACACCACCAGCAACGATACTCCAACCACCAGCTCTCCTCTCCAGACCGAGATAACAAAGCACAAAACAGAAGCTATAATCGGCGATGCCCAATGATCAGGAGAACAATTTAAAGGCAATGGGAATGGCCCAGCTTCCAATCCGAGGATTAGGTAAATTAACCCCGGAACAGCTAGATAAAATCTAGCAGACGCCAATGAGCAAATAGTGG
Organism: Ranitomeya variabilis; assembly: GCF_051348905.1. NCBI lineage: Eukaryota > Metazoa > Chordata > Amphibia > Anura > Dendrobatidae > Ranitomeya > Ranitomeya variabilis. The sequence goes on from NC_135239.1 coordinate 200,653,217, forward strand.
TCAAAAGCGGAATTACCTCTGTCTGTCGGATGACCTGGTCTGAACAGCGTCCGACATGACAGGTGGGGAAGGAGACAATGGGTGGGAAGTTGCGGCAGCTCCGGTGTTGGTGAGGTGGTAGCTCCAGTAGTGGTGAGGAGACAGTGGGGACAGTGCAGGCTGTAGGCTTTCCTGAAGAGATGGGTTTTCAGGTTCCGTCTGAAGGATCCAAATGTGGTTGATAGTCGGACGTGTTGGGGCACAGAATTCTGGAGGATGGGGGATATTCGGGAGAAGTCTTGGAAGCGATTGGGTGAGGAACGGATAAGTGTTGAGGAGAGAGGAGGTCTTGGGAGGACCGGCGATTACGTGAGGAAAGATATCAGGAGATTAGACCAGAGATATATGGAGGAGACAGGTTATGGATGGCTTTGTAGGTCATTATTAGTAATTTGAACTGGATACACTGAGGGAATGGGAGCCAGTGAAGAGGTTTGCAAAGGAAGGAAGCAGAGGAGTAGCGAGGAGAGAGATTAAAGGGAACCTGTCACCTGAATTTGGCGGGACCAGTTTTGGGTCATATGGGCGGGGTTTTCGGGTGTTTGATTCACCCTTTCCTTACCCGCTGGCTGCATGCTGGCTGCAATATTGGATTGAAGTTAATTCTCTGTCCTCTGGAGTACACGCCTGCGTAAGGCAAGATTGCCTTGTGCAGGCATGTACTACGGAGGACAGAGAATGAACTTCAATCCAATATTGCAGCCAGCATGCAGCCAGCGGGTAAGGAAAGGGTGAATCAAACACCCAAAAACCCCGCCCATATGACCCAAAACTGGTCCCGCCAAATTCAGGTGACAGGTTCCCTTTAATTAGTTGGGCAGCAGAGTTAAGGATGGACTGGAGAGGTGCGAGAGTGTTAGAGTGATACATATCTTCCGCCCACTAAGTGTCTGGCAGCCACTTTACACCTTGAAAAATGCACTGACAAAAAGTGGCCAAAAATGCATATTGTGAATAAGCCCTAAAATGACAAGTTTAGAATGTGTGAAATGTATCTTTTAAATAAATCAACAAGGAAAACAACAAGGTTTATAAATTATGTCTAGTTTAGCATTTTGAAATACCCTAAAAGGAGTGATGAGGACATGTGATAAAATAATTAAAAAAAACTATAGTCAGCTGTTTTATTTCCCATAGCGCCAGTGCAGGATGCTCTGATGATCTCTTCCAAGACAGAAAGTCACAGGTATTTACAGTCCAGTGACCAAGAAACAGAACATCACTTCCTGTGCAGTCAAGACCACAAGTGTGATCTTTAGTGGAGCAAAGGGGGCTACACCTGGTTTATTTCATCATTTCATCACGTAACCTTTTTTTCCAAAAATCTCGGGGAATTTTGATAGAATTAGAATGATACATTTTGGGGGGATTATTTATTTTTTTATGCTGGAGGACCCAACATGTTCAGAAATTAACGAGAATTATGCAATGCTTTATTCCCCCTGTGGTGGCACTGCAAAAGAAATGAACACTTACTGATCTGGTTGCTGAGGGTCCCAGTAGCAGGACACTTTATGATCAGCTCTTTTTTTGGAAATTGTTTTTAAAAAAGGCACTGTCCAAATGCCTTCTTCTTTAGGCATCTTAATATATTAAGTGATTGCATGATAAGCAGTTTTGTATATATATTGTATGTATGTCTATATATGAATATATATATGTATATATGCACCACATCCCACCATCTTTGATTAAGGAGGACCAGAGAATATTCTTCTTCGTCACCTTTGTTCTTCTCGTAGGAAAAAAAGAGTAAAATTGGGGGCCATATAGATTACATGAATGTTGGATGAAGCTGTGGAATTTGGCACACCTGATAAACAATCTACTTTGTATCAGGATAATAAAAAGGATCATGCATGCTGAATTTTAACATGGCTGATCCTTTTGTTCTTAACTTAAAGGGTCTGTGCCAAGTTTTTAGGTGAATCCATATTCATAGAATAATGGATAACTTACTCATCACTGGGAGCTCTGTCGTATAGGAGTGTAGGGTGGTCATGTATACCTCCGGCCATTCATTCTCTAAGGAAAGTAGAGATAACTAAGTTCACCAATGGAATGGATTTTGGTCTACCACATTACTAAGAACTAAATGTTTTACCACAAAGCCTCTAAATAGAAACAAAATGCTTAGCAATTCAATAGACACTGGGACACTTGCCCATTGGGCCATTAGGATGTAGAGCCATGCCTACTGGATCCCCACAAAGTGGGGACCCTTCTGGGCTACTAAGGAAGTGTCCATGACACTGAGTCACTTCTCATGGACAAGCCGTGAGTTGAGGTAGTCAAGGAGTCCAAGGTCAAAAGCCAGGAGTGTACGCCATAAACAGAGGGAAGAGACAAAGGAGTAGTCAGGTAACAGTCAGAGGTGAAAATACCAGGGGTATTATGGATCAGAGTAAAGGGGCTAGGCAAAATGGATGGTCAGAACAAGGTCCAAGGTCAGGCAGCAAAAATATTCACAAGCAAAGAATAAGGCATAGAGAGGCAAACCACGAAGAGATGAATCTATGTCTGGCAAACATCTGGGACTGACAATACAGCTAACTAGCTGGGCAAACACGTGGGACAGGAAACACCTGAAGGAAGCCCAGCACCTCCCCGTCTCAGATTGGACAGCCAAACAAGATGTCAATCAAAACACTGACAGCTTCAGCACGCCCCTACACCAGATTGGATGGCTAGTGATCGTTAAAACAATGGTGTAAACACGATCAACTGAGGTCTGTTCTCTTCCAAAATTGCTGATGGGTTCAATACACAGTCTACGTGGTCCATCTTTGGCGTCGGAAAGCATTTTCTTTTACTGATCCCTACTAACCCTTATTTCTGACGATCAAAACTTCTGACAAGTCTCTACGACAAATCAAAAGTTTTTTCAAAAGTACATCAAACTTTACCTTTTGTCCCAACTCGACTCGCCATCATCCTAAACGCAACTTAAACTTTTTCAGCCATGTAAACGTAAAAGATACAAAAATTCCCGAAAAATACAGTTCATCATAGATTATAATCTCCGCTAACCTATAATAAACTACCGCTTAGATTTACGAATGGGAGCGCCAGGCAAAATAATATTTTTATTTAGACCTTTATTTGGAATTTAAACCTTTCATACACAGACCACATCAGATTTTTTCCGTCCCACTCAATCTTTTTTTTCGGTCTGCTTACTTTTCCTACATTTTTTTTTTCTCTTTTGCTACTTAAGTCTTAGACCTAAATTGCTGAGGTGATAAAATTGGCATCCCATAATGCTCCACGCATCCCGCCCCTCAATGAAGCAATTGTAGACTTAAACAAATAGTGAGGGCGGGAAACGGGGCAAAAGAATCTCGCTGAATATTTGATTAAATGTATGCGGTAATTTTTTACTAAATTAATAAATCAGTTCAGCATTGGAAAAGTGTAAAGAGGCAAGGCATTTCCAGATGTGGATTTTAGTAAAGAAAACTTTTCTGTTCCAGGAGAGAAAACGTGTTGACGTTTCTTTGAAGTGTAATCTCATTTGTTTATTTGGCTTCTAATAGCTTCCAGAAGTTTGGCTGCATATTTTATACGTGATGTCGCTTGTGTATTATATACATATTGTGGAGAGCTTAGTGTACCATGAACTCAGACTCGGAAGAAAAAAAAAATCCATTACGTGCAAGGTATTTTGGCTGAAATGTCGAAATTAGAAGACTTGAAAATGTATTTAGGGTTTATTTTTCCTTTAGTCGGACAGTAAAATATATACATGCAGTTTGGTTCTCGGGAGGACTCTGGCTAGGATTGATATTTGCCAACTTTTCCTTAATACTGGCAGGTTTATCTAGGCAATTTCAGAATTTTATGTCCATCTATGTTGTTTTTAGGTCCAACATTCGGTGCTGATTAAGTTGACAATGCATCTTTATGTTATAGCAGTCAGAGCTCCAGATGTTGTAAAGGTAAATTATAGTATTGCAGCTCCCTGCAGCCACCAATAGAGGGAGCTCAAGAGCTTACTGGGTACTGTGAATACATCCAGCTTCATAATAGAACCGTATGCAAAAAGCTCATGAGCTCCCCCTAGTGGTGGCAGCAGATTGATCATTTTATTCTATGAATAAAGCAGTGACTTTGGAGCTGTGTATCAGAAAAATGGTGGGTTCATCACTTTGAATGCCAATTACAAAAATAATCAGAACAGAATGGAGGACCTAAAAATGTTATGGTTCATTGACTCTGACAACAGGATTATGAGCATTCCTCATAGAATACAATACAATATAGGAACAGCAAAGCATAAGGTAGTTTGTATTTTGGAAGTAGATTGCTCACAGTGTCTGTTATACTATGATTTTCCTATTATGTTAAAAATTTTTGGTAATTTTTTTAAATTCATTTTCATATCACATTGGCCACTGAGACTCATAATAGATTGACGCTGATCACTTTTCAGCAGACATATCATTATTATTGCAGGCAGGATTACAATGACTGATAACACACGATCCACCATTCAAGATAGGTGATATCCCAGCTCACCTCCTCCTCCTTTATAATGACTGATAACAACTCTATATACAGTAGATAACACAGGATCCACCATTCACAATAGGTGATGTCACAGCTCACCTCCTCCTCCTGTACAATGACTGATAACACCTCCATGTGCAGTTGGATCACCCCCGCAGGGCTATGGGGTACTCGGTACCGGGTCCTTCGGTTCTCCAGGGGGATGTCACGGTGGCTGACCCGGTCCATTGCCCTAGGGAGGTCCGTTGTAAATGGGGAGAAAGGTCTTTAAAGGGATAATGTTCGTGACGGCACCTGTGGTATTTGGTCAGGGTGACCGATGCTGCTTAGGGGTCCGCTGGGGTGATGTTATGGCAGCTAGATGGTATACCTTCCCACAGGTGAAGTATGTCCCCAGGGCTTCCCAGTGTGTAGATGGTGGATGGTGTGGGGCACAGTGAAGAACGAGGACACAAGGTTGCAGTCTATTTACCTTTTTACTGAAGGCTTCAGCATCCACAGTCCAGAGCACCAGATCACAAGGCAGGTAGAGTCTGGCCGGTCTGAAGGCAAATCCAGAGTCCCCTTATCCAGGTGGAAATCAGTAGCCTTCCTCTAGCGCCTGGATGTTGTAGTTCCTTACTGCTGAGCCTCTCATAAGGTTCTCACAACTGTTGTAGATGTTCTAGATGTTGTGACTCTCTCTCTGTCCCCAAGATGGATAGGACAAACCTGTATGACTGGTGGCCTGAGGCTTTTTACAGGGACTCTAGCACGCCCCAGCCCCCACAAGTTGCCACCGTGCCTCCTGGGTATAGGTCGGGCAGGTAACGTGGAATTAGCTGTCCTGCCGGTCTCTGGAGCAAGGCATAGAGACTGTTGCTCCCTCGGTGTTCCGGCTACCGGATCCTGCACCTCAGTAGGAGGCAGCCTGTGTAGGGCAGAACTCCTTCTGGTTTCCTCTCCTTTTGCTATGACTTCATTTCTCACCCTCTACAATACAATTCGCTGTTTGTGTCTCTTTCTTAGGATGCTGCCGCATGTCGGGCAGGCGCAGCTCCGTGGCCTTCTGTCTAGGCCTCTGACAGGATCCCACCCCTGTCAGGGACCACCCTGTCGGCAACTGCTCAATGTTCCTCCTTCCTCTCTGTCTGCCTGACAGGAACTCACTGGCTGAAGCTCAGCCAGCTTCTGACTAACTTCCTATCCAGGCCACCAGTTTTACCTAATTGTGAAGAGTGCCCTAATAAATAGGAGCATAGCTCCCCCTGGTAGACTGGAGTGTGAAGTGTGTTGTATGGTTTGTGATACCTGGTAAAGAGATCACCTTTATTGCCTTCAAACGTAACATCACTCCCCCCTGGAGGAAAATGATATTACTGCAACGACCAGGACCCTGGGGCGCTGCACAGTAGATAACACAGGCTCAACCATTCACAATAGGTGATGTCACAGCTCACCTCCTCCTCCTGTACAATGACTGATAACACCTCTATATACAGTAGATAACACAGGATCCACCATTCACAATAGGTGATGTCACTAGGGTTGAGCAAAACGGATCGTTCATTTTCAAAAGTCGCTGACTTTTGGCGTGGGATCGGCCACGTGGTCGGCGATCTTGGCGCCAAAGTCGCCTTCCCCGCCATTTTTTCAGCCAATTAAGGAGTGTGGGCAGCGTGATGACATAGGTTCCGGCCTGGTTTCTGCGGCGTCATAGAGCCATATTACCGTTTGGGCTGCAGTGATTTCCGCAGTCAAACAGAACATATGCTTTGCACGGAGGAGAGAGAGAGAGATTAAGTAAATGTAAAAAATAATCCACATTGACTTGCATTGGGTTTCGTGTTCCGGTCCCGAACCCGACTTTACAGTAGAATCGGCCGATTTCACGCGATCCGACTTTCGAGAAGGTCGGGTTTCACAAAACCCAACTCGATCCTAAAAAAGCAAAAGTCGCTCAACCCTAGATGTCACAGCTCACATCCTCCTGTACAATGACTGATAACATCTCTATACAGTGGCATGTAAAAGTTTAGGCACCCCTGGTCAAAATTACTGTTATTGTAAGCAGGTAAACAACAGTTAAAGATGACATATTTCCTTTGTATTTAAGTAAAAAAAAAATCAATTTTCATTGTATACATTTTAAAAATTGGTGGACCAATGAGGATAAAATAGAACTCTTTGACCACAAAGATCAAAGGTATGCGTGGACAAAAAAGGGCACAGAATTTCAGGAAAAGAACATCTCAACAACTATTAAGCATGGGGGTGGATCAATCATCCTTTGGGTAGGGGGAACATTTCACAGGTAGAGGGAAGAATGGAGTCAATGAAATTCAACAAATTCTTGATTCAAACATAACACCATCTGTAAAAAAGCTGAAGATGAAAAGAGGAAGAGGATGGCTTCTACAAATGGAGAATGATCCTAAACACAAGTCAAAATCCACAGTAGACTACCTCAAAAGACGCAAGCTGAAGGTTTTACAATGACCCTCACAGTCCCCTGATCTGAACATCATTGAAAATCTGTGGCTAGACCTCAAAATAGAGGATGCAAGACGACCCAGGAATATCAGAACGGTAAGAATTTTTCAAGGAAGAATGGAATGAAAATTCCTTAAGCAAGAATTGAAAGACTCTTGTCTGGCTACAAAAAGTGTTTATAAGTAGTAATGAGCGAGTATACTCATTGCTCCGGTTTTCCCGAGCACGCTCGGGTGGTCTCCGAGTATTTGTTAGTGCTCGGAGATTTAGTTTTGCCGCAACTGCATGATTTACGGCTGCTAGACAGGCTAAATACATGTGAGGAATGCCAGTTTGTTAGGGAATCCCCACATGTATTCAGGCTGTCCAGCAGCTGTAAATCATGCAGCTGAGGTGAGGAAAACTAAATCTCCGAGCACTAACAAATACTCGGAGATCACCCGAGCAACGAGTATACTCGCTCATCACTATTTATAAGCTGTGGTACTTTCAAAAGGGCGTGCTACTAGATATTAACCATGCTGATAACACCTCTATATACAGTACATAACACATCCAATTCTTCTTCCTTCCTTGCTTCTTTACTTTTGCCCCCAAGAAAATTACTCAGACGATAAGATGGACTCAATGGGACCTGCAACATTCGATGACTCTTCCAGGAGTTCAGGAGGTCTTCCCTTTTTCTGTAAGCATTCCAAACATTCCTCAATGTTGTGAGTCACTGTCGAAAATATTGAGTGGCAGCCATTCTCCTCTACACCAATTCTTTTACCTCCTCCATTCCTTACTTTCTTCCCCATACCTTAAAGATGCACACAAATTTATTGTCAGATTTGGTGGCTTCAGTTGGGTTTGGGAGATTTGCCGACTCTTCACCGGTTGGTCTCCTCTTTATCTGTGAGTTTCCCAGATGTTCCGAAAGGCTCAAATGCATAAATTAAACTCTACTAGATACATCATTCCTGGAAATAGACAATGATGGCTAGTGAAAACCAAAGCACAATTAAACTAACGCTATGAAATTACCATCACCACCTTAAAAACCTTTTGCACATTTGCTATAAAATGATTTGAATTGATGCTACTTGAAGATCTGACTGCGAGTGCACATTGCAATTTGCTTGGTGCTTCATATGTTTTCTATTAAGGAAGTCTGTGGTTGCCTTCCTGAATCTGCTGAACTGGAAAAACACAGCTAATATGGTGTGATCTGGACTAAGCTTTGATGGGGGGGAGCTTTACAAATAAATCTCCAGATGTCATGTGTTTTACATTCGTATCTCAATGTCTTTTCTATAAACGTCTTCTGAATATTCCATTGAGGCAACACATATGAAAGTAGCATTGGGAACGAAGGGGAACAAAATTTGGGGCCATGTTTTGCTGGAGCTCCTCAGGAGAATTTTAGTATTTTCTTCGGCCTCTTGGCTAGAAATCTTACGGTCATGAGAATCACCTGTGATGTGGGATGAAGAAATAACACGTTATACAATGGAATCCTTTAAGTGTCGTTTCAGTTGGGAAAATGGATAGAAGGTTACAGCAAGAAGGGTTTGGGAACGAAAGGGTCTCCGACAGAGATGATAGAAGCCGCCAAAAATTGCTCAAAATCATGAGGGAACTTCTTGACTGCTATTTAAAAAATTAATTTCTTAAGCTCTGAGGTCCCTTGACCATAAACCGAGGTCCCAGAAAGGGGTTAAAAAACAATATAAAAAATGATACTCAGCTCGCCCTTTACCTGTCGACACCCTAGCAGAACCACACCGGTCCTCCGCTGACTTTCTAAATCCACGATCTCTCTTCTCCTCACTCTTCACTGACACTTTTGGTCCCAGTTAGCCCTCAGTGTACATTGTGACGTCACGAAGTGTACATGAGGGGGTGACATTACCCCACAGGGGTCGAATTTTCTGACGACAGCACCAAAAGGGTTAGCAAAAAGCAAGGAATAGACTGGCGCTCTAGCCGGGATCTAGGCAGCCACTGGAGGTTGGCAGGGAGCTGAGGTGACAAAGATAGATGAGGGGTTAGGTATGAACATTTATTCTTTTTTAACTCCTTCCCGGCCCACATTAATTCATCTGGATGGCCGGCAATTTGCCTGATTCCCTCTAATTGAATTCCCAAAAATTTGGATTCGCCAGAGGAAAATTCAACATGAATTTAGAATCAATTTGCTCATCCTTTTCCTCCAAACTTATGATTTGTGTCAAAGTACTTATTTTAAGATCAATTACAGCTAAGAAAAATCACTGTCCCTGCCTTCGAACATATACAATTAATCAAGTAGAGGCGAGCTACTAGCTGCAGCCCTGTCAAACAACCTCACGTGAACCTCGGGAACACGATTGTTGACACCGCTGGAACGGCGCCGGCACGGGAGGCGAGTCTAAGTGTTTTTATTTTAACATGGACTAACATTCAGATTGAGAAGGGGTTGTCCTAGTAGTGCACAACCCCTTTATTAATAACAAAGGATATAGTGAGCTCCCTCTAGTGGTGGGGGTAGATAACAGGCAAATTATTATTTAAAGGGTTATTCCCAAAATAATCTTATAATAATACACATAAATATTTATTCGGTTGTACCAAGATAATTGCCCCCTATAGGACTGGTTGGGTAGACAATTTTTCAATTCAAATTTTTTTTAATGTTTTTTTTTATTCTGTATATTGTGAAAATCCATCTTTAAAACGAAATAAAATAAAACAGTAAAAAAAAAAAAATAATAATTCTGACCACTTAATATGAGTGATTCCATTGCTTAGCTATATTCAATTCTTACATTTGGGATGCTCATCACAATAAAGAGAAAAAAAAGAAAAAAAAAGAAACAGTCAGTGGAAATAACGGGAGAAGAAAAAAGAAAATATTAAAATAAGATCCATTCATGTATATTTAACAGCCTACTCAATGTACATCACATTCCAGGTTTTATGGCTCTTTCCAGACTGAAGCATTCAGTCGGTATTAAAGGTAGCCACCACCACCCCCTCCTCCATTTTTTCCATTGATTTACTGTAACTTGATTTAAGAAGTGAAATAAGAAATACTATGATATATATTTCAAAATATAAATATAGCAGGGGTTGACTTTTTCAGATGTAGCAGCGCATAGTGATTTTGGCACAGTGTTTTACATAGGACTGCAGAGGCTCAGGCATCCAGTTCCTGAAAGAGTGGCCCCCATCAATGACATTTATGTGTCCTAGTAGGTTCTATCCCTATTGGACTAGTCTTTTTTATGGCCCAAACCTAACATGGGTGCTGGGGGTATAGGTTATGCTCTAGCAGTCAGGATAGGAAGAACCTCTGATCCTGGTCGTTTACCCCTTAGATGCTACAGTTAATAGCCTCCAAGGCACCTAAGTGGGTAACAGACAATAGGCACCCTTTATGAGCCAATTGGCACCCTCATAGCACTATCAGCCAGAGGCCTGATGAAGGCATCCAAGTCTGCCATCTTTGTACTCCTATTAGGATCTTCAAGAACTAGTTTTACACTGACATCCATATAATACACTGCAATACCTCTGTAGTACAGTGTATCATGTGAGCAATGCTGATGAGTCCTTCTGAAACTAATCAATAAAGTAAAAAAGAAAAAATTAAGATACATATTTTTTAATTAGATCTATTTATTAGAGATTAGATATAAAAAATAAATATAATTGGCATCGACACATCATTAATGACCCAAACTGTAAATTTATTGCGTTACTTATCCTGCACAATAAACTGCATAAAAGAAAAATTCCAGAATTGCTATTTTTTTTTTCATTGTGTCCTCTAAAAAGTGATGAAAAAAATTAATTTAACCCCAAAATGAGGAAGAAAAAAAGTTATTTTTTTTCCTAATAGCCACACTTTCAGTACAATGGCCCGGCACCTCCATAACACATCCGTTTAACATTTTATCTGCAGGTTAGTAGCGTTAATAGACCTGACAGGTTCCCTTTAAGAAGGAGGAATAAAGATTTATTTTGGCATTAGATTTAATTGAAGCATTTTGAGCTGTGCCGTCAGCAGAGAGGAAACGCTAGCAGGTCTCGAAATGCGTAAGCGAGATTTAATGCCGGCATGAATTTCAAGTCATATAATAAGTCCCGTATTTGTGTTTGTTTCCTCCGGTTTCCACCCACACTCCAAACACATACTGATATTGAATCTAGATTGTGAGCCCCATTGGGGACAGAGATGATGATGTTTGTAAAGCGCTGCAGAATATGATAGCGCTATATAAGCAAAGCATAAAAAATAATAATAATAAATAAGTAAACGTAGACGAAAAAGTGGTATGTCTTGATTACTCATCAACATGAATTAATGCAGACATGAATTTCCAGAAGATGAATAAAGCTTTAAAACTGGCTAACGCGTTTCAAGCCATGCTATGAGCAAGCATTGAGGAGGAGTCAGTACATCTTGAAACGGATAAGTAGGATTTAATGCCGAGATTAATTTTAATAGGACTAATAAAGCTTTTAAGTTGACATCAGATTACACTTACGCATTTCAAGCCATTTTAAGGATAAGCACTGAGGAGGAACCAGCACATCTCGAAAAGCATAAGTTGGATTTAACACCGACAAGAATTTAAAGAGGATGAATAAAGCTTTAAGTTGGTATTAGATTCTACTCACACCTTTTCATCCATGCTGTAAAAATAGAAGAAAAGTTAGCACGTCTCAAAACGCGTAAACAGGATTCAATGACAACATGTATTTCAAGAAGATGAACAAACTTGTGTGTTGGCATAAGATTTCACTTACGCATTTCAAGCCATTTACAAAGATCCCGCACATCTCGAAACGTATACCTGGAATTTAATACTGACATGAATGTAAATGGGATTACGGTAATAATAAAATTTTACGCTGACATTAATTTACGTTTCAGGCCATGCAATGCATAAGCCAGTACATCTCAAAACGCACAAGTGGAATTTAATGCACACGTGTATTTAAACAGGATTAAGAAAGCTTAATGTTGACATTAGATTCCAGTTACGCGTTTCAAGCCACGCTATGCATAAGCATTGACGAAGAGCCAGCACATATCAAAACACATACAGTGGGGTAAATAAGTATTTGTCACACTGCTGATTTTGCAAGTTTTCCCACCTACAAAGAATGGAGAAGTCTGTAATTTGTATCGTAGGTACACGTCACCTGTGTGAGACAGAATCTAAAAATAAAAACAGAAAATCACATTGCAGGATTTTTACATAATTAATTTGATCACCGACCAAAAATCAAGAATTTTGGCTCTCACAGACCTGTTAGTTTTTCTTTACGAAGCCTTCTATTCTGCACACATTACCTGTATTAATTGCACCTGTTTGAACTTATTACCTGTATAAAACACACCTATCCACACACTCAATCACACTCCAACTTCTCTATCAAGGCCAAGACCAAAGAGCTGTCTAAGGACACCAGGGACAAAATTGTAGACCTGCACAAGGCTGGGATGGGCTACAGGACAATAGACAAGCAGCTTGGGGAGAAGGCAACAACTGTTGTCACAATTATTAGAAAATGGAAGAAACACAAGATGACTGTCAAACTTCTAGATAGATAGATAGATAGATAGATAGATAGATAGATAGATAGATAGATAGATAATGGATAGATAGGTGATAGATAGGGCTCCGTGCAAGATCTCACCTCGTGGGTTAAGGATGATTCTGAGAAAGTTCAGGAATCATCCCAGAACTTCACAGGAGGACCTGGTCCATGACCTGAAGAGAGCTGGGACTACAGTCTCAAACATTACCATTAGTAACACACTACGACATCATGGATTCAAATCCTTCAGGGCAGGCAAAGTCCCCAGGTCATGCAAGCACATGTACAGGCCCATTTGAAGCTCAACAATGACCATGTGGATGATCCAGAGGAGGCATGAGACAAGGTCATGTAGTCAGATGAGACCAAAATAGAACTTTTTGGTATCAACTCCACTCGCCGTGTTTGCAGAAAGAAGAAGCATGAGTACAATCCCAAGAACACCATCCCAGCTGTGAAGCATGGTGGGTGAAACATCATACTATGGGGGTGCTTTTATGCAAAGGGGACAGGTGATTGCACCGTATGAAAGGGAGGATAAATGGGGTCATGTATCGTGAGATTTTGGCCAACAACCTCCTTCCTCAGTAAGAGCATTGAAGATGGGTCATGGCTTGGTCTTCCAGCATTACAATGACCCAAAACACACAGCCAGGGCAACTAAGGCTCAGCTAAGTGAGTCTTTCAAGGTCCTGGAGTGGCCTAGCCACTCTCCAGAGCTGAGAAGGAAGCTAAAACTCAATGTTACCCGGTGAAAACTTGAAAGATCTGATGAAGATCTGAATGGAGGAGTGGGACAAAATCACTGCTTCAGTGTGTGCAAACTTGGTCAAGAGCTACAGGAAACGTCTGACCTCTGTATTTGCAAACAAAGGTTTCTGTGCCAAATATTAAGTTCTGTTTTCTATTGTATCAAATACTTATTTCATGCAATAAAGTGCAAATTAATTATGTAAAAATTATACAATGGGATTTTCTGTTTTTTTTTTTTTAACATTCTGTCTCACAGTTGAAGTGTACCTACAATAAAAATTACAGACCTCTCCATTCTTTGTAGGTGGGAAAACTTGCAAAATCAGTAGTGTATCAAACACTTATTTTCCCCACTGTAAGGCTAAGTGCACACGTTGCAGAATTTCCGCGGAAATTTCCGCGGCAATTCTGCGCCTCCTGCCGCGGGTATATCGCATGCAGAATTAGCATGCATATACCCGCAGAAAACTAGCATTTTGCAAGCATAATTAGCTTGCAGAATGCTAGAGTTTTCCAAGCGATCTGTAGCATCGCTTGGAAAACTGACTGACAGGTTGGTCACACTTGTCAAACATAGTGTTTGACAAGTGTGACCAACTTTTTACTATAGATGCAGCCTATGCAGCATCTATAGTAAAAGATCGAATGTTTAAAAATAATTAAAAAAAATAAAAAACATGGTTATACTCACCTGCAGACCTCAGCGGCGTCCGTTCCTATAGCTGGAGTGCAGTGAAGGGCCTGCGATGACGTCACTGTCTTGTGATTGGTGACGTGAGTCACTTGAGCGGTCACGCGACCAATCACAAGACAGTGACGTCATCACAGGTCCTGAACCACATCATCTATAGGAATGGAAGAGAGATCATGCACCGGAGAGGCGGGAACACTTCGGGGGCCATCAGAGGGTGAGTATAGGACTATTTTTTATTTTAATTCTTTATTTTTTACCAATTATATGGTGCCCAGTCCGTGGAGGAGAGTCTCCTCTCCTCCACCCTGGGTACCAACCGCACATGATCTGCTTGCTTCCCGCATGGTGTGCACAGCCCCGTGCGGGAAGTAAGCAGATCAATGCACTCCTATGGGTGCAGAATCTCCGTGATTCCGCAATTTTAATGAACATGCTGCGTTTTTTTCTGGAATGCGATTCCGCTCAGGAAAAAAATGCAGCATGTGCACAAAAAATGCGGAATGCATTCTATTACATAGGATGCTTAATGTAAGCATTTTTTTCACGGTTTTATAGCGTTGTTATAGCGAAAAAACGCGAAAAGAAAACGCGAAAAATATGCTACGTGTGCACACAGCCTAAGTTAGATTTAATGTTGACATGAATTTAAAGTGGACGAATAAAACTTTATTTCGGCATTCCATTCTTCTTACATATTCCAAACCAGGCTAGGAGTTAAAATGCGTTTAAAAAAATCATGTCTAAAACAATGAAATTGTGAACGTGATGCTCAAACAATGTAGGAAATAAACATGGCAAGTTCAACGCGTTTCAAGCCATTTTGTGGATAAGCATTGAGGAAAAGGCAGCACATCTCGAAACGCATTAGTGGGATTTAGCTCCGACAACAATTTAAAGAGGATAAATAAAGCTTTATGTTACACGAGTAGATGTAAAGAATAGATAGTATTATGTGATGGCAGAATGGGAGAATGGGTTAAAGCAGAACGAAGCAGATACGTGTTTGTACCCTCGTGGCCAACAATCAATTTTCGTCAGATTGATTTGAAAACCCAGCTCCAAAGGGGCTATTTATCTAGGCAGAAATGATTGTTCACACAGCTTGGCGGATTCCTAATCACATGTAAATTATACAAAATAGAAGCGGTTTATGCAGATATTGAGACCTCCCCCAGAACAGCAATTATATAAAAGGCAACGTAAATAACATGCCGGGTAATGAACTTGCTATGAAAACCGATTGACAATGAAGCTTCATAATGCATCTGTTAAGTGGGAAAATCAGGTAAAATCACTGGAACCTACATCTTCTCAATTTCCGTATAATGTGGCAAATTACACACTAAAAAATGACAGCAGTCGATACGTACACACAAACTGCGCCTATGATTAACTATCTCGGATGGCGCTGCCCGTTTCCAGGTAATTAAAATGACAAATAATTGACTTGTTGTAAAGCACCAATTATTAGAAGACATACGGAGAAGAATCAATAGAGTCCATATCATATTATAGAACTATCACTTGTTCGTTCTGCCTGCTGCTGGGGAATATTACAATAAAAGGCATCTATATTGGTAATATAAGGCACTAGGGATGATTTCTAAAAGTGTAATTCAGCATTTAAAGGGATTGTCCCGACTAGGATGTAATTACCAGTAACTGTCCATAGCCAAGCCATAAGTCTGTGATTTATTAATTTTTTGGTCCAAGGATGACAATTTCTCATTGTCGGAATGTTGACTTGATCACAATGAATCCCTTTTATATCAGGGTCAAGCTGTTGGTTTTCCCTGCAGTGACAACTAGAGGTGAAATCTAATATTACAAGCAGCCATTCAGGAAAAAGATGCAATGCAGATCTGACTTTCAGGTAGGGGACGAAATTCTGAATCCCTCTCTATTTTATCCATATATCCTAAGACGTCACAAAGAATGAAGATTTCTGTTTGTGTTTCTATATATCTCTAAAGCATAAGGCTACTATTTGGCAAGAGAGGGATCCATATATAATAATCAACAGTCAAAGGCAACAAAAGAACAAACCAGGAGAAGACTGACAGCAAGGAAAAACTAAGAGAGAGATAAGGAAAGACCTTCTGGGAGACCAAGTGACAGATAAGGAAACCCTATCGGAGGTACAAGAACTGAAAACTTTAAACCCTTAAGGACCAAGCCACTTTGTACGTTAATGACTGAGCCACATTTTTTTTTATTCTGACAACTGTCATTTTGTGAGGTCATATCTCTGAAATGCTTCAACAGATCCCACTGATTCTGAGATTGTTTTTTCATGACATACTGTATTGTACTTCATGATAGTGTTAAAATGTTTTCGATATGACTTGCATTTATTTTTGAAGATATCAAAAATTTGGGAAAATTTGGTGAAAATTTTGCAATTTTCAAACTTTTAATTCTTTTGTTCTTAAACCTTAAACCAGTTATTACGCTATTTGGGAAAATGAAACTAGAGTGGACCCTCTGGACCGTGGAAAAGACCTACCCCTGGGCGAGCTGACCTAGTGGAGACCGACCCCTATACAGGGACCATCAAGGGCAAGCCCAGAGATCACTAGACCACAGTGGCCGTTACCAAGAGGGACGGCTCAAAAGGAGAGGGAGATGGAGAACTAGGGAGAAACCAAGGGAGGACGGAGAACAGTATAACAGGAACCAGGATGACTGAACCAAGAGCGACGGACAAAGAAGGCGGGCGTCAGACCTGGACTGCAGGAGAGCTGAGGCGGGAGAAGACTGTGGAAAGAGAGAATGTGTTAGAAGGAAACAACAGAAGGAACAGCTCACTAGAAACAGAGGAACAGGGTACAGACAAGACTGCGCACTAGATACTAACGGACAGAGCAGTGAACAAGACAAAGTACAGAGCACCAGAATGCAAGACACGGAGCACGAGGAAGAGAGAGCAGGCCAGAGACACTAGCAGGAAGCTATGTGACAATCAGGCACCTCCAAGCAGGGGAGGCAGCCTGATATACAGTATGCCTTACCTGGATTGGCTGTTGGGGATTTCCGGATCCAGGCATTCGAGGGCAGAAGGTAAAGGAGTGGTGCGCATACGCCCTCTAAGAAACCCAGGACACCTGCGCGGACGCCGCAACCCTCCAGCAGAGCGAGAAACCGGAAGTGGGGAAGAAGCACAACGAGGACGAGCTTGCCAGGGCCCGGAAGCGGAGCGGCGGGGACGAGCAGCAGCAGAGACAACAGCGGTAACACCAGTTATGTCACATAAAATAGTTAAATAATATTTCCCATATGTCTCCTTTACAACTGCATCATTTTTGAAACATACATTTTTTCTGTTAACAAGTTAGAAGGGTTAAAAGTCTATCAGCAATTTCTCATTTTTCCAACATTTACAAAACCCTTTTTTTTTTACAAACCACATCACATTTGAAGTGACTTTTGGGGGCCTCTATGACAGAATATATCCAAAAGTGACACCATTATAAAGACTGCACCCCTCAAAGTGCTCAAAACCACATTCAAAAAGCTTATTCACCCTTCAGGTGCTATAAATGAATTACTGCAACGTGGAAAGAAAAACTGAACATTTTACTTTTTTTATTCAAAAAAATGTTACTTTATCACCAATTTGTTTTTATTTTCACAAGGTTTACAAGGGAAAATAAACCTCAAAATGTATTGTGCAATTTCTCCTGAGAAGGCATATGCTCCATATGTGGGGGAAACTACTGTTTGGGTGCATAGCAGGGCTCAGAAGGGAAGGAGCACCATTTGACTTTTTGAACCAAAAAATGGCTGGATTTGAGAGACGATGCTATGTTGCATTTGGAGAGCCCCTGATGTGCCTAAACCCCCAAGTGACCCAATTTTGGAAACTAGACCCTAAAAGGAACTTAACTAGATGTGTGCTGAGCACCTTAAACCCCCCAGGTGCTTCACGGAAGTTTATAACACAGAGTCGCGAAGCAAAAAAAAAGATCACAGAAGAGCGGGAAGGCTGCGGGGGACGCCGGCAGGTGAGAATATCACGATTTTTTATTTGTTTATTATTTTTTACATTATATCTTTTTACTATTGATGCTGCATAGGCAGTATCAATAGTAAAAAGAGAGAGAGAGAACAGGGCATGCGCAGTTTGGAGGCCGGACTCCAGCGCCGGTTCTCGTCATGTTCCGCATCTGGCTCCCATAGGCGTCCATTGTCAGAAAATCCGGACGGCGCCGATTCCGGCGCCATCAGGTTTTTCGCTGCAACAAAAAAAGTTCCTCTGGACATTTTCTCTGGCCACTAGACTGGCAATTTTTGCCAGATACGACAAAAAACGGATGAAATTTTGGGACATCAGGCACAACTCTAGAGAAAAAAAAGGAGCCGGCGGAAAAAAACGTATCCTTTTTTTGAAAATTCGCCGGATTGTGCCTTATGCAAAAAACCTGATGCGTGAAAGTAACCTTAGATGCAACACAATAGTAATGTTGTGGCCATCATTAAGTTAAATAGTGGATATAAGATATTACCTGTTAATGAAAGTAGGCTAAAGGCCGGAAGACTCCAGAACCACTGTGCCCCTCCACCCCGACGCGCATTTTGCCATGCTTCATCAGGGAGGCCCTTGAAGAAGCAGGGTGAAAAGTGTGTAAAGAAGAGAAACATGCAGCAAAGAAGAGATTAAATTGGGGATGGAGACTAACCTAATAGAGATGACAGCTGCGATTGAGATTTAATGGGATCGAACAGCCTGCGGTGTATTCTAATACATGCAAACTCCAGAAGAGAAACAGTGGATATGTAATTAAAATCAATTGCGAAACTATTTTATATAATGGAATACATACAAGCACTGTAAGAAAAACATGCAAAATGTGTCCATATAGCCTTTATGATTAACCCCTAAATGACAGCATGGCTTAGACTTATTTGCAAAGCGGATCCCTCTCTGGTTTATCAGCTGATATTATTTCAGCAATTCACAAGCCTAGCTATAAAAAAAATGACTTTATCCTTTGCATGATGCAAAATGAATCATTGAGCAACACGTGGACTACACCGATCAAGAATGCTAGAAATTGGTTCCCAACAATATGTTTCATTTCCTTGAATACTTTGTGACTGATCGTAGTTCATCTCCATAAAATCTGGTCGTTGCAGAGAGTGACATCCAAGTGCCACCCTGATGACTCAATTTATTACCAGTAGTCAGAACTTCTGAATTACAGTGCCTAAAAGCATTGTATCAGCAGCCACAAAGGCTAAACAGGCTAAGCCCACAAATATGCACAGCAATAAAACAAGCATTCGGGAGATAGAAGAGAAAATAATTCAGCTTTTACAGCCATTAAAACGACTGAGGTAACGAAATGTTTATCTAATGCATCATTCCAGTTTGGTTCCACCACGGCTGGCGTTCGGTAACTCCCTCGTTTAACATCTTGAACTTTGATGTAGAAAACAGAGACATTATTCAGATACTTAAATAGATGGGAAAAAAATATCTTCCTGTTGACTCTCGACCATAAAAGACATTTTACACGTATTTTCCAAGTTATGATTACTAAATAGAAACTGCCAGATGCCCGAAAATATTCGAGAAAGAAAATATATCTTCACTAAAATTTCAGATCGGTAAGCAGAAACGTCTGCTTGCAGTTTGCAAATAAGTAATAGCCAGACGAACTTAAGAGGATTTATTTGATGCCTATCCCATGACTGCACCGAAATTGACGGTGTAGCAATTTTTGAAAAGCTTAGATAATGATATGGTACAAATAACATAAATGCAATGTAATCTGTTGCAACCAATCACTTAGTAAGTCGTAGCTAGACTTTACTTCACCCACGGCAAAGATTCCATTCATTCTCCTAGCTCTGTATCTTAAAACGCTGGTCAAGGTGCATTGGCTTGAGACTCTTGTAGACACTCAGTAGAGTTGATCAGCTTCTCAATTCAAGGTGAATCAAAGTTGCTTGAAATTGACCCCAAAATTTGATTTCAGCAGAACCAAAATTTATTGTGAATTTTCTGGATTACAGCCCTTATTAGACCCTTCCCACAACCGTTGGTCTTCTAGCTCTTTCTTCTATCCACTTTCTTCCTTCTGGCTAGGTCTTCCACAAACTAACCCATATGGCATGATACACGTCAAGTACGTGAGCCCTAATGTGACCGTGTGGGTCCAAGTGAGTGGAAAATCCAGCCAGAAGGAAGGAAAAAAAAAGAAAAAGTCAGTTGGAGGACAGGCGGCAGACGACCAAGTAGAGTTGAGTATAGTTAAGTACAAGATTTTTTTTTAACCTTTTCAAAGTCAATTTAATTCGCATTGAATTTTTTTTCGATTAAAATTGAATTTCCCCTTCGAATTGAGGAAATGTGCCCTAATCCAATATTTGGGAGTAGTGCAAGGATCAGACTAGCCAAAGAAACTTCCAATGAAAGATGAACTTTGACACAACAATGGTCACTTAGTACAAGATGGCCCCAAAAGGTTCAGAAGAAGAAGAAAAAAAAGATTTGATGTAGACTTTTGAGCCAGTCGCTTGATGTTAGTGCAGCGCCCCAGAGTCCTGGTCGTTGCAGTACTGTGGCTCCGCCACTAAGGGGAGCTATGGTACATCTGATGGCACTGAAGGAGTTCACCTGACCAGGTATCACAGACACCAATACATTTCACAGCCGGGCCTCCAGGGGGAGCTAAGGGTTCTATTCATTAGGCCACTCCTCACATACTGGTAAAACTGGGGGTCAGGCAGGAAGTTAGATGAGAAAGCTGACTGGGTTGGAACCAGGCAACACCTTGTGGCAGAGGGTGTTGTGGGGGAAGATTCGGTAGGGCCCCTGTCGGGGGTGGGATCCTGACAGAGGCCTGGCAACTTGAGAGAACGTCACGGGACCGTGCCTGCTCAGTATAGTGGCGGTGCCCAAGGAAGGATTAGAAGCAAGATAGATTGTGCTGAGTGAGAAATGAGATCAAAGCAACAAGGAGAATACCAGTAGGAGTCGTGCTGTGAGACCGAGGCAACATCCTACTGAGGCGCACAACCGGCGGCCGGAACGCCGAGGAAGTATTCATAAATCTAGCTTCAAGCAATACTTCAAACCAACGGCAGGACAGTCAGTCATAGGCGGGCTGTCTCACCTAAATCACCTACGAAGACATAGGGGGCAACTTGTGGAGAGGGGCGACTCTAGGGTCCCGGAAGAGCTCCGAGCCTACCCGTCATACGGGTGCCGTCCTAACCGTAACATCAGGGAGGGACGGAAGATTAGCAGAACATCATCTAATCGAGTTGTGAGGGAACACGAGAAACAGACACAACAGTTGTGGGGACTTTCCGTAAGCACAGCGGGGAAGGACCACAACACATAGCGCTAGCAGGAAGGCACAGATTTCCACCTGCAAAGAGAACTCTGGAGGTGCCATTGGACCGGCCGGACTTGCGCAGCCTGGTTAACCGTATTCCGGATTGAGGACCCAGAGATCTTCAGTAAAGAGGTAAAGAGACTGCAACCTGGTGTCCTCATTATTTACTGCGACCGGCATATCACAACTACACCATTATTCTCCACACTTTCTCCGGACGTTCCCCTGACAGGCAGGGCCACGGACCGGGCCTAGCCACCGTGACAACCCCAGAGCAGAGACTCAAAGGCCCGGTACCGGGTACCCCTCGGCCCTGCGGCAGTGGGGGCGCTCCATTTGGGTCTATTGATACATTGATTACATGTCCTATGTGAACCATGCTAACTGCTAAGAATAAAATTGCATTAAAACCATTAAAACTGGACATATTAATGTCTAAATGGAGGATGGAGTCCTCGGGTTGTCGTGTAGAACCCAATCCAGCACCTCTTGGGACATGAGCTACATCTGTGTTATATGAGAATAGGTTGTAAGGGATTCGCTATGTAGTAGGCATTGGTTCACACACAGGATTCAGATGTCATGACTCTGTTGTCGTATGACCCAGGACCAGGGTCTCCTTCCCTGTCCCTAACACTAGGTGGAGTCCTAGCTCACCCTGTTCTCCGTGTTACTTCTGAAGGTGAAGATGCCAGGCCACCTTGCCTTATCTCCAGAATCCGCCCTCTGTCTGTACACTTCCCCCACCCAAGGAAGAGGGTAGTAGTTGTGCAGCATAGTACACAAACCAGAGGAACAAGGTAACACAAGCAGGGGAAATGTAAAATACCAGGCATACAAATATTCACTCACATATAACAGAGGAATGCAGCGGGCAGTGGATGATGGGATAAAACCAAAGTAGGAGAAGGAAAGGGAATTATCATACTTACTAAACCAAGCAACAGTCACAGATAAACCAAACGCCTTCTCATATAACCACCAACTACTATAGTCCCAGTCACTTAGCATAAGCTAGCTCTGACAATGTGTGCCAGTCAGGACCCAGATTATATAGGGGATAGGAGTGGCTAACCGTGCTCAGCTGATAGCCCTAGCTCCCAAAGCTCTCAAAATGGCCGATTAACCCCTGTACTGACAAAATAAATTTACACCATTTAAAAAGAAGGTGAAGTGCTTATTTTCAGCGAAAAACAAAACAAACAGGGTGTTTATTAAAAGTTCATAAACCATCAGGTTTAACTAAATAAAGCAGTCGCTTCCAGGTACAAAAAGGTATAACAGAACAATAAAATGAAAAATAACCAGTAAATATAAAGCATGGGCTCAACCGTTTAAATGTCAATCCTTTTCTCTCAGACTCCAGCAGGGTCTGAGCAGCACATGCAGGGCCTCCTCACCTTGCACACACACAGAACTAGTGAGACCACACCAGCGGCCTTAAATTAGACATTCCAAGACCCAGACTGGAGGTAAGTGAGCAGCCGTTCCCACCCCGCTCTTTCATCTACTTGTAAAACCCGGACCCAAAATCCGGGCCCATTAAAACACCTCCCAGCAGTATGGGTGCTGGAGCCTGCTTCTCCGGGTCCTACATCACCGAGGCTTGACACCTCGGGGACACATAACTACTGTCAGGAACGGACTGGGACTGAAATTCAGCTTGGCATTTGAAATCACACAGGCCCATCTTATCCCTGTAAGTGACGGAGTCAATGACTTTGTACTCAGTCACAACTCTTAACAGTATGGGAGTCTTGAGAACACAGATTCTGTTAACAAAGTAGCAGATAAGACAGATCATGACCAGACAGGCCCTTCTGGCATTTGCCAGAATTGCAAGATGGCCAGTCCGGCCCTGACTACTGTCCAACTACCACCTTCCAAGTTTTATGACTTAGAGTCAATCCAACCAAGTCATGTCAGAAGATGACATAATTGCGGACTATCATCTGAAACATGATCATTTTCTTTGAAAAAAAAGAAGTCACTTTTGAGTGGTCAAAACGTCTCAGAAATTTTCCATAATGAAAGTGTACCATGAGTGAGAAAGGGATTAGGGGCTCAAAAGTTGACATGTGTTCCTTTGAAAACTAATGTGGGTCCAAACTCAATGATGCCCATCAATGTCAAATTCTGAAAGACTGATGTCACGCATATCAATCAGCATTGAGGAAAGCTTTTGTTGGAAAAAAAAAGTGTATTAAAGCCACTGATGACCATGATGGGTCCGGCTCCCAGCACACTCAGCAAAGTATTATTTTTGATGGTGTAAAGCATGGCTGCTTACAAGTAATTTAGTATTACATGGTCAGGTGAACAGTCGAGGCACCAGGAATCTGATCTCTACTGACCTGATAGCCCTGAATAACTTCCCTAAAATTATATGAAACATTTTCTGTGGGACTACTGAAAATTGCCAAGTAGTTGAGCACTGCACTGACCATACTAATACAGAATGAATGGAGTGGCAAGGTGCATTCTTGACCGCCACTTTATTCAATTAGGGGACAGAAGGGCAAGGTCGTAATGATCGCAGTCACAGAAGGTGTGATTGCGACCGGGTCTGTGCGGAATGTGGGCCTGCCGATGCCAGCATCTATTTCAACAGGATGTGTGTCCGAGGATGCACATTCAGCTGGAATGTATTGCGGCGCAGAGACCTGCCAGGTCCTTGCACCGCTATTCATGACGCCAGGCAATCAGAGTCCGCCAGGATAGGGACATAATTACAGGGGTACATTATAGCAGGAAGGGGCTCAGAATGGGGTACAGAATACCAAGAAGGGGCCCAGGATAGGGACATAATTACAAGAAGGGGCTCAGAATGGGGGACATTATAGTAGGGAAGGGTTCAGGATGGGGGACATTTTTGCAGGAAGGGGCTCAGAATGGGGATGTTATACCAGGAAGAAGCTCAGGATAGGGACATAATTACAGGAAAGGGCGCAGAATGGGGGACATTATATGCGGAACAGTTCAGGATGGGGGACATTATACTTGGAAGGGATCTAGGATGGGGACATTAGTACAGGATGGAGAACATTATTACATTACAGGAGGAGGGGCAACACATGTTTTTATAGGATTTAGAATGCTACAAGGGCTAATACATCTGACCAACCAGTAGATATGGCCCAGGTCTAAATTTTGTATTGGGTTCCATCGGACTCTAGTTATGCCACTGCGGAAGGGGTTCTCATTGCCCAAACTCTCACTGTTCTAATAGCCATCACCTATCATTCTTACCCCTGTAATTATCTAACAAGATCTTGCGTTAATTTATTATATAAGCGATACAAAACAAACAGATGAGACAAGTACATTTAAAATTAAAAAAAACAAAAGTTGAACTCTCTATACGTTCCACCCACCACAAATGTGACAAATGTTTCATCTTCAACTTATATATATAGATATATATATATATATTGTGCGTGGGTGAGACTAATAATCATTTTAAATAATGGCTTTACATTTTATTTTTAATTTGATGGGAACGTAAGGTGCCAATCAGATGTAGGCTGCCATGATGAAACTGTCACAAGAACATAACAATGTATTCTATAGAAACAATATCTTTATTAAAAGATCATTAGTGACTTCTCTTGACGAGAAAAAAGTTACAGTGCTCTGATTTAAAGCTGCAGATTTTGGGCAAAAAGAGAGAAGACGAATATGAAGCGTGGTTACACAGCTTCCGTTACCGTCCATTTCCTCATTTTCATAGATCTCCGGCAATCAGCACTGTGTAGTAAAATCTGCACGACTGCGCCAAAGCATACAACACAACACACATTAGACTATGATTTTAGGAATTTTTGCAATTTGCTACAAAGCACCTTCAAATAGGTCCATAAAATATTGGGCTATAGTTTAAGTAGGCGAGTGGAGGTTACAATAAGGTGAAAGGCAAATAGTCCTTTGCCTAAGCTACAGACCAACCTATGTAAAGTGGCAAGGCTTGTTAAAAGTGGCTTTGGAGAGCATGACTGACTCATAGATGGATATTTTTGGACAGTTTGTAAAATAAAGCATTTTTGCAATTTCCTGCCTAT
Organism: Ranitomeya variabilis; assembly: GCF_051348905.1. Taxonomy (NCBI): domain Eukaryota; kingdom Metazoa; phylum Chordata; class Amphibia; order Anura; family Dendrobatidae; genus Ranitomeya; species Ranitomeya variabilis. Next base: position 200,678,662 of record NC_135239.1, read on the forward strand.
TAAAATTTGTAGCCGTTCTTGAGATATTAACACTTTTCTTTTGTATGCAGTTCGTTGCCTAAGAGACCGACCACCGCTGCTGTCCAGCTTATAAGCACTATGCTAATGCTTGCTGGGATTATCAGCTAACAGCAAGCTTTAGCTATCCTGGCCAACTTCAAAGCAGCACTTACAAGATCGATATAAAAGAGATTGTAAACACTGCGCATGTCCTGTTGTCTATAGCAGCAGTGGTCGATCTCCAAGGCAATGAACTGTAAACAAATGAAAAGTGTCAATATCTCAAAAACGGCTGGAAATGTTAATAAGAAATAAATTGAAAAACTGCTTTTATTTACAAGCACTATCTGATAATACCCATTTACGAAGATGGGAATAACCTCTTTAAGAAAATGAACTGTGATTAGACTCTTACTGGCAATGATCAATGGGGAGAAAAAAGTACGCAAATTAGTGCCCTCCTTGAAAGAAAGGGAACTCACACCTATTGGAGGTAGTCAATGTTGGACCCTTTAACGAGTCTTGCAACATGACCAGTGATATTAGCCAAGGTTCTTCGTCCCTGTGCCATCACCGCTCTCTTACTATCTGCCAAGTAATGCCCATGAAGACCTGGCATGGCTGTATTTCTTCCAAAATATCACATAAAAATCTGATTCTTAGGGTTATCCAGCATCGGACATGTTCAGTAATATTTCCTGGCTGTAAGGGATACATTCTGGCTGTTTTTAATCAGGCTTCCTCTCGGTATCTCCTGCGGCCCTGGGTTTTGTCTCGTGAACAGTCAGTAGCGAGGTTCTGGGTTGTGTCTGTCAGTAGCGTATACTATGCAGGTTGTGCAGACCACGGTGATATAAGATTATCCCCAGAGCTCACACTTAGGGTGGCAGACGGCATAACTCACGAGAACACAATTCAGATAAATCTGGGTCTGTATAAGCTTCCTCTTCCTGACGAGTGGAACAACAGGGAATCGTGTCTGTTTTTCCGCAGCGCTCTAAACATCACGCAAAAGACTCAACCACAAAAGACGACAACTTCATCATCAGTCGATAAGTAATGATTAGGATTAAGTCAAGAGGAGCAAATAAATTCGCATGACCCTGGTACAGTAGCCACGTCAATATTCTGTGGCCACCGTACGGAAGCACTGAGAACCTCTTCCGACCTAACAACGACCAAGGTGGCTCCACTTTTGATCGGCCGGCCTGGAGCGGTGTCCTCATTGTGGCGTGTGCACATACGACATTGCACAAGGCTGGCTAATCAAAACAGGAGCCGGAGATGCCAGTCAGTACAAGGCGGTTTGTAGGGCAGAAAAACACAATGAAGCAATCATCAGCTAACTGGGTTGAGAAAGGCCTGGAATGAGGGTGCGATGCACGGAGGCTTTAGGCTGGTTTACTGAGCAAGTAAACTGCAAAAAAAAAGGAAAAATCAAGTAACCGCAAAATTCATTAAAACATCACATTTATTTGTAGATTCAAACCTGAAAAAGTCAAGTTTATAAAACATGTTAGCCCAACGGTCAACGTGTTTCGAGCTACACTAGCTCTTAATCATGACTAGGCAGCTTGTAGGCCACCTGTCCGGCAGCCACGGAATACTGATCCGACCACTGGACTGGGGTCATACAAATGTATTCACTTCTCTCTATAATTAAAATCTAGTAGATTGAAGGGCTATTCTTTACGTGCCAAGTGTCCCGTTTTTGCCAGGACTCTACTGAATTTTTCAGAAACAGTTCAAGAAGATATTTAGTTTTCCGGGTCAAAAATTGGCAAAATTTACACAAATCCCACACATAAATTGGCAATTCATGGACGGAATTGACAGCTGAGATCTGCACTGATCCTAAGAAAAGGGTTGAGAAATAGCCTGTAGGAATGGAGTGATGGCTGGACATGCACACCACTGCCCGTTTATTCCCACGGAGATAGACAAGTACAGCTCTTTCCAGGAATCTGATAAACTTTAAGAACTCGAATGCTAGAAATTCAGCACGTTATCGTGACATACTAGCAAAACTCTTCTCAGGCTGTAATCCACATCACAACCACATATAGTAGAAAACCTCTCCCAACATTAACTTTTTGTTTTCTTTCAAAGTTGGACATTTGTTGTCACTCATCCTGGGATTATGTCGAGCCAAGGAGAAAAGTACATGGAGCGCCCCCACTGTCGCAGGGCCGAGGGATACCAGGTACCGGGCCTCTCTGTCTCGGTTCTGGGGTTGTCATGGTGGCTAGACCCGGTCCGTGACCCTGCTGAGGGGCGTCCAGTGAAAGTTGAGAATGTCGATGTTGTGGCGTGGTGCAGGTCGCGATGAATAATGAGGACACCAGGTTGCAGTCTCTTTACCTCTTTACTGAAGGCTTCAGGATCCTCAATCCGGAATACGGTTAACAGGGCTGTCTGAGACCGGCCGGTCCGATGGCACCTCCAGAGTTCCCTTTGCAGGTGGAAATCGGTGCCTACCTTCTAGCGCTTATGTGTTGTAGTCCTTCCCTGCTTAGCACCACGGGATAGTCCTCACAACTGTTGTGTCTGTTTCTGAAGTTCCCTCACAAATGATTCTGATGTTGTTCTTCGTCCCCCAGATGATATGGCTAGGACGCCCCCATATGACGGGTAGGCCTGGAGGTCTTCCGGGACCCTAGAGTCGCCCCTCTCCAACTGTTGCCCCCTATGCCTATGTCTGCTTAGGTGATTTTAGGTGAGACAGCCCGCCTATAACTGACTGTCCTGCCGTGGGTTTGAAGTAAGGCCTGGAGCTCAATACTTCCTCGGCGTTCCGGCCACCAGCTACGCGCCTCAGTAGGATGTTGCCTCGGTCTTACAGCACGACTCCTACTGGTGTTATCTCCTTGTTGCGTTGATCTCGTTTCTCACTCTTCACAATAAACCTCGCTTCTTGTCCTTTCTTGGGGTACCGCCACAATGAAGTGCAGGCGCGGTCCCGTAACGTTCTTTCTGTTCGCTAGGCATCTGTCAGGATCCCACCCCTGACAGGGACCCCCCTGAATCTTCCCCTGCAACACCCTCTGCCACAGGATGTTGCCTGGTTCCAACCCAGTCAGCTTCTCCCTAACTTCCTATCTAACCCCCAGTTTTACCAGATTGTGAGGAGTGGCCTAATACATAGCACCCTTAGCTCCCCCTGGAGGCCAGACTGTGAAGTGTATTGGTGTCTGTGACGTACCAACACCCCCCTTAGCGGCGGAGCATCAGCACTGCAACGACCAGGACTCTGGGGCGCCGCATACATATGGTAAAAGAAATATGGAGGGACGCTCCATTCAAAGATATTCTCTTCTAGAAACATTGGCACCATGTGTTGAGCCAAAAGATGCATAGTACAAAGCTGTAGGCTCCATCGCTGCCCTGTTGAGTTAATGAGATAAACATGCTGCCCATGTTCCCCCTCTAAAAATAAGTGTAATGTTGTATAATTTAACTTGAATTGTGATATGCATAAATATTGATTGTTGTCCCACAGTAGGTAGAGTTAAGTTTGGGACTAGCCCAGAGTAGAAGGGGCTAAGGGACAGAGATAGTGTCTAGAAAGCAAACCTAAGATCTAGACAGAAAGCAATGCCACGTGACATGGGTGTCCTGAGGTGAGGAGATTGAGATGTTAGTTAGCATGGACCGGAGTAGAAAAAAGGGAAAGTGACTGAAAGACAGAGTGATCGATAGGAGACAGGTCCTGGGAGAGGACGCCCAGAGTTTATAACTCAGAGAGGCCAAGACAGGAAAGAGAACGTGAAACGAACAGATTGCCCCGGCAGGGGTGCTAGAGCGTCAGATGATAAGTACCGGCCATACTGGCAGTATATTTCCCTAGAGGGGAAAGGAGACGCGGAACCGCAGGTTGAGTAAACGACTCGTTAACTGGACTTTAGTACTGAGCTGGGTTGTGGTGAAGTAGAGAGGAACTGTAAAGACCGGACAATGAGGAACAGAAACTGAGTGAGGAAAAGTTCATGAAGATATGTGCCCCCTAACTACTGTACATAATTCCCGCAATCCTTAAGTAGTTTATTTTGGACTGGTGGTCCCACTCATTGAAGTCCTCAACATCTGGTCCTGGACAACCAAAGTCATTGGTAACATGCGTCCTGCAAGCGTGTAGCGTGACCACACACCCAGCCAGGGCCGCCACCTTCATGTAACATGCCGGGGCGTTAGAGATGGGTACTTCGCCCACGTCAAAAGCCCCGCGCCGTGTTACATTGCCGACACCCAACACTACCTGCAGAAAGGTAATGGACAACACGGCCCTGTAATAACCCCCATTACAGAGAGGCGGTCATTTCTATTCACATCTGTTTCACTTAAACATGTGTTCCCCATAAAATACCAATTCTGAAAACATTGGGCTCAATTCAATTATTACATTTGTGCAATTCTTTACTTACTTTTTCTGTGTTTTTTTCCTCTTTTTCATTTGCGTTTTATTCTTATTATGAAATTTGCATCTTTTCTTAAGTTTTTTTTTTTTATCTTTGCCTTTATGGGCAGGGTTTAGGAATTTCCAGATATTTTCGTCAGAATCATCATTTGTGACTTTTCGAAGAGTCCAAAAATTTGTCGCAAATTGACACCAGTTCTTCCTTCCCTTTGGAATATTCAGGAAATTTTCCAGAAATTTTTAAACATTTTTTAGCTGAAAAGTCACAAAAAAAAAAAAGAATTTAAGACAAAAATAAAGATGATTTTTGACTTTGCGCAAAGATCATGAATGGCACGCTCCTTTTGGAGGAATCGGGACAAAAAAAAAAAAAAACGGCGGCGAATACCAAAAACACAAAAAAGAAAAGCGACTTAAAAAAAAGGAAATGATTAAAGTCCGGTGACCGTGACCATGGAATACTGTCGCGGGGGCATATATATACACATATATATGTTTTCTTTTATTTACATTTTTTTTTACTTTTGTTATATCCATTCAGACCTGGAGCCAAAGTCATATTGTAGAAAGTAGAAAGTCTGCTTCGTGCTTCGAACAAATGTATGAAAAAAAAAAGCCGATCTTTTATTATTGTTCAATGTTCAATTTCAGTCTGAACGGTTGGCAGAGGAGCAGATTATTTCGCCAAGTAAATCGGAGCGGCGGTGCATTGGCTCAGGGTCAGCAAATGCAATCAGTGACTCAGTGTAGGGGGCGCACCGCACCCTCCGAGCAGAGGCAGATCTCACTCAAATGTCTACTGAAAAGTAAATTATTTTTTTACATTCCGATATCTATTCCCCGATCAGCCATTAAAGGCGTCCTGTTGGCATGATTTCATACGTTGCCGTGGTGGCTCAATAGGCGCATGCACCTTTTTGGAAAACACCATTTTCACAGAAATCCGATGCGCCAGTTCTGATCAATCTTGCAAAGAAGCCATATGCAAATCAGGCTGGACGTGCAGGTGGGCGTGTCAATGCATTTTGTAATGCTTACCAGTACAGGGACACGCCCCCAGTGCACTCCTAGTTCGATCTACATATGAACTGCTGAGAATCTTAAATAGGTCCTGCTGACTGTGAAGGAAAGTTGTCAGAACATCTCAGATGTTATAGAAAGTTGTCAGAACATGCTAAATTTCCCGGCAATGATAGAAAGAGGTCAGAACACACAAAGCATCACAGAATGTTGTCAGAACATGCAAAGGAACACAAATTGGATAGAGAAAGTTGTCAGAAGATGTAGAATATCAAGGTTATTATAAGAAGTTGTCAGAACTCGCAGCACATCGCAGCTGATAGAAAGTTGTCAGAACATGCAAAACAGCACAGCTATGATGGAAAGTTGTCAGAACCAGCAGAACATCGCAGCTATGATGGAAAGTTGTCAGAACCTGAAGAACATTACAGCTATGAAAGTTTTCAGAACCCGCAGAACATCGCAGCTTTGATAGTAAGTTGTCAGGACCTGCAGAACATCGCAGCTATGATAGAAAGTTGTCAGGACCCACAGAACATCACAGCTATGATAGAAAGTTGTCAGAACCCGCAGAACATCACAGCTATGATAGAAAGTTGTCAGAACCCGCAGAACATTGCAGCTATGATGGAAAGTTGTCAGAACCTGCAGAACATTGCAGCTATGATAGAAAGTTGTCAGAACCTGCAGAAAATCGCAGCTATGATAGAAAGTTGTCAGAACCTGCAGAACATCGCAGCTATGATAGAAAGTTGTCAGAACCTGCAGAACATTGCAGCTTGCTGACTGGGGCTGTGTAGATAAATGGCCAGAAGGTCCGTTTGTTCGTCTGTTACTCTTCCTGGAAATGTTAACTAACTTGACCATTGGGCATTATCGTTATCATTACTAACAGTCTGTGGCCGAATTTACTCATCCGTGTGCACTGCTGCGCCTACATAGAAGTGTATTGAGTCTGGTCACACCTGCATTACTGCTCCAGAAGCTGGAAAAAACAAAACGTCCTGGACGGCCACATTCTCTCCACTGATCTCCTCTTCTCCCAGGTGGCCCAGGTGTAAATTAGCGGGAGGCTGCGGAGGATCCACCTGGTTTGTGCTCAGTCTCCTGCCTGAGATCACACATGGACGGTCAGTGTTTATTAGATCTTTTCATTTGGTGTGGGGGCGCTGTGTCTGTGAGGTAGTGTGTCTGTGGGCGCTGTGTCAGTGAGGTAGCGTGTCTGTGGGGTAGAGTGTCTGTGGACGCTGTGTTTGTGAGGTAGCGTGTCTGTGGACGCTGTGTCTGTGAGGTAGCGTGTCAGTGAGGTAGCGTGTCTGTGGGGTAGAGTGTCTGTGGACGCTGTGTTTGTGAGGTAGCGTGTCTGTGGACGCTGTGTTTGTGAGGTAGCGTGTCTGTGGGGCGCTGTGTTTGTGAGGTAGCGTGTCAGTGAGGTAGAGTGTCTGTGGACGCTGTGTCTGTGAGGTAGTGTGTCAGTGAGGTAGCGTGTCTGTGAGGTAGCGTGTCTGTGGACGCTGTGTCTGTGAGGTAGTGTGTCAGTGAGGTAGCGTGTCTGTGAGGTAGCGTGTCTGTGGACGCTGTGTCTGTGAGGTAGTGTGTCAGTGAGGTAGCGTGTCTGTGAGGTAGCGTGTCTGTGGACGCTGTGTCTGTGAGGTAGTGTGTCAGTGAGGTAGCGTGTCAGTGAGGTAGCGTGTCTGTGAGGTAGCGTGTCTGTGGGCGCTGTGTCTGTGAGGTAGCGTGTCTGTGGGCGCTGTGTCTGTGAGGTAGCGTGTCTGTGGACGCTGTGTCTGTGAGGTAGTGTGTCAGTGAGGTAGCGTGTCTGTGGGCGCTGTGTCTGTGAGGTAGCGTGTCTGTGGGCGCTGTGTCTGTGAGGTAGCGTGTCTGTGGGCGCTGTGTCTGTGAGGTAGCGTGTCTGTGGGGCGCTGTGTCTGTGAGGTAGTGTGTCTGTGGACGCTGTGTCTGTGAGGTAGCGTGTCTGTGGACGCTGTGTCAGTGAGGTAGCGTGTCTGTGAGGTAGCGTGTCTGTGAGGTAGCGTGAATGTGAGGTAGCGTGAATGTGAGGTAGCGTGTCTGTGAGGTAGCGTGTCAGTGAGGTAGCGTGTCAGTGAGGTAGCGTGTCAGTGAGGTAGCGTGTCAGTGAGGTAGCGTGTCAGTGAGGTAGCGTGTCAGTGAGGTAGCGTGTCAGTGAGGTAGCGTGTCAGTGAGGTAGCGTGTCAGTGAGGTAGCGTGTCAGTGAGGTAGCGTGTCAGTGAGGTAGCGTGTCAGTGAGGTAGCGTGTCAGTGAGGTAGCGTGTCAGTGAGGTAGCGTGTCAGTGAGGTAGCGTGTCAGTGAGGTAGCGTGTCAGTGAGGTAGCGTGTCTGTGGACGCTGTGTCTGTGAGGTAGCGTGTCTGTGAGGTAGCGTGTCTGTGAGGTAGCGTGTCTGTGAGGTAGCGTGTCAGTGAGGTAGCGTGTCAGTGAGGTAGCGTGTCAGTGAGGTAGCGTGTCAGTGAGGTAGCGTGTCAGTGAGGTAGCGTGTCAGTGAGGTAGCGTGTCAGTGAGGTAGCGTGTCAGTGAGGTAGCGTGTCAGTGAGGTAGCGTGTCAGTGAGGTAGCGTGTCAGTGAGGTAGCGTGTCAGTGAGGTAGCGTGTCAGTGAGGTAGCGTGTCAGTGAGGTAGCGTGTCAGTGAGGTAGCGTGTCAGTGAGGTAGCGTGTCTGTGAGGTAGCGTGTCAGTGAGGTAGCGTGTCTGTGAGGTAGCGTGTCTGTGGACGCTGTGTCTGTGAGGTAGTGTGTCAGTGAGGTAGCGTGTCTGTGAGGTAGCGTGTCTGTGGACGCTGTGTCTGTGAGGTAGTGTGTCAGTGAGGTAGCGTGTCTGTGAGGTAGCGTGTCTGTGGACGCTGTGTCTGTGAGGTAGTGTGTCAGTGAGGTAGCGTGTCAGTGAGGTAGCGTGTCTGTGAGGTAGCGTGTCTGTGGGCGCTGTGTCTGTGAGGTAGCGTGTCTGTGGGCGCTGTGTCTGTGAGGTAGCGTGTCTGTGGACGCTGTGTCTGTGAGGTAGTGTGTCAGTGAGGTAGCGTGTCTGTGGGCGCTGTGTCTGTGAGGTAGCGTGTCTGTGGGCGCTGTGTCTGTGAGGTAGCGTGTCTGTGGGCGCTGTGTCTGTGAGGTAGCGTGTCTGTGGGGCGCTGTGTCTGTGAGGTAGTGTGTCTGTGGACGCTGTGTCTGTGAGGTAGCGTGTCTGTGGACGCTGTGTCAGTGAGGTAGCGTGTCTGTGAGGTAGCGTGTCTGTGAGGTAGCGTGAATGTGAGGTAGCGTGAATGTGAGGTAGCGTGTCTGTGAGGTAGCGTGTCAGTGAGGTAGCGTGTCAGTGAGGTAGCGTGTCAGTGAGGTAGCGTGTCAGTGAGGTAGCGTGTCAGTGAGGTAGCGTGTCAGTGAGGTAGCGTGTCAGTGAGGTAGCGTGTCAGTGAGGTAGCGTGTCAGTGAGGTAGCGTGTCAGTGAGGTAGCGTGTCAGTGAGGTAGCGTGTCAGTGAGGTAGCGTGTCAGTGAGGTAGCGTGTCAGTGAGGTAGCGTGTCAGTGAGGTAGCGTGTCAGTGAGGTAGCGTGTCTGTGGACGCTGTGTCTGTGAGGTAGCGTGTCTGTGAGGTAGCGTGTCTGTGAGGTAGCGTGTCTGTGAGGTAGCGTGTCTGTGAGGTAGCGTGTCAGTGAGGTAGCGTGTCAGTGAGGTAGCGTGTCAGTGAGGTAGCGTGTCAGTGAGGTAGCGTGTCAGTGAGGTAGCGTGTCAGTGAGGTAGCGTGTCAGTGAGGTAGCGTGTCAGTGAGGTAGCGTGTCAGTGAGGTAGCGTGTCAGTGAGGTAGCGTGTCAGTGAGGTAGCGTGTCAGTGAGGTAGCGTGTCAGTGAGGTAGCGTGTCTGTGAGGTAGCGTGTCTGTGAGGTAGCGTGTCTGTGAGGTAGCGTGTCTGTGAGGTAGCGTGTCTGTGAGGTAGCGTGTCTGTGAGGTAGCGTGTCTGTGAGGTAGCGTGTCTGTGAGGTAGCGTGTCTGTGAGGTAGCGTGTCTGTGAGGTAGCGTGTCTGTGGGGCGCTGTGTCTGTGTGGTGGTCCCCATGCTGGACTCACTGAGATTCGCTGTGTTCTGCCTCATACATTGTGATCAAAATGTTAACCAAAAACCATGTATTGATTTTTGTAAATTTTGGTCAGCTGCAATAAATCAATGCTTAATTTCTGTATGTGCGCACCATGTCGTCTTATACTACTTCAACAGACCCATAGAAATGAATGGAGAGGTGGTTGTGCATGCACACGGCTGGTCTAACACCATAGAAATGAATGGAGAGGTGGTTGTGCATGCACACAGCTGGTCTAACACCATAGAAATGAATGGAGAGGTGGTTGTGCATGCACACAACTGGTCTGACACCATAGAAATGAATGAAGAGGTGGTTGTGCATGCACACGGCTGGTCTGACACCATAGAAATGAAGGGAGTGGTGGTTGTGCCTGCACACAACTGGTCTGACCCCATAGAAGTGAATGGAGAGATGGATGCGACTGGCCTGACCCCATACAAGTGAATGGAGAGGTGGTTGTGCTTGCACACGGCTGGTTTGACCCCATAGAAGTTAATGGAGAGGTGATTATGCATGCACATGACTGTCCTGACCCCATAGAAGTGAATGGAGAGGTGGTTATGCATGCATACGACTGGCCTGATCCCGTAGAAGTGAATGGAGAGGTAGTTATGCATGCCCACGACTGGCCTGACCCCATAGAAGTGAATGGAGAGGTAGTTATGCATGCCCACGACTGGCCTGACCCCATAGAAGTGAATGGAGAGGTAGTTATGCATGCCCACGACTGGCCTGACCCCATAGAAGAGAATGGGCACTAACTCTCCTTTCACACAGAACTTTGAAACCCCTGTTCTTCAGATCAGTAGGGTCCCCTCCCCCAATCGTGACACTTCTGATATTAAAGGGGTTGCCTACTGCTGCACAACCCCAGCTTAATCAATTCAGGACCCCAATTAAAAAAAAAAAATACACAATGCACAGTCCCCTCTTGCAGCAGCCCCAATACCCCTGGTTAATGCCATGGTAATTTTCCAGCAGCTGCTGCTGATTTCCTCCACAATGACCACTAAATCAAATGTAGTATTACATGGAGTGTATTATCGGTTGGGTCCGGTTATAGGTGTGCGACTTGTTAGTGGCTCTCCATAGAAGGAGGTCCCGAGAAAAATCCCCTCCTCTACATCCATATTCCCTAGCTGGGACATTTTAGGCTATGTGCACACGTTGCGGATTTTGCTGCGGATCCGCAGTGGTTTTGACTCTTCGGATTCGCAGCAGTTTTCCCTGAGTTTACAGTACCATGTAAACCTATGGAAAACAAAATTTACAGCGCACATGCTGCAGAAAAAAACGCGTGGAAACGCTGCGTTGTTTATTCCGCAGCATGTTCATTCTTTGTGCGGACTCCACAGCGGTTTACACCTGCTCCATAATAGGAATCCGCAAGCGTAAAATCGCAGGTGGAATCCGCATAAAATCCGCGGTAAAACGCAGTGATTTTACCTGCGAATTTCTCAAAACAGGTGCGGAAAAATCCGCAGAGGTTCCATCTACGTGTGCACATACCCTTAGGGCTGTATAAATCGGGCAGAAATCTGCCCGCGGTTCTCCGAAGCCGAGCATGTAGTGATGATGATCGAGCATGCTCGTGTCCATCCAAGTTTCTTCGGCGTGCTCGAAAAAAATGCTCTAGCAGCTGCATGTCTCGTGGCTACTGGACAGTCTCTGCATGTCTCACGGCTGTTGCACAATCCCTGCATGTCTTGTGGCTGTTGGACAGTCCCTGCATGTCTCGCGGCTGTTGGACAGTCCCTGCATGTCTCGCGGCTGTTGCACAATCCCTGCATGTCTCGCGGCTGTTGCACAGTCCCTGCATGTCTCGCGGCTGTTGCACAGTCCCTGCATGTCTCGCGGCTGTTGCACAGTCCCTGCATGTCTCGCGGCTGTTGCACAGTCCCTGCATGTCTCGCGGCTTTTGGACAATCCCTGCATGTCTCGCGGCTGTTGGACAATCCCTGCATGTCTCGTGGCTACTGGACAGTCTCTGCATGTCTCGTGGCTACTGGACAGTCTCTGCATGTCTCGCGGCTGTTGGACAATCCTTGCATGTCTCGCGGCTGTTGGACAATCCCTGCATGTCTCGCGGCTGTTGGACAATCCCTGCATGTCTCGCGGCTGTTGGACAATCCCTGCATGTCTCGCGGCTGTTGGACCATCCCTGCATGTCTCGCGGCTGTTGGACTATCCCTGCATGTCTCGCGGCTGTTGGACAATCCCTGCATGTCTCGCGGCTGTTGGACAATCCCTGCATGTCTCGCGGCTGTTGGACAATCCCTGCATGTCTCGCGGCTGTTGGACAATCCCTGCATGTCTCGCGGCTGTTGGACAATCCCTGCATGTCTCGTGGCTACTGGACAGCCTCTGCATGTCTCGTGGCTACTGGACAGTCTCTGCATGTCTCGCGGCTGTTGGACAATCCCTGCATGTCTCGCGGCTGTTGGACAATCCCTGCATGTCTCGCGGCTGTTGGACAATCCCTGCATGTCTCGCGGCTGTTGGACAATCCCTGCATGTCTCGCGGCTGTTGGACAATCCCTGCATGTCTCGCGGCTGTTGGACAATCCCTGCATGTCTCGTGCAAATTTTAGGCCACACCCATTTCACAACTAGCCACGCCCCAACCACACCCATTTAGCACTTCTGATCACAATGTTTCGTTAACAATAATTATGAACAAAAAAATATGGCCACACACGACGCTCCATACTGTACAATGGCCATTGGCCACATTATGCTCCATACTGTATAATGGCCCCACATGATGCTGCGTACAGTATACTTGCCCCACGTGATGGTCCATACAGTATAATGGCGCCACATGATGCTTTGTACAGTATAATGGCCCCACACGATGCTGGGTATAGTATAATGGCCACACAATGCTGGGTACAGTATAATGGCCCCACACAATGCTGGGTGCAGTATAATGGCCACACATGGTTACCCCACCCCCATCATTGCCTTCTCCATCAGTACACACAAACACCTTTCACCGCGCTCCCTCGCAGCAGCCGGCAGCTTCCACTCCCACGGCGCTGAATGGTGTCATCCAGCTGCGCCGCTGACTGCTGTATCCAGCATTACAGCTCAGTCCCCATAGAATGTAATACAGCACAGCCCCATAGAATATAATGCTGCACAGCCCCCATAGAATGTAACGCAGGCAGGTGGCAGCCCCCATAGAATGTAACGCAGGCAGGTGGCAGCCCCCATAGAATGTAACGCAGGCAGGTGGCAGCCCCCATAGAATGTAACGCAGGCAGGTGGCAGCCCCCATAGAATGTAAGGGGTGCTGCACCAGGTTGGTGGAGAATCCGATGGATGGGTACCAGGGGGAGAGTGGGAGCGGGGTGCGCGCACCATGGGGAGACAAAGTTTAGTTTGTCAGTCCTCCTATGCTGTCAGAGTCTCTGCTGTAACCGCAGCAGGGCAGCGCTGCATGGAGAGGGGGAGAGACACATACATTCACTTACAGTCTGGAGATCCGCTCGCTGCTCCCGCGGTCACACAGACACGGAGTGTCTCACAACTCTGCCCCCGTGCCAGAAACCAGTCCGGGTGCTGCCGCTCTGTCCTCAGAGTCCGCCCACGTCTATAGTTGAGGAGGAAGCCGGAGGCGGGCGGTGAGGCAACTCAAGGGGGCGTGGCTACAACGCAGTCCCAGGGAACGGAACGAACAGCGGGTACTAATCGGGCTCTCTCTACGTCCCGGAAGTGGGCGGGGCTTCACCGGCGGCCGCAAATTCGGGATTTTAAATGCCCGAAGCGGGACAGCGGGACCCCGGTGCCAAAGCGGGACTGTCACGCTGAAATCGGGACGGTTGGGAGGTATGCATGTCTCGTGGCTGTTGGACAATCCCTGCATGTCTCGTGGCTGTTGGACAATCCCTGCATGTCTCGCGGCTGTTGAACAATCCCTGCATGTCTCGTGGCTACTGGACAGTCTCTGCATGTCTCGTGGCTGTTGGACAATCCCTGCATGTCTCGCGGCTGTTGGACAATCTCTGCATGTCTCGTGGCTGTTGGACAATCCCTGCATGTCTCGTGGCTTCTGGACAGTCCCTGCATATCTCACGGCTGTTGGGCAATCCCTGCATGTCTCGCGGCTGTTGGACAATCCCTGCATGTCTCGCGGCTGTTGGACAATCCCTGCATGTCTCGCGGCTGATGGACAGTCTCTGCATGTCTCGCGGCTGTTGGACAGTCCCTGCATGTGTTGTGGCTGTCGAGACATGCAGCAACGGCGAGTCAAGCATTTAATTTCGAGCACGCCGAAAACACTCTATTAGGACACAATTTTGGTCTGATTCATACAGTTGTCTAACTGCGCTCTTAAAGGGAGGAAACTGCCCCTTTAAAATCCTTTTCTCATGTCCCATCCAGAATGACCAGGTGGGAAAGAGCACCCCCCTCCTCCCCTTTCCATAACAGGAGGGAAGACATGATTCCAGACTTCCCAGGACCTCCTCTATAGATACAATGTTACTTCTCGTATTCATCTATTTACATTTTTTTTTCCTTTTTTACACAAAACAGATGAAAGCAAAATGGAGGAAAAAGCCCAAATCTCATCAGCTCGGCCCATTTACCTGTCACCCTCTGGCTTTAAAACGGTGAGCGAAAAAATGTGTTTTTGTTCTCCTCCTTTGTCAGACAGAACATTAAAGTCTCCGGGGTCAGGACCGATGTCAAATAAACAGTTTTACCGTTTTTGCTCTTTTTTTTTTTTTTTTAAAGGTGGAAATTGTAGATGAGACGAATGTCTCTGGCACACGATGTGCCCTCTGGTTCCCTGACGTGATTGATGACCACTCCAAACAATCTCTGTTTATTCAGCTTTAAAGCCGACATACGGTTCAGTTTTTGGAAGTATCTGTGATTGCACAAACAGAACGTATGGAGAGGTAGAGCCTGCGCCCTACAGGCAGCCATTGTCCCATGTCTATTCATCACTTTGGTGCACAAAAAGCTTTATTTTTTTTTATTTTTATTTTTTATTTATTTTTTTTCAAGGGGCATAATTACTACTTTCCTCATGCAAAAAAAAAAGGTCACGGTACAAACTTTGAAGCAGGTCAAACATTTCCTAGGTCCTTACATTCAGTCTTTTATCTGAACTCTGTTCTCTCTATACCGGCTGCAATATGTAATTATTCCCAGTGAAGCCGCTAATAAAGGAGATCCCGGACACAAATACGCTTCGGAAACTATTTTTTTTATATTTCCATATGTAGACGCATTGTTATAGCTGTACAAATAGCTGATACTGTCCCCAAGATTTTTTATTTTTAGTTTTTTGGGGGATGTCGTGCAGGAATCATTTTGTATGCATAAAAATTAGTGATGATAGCGCACTAAAATGCTCAAGTGCTCGGTACTCGAATCGAGCAGATCAGATACCCGGATGGGCTCGACTCGCGTGGCGAGTATAATGGAAGTCAATGGGAAACGCGAGCATTTGATAAATCCCAGCTGTCTTCAAAACCAACTACCATTACTCCGATTGGCACCGCATCAGGTCAACTGGGAAAAGTCTGGCAAAGCGCCAGAATTGACAAATCTATTGTAATGCGCCATTTCTGAGTTGGATGCGTGCTTGTATTTTTAGGATGGGAAGGGCCAAATAACCAGGGATCTTCCCAGCCTAATATAAGCCCACAGCTGTCTGCTTTACCTTTGCTGGTTATCAAAAAAAAGTGAAGACCTCACATAATTTTTTTTCAATTAATTTTTTTATTAGGTTAATAAAATACGCTGTGTCAAGAATGCTAGTAATACTGATCATAGACGCGCAGCCTAAGGCCGACATCACACTCAGCGTAGGGAAATACGGTCCGTATTTTAAATGCGTAATACGTAGAAATGTTCCCAAAATAGTGATCCGTATGTCATCCGTAGGCAGGGTGTGGCAGCATATTTTGCGCATGTCATCCTCCGTATGTAATCCGTATGGCATCCGTACAGCGAGATTTTCTCGCCGGCTTGCAAAACAGACATACAATGGATCCACGGGCTCAATGAATGGAAAGCAGGGGAACGTAGCTACCTAGACTTGCGGTGCTGCGCCCCCTGCTGGTATAACCTCAGATGAACTCGAGTGTGAGAAAATATTCGTGCAGGGGGCGCAGCACCACAAATCTAGGTAGCTACGTTCCCCTGCTTTCTATTCATTCCCCAGTTTTTACAGGCAGGTGCACAGCTTCATTAGCAGGCTCCTGGCTGTAAAATTATTTAACCCCTTCAGATGGATTTACAGCGTGGGACATGACTGAACGACGGAAGGTATGGGATATTGTTGATTTTTTATTTTAACTTTGTTTCAGGTGACAAGGGTCTTCAATTGGATTGAGAGTATAATAAACTATATAACACCCTGTGTATTTATTTCATTAAAATACTTTTTTCCTAATGTGTGTGTTTTATTAAACATTTACTATTATTGGATTAATAATGGATAGGAGTCTTATTGACGCCTCTCCATTATTAACCAGGCTTAATGTCACCTTACAATAGCAAGGAGACATTAACCCTTTATTACCCCATATCCCACTGCTACACGAGAGTGGGAAGAGAGTGGGCAAGTGCCAGAATAGGCGCATCTTCCAGATGTGCCTTTTCTGGGGTGGCTGGGGGCAGATGTTTTTAGCCAGGAGGGGTCCTATAACCATGGTCCCTCTCTAGGCTATTAATATCTGCCCTCAGTCACTGGCTTTCCCACTCTGGCGGAGAAAATTGCACTGGATCCCACGCCATTTTTTTCCGTGATTTAACCCTTTATTTTAACAGCTAGAGCCCCCAAATTTTGCACACAGACACTTGGAACATTATTAGCGAGGAATATGTTAAAAAATAAGGGATATGAAATGGTTTACTGTATGTAACTATGTCTCATATCCTGTCGGGTTTGGGAAGGAGAAATGCAAAGCCGGCAATTGAATTACCGGCTTTTCTGCTATCTAGCGTTGTATGAAATAAAAATACATATATATATATATACATATATATATATATATATATATATATGTGTGTGTCTCACTGATATATATATATATATATATATATATATATATATCTCCCTATACTATGTGTAGACATTTATTTGATCTATTCTATTCTGTCAGTGTGATTTTACTGTACACTGCACTGAATTACCGGCTTTTCCATAGAACACCGCTGCGTATTTCTCGCAAGTCACACTGTTGGTCCATGTGTAATCCGTATTTTTCTCGCCCCATTGACTTTAATTGGGGTATTTTTTGTGCAATACGCTGACTAACTCAGCATGCTGCGATTTTCTAAGTCCGTACTATAATACGGATGTGTAAAATACGGTAGATAGGAGTTGCCCCATAGAAAATCATTGGTCCGTGAGCAATGCGTATTTTCTGCGCCTCTCATACATCCGTAAAACTCGCTAGTGTGACCCCGGCCTAAGTCTTGAAGGAATGCAGCCGGCTAATGACAGTAATGCCAGTGGCCAACATGACTATGGCTTTAAGGCCCCGTCTCACTAAGCGATTTACCAACGATCACGACCAGCGATACGACCTGGCCGTGATCGTTGGTAAGTCGCTGTGTGGTCGCTGGGGAGCTGTCACACAGACCGCTCTCCCCAGCGACCAACGATCAGGGGAACGACTTCGGCATCGTTGAAACTGTCTTCAACGATGCCGAAGTCCCCCTGCAGCACCCGGGTAACCAGGGTAAACATCGGGTTACTAAGCGCAGGGCCGCGCTTAGTAACCCGATGTTTACCCTGGTTACCAAAAAAAACAAACAGTACATAAACAAACAGTACATACTCGCCTTTCGGTGTCCAGGTCCCTCGCCGTCTGCTTCCTGCTCTGACTGAGCCGCCGTACACTGAGAGCAGAGCGCAGCGGTGACGTCACTGCTGTGCTCTCACTTCTCACTGTACGGCCGGCAGTCAGTGAGAGCAGGAAGCAGACGGCAAGGGACACCGAAAGGCGAGTATGTACTGTTTGTTTATGTACTGTTTGTTTTTTTTGGTAACCAGGGTAAACATCGGGTTACTAAGCGCGGCCCTGCGCTTAGTAACCCGATATTTACCCTGGTTACCAGTGAAGACATCGCTGGATCGGTGTCACACACACCGATTCAGCGATGTCAGCGGGGCCTCAACGACCAAAAAAAGGTCCAGGCCATTCTGACACGACCAGCGATCTCGCAGCAGGGGCCTGATCGCTGGTACGTGTCACACATAGCGAGATCGCTATGGAGGTCGCTGTTGCGTCACAAAACTTGTGACTCAGCAGCGATCTCGCTAGCGATCTCGCTATGTGAGACGGGGCCTTTACCATGTATGGCAGGCAATCCCCGCATGTCTAACGGCCACAAAACAGGTGCGGCTGGGTGCTCGAGCCCCCGTGATACTCAATTGAGTAACGACTGTACCTCAGCACTTCGATGCTCAATCGAGCAGTGACGAGCACTCTCGCTCATCACTAATAAAAATGCATTAAAATAACAATATTGCACATGCCCTTCTTCAGGGATGTACATAGAAGTCCATGTGGGTATTTTCCATGAGCCCCTGCTGACATTAAACAACCTATTAAGTCTTCGCGAATGCATGCAAAAGGCAAAATTGGGTGACAAAAGAAGACTAACCACTTAAGATACATTGGTGAACAGCGATCAAGGCATCTAAGGGGTTTAGATGCTGCAATCAATCTCAGCAGTGACCAATGGGTGCCTGCTGTGTGAAACAGCCGCCACCACAGATCCTCTTGATTTCTGCCATACATATATGGTGGACGTCAGGAGAAGTGGGTGAGACGGAAAATATGTTCATCACCAGCCGCCATAGCAGACGTGCGGGTGCCGGGCCGGCAGCCATTTGCGGTATACCACTGCCCTTCCTATGGTCCATTATTTTTGCAGAAAATAATATAATTTGTCCAAGGCTTTGAGTGATAGTTTCTTAAAAAAATTCTTATTCATAATTGTGGAAATATTTGTTGGGAAATTGTATTAGGAGCAGTTGCTTAAAGGGGAGGGTGAAAATTATTTTTTTTCTGGAACCTGTAGGATATGGAACACATTGCTACTGTGAAAGGGGCCAAGCTACTATAATGGGCACAATCCTTTTAATTGGCATCCTCATTGTATAACCTCTTTATGACAAGTTGACTGCCGGGTGTTCCAGCAGGAGGAATCTAACATTAAAGAGTAACTGTCTTAAACATTTTTCTTTTTCCCATAAATCAATAGTACACGTAAAAATAAGATACTTTATAATGTATCTTATTAAAGAAATTTGCTTTTTTCGCCTCCTGACATTCTCAAAATTTGTCTAGGAGATGGCAGTTGGTGCTGATAAAGTTCTCTGGAGAAGGGAGGAGCGGGATGTAGAAGACAGACATTCTGCTGCAAGTTCACCTAAAACGGTTCAAGAGAACTTGCAGCGGAATGTCTGTCTGTGTCTAGATCCTCCCTTATCCATAGAATTTTATAAGCACTAACTGTAACTTCCCAGCTCGGTACTGGGGAAACCGGGCTTCACTGAATACAGTCTTTTCCCATGAACTGAGTATGAAATATCAGTCCATGCTCTTTCTGAAGCCACTTTCCCCTCCACGTCCATTGCCCCCTCACTGTACCCTGTTTCTCGCCTCGTTACCGGCCTCCGTAAATGGAAAAGTCTCCTGGAATAGTTAGATCTCGAGGTTGGCAGACTGTTCTATGAATCCAGGAGATGTCCTCTTATTCCAGGAGTCTTCTGAATGTTGTGGACGTCTGATTTCTACAAAGCTGTACTTAAGCTTTCCTTCACCCAGACCAAAAACTAAGTTTTTCTCCCGTTATATATGCTGTAGCTGCAAAATGTTTGGTTACACCTGGACTCTGGCTCTTGGGGCCAGCGGAATCCTAAAAAGACACCTAAAGGGTGTCGGCGCACAACTTCTTTTCCACCTGGAATCTGCTTGAAAAAGCGCTGAAAATATTGAACATAATGCAAGGCAATGTCAAAATGACATGTTTCGCCTTTTTTTTACGGCTTCAGGGTCCAAAAACCTTACAAGAAGTAACTTTTGTTTTGAAGACGCTCTACATACTTCAAACTATAGAGCAAAGATGCCGGCAGTGGACTTGCTGCAAAAATGATGGTAAAGCCACTTCAGGACAAAGACCGTTGGCTTTTTTCCTGAAATGGCTTTACCTTGGAAAGCTGAACAGTTTCTTAAAGACTCCATGTGCACATACCGAGCTCCAAGGTCCTATTCTCCATCCCTGAGTGTCCTCCGATCATTTCTATAACACTGTGAGTTCCTGGCTAGTGGTGAGCGAATGTGCTGGGAAAAGGTGTTATCGGAGCATGCTCGGGTGCTAATCGAGTGTCTTTGGCATCCTCTAATAATATGTTCAAGTTCCCGCGGCTATATGTCTCGCTGCTGTTCGACAGCCACCACACATGCAGGGATTACCTGTTTGTTAGCCAATCCCTGCATGGTTTACCGCAGCCACGAGACATGCAGCCGCGGGGACTCAAACATATTTTTCGAGGACGCCGGAGACACTCGGTTAGCACCCGAGCATGCTCAGATAACCTTATCCCAGCACGCTCACTCATCACTATTCCTGCCATTATTATGCATGTTATTTGGTATATACTTATCAACTTTTGAGGGAAGGCATCCGGTAGGACGACAAGTGGCGGCGAAGTGCCATGTGGTGCTGTCCGGTTGCACAACTTCTCAAGCCTCAAGACGTTGCCCTGATTGCCTTCCACTGGCTGTGCCATTGTTTGACAAGTCAATTTTCTCTTTAGCAGGTGACCTTTTAGGCATGGCCAACCGATAAGATCACGCCATGGGAGAGTAACTGCCTTGAATAGGACCCTTCGATGAAGCTGTAGACAAGACATCGGCTACCAGGTATGACCTAAGAGTTTATTAAGAGATTAGAACTGAATTTGTTTTCTGTTATTTAACTTTAATGCCCCCCTCCTATGAAAAATGTTTATCTAAATGGCACCGATCACTGGTCCTACCCGAGACGTGGCAGGAGAAGAACCGGTTAAGCAATTAAAAAAAATCCTCATTTGTGATTAATTCAAACCCATTAGGCTTATTGCTGTCATACAATTACCTATAGAATCTCGCTCACATGGTGTTTCCAAGATCAAAGTTAGCAGAAAGTCAGCATGTAATTAGTTTCCTGCTTTGGAGCATTAGGTAGAATTACTGCAAAAAGGCAAAACTATCGTTTTATAGGGACCCTTAGGGGATTTATAATGATCATAGACAAATATATGCATACAATATCAGTTGGTGTGCGAAAATTTAATTTTAGTGGGGAAATGCGGTTGAAGATGATCACAATACATGGGGTTGTTCTTATTTTAATATTTGAGGATGTTATTATTAGAGAATTGTATCAAAAGATATGTCACCAGGGAGAATGTATCATTTATAAATCGCTAATGAGTAGAAAACTGTTTCGCTCCAAGGTAAAAAGACATTATCTGTTCTCAATATGCATTGCTTATCAAACACAAAGAAATGATGACTTGGAAAAATACAAGTGAACGTCGCTTTGCTTGTGTTCCTGATAAACAACGCGGGCAGAGGATGATAAAAGATGCCGAACAAGCACAAGGGGCCACGTCGGCTGCAGGGCAAATCCGGGTTATTCACAGTCCTATTTACGTTGTGATAATTTAAGAAACATTTTGCCAGATTGCTCATCTAAAAGAGTCTCCTACCATTTCATGTCTACAGCTCCTATGTACAGCTATAGGTCTACATCATTTTGCTATGTGTAGTTTTGTTCACACGATCCTTTTTTCGCTGCGGATTTTTCAGGTCCTGATTTGTGAAAACCGCAGTGCAAAACCTGCGGTGGTTTTCACTGCGGTTTTCAGTCCTTTTTCTACTGCGGATTCCACTGCGGGTTTCCAGCTGCTTTTTCCTATTGATGCAGGTGGAAACCCGCAGCGGAATCCGCAGAAAGAATTGACATGCTACTTCTTTTTTTTCCGCTGAAAATCCGCGCTGATTTTCAAGCCGAAAAAAGGATAGTGGGCACAGCGGATTTCGTTTTCCATAGGGTAACATTGTACTGTACCCTGCATGGAAAACGTCTGCGGATCCGCAGCTGCAAATCCGCTGCGGATCCGCAGCGAAAACCGCATCGTGTGAACATAGCCTAACTCTCCAACTAGACTTTTTTTTTTTTCCATCTGCCCTCTTCTTGGTCACCATGTTTGTCCTATCACATCTTGGCTTCCTTAGACAGATGCATCTGGTTTCTCGGGAAACTAGATGCATCCACTACCAGTCCCAATCCTAGGAATGTTCTCTCTACACTCCTTTATTTTGCTGGAGGTGTTACATTGGCTTTCAGCTGGCACTTACCAATTGTGTTAGACCCAACCAGCCTCCAATGCCATTCCGGTCCTGCCTGATCCTGAACTCCTGCCTTGTTTTAGGATTTCACTAGTGATGAGCAAATGTGCAGAGATAAGGTGTTATCTGAGCATGCTCGGATGCTAAGAGTGCCTTCGGCGTGCTTGAAAAATATGTTCAAATCCCCACGGCTGTTCGACAGCCGAAACACATGCAGGTATTGCCTAACAAACAGGAAATTCCTGTATGTGTTGCATCTGTCGAACAGCCGCGGGGACTTGAACATATTTTTGCGAGCGCGGTGTAGATACTCAGTTCACACCCGAGCATGCTTGAATAACACTTTATCCCAGCACATTCACTCATCACTAGATTTCACTTCTACCTTCAAGTGCATCCCATGACCTCTCTTCCAGGCGGGTAAACCCGCAGAGTATTCCAGAACACTTTGGGAAACGCCGGCTATTTAGGGTTTTTGTGGGTTTATCGTAACTTTTTTTCTCCCAATATTTTTGACCGCCTTTATATTTTTAGCCTTATTTTTCTTCCTTTGTAGCATCTCTTTACTAGAATTTTCCAGTCGTTTTTTCTTTTTTTTTTTCAACTAAATTCAATAAATAAAAAAAAAGTGTGTTTTTAAGCAAAAGCACTGCCATAACACTCCAAAAAGGAGCCTCTGTGTCTTCTGGTCTGTTTGGATCTTTCTTATTGACTTCTATTATAAAGTATAGAAGATTTTTTTAGAGTGAAAAATGCCTGAGGAATGGTCAGATCACTGCTTTTAACAGCTTGTCAACTTTGGAAACGTAAAGCAGTTAAAAGATGCTCAAAAGACTGAAAGTATGAAGTGATTTTTAAGTGGATTTGTATATGTTCATTCTTTTGAGTGTTTAGCACTTTTTCAGGTGGTTTTCAGAGTGCACATACTCTAACTTTCCTGTGGTTTCTGCAGTTCCAACCCATGGGTACCGTGTTTTCCAGAAAATAAGCCCTAGTTTGATAGAATTTTTGGAGTATGCTTGAAATATATACGATAAACCCTACTCCAAAAATAAGGCCTAATTACTAGTGATGAGGGAACGTGCTGGAATAAGGTGTTATATGAGCATGCTTGGGTGCTAACCAAGTGTCTTCGGCGTGCTAGAAAAATATGTTCGAGTCCCCGCGGCTGCATGTCTCAGGGCTGTTTGACAGCCACAACATATACAGGGATTATCTGTTTATGACCGCCCTCCCGGTGATCACCGTCTGCTCCCTTCCTCCACAATTACTAATATTTAAAATGCAAAATTCATGCCAAGTAAGCCTTGCACCTCCGAACACCCAAGAGAGCAAAGTACCAACTTTTTGAGCCATTTTGCTATAAATATAACTCGCCCATTTTGTCATCCAATACATTGTCCTGAAAAAATTGGGAATATCGGGACTGTTGGCAAATATGTTCCTGACTTCAACCAAATATGGGAAAAGGAAGAAATAAGAACCAAGAATTATATTCTGCCATATAAGCCTATCATTGCTAAATTCACCATTGACATCAGGTTGTCCATCATTGGGGCCTTTTTCTTGAATGGGCTAAGAAATAATTTTTGCACTGGGATTTCATTAAAAACTTTGCACCGCTTACCTTCTACAGCTTCTGTCATCAGTCAACCCGGTAATATTATCTGTAACTCCTTTTATCTGACTTTTTTCCGGGCTCCTTTAGCTGATTTATAACCACCGACCACATCAAAATTGAAACAAAGAGCTCCGTGAAAGCCAAACGGTGCAACATTTTTAATGAAACCCAATTGCACAAATGATTTTTAGCCTCAAGTACATGCATTTTAGGTGATGGCAAAAATAAAAAAAATAAAAAAATCCCCTTAACCCCTTCACCCCCAAGGGTGGTTTGCACGTTAATGACCGGGCCAATTTTTACAATTCTGACCACTGTCCCTTTATGAGGTTATAACTCTGGAACGCTTCAACGGATCTTGGCGATTCTGACATTGTTTTCTCGTGAAATATTGTACTTCATGATAGTGATAAAATTTATTCGATATAATTTGCGTTTATTTGTGAAAAAAATGAATATTTGGTGAAAATTTTGAAAATTTCGCAATTTTCCAACTTTGAATTTTTATGCCCTTAAATCACAGACATATGTCACGCAAAATACTTAATAGGTAACATTTCCCACATGTCTACTTTACATCAGCACAATTTTGGAACCAAAATTTTTTTTTGTAACGGAGTTATAAGGGTTAAAAGTTGACCAGCAATTTCTCATTTTTACAACACCATTTTTTTTTAGGGACCACATCTCATTTGAAGTCATTTTGAGGGGTCTATATGATAGAAAATACCCAAGTGTGACACCATTCTAAAAACTGCACGCCTCAAGGTGCTCAAAACCACTTTCAAGAAGTTTATTAACCCTTCAGGTGTTTCACAGAAATTTTTGGAATGTTTAAATAAAAATGAACATTTAACTTTTTTTCACAAAAAAATTATTTCAGCTCCAATTTGTTTTATTTTACCAAGGGTAACAGGAGAAAATAGACCCCAAAATTTGTTGTA
Organism: Ranitomeya variabilis; assembly: GCF_051348905.1. Taxonomy (NCBI): domain Eukaryota; kingdom Metazoa; phylum Chordata; class Amphibia; order Anura; family Dendrobatidae; genus Ranitomeya; species Ranitomeya variabilis. Next base: position 200,703,135 of record NC_135239.1, read on the forward strand.
CAATTTGTCCTGAGTACGCTGATACCCCATATGTCGGGGTAAACCACTGTTTGGGCGCATGGCAGAGCTCGGAAGGGAAGGAGCGCCATTTGACTTTTCAATGCAAAATTGACTGGAATTGAGATGGGACGCCATGTTGCATTTGGAGAGCCCCTGATGTGCCTAAACATTGAAACCCCCCACAAGTGACACCATTTTGGAAAGTAGACCCCTTAAGGAACTTATCTAGATGTGTGGTGAGCACTTTGACCCAACAAGTGCTTCACAGAAGTTTATGATGCAGAGCCGTAAAAATAAAAAATCATATTTTTTCACAAAAATGATCTTTTTGCCCCCATTTTTTTATTTCCCCAAGGGTAAGAGAAGAAATTAGACCACAAAAGTTGTTGTGCAATTTGTCCTGAGTACGACGATACCCCATATGTGGGGGTAAACCACTGTTTGGGCGCATAGCAGAGCTCGGAAGGGAAGGAGCGCCATTTGACTTTTCAATGCAAAATTGACTGGAATTGAGATGGGACGCCATGTTGCGTTTGGAGAGCCCCTGATGTGCCTAAACATTAAAAAACCCCACAAGTGACACCATTTTGGAAAGTAGACCCCCTAAGGAACTTATCTAGATGTGTTTTGAGAGCTTTGAACCCCCAAGTGTTTCACTACAGTTTATAACGCAGAGCCGTGAAAATAAAAATTCTTTTTTTGTTCACAAAAATGATTTTTTAGCCCCCAGTTTTGTATTTTCACAAGGGTATCAGGATAAATTGGACCCCAAAGGTTGTTGTCCAATTTGTCCTGAGTACGCTGATACCCCATATGTGGGGGGGAACCACTGTTTGGGCGCATGACAGAGCTCGGAAGGGAAGGAGCGCCATTTGGAATGCAGACTTAAATGGATTGGTCTGCAGGCGTCACGTTGCATTTGCAGAGCCCCTGATGTACCCAAACAGTACAAACCCCCACAAGTGACCCCATATTGGAAACTAGACCCCCCCAAGGAACTTATCTAGATGTGTTGTGAGAACTTTGAACCCCCAAGTGTTTCACTACAGTTTACAACGCAGAGCCGTGAAAATAAAAAATCTTTTTTTTCCCACAAAACTTATTTTTTGGCCCCCAGTTTTGTATTTTCCCAAGGGTAGCAAGAGAAATTGGACCCCAAAAGATGATGTCCAATTTGTCCTGAGTACGCTGATACCCCATATGTTGGGGTAAACCCCTGTTTGGGCACACGGGAGAGCTCTGAAGGGAAGGAGCACTGTTTTCCTTTTTCAACGCAGAATTGGCTGGAATTCAGATCAGATGCCATGTCCCGTTTGGAGAGCCCCTGATGTGCCTAAACAGTGGAAACCCCCCAATTATAACTGAAACCCTAATCCAAACACACCCCTTACCCTAATCCCAACAGTAACCCTAACCACTCCTCTAACCCAGACACACCAACCCTATTCCCAACCATAAATGTAATCCAAACCCTAACCCTATCTTTAGCCCCAACCCTAACTGTAGCCCCAACCCTAGCCCTAACCCTAGCAATAACCCTAGCCCTATCACTAGCCCTAACACTAGCCGTAACCCTAACCCTAACCCTAGCCCCAACCCTAGCCCTAACCCTAGCCCCAACCCTAGCCCTAACCCTAGCCCTAACCCTAGCCCTAACCCTAGCCCTAGCCCTAACCCTAACCCTAGCCCTAACCCTAACCCTTGCCCTAACCCTAACCCTAGCCCTAACTCTAGTCCTAACTCTAGCCCTAACCCTAAAGGCCCCGTCTCACTTAGCGACGCTAAAGCGATCCCGACAACGATACGACCTGTCAGGGATCGTTGCTGCGTCGCTATGTGGTCGCTGGTGAGATGTCAAACAGTGAGATCTTCCCAACGATCGCTGCTGCGATCTCGCTGTTTGACATCTCACCAGCGACCTGTAGCGACCTGTACAACGATGTCACATGGGAGCTATTATGACGATTCAGTGTCTGAGTCGTCAACGAGGTCGTTGGTAAGGTGTCAAACACAGCGATGTGTGCTACCCAGCGGGACCTCAACGATCAAAAAAAGGTCCAGGCCATTTCGACACGACCAGCGATCTCACAGCAGGGGCCTGGTCGCTGCTACGTGTCACACATAGCGAGATCGCTACTGAGGTCGCTGTTGCGTCACAAAACTTGTGACTCAGCAGCGATCTCGCTAGCGATCTCGCTTAGTGAGACGGGGGCTTAACCCTAACCCTAATGGGAAAATGGAAATAAATACATTTATTTTTTTATTTTTCCCTAACTAAGGGGGTGATGAAGGGGGGTTTGATTTACTTTTATAGCGGGTTTTTTAGCGGATTTTTATGATTGGCAGCTGTCACACACTGAAAGACGCTTTTCATTGCAAAAAATATTTTTTGCGTTACCACATTTTGAGAGCTGTAATTTTTCCATATTTGAGTCCACAGAGTCATGTGAGATCTTGTTTTTTGCGGGACGAGTTGACGTTTTTATTGGTTACATTTTCGGACACGTGACATTCTTTGATCGCTTTTTATTCCGATTTTTGTGAGGTAGAGTGATCAAAAACCAGCTATTCATGAATTTCTTTTGGGGGAGGCGTTTATACCGTTCCGCGTTTGGTAAAATTGATAAAGCAGTTTTATTCGTCGGGTCAGTACGATTACAGCGATACCTCATTTATATCATTTTTTTTATGTTTTGGCGCTTTTATACGATAAAAACTATTTTATAGAAAAAATAATTATTTTGGTATCGCTTTATTCTCAGGACTATAACTTTTTATTTTTTTGCTGATGATGCTGTATGGCGGCTCGTTTTTTGCGGGACAAGATGACGTTTTCAGCGGTACCATGGTTATTTATATCAGTCTTTTTGATCGCGTGTTATTCCACTTTTTGTTCGGCGGTATGATAATAAAGTGTTGTTTTTTGCCTCGTTTTTTTTTTTTTTTTCTTACGGTGTTTACTGAAGGGGTTAACTAGTGGGGCAGTTTTATAGGTTGGGTCGTTACGGACGCGGCGATACTAAATATGTGTACTTTTATTGTTTTTTTTATTTTATTTAGCTAAAGAAATGTATTTATGGGAATAATATATATATTTTTTTTCTTTATTTAGGATATTTTTATTATTTTTTTTTTTACACACGTGGGGAATTTTTTTTTTACTTTGTCCCAGGGGGGGACATCACAGATCATTGATCTGGCAGTGTGCACAGCACTCTGTCAGATCGACGATCTGCTGTGCAGGGCTGCAGGCTTACCAAGTGTCTGCTCTGAGCAGGCGCTCGGTAAGCCACCTCCCTCCCTGCAGGACCCGGATGCCACGGCCATCTTGGATCCGGGACCTGCGGCGAGGAGGGAGGTAGGAGACCCTCAGAGCAACGCGATCACATCGCGTTGCTCCGGGGGTCTCAGGGAAGCCCGCAGGGAGCCCCCTCCCTGCGCGATGCTTCCCTATACCGCCGGTACACCGCGATCATGTTTGATCGCGGTGTGCCGGGGGTTAATGTGCCGGGGGCGGTCCGTGACCGCTCCTGGCACATAGTGCCGGATGTCAGCTGCGATAGTGAGCGCGGCCGATCGGCTATGACGTACTATCCCGTCGAGGGTCAGATAGGCCCAGGTCACCTCGACGGGATAGTACGTCTAAGGTCACAGAGGGGTTAAGGTGGACAATTGATAGTTAAACGCATAGCCAACAAAAATTATAATAAAAAAGTTAAAAAAAGGAACCAAAATATTAAATTTTTCTATTTTCTCTTTTATTCTTTGATGTACAAACCTGATTCCATTATTTAAGATCAGTGCGCTACATAAAAAAGAAAAGTTTATGAATCAGAATTTTGCTGTCTGTCGATGAAACGTTTCATTTTCCCCTGTTACAAAAAAAAATGCAAACATTTGACTTTTATAAGGTACGGTGTGCATGTCTTGATTTTCCGAAGGCCGTCCTAACGTAACCAGTTCTTTTTATATCCTCTGTCTACAATATTCCACATTATTTCTTCCTTACTTGGGAACGTGTTCCCGAGTCTCTGTGTAAACACAGATGCAACTGACCATAGGGCTGTTTCCTCTAGAGCGATTTTATCATACGGACCGTGATCTACATGGTGTCTGCGGAGAAACTTGTACTTAGCAGAAAAGGCTGGTGGGTGTATGCTGCGACCGCGCTTATGTTATAAAATACGAGTCGCAATCTAACGGTGAAGTCCCTTGTTTAACACGTCCTCGGAAATAAAAAATAAAAAAACTGGGCCAATGGTTTCTTACTTTAATAATTTTATAATTTCAAATAAACTCTCAAGTCAATCTTAAGCGATGCAGAATATGTCCAGGCTGCGGTCATAAACTTGACTGGTGGGCAATTCCTTGCTCTTGTGAAGGTACAGTTTTGACCCATCGAGGATTGATCCTGTGTACTAGCTCCTTCGGAACATCTGAGATGCTCCCAGAAAAAAAATGGAATTCTCCCGCGATGTTGAATTACTAGGGTGCCAAAAAGAGGCCTTCCGGAAAGTCTGTTGCATGTGAAGCTTGGATGCTCCATCATCACCAAAAAAAAAAAACCTCCACCATCCAATCGCACATTTTAGGGGTCATGAAATGGTTACAGCATAGGCTAAACTTATAACCCCTTAATCAAAAACTTCAATAAAACTGAAATTGGAGCAAGTTCAGAGAAGAGTGACCAGGATGGTGAGCGGACAGCAAACTATGTCCTACAAGGAACGGTTAAAGGATCTGGGAATGTTTAGCTTGCAAAAAAGAACGAGAGGAGACTTAATAGCTGTCTACAAATATCTGAAGGACTGTCACAGTGCAGAGGGATCATCGTTATTTTTATTTGCACATGGAAACAGGAGAAGTAATGAACCTGAAAGGGAGAAGATACAGATTAGATATTGGAAAAAACGTTTTCATAGTGAGGGCGATCAATGAGTGGAACAGGCTGCCACGAGAGGTGGTGAGTTCACCTTCAATGGAAGCCTTCAAACAGAGGCCGGACAGACATCTGTCTGAGATGGTTTATTGACTCCTGCATTGAGCAGGGGGTTGGACACGAAGACCCCGTAGGTCCCTTCCAACTCTAACATTCTACGATTCTATGAAGTTGTCAAGTGTGATCATTGACAAATATTAGGTGTTACAGGCTGTGCACGAGTTGGTTACTTGTGGTTTCACCAGATGAAGTCGGGTGACTTCGAAACGCGTTGCTGATGAACCGCATAGAATATTCTTCAGTCTCCAGGATTCTTCCATTAGTTATCATCAGCAGTGCAACCCACTTTTTTTCCTTTCCTGTCTTTTATCAATAATTGGTTATGTCTCTAGAAGGAGCTCCCCGGTCTGGTCCACTCTTCCTTCCAAAGAACGGAAAAATTCTACTGTGTGCCATGCTCATCTATGATGGAAGAGAAGAGAATAAGACTTTTTATTTTTTTTGCTTTAGAATAAAAAAGTGCAAAAAAATTAAAAATAAAATTCCAAATTGATACTGTTTATGAAAAGGATACTTTGATGTTTGTTGGAAAACCTCTCTCTACTCTTCCATGTTTCCGTGTTATCCTCATTTTCTTGGAAAGGTTCACAAGTGCAACCAGCAAACAAAATGGGGTGGATTGTCCCGCAGAGACAGGAATTTGGGCCCAGATATGAAAATATGCATAGAGTTTCCACCAGGTTATATAGATGTAGAGTAAAGAGGGTTATTATCTGCCCAGATTTAAAGGGGTTATCCGGTGATGTCCTGTGCCATTTCTGCACCAGGAGGGAATGGTGACAACGGCGTTTAGACCCGCACGCCTGACAACACTCATGTAGGCATCTTGACGTTTTCATGGGTCGTAATGTTATTGGCAATCTTTCCCTTTCCAATTCAGAAGTGAGCGGCTCTGGGTGACCTCTTTTAATGAAATCTGTCACCATGTTTTTGTTATGTAATCTACGAGCACATGATGTAGGGGAAGTGACCCTGATTCCAGTGATGTATCACTTATAGGGCTGCTTGCGGCAGTTTTCATAAAATCCCTGTTTTCCCTAGTGCACATATAGCAGTTCTCTGAATGCTGAGCTCTGTATAACCCTCACCCACACCACCGATTGGCCACTTTCTGTACAGAAAAAGCTGCCTATTGGTGGGGGTTAAACAAAACAGGAGGACTAGATGGCACAAGACAACTAGTCCACTAATCTCAAGCTGATAAAACACCAATTTTTATTGAAACTATAACAAGCAGCCCGGTAAGTGACACATCGATGGAATCAGGGTCTTAGTTGCTACATCAGGCTGCTGTCAGAATAAATAACAAAAACCTGCTGACAAATTCCCTTTAAAGCATTATTGTCCTTTCACAAACCCTGTAACAAAGCATGGTCTTGTTACCTCATCCTCACAAGTTATTACTGGGTCTCCTTCATTAGCATTCTCCCAGCACTATAGGATCTGGAACATCCTTTCACTCTTTACCCAACATGCATTGTGCCAACCATTGTCCAATGTCTTGCCCATCTCCTAATGTAACTGTATGCAGGAGCCCGTCCTCGCTTCCTGTAATGCGCCTGTGTCTCCGCTGCTAGTGACGGATTACATGACCATTAAATCACAGCTCCCAATGGATTAATAGATGCTGCGTCTTTATAGAATGAAAAGGAAGAAATTGGCAAAAGTCCAGAGTAGAACGAAAAATCATAAAAATTCTACCGTCCATTTTTATCTTCATCGGTTTTGCACTTGAAGATAAAGCAATTGTGATCCCATCAGGTGTGAATGGCGCACAGTGGAGGAACGCCGCCGCCGGTGCGGGCCCTCGCCAATGATAACATCTAAACTCTCGGCTCGAATATTAAACAGGTAGCCGAAAGTAGTTGTAATTTTAATTAAATCGCTTCTTAGGAAATATTAGCTCTGGTGTCACTCAACTTTTCCTATTATTTTTACACCCAAATTATATCAATAAAGGAAAGAGATGAAGACGGGATGGAAAATAAGTTGTTTAAAGCCCGTAACTCTGGACATAAGATTATTAAATGTAGCTGATGAAAATCAACAAAGGAGATATGCCACGAAGAAAAGGATTATTGCTCAAGGTCAGGGACAAAAAGTTACCTAATGAAACTTATTAATATATGTTAATTATGAGCGGGTCACAATCTCCTGATTTCCGAGCCCTCTTACACCGCCCTGATTCCGTGTATGTACTGGACACAGTCTACCACTAAGGGGGCTGGCTGCCTGGGTCAGATCATTAGCGGTCAGCCCCCTTCTCTATGATAACCGGCTATGGCTAATGAACTGAGCTCGACTTGCTCTATTATGGTGGAGTAATGAGAAATGGCAGCCAGTGGCTTTAGCCACATTCATGGCAGGTTTAGATTCTGCACCATGAGATATTCCGTTTTAAAGATTCTTTTACATATCCACCTGCTGAGAACTGCTGCGTATCTTGCGCTGCCTGGAAAGGAGAAGAAGCTGCGCATCCTCCGTGCTCTATTCTCTTCTATAAAAGTTACAGAAATTGTACAGCCACTTCTAAACCCCCATAGGAGTGTATAGCGAGAGCTGTGCTAGATGGGACCACATTATTGAGAGGAGTGAGAGGCTCAGAGGATGGCTTGCATTGATTAGACATATATTTCATATGCTGTGGCTATGCCATAAATGATTGGGAGGACCCCATTTATACATATGGGCTGAGTCATCAAGACTGGCGATCTCGGAGTAAAGAGGCGCTGACAGGGGTGAACCTAGCCACACTGCTGCCTGAGGCGAACTTCAAAACGGCGCCCCCCCAAACACATATACAGTACAGCCCCCATATAGGGCTCTGATCTCATATGCAACAGAAAAAAATCGGCAAAACGCCGTAGCCAGCTCACCAACCAGACCATCAGGAATTGAGCACGGAGATTCGTCCTGACCTGGACGCCAAGCAGTTGCAATGTACGAAAACGTGGACACTCCAGCTCCAATAAAATGGTGAAATTCTTTATTAGTCCAACTTCATAAAACGGACAATCCTTACAGTGATGAATAGACACAGGCCAATATCTGTGTAACCACCTGTGTCTATTCATCACTGTAAGGATTGTCCGTTTTATTTTACTGTATAATGGCCACACACAGTGCTCAATACTGTATAATGGCCGCAGATGATACTGCGTACCGTATAATGGCCACACATAGTTACTCCTACACACGCGGCTGCGCTCCGTACACCTTGCACACACGGCTCCACTCCGTACACACACGGCTCCACTCCATACACCTCATACACACCCGGCACTGCTCCGTACACCTCATACACATGCAGCTCCGCTCCGTACACCTAATAGACACCCAGCTCCGCTCCGTACACCTAATACACACCTGGCTCCGCTCCATACACATGCAGCTCTGCTCCGTACACCTAATAGACACCCAGCTCCGCTCAGTCATTGTACAGGAGGAGGAGGTGAGCTGTGACATCACCTATTGTGAATGGTGGATCCTGTGTTATCTAATGTATATAGAGGTGTTATCAGTCATTGTACAGGAGGAGGAGGAGGTGAGCTGTAACATCTCCTATTGTGAATGGTGGATCCTCTGTTATCTACTGTATACAGAGGTGTTATCAATCTTTGTACAGGAGGGGGAGGTGAGCTGTGACATCACCTATTGTGAATGGTGGATCCTGTGTTATCTACTGTATATAGAGGTGTTATCAGTCATTGTACAGGAGGAGGAGGTGAGCTGTGACATCACCCATTATTAGAGGTGTTAATTTTCATTGTAATCCTGCCTGTTCTGGTGAGGCTGCTGAAAAGTATTCTGCATAGAGCAGGAAATACAAATGTAATCTTAGACCTAGGGACCAGTGTGAAAATTACAGGATTTCTGTTTTTGGTTGTTTCTTTTTTATACATAATGATATGATACATTAAATAAAATGTAATTATTTAAAAAAAAAACATTAAAATAAAACCTGAATTTAAGCAGCAGGTAATTTTCTGATGACCATTTCCCCTTGACCTGGGTGGAGTGTGCTTGTGATGGACAGAAAGACTTCAAGTCTGAGAATAACATCCCGGGTTGGGTTTCATAGAATACGTAAGTGTGTAAAGTCAGTGTTTATAATAAATAAGCTCTAAGTGAGATTTGTCCTCGGTATCCACCCGTTCCAGAGCTAAAATGAAGGGCTTGCAGAAAGATTTGGCAGCCGGAGGAAAGTAGATCCACCTCCATAGATTTGTTTTGTATTAAATAGCTGCCTAAAATCTTCAGAAACCTTTTTTCCACCACAAACACAACAAAAGAAAACAATTTGACATTTCTCCGCGCACGTTCCAAGTGCTGATTGGCAATCGACTCCAACCAGATGTCTTTACAAGCAGCCAACAGGCTAATATTATTGTACTGAGATCTGGCTCCCCGCACAGCGTCATTTCACCTCTGATACGGCTTCACATTTACACGTCTAATATTAAGATAATTACATTAATATCGCCCGTGTAAAGACGCCTTCCCTCACCGGCCCGGAATCCACTGGCCAAGTTCTACACGTAAATTTTCCCAATTAATTTATTGGCACCCTGATTATTTTCCTAGGGAAGCGCGGCCGGTGTTGCTAGCAGAAAATAATAATAATTGTTGGTAGAAACCATCGACTCTTCTTGGACACAAAACAAAGGAAAGAAAATAACAGATTTATCCATTACAACCGACTTAACATTTATATAGCCGGTCTTACAAGTCACCAGCTAGACCAGCAACTACCACGTTTTCCTGCCAGTTCCATCCTTGCCAACATTGATTATTACACCAGTCAATCTGGTGGAAGCCAAGCTCTGCACTGATCTAGGCTGAAGTGATGGAATAGGAGGACCGAGTACATAAATAATGAGGGTTTATCATTTCTTCTGATCTCCCATCATTTAGGAGAGGCCTGGGATCCTTTTTCACTCTGGGGGATCCAGTGATCACTTGGTGTAGGGAGAAAGCATGAGGTGCTGGATCCTAGGAAATCCAGACATCTCTGCTATACAGGCAGGAGGCTTTATTCCCCTGTAACTGGTGATATTATACCAGCCCCAGTTACAGGGGAAATCAACAATAAAAAAGGATGTGCAATATATGCATGTTTGTAGTATGTTTGCAATATACACTGCGTGTGTGTGTATGTATGTATGTATGTATGTATGTATATATATATATATATATATATATATATATATATATATATATATATATACATATATATACACGATACGTGTGTGTGTAAAACTTTGTATGTATGTTAGTGTGTGTGTATAGATATGTACATATTAATGTGTTGGATAAATATATATATATATATATATATATATATATATATATATATATATATATATACGGTATATATATATATGCAGCGCCCCAGAGTCCTGGTCGTTGCAGTACTGTGGCTCCGCCACTAAGGGGAGCTATGGTACGTCTGATGGCACTGAAGGAGTTCATCTGAGCAGGTATCACAGACACCAATACATTTCACCACCGGGCCTCCAGGGGGAGCTAAGGGTTCTATTTACTAGGCCACTCTCCACACACTGGTAAAACTGGGGGTCAGACAGGAAGTTAGACAGAAAGCTGACTGGGTTGGAGCCAGGCAACACCTTGTGGCAGAGGGTGTTGCAGGGGAAGATTCGGTAGGGTCTCTGTCAGGGGTGGGATCCTGACAGAGGCTTGGCAAACTGAGAGAACGTAACGGGACCGTGCCTGCTCAGTATAGCGGCGGTGCCTAAGGAAGGACTAGAAGCGAGATAGATTGTGCTGAGTGAGAAACGAGATCAAAGCAACAAGGAGAATACCAGTAGGAGTCGTGCTGTAAGACCGAGGCAACATCCTACTGAGGCGCAAACAACCGGTGGCCGGAACGCCGAAGGAAGTATTTCTATATACAGCTTCAGGCAATACTTCGAACCTACGGCAGGACAGTCAGTCTCAGGCGGGCTGTCTCACCTAAATCACCTATGCAGTCTTGGGGGGCAACTTGTGGAGAGGGGCGACTCTAGGGTCCCGGAAGAGCTCCGAGCCTACCCGTCAAACGGGTGCCGTCCTAACTGTAACATCAGGGAGGGACGGAAGATTAGCAGAACATCATCTAATCGAGTTGTGAGGGAACTTAAGAAACAGACACAACAGTTGTGGGGACTTTCCGTAAGCACAGCAGGGAAGGACCGCAACACATAGCGCAAGAAGGAAGGCACAGATTTCCACCTGTTAAGAGAACTCTGAAGGTGCCATCGGACCGGCCGGACTTGCGCAGCCTGGTGAACCGTATTCTGGACTGAGGACCCAGAGATCTTCAGTAAAGAGGTAAAGAGACTGCAACCTGGTGTCCTCGTTATTTACTGCACCACACCACCACCATTATCCATCATATCTACCACTGACTGTGCGCCCCTCGGCAGGGTCACGGATCGGGCCTAGCCACCGTGACAACCCCAGAGCAGAGACTCAGAGGCCCGGTACCGGGTACCCCTCGACCCTGCGGCAGTGTGGGGGCGCTACAACTTGGCGTCACGAACAGGATCTACTTAAGCCTGAAGAATCAGGTCATGTGTGCCTTGGAACTGTGATTTACTGTGCTTGGACTGTGCTTTATTGAGAGACTGTGTATTGCCATTTGCCGCCAGAAGTTCCCGCCAAACCCGCCGCCATTACAGTACTATGTGGCGCGCAGGAAGGACGGGGCGTGTCATCGTGGGCGTAGCCTGGAAGAGTGGCGTGAAAATGGAACCCGCCCCTCACCGATACTACTATGTCCGGAAGATATGCTCATCAACGAGAAAGGTCCGCCTCCTAGTGTGGGATGGCGGAGGGGAGAGAGGCCGCCCTCCGGACAGGGAGGAGCAGGAACCACTGGATGCCACGAGGCAGAACCCGATTGGCAGCATGGAGCGCGGAAGTCACCCAGGAGAGGGGGAGAAGACCCGTACCAGGCCCTGCCAATGGGAGCCGAGGGAGCTCTTACCAGGCCGCGCAGACCAGGAAATCCTCGGGGCGGAGGTAGAGGAACTGTGCCGGTAGTTCCGGAGTCTGTGCCAGCGAGCGACCATCACCGGCGAGGGGCCACACCAGCACCCGGCATCGATCCCGCAGCCGACGGTAGAGGAGGCCGGCGCCGGAGACGCTCCGGAGGCAGGTAACGCCGCCGATCCTGCCACGGCGACCGAAGAGCCCTTGCTGGTGGATGTAGACTCACCTCCACCCCAACCACCCGGGCGGGTGTGTAGCCGCATCGAATGCGAGAGGCCCTGGGAAACGCTGCAGACGGCCGACAGCCCCCTGCGACCCACCAAGCAGCCCGTGCAGCTCCAGGGAGAATGGGTGACTTTCAAGTGGACCCGTGCGGCCACCACCAACCTGATTGGATTCCCAGGGGACACCCAGGAGGAGGGGGAGAGCATCGAGGTCATCCGCCAGAGGGAATACCGTCAGCAGCTACGCCAGCAGGAAGAGGAGTGGGCCGGCAAGAAGGAGCTTCGGCGTCAAGCAGAGCGGGAGAAGGACCTTCAAGCTAAGGCCCAGATCAGGCAGGTTGCCGAGGAGAACTGGGGCCCACAGCGCTGTGGCGTGATCAGCACCTTCCGGCTGCAGGGAGGTTGGGGCTTCATTAAAGAGCCCGGTCTCACCTTGGAAGTGTTTGTAAACCGGCGAGATGTGGAGGCGCACCTCATCGAGGGGCACCCAGGCCGGGATCTCTACCCGGGGGACCGAGTTCGGTATACCCGCCACTGGGGAGACAAAGGGTGGTATGCCTTGCACGTGCGTAAATGCAAGCCGGAAGTGAGAGCACCATCCTCCGATGATTCACCAAGACCAGCAGTCATTGCCCCAATCTCCCTGTGTGCCAAATGTCTGCGGACCATCACTCCGAGGTGAACCGTGAGTACTCAGACCCCTATTCAGGGTGCGGATGCCCTTTATGTGGTGGCGGGAGGAGGGCAGTACTCACGGAAGCCACAGCCAGATTTGGAGGAATAAACCTCGATACCATGAGAATGTAAATAGTTCCTTGCTTAACTGTTTGTCTACTCTTTGCTGCTAAACCCGTTCTGGGTTAACTTTTAAAGGGATCCCTTTGTTGACCCGGGATCCCTATTGCTTCTTATTTTTGTTTATTTTCTATGTTCTTCCCTCATCATCAAGAACTGCCGCAATCATGAACAGTGCATGATACAAACTTTTTGTAAATAGTTTGCACCTTCTTAAAGGTGCTCCCTACTGGTTTTTACTTAAAGAGAGACTCTTTGCGAAGATACCGCACCGGAGCCTTTGATGAGTATGGACTGGTAGCCTGAGAGGATATGCTACCTCATAAAGACTTGGTCCCCTCTTAAAGGGGATGTCCATCTGTGTACTTATGAGTAATACTGCCTTAAAACAGTAAAGTGATAACGATGCCTTGAAAGAAAATGATAATGTTTACATGTAAAAGTTATATGTATTGAACTAGTTTATTGTAAAAGAATGCTGATAATGTTTCCCGAAAGAAAGTGAAAGTTAGAAGAAAGATGCAGTGGGCCCGTAGGGGTAGACGTAGTGTCCTGCATAGTTGCTAGTAAGAAAGTAATGATGGAAGTTAATGCTTTAAGAAAATGTTGATAACGTTGATAGAAAATGAGGATAGGAGGTAAACCCTGAGTCCTCCTAGGAGCCATATAGAGATGGCTCAGTGCTCTTAAAATTGAAAGTAATGTTATGTTCTATACTGTGTATAGTAGTTGAAAAAACAGAAGGCTCGGGCTGAAAGGAGCGGTCCTGTAAGAAAGGAGAGGCAGTAGGTCTGGTGCCGTTAGGACAGGCGGTCCTGCAGATTTAAAGAAGGAGAATGTAAAAGTTAAATTGCCTTATAATGTGATTATAAGAAGGTCTTTAGCGGATTCAGAGTGTACATCCTTAAAGGCGATGTTAAATTATTGTTCAAGAATTTGTACTAAGTAGAATACCCGGTTGGGTAAGAAAAGTTATTTATAGCATGTTGCTATGATATTTAACCATGTTTGTAACGTTCAAGTGTCCTCACCTCCCATAAAGGGAAGCTCTGTTCAAATATGCTTATTTTTATTGCACTCAACAAAAATTGTATGTCTTTTTGCTAATCTGTATTGTTGTTTTCTTCCCAGTCCCGGAGTACTGGATTTAACCAGGGGGGAGTGCAGCGCCCCAGAGTCCTGGTCGTTGCAGTACTGTGGCTCCGCCACTAAGGGGAGCTATGGTACGTCTGATGGCACTGAAGGAGTTCATCTGAGCAGGTATCACAGACACCAATACATTTCACCGCCGGGCCTCCAGGGGGAGCTAAGGGTTCTATTTACTAGGCCACTCTCCACACATTGGTAAAACTGGGGGTCAGGCAGGAAGTTAGACAGAAAGCTGACTGGGTTGGAGCCAGGCAACACCTTGTGGCAGAGGGTGTTGCAGGGGAAGATTCGGTAGGGTCTCTGTCAGGGGTGGGATCCTGACAGAGGCTTGGCAAACTGAGAGAACGTAACGGGACCGTGCCTGCTCAGTATAGCGGCGGTGCCCAAGGAAGGACTAGAAGCGAGATAGATTGTGCTGAGTGAGAAACGAGATCAAAGCAACAAGGAGAATACCAGTAGGGGTCGTGCTGTAAGACCGAGGCAACATCCTACTGAGGCGCAAACAACCGGTGGCCGGAACGCCGAAGGAAGTATTTCTATATACAGCTTCAGGCAATACTTCGAACCTACGGCAGGACAGTCAGTCTCAGGCGGGCTGTCTCACCTAAATCACCTATGCAGTCTTGGGGGGCAACTTGTGGAGAGGGGCGACTCTAGGGTCCCGGAAGAGCTCCGAGCCTACCCGTCAAACGGGTGCCGTCCTAACCGTAACATCAGGGAGGGACGGAAGATTAGCAGAACATCATCTAATCGAGTTGTGAGGGAACTTAAGAAACAGACACAACAGTTGTGGGGACTTTCCGTAAGCACAGCAGGGAAGGACCGCAACACCTAGCGCTAGAAGGAAGGCACAGATTTCCACCTGTTAAGAGAACTCTGGAGGTGCCATCGGACCGGCCGGACTTGCGCAGCCTGGTGAACCGTATTCTGGACTGAGGACCCAGAGATCTTCAGTAAAGAGGTAAAGAGACTGCAACCTGGTGTCCTCGTTATTTACTGCACCACACCACCACCATTATCCATCACATCTACCACTGACTGTGCGCCCCTCGGCAGGGTCACGGATCGGGCCTAGCCACCGTGACAACCCCAGAGCAGAGACTCAGAGGCCCGGTACCGGGTACCCCTCGGCCCTGCGGCAGTGTGGGGGGCGCTACAACTAATATATATATATATATATATATATATATATATATATATATATATATATATATATATATATATATATATATATATACACGATACGTGTGTGTGTGTGTAAAACTTTGTATGTATGTTAGTGTGTGTGTGTGTGTGTATAGATATATGCATATTAATGTGTTGGATAAATAAATAAATATATATATATATATATATATATATATATATATATATATATATATATATATATATATATACGATACGTGTGTGTGTGTGTGTAAAACTTTGTATGTATGTTAGTGTGTGTGTATAGATATATACATATTAATGTGTGTATATATATATATATATATATATATATATATATATATATATATATATATATATATTTTATTGGTGTGTATATGTAATATTTTAGTGTTTCATATGGTTTTTTTTTTAATTTTACAATCTGATCCACATGCATCATTCTTACCTTTTATCAAGCTATAAAAAAAATCTAAGTTACAGGCAACCCTCAAATTACATTCAATGCAGGAAAATAAAAGTTTCCTTTTTGGACAGCTTTGGCATATTACACAAATGCAAATGATTAGACTTTTATTACATTTCATTATTTGTATGACTTGTAGTTGTACAAGGATGAAAGCAAACATCATATTAGAGATCCTGACAGTTTTCACAATGTATTATCAATATATGGAAATAATTGTCTTCTCTGGGATTCTATTACATTATTGTGTATCTTTTTCATGCCTAATAAATAATGATGGATGGCTTTTATTTTCATCACCACCTGCAACCATTAAGTCACCCCTTGATTGCACAAGACACAATAATAAAAGGATTGTGTTTGGTTGCCTGCGAGAGAATGTATGGTGAGTGCGCGCACTCCTGCCACATTGTGAGCTGGAGCACAAAGATTTTAATTTTTTTTAGACTGATATTATGCAAAGAAAAAAATCTGGAATTTATTTGCTTTTTTGTTTTACTATTTTTTATTTTCCTTAACTAATGGAGTCCTCCAAAAAATGTACCTATCTCATGTTTTAAGTCACATACAACAGTGCCCAAGGATGAACTAGGCCATACCTTGACATATAATGAACCCGTAAGGCAACAGTTTCCCAAAAGTCCAAATAAAAACGACTTAAGATGATGTTCGTGTTTAAAGGATGTGAACAAATATGGGCCCTTTTTTTTTGTCTTGCATGCGTAAATTTTGCTTTTGAGTTTTATTAAAAATGTTGCATAATTTGGCTTTCACAGGCTCTTCGTATTTCTGTACATCGTTGACTGCAGAATAAGTCAACTAAGAATCGTTCAGTGAGCTCATTTTGGCGAGAAGTTTGTAACTTTTACAGGACTCCTCTGTGCTGATTTGTGGGCACAATAATTTGGTCAGAAAATTAAATTTGCATTAATGTTGTTTGATGCGAATTGTATGTGGTTTTTATTGTGCACTGGGGTTTGTCAAGATCTTAGAGCAAAATAAAAAGGGGTATCAAAAAATACTCCACCATTTTCCTATCACTCTGTCACAACCTCCCAACCAGTCCCCTTCCATCATCGCACATGCTAGGTCCTCTTTTTAGCTTTTCTGGCACTTTCGGGGCTGTAGCAGTGGGACAATGATCCACAAGATGAGTATCTTTTTTTTTTTTTTTTTTTTGTTTTGCTTTTTTGCAGTACAGTTTACATAAAACATCATCTTTAAGACGTCTCTTGCTGCTGTTTACCTCTCTGCAGCAGGAATTTGCACAGACATACATTGAGGAAGAAATAATGCAGCTGCATCTCCCTCCTCCCTTCTTTTAATCCTGTGTACAGCATTATTTTTGTTTGTAAGATGCTGGAGGTTGAGGGAGATACTGTTTTTCCCCTAAAGAGATAGAGATAGATAAACCTCCAAAAGACCCTCAGTTTTTGAAGACCAATGCTTTGTGAAGGTCAGTTTTACTGTGACTTATTTAGGTTCTGGCAGATACTTTGCTATATAGATGCGAAACCTGGACAATAAAGAAACAAGACAGAAGAAGAATCGATGCCTTCAAAATGTGGTACTGGAGAAGGATGTTTTCAATACCAAGGATGGCAAGAAGAACAAACAAATCAATTTTGGAACAAATCAAGCCAGACATGTCCCTCTCCGCAAGATTCTCCAAGCTACGACTTATCTACTTTGGACACATCATATGAAGAGAAGAATCACTGGAGAAGAACATCATGGTCAGAAGAATAGAAGGAACAAGGTGAAGAGGAAGACCAGCAACTTGATGGCTTGATACTGTCAAGATAACTGCAGAGAAGACACTGGTGGACCTATCTAGGCTTATACAAGATCAAACTTCCTACAGAGCATTCATCCATCAAATCACCATGGCTCGAAACTGAGGCAAAGGTCATTAAATAAAAGTAATATACTGTAACTGCTTGCCATCTTCTTTGAGATTGACGCCTCTGAAGATGACCAGTTTTCAATGAAAGTTAGTGGTCTCTTCAGAGGTTTTACTTTGCTACAGAGTTAGGGGTGGTTTAGAAGAAAAAAAATCCATAAAAATGTTGGTAAAACTGATAGATTAAAAAAAATAGAAATTGAGAAACCCATAACAATAACCTGGATACTTATCCTTACCGGTTCCCCGCACCTCTTGCTTTGACAGTCATCTTGTACCCACTGATTTCCCCTTCCTGCTCCCATTTTGACACACAGGAAATGGATACTTGGCCAATCAGTACACAGAGTGGGTTATGCCTCTAGCAAGTGATTGGCTGAGCGGGCTTTTCCTGTTGCGAAAGAACCAGATAATCGAAAATAGAGGGATTCTGGTAAGCTCCAGATCGAGTGTTTCTGGGAATTGGTCACTTTTTTTTTATATCCTTTTTAAAAATATTTAAAACCTATTTAGACAACTCCATTAATGTAATTTGTTTCCCGCTTGTTCTAGGGTAAGCAATATTTTATTATAAGGATATTTATGCTGCCTATTGTACATGCAGTAAAAGTCACCCGGGACATAGACCTTCCCCAATATAACAGGTGCCGTTATTATTCCAAACTTCCAGTCCACGAATTTCCTCACACTTGTCTTGCTTCATAACACATCCCTGGTTGTAAACTCTAATGTGTCTGTGAGCGGAGGTAAACAGCGGAACATTGAAATCAATCTTTTTGATTTCCAATGTCATGACAGTGTAAGTAATATGGAGCAGAAACTGCCAACATCCAGTAAACTAGAATGAAAAATGTTTACACACTCGTCTTTGGAAATGGCTACAGCTATATGACAACAACTCGTAGATCCCCGAGCTCTCGCTTCCTTGTGTAATATATTTCCCTTGTGTCTTTTTTTTCTGTTGTATTAAATGCACTTGGGCATTGAGATTATAACAAATACAAAATATAATGAAACTTGAACATTTACGTCTTACAAAACTAAGGAAAACTTTCATCAAGTAGACGATTATCTCCTTGTCCCACCCCTACCCCTATCTATTATATAAAAGTAATTAACGAAAATGTAAAAAAAAAAAAAATCACCAATCCATCCATATTCTCAGGCTGATTTTTAGAGGTGACACACATGGCTCCTATTTTCTAGTTAGCTCCTTGATGGAGGGTCCCAAAGACTCCATCTTCTTCAATGTGATGTCCACTCTGGGGGGAAAAATCTGTTTGTTTTCTGGGAACCTGAGATAACCTGATCACTGGGAATCCTGCTGCAGAGACCACCCAAGGAGTAACCTGGCAGACAGTGTTCAATTTTTCTACAGCACACCAACAGGACAAGTGAAGTATTACACAATATGAAATCAAATGTCTGTTCATAGAAAGCGTATGACCCTCCCCCCATTCCTTATGGAGTTGGCCAAGAATGTGTACCCCAGGCTAAACTTGTGTCAAATGGCAACCTGAGATAAGCTGATCATAAAGCATCATTGTTGCTGAGACTAGCAGTAATCTACGGAGGACCCTTAAATTAAGTGTTTAATTTCCCGACAGCACAACCTCAGGAGACATAAAGAATTGCACAGGCTTTATTGAAGCCAGTGGATTGTCCATGTGATGCATAAGGACCCCCATTTCTTCCAAAACCTTTTTTTTTTTGTTCTAAGGGAACCTGAGATAAGCTGATAGGATATTTTGCTGCTAGTGTAAGCAAAAGTACTCTTTACTTGAGTTTGCCTAGGGTGCTCGGGTGTGCACCAATTATTGCAGGTGCTCGAGTGACATGTTCGGGTCCCCACGGCCGCATGACAGCCACAAAACATGCGGGGATTGCCTGTGTTTGTCAGGCAATCCCGCATGTTTTGTAACTTTCTAGCAGCAGCGAAACATGTGGCCGCGGGGACTCGAACATGTCACTAGAAAACACGCAAAGCTAGGTGCATACCCAAGCATCCTAGGCAAACTCAAGTAACGAGCACTTGCCCTCATCGCTAGTTGCTGCTTAGCCCACCCATGATCGTCAGTAATTTATGAAGCTGACAGCAAGGGTTAAATTTCTCTACAGCACTACTGCATGGGAAACTTAATTATTACACAGTAACCATTGAATTGAATGGGCTGTCTGTGTAAAGCACGTGATTTCCTAGGAGGCTCATTGAAAACATGCCGCAGCCTCAACTTTCTTTAATGTGCAGGAAATCTCTTTTGTTATCAGAAAACCTGAAAAACAGCTGGTAATGTGGTGTCCTGCTGCTGTGACCACTAAAAATCTGCAGTAATCTATGGATGAATCTGTAATCACATGACCTCTTCTTCTCAGGGGGTCTGCTTTAGGACAGGTTCCTCAGACTTCACCTTCTTCAGGTACTGTCCATTTTGCACATCACCTTCTTGTTAAAGGGATATCTGAAGTGAGCTAACACTGCTGCTGTGACCACAAACAGTCTGCAGTAATCTATGGAGGAACCTGTAATCACATGACCACCTCTTCCTGGGGTGGGGTCTCCTTGAGGACAGGTTGCTTAGGTTCAACCTTTTTCATGTGCTGTCCACTTTGCACATCATCTTCTTGTTAGACGGGTACCTGAAATAAGCTGACGCTGCTGTGACCACAAAAGATCAATGGAGGAATCTGTAATCGCATGACCACCTCTGCCTCAGGGGGAATCATTAAGGACAGGTCTCTCAGACTCAACGTTTTTCATGTGCTGTCCACTTTGAACATCACCTTCTTGTCAGAGGGTGCCTGAAATAAGCTGAAACTGCTGCTGTGACCACCAGAGATTAGCACTACCCAATCTCCAATTAAGTCATTGATGGTACTGAGTCCCCCAAAGCAAGAGCCACACTGGCCAACAGATGAGGAGCAAAACCATTTCATGGCATAAGAGCTCTATTAGCTCAGACAACAATGTACGATGTCAAGATAGTTTGCCATAATGGGAGAAGTTACTGAAATCTTTGCAAAATCTGAATATGAAAAGCTATCAATGTCTCAAATTTGACATTCACCTCTAATGACTACAGTTGAAAGTGGATGGATTTGTAGTTCAGCTTGAGTGAGATTTAATTAGACAGTGATGAAGAGAGGGAACTATGTGTCTGCTCCGAGACTGTTGATTATCAACATCCCCCACTGCTCATTTAATAGGAAGCTCCGTGTCATGGAGCCGGGTACAGTACACATCTGTTTTTTCCTTCCTTTTGGGTATTCTAGATAATGTTGAATCATAATTAGTAATATAGTTGCCTCATTTGCATTCCGTTTCATATCTTGCATTTCGGTGCAGTGCTGTTTAGAGATAATTTAAAGAGGCCGGATGTATTTTAAATGAAACACGTGGGTAACTAGAAAGACTGTAGAGCTGGGATGGGCAACGTGCGAGACCAAACTATTGTCGAGGGCCGAACCGATAGGCTGAAATTAATTCTGCTCAATATTAATATTAACATATTCATTACCGTATATTTATCTTATGTTAATATTAATTGCATCACTTAATATTGAGCAGAATTAAGTATGCTGGCATCCCTGTATGTACCGTTTTGTGCCCGCACACAGCAAATTCTATGTCATGAGCCCCTACACACCCCCTTAGATACCGTAATAGCACCACGTAGCCTCTCTATATAGAGCATGAGGCCCACGTAGCCTCTCTAGATCCAATATGAGCCACACCTAGCCTCCCCATATACAGCATGAGACCCCACATAGCCTCCTTATAAACAGTATGACCCCCACATAGCCTTCCTATATAAATGCAGACTGCAGTGTCTGCGGTTACGGCAGGCGGAGGGAGGGCACGGTGCAGCCGATGTGCCACTGGTTTAAGTCCCTCAGCTGTTTCGATCCCCAGGCCAGACAGGAACAGGCAGAGGGCCGGATGTGGCCCACGGGCCGCACTTTCACCAAGTCTACTGTAGAGGGTAAAGTTGCACACAGGTTCTGCAGTTAAATGGGTGTGTGCATGTGGAGTCCTATTTTTGTACTGGAAAATGAGTGGAATCTTGGTTCTGGAGGATTTTTCTGTTTTTGAGGGGGATTTAGTGAGTTTCTGCTTCAAAATCTCAGCAAAAGGGTTAGTGCACATGGGGTTTTGAGGTGATGAAATACAGAGTTTTCTAGTGGAAAACGCTTCAGGAAATGTTTCTTCTATGGGGAATTTTTGGTGGAGTTTTTCGATTGCTGAACAGTTTTTGAAGCTTATTTTTTATTGCATCATTTTTTACAGGATTTTAATTATACAACTGTTTTAGAAATAAGAGCCACTTCAAAAAAAGAAATGTGCACTTTTTTCCTACCAGGCATTTTTAAGAACCTGTGATAGAAAAACATGATTAACAAAAATGAACATATGAAAAGCAAAGTGGTTTTATAATAGAAAACAATAGTCTCTTGAGGTTTTTTGTTTTTTTTTGGGGAGGGGGGAGATAGCTTCTTTTTTTTCCCATGTGCTTTTTCGAGTAAGGAAAAAAAAGACCTATGTGCATTTTTTTGTAGGTTTTTTTTTTTATCATTATTTATTCTTCACCCCAGGATATTTGTGCAGCTCCTGTCAACAGCCAGAGATCATTGACCTGGATTGGGATGTGCCAACCCTCCTCTAGAAGGAATGGTCTCGTCAGAACCTGTATAGTTGAAGCCTGACATAGAGCTTTATTTTATAGTGAAGCTGGATGCCTCCGGGGTTGGAGTTGAGCAGTATCATCGCAATATACACAGACTCTTACTCTGCTTAGTCCATGTACCGTACTTACATTTACGAACATTTTCATCTACCGAGAGAAACGACAATAACGGTAATCATGAGTTATTGACAGCCAAGTAGGTCTTCAAGGAATGATATAATTTCATTGAAGATGCCAAGCATAAAATAAGTCATTACAAACCAGAAAAATCGTACTTCTCTAGAATACGCAAACAGGTGAAACCCCAAGCAATCTAGATGGGCTTTGTTGTTTTCTAGATTTTCAGGTAACTTTTAGACCTGGTATTAAAAGCAGATGATCTGTCCAAAGAATCTGTCCATCTGAGACTGAGGACTCTCTAACAGGTTCCTATTCTTGCTGAAGGTATAGTTGCATTATGTCCTCTGTTTCTTTGGATCTTACAAGAGATCCGTAGATGAACAGATCCAATATACCCTCCCAAAATTGCTTGTTCATCCTCAGTTCAGTGAGTCCTACAGGAATCACATGACTAAATTCTTGCAGAATACTCTGGGGTGAATAACACTCTTCAACTTGTAGCCAAGTAATTTCGGTGGCCAATCGTAGTTCTGGAAGGTGAGGAATATGGACTCACATGCAAGTATATGCCCAAGCTTAAACACCCCCAACCTGTCTGGACTACTCCAGTCTTGACCTATTTCTAAATATCCTCGGACGCACCTCTCCATGGATTTTATTACTGATCTACCATCCTCTTATTTGGGTGGTGGTTGATAGATTTATTAAATTACATTCCTTAACTCCCAAACCTTTCTTGGGTTGGTTATCAAACTTATTGTACATCTCCATGGGATTCCAAAAAATATTACTTCTGACTGAGGAACTCTGCTCATTTTCAGATTCTTGAGGACTTTCTGTAATAAGATTGACATTGAGTTATCTTTTTTTTCCGCCTACCAGCCATCGACCAATGGTAAGATGGAACATGCTAATCGGACACCGAAACGATAAAAACCTCCCCATTTTTCTGTAATCATGGACATCGTCCTCATTTTGGATATTTCTTGATCTCTGAGATGGACGCTGTGAAGGCAAAAAAATCTGTGCTTAGTTTAAAGCTTATCTGGTCTGAAGTCGAGGAGAATTGTAGTAGGCCAAGCTTTGGAGTTGGGAACAAAGTGTAGTCATCCTTTAAAACCATGAAACTTTGTGGGGTTTTCCAATTAAAACAAATTATCACCTACCCATAGGGCAGATGCACAATTTACCGAGTCCAAGTCCAGGGAGTTCAACTAAAACTAAGTTTATCTGCCATAGACAGGAACATTTCGACCTGTGACAGGTCTTTTTCAAGTACAAACATGGAGCAATGAGGCACGCTTAAATAGGGTGGCTTCCAAATCTACACCAATCATGATTTGAGGTGGTCCTACATAGGAATGTTTGAATAATCCTGTATTGACCCTACGGATCCCTGTTTAACTGAATAATCCTGTATTGACCCTACGGATCCCTGTTTAACTGAAATAGGAAGGTTCATCTTCCATGGGGCATCTTCATTATTTGGTGAGATTGTTCCAATTATTTGTCTACCTCCTATTTCTTCATTTTTGACATAATCTGTATGATCATCAGCGGTACTGATTTTCTCAATGAGGTAGATGTGGTTATGTTGAGTTAAATCATTGTCAGTGGTACCATCACTTTTTCTGACCTATGTACCATGTTTCCCTTCCCTTCTCTGATTTAATTTAAATGTCTACCTGTTTTAACTGGCTGTTTCATGTTAAGGGATGGTGAGGGGGTCGGTGAGGGAGTCTGACTATACTTACTAGTGGTCTCTAGACTTATAATTAGCTCTGTAGTTGGTTAGTTGTGGCTAATTTGATGTCTGATTTCATGTTGTTGTGTCATGTCATTTTAATAGTATTATTAAATGTTATGTTTTAAGTTCCCACTTTTTGCTATTTCTCTATGATACCTTGGGCACTTTTTTCTGTTTGATTTGGGTTGTAACCCTCTTGCTGAATATTATCTGTTTGTGAAGAGATGGAATTTTGTCTTAGTTATCCAGATGCCTATTTTCAATAGGCCAGGAGACCTGGGCTATTGTCTGAACGTTGACTATTAAATTTGTGTTTTTCTTTGGTTGGTCAAGAAACATGAACTATTGTCATATAAGTCTGAATGTGGAATTGATGTTTGTGAAATTGCTGAATGGCTGCTGTTTTACCTCTTATATCAGTTCCTACAGGTTATTGTCTATCTTTGCAAGACAGGGACGCAGGGTCATTGAACAATTGATGTTTGCTAATATGTTGATTACACATTGTACTAAACCATGCAGTTTGTTGACTTGCCAAACAGGAGGACAAACTATGCAAATTTATTGAGTATTTAAACAATGAGAGATGAGTCCCTGCCACCTTCCCAGAATCCTGTGGAAAAATGCCTGAATAAGAGCTGTGAACTATAAAAGGGTATCTGCCTCAGTATCAAGAATGACTTGACAGAACAACAGCCAGGACACCATAACTCCAAAAAGATGCTCTACAGAACAGCTGCCAGAACACCATGGCTTCATCAAGAGGGACACAGATTTCACATTCTACAGGATGCCAGCCTAAGCCCTAGCTGTAAGAGTACAGATCTGCTCCACTGACCATCACTAAACCCATGGATACGTTTGAAGCCAGGATTTGGACCCTCCAGTCATCTGGCCCCCATGGAGATGTTCAGGGAAGCCAGGTTGTGACCCTCTGGTCAGGTCCTCTGTCCATGTGCCTCAATGGAATATAAGCTTCCTAAGTATGTTGTTACCTCCTCTTTGTGGGTGCTCTCCAAAAGTGGGGTGCCACTAGTGGGGGTAATCGGCCCCGGAAACACCGAAGTCACAGCTGCACTAATCCCAATGAGTCAGCGGAAAGATGCAACTGTCATTTTGCACCATCTTGGGTATTTTGCTGGTACTGTTCTATATGTTAGTGTCTATTGGGTCAATAAAGTGTTGCCACACTGTTTTTACCCTTACCCTGTATTGCCTGAGTGGTATTCTGTCAATGGGAAAGGAGTGTAAGCGTTCAGTGAGATGAGCCCTGGTCCATGCGGTATCGAGCCAGCAGATGAGAGCACTCACTGAGCCCCTGGGTCTCCACACTGTTAAAATGTATGTTAAAAGAGTTAATTACCATTATCCTTCTATACCATAGTGTCCATAAACTGCAACTTGGTTATGGAACTAGTCAATGTGAACTGCAGCTCTGGAAACGCATGATTAATCTCACTCTGAAAAGTAAAAAGTTAATCAATGTGGCCATCCCACAAAAGAAAAACATCATCAATATATTGCCACCAGCCCCGCATATGGTGCCAAAAGATGGAACTGTACATGTGTGTGCCCTCAAATACTGCCATGTAGATGTTAGCTTAAGTGGGTGCCACATTAGACCCCATGGCAGTACCCCGATGCTGCAAGAAGAAATCACCACTAAAGAGGAAGTAATTGCTCTGTTGTTGCTGGAGTTCATCCTAGTGGACAAATCGTACATATTCAGGAGCCATGTCTGAGCCATATAGCATCTCTGCAACTTCCGACAGTCCATTTTCCTATTCAATGGAGGTATGTGGGGAAACAATATCAAAAGATTCCAAGATAGTGGAATTTGTTGGAAAACCATGTAGAATACAATCCAAAAAGATGGAAGCTTTATTGTTTCTGGGAGGGGGTCTCTTTTTCAATCAGGCATCCACGTTTTTTTTCCAAGATTTTTATGAATATTGGAGAGGGTATATAATACAGTCACTACAGTTAAATCTAAAATCAAATAATCTGTGAGCTTGTGGTCAGAGTCCCATATGGAGTGTGTCATTGGCCAGAAACTGCAATTCATACTGAAAATGGGCAGTAGGAGCACAAGATATGTTTTCATAACCCAAATTTGTTTAATTTATATAATATGCCAGCCTTATATTTACATCTGTCCATAATCACCACCACCCTGCCTTTGTCGAATGGCTTGATTGGTAATTTTTTATTGTTAGTAGGATCAATAAGAGCCCTGTGCTCAAGAGCCAAAAAGTTTTGTGTCTAAACTTAACACGAAAATTACTTTTCATAGATTCTTGTTCTGTGCCAGCCATATGTATGACTCTAAAAAATGGTTATTACGGGGTGGTTGAAAATTACTTCTATTGAAAAACCCTGCATCATGCATAGATGGCTTAGACACAAGGCCCTAAACTTGTGTTGTTTCTTTGTCATTACAACCTGCAAAAAAAAGAAGATAAACGTAATCTAAAAAAAAATATACTGTCTTGTGCTTACCTGCCACTGTCTTCATCTTCTATCAGTGCTGCTCTGGTCAGTTTCCAGCAGTTTGTGTCC
Organism: Ranitomeya variabilis; assembly: GCF_051348905.1. NCBI lineage: Eukaryota > Metazoa > Chordata > Amphibia > Anura > Dendrobatidae > Ranitomeya > Ranitomeya variabilis. The sequence goes on from NC_135239.1 coordinate 200,729,939, forward strand.
TGTCGGATTGCTTCAGTGTTTGCTGACGAGACGGAGATCACAGCTCAATGTAAGTTTTTGAGAGCCAGAAGGAAGCTCCCATGGACTTACATTGAAAGCTTGTTACCATTATCTCTGACTTCCGGTCATTCAGAAGTTGCAGTCACAAGATGGCGGAGCGGAACTGGAGTGGCGCTGGGAAGACTGCGGCTGGTAAGGGTCAGGGATCTTGGATAGTGACACGACTCCTGAGCCGAAATGAAAAATAATGCTGGAGTGATTCTTTAAACTGATTGGTGCAAGGAATCTGATAGCCTATCCTGAAGATATGCCATTAAGGGGAACCTGTCACCTTGAGCATGGTGTCTAATCTGCAAGGCAGCGTGTTATAGAACTGAAGAAATTGATCAGAATGATTTTATATTTTTTTAGAGAAAAAATTTCAGTATGACCTGTATTTTAATTAAAGTCCCTGTTCTTTATTTGCTTAGTAGTCCAGGGGGCAGTTCTAAAAACGAACAAGTAGGTAAGTGCTAACTGTCTGCTGTACCACCCAGCGCTGACTCGAAGCTGTCACTGACTGCTCTTGCCGGCAATTCAGCTGCTCCAGGTCAACAGAGCAGCTCCTCCTCTTCCGGCCTGGTCTGTCGACAGGGCGTGACAGTCGATGTCCTAAAGATTGACAGCCGGCTCCCTGCAGTTAGGCAGTAAGACATCGGCAGTCAGGCATTTCGGTTGCTAAAATACAAGTTATATGAATCTTTCCCCAATAAAACTATATATCAATCCGCTCAGCTCCTTTTACTCTATAACTTGCTGCTCAAAGATAGAATGAGACAAGTTCTCTTTAATATCAAAACCCCCTTTAAATACAACTCTAGTCACATACAAAAGCAGATTAGTTTACTTGTCCCCTTTAATATACTCTACAACTCCATAAAAAACCACGTTCTCCAAACTGTTGCATGAAATATTTACTGTTTGCCCATTATTTCTCATCACTGCGCACTCCGTGCAGAATCCACCAGAGCCCCAGCTGAGAGCTGCTCTTAGATTCCTCCTATCAATCACCCGTGTTAATGATTTACAGAATTCCAGTTAGTTTGTACACACATCATAACTACTGTAATTATCTCTCTCGGAAAGAGAAAAAAAATACACGTAGAAATGCAGGAAGCAATATTTATTCTCCAGGTTTTTATAACCTTCTTTTAATTATGCTTGCAGTATTTAACGCTGGATTCTCGCACTTCAATCATAAGCTCCGCCATCATTTTGCGGAACGTTTAAGTTCCCTCAAAAAAAAAGAAAAAGGAAGACGAGCATTAATTTTGTTTAGTTAAAACAAGCTTTGCTTCTGAACAGCAGGTGGTAATTGAAACAAAACAAGGCCTCATTAGGAGAACGTCTGGCGCCCATGATACAAACAGAGAACACTACAAAATTCCAAACACAAGAGCCCTGGAATAAAGTGGTCATCATCTAATTAACAGAACATGTTTTAATTACCGGCTAAACCATGCAGCGCAGTGTGTCAATTTAACTGATGTGCTAAATGCCAGTTTACAATATCAGAAACAGACAAATAATTCCAATCTAATTACATGCGGCTCTATTGCACACCAGCGCCTGAAGCCCATCTTAATAAACAAGTTTTTTTTTTTTTCTTTTTTTTTTTCTATTTCGAAACCCTGAATGGCAAATACAGCGGCGCTGTTAATTGCTACATTGTAACGTTGGGATTTTGCCAGCTTTGACTATTAAAATAGGCTCTTGTGTGAATTGCAGTTGTTCTACGAGGCTTTAATTAGAATGAAATGAGACAAAGATCTGCTTGTTATTGCCGTAATTCAATATATGTAAATAAGATAAGTACCTAATGATTTTTGTTTCGTTTGATTTTTATTTTTTTTCGTATTCGGCTTTTTTTTTTTTTTTAAATTTACATGAATTAGTCAGTGATTGTGGATTAAAAAAGAAATCCTCAGGGGTTCAACTAGATTGTTACATTGTAGTAAAGGAGTTGTCTCCTGTACATACAAATATCCTGGAATGTATGGGATGCAGCTCTCGTAACAAGGGGAGAGCTACCAGATGAAATCTCCCAAAAAGCCGATTCCAGAAGGAGGAAAAGTGGAGAAGTCATGGTCCATGTATGCATGGGTGCGACTAATAAAGGAGACTAGATGTTATGGATTGACCTGCGTTGGAGTAGTGGTATTTCGACCACTAGTGGCAACACCGGCAGGTAGCGTAGTCAGGAATAGCCAAGGAGTCGGCACACAGGAGAAGCAATGTAGTTAAAAGATCCACAGGCAGCATAGTCAGGAATAGCCAGGGGTCGGTACATGGAAGATTAAGTATAATCTTGGATTGAAGGAGCAGGTGAAAGGAAGCTTGACTAAAGGCTAGTAGGCAGTAGCTCAATAATCTCGCAAGGAAGGAAGTGCAATGCCAGGTTTAAGTAGGGTGTTCAATCAGGGTGGAGACATCAGACATCAGAAACAACACTGGTACAAGCATCTGGGTTAGCAAGGAACTGTCCAGCGAGCTGAATAGCTCAGAGGGAAGAGCTGCCTCCTGATTCACAAGGATCAAAAAATGCCAAGGAAAAAGAGGGAGTGCAAAATAGGGTTTTATCTACGTAAACATCCAGGGAGACGTATCAGAAGGTGCTCACGTGGAGTAGGTATTTTAATCGCTTGTAGTTTATACTTAACAGCTGCTGCAGATCCAATGATCACAGTGTGACCATTAGATATACGTTTCAGAAGAGTTTTTGTGGAGATTATCCTCACTGCTTGATGGTGGAAAAATGTCAGTCCGAAATGTGTTTTAATAAATGTAGTTGTTTTTATTCATTTCTATGTGTTTCGAAAGTTACAGGCACTTCTTCTTCAGGAAGGGGTAGACCACATGTGGTAGATGCAACCTGGGAGCCCTGTATAGAAAAGATCACTGAATACAGGTTTATATTTGCCAACATTAGAGATGGCTGTAGCAAACAGATATTAGAGGCTTACCTCTAATCCCTCATGGGAATACCCCTTCTCCAAAAGGATCTCCTCCATCCCACCCAGTAACAACCATTATTGGTCAAGGTTTTGATAAACTTTTCTCCTTTATGATGCGACACAGCACTGAAATTGAAGAGTAAATACCTGGAAGATCCATAGATCCTTCTAAATAAAGTTGCTAATGCATTTTGACCTGAAGGGTACCATTATAGTATGAGGGAGTCTGGACTTTCAATGGAAAAGGAAAAATAAGTTGAACATGTTGGATTTCAACATGCACTAATGTTTTATTTCTAAGAAAATTAAGCTGCAACCAGAGCTGTCAAGCAAAGGTTTTACAAGTTGGGGGAAGATACTAAATTAAACAGTTCAAGGTGACCTGCAGAAACTTTTTGGGAGCCTGATAACTGTTATGGCCCAAGTCACAACTATGCCATCTGTCAGTGGGGCAGTCACCATCAGACCCCTCACCTTCATTTTTCATACTTGCCTAAACCTACTTACAACATGACTAAAGCACTGGGTATTTGTCTAAAAACATTCTGCACCCAGTTCCCATATTTCCTTTACAGCTTAGCAAAGGCTCTAAACACAAACACCATTAGTAAGGTACGGCCGTCTTATAGCATGTTTACCTATGTGCACCACACCTGTGTACTCAAGAAGATCAAACAATGACATAGCTGGAAAGAAATGTCAGTGTTTCTGTCCACACTTCCCGAGTCTGGAGACAAAGAATAGATATTGTAAAAACAAAACGACTAAACTAGAGAATGATGTAAGAACGCATCCAAATAATACATAATAAATAATACATCTGGCGACTGCCTACCAGATATGTAATAAGAGTGTAAAACCTTATCCCCTCCCGTCAAGCCCCCTCCTCATATGACCAAAAAGTAATCAAGTGCGGATTCTGGAAGGGTGGCTAACAAAGAAAAAAGACCTAAAATTTACTATTCATTAGATATACATTAAAAGGATAAAAATCCAATCAAACAAACATACATACAAGGAAAAATGATATATATAATGGAAGGACTTGCTACCATAACCCTATAAAAATACCTATTCTTTTGCCTGCATAACAGCGGAGGTTGGCACCATATGAATTGTGACAGTGGCCCCCCGCTCCTCGGCGGCTTCCCTTATGTCCCTATAAGACCCTAGAAATAAAGAAGGGACGAAGGAAATCTTCCGAAACGCGAGTCGGGGTGCGCGATCACGGGACGTGGTGACCCTTAAAGGTACATACCTATAATTTTCTGAGTCCCTCCATGCACGCTGCACGTTAATATTGAAGCACTTTTTACTTATTGGTCTGCTGATAGATGATTTTGCACATTGCACTTTATATATTTTATTTTGGAGTTGATATATTCAATTACACGTGGCATTTGAGTGCACTGTTCTTTATTATGGTTTACATATAATTGCACATTCAATTATTCTTCTCACTAATTGAGGGACTGAATATTTAAATATAGGGTCTGCCAATACCATCTGTTTTTTTTTAAAATAATTATATATGATCATTTTAGTCCTGTTGCGAGCACAGATATATTGTTTTTAACTTTCTGCCACTATTAATATGGTTTGTCTCTTCTCCCTGTCTGCTGGTGCCCACCTACTTTCACAGAGCACCGTGATTAGTGTAATTATATTTTATATACACTTTTTTATTTCTTATATACTAAATTATTTTGCAGTGATCTGTGGTGTATCTGTGTTTTAACAATGGCTTTCTCGTGTGCAGGTTGTGCTGGCCTTCTTGCATACTGACTGTGCTGGCTTTCTCGCGTGCTGGCTGTGCTGACCTTGTTGCATGTTGACCTTTTTGCGGCATGGCTGTGCTGGCATTCTCGCATGCTGACTGTGCTGGCCTTCTCGCGTGCCAGCTGTGCTGGCCTTCTCACGTGCTGGCTGTGCTGACCTTCTCGCGTGTTGGCTGTGCTGGCCTTCTCGCGTATCAGCTGTGCTGGCCTTCTCACGTGCTGGCTGTGCTGACCTTCTCGCGTGTTGGCTGTGCTGGCCTTCTCACGTGCAGGCTGTGCTGGCCTTCTTGCATGCTGGCTGTGCTGGCCTTCTCGCGTGCAGGCTGTGCTGGCCTTCTCGCGTGCTGGCTGTGCTGGCCTTCTTGCATGCTGGCTGTGCTGGCCTTCTCGCGTGCAGGCTGTGCTGGCCTTCTCGCGTGCTGGCTGTGCTGGCCTTCTCGCGTGCTGGCTGTGCTGGCCTTCTCGCGTGCTGGCTGTGCTGGCCTTCTCGCGTGCTGGCTGTGCTGGCTGTGCTGGCCTTCTCTCGTGCTGGCTGTGCTGGCCTTCTCGCGTGCTGGCTGTGCTGTCCTTCTCACGTGCTGGCTGTGCTGTCCTTCTCGCGTGCTGGCTGTGCTGGCCCTCTCGCGTTCTGGCTGTGCTGGCCTTCTCGCGTGCTGGCTGGGTTGGCCTTCTTGCGTGTTGACCTCTTCACTTGCTAGCTGTGCTTTCTCATATGTTGGCCTTGTTGGCCTTCTTGCGTGCTGGCTGTGCTGGCCTTCTCACATGCTGGCTGTGCTGGCCTTCTCGCGTGCTGGCCTTCTCACGTGCTGGCTGTGCTGTCCTTCTCGCATGCTGACTGTGCTGGCCTTCTCGCATTCTGGCTGGGTTGGCCTTCTTGCGTGTTGACCTCTTCACTTGCTAGCTGTGCTTTCTCATATGTTGGCTTTGTTGGCCTTCTTGCGTGCTGGCTGTGTTGGCCTTCTCGCATGCTGGCTGTGCTGGCCTTCTCATGTGCTGGCCTTCTCTCGTGCTGGCCTTCTCCCTTCTCGCATGCTGGCCTTCTCGCGGCCTGACCTCCTTGCGTGCTGGCTGTGTTTGGCCTCCTCGCTTACTGATCTTCTTGTATGAGGACTATGCAGGCCTTTATACAAATTATTTATGTGGGCCACTTTGCATACAATTAATGATGGGCATCTTGTATACTGTTCATGCTGGACATGTTTGTGGTACCAAAGTAGGTAGCAAGATTATCGATGACACAATGGCCAAGAAGGGGTTAAGAATAGTCAATAGTGCCAATCCAGGAGTGGGAAAACAGTAGACCCTCATTGATGTTAGGAGTTCCCTGGAAAGGATGGAACGGGGTGAAGGAGCTGCATCAGTCCTACCACTGGCCTTAGTATATACCTCTTAAGGGGGTTTTCTAGAACTTGTGATAATGATGACTCATCATGAGGATTGGTTATCAATGGCAATAGGTGAAGGTCCAACACCCAATCAGTGCCAGAACTCCACAACTCTGTACAAGGGTACTCTAGCTCAGCTATCATTCACTGCAAGAGGAACTGAGCTGCAGACTGCAGTACTCAAGAATGGCTGCTGCACAATACATGAAGTTGTGTTATTATGACTCCATACAGTGAACATTGGAATGTCTGGTGTTGGACCCCAACCAATTTGATATTGATGACTTTTCACAAGCATAGGCCATCACTATCTATCCATTGTAAAACTACTTATAACTATATAGAGCTTTTTTTTTTACCACACTTGTGTTCTCATTTCCGGATCATGATGGCCTACATCCATACTGATCAAGCTGTTCTCTTATACTGGTCCCACTCTCCTTCTTGTATCGTGGTCACGCTGGCTTTCCCTGTATTGGCACGTCTCTTGTACATGTGATTTCATCTCCTTTGATAAACCCGTGCTGTGCACCATTTGATTGTCACTTAAAAAGAATCATTGATCTTCATTTCACCAGCGTTCGCTTCTTCACTTCATGGTTGACATATCAAAAGATGGATGTAAGATCTCCAGCCTTAATGTTGTCCAATCCGTACATGATTTTTTAATTCAGTTTCCGTTACTTTATATGATTAAAATTGCAACAAGGCGACATTTTAATAAATATGCAAGAAATCTGACAGAATATGTGGATATTCCCTTTCATCGCATCTCCACCTGTGGCCATTCACCTCAAAAAGTCATGATTCATGCAAACACCATGACAGTCGCAGCACAAATATTATTGCGCCTGATCAGAACATTTTTTTTTTATAATTGAACTTGGAGGCTCAGGAGGACAAGAGATTCAAGGTTTCCTGTGTTTAATGGATCAAGTGGATCCTATTTTTCATTTGCGCTTTATAGGGAGTGTCTAAGCTGTAAAAATTCCAATTTGCTGTTTTGCTGAAATTTTTAAAGAAAATTTGATTTGAGTTAAATTTATTTCATGTGAATCAAAAGTGCATTACTATGTTATGGGATCTTCAGTGTCTCATCTTCTCATTTCCATTAATAGAGGCACATCTTCTCAGTGGTGTAACTAGAGTACGATGGGTCCCATTGTTAAAGAAGTTGTCCACTACTATAACCTTTTTTTTTTTTTTCATAAATCTTGCTATTATGGGCCACTGAAAACATCTACTGTGTTTATTTTAGCAATATTACCTTTTATCATGCTGTAGCAGCACATCTTTAGTGCTGGATTCAGCTCTCATGGGGTTAATCGACAACTTCCTTTCTCCTGAGTTACTGTGCTCTAATACTACAAGTTCCATGATGCATTGCACTGCTACTAAGCACGAACCTACCACACCCACTCCAAAACACACCCCAACCCCTCCCTCCTCTCCCCCCTCTAGCTTCAAAAAGATTTGTGATGTCATTTCTGTCCAACCTCCTCTTTTACATTTGTCCAACCCACACTCCATTACACACAGATAGATGGATAGATAGATAGATAGATAGATATGGGATAGACAGACAGATAGATAGATAGATAGATACAGATATATCTATATATCTATGTCTATTTCCATATGTATGTCCATATCCATGTTTCTAAACCCCTTCACCCCCTGGAGCTTTTTTGTTTTTGTTTAGCGCTCCCCTTCTTTCCAGAGCCATAATTTTTCTGTCAATATGGCCATGTGATCTTTTGCGGGACAAGTTCTACTTTTGAACGCCATCATTGGTTTTAGCATGTCGTGTAGCAGGAAATGTGAAAAAAATTCAAAGTGCAATGAAATGGCAAAAAAAGTGCAATCCCACGCTTGTTTTTTGCTTGGCTTTTTGGCTAGGGTCACTAAATGCTAAGGCTGTGTGCACACGTTGTGGATCTGATTGCAGATCCGCAGCGTTTTTTGCTGCACTGAATTGCATCAAATCCGCAGTGTAGTGTACAACCAATGTAAGTCTATGGGAGCCGCAGACTTGTTGTGCACATGCTGCGGAAAAGGCCGCACCGAAACCACACCAAGAACTGCATCAAAACTGCACCAAAAACTGTATCAAAACCGCACCAAAACTGCAAAACTGCACCAGGTTTTGATGCAGTTTTTGGTGCAGTTTTGATGCAGTTTTTGGTGCAGTTTTGATGCTTTTTTTGGTGCGGTTTATGCACGGTTTTAATGCCGTTTTTGGAAATAAGTAAATAAACGGAAAATGTGCATGATTTGAATGGAAACATGCATGAAAAAACGGATTCCAAGGCCGGATTCATCTTTTCACAGCTCAGTTTCATACGTTTTTTTGCCGGATCCGTCGCTGTGCGTTTTTTCACCGGACAGAAAAAACGTTCCTCTGTATGTGTTTTCCATCCGGCGGAAACAGCTTTTTTGACGGATCCGGCAAAAAACGGATGAAACTCTATGAGAAAAAAACGGATCCGATGGAAAAAATTGATCCGTTTTTTTCAAAACTCGCCAGATTGTGCCTCACGGCAAAAACCTGATGTGTGAAAGCACCCAAATATATGGATAGATACATCTATGTATCTATAGATATATCTATAGATAAATATATCTATAGATAGATATATCCATAGATATATAATAGAAAGGCCGATGTTTCTATAAGGCTACTTTCACACTTGCGTTTTTCGCAATCCGTCTTTTTGGGAAAAAAACGGATCCTGCAAATGTGCTCGCAGGATGCGTTTTTTACCCATAGACGTGTATTAGTGAAGGATCGCGACGGATGGCCACACGTCGCGTCCATCATGCAACGGATGCGTCGTGTTTTGGCGGACCGTTGGCACGTCCGTCACGTCTGCCATTTTCTACCGCGCATGCGCGGCCAAAACTCCGCCCCCTCCTCCCCGGACTTCAGAATGGGCAGCGGATGCATTGAAAAACTGCATCCGCTGCCCACGACGTGCACAAATTTCACAACGTGCGTCGGTACGTCGGCCCAACGCATAGCGACGGACCCGTACCAATGCAAGTGTGAAACAGGCCTTAATGAGCGTTTAATTTAATAAAAAACTGAAAAAAACGGCGTGGGCTCCTGCGCAATTTTCTGCGCAAGAGGGGGAAAGCCGACGGCCGGGGGCCAATATTTGTAGCCTGCTATGAATATCAGCCCGCAGCTGTCTGCGTAGCCTTTACTGGCTATTAAAATAGGGGGACTGTTATGACCCCAATGGCGAGGGTCTCAGAGGAACGTGGAAGTCTGCAGAATACAAAAATCCAGCTCATAGGGCAGTGGTAACTGGGTTGACCATATATCTACTCCTAACGCCAACACTAGAAGTAGCCGGGGATCATTCCTACGTTGATTCTAGATGACACGCGCCAGCCGGAGAATCTAGCTACCCCTAGTAGAGGAAAACAAAGACCTTTCTTGCCTCCAGAGAAGGGGACCCCAAAGCTGGATAGAAGCCCCCCACAAATAATGACGGTGAGGTAAGAGGAAATGACAAACACAGAAATGAACCAGGTATAGCACAGAGAGGCCCGCTTACTGATAGTAGAATAAAGAAAGGTAACTTATATGGTCAACAAAAACCCTATCAAAATCCACACTGGAAATTCAAGAACCCCCGAACCGTCTAACGGTCCGGGGGGAGAACACCAGCCCCCTAGAGCTTCCAGCAAAGGTCAGGATACAGATTTGGAACAAGCTGGACAAAAATACAAAACCAAAACAAATAGCAAAAAGCAAAAGGCAGACTTAGCTGATATAACTGGAACCAGGATCAGTAGACAAGAGCACAGCAGACTAGCTCTGATAACTACGTTGCCAGGCATTGAACTGAAGGTCCAGGGAGCTTATATAGCAACACCCCTAACTAACGACCCAGGTGCGGATAAAAGGAATGACAGAAAAACCAGAGTCAAAAAACTAGTAACCACTAGAGGGAGCAAAAAGCAAATTCACAACAGTACCCCCCCCTTAGTGAGGGGTCACCGAACCCTCACCACGACCACCAGGGCGATCAGGATGAGCGGCATGAAAGGCACGAACTAAATCGGCCGCATGAACATCAGAGGCGACCACCCAGGAATTATCCTCCTGACCATAGCCCTTCCACTTGACCAGGTACTGAAGCCTCCGCCTGGAGAGGCGAGAATCCAAGATCTTCTCCACCACGTACTCCAACTCGCCCTCAACCAACACCGGAGCAGGAGGCTCAGCAGAAGGAACTACAGGCACAATGTACCGCCGCAACAAGGACCTATGAAATACATTGTGAATAGCAAACGACACAGGAAGATCCAGACGAAAAGATACAGGATTAAGGATTTCCAATATCTTGTAAGGCCCAATAAAACGAGGTTTAAATTTGGGAGAGGAGACCTTCATAGGAACAAAGCGGGAAGAAAGCCATACCAAATCCCCAACACGTAGTCGGGGACCCACACCGCGGCGGCGGTTGGCAAAGCGCTGAGCCTTCTCCTGTGACAACTTCAAGTTGTCCACCACATGATTCCAGATCTGCTGCAACCTATCCACCACAGAATCCACCCCAGGACAGTCAGAAGGCTCCACATGACCCGAAGAAAAACGAGGATGAAAACCAGAGTTGCAGAAAAAAGGCGAAACCAAGGTGGCGGAACTAGCCCGATTATTAAGGGCAAACTCAGCCAACGGCAAGAATGTCACCCAATCGTCCTGATCAGCAGAGACAAAACACCTCAAATAAGCCTCCAAAGTCTGATTGGTTCGCTCCGTCTGTCCATTAGTCTGAGGATGGAAAGCAGACGAAAACGACAAATCAATGCCCATCCTACTACAAAAGGATCGCCAGAACCTGGAAACGAACTGGGATCCTCTGTCTGACACAATATTCTCAGGGATGCCGTGCAAACGAACCACGTTCTGGAAAAACACAGGAACCAGATCGGAAGAGGAAGGCAGCTTAGGCAAAGGAACCAAATGGACCATCTTGGAGAAGCGATCACATATCACCCAGATAACGGACATGCCCTGAGATAGCGGAAGATCAGAAATGAAATCCATGGAGATATGTGTCCAAGGTCTCTTCGGGACAGGCAAGGGCAAGAGCAAACCGCTGGCACGAGAACAGCAAGGCTTAGCTCGAGCACAAGTCCCACAGGACTGCACAAATGACCGCACATCCCTTGACAAGGAAGGCCACCAAAAGGACCTGGCCACCAGATCTCTGGTGCCAAAAATTCCCGGGTGACCTGCCAACACCGAGGAATGAACCTCGGAAATGACTCTGCTGGTCCACTTATCCGGGACAAACAGTCTGTCAGGTGGACAAGACTCAGGCCTATCAGCCTGAAATCTCTGCAACACACGTCGCAGATCCGGAGAAATAGCTGACAAGATAACTCCATCTTTAAGAATACCAACAGGATCAGCGACTCCAGGAGCATCAGGCACAAAGCTCCTAGAGAGAGCATCGGCCTTCACATTCTTTGAACCTGGTAAATACGAGACAACAAAATCAAAGCGGGAGAAAAACAATGACCAGCGGGCCTGTCTCGGATTAAGGCGTTTAGCAGACTCGAGATACATCAGATTTTTGTGATCAGTCAAGACCACCACACGATGCTTAGCACCCTCGAGCCAATGACGCCACTCCTCAAATGCCCATTTCATGGCCAACAACTCCCGATTGCCCACATCATAATTTCGCTCGGCAGGCGAAAACTTCCTAGAGAAAAAGGCACAAGGTTTCATAACAGAGCAACCAGGGCCTCTCTGCGACAAAACGGCCCCTGCCCCAATCTCCGAAGCATCCACCTCAACCTGAAAGGGAAGTGAGACGTCAGGCTGGCACAAAACAGGCGCCGAAGTAAACCGGCGTTTCAACTCCTGGAAAGCCTCCACGGCAGCAGGAGCCCAGTTAGCTACATCGGAGCCCTTCTTGGTCATATCCGTCAAAGGTTTCACAATGCTAGAAAAATTAGCGATAAAACGACGGTAGAAGTTAGCGAAGCCCAAGAACTTCTGAAGACTCTTAACTGACGAGGGCTGAGTCCAATCAAGAATAGCTCGGACCTTGACTGGGTCCATCTCCACAGCAGAAGGGGAAAAAATGAACCCCAAAAAGGGAACCTTCTGTACACCAAAGAGACACTTTGAGCCCTTGACAAACAAAGAATTTTCACGCAAAATTTTAAAGACCAACCTGACCTGCTCCACATGCGAATCCCAATTATCAGAAAAAACCAAAATATCATCCAGATAAACAATCAAAAATTTATCCAGATACTTCCGGAAAATGTCATGCATAAAGGACTGAAAAACTGAAGGCGCATTGGAGAGCCCAAAAGGCATCACCAAGTACTCAAAATGACCTTCGGGTGTATTGAATGCGGTTTTCCATTCATCACCTTGCTTAATGCGCACAAGGTTGTACGCACCACGAAGGTCTATCTTGGTGAACCACTTGGCACCCTTAATCCGGGCAAACAAGTCAGACAACAGCGGTAAAGGATACTGAAATTTGACAGTGATCTTATTTAAAAGCCGATAATCAATACAAGGTCTCAAAGATCCGTCCTTTTTTGCCACAAAAAAGAATCCCGCACCAAGAGGGGAAGAAGACGGACGAATATGTCCTTTCTCCAGAGACTCCTTGATATATGAACGCATAGCGGTATGTTCAGGTACCGACAGATTAAACAGTCTTCCCTTAGGAAATTTACTGCCTGGGATCAAATCTATAGCACAGTCACAGTCCCTATGAGGAGGCAGTGCACTGGACTCAGACTCACTGAAGACATCCTGATAATCAGACAAATACTCCGGAACTTCCGAAGGCGTAGAAGAAGCAATAGACACAGGCAGGGAATCCCCATGAATACCACGACAGCCCCAACTTGAGACTGACATAGCCTTCCAGTCCAGGACTGGATTATGGGTCTGTAACCATGGCAGCCCTAAAACAACCAAATCATGCATTTTATGTAAAACCAGGAAACGTATCACCTCGCGGTGTTCAGGAGTCATGCACATGGTAACCTGTGTCCAATACTGCGGTTTATTTGCTGCCAATGGTGTAGCATCAATACCCCTAAGAGGAATAGGATTTTCTAATGGTTCAAGAGTAAAACCACAGCGCTTAGCAAATGAGAGATCCATAAGACTCAGGGCAGCACCTGAATCTACAAACGCCATGACAGGATAAGATGACAGTGAGCAAATCAAAGTTACAGACAGAATAAATTTAGGTTGCAAATTACCAACGGTGACAGGACTAACAACCTTAGCTATACGTTTAGAGCATGCTGAGATAACATGTGTAGAATCACCACAGTAGTAGCACAAGCCATTCCGGCGTCTATGAATTTTCCGCTCGTTTCTAGTCAGGATTCTATCACATTGCATTAAATCAGGTGTCTGTTCAGACAACACCATGAGGGAATTTGCGGTTTTTCTATCACATTGCACCGTATTAGGTGTCTGTTCAGACAACACCATGAGGGAATTTGCGGTTTTGCGCTCCCGCAACCGCCGGTCAATTTGAATAGCCAGTGCCATAGTATCATTCAGACCTGTGGGAATGGGAAAACCCACCATAACATTCTTAATGGCTTCAGAAAGGCCCTTTCTAAAATTAGCGGCCAGTGCACACTCGTTCCAATGTGTCAGCACGGACCATTTCCGAAATTTTTGGCAATACACTTCAGCCTCGTCCTGCCCCTGAGACATAGCCAGCAAGGCCTTTTCTGCCTGAATCTCAAGATTGGGTTCCTCATAAAGTAAACCGAGCGCCAGAAAAAACGCATCAAGATCAGCCAATGCCGGATCTCCTGGCGCCAGCGAAAAAGCCCAATCCTGAGGGTCGCCCCGTAAGAACGAAATAACAATTTTTACTTGCTGAGCAGAATCTCCAGATGAACAGGGTCTCAGGGACAAAAACAATTTACAATTATTCACGAAATTCCTAAACTTAAACCTGTCTCCGGAAAACAGTTCAGGAATCGGTATTTTAGGTTCTGACCTAGGATTTCTGATAACATAGTCTTGTATGCCCTGCACACGAGTAGCCAGCTGGTCCACACTTGTAATCAAGGTCTGGACATTCATGTCTGCAGCAAGCATAGCCACTCTGAGGTAAAGGGGAAAAAAAAAAAAAACTCAGAATCTTCTTTCTTATAATCCCTCTTCTGCAATGCATTAAACATTTAATATTGGCCTGGCAAACTGTTATGACCCCAATGGCGAGGGTCTCAGAGGAACGTGGAAGTCTGCAGAATACAAAAATCCAGCTCATAGGGCAGTGGTAACTGGGTTGACCATATATCTACTCCTAACGCCAACACTAGAAGTAGCCGGGGATTATTCCTACGTTGATTCTAGATGACACGCGCCAGCCGGAGAATCTAGCTACCCCTAGTAGAGGAAAACAAAGACCTTTCTTGCCTCCAGAGAAGGGGACCCCAAAGCTGGATAGAAGCCCCCCACAAATAATGACGGTGAGGTAAGAGGAAATGACAAACACAGAAATGAACCAGGTATAGCACAGAGAGGCCCGCTTACTGATAGTAGAATAAAGAAAGGTAACTTATATGGTCAACAAAAACCCTATCAAAATCCACACTGGAAATTCAAGAACCCCCGAACCGTCTAACGGTCCGGGGGGAGAACACCAGCCCCCTAGAGCTTCCAGCAAAGGTCAGGATATAGATTTGGAACAAGCTGGACAAAAATACAAAACCAAAACAAATAGCAAAAAGCAAAAGGCAGACTTAGCTGATATAACTGGAACCAGGATCAGTAGACAAGAGCACAGCAGACTAGCTCTGATAACTACGTTGCCAGGCATTGAACTGAAGGTCCAGGGAGCTTATATAGCAACACCCCTAACTAACGACCCAGGTGCGGATAAAAGGAATGACAGAAAAACCAGAGTCAAAAAACTAGTAACCACTAGAGGGAGCAAAAAGCAAATTCACAACAGGGGACCCCCCCAAAAAAAATGACGTGGGATCCCCCTATATTTTATAGCCAGAGAGGCTACGCAGACAGCTGCGGGCTGATATTCATAGCCTAGAGAGGGGCCATGGATATTGGTCCCCCCCCCGGCTACAAATACCAGTCCGCAGCCACCCCAGAAATGGTGCATCTGTAAGATGTGCCAATTCCGGCACTGAGGCTGGTTTCACACTTGCGTTTTTGGACGCTGCGTTTTAGCGCTAAAAACGCATGCGTTTTTCCCCTATACTTAACATTAAAAACGCATGCGTTTTTTTGCATGCGTTTTGACGCGTTTTCGGCAACGCATGCATTTTTAACGCGCGTGTTCATTTGCAGAAATGCAACCTGTAGTAATTTTTAGCGGCGTTTTTTTGCCGCAAAAAAACCACATTGCTGTCTATGTAAACGCATGCGTTTTTAAGCACATGCGTTTGTTTGCGTTAAAAACGCATGCGTTTTTATAGAAAAAAAACAAAAAACACTGAAAAACCACCCACCACCATCAGGGTGATAAAAGGATCCAAACCCTAACCCTAACCTCACCCTTAACCGTTTAATGAACATTTTCTGACAGTCATAGTGCCACGATATTTCAGTGCCACGTATATAAGTGCCACGTATATAAGTGCCACGTATATAAGTGCCACGTATATAAGTGCCACGTATATAAGTGCCACGTATATAAGTGCCACGTATATAAGTGCCACGTATGTAAGTGCCACGTGCCACGTATATAAGTGCCACGTATGTAAGTGCCACGTATTTAAGTGCCATGTATGTAAGTGCCACGTATGTAAGTGCCACGTATGTAAGTGCCACGTATGTAAGTGCCATGTATGTAAGTGCCACGTATGTAAGTGCCACGTATTTCAGTGCCACGTGACACGTATTTCAGTGCCACGTATTTCAGTGCCACGTATTTCAGTGCCACGTATTTCAGTGCCACGGATTTCAGTGCCACGGATTTCAGTGCCATGGATTTAAGTGCCACCTATGTAAGCGCCACATATTTCAGTGCCACGTATTTCAGTGCCACGTATTTCAGTGCCACGTATTTCAGTGCCACGTATGTAAGTGCCACGTATTTCAGTGTCACGTATTAAAGTGCCACATATTTCTGTCACGTTTACGGTTAGGGTTAGGCCCTAACCCTACCCCTAACCCTAGCTATTTCTATTTATAGTGGGTTTTCTTGTGGATTTTGATGATTGGCAGCTGTCACACACTTCTCAGCATGCGTTTTAAAAACGCAAACGCATGAAAAAACGCATGTAAACGCGGCAAAACGCCGCTTTTTTTTCTACATGCAAAAACGCATGCGTCTAAAAAACGCAGCGTTTTACCGCGTTTACATGCGTTTTTTCACACATGCGTTTTTTTTTAAACGCATGCAGATAAAAACGCAAGTGTGAAACCAGCCTTAGCCCCTCTCTTCCCACTCCCGTGTAGCGGTGGGATATGGGGTAATAAGGGGTTAATGTCACCTTGCTATTGTAAGGTGACATTAAGCCGGGTTAATAACGGAGAGGCGTCAATAAGACCCTATCCATTATTAATCCAATACTAAAAAAGGGTTAATAAAACACACACATTAGGAAAAAGTATTTTAATATTCTTCATTTCACCATACTTACCATACTTCAGCGCCTGCAAAAAACGTAAAATAATAAACCGTATACTACCTGTCCGCCGTAGTCCAATTAATAACGAGTGTCCCACGACGATCTCCCCTATAGAACAGTGACATCGGGTGATGTCACTGCTCTATAGGACGCTCAGTGACACACTGACAGGAAACAATGGCTCCTACAGTGCATCACTGAGGTTACTAAAGTTCACTGGTCTCACTTTATGGCAAAAAGCTGCGTGGGAACTTTCTCATACAGCATGCCATAAAGTGAGACTAGGGACTATTTTCTCACAGGGGCGTAGGAATACATTGTGGGGAATACATTGTGGAAGGATACCTTCCTCCCCTCATTGTGTTCCTGGTGCCCCTGAGAGTGGTGGCATCATCTGATGCTGCTGCTCTCCACGGGAGATCGTCGAGGGACACTCGTTTTAATTGGATTTCTGCGGATCAGGGAGTATATTGTTGTTTTATTATTTTAATATTTTTTACAGATGACAATGGCTTCGGGGATCAAAGTGACAAGTGATGGTGAGTATGTAATCTATGTTATATGTACTGTATGTCTGTATGTATGTACACGTACTGTATGCGCATGTCGTCGCATGCCGCATGTCGTCGCATGCCGTCGCATGCCGCATGTTGTCGCATGCAGCATGTCGTCGCATAGCGCATGTCGTCGCATGGCTCATGTCGCCGCATGTCGTCGCATGTCGTCGCATGGCTCATGTCGCCGCATGTCGCCGCATGTCGCCGCATGGCACATGTCGCCGCATGCCGCATGTCGTCGCATGCCGCATGTTGTCGCATGCCGCATGTTGTCGCATGCCGCATGTTGTCGCATGCCGCATGTCCTGTATGTGTTCTATGTATGTATGTACTTTGTGTTTTTTTTTTCTTTGTTTTATTTTTACATTCAACACATTAGCCGGATGATGGGACTACTACTGTCCCATCATTGGCTAATGTGTCACTCACTGTCACTGTAGCAGGCAGAGCCCGATGGGACTTGTAGTCCCATCGGACAATGCCTGCACACAGAGAGAGAGACACACACACACATACCCCAAATACCACCCCCCCAGCAGACCCAGCACATACCGGCGCCTGACCCCACATACCGGCACCGGCACACAGAGCACCGGCGCTGGCACGCAGAGCACCCGCAACGGCGCCAGCACGCAGAGCACCCGCACCGGCACCGGCACGCAGAGCACCCGCACCGGCACGCAGAGCACCGGCGCCGGCACACACATACCGGCACCGGCACACAGAGCACCCTTCCCGGCGCGCCGGGACAATGATCCCTGCCTAGCCCCGCCTGCCCCCAGCACAGCCCCGCAGGCAGCCCCGCCCACAGCCCAGTCACTCTTGATGAGTGACTGCTCGGACTGTGCGGCTGTGACACGCCTGCTACTGACGTCACATCAATTTCCAGAGTCTGGAAATTGACGTGACATCGGCGGAAATAAGCGGTGGCTGCAGCCTGGGGGTCACGTGATCCGGACTCAGCCACCAGCATAGCGCCGCTCACAGGAGAAAACGGCAACGCAAGGTATTTACACAAGTCATCAGGGGCCCCGGGGGATACATTGGGGGGATAACTGAAAGTAGTGGACAACCCCTTTAAATTTAGACCTGTCCCCCTTATGTTGGTCAGACGTATGGGTCAATGTTGCGTTCTAAATCCTAAAAGGACATAATGTTGCCATCACTTCCCCATCATGTAGTTATGTCCCTCCATCCTGTCTCATATGTCCCCCATTCTGGGCCCCTGCATGGTAAAATGTCCCCCATTCTGGTATATTTGTCACACATACTGGGTGCCCTTCCTGGTATAGATGTCACCATCCTGGTACATATATTTCCCCCATCCTCATCCCATTCTGGTATACATTTTCCTCCTTACTGGTACATATGTTCCCCCATCCTGGGCCCCTTCCTGATATATAGGAGGAGCCAGAAGACCGCAACATCTGTTTTCTCCTACTCCTGCACTGATTAGAAAGCACTTCACCTTCATATTAAACGGTGTCAATTTCTTTTGGCAGTGCAGGGGTTAATCTGCTCTGTTGAGCACTCCTGTAGACTTTAGGTTCTCAGCTGTGCACTGTTAGCCATTCCCATCTCCTATATAATCTGTGCCCTAGCTAGCACCCATTGTCAGAGCTAGCCTATGCTGCATGGTTGGAGCTTGTTGTTGGTTATCATTGGAGAAGGCATTTGGTGCATTCATCTGTGGCTGTTGCTAGGTTTTGAGTTTGTGATAATTCCCTTTCCTTCTCGTACTTTCTCCTACTTTAGTTTTACCCATCCTCTACTCCCTGGTGCATACCTCTGTTATGTGTGAGTATATTTGTATGTTTGCTATTTTTCATTACCCCTGTTCATATTACCTTGTTAATCTGGTTGGTGTAGTGCAGTACACTACTACTCCCCTCTTCCCTGGGTGAGGGAAGGGTACAGACTGAGAGCGGATTCTGGAGCTTAGGCAAGGTACGTGGCCCCGCCATCTTCACCATCAGAAGTAATCCAGGGAGCACGGCACGCTAGGGCCACAATAAACTCCACAATTGTAGTGTGTAATGGCTGTGTCTGACCATGGAGGAACATGGTCTGGTCATACCACATGTCCTGGGCAGGGGGAAGCAAAAGAGTATACAGACATTACTGCAGGGGATCACAGTCAATTGTTTCTTTAAGGTAAAATATTTTAAAAAAGGCAGTGAAATGTTTTACTCAACAAAAAATTAGCTGTGATCTCCTGCTGTAATGTTTGTATACTCTGTTTTGCTTCCTCCCCTGCCCAGAAGCTGTGGTATGATCAGACCATGTCCCTGTGTGGTAAGACACAGACATTACACAGTACACAGCAGGGGCACATTTATGAGATTATTTCAGCACAGGAACTTTTTTTTTAAACACATCCAATTGTGGAGTTTATTTTTATTCCAAGATCTGTTGATTAAAATATACTTTTGTTTGTGGCACAACCCCTTTAAATGCCCTACCTTTATTATAAAATACCCCTGTGGCCATATATTTCTAACTTTTTGTGAGTAGTGTATGTTCCCCGATTTGCTGCTGTTCTTTAACGCATAGTAAAACAAACAATTCTACTCTTTCCTCCGTTCCCACGCAGCGCGGTTTGTGTCCTCTCCTGTAGCCAGCGCAGAAGCCGACAGTTGACTTCAGTGTGCAAGTGCTGGGCAGAGCATGACGTCATTGCCATGCACAGCCAGTGACTTGCATGCCGATTTCAGCTGCTGACCTCTGGCCGGCGACCTGTATAGCGGTGCAGGGACCTGGATGCAATGCATTTCGGATGGACTTGCATCCAGCTGAAGTATGCGCTGGTGGGCCACCATTCTCCCCCCAAGGACCGGTCGAGGTTGTTACGTCCTGTGTCTTCGTTTTACAGGGAACCTGTTGTTAGACTCATTAGAAACTTTGCAACGTTTCAGAGTAAAATATACCTGGCTGCAATGGCACAGCCAGGCTCTGATGCACGATGGTTAGCGTTGCAAGCTTCATTTTAACAGGTTATTTGGCTTTTTATTCTAAAAAGAAGCAATAAAAAGAACATTTTTAATTTTGCGCCAACCTACAGTGGGTATGGAAAGTATTCAGACCCCTTTAAATTTTTCACTATTGGTATCATTGCAGCCATTTGGTAAATTCTCATTAATGTACACTGCACCCCATCTTGCCTGAAAAAAAACAAATGTAGAAATTTTTGCAAATTTATTAAAAAAGAAAAACTGAAATCTCACATGGTCATAAGTATTCAGACCCTTTGCTCAATATTGAGGAGAAGCACCTTTTGAGCTAGTACAGCCATGAGTCTTCTTGGGAATGATGCAACAAGTTTTTCACCCCTGGATTTGGGGATCCTCGGCCATTCTTCCTTGCAGATCCTCTCCAGTTCCGTCAGGTTGGATGGTGAATGTTGGTGGACGCCATTTTCAGGTCTCTCCAGAGATGCTCAATTGGGTTTAGGTCAGGGCTGTGGCTGGGCCAGTCAAGAATGGTCACAGAGTTGTTCTGAAGCCGCTCCTTTGTTATTTTAGCTGTGTGCTTAGGGTCATTGTCTTGTTGGAAGGTGACCCTTTGGCTAAGTCTGAGGTCCAGAGCACTCTGGAAGAGGTTTTCATCCAGGATATCTCTGTACTTGGCCGCATTCATGTTTCCTTCAATGACAACCAGTCGTCCTGCCCCTGAAGCTGAAAAACACCCCCATGACATGATGCTGCCACCACCATGTTTCACTGTTGGGATTGTATTGGACAGGCCATGAGCAGTGACAGGTTTTCTCCACACATACTGCTTAGAATTATCACCAAAAAGGTCTCTATTCGTCTCATCAGACCTGAGAATCTTAGTTCTCATAGAATGGGAGTCCTTCATGTGTTTTTTAGCAAACTCTTTGCGGGCTTTCATATGTCTTGCACTGAGGAGAGGCTTCCGTCATGCCACTCTGCCATAAAGGCCCGACTGTTGGAGAGCTGCAGTGATAGTTGACTTTGTGGAACTTTCTCCCATCTCCCTACTGCATCTCTGGAGCTCAGCCACAGTGATCTTTGAGGTTCTTCTTTACCGCTCTCACGAAGGCTCTTCTCCCACGATTGCTCAGTTTGGCTGGACCACCAGGTCTAGGAAGATTTCTGGTAGTCCCAATCTTCTTCCATATAAGGATTATGGAGGCCACTGTGCTCTTAGGAACATTGAGTACTGCAGAAATTCTTTTGTAACCTTGGCCAGATCTGTGCCTTGCCACAATTCTGTCTCTGAGCCCCTTGGCCAGTTCCTTTGACCTCATGATTCTCATTTGGTCTGACATGCACTGTGAGCTGTTAGGTCTTATATAGACAGGTGTGCGCCTTTCCAAATCAAATCCTATCCATTTAATTAAACACAGTTGGACTCAAATGAAGGCATAGAACCATCTCAAGGAGGATCACAAGGAAATGGACAGCATGTGGCTTAAATATGAATATCTGAGCAAAGGGTCTGAATACTTATGACCATGTGATATTTCAGTTTTTCTTTTTTTATTAAATTTGCAAAAATTTCTACATTTCTGTCTTTCAGTCAAGAGGGGTGCAGAGTGTATATTAATGTGAAAAAATGAACTTTTTTGAATTTACCAAATGGCTGCAATAAAACAGAGTGACAAATTTAAAGGGGTCTGAATACTTTCCGTACCCAATGTACATTTCCTCCTGATGAAGTTACACAACGAAACGTGCGTTGGGACGGTGGAAGCGCCATTACTACTCTCTGTCCACCAATGCAAGTGATTTTTAATATTATTTCATGCCCTTTTTTTGCAAGCTATTTCTGGCAGCTTCTTTTTGCACTATATGCACTTTTTTGAGGCAGCATTCTATTAAATTATTTATATTTGTGGACATGTGATTCAGCCTTATTTGGACATAATATATGTAATTTTGGCCTACTGTTGTGAATTCTGCTCTTGGGCTCCCTCCGGTGGTTGTTGGTGGTAGTGCAGTTGTCTTGGGGTCGTAATCCGGGCAGGTGTTTCTGCTGATTGCAGCTCTATTAGGTATTTAGGTGTGCAGGATCCATGAGTCCATGCCAGTTGTCCATTGTACTTGGAGGGATTGCATCTCTCTCTGGTTCCTCATGCTCTGCTGCCAATTCAGCTAAGATAAGTGTCTGGTTTTTTGTCTCTGTGCACACATGCAGTGTGCTTTGCAATTCAGTGCAATTCATTGTGTTTTTGTCCAGCTTAGACTTTGTTTGGATTTTTCAGTCATGCTGGATTCTCAGGAGATGCAGATATACTTTCTATGTCTTTAGTCAGATGTAGAATATTTTTATTATCTGCTGTGGATATTTTTAGGATTTTAATACTGACCGCTTAGAATTCTGTCCTATCCTTTTCTGTTTAGCTAGAAGTGCCTCTTTTGCTAAATCCTGTTTTTCTGCCTGCGTGTGTTTTTCCTCTTATACTCACAGTCAATATTTGTGGGGGGCTGCCTATCCTCTGGGGTTCTGCTCTGAGGCAAGATAGAATTCCCATTTCCATCTATAGGGGTATTTAGTCCTCCGGCTGTGTCGAGGTGTCTAGGACGTGTTAGGTACATCCCACGGCTACTTCTAGTTGCGGTGTTAGTTTAGGGTTTGCGGTCAGTACAAGTACCACCTACTCCTGAGAAAGTCTCTCATGCGGCTCCAAGGTCACCGGATCATAACAGCCTCCCCTTTTTCTGGATACAGTTGTTGCAGACTCTGGAATTTATTTTCATTTTATTCTTGGTATTTTTAATGGTGTATTTAATAAAAATTTTCAATGGTACTTATACTTTTTCTCTTCTGGTATTTTCATATTTATTCATGAGTTTATGTACATTTTTGTTGTTTTCATTTGGAAGAATTTGGTTCAAAATGTTGTAATGAATGCCACAAAACAAAGAAAAGTGATTTAAAAAAGCAATAAAGAATCGTTGGGCATCTCTCATCAGCAATCTACAAAATAAAAGTGGCTAAACAGTTAATACATTCGGCACGTAGTCATTTACATTTCTCAGGCACAAAAAAAAAATGCATACATCCCCGTAGCCATTTCACAAAATCATCCGTCTATTTTTCATCAAATGGCCAATTGTAGGAGCCCCAGACATAATATATAAAAAGGATGATCAAACATTAGCACAAGATCAAGACAAGGAGACATGAGGTAATCAAACTATACTCCTATTAAAAATGGCGGACACATTGTAGCGCCATAGCAAGTCATTAAAGTGAATAGAAGAAAAAGGGTCACGGGTCAGACTCATTGCGAATACATTACTGGATTAAATCCTACCTGCTATAAAACAGATTTCTAGGAAAAATTGTCAGAATTGGAACTAATGAATTCTGCCATTGTCTAAGACATCTTGAAGGAAAACAATGAGCCTTGGATATTTTTTTATTTTTTCCATCTTCTTTGCACTCCTTTTTTTTCCTTTTTGTGTCTTCTTTGCCTTCAAAGTACGACAACAAACGCCCACATCGCAAATGTCAATAGACCACTTCTTAGTACAGGGAGAACCAGACGACAAGTGGATCGCTCGTCTGTTCACAACAGCACGGCAGAAAGCTTTTACGAAGCCATCTGCACGTTCCTCCAGGTTGGAGAAAACCTTATGAAAAAACAGGTCCGGAACAGTATGAAAACTAATAAATATATCCTAGTAAACATATGGAAATGCAAAAACACCTTACCTATCGGGTTTATGTATCTGAAAAATATGTTGCCAGTCAATATGTAAAGCAGAAAAGCATGCTGATAACATCAACCAAACAACATGAATTCCATATGATGTCCCACAAAAATACTAATATGCAAAAAGAAACTTTGAAATTGATTTTTGTCATTTTTTTTATTCAAATATATATGCATCTTCCTGTCTGACAGCTAATCTAGTACACTTCCAGATCCACCTCAATTTTTCCTTTTTGTCACCCATGCAGCTGAACATATCATTTCATATTTATCATAATATAATCATTATACAATGATTAGCTGCACAGTTATAAAACTCCTGACTCACACTGACAATTTCTAGAAGTGCTGTGTGCAGAATCTCCAGTGTTGGCCATCCCTGTTTCGTCTGCCTCCTGCTTGTAAGAGCTAACAGGGAGAATCCTATCTCAAGCAAGAGGCAGAGGAGATGGGCAAAAGCTGTATAACATGGGATACACCAAGACACTGCAGTGTGAGCAAAGGGAATAGCAGTTCTGTATCTTTGCTGCATTCAAGTCTGCAATGGGGGAACCATATCTCAACATGTCAGACAACATTGAGATGCACAGACGCTAAAATTAGTGTTGGCTAATTTAGGTGTGTATTAGTCCAACCCCAGAATGGCTCTATAATCTTTTATTAACGCCAATTTATACCCAACTAGCCTGATTGACAGCTCCTCTGTGTCCCTCCTCTCTGCAACTGCCAGTGTTTTCTACAAGGCACTATTTCTCTTCTCCCTCCATCCTCCAAACCTAAACATCGTCTATAAGAAGAATAGGTCTGGGAAATGGATACAGCTTTGTTTGTAGCTGGAATTTCAAATTCGAACGATATATGTAAAAAAAAAAACGACGACTGAGCAATGTTGGAATTATTGATGAGATGATATAAAAGTGTTAACAGACTAGAGACTAAAGTGATAACCCTGCTAAATAGATATATGTCAGCAAAAAATAGGTCTACAGACCACAATAGAGTATAATCCATATTTATTTTATTAAAGAGAAAATACAAAAAATATAGAATAAAAAGAGAACCACAGGAAGCCAATAAATGGGACACAACAGGCCCAACACTCCAGGAAGATGAAAGTACTAAAAATATAAGTATCAAATCAATGCCATGTGAAGTGTATAAAGGCAGGCTAGACACAAAGTCTGTGCAACTGCTTAATAGTAGTAAGGCACTTCACTAAACCACATAGTAAATGAATAAGGTGCACGGTGCATAGGAGGCCAAATAAGACCATAAACTTAGAATAAATAGTTTTCAATAGATGCAGGCATGATGTACTTACATAATAAACCTGGGTGCAGACGGCCGGTTGGTCCCCGCCGCCCCAACGCACGTTTCGTCGAGACTTCTTCAGGAGGCTCCTGCTAAATAGATGCAGCGTGATTTAACACAACCTTTGAAGATAAATACATGAGTTTTAAGTAAAATATAAAGTACAGAACGGTCTTTTCCAGGTCACCACCTGACAGCACACTGGAGGACGTCCTTCTTATCCATGATGGGACAGGAAACACGAGAGGTTAAAAGGACCCTCCCCCTACCACCCTTCAGTGTTTTTCCTGTCCCATTATGGATAGGAACGGCGAGAGGAAGCTACCGTTCTGTGCGGGGGGATGTGGATCGGGGGGGCTTTGCCTCACCCTTCCCTCCATGAGGCACCCGCTGGCTGACACCCGCCCGAGGGTCCCTCTGCCTACCAGTGTAGCGCTGCTCCTGGTATGAGGATCGCTTCCCCCTGCCGGGGGCTCTCGATCCTTCCGTCACGCCCCCTGGTGTATGCGATCCTGCCGGTAGCCTCTGCAGATGTCGGCGTCTCCATGCGGCCGGCATGGGGGAAGGAAATTCTCGCTACACCATCCTCTCTTTCCGGCCGCGCGTCACTTCCGGTTTGCGGCTGAGGGGGGCGGGCGGCGTCTCCGAAACAGGAAGCGGTAGTGAGCGCAGGAGCGCGGTACAGATGAACAGAAATATAAGGTATGTGCAGTAAGCGTTCTCCGGTGCATCATGGAGGACGCAGCTAGAGAAGGGCAGGAGTCCACAGCGCCAGTAAGTAGAGCAGGGCCGGTATTATGGATACTAAAAAAAAAAAAAAAAAAAAAACCCGGAGCATTTGCTAGAGTTTGTTATTTTTCTATAGGCGGCCTCATTACCAGAAAAATCGTTAAAGAAGCTGGGCAAAAGCAGGAAATGTCCTATTTGTGCAGCCAAGCTGAAAGATACCTGGCAGAAACCCCTATGTGAAGCATGCACCTGCAAAATCATAGGAGAGGAGCAGGCTTCTCTTATGTCAAATATGAGAGCCATGATAAGAGAGGAGGTCCAGGCTTCTGTATCAGGTCTGGTACTACCTCAAGCCTCACCTTCTGAGAGACCGAGCAAAAGGCAGAGGGTTGATTACTCCTCGGAAGACTCGTTATCTGTTGTATCGGATATAGAGGAGGAAGAGGAGAGCAGAGACCCTCCAGAGAGAGGAAGAAAATACTTATTCTCAGCAGCAGACACAGGAGAACTGTTGGAGGCTGTGCGGCATACTATGCAGATAGAGGATCCACAACCATCTTGTTCGGTTCAAGATGAAATGTTTGGTGGCCTGCGCTCACAGACTGCGAAGGTGTTTCCAGTAAATTCCCATATCAGAGCCATGATTCTGGAGGAATGGGAAGAGGCGGAGAAGAGATTGACTATCCCTAAAGATTTCCGTCTCCGCCTGCCGTTTGACCCGGAGGAAGTTAAGGAATGGGTCGATATTCCTAAAATAGACATTCCATTGGCTAAAGTGTCTAAAAGAACCTCAATCCCCTTTGAGGACTCTTCCAATTTAAAAGAGCCCATGGACAGAAAGGCAGATGGACTTTTGAAACGGGCCTGGGAGAGTTCTTCGGCGGTTATCGGAGCTAATATCGCAGCAACATCAGTAGCTCGCTCCATGGACCTGTGGCTAAATGATCTTCAGGATCAATTAATAGCCAAAACTCCTAGAGATACTATCCTAAAAAATCTGCCTCTGTTAAAATTGGCAACCGCTTTTTTGGCAGACGCATCCGCGGAAACGGTTAGATTTGCGGCTAGAGGTCAATCTCTCTCTAATGCGGCCCGAAGAGCTATTTGGCTCAAAAGCTGGTCGGGTGATATGCACTCCAAAAATAAATTATGTTCCATACCCTTCTCTGGGGGCAGGGTCTTCGGACCGGTCCTCGACGATATCTTAGAGAAAGCCTCAGATGTAAAAAAGGGGTTCCCCGAAGAAAAGCCTAAAAAATTCCAGCCCTTTCGGAGACCCCGCTATAATCAGAAACAGGATTACAGGGGTAAAGGGAAGCAAGGTAGATGGAGCTACCAGAAAGGGGGAGACAGTAGACCCAAAACCAAAGACTCGAGTTACTCAGGTCAGAGGTCTAGCTACCATAGAAAATGACGCCATCAGAGTAGGGGGTCGTCTAGCCGGATTCCTAGAAGGTTGGAGGGAAATAACAACGAGTCCTTGGGTGTTACAGGTGGTGTCCCAGGGGTACAAAATCGAATTTTCCTCCCTTCCACCCGAAAGATTTCTAGTGTCCAGCACACATCTAAAATCGTCATCCCCCATGTGGTCGGATATACAGGACCTCTTAAAAATGGCGGCAATTGTTCCGGTCCCCTCTCAAGAAGAGTACAGAGGTCATTACTCGAATCTCTTCTCGATAACAAAACCATCGGGAGAGTCGAGAACGATAATAAATCTGAAGCACCTAAACAACTGGGTGGTATACAAAAGATTCAAAATGGAGTCAATTCGGTCTACCATTCCTCTGTTGGGAAGGGGTATGGTGATGTGCACTCTAGACCTAAAGAGTGCATATTACCATGTTCCCATTTACTTAAACCATCAAAAATTCCTGAGGTTCGCGGTAAACATGGAGGGGAAGATCTATCACTTTCAATTTCGTTGTCTCCCCTTCGGCCTGGCGTCGGCTCCCAGGGTTTTTACGAAACTTATGGTAGAAGTAGTCGCATATCTGAGAAATCAGGATTTGATGGTAATCCCTTATCTGGACGACTTTTTGGTAGCAGCAGAGTCAGTAAACCAGCTCAGAATCAACTGTCAGTTCCTCATCTCCACTCTAGAGAGGCTCGGTTGGATCATAAATTGGAAGAAGTCAGATTTAATACCGAAATCCAGAATAAAATTCCTAGGAGTCATGCTCGACTCAGAAACAAGGATGTCCTACCTTCCGGAAGACAGGCTAAAGGGAATAGTAAAAAAGGTCCATCATTTCTCCCGAGGCCGAAATACGATCAGAGACGGGATGATAATCCTGGGATTAATGACGGCCTGCATCCCTTGCGTGAGATGGAGCCAGTTTCATTCCCGGCAGCTTCAGCAGGGAGTGCTGAGGAGCTGGAACAGAAGGCAAAATTCTTTAAATCAAAGACTGAATCTCTCTTTTCAGATCAAGAGGTCTCTGGTGTGGTGGACTCTCTCCAAAAATCTCCGGCTGGGAGTACCATGGCTTCAAACCCCGAGTGTGTCAGTCACGACAGACGCAAGCCAGGAAGGTTGGGGAGGTCATGTCCTGGGAAGATATTTCCAAGGTCGTTGGGAAAGGAAGGACAGCAAGAAATCATCAAACCACAGAGAGTTGCATGCGGTTTGGAAGGTCTTAACGGCGGCACAACATTTGCTGAAGAACAAGCATGTAAAAATCTTCTCGGACAATACGACGACCGTAGCCTTCCTTCGACATCAGGGGGGCCCAAGACATCTGGCATTACAAGATCTGGCGGAACAGATCTTCAAGTGGGCAGAGAAGTCGGTGCGGTCAATCTCGGCTGTACATCTGGAGGGATCCAAGAACCGGTTGGCGGATTTCCTGAGCAGGAAAAGTGTATCCCCTACAGAGTGGGAACTAAACGCCGAAGTATTCAGGGATCTTTGTCATCGTTGGGGGAAGCCGACTGTGGATCTATTTGCTACAAAGCAAAACGCAAAGGTCAAAACCTTTTACTCCCTAAATCCCTGGGAGAGCCCAGCCGCGATCGATGCCCTGTCACAACCCTGGAACGACAGTCTTCTGTATGCGTTTCCACCTCTGGCCTTGATTCCAAGAATACTCAGGAAAATCTGCGAGGACGGGGCCAAAGTCATCCTCATAGCTCCTCACTGGCCGAAACGAAGTTGGTTTCCAATTTTAAGAAGATTATCAGTGGAAGAACCCCTCCTGTTACCAGAGAGAAAGGATCTTCTTCTACAAGGTCCAGTACTACACCAGAACCCAGGAGCGCTTCAGTTGGCAGCTTGGATCCTGAACGGAAGGTCTTGAGGGCAAAAGGTCTTTCAGATGACGTCATTTCTACCCTTCAAGCCAGCAGAAAGCCGGTGACATCTGCCATCTACACAAAAATATGGAAAACATTCTGTGGATTCTGTGGGAAGATGACAGTTGATACTGACCATCCAGATATCCCAAAAATTCTTGACTTCTTGCAGTCAGGTTTTCAAAAAGGCCTTAGACCAAGTACATTAAGAGTCCAGATAGCGGCCCTAAGTGTATTCTTTGATTTTTCGTTATCTACCCACCCCTGGATTAGTCGATTCTCTAGAGCAGTCCAGAGGCTAAGGCCATTCATTAGGAAATCAGTCCCGCCGTGGGATCTTAATCTGGTCCTGAATTTTCTGTGTGATCAGTCCTGGGATATAACGGGAGACATAGACATTAACAAACTCTCTCTTAAAACCGCGTTTTTAGTTGCGATCACATCGGCAAAAAGATTGGGGGAACTACAGGCTCTTTCGGTACAGAACCCGTATTTACAGATCTTTGATGATAAAATAGTACTAAGGCTTGATCCGGCCTTTCTCCCTAAAGTCGTTTCTGATACTAATATGAATCAGGAGATTGTTTTACCATCTTTTTGCCAATTCCCTAAAAATCAAAAAGAAAGATTTTTTCATAACCTTGATGTAAGAGAGTCAGTACTCAGATACCTTGATCTATCTAGACCCTGGAGACAGGACAATAACTTGTTCGTTCAGTTCAGGGGTTCAAATAAAGGGAAAAAAGCGTCTAAAGCGACTATCGCACGGTGGATAAAGTCTACAATTGATTTAGCCTACAAAGCTAAAGGTCTAAATTCCCCGGTTAATCTTAAAGCCCACTCATCTAGGGCCATGGCCACATCATGGGCGGAGAAAGGGGGGGCTACGGCAGACCAGATCTGTAGAGCGGCATCATGGTCTAATCTTAGTACCTTTTCTAAACACTATAAACTAGATGTAGTTTCGCCTCAGTTGGCCTTTGGTAGAAAGGTACTTCAAGCAGTGGTCCCACCCTAAATACCATTCTCCTTTGGTATTTCTCCAGTGTGCTGTCAGGTGGTGACCTGGAAAACAGTAATTAGACTTACTGGTAATTGTATTTCCAGGAATCCATCCTGACAGCACTGTTAGTTCCCTCCCTATTGTCTGATCTTTATACTTATGTGATGTAACATTTGTATGATTCATTATTTTGTTGTAATAAAACTTGTGTTTGCATCCATCCAGATGTGTTACTTTGGAAAAACACTGAAGGGTGGTAGGGGGAGGGTCCTTTTAACCTCTCGTGTTTCCTGTCCCATCATGGATAAGAAGGACGTCCTCCAGTGTGCTGTCAGGATGGATTCCTGGAAATACAATTACCAGTAAGTCTAATTACTGTTTTTTTGCTGGTTAAGGAGCTAGCAAAAACCTGCAAAACTAAATCACAAAGTTAGAAAAATCAGTAGAGTATTGTTATTATAAAGATATACATTCACATCTGCGGAAAGCTATGACTGCTGTGTGAGCTGGTATTTCTAGAAAATCGCCCAGGAACTTCCTGAATTTATCAATGACCCTTTCACTATCATAAGCCCCCCAATATTTTGAATAAAATAGGAAAAAGTGCCTAAAAATGGCCAGTGGAGGGGCGGGTTGTTGCTCCTGACACCATTTTTTTGAAGCTTTCATTAGTAATTTCCACCCAGAATCTGTTACATGCACAGACAAAAATTGAGCTGAATCACAAAAAAAGACATGATTTTTATATTTTGAGTCTTTTTAATTTTTTTTGTTTTGTTTAGGGGGTAAAGCTTTTTAACCCTTTTTGACTCTTACAACATATTAGTATTATGCTATTTTGTTGGGATCAATAAAGGTAAAACTATCTTCAGAAAATTACCCATTGTTTAAATTGGGCTCGTTACTTTTATTTTTTAAATATTTTTGACGTGTTGTTTTTTTTTGTTTATTTTATTTTTTTAAATCGCAATCTGTATCCAAAATAATAAAAATAGAAATCTTGCAAGTTCCACACTGGTCATTAGGGATTTTTTTTAGACTCTAATGTCTTGTTTTTTTCAGGAAACAACAAATGTACATGGGGACCCTATCTTTCATGTTGAAGTTCTAATGAGCGTGCACAAAGGTCATTATGAAGGGATCCGGGTCAGCTGGGACATCATGTTTAGTGATTAGTTGATTCTGTGTTATCAGTGTATAGAGGTGTTAACCATTGTAATCCTGCCTCTGATGATAACGAACCTGCTGAAAACACTTCCTGAAAAGACAAAGTATGTTTCTAAAAATGCCCCAGTGGCTAGAGTGAAAAAAATGCAACAATGCATATTTTTTATTTTTTAATAAAAATGGCAAAATATAAAAAGTTGCCTTTTTAAAATATATTTAGCACAAAACCCCTTATTTAAACAATAGGTGATTTTCTGATAATGGCTTCCCTTTTACCACAAGAGCCATGTAGAAGATGTTGATGGAGCAACTAGAGATGGTCAAGAAAGTTTCAACCAGAAATATTGTATCCCATAACCACCCATTATGAAGTAAAAATGAATGTATTTTGTGGTTGATATCTATTATTGTAGGATACATTGGATAATTTATCTGATCCTTAGCAAAGCTTCAAAGTCGTATCTGTATGACTGTTGCACCATCTGTTCCGTCTTTTCATTCCGAGAAGGTTAAGTGCATAACTTCCTGTGCTCCTCTTCTTAAAGTACATTGAAAGGAGGGGTTGTAATTCTGCAAGTGTAGATCGTAATATCCCACATTTACATACAGTACCTCCATGTGTTCCACCTTAGGTCAGTCCCTGGAGCCACCTCTTCAATGACTTGGGCAAGGATGCTGAATGGCACGAAGTGGTCTACTGTCCAGCCAAGTGAGGAACTAGGTTGTATTTTCTTTGTTCTTCAACTACAACCTTTTGGTTCCAATTGCCCTCCAGCTAGCTATTATTTAGGGATCATCCTCTGGACCAGTGTTCCCCAACTCCGGTCCTCAAGAGCCACCAACTGGTCATGTTTTCAGGATTTCCTTAGTATTGCGCAGGTGATAATTGCATTACCTGGAAAGGCAAGAATTCCATCACCTGTGCAAAATAAAGGAAATCCTAAATACATGACCTGTTGGTGGCTCTTGAGGACCGGAGTTGGAGAACACTGCTCTGGACCAACTAGAAACACTTAAGTCCTGAGGTCAACTGAGGATCTCATCCTTAACCAAAGCTGTGGAAAAAGTTGGTGCCATTGATCAAATTGTGGCATCACTTTTATATTCTCTGGGTTTTGCTGGAATCAGACTTTTAAAGGACCTGTCCCAAAACACTCTTAAATGACATCTAGAAGTGGTTTTTCTATGACATCAGCGGTTTCACAGGGACTGTTTTTATTTGCAATGTTTGCGACGATGTTTCGTACGGTTATCCTGAAGAAGTGGGTGATCCCACCCTCAATTTCAGATTCTTTGAATGAAGGTCCATAAATGCATCTTCGGTGCAGTTGGCAAAACTCGAGGCTTGTATTGCTCCATCAGGTCTGGCATGCGGTAGCAGATACACATCTGTTTCTAAATACTGTAATAGATATAAGTCCATATTATTATTATTATTATTATTATTATTATTATTTATTGTTATAGCGCCATTTATTCCATGGCGCTTTACATGTGAGGAGGGGTATACATAATAAAAACAAGTACAATAATCTTAAACAATACAAGTCATAACTGGTACAGGAGGAGAGAGGACCCTGCCCGCGAGGGCTCACAATCTACAAGGGATGGGTGAGAATACAGTAGGTGAGGATAGAGCTGGTCATGCAGCGGTTTGGTTGATCGGTGGTTACTGCAGGTGGTAGGCTTGTCGGAAGAGGTGGGTCTTCAGGCTCTTTTTGAAGATTTCGATGGTAGGTGAGAGTCTGATGTGTTGTGGTAGAGGGTTCCAGAGTAGGGGTGATACGCGAGAGAAATCTTGTATACGATTGTGGGAAGAGGAGATAAGAGGGGAGTAGAGAAGGAGATCTTGTGAGGATCGGAGGTTGCGTGTAGGTAAGTACCGGGAGACGAGGTCACAGATGTATGGAGGAGACAGGTTGTGGATGGCTTTGTATGTCATGGTTAGGGTTTTGCACTGGAGTCTCTGGGCAATGGGGAGCCAGTGAAGGGATTGACAGGGGAGAGGCCGGGGAATAGCGGGGGGACAGGTGGATTAGTCGGGCAGCAGAGTTTAGAATAGATTGGAGGGGTGCGAGAGTGTTAGAGGGGAGGCCACAGAGCAGGAGGTTGCAGTAGTCAAGGCGAGAGATGATGAGGGCATGGACTAGGGTTTTTGCAGATTCTTGGTTGAGGAATGAACGGATTCGTGAAATATTTTTGAGTTGAAGTCGGCAGGAAGTGGAAAGGGCTTGGATATGTGGTTTGAAGGAGAGATCAGCGTCAAGGATTACCCCGAGGCAGCGAGCTTGTGGGACTGGGGAGAGTGGGCAGCCATTTACTGTAATGGTTAGGTTCGTTGGGGGGGGTCGCGTGAGATGGGGGAAAGATGATGAATTCTGTTTTGTCCATGATAAGTTTCAGAAATCTAGCGGAGAAGAAGGATGAAATAGTGGACAGACATTGAGGGACTCTGGTTAGTAGGGAGGTGATATCTGGTCCAGAGATGTAGATCTGTGTGTCATCAGCATAGAGGTGATACTGAAAGCCATGAGATTCTATGAGCTGTCCCAGGCCAAAGGTGTAAATGGAGAAGAGCAGGGGCCCTAGAACTGAACCTTGCGGGACTCAGACAGATAGGGGGCGAGGTGAGGAGGTGGTGTGTGAGTGGGAGACGCTGAATGTCCGGTCTGTTAGGTATGATGAGATCCAGGATAGGGCCAAGTCAGTGATGCCAAGGGATGAGAGGGTCTGTAATAATAGGGAATGGTCCACTGTGTCAAAGGCAGCCGACAGGTCGAGGAGGAGGAGGACAGAGTAGTGTCGCTTGCTTTTGGCAGTTAAGAGGTCGTTGGTGACCTTAGTTAGGGCAGTTTCAGTGGAATGGTGTGACCGGAAGCCAGATTGTAAGCGGTCAAAGAGGGAGCAAGAAGAGAGATGGGAGGACAGTTCAAGGTAAACGTGTTGTTCCAGTAGTTTGGAGACATAAGGGAGAAGTGATATAGCTAGATACAAAGGATGGGTCAAGAGAGGGCTTTTTGAGGATAGGTGTGATGGAGGCATGTTTAAAGCTTGAGGGGAAAACACCAGTTGTTAGTGATAGGTTGAAGAGATGGGTTAGGGTTGGGATGAAGACTGTGGTGAGGTTTGGGATGAGGTGGGATGGGAGAGGGTCAAGTGCACAGGTGGTGAGATGCGATCTTGAGAGTACAGTGGAGAGTTGATCTGTAATGGTGGACAAGTTGGTTTTGGAGGTGGAGGGCTGGGAAGTTGGGAGGAAGAGCTCTGGGGGTTGTTGACCAAAACTGTCTCTGATGCTATCAATCTTCTGCTTGAAAAATGAGGCAAAGTCTTCAGCGGAGATAAGTGGGGAGGGAGGAGGTGCTGGGGGACGGAGGAGAGAATTGAAGGTGTTGAATAACTGTTTAGGGTTGTGAGACAGGGAGGATATGAGAGATGAGAAGTAGGTTTGTTTAGCTATGGCGAGTGTGGTCTTGAAAGTAGTGAGGAACTGTTTGAATGCGATGAAGTGCTCATTGGAGTGGGATCTTTTCCATTGACTGCGTCCAGTTACCTTCAGTTCCCTTCAGGTTCCATTCAGGTTTTAATTCTAATGTAATCCACACTTTTAGGACACACTTCTAGGGATCACACTGCAGACTAAAGTCATGCAGACTTTTGCCATGCAATATATGGAAAACTAAGTGCGTTCAGGTGTGAAGCAGAGAGGAGTGATCTCTGCTCATCTTGGTCAGAGAATTAAGGGTGGACCAGATGCATACAATCAAGCCTGAGTAAACAACGTCATAAATAACACAGGGTAAGCTGGGGTGAGCTGAAAGGCATACCATGAGAATGCTAGGAGCAGAGGAAAGTCTGTGTGCAAAGCTGGGTGATGTACTATGTGCACTTCATAGACAGACAGCAGGAGAGCTGGGTGGATGAACATACCATGTGAATGCTAGGAGCAGAGGAACCTCTGTGTGCAAAGCTGGGTGATGTACTATGTGCACTTCATAGACAGACAGCAGGAGAGCCGGGTGGATGAACATACCATGAGAATGCTAGGAGCAGAGGAAAGAAGGTGTAGATAACCACATCTTTGGGGTAAAAATGTAATTTTATTGATAAATCATAAAAATTATACATGCAAACTAGCCAAAATTAGTACACATACCAGAAAAGGTTAAATAACTCCATAGTAAAGCATATTTGGTCTGAAAAAATAGCTAAATTGAAATAATCATATGAGAAATTATAGTACTAATATAGTGTAAATAGTAAAGTGCAATAGTATTCAATAAACACAGTGGTCCATAGTTCATATAAACCCCCATTTAAGGCATCATTCTAAAAATAAAGAAATCCAAACAGAATAATAAATAACATGATTAATTACCAGAGCTGGAGTGTAGTTCCAAGTGCCCCTATGCGCGTTTCGGCTCCAAAGCTTTTTTTCTGGGGAGTGGTCTAAAAATATACCCAGCATCCCTAAATATGCCTTAATAGCCAAAAATACAATGAGTATTATTGCATAACTATATCTACACCTTCTTTTCTATGTGATTTATGTCAATCAGGTGTAATTGTCCTTGTTATTATGTATCATGTTAATGACTATAACACATTGTTATATATTTTATTTTTTGAAACCATATACAAGTTGCTGGCTTTTTGCTCCGTAATGTAATAGATGTTGTGTTGTAAACACAAAGTGAGAAGTTTCTATCGCAGCTGCAACTTTTTCACCTCCTATATCCCCTTCTACTTTTTATTCTATATAGTGTTGCACTGTGAACACTTTCCCCATTTTCTTTTTCTACACTGGAATTATCAAAGGCACATACGTATGGCCCAGGAGTTAAATGATGTCAGCCTTTGAGTGGTATGAACATTAGCTCCGTTCCTCAAAAAAATAATCTGTCTTCTTTAGTGTTCCATTTTTGGAACCATTTACGATATAAGTAAATATTCAATCGTTTAATGAGCCTTGAAACATGACTTTAAATATAAGGCAAAAACCGTCTTCTCCAAAAGAAAGATCCTTCTATCTATGAACGGCTGTTTCAATGATCTTGTCTCTCACCATTTCATAGAAATGTGCTAGTTAGGTTGATGAGAGGTCTTTTACATGGGTGTAGTGGAGTACTACTGTTCTTCTTTGGAGAGACTGCAAAATTAACTTGGAGAGTCTTCTAGGTCAGAAGAAGATATAAAAAGTTCCAAGAAACATTGTCTGATCTGATTTTACGCACAAGAGCTGGTGATCTCATTGTCTGATCTCAAATACTAAGAAGAGTACTGTATCTTCCTGTGGCAATGATTGTTGTCATCTAGAATTACTGGAGTTGAGCAACAATCCTAAAATTTAATTCAGACAGATTTATTCCATTTCAGGGGGAACATTTTACTTAATCTAGTAAATTCAATATGAAGGGGGTAAAAAAAAAATATACACCCATACCACTTCTACCAGACCTTTGATCAGCTCATCAATATTGTTTCTTCAATCTTGACTTCTAGGCACTTCAGCCTGATCTTCTTTCACTAAGCCCCCATGTATGTCATGACTCACTTTGTCGAGTGGCATGCAGTGCATATTTGTGCCAAATTTGACAACGTGGATCTTGGTGACCAGAAGATCCAGCTGAAGTCATTCGTAGTCTGAAACAAAAAAAGAATATAGAATATTGAATGGTTCTTCTGTCTTCATTCTGGACCTACAGGCAATTCAGCTGAGTCTTGTGTTCACTAAGCCCCATGTGTGTCATGACACATGCAGTAGAGTGGGGTGCAATGCATGTCTGGGCCAATTTGTGGGGCTTTTGTGAACAGAAGACTTGACTGATGTGCTTGAAGGTCCTTAATGAAGAAAGACCATAACAATAATTATAATAATATTTTTTATTTATATAGCGCCAACATATTCCGCAGCACTTTACAATTAAGCGGGGACATGTACAAACAATAAATTCAATACGAGTCAAGACAATTTAAACAGTGACATTAGGAGTGAGGTCCCTGCTCGCATGCTTACAATCTACAAAGAAATGGGGGGGACACAATAGGTGAAAAGTGCTTGTTATTTCATGTCTGGCAATTATAATAAATAGGGATTTTCATATAAAGCTGCATGATCCGGTCATCAGCCCGTGTGTTTAAGTGCAATAGTCAAGTATCAAGTGCAGTTATCATGTGCATGGAGGGTGTGGAGACATGAATAGTAGGGTGCAGATTCAGAATAATATTTGGAAGGAGGGAACAGGGCAAAGTTAGTTTACTGAGTAGTTGATGTGGTAGGCTTGTTTGAAGAGATGGGTTTTTAAAGCGCGCTTGAATAGGTCGGGGCTAGGTATCAGCCTGATCGTCTGGGGAAGTGTATTCCAGAGAACTGGCGCAGCACGAGAGAAGTCTTGGAGACGGAGGTGCGAGGTTCGGATTACGGAGGATGCTAGTCTTAGGTCATTTGTAGAACGAAGGGCATGTGTAGGGCGATAGACAAAGATGAGAGAGGAGATATAAGGTGGTGCAGAACTGTGGAGAGCTTTGTGGGTGAGAGAGATGAGTTTATACTGGACCCTGTAGCGAATGGGTAGCCAGTGTAACGACTGGCACAAGATTGAGGCATCGGTGAAGCGGCTGGACAGAAATGTGACCCTGGCTGCCGCATTCAAGATGGATTGGAGAGGAGCAAGTTTGGTAAGAGGGAGACCGATCAGAAGAGAGTTGCAGTAGTCCAGACGGGAATGAATAAGAGCGACAGTAAGAATCTTAGCAGTTTCAAAGGTGAGAAAAGGTCGGATTTTGGAGATGTTTTTAAGATGCAGGTGACAAGAGCAAGTGAGTAATCGGATATAGGGAGTAAAGGAAAGTTCGGTGTCGAATGTGACCCCAACACAGCGGGCATGCTGTTTGGGAGTTATGGTTAATCCCTCCAGGGTAATTTCGATGTTGGGTACAGTGAGGTTAGTAGAAGGGAGAAACACAAGAAGTTCCGTTTTGGAGACATTTAGTTTCAGATAGAGGGAGGACATGATGTTAGAGACAGCAGACAGACAATCCTTGGTATTTTGAATTAGGGTAGGGGTTATGTCAGGGGAAGAAGTGTATAATTGGGTGTCGTCAGCATAGAGATGGTA
This sequence comes from Ranitomeya variabilis, assembly GCF_051348905.1. Taxonomy (NCBI): domain Eukaryota; kingdom Metazoa; phylum Chordata; class Amphibia; order Anura; family Dendrobatidae; genus Ranitomeya; species Ranitomeya variabilis. Next base: position 200,768,579 of record NC_135239.1, read on the forward strand.
CTGGAACCCAAATCTGCTGATTGTTTGTCCAATAGGGGCAGTGTATAGAGAGAAGAGGAGGGGGCCTAGGACTGAGCCCTGCGGAACCCCGATAGTAAGGGGACGAGGAGAGGAAGAGGAGCCGGCAAAAGACACAGTGAAGGAGTGGTCAGAGAGGTAGGAGGAGAACCAGGAGAGGGCTGTGTCCTTGAGGCCTATAGAGCGGAGCATAGAGAGGAGGAGCCGATGATCCACAATGTCGAATGAGGAGTTTAGGGCCTGAGAATGACGTCACGGCTTGTGATTGGTCGCGTGGCGGTCACATGAGCGGCACGCGACCAATCAGAAGCCGTGAAGTCATGGAAGGCCCTAAACGCGCTCATTTTAAGCAAAGAAGGCTGCCGGTTACCAGCGGTGATGTCCAGGGGCCTCCGGAGAGGTGAGTATATCAATATTTTTTATTTTAAGTCTTTATTTTACACAGTAATATGGATCCCAGGGCCTGAAGGAGAGTTTCCTCTCCTTCAGACCCTGGGAACCATCAGGATACCTTCCGATACTTGGTGTCCCATTGACTTGTATTGGTATCGGGTATCGGTATCGGCGATATCCGATACTTTTCGGGTATCGGCCGATACTATCCGATACCGATACTTTCAAGTATCGGACGGTATTGCTCAACACTAGTTATTAGATCATTAGAGACTTTAGTGAGGGCAGTTTCAGTGGAATGTAAAGAGAGGAAACCAGATTGTAAGGGGTTGAGAAGAGTTATCCGAGAGATAGCGAATTAGACGGGAGTGGACCAAGCGTTCCAGGAGTTTAGAGATGAAGGAAAGGTAAGAGACAGGTCTGTAGTTAGCAGTGCAGTTCTGGTCCAGGGATGGTTTTTTAAGTAAAGGGGTTATGATGGCATGTTTAAATGAGGAGGGAAAGATACCTGAAGAAAGAGAGAGGTTAAATATTTTAGTCAGGTGAGTGGTGACCACTGGTGAGAGAGACTGCAGGAGATTTGAAGGAATGGGGTCACTGTTTCAGGTGGTAGGCTGAGCAGAAGCGAGGAGCTTGGAAACTTCTTCTGAAACAGGCTCAAAGATGTCTAGTGAGCTTGAGGTGTGGCAGGGCAGGGGCTCCAGGCACTGAGGAGATTGGGCTTAGATATCCTGATGGATGTGGTTGATTTTTTCTAGGTAATAACTGGCCAGATCCCCACCGCTGAGGATGGTGATAGGGACCTGTACTTTAGGTTTCAGGAGGGAGTTTAAGGATTCAAAAAGTCGTTTTGGGTTGTTGGATAATGAGGTGATGAGTGTGGTGAAGTAGGATTGTTTGGCCAGATGAAGGGCAGAGTTATAGGTTTTGAGCATGAACTTATAGTGGATGAAGTCTTCTGCTAAGAGAGATTTTCTCCACTGCCGCTCTGCACACCTTGAGCAACGCTGAAGAATGCGTGTTTGCTTAGTGTGCCAGGGCTGTCGTTGTCTGTGTCGGGTCTTTCTGTGTGTAGAAGGTGCTGCTTCATCTGGGGCATTCTTCAGTATTATTGAAGTGTGACAATGCTAAGTCTGGACAGGAGAGGGAGGAGATGGGGGCTAAAGATGTGTGGAGATTGTCCATAAGCTGCTGGGTATTAATGGTACGTGTATTCCGATAAGTGTGGTAGGTGGGGGTGTCCCGGGTGAGCAGACAATTCTTGAAAGAAGGAAAAAAGGTTGTGGTCTGAGAGTGGGAGAGGGGAGTTAGTAAAGTCGTGCAGTGAGCCGGGAAGGGAGAAAACCAGGTCCACAGTATTCCCATCCTCATGCGTAGGAGAATTAGTAAACTGTGAGAGGCCGAATGAAGAAGTTAGAGAAAGAAGATGAGAGGCAGATTGGGTGAGGGGATCATTGACCCTAGAAGATTGATAAGCTCTTCCTTCTTCTTTCCGGACCTCCAGTCACTTTTGCGTTCTGTAAGCTCCGTGTGAGTCGTGAGGCATGCAGTTGAGTGGGTACAATGCATGTTTGTGCCCCATGTCACGGCATGACCTGGATAAATATACAAGTCAGAAGAAAGATGATAGAAAACTGAAGATGGAAAAGCCGATCGGAAGTCTAGTTTTGGTGGGACAGATATGAGTAGAGCTGAGGAGTGGGGAGTATTAGATTATTTTTTTACATTCCATTTTGGCACTACATAATCCAGCCAAAAATGGGGCCAACTGGCATTTTCCTGCAGAGAGTGAAATAAATTCTGAGGCATTTTTTTTCTTTAAAATCCAGATGAGTTTGACTTGCCTCTTATCGATTCACTTATCTCTATGACCTACCCATGAATTCCAAGTACCAACATATATCTCCGTTATCCAAACTCACATTCCACCAGTTGTCCAAGCCTGTACTACACAATAACAGCAATTCTAAATATAAAATACAAGTTGTCCCAGAGGATATTACCACAGAAAATGGTGTCAATCAAATAAACTTTACGTAAGGAAAGGAAAAGTCTTGCCTATTGTTTAAGTCTCATGAACATGTCATCATCCCTTCATACACAGATCTTTCTTTGGAGCTGACATGTTTTTTGTTAGCATTGATGATTGGAACCCTGAACTCTGGTATTTGTGTGCATTAAACTTGCCATTTGTGAAATACTTTGGCTATTAGCACAGTTAAGTTTGTATCACAAACATAAATTGCATCAATTTTTTTTTTTACAAGAATCGTAAGTGACATGCTGTCAAGTCTACACTCGTAAAGACTGAGAAACATAAATAATACTTTGAAAGCTGTCACTTCTAGTCCCATTGTAAACATTACACCACAATTTCAAATTGCTATCATTTAATTTACTTTATAATGCAATGATAGGACGGATAGAACAATAGAGTATGAGCATGAAATGTCCTCGGCTTCTTCTGCCGGATGAATCCAACAACATAGAGCCTGCGGGCTCCTCAATGCATCACGGTCCTGTCTTGTGCACCTGGCAAGCCTAACGAACTGTTTACTGTTGACTTTTGCTATTAACGTCAATTTCTGAAGAGCCGAAGTACGATGGGAAAGTTTGGAGAAATGGGTTTGTTTGTGGCAAATAGGAAATTATATAAGCTGTTTACCATGCAAAAATACATCTACGAGGCAGGAGCATGAAGTTATCTCTAGCCCTAGGAACATTATTTCCAATATATGTTACAGGAAATTGGGCAAAGATAAAAACTTTTCTTGCTTTTCAGTTTTGTTTTTTTGCATGGTTTGCATTCTGTTTGTTGTGGAAGATGATGTATGGAAGCCCTCATCCGTCAATGGATGAAGAAGTCAACCAGTTGGACAATCCAACAACCAAAGAAGATCTAGTCTAGATGAACCTTGGGTGGAAGTCTTGGAGTGTTGAAGAATAATCATGGTTTAACCCATGTTGTAGTTCTTGGTTTCTAAGGGTGGAACCATCTTTAGACTATGAGGTTGAAGGCTCAAAGATTCATTCTCATTGGTTCAAAGAGCATATTCTATTTTGTGTCCATAATCTTCATGTAAATTTGCTCTCTTTTTAGCACCTTTGAATGAATGTTGAGTTGACATCTTAAAAACACATCAAGTGTCCATATACTTTCTATGTTGGATGTTTGGATAAATAAGTGGAGACCTAAGAACAATGGATGGGTGGAACCATGATGAGAATAAAGTGACTGAGAAGGATTGGTATGGCATAGGAGAATGTGGAGAGGAAGTTATGACTGAGCAGGTTAATGCTAGGGAAGAGTGTGCAGGAAAAGGTAAGGGTAAGATTTGGTGGTAACAGGACCACAGAGGCAGAATTGGGGATTTTGGGGGCAAAAGAGGCTCAGTATAGTGAGTAGAATGCATATCATATTCTGGATCATTTGTCTCACAATCACTAGTTCCCAAACTAAATAAATATGTGACAAAACAATGTTTGCATTCATGGCAATGTCCAGTCAAGTATGCCGCTTACAAGTTAATAAATGGCTTCTTTCAAATAGGGTCTTTTCCTTTGGAGAGAAGATTCTGGTTTAGCTAAAATATCCTTTACATATGTTGCAAGACACATTAATAGGTGAGACATTGACTAATAGTTTAGCTTTCTCCGATAAAGCACCAATTTTCTTCCTTTTTGAGAAAAGCCAGTATGCAGACACTTAACCCAGGCCTTAAAATCTCTATACATGAGCTAACAATCTGTGCAAGAAGAAACCGTATCCTGTATGCCATGGCAAAGGAAGCCTAATGATAGTTGAAGGAGGACCTCTCTCCAAGTATTTTTACCAGTAAAGATGATCTGAGTCTCTCAAATTCATTTTGGACAGATTCGATTCAGTCCGAATAAAATTCAGTCTGAGTTGAAAGTAACTCGAAAAGAAGTTTATTATGCTCTGAGGTCTCTACAGACCCCTTAACATAAAAAAAAACGTAGGGCTGGAAAAGGGTTAACAAATTAGATTATACTAATCAGTATAATCTATTTTTTAGTAATCAATTTCCTTACTCATTTCCCACTTGCATCTTCCAGAGCTGACTTGTCCATTGCTGTGTATCACATCCAATGTAACTGCTTGAGGTATAGTCAAAGACAGATAAATCTGAAGTGCGGAAACGGCAGAGAGTAAGCCCATGGGACAACACCAGGATGCATGTTGCTTGTCTTACTGTCAACTATCATGGCCTGCAGCATCTCACTACTTATCGCCCATCAAGCACATCTGGGATGTAATTAGTTGGCGATAGCATAGGAGCTGCCAGCAGTGGATCTTGATGTTTTGAAACAGCTGGAAACAAGCACAAGTGATAATGTCAGGCTGTATGTTGCTTGTCTTACTGTAAACCATCATGGCATGCATCGTCTCCGGACTTGTCTCCCATCGAGCACATTTGCGATGTAATTCGTCCACTATTGCATGGGAGCTGCCAGCAGTGGATCTTGATGTTTTGCCCAAGTGCATTGAGTGCAGCAGAGCACTCCTCAGGAAACCATTAGTAACCTAATTGATAGCAACGAAGGCTGTACATGCACAGATTTTTCCATTTATAAGTTTTTCCAATTTTCCATTCTTTACGTATCATTAACACGTCTATTGATCAAATGATTTCCATAATTCCCCAATTCTTTTCCTTCTTGGTGTTGCAATTTCAGTGTTAAGGAGTGTAGGTGGAAAGCAAGTAAGACTGAAATGATCTTATTCATACAAAGGAAACTTCTTGGAATAAGCCATGGAAAATAGTGTGGTAGAAAGCTGCCATGTCGTCATTGTCCTTTTGACATTTCTGTTTATCAGCCGGTGATGCCTATCCCTTGCTTTTGTATTTTGGATCTTTATTACAGTGTTTACGCAAAATGGCAAAGTGATTTGATAGCTACTTTGTGCAGCGCTCGGGAGTACTTGGGTGTTTTTCACGCAGAGCAGACTCCGGTCCACACATTATTTTTCCAGTTTGCACTAGAGCAGAATTATATTACAAAGGAATGTGCTGAATAACCAAATCTCAACAGTTACGCCCAACATAAATTCCTACCGAGCCAGCAAAATAATTTTTGATTATTTATCAAAAAAAAAAAAAAAAGTAATTTCATCTTGACGACTTTTGACTTTTACATTATTCTTGACTCGTGCTCCTCTGTCTAAGCAAATTATATTGTTCCGTACCTACAGGTCCTCACTCTATTAAACATGTCGTTTCCCCGAGAACCTCGGAACAAGACAGAAAATGTAGAAACATTTCAAAATCTAACCTTATCCCACTGTGATAAAGACAGGACTGGTGTGACTGTTAAAGCACCTTATCTCCGACGGCGAGCTGAATAACAAGGAGGATTTTTTTTTTTCTACGGTGACACATTTTTACATTTTACTCGTAACTTATGTTAAACGCAAAAGGAAAATTCAGGCTCGAATAAACCACTGGGAACCAACCAGAGTGTCTTCAGATGGGGAAACAAATACTGAGATGGAAAATGATTTTCGTGTTTTGCTGATGGCCAGGAAGGATTGGACTGTGCTTTATTCTTGGCAGGACTCGGGGCAACAAGGTTTAAGTAAAATAATCTTGACTGAAAATAATAAATACTAATTTTTCTTGAAGTATCTGGTTTCCATGGCAGTGCGTGAACATACTATAATTTGCCGAGAGACGTCTATACATGGATGAATAAAGAGATCACTGGTTGCTGCTCTTTCTTTAAACTCCCCCACCCCTCCAGTTGTACTTAAGAAATATATTAATACAGGGTCATAAGGGTGCCGTCTAATTGCATCTCTTGGTCGCCTGTTGTGTCATACTGTGAGATCGTGCTTGCCTGGCCACTTAAACCTCTTAAACTGCTTATAAATTAGATAGATCACATATATAGCGTTATATATAGTAGTAAGTTAGACAGAAACTATTTTAAGTGGTTGTACATAAATACAAAGAAAATGGCTTCTTTCTTCTAGAAGCCTGTCCATGGGTTAGGTCTAGTATGGTAGTTCTTGTAAAATGATTATAAAAGTACACCCGCTCGCACTCATGCGATTGAAATTGGTCAGTCACTAGGCAGCAGATGGGAGCAGTTCACCCCTGTTAATGGTGTACTAAAAATTGTACAAAATTTGCACATGGAAACATGAGAAGCAATGGCACGAAACTGAAAGGGAGAAGATACAGATTAGATATTAGATAAAACTTGTTGACAGTGAAGGGCGATCAACGAGTGGAACAGGCTGCCACAAGAGGTGCTGAGTTCTCCTTCAGTAAAAGTCTTCAAACAGAGGCCGGACAGACATCTGTCTGAGATGGTTTAGTGAATCCTGCATGAGCAGGAGGTTGGACACAATGACCCTGGAGGTCCCTTCCAACTCTAACATTCTAGGATTCTAACAAAATGTATTCTAACGCGCTTTAAGAGACCAAATGAATACTGCTCAAGTAGAACCCTAAAAATGAGATCAATTAATACAGAAGAAAATTAAAGAAAAGTGAATCCAAGTATCAAAATAGTTGTGCCCGCACTTCCAGGTCACCGCAGATAGCAGTAAAGCATTTACCAATGGTAATACATATATCACAAATTTTGGAGGACCAATAAATTGTCAAGTTTACCTAAGGCTGAGGACCAAACAGGCTGATAAAAAAGGTATATTGAAAGTGGGGTGAGAAGGTAGTACAATATAGGTGTATATTAGCCTGTTTAGTAAACGTGTCGGCAGATGCCTGACACACATCATGATAGTTAAAGACACAGGTATACAAGCTGGATGACAGAATATCGGTGCACCTACTACTAATGGTAATATCCGAGGGGCAGGAGCTGTGAGCTTATTCCAAGGTGCTGGTAAGTAGCGGTGCAGCAGTGAGGATCGTAGAGCGATGCAGCAATCCAGGGAGTCCAGGCCGGTGACATTCCTGGAGACAAAAGCAAAGCACAAGCAGTGTGTGACGTCATATAGTCTATGAAGTACAGAAGTCGGGGAGGACCACACTTCTCTTTAAGTGTTTCGGAAAGGCGCTGTTTGCTTCCCCTCTGGAAGGAGGACGGGTCATGATGTGCATCGCGCCACACGTGTGATCAAATGACGCCAGACGGATGTCTCAGATTGGCTACTGTGACGGAATGGAGTGACAGAAGAAAAGACTGGGACGGAAGATTAGTGCAAAGGACCGGAGATGAAAATGTGTCAAAACAGATGAAGAGTGGTAGGTATAACCCTTTTTTTTTTTCTTCCTTCTTCTCCCCGCTATTGTACCAGTTTCAGTTTGGACTGAATTAAACAGTGGGTTTTTTAATGGGAAGATGCTGATGGACCGGTCTGTTGATGTGCTCTACCATTAGTGGCCATAGGAGCCTCTGTGTAGTCTCCGAGGAAGAAGGGAAGCCTGAACCACTTGTATATTAGGAAATGCCACAAAATTGGGTTACCTACAATAAAGATGAAATGGAATATTTCTTGACAAAAATAAACTTTGTGGACAGTCCACAATCGAGGCCAAGTCGAGACGTTTGACTCATTAGACAAGTTTAGGAATTTGCCGTTTCCACTCGTTGATGTGTGTTGTGCACGCATGGATTATATCCACTTTCATCTCAAAGAAGTTGTGAATGGTTGAAGATAATAGATGATACGCTCTCAACCACTGGGCTTTGAGATGTTTTGATTATGTGGTAATAACACCCTACTGACTATAAAACATTTACTTGCATATAAATCAGACGTAAATTTATAATAAAACGGTGAAGGCTGCAGGTATCCGTATAGCGGCGTGTGATTATAGCCATGAGGAATCTGTTTGTTTGCATTTTCCGCTTATGTTCTCAGCAATCCAAGATAAACAATTATATGAAATAAGAGCAGACAACAATGGTGAGTTGTTTTGTTCCAAGCGATGTGAAAACAGTTCTACAGCCGCTTGTACGGAGCCACAAAAGAAAGTAGGTTCAAGGTCTCCATGGTGTTTATTGTTCTACGCTGCCATTGATATTAAGGATAATGGTCATTTTTAATCCAGGATGTAAGAATAGATGGATGAGCAGTGAATTATTTTTGTTGAAGGCAGGGAGAAAGTAAGAAGATCACCGGTTAAGTTTTAGCACAAAAGGCGAGGCAAGAGATACAAAAACGTTTGTGTGTTTTAAGGGGTTTACCAGGCATAGGCACTTGATGCTCTAGCTAGAAGATAAGACCTCAATAGCTGAATAGTGGAGAGACGGTGGATAGATTCTCATCGATTAGCTGTTTTTTACTCCGTCTATAAACTCTTTGATTCATTGTTCAAAAAAACAGGAGGTGTGCTGTTTTTTGCTCCTCGGGGTATCCATTCAAAGTGTTTACATCCAGCCCTTAGGGTATGTGCACACGTCAGGATTTCTTGCAGAAATTTCCTGAAGAAAACCGGAAATTTTCTGCAAGAAATCCGCATATTTTTTTTTGCCTTTTTTTTCCCGTTTTTTTCGCGTCTTTTTTAGCATTTTGCAAGCGTAATTGGAGCGCCCCCACACCGCCGCAGGGCCGAGGGGTACCCGGAGCCGGGCCTCTGGGTCTCAGTCCTGGGGTTGTCACGGTGGCTAGACCCGGTCCGTGGCCCTGTCTGTCAGTGGGGGACGTCCGGTGCAATGAGTGGTGTTGTAACGGTGCAGTTGTGGGGTGCAGGTCACGGTAAATAACGAGGACACCAGGTTGCAGTCTCTTTACCTCTTTACTGGAGATCTCTGAGTCCTCAGTCCAGAATACGGTTCACCAGGCTGCGCAAGTCCGGCCGGTCCAATGGCACCTCCAGAGTTCACTTCACAGGTGGAAATCGGTGCCTTCCTTCTTAGCGCTATGTGTTGTAGTCCTCCCCTGCTGTGCTTACGGAAAGTACCCCACAACCGTTGTGTCTGTTTCTTAAGTTCCCTCACAACTCGATTAAATGATGTTCTTCTAATCTTCCGTCCCTTCCTGATGTTACAGTTAGAACGGCACCCGTTTGTCGGATAGGCCTGGAGTTCTTCCGGGACCCTAGAGACGCCCCTCTCCCGCAATTGCCTCCCAAGACTTCATAGGTGATATGTGTTAGACAGCCCGCCTTAAACTGACTGTCCTGCCGCTGTTTAGAGTATTGCTTGAAGCTGAATGTTATAATACTCCCTCGGCGTTCCGGCCACCGGTAGTGCGCCTCAGTAGGGTGTTGCTCCGGTCTTACAGCACGACCCCTACTGGAATTCTCCTATTGCTTGATCTCGTTTCTCACTCAGCACAATCTATCTCGCTTCTAGTCCTTTCTTGGGTCCCGCCGCTTCCCGGAGCTGGCGCGGACCCGTTACGTTCTTTTCAATGCCAAGCCTCTGTCAGGATCCCACCCCTGACAGAGACCCTACTGTCTCTTCCTCCACAACACCCTCTGCCACTAGGTGTTGCTTCGTCCAATCCAGTCAGCTTTCTGATCTAACTTCCTGCCTGACCCCCAGTTTACCCACTATGGTGGGGAGTGGCCTAATGAATAGAACCCTTAGCTCCCCCCGGAGGCCCGGCTGTGAAATGTATTGGTGTCTGTGATACCTGGTCAGATGAACTCCTTCAGTGCCATCGGACGCACCATAGCTCCCCATAGTGGCGGAGCCACAGTACTGCAACGACCAGGACTCTGGGGCGCTGCACTCCCCCCTGGTTAAACACAGTACTCCGGGACTGGGAAGAAAACAACAATACAAGTTTAGCAAAAAGACATACAATTTTGTTGAGTGCAAATAATAAGTATACTTGAACAGAGCTTCCCTTTATGGGAGGTGAGGACACTTGAACGTTACAAAACATGGTTAAATATTAAAACATTATAAATTACAGGCTATAAATAACTCCTGTTACCCAACTGGGTATTCTACTAAGTGCAAAAACTGCTGAATAACATTTTAACATTGCCCTTAAGGACATACACTCTGTATCCACCAAAGGCCTTCCTATAATCACATTATAAGGTAAGTTAACTTTTTCATTCTCCTTCTTTGAATCTGCAGGACCGCCTGTCCTATTGGCACCAGACCTACTGCCTCTCCTTTCCGTTACAGGACCGCCCCGTTCAGCCCGGGCCTACCGCCTTTTCAACTACTATACACAGTATAGAACATAACATTACTTTCAGTTTTAGAAGCACTGAGCCATCTACGTATGGCTCCTAGGAGGACTCACTACCTAACCCCTACGGGTTCACTTTCTGTCCTCTGTAACACATTATTAACTCTTTCTTTACAATAAACTAACTTTCTATGGAGGACTCAGGGTTTACCTTCTATCCCCACTTTCTATCAACATTATCAATCATTCCTTTTCTTTCGAGAAACATCATCATCATTTCTTCACAATTAACTGGTTGGATACATATAACTTTCTCATGTACACATTATCATCACTTTCTTTCATCGAACATTATTGCTACCTGTCTTAAAGCAATATCACCGTTTAAGTGCAACAATTGAACATCCCCTTTAAGAAGGGACCAAGTCTCTATGAGGTAGCATTTCTTCTCAAGCTACCAGTCCTTACTCAGCAAAGGTTCCGGTATGGTATCTTCGCAAAGAGTCTCTTTCCAAGTAAGACCAGTAGGAAGCGCCTTTAAGAAGGTGCAAACTATATACAGGAAGTTTGTATCATGCACTGTTCATGATTCAACAGTTTTTATAACATTGTGGAACAAAAAAGCAAAAATGAAAGTGAAAGCAAAAATAAAAAGCAATAGGGATCCCGGGTAAACAAAGGGATCCCTTTAAGAGTTAACCCAGGACGGGTTTTAGCAGCAAAACAGGAAGGAAATAAACAGTTAACTATTTACAGTTTCAGGTTTCCGAGGTTTAGTTGAACGGCTTCCAGGGCTGCACCTGGCACTTAACCCTTCTTGGCCTGGGCAAAGTGAGGTCCAGGGTTACACCCAGTGCTGGACAAACGCCGTTAATCCATCTCTCATGTACAGTTAAATCATGCGCAGCGATGGAGGTCTGCGCAGCTTGAGTAGGGGCATTTGCTGCAGCAGAGGTAGCGGCTGCTGCAAGATCAGTCACTGGAACGGAGTCAGCAGCTGTGGCACTAGCAGTCACTGGAGGGGTGTCGGTCGTCAGGGCAGGGTGGTCCTTCATACCTGCTTCAGATGCGGTCCCTCCGGTGCCGGTCTGCTCCGCCTCCGCTGGGGTCTGGAACGCTGGTTGCGGGGCCTTGTGCTGCGGCGCTGTCATCTCTGCTTGCAGCACCTCGCTTTCCGGCAGGGCCTTGCTTTCTGGCTTCGGAGCGCTGGAACTTCTTTCTTGCTCCGGACCAGACGAGGCTGCCGACAGACGTCTGGCGAGGCTCCCGATGATGGTCTTCTTCCACCCGGCCTCAGTGCTCAGCTGCGTCTGCAGGAGTTGGTGGATCAGCCCGTCCGCTCCGGTCTGCAGGAGGTCAGCGTCAACTGTGGAGGTCTGGCTGCGGTGCCTCTCCAGGTAGCTGGGGGAGTCCTCGGCTCCGACCCCACGCTCCGGCTCCGGGCGGCTGGCCATGGCGGCCTCCATGTTGCTCGCTCCTTCTTCCTGGTCCTTTTCCCGCTCTCTTCTTCGTGGGCGGTTTCGTTTTCGTTGTCTCTGCCCACCATTAAGGATCAGGAGGCGGATCTCGGCTGCTGACGGACACGTCCTCAAGGGGCCGAGATATTTAGACTGGGCGGCCATTGTCTTTCGCGCTCTTCAGCTTGTTCACGCCCACTTCCACGCCCTTCTTCTTCTCCTGCGCTCTCCTTAGCGCTGTAATGGCGGCGGTTTTGGCGGGAACTTCTGGCGGCAAGTGGCAACACACAGTCCTTGTAATAAAGCACAGTCCAAGCACTATAAATCACAGTTCCAAGGCACACATGACCTGATTCTTCAGGCTTAAGTAGATCCTGTTCGTGACGCCAAGTTTGGAGCGCCCCCACACCGCCGCAGGGCCGAGGGGTACCCGGAGCCGGGCCTCTGGGTCTCAGTCCTGGGGTTGTCACGGTGGCTAGACCCGGTCCGTGGTCCTGTCTGTCAGTGGGGGACGTCCGGTGCAATGAGTGGTGTTGTAACGGTGCAGTTGTGGGGTGCAGGTCGCGGTAAATAACGAGGACACCAGGTTGCAGTCTCTTTACCTCTTTACTGGAGATCTCTGAGTCCTCAGTCCAGAATACGGTTCACCAGGCTGCGCAAGTCCGGCCGGTCCAATGGCACCTCCAGAGTTCACTTCACAGGTGGAAATCGGTGCCTTCCTTCTTAGCGCTATGTGTTGTAGTCCTCCCCTGCTGTGCTTACGGAAAGTACCCCACAACCGTTGTCTGTTTCTTAAGTTCCCTCACAACTCGATTAAATGATGTTCTTCTAATCTTCCGTCCCTTCCTGATGTTACAGTTAGAACGGCACCCGTTTGTCGGATAGGCCTGGAGTTCTTCCGGGACCCTAGAGACGCCCCTCTCCTGCAATTGCCTCCCAAGACTTCATAGGTGATATGTGTTAGACAGCCCACCTTAAACTGACTGTCCTGCCGCTGTTTAGAGTATTGCTTGAAGCTGAATGTTATAATACTCCCTCGGCGTTCCGGCCACCGGTAGTGCGCCTCAGTAGGGTGTTGCTCCGGTCTTACAGCACGACCCCTACTGGAATTCTCATATTGCTTGATCTCGTTTCTCTCTCAGCACAATCTATCTCGCTTCTGATCCTTTCTTGGGTCCCGCCGCTTCCCGGAGCTGGCGCGGACCCGTTACGTTCTTTTCAATGCCAAGCCTCTGTCAGGATCCCACCCCTGACAGAGACCCTACTGTCTCTTCCTCCACAACACCCTCTGCCACTAGGTGTTGCTTCGTCCAATCCAGTCAGCTTTCTGATCTAACTTCCTGCCTGACCCCCAGTTTACCCACTATGGTGGGGAGTGGCCTAATGAATAGAACCCTTAGCTCCCCCCGGAGGCCCGGCTGTGAAATGTATTGGTGTCTGTGATACCTGGTCAGATGAACTCCTTCAGTGCCATCGGACGCACCATAGCTCCCCATAGTGGCGGAGCCACAGTACTGCAACGACCAGGACTCTGGGGCGCTGCATAATTAGCTTGCAGAATGCTAAAGTTTTCCAAGCGATCTGTAGCATCGCTTGGAAAACTGACTGACAGGTTGGTCACACTTGTCAAACATAGTGTTTGACAAGTGTGACCAACTTTTTACTATAGATGCTGCTTATGCAGCATCTATAGTAAAAGATAGAATGTTTAAAAAAAATAAAAAAAATGGTTATACTCACCCTCTGCAGACAGCCGATATCCTCAGCGGCGTCCGTTCCTAGATGGTGTGGTTCAGGACCTTCGATGACGTCGCGGTCATGTGAGCGGTCACATGACCGGTCTCGCGACCAATCACAAGACAGCGACGTCATCGCAGGTCCTGAACCACACCATCTATAGGAACCGAAGCGGCAGCATGCAGCGGTGAGAGGCGGGAACACTCCGGGGGCCATCGAAGGTGAGTATATGACTATTTTTTATTTTAATTCTTTTTTTTTGACCAATTATATGGTGCCCAGTGCATGGAGGAGAGTCTCCTCTCCTCCACCCTGGGTACCAACCGCATATAATCTGCTTACTTCCCGCATGGTGTGCACAGCCCCGTGCGGGAAGTAAGCAGATCAATGCACTCCTAGGTGTGCGGAATCCCCGCAATTCCGCATTTTTAATGAACATGTTGCTTTTTTTTCCGTAATGCGATTTTTTAGCGGAAAAAAATGCAACGTTTGCACAAAAAATGCGGAATACAGTGTAAATAATAGGAGGCATATGTTAGCGTTTTTTTCGCGTTTTTATAGCGAAAAAAATGCGAAAAAAACGCGAAAAATACTGAACGTGTGCACATGGCCTTACTGAGCAGAAAAACAGCTTATAATGGGGGCAGTGGGTGTCTGACCTCCCTTTTCCCCCCACCGATGTACTATTGATATCCTATCTGGTACAAAGATCATCAGATAACCTATGCCTAGACAACCCCTTTAATATTCATCAGCATTTTAGTAGAAAGGGCATTATTTACATTTTTGAAGACCTGTAAGGCCTGTTTTAGGAGGCATTTACTTGACCAAGGTTTGTGCTCTATTTCTTTTTTGCAGATATGATATGCACCCATTTTTTTAAGGGGTGGGAGAATCAGTTAGCAGAACTCTGCGTCATCGGCCAGGTAATTTAATTGTGACCTCTGAACTGGTGGCCTGCAACTTTCCTTTCATCCCGAATTGATTTTCCCATCTCTAATTGTAGTTTTTGAGCCTTTTAACATACCACTTGACAATTTTTTTTATTTGGACCTTTTTACAAATCAAATTTTGGGGACTGCTCTGAAAAAAAAAAAAACTTTTTCACTAACTTAGGAGAAATTTGGGGAAACTTGTTTTGTTTCTTTGATAAAAATAGACATACAGACCAACAACTGATAAAAATCAGATCTAATATACTGATAAAAACTGGTCCATTTTTGGAGAACAAGGGGAAATAACTTGGATGTCAGCTAGAGATGAGTGAATGAACTTGATAAGAATCGAATTGATGTTGAATTCTTTGGAATTTGTTGAACCTGGCTATTTCAAACAATTTTGTGATTCACTTTTTGTGAATTGCCTAAAATGGCGCCCATCATTCTACACATTGCATATGATTACAGAGGGGTCATATCCATCCTTCCTCCTCCCCTGTAGCTGCTGGATTTTTCTTTGCAAAAAATAAAGATGGGGGTCTCCTTTCTTGCCTTGATTTCCGAGAACTAAGCAAAATCATGGTTAAAAATACTTACCCATTTCCACTCGATCCTGACCTATATAATCTGCTTCTGGAGGCCAAGGTGTTTCCTAACCTTGATCTTAGAGGGGCTTACAATTCGATACACATCCGGAAGGGTGATTTTAACATCTGAGGGTGTATTTGAAAGCCTTGTTATGCCATTTGGATAATCCAATGTACCTGCTGTGTTTCAAACTTTTATGAATTATATTTTCTCTGATTAAAACAACAAGAGAAAAGAGTATGCACAGAAATGGGATCACCGGGACAATAAAGTACAAAAAATAATCAATTTTTATTGAACACAACACACAAAATGCATTAAAAACACTTAAAAAGTCTCCACCACATATGTGGAGGTAACGGGTCAGTGATAATTATTACACAATTAATAAGTGATACAAAAATACACTGACAAGTCAACCAGCATATTTGACAATACCCACAAAGGATTTAAAGCCATATATCAGACATGTACATAGCACATGATATAAACTCAGACCACATCAATACCCCAAATGCAGTGCATATGTCAATAATACAATATAATAATGGCTAAATGGGCTAACGTCCTAAAGACCCCAGCACAACGGTAAAAGAATATATAAGGGGAGCTAGGTTTGGTGCTAAAGACTGCTATTGCAGATAAGCAGCCTAGACACAACAATCAGCCGGCTGAAGTAACCCTTTTTGCACTTTAACCTACAATAGTGAGGTATATGCAGTGTGCACCAAAGACACAGTGGTCTATGCCCAGCCTAGAAGCGGTGAAAACTAGACCCCTAACTCACTCAATCTGTCCGTGTGCAGGACATGGAGGGTCCGGTTGATCAAGTCAGTGTGGATGACCCACGCGTATCGACACACTAGGCGTCTTCCTCAAGGTCAGAAGATACTCCTCTGGTGTGTGCCCAACATTTATATAGTTAGATACAATTAAGAAACCTACCAGGTGTATGCGATACGGCGGTAATTCAGTCATACAGCAGCGTGTATAGAGCATTCAGATGCAGGAAGTTACTACCCAGCTGGAAGCAGGATCACACCACGTGATACCCGCTTAGTAAGTCAGTTGTCATGACAACCGTCACAAACATACCTCACGCAAGCGCAGAAGAGCAAGATAAACAGACGGAATGTCCAGTGCGCAGATGCCAGCAAAAAGCCGCCGGACTTAGTGTTATAACCATAACTGAACAGACCCTATAAGGATCCTAAAAAATAGACGATCCTGACGGTGGATAGGTTGCACAGCTACATGTAAACGATCGCTTAAATAAGGGAAATTAATAATTAAGTAGAACCTAGGCAAGTGACGCCTACCTAATATCCGGGTTGTCATGGTAACCTTAGACAACCATGGCTTGCAGCTATATAGATAGCCAAGCCGAAAAGAGGATAGCGCGCAAGTGCCAGCTGTTAGGGGCGGCCGGTGTCATGATCTCAATGGCAAGAGAACATAGCATAAGCATATATAGGAACTAGCTCTTGGAAGATGGGAACTGAGCTGACCATGAACTAAACCTAACGCACAACTAGCAGTGGCCGGGTAGCATGCCTACGTTGATTCTAGATGCCCAGCACCAGCCGGAGGACTAAATAATGCTAGCAGAGGAAAATATTAGTCCTAGCTCACCTCTAGAGAAATACCCCGAAAGGAGACAGAGGCCCCCCACATGTATTGGCGGTGAATTAAGATGAAATAACAAACGTAGTATGAAAATAGGTTTAGCAAATTTGAGGTCCACTTACTACATAGCAGAAGACAGAAAGGACACTTTCATGGTCAGCTGAAAACCCTATCAAAACACCATCCAGAAATTACTTTAAAACTCTGGCATTAACTCATAACACCAGAGTGGCAATTCCTGTTCACAAGAGCTTTCCAGACACAGTAACGAAACTACAGCTGTGAACTGGAACAAAAATGCAAAAACAAACATGGACAAGAGTCCAACTTATCTAGTAGTTGTCTAGGAGCAGGAACAAGCACAGAGAGGCTTCTGATAACATTGTTGACCGGCAAGCAACTAACAGAGCAGCAAGGTTATATAGCGACTCCCACATCTTGATGGGAACAGG
Source organism: Ranitomeya variabilis (assembly GCF_051348905.1). NCBI lineage: Eukaryota > Metazoa > Chordata > Amphibia > Anura > Dendrobatidae > Ranitomeya > Ranitomeya variabilis. Next base: position 200,785,875 of record NC_135239.1, read on the forward strand.
TGAACAGAGAAGATGAAGACACCAGTTCAATTCCACCAGTAGCCACCGGGGGAGCCCAGAATCCAAATTCACAACAGTACCCCCCCCTCAAGGAGGGGGCACCGAACCCTCACCAGAACCACCAGGGCGATCAGGATGGGCCCTATGAAAGGCACGAACCAGATCAGAGGCATGAACATCAGATGCATTCACCCAAGAATTATCCTCCTGGCCGTATCCCTTCCACTTGACCAGATACTGGAGTCTCCGTCTGGAAACACGAGAGTCCAAGATTTTCTCCACAACGTACTCCAACTCACCCTCAACCAACACCGGAGCAGGAGGCTCAACGGAAGGCACAACCGGTACCTCATACCTGCGCAATAATGACCGATGAAAAACGTTATGAATAGAAAAGGATGCAGGGAGGTCCAAACGGAAGGAAACAGGGTTAAGAATCTCCAATATCTTATACGGGCCGATGAACCGAGGCTTAAACTTAGGAGAAGAGACCCTCATAGGGACAAAACGAGAAGACAACCACACCAAATCCCCAACACAAAGCCGAGGACCAACACGACGGTGGCGGTTGGCAAAAAGCTGAGTCTTCTCCTGGGACAACCTCAAATTGTCCACCACCTGCCCCCAGATCTGATGCAATCTCTCCACCACAGCATCCACTCCAGGACAATCCGAAGATTCCACCTGACCAGAGGAAAATCGAGGATGAAACCCCGAATTACAGAAAAACGGGGACACCAAAGTGGCAGAGCTGGCCCGATTATTGAGAGCGAACTCCGCCAATGGCAAAAAAGCAACCCAATCATCCTGGTCAGCAGACACAAAACACCTCAGATATGTCTCCAGGGTCTGATTAATCCGCTCGGTCTGGCCATTCGTCTGAGGATGGAAAGCGGACGAAAAAGATAAATCTATGCCCATCCTAGCACAGAATGCCCGCCAAAATCTAGACACGAATTGGGTCCCTCTGTCAGAAACGATATTCTCAGGAATACCATGCAAACGAACAACATTTTGAAAAAACAGAGGAACCAACTCGGAAGAAGAAGGCAACTTGGGCAGAGGAACCAAATGGACCATCTTAGAGAAACGGTCACACACCACCCAGATGACAGACATCTTCTGAGAAACAGGCAGATCTGAAATAAAATCCATCGAGATGTGCGTCCAAGGCCTCTTAGGAATAGGCAAGGGCAACAATAATCCACTAGCCCGAGAACAACAAGGCTTGGCCCGAGCACAAACGTCACAAGACTGCACAAAGCCTCGCACATCTCGTGACAGGGAAGGCCACCAGAAGGACCTTGCCACCAAATCCCTGGTACCAAAAATGCCAGGATGACCTGCCAACGCAGAAGAATGAACCTCAGAGATGACTCTACTGGTCCAATCATCAGGAACAAACAGTTTATCAGGTGGGCAACGATCAGGTCTATCCGCCTGAAACTCCTGCAAGGCCCGCCGCAGGTCTGGAGAAACGGCTGACAATACCACTCCATCCTTAAGGATACCTGTGGGCTCAGAGTTACCAGGCGAGTCAGGCTCAAAACTCCTAGAAAGGGCATCCGCCTTAACATTCTTAGAACCCGGTAGGTATGACACCACAAAATTAAACCGAGAGAAAAATAATGACCAGCGCGCCTGTCTAGGATTCAGGCGCCTGGCGGTCTCAAGATAAATCAAATTTTTGTGGTCAGTCAATACCACCACCTGATGTCTGGCCCCCTCAAGCCAATGGCGCCACTCCTCAAAAGCCCACTTCATGGCCAAAAGCTCCCGATTCCCAACATCATAATTCCGCTCAGCGGGCGAAAATTTACGGGAAAAGAAGGCACAAGGCCTCATCACGGAGCAGTCAGAACTTTTCTGCGACAACACTGCCCCAGCTCCGATCTCAGAAGCGTCGACCTCAACCTGAAAAGATAGAGCAACATCAGGCTGACGCAACACAGGGGCAGAGGAAAAACGGCGCTTAAGCTCCCGAAAGGCCTCCACAGCATCAGGGGACCAATCAGCAACATCAGCACCCTTCTTAGTCAAATCGGTCAATGGCTTAGCAATATCCGAAAAACCAGCAATAAATCGACGATAAAAGTTAGCAAAGCCCAAAAATTTCTGAAGACTCTTAAGAGAAGAGGGCTGCGTCCAATCACAAATAGCTTGAACCTTGACAGGATCCATTTCAATGGAAGAGGGGGAAAAAATATATCCCAAAAAGGAAATCCTCTGTACCCCAAAAACACACTTAGAACCCTTCACACACAAAGAATTAGACCGCAAAACCTGAAAAACCCTCCTGACTTGCTGGACATGAGAGTCCCAGTCATCCGAAAAAATCAGAATATCATCCAGATACACAATCATAAATTTATCCAAATAATCGCGAAAAATATCATGCATAAAGGACTGGAAAACTGACGGAGCATTAGAAAGACCAAAAGGCATCACTAAATATTCAAAGTGGCCCTCGGGCGTATTAAATGCGGTTTTCCACTCATCCCCCTGCCTGATTCACACCAAATTATACGCCCCACGAAGGTCAATCTTAGAGAACCACTTGGCCCCCTTTATGCGAGCAAACAAATCAGTCAGCAACGGCAATGGGTATTGATATTTAACAGTGATTTTATTCAAAAGCCGATAATCAATACATGGTCTCAAAGAGCCGTCTTTTTTTGACACAAAGAAAAAACCGGCTCCTAAGGGAGATGACGATGGACGAATATGTCCCTTTTCCAAGGACTCCTTTATATATTCTCGCATAGCAGCATGTTCAGGCACAGACAGATTAAATAAACGACCCTTTGGGTATTTACTACCCGGGATTAAATCTATGGCACAATCGCACTCTCGGTGCGGAGGTAACGAACCAAGCTTGGATTCTTCAAAGACGTCACGATAGTCAGACAGGAACTCAGGAATTTCAGAGGGAATAGATGATGAAATGGAAACCACAGGTACATCCCCATGAGCCCCCTTACATCCCCAGCTCAACACAGACATAGCTCTCCAGTCGAGGACTGGGTTGTGAGATTGCAGCCAAGGCAATCCTAGCACCAAATCATCATGTAGATTATACAGCACCAGAAAGCGAATAATCTCCTGGTGATCCGGATTAATACGCATAGTTACTTGTGTCCAGTATTGTGGTTTATTATTAGCCAATGGGGTGGAGTCAATCCCCTTCAGAGGAATAGGAGTCTCCAAAGGCTCTAAATCATACCCACAGCGTTTGGCAAAGGACCAATCCATAAGACTCAAAGCGGCGCCAGAGTCGACATAGGCGTCCGTGGTAATAGATGACAAAGAGCAAATCAGGGTCACAGATAGAATAAACTTAGACGGTAAGGTGCAAATGGAAACAGATTTACCAAGCTTTTTAGTGCGCTTAGAGCATGCTGATATAACATGAGTAGAATCACCACAATAGAAACACAACCCATTTTTCCGTCTAAAATTCTGCCGCTCGCTTCGGGACAGAATTCTATCACACTGCATACTCTCTGGCGACTTCTCAGTGGACACCGCCAGATGGTGCACTGGTTTGCGCTCCCGCAAACGCCTATCGATCTGAATAGCCATTGTCATGGACTCATTCAGACCCGCAGGCACAGGGAACCCCACCATAACATCCTTAATGGCATCAGAGAGACCCTCTCTGAAAGTCGCCGCCAGGGCGCACTCATTCCACTGAGTAAGCACAGACCATTTACGGAATCTTTGGCAGTAAATTTCCGCTTCATCTTGCCCCTGAGATAGGGACATCAAAGTTTTTTCTGCCTGAAGCTCCAAATGAGGTTCGTCATAAAGCAACCCCAAGGCCAGAAAAAACGCATCCACATTGAGCAACGCAGGATCCCCTGGTGTCAATGAAAAAGCCCAGTCTTGAGGGTCGCCCCGGAGCAAGGAAATCACAATCCTGACCTGCTGTGCAGGGTCTCCGGCAGAGCGAGATTTCAGGGACAAAAATAATTTGCAATTATTTCGAAAATTCTGAAACCCAGATCTATTCCCCGAGAAAAATTCCGGCAAAGGAATTCTCGGCTCAGATACAGGTGCATGACAAACAAAATCTTGCAAATTTTGTACCTTCGTGGCGAGACTATTCAAACCTGCAGTTACACTCTGAAGATCCATTACAAACAGGTGGACACAGAGCCATTCAAAGATTAGAAGGAGAGAAAAAAAAAAAAAAAAATTTCAGCAGACTACTTATTTCTCTCCTTTCTCAGCCAAGGATTTTAACCCTTTAGTGGGCCGGTCAAACTGTCATGATCTCAATGGCAAGAGAACATAGCATAAGCATATATAGGAACTAGCTCTTGGAAGATGGGAACTGAGCTGACCATGAACTAAACCTAACGCACAACTAGCAGTGGCCGGGTAGCATGCCTACGTTGATTCTAGATGCCCAGCACCAGCCGGAGGACTAAATAATGCTAGCAGAGGAAAATATTAGTCCTAGCTCACCTCTAGAGAAATACCCCGAAAGGAGACAGAGGCCCCCCACATGTATTGGCGGTGAATTAAGATGAAATAACAAACGTAGTATGAAAATAGGTTTAGCAAATTTGAGGTCCACTTACTACATAGCAGAAGACAGAAAGGACACTTTCATGGTCAGCTGAAAACCCTATCAAAACACCATCCAGAAATTACTTTAAAACTCTGGCATTAACTCATAACACCAGAGTGGCAATTCCTGTTCACAAGAGCTTTCCAGACACAGTAACGAAACTACAGCTGTGAACTGGAACAAAAATGCAAAAACAAACATGGACAAGAGTCCAACTTATCTAGTAGTTGTCTAGGAGCAGGAACAAGCACAGAGAGGCTTCTGATAACATTGTTGACCGGCAAGCAACTAACAGAGCAGCAAGGTTATATAGCGACTCCCACATCTTGATGGGAACAGGTGAACAGAGAAGATGAAGACACCAGTTCAATTCCACCAGTAGCCACCGGGGGAGCCCAGAATCCAAATTCACAACAGGCCGGACTTAATAACCCCATACATGCAACGCCGACGTATTAAACATGGCTGTCGACAAGTATAGCAACTGTAACTCTATGGCCTACCTATATCTAATACCCCCAATGGAGAGTCGAAGACGGTCATAAATTGTTAGCTCCGCATATAGCCCTGCGAGTAGATTATCAAAACGTTTTTCGAGCAGCACAACTTGCGCATACATAAGTATATATCCACCTATCTGTGAGTGATGGATCATGAGAGAAGTTGCCGACCTTATTGGGGTTCCTGTATATGTACCCATATTAAAAGAGAATAAGTTTTTGTAATAATATTGTACTCTTTATATATTGGGCACAAATGGTCTCCCGTATCGTTATGATTTATTTCTTCTGCGTTGATATTCCTCTTACGAGGTTATAGGTGTTAAACACCTTTTCCTAAATTTGCGAATTTGCGCATTTGCCATTACAAGCATCTTTTCGTCATTTTGCCTTTATGCTGATGCGTCTATCATTGACTTTTGTCTATTTAGAACAACTATATTTGATGTACTAAAGGTTATGTGCTGGAAGTTTAAATTTCCCTATATATGGCTTCTATAAGTTTTAGTTGACCATTTTCTATGCGCCAAATCGTTGCCATGACTTTTTCAACACCTGCGGTGGACGCATAGTGGCTATCTTAGGTGCTTAACCATGAACAGGTCTCTTTTTTCCTTTTTGTATTTTGATCCATTGGCCATGGAAGGCAAATAAATAAAGATTGTGAGATCACTTTCTTTTACTTATGTATGCGCAAGTTGTGCTGCTCGAAAAACGTTTTGATAATCTACTCGCAGGGCTATATGCGGAGCTAACAATTTATGACCGTCTTCGACTCTCCATTGGGGGTATTAGATATAGGTAGGCCATAGAGTTACAGTTGCTATACTTGTCGACAGCCATGTTTAATACGTCGGCGTTGCATGTATGGGGTTATTAAGTCCGGCCGCCCCTAACAGCTGGCACTTGCGCGCTATCCTCTTTTCGGCTTGGCTATCTATATAGCTGCAAGCCATGGTTGTCTAAGGTTACCATGACAACCCGGATATTAGGTAGGCGTCGCTTGCCTAGGTTCTACTTAATTATTAATTTCCCTTATTTAAGCGATCGTTTATATGTAGCTGTGCAACCTATCCACCGTCAGGATCGTCTATTTTTTAGGATCCTTATAGGGTCTGTTCAGTTATGGTTATAACACTAAGTCCAGCGGCTTTTTGCTGGCATCTGCGCACTGGACATTCCGTCTGTTTATCTTGCTCTTCTGCGCTTGCGTGAGGTATGTTTGTGACGGTTGTCATGACAACTGACTTACTAAGCGGGTATCACGTGGTGTGATCCTGCTCCCGGCTGGGTAGTAACTTCCTGCATCTGAATGCTCTATACACGCTGCTGTATGACTGAATTACCGCCGTATCGCATACACCTGGTAGGTTTCTTAATTGTATCTAACTATATAAATGTTGGGCACACACCAGAGGAGTATCTTCTGACCTTGAGGAAGACGCCTAGTGTGTCGATACGCGTGGGTCATCCACACTGACTTGATCAACCGGACCCTCCATGTCCTGCAAACGGACAGATTGAGTGAGTTAGGGGTCTAGTTTTCACCGCTTCTAGGCTGGGCATAGACCACTGTGTCTTTGGTGCACACTGCATATACCTCACTATTGTAGGTTAAAGTGCAAAAAGGGTTACTTCAGCCGGCTGATTGTTGTGTCTAGGCTGCTTATCTGCAATAGCAGTCTTTAGCACCAAACCTAGCTCCCCTTATACATTCTTTTACCGTTGTGCTGGGGTCTTTAGGACATGTTAGCCCATTTAGCCATTATTATATTGTATTATTGACATATGCACTGCATTTGGGGTATTGATGTGGTCTGAGTTTATATCATGTGCTATGTACATGTCTGATATATGGCTTTAAATCCTTTGTGGGTATTGTCAAAAATGCTGGTTGACTTGTCAGTGTATTTTTGTACCACTTATTAATTGTGTAATAATTATCACTGACCCGTTACCTCCACATATGTGGTGGAGACTTCTTAAGTGTTTTTAATGCATTTTGTGTGTTGTGTTCAATAAAAATTGATTATTTTTTGTACTTTATTGTCCCGGTGATCCCATTTGTGTGCATACTCTTTTCTCTTGTTGTTTTACTCTATTTCAGTATGCATTAGGTGATCCCGACAGTTTATCTGAGATGGTGCCCACTCTATTCTATAGTTCTTCGTGTTATATTTTCTCTGATTGCATTGGAAGATGTTGTGGTTTACCTGGATGATATTCAATTTTTCTCACCAGATTTGGACTCTCACCTGGAACATGTCCATGTTGTGTTACAAAGGTTGAGGAAGAACTCTGTTTAGAGAAAAGGGTTTTTTTGTTCAGAAAACTTGATTCTTGGAGTTTATTTTGTCAGCAGAATGGTTTAAGATGGACCCTGGGAAGGTGTAGGCCATAATTGATTGGGTTAAACCCAGTGATCTTAAGGCTTTGGCTTTGCAGGATTTTCTGGGATTCATTATTAGAACATTTATCAAGGGATGTTCTCAGATTGCTATACCTCTTGCTGACCTTATATGGAAGGAGGCGAATCTCAAGGTTTGGTCACCGTGTTCTAGCAGGGCTTTTGCAAAGTTGAGAGTTTTTCATGTCCACTCCCATTTTGATCCAACCTGATCTCTGAGGTGGATGCCTCGGATGTTGAAGTAGGGACAGTTTTATCGCAGGGGCCAAAAATTCTGGCTAACATGCATCCATGTGTTATCTCTTCTAAAAAAATTTTATCTGAGTAAATAAATTATAATGTAGGGAATAGTGAGAAACCAGCTGTCAAATTGGCATCTGAGGAATGGATTTTTTGGAGGGGGCAGTTCATCCAGCAATGTTGGTCACTGATTGGTCACAAGAATCTAGCTTACATTGAATCAGCTAAAAGGTTAACTCCTAGACAGGCCAAATGGTCATTGTTGTTCCCTAGGTTTCATTTTTTGATTGCGTTCAGGCAGGGGTCTAAAAATGTCAAAGCTGATGCTTTATCGCATAGTCTCGATTCAGTTTATCCAGCAGAACCTCCATCCTCCATTATTCCTCAATGCATTGTGGTTTCTATGGTAACCTCTGAATTTGAAGAGGAGAGCCATAAAGTCTACCCACTGGCTCCTTTCGTAACTCCAGGGTCTAAATGATTTGTGCCTGTGTACCTAATATTGCCGATATTAAAGGAATTTCATGATTACATCTTGAGTAGTTATCCTGGGGTTAATGCTACACTGAAAGCCATTGCTAGACTCTTTTGGTGGCCATCCATGCATAATGATATATTTAAAAATGTTGTATCGGTCTGTGAAATCGGTGCACGCTAAAGTCGGGCGTAGCCAGCCGGCCACGGAATTGGCTCCATTGCCAATTCCAGAAAGACCAAGAACTCATTTATCCATGAATTTCATCACATAATTTGCCTCTGGTGGGAAAACTGCTATATGGGTGGTAGTTAACAGATTTAGCAAACAAGCTCATTTTGTTCCTTTGTCAGGATTACCTAAAGCATAGACGCTCTCTGTCTCAGATTGTAAGGTTACATGGGATCCCTCTTAGCATTGTGTCTGATAGGGGAGTACAATTTGTCTCTAAATTCTGAAGAGAACTTTTTGTAGTAAAGTCGAGATTGACTTGTCATTGTCATCTGCTTTCCACCCTGAAACCAACGGTCAGACTGGGAGGACAAAATAATCTTTCAAATAAATTTTAAGGTGCTTTGTGGCAGCTCAGCAGGAGGACTGGGCTTTGTTTTTATTTCTCGCTGAGTTTGCGTTATCAGTCGAGTAAATCAGTCTACTGGAAACTCACCATTTTTCTGTAATTATTGTTTTCATTCAGATTTTCTTGAATTTTCTAGGATTAGTTCTGAATGTCCTTGGGTGGCCATACAGAGACTTAGGGATGTCTGGAGAAACGTTCAAAAGAATATTGGGACTGCTCACATTCGCCAAAAATGGAAAGCCGATAGGTGTTCGGTGGGTCCTGTTTTTAAGATTGGGGCTAAGGATTGGTTGTCATCGAGGAACATTAAACTTAGAGTGCCGTTGGTGAAGTTGGGTCCAAAGTTTACTGGTCCATATGAGATCCTAGAGGTGGTCAATCCGGTGGCATTTAGATTAAAGCTTCCTCCATTCCTTTGTATCCCTAACATGTTCTATAAATCCATATTAAAGGCGTTTATCCCTTAGGCATTGTCTCCCTCTTACCTGCCTCCTGCGGTTTTGGTCAACGGTGGCTTGGAGTATGAGGTTCATTGGGTTGTAGATTCTCATAGGGTCCAAAATTTCCTTCAATACCTCTTCCACTGGATGGAAAACAGAGACTGAGAGGTGCTGGCTGTCTCCACAGGTGTTCATTATTCCAGGTGATTGTCAGGCTACTCAACTGAGCTTTTAGTCCCATGCCTCTGCCACATGTACATTCAGCTACTGTGTGGTTTGTCTCTCTGTGTCTTGAGTTGTTTGTAGATCTTTTGTTGCCTGACTTAAAACAAGGTCCAATCTGTCTGTTTAACCCCTTCTGCTCTGATCCGCTATCCTCCTTGTATTCTGACCTCTGAACATTACCTGACTATGCTTGTCTCTTCCTTCTGTTTGATGGACCTTCCTGTCTTTTGACCTTGGACCTCTTGACTGCTCTGTCTAGTGCCTAGTCCGTGTGAAGTGACTAGCGTCACAGGTCCACCTGTTCTATGACAGTGGCATCCACGTGAAGGACATGTGTATGTAAAATTAATATTTTTCCTTTCAAGAGGTTACGTCTCCTGCTGCCCCCTTTTTTTGTGGGGCTGACATATCTTCTAAACCACACGCCTTCAAAGGCCGCCACCATTTTTCTGCAACTTGTCAGTTAAAAATCACTGTGCAAAGCACTCTATTGGGGGGACCTCACTGAAAACTACACTGCAGCCGGTAACGACTTAAATTATCATAAATGACAGGGAAAAAAAGGCCTTTTTACTATAGTGACTAATCAAAGCTTAGCGCTAACTTCTTTTGTTGTCCTGGAGAAATTAACTCTGACCTTTGGTTGCTGTGACCAAAAAATGTTTTCCACAGTTTTGATGAATGAGGCCTATTGTGCTTGCAGGCAACTGTAACCGTGTTACCGACAGGGCTGGCCCCAGAACACGGGTAGTCCCAGACATTGCTGGTGTCCACTGCATTCTGGTGAGTCCATTAGACCTCGTGCATACTGCAACCAGCTCTCTTACTGCACAGGTCCTGTGTTGTACAGCCAGCACTTAAGTCTAAATGCTGGGATCAGAGCTACGCGCACCGATTTAACCCTTTAGTTGCTTTCCGTTTTGACAGTGGCATTTAAGAGGTTGGAAATATGGTGCCTAATACCTTGTCGTGAAGACCAACATGTGGACACATTTGGACATCTATGATCCTATGATTGGTAATTTCACAATACCCTGCAATGCTACAGTCCTATGATAGATTGTACAAGTGATCGCAGGTTCCCAAGGGGGACTAATATTAGAAAATGTAAAAACAGTGAAAAAGTCTTCAATATTAAAAAAATAAATATAAAAGTTCAGTTTAGCATATTTGATACCTTGTGCATAACTGACTGTAACTAATAAAATATATTTAGCATATGCAGCGAATGCGAAAATAGAAAAAAAAAGTGGCAAAATTGCTGGTTTTATCACTTCCCCTTTATATTAAAAAATTTGCTAACAAAATATATATAAAAGTTCAAATGAACATATTTGATATTACGTAACTGTCTGAACTAATAAAATGTTTATTCCATGTAGGGAATGCCAAAATGGAAAAACAAAACAAAGCAGAATTGCTCTTTTTTATCACTTTTAAAAACAAAAAGGAAAAGGAATAAAATGCTATAGTCATATGAACCCCAAAATAGTGATGATAAAATCTCTAGCCAAAATATAAAAAGTTATAGCTTTTGGAAGACGAGAAAAAACTCGAAGGTGAAGAGGGGGCGCACTGGGACTCAAGGGCCAGCATAACCTCGGAGCCGGCCCTGATTACCAATGGACTCTTTGAGACATACAAAACAGACAAAACCTACTTTGTTACTATTGGTGTATTGGTGCTGTTTTTTTTTCCATAAAAGAGGTCATAATTGTTCTACAAAATCTTATTGAATGAGAACCTGGCGGCAGAATGAGGAATAATTTAATTAATGGAGACCTTTTAATACACACAACTGTATAACTTTCCATGATATAAAATGGCTTTTAAACATTTGTTTTATATGAAGGGAATGTAGCAGCGAACTAAAATAAATAGCGTCTTCAGTTTCCTAAGAATTACACCCTAAAATTACCTTTTATTACCTGATTAAAAGTTTTCGAGGCCAAATCTAAAGTCTGGCTGGACATAATTCAGCGTATTATCTGTGGGACTATCGCTTTCTATAAAACACATTTTTCAGAAATCACCACTGGCTTACATTAAAATCCATATGCTTCTGTAACACTTTAGCCGACCGGTGAAGGAATGCCGCTCACAGTATCGTGCGTGATTAATTTGTCCGCTATGTTTTCTCTTCCAACTTTTATTTAAAAGTTACGTGGTTTAAGTCTGTCACTTTATTTTAGTAATATTGATTTTTTTTTTTCATCGTAAAGTTTCATTGTTGAAAGATTATCCAATTGTTTAGTTAAAACCAACAAAAGCCCGCACCGGGAGACATTGTATTTTTTTTTTTGTTTTTTTTTTTTAAACTCCAAGTTAAGGGAAGGTTGATATTTAACATCTGGAAAAATGTGTCCAGACCTGACCCAGGGCGAAAATACACTTTATACGGCTGATGATAGTAACTTTATTATTCTAACCGAACTCCTCTCCTTTTTCAGACGACACTTCCATTTTATTTGATCTGATGTCTAAACACCTATTTTGACTCATTTTGGATCATTTTTTTCCTTATAAGGAAATTTCTGCAGTGTAGAGTTATGGGATCTAAGAATGAGGGATCAAAATAATCATTAAATGTGCAGACTGATATAAAAAAGATAATTGATAGCTATGTCAGGGGTCTCAAACTCATCCGGGTAAATGGGCCAGACATAGAAAAAAAGTCTGAATATGAAAACCCACGTTCTTTGTGGGAGAAGATTGTTTACAGTGATATCATTATTTTTCTATTTGACTTTTTGATCATCATTTTTTTTTTTGCTGTATTTTTATTCTCGTTAATTGTGTTTATCATATGTGTTCCAGTACAGGTCTTCTCTTTTACTTACATTTTTACATAAAACAACATTTTCAGTCTCCAAATACTATTCCATTTTTTTATTCTTTATTTTACAACTAGGCGCATTTAGTAATTATGGCCCCGGTCCTGTAATAATGTCCCCCCATCCTGTAATTATGTCCCCATCCTGGTCCCATCTTAAAGCCATGTCCAGATCCTGGTTCCATCTTATAGTAATGTCCCTATCCTGGCTCTATCTTATAGTAATGCCTCATCTTAGTCCCATCTTATAGTAATGTCCACATCCTGGTTCCATCTTATAGCAATGTCTACATCCTGGTTCCATCTTATAGCAATGTCCACATCCTGGTTCCATCTTATAGCAATGTCCACATCCTGGTTCCATCTTATAGCAATGTCCACATCCTGGTTCCATCTTATAGCAATGTCCACATCCTGGTTCCATCTTATAGCAATGTCCACATCCTGGTTCCATCTTATAGCAAAGTCCACATCCTGGTTCAGTCTTATAACAATGTCCCCATCCTGGTTCCATCTTATAGCAATGTCCACATCCTGGTTCCATCTTATAGTAATGTCCCCATTCTGGTTCCATCTTATAGTAATGTCCTCATCCTGGTTCCATCTTATAGTAATGTCCACATCCTGGTTCCATCTTATAGCAATGTCCACATCCTGGTTCCATCTTATAGTAATGTCCCCATTCTGGTTCCATCTTATAGTAATGTCCACATCCTGGTTCCATCTTATAGTAATGTCCACATCCTGGTTCCATCTTATAGTAATGTCCACATCCTGGTTCCATCTTATAGCAATGTCCACATCCTGGTTCCATCTTATAGTAATGTCCACATCCTGGTTCCATCTTATAGTAATGTCCACATCCTGGTTCCATCTTATAGCAATGTCCACATCCTGGTTCCATCTTTATAGCCATGTCCACATCCTGGTTCCCTCTTAGCAATGTCCCCATCCTGGTCCCATCTTATAACAATGTCCACATCCTGCTTCCATCTTATAGTAATGTCCCCATCCTGGTTCCATATTATAGCAATGTCCCCATCCTGGTTCCATCTTATAGTAATATCCCCATCCTGGTCCTACCTTATAGTAATGCCCCATCCTGGTCTCATCTTACAGTAATGTCCCCATCCTGGTCCTACTTTATAGTAATGTCCCCATCCTGGTCCTACCTTATAGTAATGTCCCCATCCTGGTTCCATCTTATAGTAATGCCTCATCCTGGTCCCACCTTTTAGTAATAATGTCCCCATCCTGGTTCTACATTATAGTATTGTCCCCATCCTGGTTTCCTTCTTGTAACAATGTCCCACATTCTGTCACTCTTTACATACACATTAAAAAAATCTCACCTCCCCTCACTACCTTGGCGAACAGCGTTCTCTTCCTCCTCCACAGCCGATGCGCTTGGCAAGGTCGTGTGCAGCTGTGCTCGGACACCAACATCAGCTGCTGGCCCCTGATTGACTAGTGGCTGCTATTGGTATTGCGTTACACAGTGCTGGGCTTTGCACCGCAGTACATGTGCATCTGAGGGCGCACACTCAGTTGAATAGAAGCGCTGACTTCGGCTGCCCCTGGCTTGCTGGATGCAATTGTCTCAGAGGCCCAAAGGCCACACTTTAGAGCCTCCGGGGCCTTATGCGTCTTTGAGACCCCTGAGCTAGATACTGTAGATAATAAATGGATTAGATCGCTATAGATATGAGGTAACATAATTTATATATTTAAAAATATATAGTAGGTGATACTGTAGACTGTTTGATACATTTACCAAACACCCCCTGATGAAGCTTGATGTGAAACGCATTTCAGGTGCATTTTCTTTGATCGGTAAAGTGTACTCATGCCACTGTGCATTATTATTATTATGTGAGCTTTCATGAGATATCACTTTCTTCCTGTTTGTATCTAAAAAGGCCTTAACTTATACAACACTGGCTAATTTTGTCTTGTATGTTTTTATTCTCCCTCCTTAATACTGTGATTGATAGATTTGCAGTATTCACACAAGAGTATTGTTATCACTTACCTACCTCAAGTATTTTATATGTCTGACTTTTGTATGTCTATTTTTATGCTTTTAATTATAATATTTAATAAAGAACAATATTTTGTGATTATTTTGAGCTCTGCTCATTTCTATATAGGTATTCTTATAGTGGATGATAGACAAGTAAGAGATACTGGACCAATATGAGATTCATAAATTGTATAGAAAGATAGATGAAAGAGATAACAGATGTATGACATGATAATGTGATTTGTCTCACATTCAACTATTATCTATCTTTCAAATTATCTATTTCCTGTCTAGAATGGATATAAAAAGTCTACAGTAGTTTGCAAAAATATTCCACCCCCACCCCCCATCTTTGGCATTATTTGTGTTTTGCTACCTCATAACCTGGAACTTTACTATTTTTTTTTTTTTTGAGGGTTTGCATCCGTTCATGTAAAGAACATGCCTACAACTGTGAACATTTGATTTTCTTGTTATTGTGAAACAAACAACAAATAAGACAAAATGACTGAAAACTTTGGTGTGCATAAGTATTCTTCACCCTAAAGTCAGTACTTTGTAGAACCTCCTTTTGCAGCAATTACAGTCGTTGGATAAGTCTCTGAGCTTTCCACATCTTGCCACTGGGATTTCTGCCCATTTCTCAAGTTAAAACTTCTCCAGCTCCTTCACATTAGATGGTTTCCTTTGGCGAACAGCAATCTTAGAGTCTGGCCACTTAAGTGTTGCTTTAGCAGTATGCTTTTGGGTCACTGTCTTGTTGGAAGGTGAACCTCCATCCCAGTTTCAAATCACTGAAAGACTGAAACAGGCTTCACACAAGAATATCCCTGTATTTTGCACCATCTATCTTCCCCTTGACGCAGACTATTTTCCCTGTCCCTGCAGCCGAAACACATCAACACAGCATGATGCTGCCACCAAAATGTTTCACTGTGGGGATTGTTTTCTTGAGGTGATGAGCTGTGTTGGTTTGGCACCATACATAGCATTTAGCTTGGGGCCAAAAAGTAAAATTTTGGTCTCATCTGACCACAGCACCTTCCTCCATACATTTGAGGAGTCTCCCACATGTCTTTTGGCAAACTCAAAACAAGCCTTACAATTTATACATAAAGGCTTTTTTTCTGCCCACTCTTTCATAAAGACCACCTCTATGGAGTGTACAGCTTATTGTGGTCATATGGACAAATCCTCCAGTCTGTGCTGGGGAACTCTGCAGGTCATCCAGTGTTACATTTGGTGTCTCTGTGCTGCCTTCTTGCCTGGGCTGAGCGTTTTGGTGGGCGGCCCTCTTGGCAGGTTTGTTGTGGTACCATGTTCTTTCCATTTGATGATAACACTGGTCTACAAAAAAAAAAAAAATTTCTGGCATGGACTTTAAGAACCGTTTTAGACTAATTTGTGGGTGCTGAATTCAAATCTGATCTTATAATTTCTCTATCGCATCACGCTTTTGCGCTATAGGTATATAGCCCATTTTCATGAATTCCATGATAAATATAAGTAGTGTATGAAAAGTGCCGGTTTATACGGTTCACTAAGGTAAATTTAGTTTTCATTTAGTCTCCCAATAAATGTGAGAATATCTTTGTTTTCTTTGAACATGCCTAATTCCCATTTGTTATGAGAAAAAAGTAAACAAAGTTTTCAACGTACACAACAGTCGTGTGCAGGTATTGTTTTATTTATTGAAATTTTCAATGAATTTTGATATTGTTTTTATCCTGCTGTTTTTCTGTTTTTTATTTGTGAATCAATACCTAAGGTGTGTGTGTGTGTGTGTGTGGGGAACGACAGAAATTCAATGAACAACTCGGGTAGCTAACAACTTTTATCTTGTATTTCTCTGCGGGATGTTTTGCTGATCTATCAATGGCCTCTACCTCTCGCAGAAGACAGTGCTCAAATGATCCAAATATTTTTTGTTACATCTGTGGAAACTTTACTGTGAAGACTCAGAGGCGCAACATTACTGACTTTGTTAAGAGGGTGTATTTTGCTCACTTCAAAGTAAAACTTGGAGACCAAGACGAGCCTTGGGCTCCTCACAAAGTGTGCAAAACCTGTATTGAGAGCTTGAGATCATGGTCTCAAGGAAAGAATGCTAAACTTCAGTTTGGAGTTCCTATGGTTTGGAGAGAACCAAGCAATCATTTAGAAGACTGCTATTTCTGCCTTGTCGATGTAAAAGGTTTCAATAAGAAAAACAAGCAATATTTGAAATACCCAAGTATCCCTTCAGCTACTCGACCAGTTGCCCATAGTGAAGACATACCTGTTCCAAAATTTACTGCGCTTCCAGAAAACGTTGACACAGAACTCTCCTCACATTGTTATACTGATGAAGAAGACAGTCCAGATATTTTTCAGCCATGTGATGAAGATTGTGACAAACCAATTCTGTTTACTCGGTCTGCTTTGAATGATCTGGTTAGAGATCTTTATCTACCAAAAGAGTCTGCTGAACTATTGGTTTCAAGACTACAAGAGAATCAAATGTTGAAACCCGGTACAAGTGTCTCATTTTATCGTAACAGGGAAGCAGAACTGCGTAAGTACTTCCATTCAGATGGCCAGCTTGTCTATTGTACTGATGTTGAAGGGCTACTTCTCTTTATGGGACTTCCATCATATGATTCAAGGGATTGGAGGCTTTTTATTGATAGTTCCAAAAGAAGTTTAAAATGTGTTCTGTTACACAATGGAAATAAGTATGGCTCTGTACCAATAGGTCATTCTGTAAAACTTGAAGAATATAAAAACATCAAGATTGTTCTAGAAAGGTCACAATATAATGTTCATGGGTAGTTAATTTGTGTTGATTTGAAAATGGTTAACTTTCTTTTGGGTCTGCAAGGAGGGTACACAAAATACCCTTGTTTTCTGTGCTACTGGGACAGTAGAGCTACAGCAGAGCATTGGGTGAAAACTGACTGGCCTCAGCGACAGTTTGGCATCTGGCGATAAGAATGTCATCCATGATCCTCTAGTAGATAGGAAGGACATTGTCTTTCCTCCCTTACACATAAAACTTGGATTGATGAAGCAGTTTGTCAAAGCTCTGAATCACAGTGGAGAATGCTTTAACTATATATGTTCAACTTTTCCTGGTCTTAGTGAAGAGAAGAAAAAGGCTGGAATATTTGATGGACCTCAAATAAGAACACTTATGAGAGACCCAAATGTTATCACATCAATGAACGAGACAGAAGAAAGAGCTTGGAATGTATTTTGTAATGTGGTGCAGAATTTTCTAGGGAATAAGAAAGCATACAACTATGAAGAGATTGTGGAAGAGCTACTAATGAGTCTGCGAAATCTTGGATGTAGAATGAGTATCAAGATTCACTATTTAAACAGCCATTTGGACTTTTTTCCAGAGAACCTTGGGGATGTGAGCGAGGAACAAGGGGAGCGTTTTCATCAGGACATTAAAACAATGGAAGAACGGTATCAAAGCCGGTGGGACTCACATATGATGGCTGACTATTGCTGGAGCTTGATGAGAGACAACCCAGAAGCTGTACATCACAGATCAGCCAAGAAAAGAAAGTTCAAATAACTGCCACTTGCCATTCATCTGTGTGCCATATATATGTATTTTTATATTTTGTAGTTTAATTCTGTAAGTATATTTGATTTGCTGTACATAGACTTTGTAATCTTTGTTATTCCTTGATTCAAAGTATACAAACTGTAGCACCGAAAATCATGTGTTCTTATCAGAACGCATTAGATAGGAGTAATTTTCATCAAAAATTGAAAATATTTCGAAATCCTGATGTGATAGCCAAAAACAGAGTTCATATTCGTAATCAGCAGCCAAAATTTACTTAAAGTATGCTTTAAAACCTTTTGCCAGAAAAATTGTGTTGACCAGTAGGGTTGAGCGAAACGGGTCGGCCATTTTCAGAAGTCGCTGACTTTTGGCAAAGTCGGGTTTCATGAAACCCGACCCGACCCCTGTGTGGGGTCGGCCATGAGGTCGGCGATCTTCTGAATCTGGTATCGGAATTCCGATACCGAGTTCCGATATGTTTGCGATATTGGAAATAGGTATCGGAATCCACATTTAAGTGTAAAATAAAGAATTAAAATAAAAAATATTGATATACTCACCTCTCCGACGCAGCCTGGACATCGCCGCTGGTAACCGGCATCTTCCGTTCCTAAGAATGGCGCTTGAAAGACCTTTCGATGACATCACGGCTTGTGATTGGTCGCGGCTGAGCGTGGGCCGCCGCGACCAATCACAAGCCGTGACGTCATCGAAAGGTCCTTCACGCGCTCATTCTTAAGAAGGAAGGCTGCCGGAAAGAAGCAGGGCGCGTCCGAGGGTGAGTATATACCTAATAGGAATATACTCACCCTCGGCTTCTTTCTGGCAGCCTTCCTTCTTAATGAGCGCGTGAAGGACCTTTCGATGACGTCACGGCTTGTGATTGGTCGCGGCGGCCCACGTGACCGCTCAGCGACCAATCAAAAGCCGTGATGCAATTCTCATGTCCTAAATTCCTAGAATGAGGAATTTAGGACCTGAAAATTACGTCACGGCTTTGTGATTGGTCGCTGAGCGGTCACGTGGGCGGCCGCGACCAATCACAAGCCGTGACGTCATCGAAAGGTCTTTCAAGCGCCATTCTTAGTAACGGAAGATGCCGGTTACCAGCGGCGATGTCCAGGCTGCGTCAGACAGGTGAGTATATCAATATTTTTTATTTTAATTCTTTATTTTACACTTAAATAAGGATCCCAGGGCCTGAAGGAGAGTTTCCTCTCCTTCAGACCCTGGGAACCATAGTTGTTGTGGATTCTGTTGGTGGGCTCCCTCTGGTGGTTACTGCTGGTACTGAGTGACTTTGGTGGGTTGCGGCCTTTGGTTTCCACCTGTCCATCAGAGGCTGGGTGTTTCCTATTTTACCTGGCCTTTCTGTCATTTCGCTTGCCGGCTATCAATGTGTTCAGATGTGCTCTGTTTGGTTCCTGCCTACCTGCTCCCAGATCTTTCAGGATAAGCTAAGTGCTGATTTTCAGTTGTTTGGTTTTTGGTCCAGCTTGCTTAGAATGTCTCTATGCTAGCTGGTTGCTCTAGTGGACTGAGGTTCTCCCCATGTGCCATGAGTTGGCACAAGGGTTCTTGTAATCTCAGGATGGTTTTTTTGATTAGGGTTTTTTGCTGACCGCTCAGTCCCCTTTTGTATCGTTCTGCTTTCTAGTTTACAGCGGGCCTCTATTTGCTAAAGCTATATACATCATCTCTATGTGTGTGCCTTCCTCTCATTTCACCGTCAATACATGTGGGGGGCAACTATACCTTTGGGGTTAATTCCTCTGGAGGCAAGTGAGGTCTTGTTTTCTCTGCAGTACTAGTTAGCTCTTAGGCTGGTGCGTGGCGTCTAGAACCAACGTAGGAACGCTCCCTGGCTATCTCTAGTTGCGTTTGTCAGGCGTAGGGCAGTGGTCAGCCCAGGTTCCATCACCCTAGAGCTCGTCCGATATTTGTTTTACTTTGCTTGTCCTGTGTTATCCCTAGCCATTGGGGATTCATGACAGTATAGCCGGCCCACAAAGTGTTAATTGTTTGGGCTGAAGCAGGAGGAATAGAAGTGTTCAAGGAAAATTTTTTTTTTTTTTTCTTTCCTTCAGAGTTTTGCTGCCTAGCCCTTAATTGCTGTCTAGCTGCTTCTTACCTCCTCTTAACCCTTGAATGGCTCTGATCTTAGCTGTTTATCATGAATGTCCAGAGTTTGGCTTCCAGCCTGAGTAATCTCGCGGCAAAGGTTCAAAACATACAGGATTTCGTTGTTCACACTCCCATGTCTGAACCTAGAATTCCTATTCCAGAGTTTTTTTCTGGAGATAGATCTACCTTCCTGAATTTCAGGAACAATTGTAAATTGTTTCTCTCTTTGAAATCTCGCTCCTCTGGAGACCCTGTTCAACAGGTCAAGATTGTTATATCGTTCCTACGGGGCGACCCTCAGAATTGGGCATTTGCATTGGCACCAGGGGATCCTGCGTTGCTCAGTGTGGATGCGTTTTTTCTGGCATTGGGATTGCTCTATGAGGAACCTAACCTAGAGATTCAGGCTGAAAAGGCTTTATTAGCCCTCTCTCAGGGGCATGATGAAGCGGAAATATATTGTCAGAAATTTCGGAAATGGTCGGTGCTTACTCAGTGGAATGAGTGCGCCCTGGCTGCAAACTTCAGAAATGGTCTTTCTGAGGCCATTAAGGATATTATGGTGGGGTTCCCTACGCCTACAGGTCTGAATGAGTCTATGGCTATGGCCATTCAGATTGATCGGCGTTTACGGGAGCGCAAACCCATGCACCAGTTGGCGGTGTCTTCTGAACAGGCACCTGAGACTATGCAATGTGATAGAATTCAGTCCAGAAGTGAACGGCAAAATTATAGGCGGAAAAATGGTTTGTGTTTTTATTGTGGTGATTCAGCTCATGTTATATCAGCATGCTCTAAACGCACAAAAAGGGTTGATAAATCTTTTGCCATTGATACTCTGCAGTCTAAGTTCATTTTGTCTGTGACTCTGATTTTTTCACTGTCTTCCATTTCCGTCGATGCCTATGTGGATTCAGGCGCTGCCCTGAGTCCTATGGATTGGTCATTTGCTAAACGCTGCGGTTTTAGTCTAGAGCCTCTGGAAGTTCCTATTCCTCTGAAGGGAATTGATTCTACACCATTGGCTATGAATAAACCGCAGTATTGGACACAAGTGACCATGCGCATGACTCCCGTTCATCAGGAGGTGATTCGCTTCCTTGTACTGTATAATTTACATGATGTACTAGTGCTTGGTCTGCCATGGTTACAAACTCATAATCCTGTCCTGGACTGGAAAACTATGTCTGTGCTAAGCTGGGGATGTCAGGGGGTTCATGATGATGCACCTCCGATTTCTATCGCTTCATCGACTCCTTCGGAGATCCCTGCGTTTTTGTCAGATTATAAGGATGTTTTTGAGGAGCCTAAGCTCAATTCGCTCCCTCCTCATAGAGAGTGTGACTGTGCTATAGAATTGATTCCTGGCAGTAAGTTCCCTAAGGGTCGTTTATTTAATCTGTCACTGCCAGAGCATACTGCTATGCGGAATTATATTAAGGAGTCCTTGGAAAAGGGACATATTCGTCCATCTTCGTCCCCTCTGGGAGCAGGTTTTTTTTCGTGGCAAAAAAAGATGGTTCCCTGAGGCATTGTATAGATTATCGCCTTCTGAATAAGATTACAGTCAAATACCAGTATCCATTGCCATTATTTGCTGATTTGTTTGCTCGCATTAAGGGGGCTAGGTGGTTCACTAAAATAGATCTTCGTGGTGCGTATAATCTGGTGCGGATAAAACAGGGTGATGAGTGGAAAACCGCATTTAATACGCCTGAGGGCCATTTTGAGTATTTGGTAATGCCTTTTGGACTCTCCAATGCTCCGTCAGTCTTTCAGTCCTTTATGCACAATATTTTCCGTGAATATCTGGATAAGTTTATGATTGTGTATTTGGATGATATTTTGGTGTTTTCTGATGACTGGGAGTCTCATGTTCTACAGGTCAGGAAGGTGTTTCAGGTTTTGCGGGCCAATTCTCTGTTTGTGAAGGGCTCAAAGTGTCTCTTCGGAGTCCAGAAGATTTCTTTTTTGGGGTACATTTTTTCTCCTTCTACTATTGAGATGGATCCCGTTAAGGTTCAGGCTATTTGTGACTGGACACAACCTACATCTGTTAAGAGCCTTCAGAAGTTCTTGGGGTTTGCTAATTTTTATCGTCGGTTCATTGCTAATTTTTCCAGTATTGTTAAACCTTTGACTGATTTGACTAAAAAGGGTGCTGATGTTGCTGATTGGTCTCCTGCGGCCGTGGAGGCCTTTCGGGAACTTAAGCGCCGGTTTTCTTCTGCTCCTGTGTTGTGTCAACCAGATGTTTCACTTCCTTTTCAGGTGGAGGTGGATGCTTCCGAGATTGGAGCGGGGGCGGTTTTGTCACAGAGAGGTTCTAATGGCTCGGTGATGAAGCCATGTGCTTTCTTCTCTAGAAAATTCTCGCCCGCCGAGCGCAATTATGATGTGGGTAATCGGGAGCTTTTGGCCATGAAGTGGGCATTTGAGGAGTGGCGTCATTGGCTTGAGGGTGCTAAACATCGCGTGGTGGTCTTGACTGATCACAAGAATCTCATTTACCTTGAGTCTGCCAGGCGTTTGAATCCTAGACAGGCTCGTTGGTCATTATTTTTTTCTCGTTTCAATTTCGTGGTTTCATACCTGCCAGGTTCAAAGAATGTGAAGGCAGATGCTCTTTCCAGGAGTTTTGTGCCTGACTCTCCTGGAGACACTGGGCCTGCTGGTATCCTTAGGGATGGGGTAATATTGTCCGCCGTATCCCCAGACTTGCGACGCGCATTGCAGGAGTTTCAGGTGGATAAACCGGATCGATGTACACCAGAAAGACTGTTTGTTCCCGGATGATTGGACCAGTAGAGTCATCTCCGAGGTCCATTCTTCTGTGTTGGCTGGTCATCCTGGAATATTTGGTACAAGAGATTTGGTGGCCAGGTCTTTTTGGTGGCCTTCCTTGTCTAGGGATGTGCGTACCTTTGTGCAGTCTTGTGAAGTGTGTGCTCGAGCTAAGCCTTGCTGTTCACGGGCTAGTGGGTTGTTGTTATCTTTGCCCATCCCGAAGAGGCCTTGGACGCACATTTCCATGGATTTTATTTCTGATCTCCCGGTTTCACAGAAAATGTCCGTTATCTGGGTTGTGTGTGACCGCTTTTCTAAGATGGTTCATTTGGTGCCCTTGCCTAAGTTACCCTCCTCCTCTGAGTTGGTTCCTTTTGTTTTTTCAGAACGTGGTTCGTTTGCATGGGATTCCGGAGAATATCGTTTCTGACAGGGGATCCCAGTTTGTGTCTAGATTTTGGCGGACGTTTTGTGCCAAGATGGGCATTGATTTGTCTTTCTCGTCTGCATTCCATCCTCAGACGAATGGCCAGACGGAGCGAACTAATCAGACCTTGGAAACTTATTTGAGGTGTTTTGTTTCTGCTGATCAGGATGACTGGGTTGCTTTTTTGCCACTGGCCGAATTTGCTCTTAATAATCGGGCTAGTTCTGCCACGTTGGTCTCTCCTTTTTTTTGTAATTCGGGGTTTCATCCTCGTTTTTCCTCTGGTCAGGGGGAATCTTCGGATTGTCCTGGAGTGGACGTGGTGGTGGACAGGCTACATCAGATTTGGAATCAGGTGGTGGACAATTTGAAGTTATCTCAGGAGAAGACTCAGCAGTTTGCTAATCGCCGTCGCCGCGTGGGTACCCGACTTCTTGTTGGGGACTTGGTGTGGTTGTCTTCTCGTTTTGTCCCTATGAAGGTCTCTTCTCCTAAGTTCAAGCCTCGGTTCATCGGTCCTTATAGGATCTCGGAGATTCTTAACCCTGTATCTTTTCGTTTGGATCTCCCAGCATCGTTTGCTATTCATTATGTGTTCCATCGGTCGTTGTTGCGGAGGTATGAGGTACCCGTTGTTCCTTCGGTCGAGCCTCCTGCTCCGGTGCTGGTGGAGGGAGAATTGGAGTATGTTGTTGAAAAGATCTTGGATTCTCGTGTTTCCAGACGCAGACTCCAGTATTTGGTTAAGTGGAAGGGTTATGGTCAGGAGGATAATTCCTGGGTGGTCGCCTCCGATGTTCACGCGACTGATTTGGTCCGCGCCTTCCATAGAGCTCACCCTGATCGCCCTGGGGGTTCTCGTGAGGGTTCGGTGACCCCTCCTCAAGGGGGGGGTACTGTTGTGGATTCTGTTGGTGGGCTCCCTCTGGTGGTTACTGCTGGTACTGGGTGACTTTGGTGGGTTGCGGCCTTTGGTTTCCACCTGTCCATCAGAGGCTGGGTGTTTCCTATTTTACCTGGCCTTTCTGTCATTTCCCTTGCCGGCTATCAATGTGTTCAGATGTGCTCTGTTTGGTTCCTGCCTACCTGCTCCCAGATCTTTCAGGATAAGCTAAGTGCTGATTTTCAGTTGTTTGGTTTTTGGTCCAGCTTGCTTAGAATGTCTCTATGCTAGCTGGTTGCTCTAGTGGACTGAGGTTCTCCCCATGTGCCATGAGTTGGCACATGGGTTCTTGTAATCTCAGGATGGTTTTTTTGATTAGGGTTTTTTGCTGACCGCTCAGTCCCCTTTTGTATCGTTCTGCTTTCTAGTTTACAGCGGGCCTCTATTTGCTAAAGCTATATACATCATCTCTATGTGTGTGCCTTCCTCTCATTTCACCGTCAATACATGTGGGGGGCAACTATACCTTTGGGGTTAATTCCTCTGGAGGCAAGTGAGGTCTTGTTTTCTCTGCAGTACTAGTTAGCTCTTAGGCTGGTGCGTGGCGTCTAGAACCAACGTAGGAACGCTCCCTGGCTATCTCTAGTTGCGTTTGTCAGGTGTAGGGCAGCGGTCAGCCCAGGTTCCATCACCCTAGAGCTCGTCCGATATTTGTTTTACTTTGCTTGTCCTGTGTTATCCCTAGCCATTGGGGATTCATGACACATAGTATCCCATTGCACTGCATTGGGTTTCGTGTTTCGGCCGACCCCGACTTTTTTATAGGATCGGCCGATTTCACTCGACCCGACTTGAGAAAGTCGGGTTTCGTGAAACCCGACCCGATCCTATAAAAATAAAAGTCGCTCAACCCTATTGACCAGTGTAATGGATTTGATGGTGTTCCGGGGGATCATCAGAGATTTGGATATTTTTTGTAATCCAACCTTGACTTGTACTTCTCAACAACTTTGTCCCTGACTTGGAAGCCGCTGGCTGACACTGCACGCTACCGAAGAGGAATAGATACTCACTGCTCTCTGCGATGAACTGTCCCGGTGAGTATTCTGGCAGCTGTGCTCTGCTTGTGAGCAGCGCATGATGCACAGTAGATAGCCAGGGCCGCCAGCTCAAGCCTCCTGTGACCCGATGCTCCCCCAAAACTGCTCCCCCTCTCCCCACCACAGCCATAGCCCATACATCTGGACTATAAGACGCACCCCCCTTTTTCCATCACATTTTGGGAGGAAAAATGTGCATCTTATAGTCTGAAAAATACGGTAGGTAAAAAGCCAAGGGGTGTGAATGCTTTTCCAAGTCACTGTACATACCCCTGTAAAAATGCCTATTTTTTGTCATGTAAAAAAACACTATTTTTTTCAGTGTGCCATACCCTAAAAGGTAGAACTTTTTCTACCTTTTAGGGTATGGCACACAGTTATTCGCAAAAGATCTCCAAATCTCCAAACTGCGCAAAAAAACCTTAGTCTTTACACAGCATTTATTGCATCCATAATCTGTGCAATTCAATTGTCAATCTGTTCAGATGGAAAAATAGACATAGAGAGCTATAGTAATGTGGCTGCATAAATATGCACAACCATAATCTAATTTTTTGTTGAAGTATGCTATACATTTCTGACAGCATTCAGTCTCTTAGAGAAGGAGTTAATCAGCATGGTGCATCTGGAATTGGCAATCTTTGCCCACAATGCCTTGCAGTAGCTCCACATCTGTCAGATTATGAGGGCATCTCCTGTGTACAGCGCCCTTTTCAGGTCACCCACATATTTTCTATTGGACTCAGGTTTGGCTCTGGCTGGACCATTCCAAATCTGCCAGGAAAGAGATGTAACAGGAGAAAAAAATAAATATTCTCCTAGACTGACTGAGAACAAAGGTTTTTTTTCCAGTTTCCGTCTTCCCTTCTTCTTCAGCTGAGCAAATGTATTCTATGTCCTGTTAGAGCCCTTCTTCTAGGCTTACTGAAGTATGTTTTTTACTATACAGCTCCTCTGTCAGTTGAGCCATAGGTCTCAGAAGATGTGTTTCATCAGACTACAGACTGTCCTGACATGTGACTAAGTGTGGGCTGCCATTTGAATTACACACCGAGGGCCATTTTATTACATTTTTGGAGAATCCCTTAAAGACCTAAGCCTTGAAAAGGGGAGACAACATAATTAGAGGCAGAAAAAAGAGAATGACAACTAATCTAACCTAAAAAAAAGTTGAAACCCTGAAGATTCTGGGATGTATAGACTAACCCTTGATCAGTTTACATTTGTTTGGTCTAGGAGTATCTACTTTCTTCAGTAGTAAACCATACCACCTGGCCCACTTCACAAACGTAAATTCAAAGAGGACAGTCATTTTTTGCTGTCCATCTCTAGGGAGCCATAAAATAATTATATTGAACATCTCGAGAGAAGACGTCGACCACCAAAGTTGAGTAACTGAAAATAATGCTGAAATTAAACATCACAACTGAATAAAGACGTAAAAATACAATGAATATCTGATCCTATCTACCTTCAGGAAAACAATTCCAGCTATTCCAGATGTTTAGACTGCCATACTGAGCAGCTATTAATACAAATATCCAGAACATTCCTACGTGGAGTAAGATGCCTATCTATGTCCACAAGAGCACAGGATCATTATCATCTTCTACTCATGGATCTGGTGATGATATCTTGTAAAATGATCTGGCCGTAAATGGATATTTATCATCCAGGGATTTTCAAAGATTATTATTTTTCATCAAGGATAGTCGAATAAATATACACAAAGGATTTAACGTATGGAAAAAAGTTGAAGTGTCCCTTGCGTGTTGCCGAATGCAAGAGTTGTAGACCTTTCCAGAACTCTTATTTTTGCTCCATGGAGGCCTGAAGCAAGATCAACTTGGCCCTTGTTACAGAACAATGAGACAAACAGTGGTGTAATTTGGAGGTTTGTAATTCATTATGCAACAGGGCGCTTTAATAGTAATGGTCTTCTCATATGGGCCAAAGCCAACTTTTGGGCCCCTTAGGCTCCAGGTCTGTGTATGCACTATTTTTACTTTGCTGGTGACAGAACTGACCTCAAATGTATGTAGGCCCTAGGGCATCGTGTCTACCTACAGTATGTATAAAGTCTTTTTGCTCAGTGGATAATGGGCTCCAATCGGTCCAGTAGGCTTTAGTATCTGAATACCGGTAGATTTGTCTCGACCTTAATGGAGTGAAGCCTAGTCTGATATGACCGGATTTATTTTAACTTCAATGAGTTTTCCAAAGCTAACCATTTTGGCAGCTATAACCCTTTTATTTAAGGGATTGGTAGGATCTCCTAAGAAAAGCTTTGTAGGATTTAGAAATTTAAATTCTTTTCTTATACGTAATATTTCTACTTTTGCCTTTTCGATCTGCACCATATCTCAGTAATAAATACAAGCCATTGAGCAGAGGTGGTGGATGGTGGCCAGAGAAAAGCAGTAAAAAAAGGAGGTCACCGGTGATATCTAGGGTCAGCCTGGAGTATGAGCTACATAACAAAGGATGATTTGACCGGATATATTAAAGTGTTTACACCAGAAAATTGGCGTAAAACACTGAATAACCGCAAACATTTTGCAACTTTTGGCGTTTTCAAGGAGCTCAACCAAAATGGCAAGGGCTGGGGAGATGAGAACAGACCCGAAAAATAAGGGATAAATTGTAACAGTCCAAAAGTCAATAAACACCATATAAAAGACCCCTAAAAGCAATAAATTTTATTCAATATATATTAAAACCAAATACTCAAAGACCTAAAGCATTGTATGAGTGGCAGGACTCCATGGAGGAAAGAAAAGTATAGGACAATATAAATCTTTCCCTAACTGTACCCTACATTTATATCTTGCTTGTGACCCAACCTATTAGTGGTGGTTGGTACTCTAATATAATTACATGGCGGCCCCCGCTCGACAACAACTGTCCCGCACTAGCCCTAGTAGGTCCTAGCACTAGCATAGGACACCATATTGCAATCATATTTGTTGTGAATTCTGCTCTTGGGTTCCCTCCGGTGGTTGTTGGTGGTAATACAATTGTCCCTGGGTTGCAATCCTGGGCAGGTGTCCCTACTGATTGCAGTGCTGACTGAGGTATTTAAGGTTGCAGGATTCATTAGCCCTTGCCAGTTGTCCATTGTACTTGGAAGGTTTGGATCTCAGTCTGGTTCCGCCTGCCCTGCTGCCAATTCAGCAAAGATAAGTTTCTGGTCTTTGTTTCTGCAGCACATATGCTGTGTGCTTTACAGATCAGTGCTATTCATTGTTTTTTCTTGTCCAGCTTGACTGTGCCAGGATTTTTCCAGTCAAGTTGGATTCTCAGGAGATGCAGAGATACGTTCCATGTCTTTAGTTAGATGGTGGAATTTTTGTATTATCTGCTGTGGATATTTTCAGGGTTTTATTACTGACCGCTTAGCATTCTGTCCTATCCTTTCCTATTTAGCTAGAGTGGCCTCTTTTGCTAAACTCTGTTTTCTGCCTGCGTGTGTCTTTCCTCTAATACTCACAGTCAATATTTGTGGGGGGCTGTCTATCCTTTGGGGGTCTGCTCTGAGGCAAGATAGGATTCCTATTTCCATCTATAGGGTTATTTAGTCCTCCGGCTGTGTCGAGGTGTCTAGGATTGTTAGGTACATCCCACGGCTACTTCTAGTTGCGGTGTCAGTTTAGGGATTGCGGTCAGTATAGGTTCCACCTACTCCTGAGAAGGTCTCATGTGGCTCCAAGGTCACCGGATCATAACAGTACAACTGTCCAACAATGAGTTAAATGCATCTCAGAAGAAGGGAAGAAAAGTATTGAGCCATTTTTTTTTCTGTAGCCTGCTTTGTCTTCTCTTCCCTCTTTTTCTCTGGGTGGCTGAGGAGTCTGGTGCTATCATGGATATTCAGGGATTAGTTTCTCGTGTAGACCAGCTTGCTGCTAGGGTACAGGATATTTCTGATTATATTGTTCAGACTCCGGTTTTAGAACCTAAGACTCCTATTCCTGATTTGTTTTTTGGTGACAGGTCCAAATTTCTGAGTTTTAAAAATAACTGTAAACTGTTTTTTGCTCTGAGACCTCGATCCTCTGGTGATTCCATTCAGCAGGTTAAAATTGTCATCTCCCTGCTGCGTGGCGATCCTCAGGATTGGGCATTTTCCCTGGAATATGGGAATCCGGCCTTGCTTAATGTAGACACCTTCTTTCAGGCTTTAGGATTATTATATGATGAACCAAACTCTGTGGATCAAGCAGAGAAGACTTTGTTGGCCCTGTCTCAGGGTCAAGAAGTGGCAGAATTGTATTGTCAGAAATTTAAAAAATGGTCTGTGTTGACTAAATGGAATGATGATGATTTGGCGGCAATTTTCAGAAAGGGTCTTTCTGAATCCGTTAAAGATGTTATGGTGGGGTTTCCCACGCCTTCCGGTCTGAGTGATTCTATGTCTCTGGCCATTCAGATTGATCGGCGTTTGCGAGAGTGCAGAACTGTGCGCGCGGTGGCGCTGTCCTCAGAGCAGATGCCTGAGCCAATGCAATGTGATAGGATTCTGTCTAGAACGGAACGACAAGGATTCAGATGTCAGAATAGGTTGTGTTTTTATTGTGGCGATGCTTCTCATGTCATTTCAGTTTGCCCTAAGCGTACAAAGAGGATCGCTAGTTCATTTACCATCAGTACTGTACAACCTAAATTTCTGTTATCTGTGTCCTTGATTTGCTCATTGTCTTCATTTTCTGTCATGGCGTTTGTGGATTCAGGCGCCGCCATGAACTTAATGGACTTTGAGTTTGCCAGGCGTTGTGGTTTTCCCTTGCAGCCTTTGCAGAATCCTATTCCTTTAAGGGGGATTGATGCTACACCTTTGGCTAAAAATAAACCTCAGTTTTGGACACAGGTGACAATGCACATGGCGCCAGCCCATCAGGAAGATTGTCGATTTCTGGTGTTGCATAATTTGCATGATGTTATCGTGCTGGGTTTTCCGTGGTTGCAGGTACATAATCCTGTGTTGGATTGGAAGTCTATGTCTGTGACTAGTTGGGGTTGTCAGGGGGTTCACAGTGACGTTCCTTTGATGTCAATCTCTTCTTCTGCCTCTTCTGAAATTCCAGAGTTTTTGTCTGATTTTCAGGATGTATTCGATGAGCCCAAGTCCAGTTCCCTTCCACCGCATAGGGACTGTGATTGTGCTATTGACTTGATTCCAGGCTGTAAGTTTCCTAAGGGCCGACTTTTCAACCTGTCTGTGCCTGAACATACCGCTATGCGGAGTTATGTTAAGGAGTCTTTGGAGAAGGGGCATATTCGGCCATCTTCTTCACCGTTGGGAGCGGGATTTTTTTTTGTTGCTAAGAAGGATGGCTCCTTGAGACCCTGTATTGATTATCGCCTCTTGAATAAGATCACGGTCAAGTTTCAATACCCTTTGCCTCTGCTTTCCGATTTGTTTGCTAGGATTAAGGGGGCTAGTTGGTTTACTAAAATTGACCTTCGGGGGGCATATAATCTTGTTCGTATTAAGCAGGGTGATGAATGGAAAACTGCGTTTAATACGCCCGAAGGCCATTTTGAATACCTTGTGATGACATTCGGGCTCTCTAATGCTCCATCTGTTTTTCAGTCCTTCATGCATGATATCTTCCGGACTTATCTTGATAAATTCTTGATTATATACTTGGATGACATTTTGATCTTTTCCGATGATTGGGAGTCTCATGTGAAGCAGGTCAGGATGGTATTTCAGATCCTTCGTGATAATGCTTTGTTTGTGAAAGGGTCTAAGTGTCTCTTTGGAGTGCAGAAGGTTTCTTTTTTGGGCTTCATTTTTTCTCCCTCATCTATCGAGATAGATCCGGTTAAGGTTCAGGCCATTCATGATTGGATTCAACCCACATCCGTGAAGAGCCTTCAGAAATTTTTGGGCTTTGCTAATTTTTATTGCCGTTTCATTGCTAACTTCTCCAACGTGGTTAAACCCTTGACCGATTTGCGAAGAAAGGCGCTGATGTGGCCAATTGGTCCTCTGCAGCTGTCTCTGCCTTTCAGGAGCTTAAACGCCGATTTATTTCGGCCCCGGTGTTGCGTCAACCGGATGTTTCTCTTCCATTTCAGGTTGAGGTTGACGCTTCTGAGATTGGCGCAGGGGCCGTTTTGTCCCAGAGGGATCCTGTTGGTTCCTTGATGAAACCATGTGCCTTCTTTTCCTGTAAGTTTTCGCCTGCCGAACGCAATTATGATGTCGGCAATCGGGAATTGTTGGCTATGAAGTGGGCGTTTGAGGAGTGGCGACATTGGCTTGAGGGAGCTAAGCACTGTATTGTGGTCTTGACCGATCATAAGAATCTGATTTACCTCGAATCTGCCAGACGGCTGAATCCTAGACAGGCTCGATGGTCCTTGTTTTTTTCCCGTTTTGATTTTGTGGTCTCGTATCTTCCGGGTTCTAAGAATATTAAGGCTGATGCCCTCTCTAGGAGTTTTTTGCCTGTTTCTCCTGAGGTCCTTGATCCGGTCGGCATTCTGAAAGAAGGGGTGGTCCTCTCTGCCATTTCCCCTGATTTACGACGAGTTCTTCAGGAATTTCAGGCTGACAAACCTGACCGCTGTCCAGTGGGGAAACTGTTCCTGACAGATGGACTAGTAGAGTTATTTCTGAGGTTCATTGTTCGGTGTTGGCTGGCCATCCTGGTATTTTTGGTACCAGAGATTTGGTTGGTAGGTCATTTTGGTGGCCTTCTTTGTCACGTGATGTGCGTTCTTTTGTGCAGTCTTGTGGGACGTGTGCGCGGGCCAAGCCTTGTTGTTCTCGTGCTAGTGGGTTGCTTTTGCCATTGTCGGTCCCTGAGAGGCCCTAGACGCATATTTCTATGGATTTTATTTCTGATCTTCCGGTTTCCCAGAAGATGTCGGTTATCTGGGTGGTTTGTGACCGGTTCTCTAAGATGGTTCATTTGGTGCCTTTGCCTAAATTGCCTTCCTCTTCAGATTTGGTTCCGTTGTTTTTTCAGCATGTAGTTCGTTTGCATGGTATTCCAGAGAATATTGTGTCCGACAGAGGTTCCCAGTTTGTTTCTAGGTTTTGGTGGGCCTTTTGTGCTAGGGTGGGCATTGATTTGTCTTTTTCTTCCGCATTTCATCCTCAGACAAATGGCCAAACCGAGCGAACTAATCAGACCCTGGAGACTTATTTGAGATGCTTTGTGTCTGCTGATCAGGATGATTGGGTGGCTTTCTTGCCATTGGCCGAGTTTGCCCTTAATAATCGGGCTAGTTCGGCTACTTTGGTTTCGCCCTTCTTTTGTAATTTTGGTTTTCATCCTCGTTTTTCTTCAGGGCAGGTTGAGCCTTCTGACTGTCCCGGTGTGGATTCTGTGGTTGGTAGGTTGCAGCAGATTTGGGCTCATGTGGTGGACAATTTGGTGTTGTCCCAGGAGGAGGCTCAACGTTTTGCTAACCGTCGTCGATGTGTTGGTTCCCGGCTTCGGGTTGGGGATCTGGTTTGGTTGTCTTCTTGTCATGTTCCTATGAAGGTTTCTTCCCCTAAGTTTAAGCCTTGGTTTATTGGTCCTTATAGGATTTCTGAGATTATTAATCCGGTATCTTTCCGATTGGCGCTTCCAGCCTCTTTTGCTATCCATAATGTCTTCCATAGATCTTTATTGCGGAAATATGTGGTGCCCGTTGTTCCCTCTGTTGATCCTCCGGCCGCATGGATTCTCGCTTTTCGAGGCGGAGGCTTCAGTACCTTGTCAAATGGAAGGGTTATGGCAAGGAGGATAATTCTTGGGTTTTTGCCTCTGATGTCCATGCTGCTGATTTGGTTTGCGCCTTTCATCTGGCTCGTCCTGATCGACCTGGGGGCTCTGGTGAGGCTTCGGTGACCCCTCCTCAAGGGGGGGGTACTGTTGTGAATTCTGCTCTTGGGTTCCCTCCGGTGGTTGTTGGTGGTAATACAGTTGTCCCTGCGTTGCAATCCTGGGCAGGTGTCCCTACTGATTGCAGTGCTGACTGGGGTATTTAAGGTTGCAGGATTCATTAGCCCTTGCCAGTTGTCCATTGTACTTGGAAGGTTTGGATCTCAGTCTGGTTCCTCCTGCCCTGCTGCCAATTCAGCAAAGATAAGTTTCTGGTTTTTGTTTCTGCAGCACACATGCTGTGTGCTTTACAGATCAGTGCTATTCATTGTTTTTTCTTGTCCAGCTTGACTGTGCCAGGATTTTTCCAGTCATTTTCTCAGGAGATTCTCAGGAGATGCAGAGATACGTTCCATGTCTTTAGTTAGATGATGGAATTTTTGTATTATCTGCTGTGGATATTTTCAGGGTTTTATTACTGACCGCTTAGCATTCTGTCCTATCCTTTCCTATTTAGCTAGAGTGGCCTCTTTTGCTAAACTCTGTTTTCTGCCTGCGTGTGTCTTTCCTCTAATACAGTCAATATTTGTGGTGGGCTGTCTATCCTTTGGGGGTCTGCTCTGAGGCAAGATAGGATTCCCATTTCCATCTATAGGGTTATTTAGTCCTCCGGCTGTGTCGAGGTGTCTAGGATTGTTAGGTACATCCCACGGCTACTTCTAGTTGCGGTGTCAGTTTAGGGATTGCGGTCAGTATAGGTTCCACCTACTCCTGAGAAGGTCTCATGCGGCTCCAAGGTCACCGGATCATAACACATATTATACAGAACTGTAAACTTACAATTGCTCATTTTGCCTTTCTACTCAGTTAATTCTTCTCTTTTCTCTGCTCTATGTCCAAACAGGAAGTCTTTTCCCGTGCATGAGTCATCCATTTCTTCAACTTCTGACACAACTGCTCCTTCTTCCCCTGTACCAGGGACCTTTGCAGTGATGACTCATGCAGAGAAAATTGACCTGTTTCTACATACAGCTTAGAAGGATTCAGCTAGTCAGTTTTTAATCATGTGATATCATAGACCTAATGGAAAAGAGAAGAATTAACTGGGTAGAAAGGCAAAATGAGCAATTGTAAGTACACAGTGCTATATAATATGATGATTGCAATATATTAACCCCTTCACAACATGCGCCGTCCTAGTACTGCGCATGTCGTGTCTCCCCCTTTGATGTGGGCTCCAGCGCTGAGCCCACATCAAAGTCACGACAGGTCAGCTGTTTTGTACAGCTGACATGTATGCGCAATAGCGGCAGGTGGAATCGTGATCCACCCGCCTCTATTAACTAGTTAAATGTCGCTGTCAAACGCTGATAGCGGCATTTAACTACCGCTTCCGGCCATGTGACGGGGGTCAGCGATGCGTCGGCATGACAACCTGAGGTCTCCTTGAGACCTCTATGGTTGTTGATGCCGGCTTGCTGTGAGTGCCACCCTGTGGTCAGCACTCATAGCAAGCCTGTAATTCAGCTGCATAGGAGCGATCTCATGATCGCGCCTATGTAGCTGAGCCGATCCAGTTGTGCCAGCTTCTAGCCTCCCATGAAGGCTATTGAAGCATGGCAAAGGTTAAAAAAAAAAAAAAGTTTTACAAAATATGGAAAAAATGAAATATAAAAGTTTAAATCACCCCCCTTTCGCCCCATTCAAAATAAAACAATAATAAAAAAACCCAAACATACACATATTTGGTATCGCCGTGTTCAGAATCGCCCAATCTATCAATTAAAGAAAAGGATTAACCTGATCGCTTAACGGCGATATTAAAAATAAGCCCTCACCCGACCCGAGATCCTGAAAAATGGAGACGCTACAGGTATCGGAAAATGGCGCAATTTTT
This sequence comes from Ranitomeya variabilis, assembly GCF_051348905.1. Lineage (NCBI taxonomy): Eukaryota > Metazoa > Chordata > Amphibia > Anura > Dendrobatidae > Ranitomeya > Ranitomeya variabilis. Next base: position 200,820,780 of record NC_135239.1, read on the forward strand.
TTTTTTTTTTTAGCAAAGTTTGGAAATTATTTTAACCACTTAGATAAAAAATATCCTAGACATGTTTGGTGTCTGAGCTCATAATGACGTGGAGAATCACAATGGCAGGTCAGTTTTAGCATTTAGTGAACCTAGCAAAAAGCCAAACAAAAAACAAGTGTGGGATTGCACTTTTTTTGCAATTTCACCACACTTGGAATTTTTTTTCCTGTTTTCTAGTACAAGACATGGTAAAACCAATGGTGTCGTTCAAAAGTACAACTCGTCCCGTAAAAAATAAGCCCTCACATGACCATATTGATGGAAAAATAAAAAAGTTATGGCTCTGGGAAGGAGGGGAGCAAAGAACGAAAACGCAAAAACGAAAAAGGGCTGCATTTTGAAGGGGTTAAGAGGATAAAAGCTTACATGGGGTTGCTTCTTTAATAAATCCAACATATTTTATTATTGCATGCCCTTCATTAAGACTGGAGTATGAAACACCAGTTATAATGAATTGGGGCCTTTATTGTAACTTTTTTATATGTAATATGTGAAAAAGGGCACTTTACACTACTGATTATCTGCCAAACAAGCTTTTGGAATAATGAGTAGAAATATGGAGAAAATCCAGCTCAAACAGAGTAAAAGTTCCAAACTTTATTAAAGTGTGTTTAAAATGATCATAACATGAAAAGATAAGCAATGATCAGCATGCAGCAACACTTGTAAGAATGCCGATTCATCACTGTTTGGACCATTCTTACTGGCATACAGTTGTGTGAAAAAGTGTTTGCCCCCTTCCTGATTTCTTATTCTTTTGCATGTTGGCCACACTTAAATGTTTCAGATCACCACAGAAATGTAAATATTTGACAAAGATAACTCAAGTAAATCCAAACATACAGGACCCCCTAAACCTAATAACATCCTTAGAAGAAACAACTGCAATCAAACATTTGTGATAACTGGCAATGAGTCTTTGAGGGTATGAGCACACGTCAGGATTTCTTGCAGAAATTTCCTGAAGAAAACCGGAAATTTTCTGCAAGAAATCCGCACTTTTTTTTTGCGTTTTTTCCCCGTTTTTTTTAGCATTTTGCAAGCGAAATTAGCTTGCAGAATGCTAAAGTTCTCCAAGCGATCTGTAGCATCGCTTGGAAAACTGACAGGTTGGTCACACTTGTCAAACATAGTGTTTGACAAGTGTGACCAACTTTTTACTATGGATGCTGCCTATGCAGCATCAATAGTAAAAGATAGAATGTTTAAAAATAATTTAAAAAATAAAAAAAATGGTTATACTCACCTGCAGACAGCCGATCTCCTCAGCGGCGTCCGTTCCTATAGATGGTGTGTGTGTGCAGGACCTTCGATGACGTCGCGGTCACGTGAGCGGTCACATGAGTGGTCACGCGACCAATCACAAGACCGCGACGTCATCGCAGGTCCTTCACACACACCATCTATAGGAACGGAAGCGGCAGCATGCACCGATGAGAGGCGGGAAGACTCCGGGGCCATCAGAGGGTGAGTATATGACTATTTTTTATTTTAATTCTTTTTTTTTTTACCAATTATATGGTGCCCAGTCCGTGGAGGAGAGTCTCCTCTCCTCCACCCTGGGTACCAACCGCACATGATCTGCTTACTTCCCGCATGGTGGGCATAGCCACATGCGGAAAGTAAGCAAATCAATGCATTCCTAGTTGTGCGGAATCCCCGCAATTCCGCAAATTTAATGAACATGTTGCTTTTTTTTCCGCAATGCGATTTTTTTCACAGAAAAAAATGCAACATTTGCACAAGAAATGCGGAATACACTGTAAATAATAGGAGGCATATGTAAGCGTTTTTTTTGCGTTTTTTTCGCGTTTTTATTATGTTTTTATAGTGAAAAAACGCGAAAAATACTGAACGTGTGCACATGGCCTTACAACGCTCTGGAAGAATTTTGGCCCAGTTATCTTTGCAGAATTGCTGTTATTGAGCAACATTGGAGGGTTTTTGAGCATGAACCACCTTTTAAGGTCATGCCACAGCATCTCAATCGTATTAAGGTCAGGACTTTGACTAGGCCACTCCAAAGTCTTGATTTTGTTTTTCTTAAGCCATTCAGATGTGGACTTGCTGGTGTGTTTTGGATCATTGTCCTGCTGCATAACCCAAGTGCGCTTAAGCTTGAGGTCACGAACAGATGGCAGGACATTTTCCTTCAGGATTTTTTGGTAGACAGCAGAATTCATGCTTCCAACAAGCCTTCCAGATCCTGAAACAGCAAAACAGTCCCAGGCAATCACACTACCACCACCATATTTTATGTTGATATGATGTTTTCTTTTCTGAAATGCTGTGTTACTTCTACACCTGATGTAATGGAGCATACACCTTCCAAAAAGTTCAACTTTTGTCTTGTCACTCCACAGAGTATTCTCCTAAAAGTTTTGGGTATCATCAAGATGTTTTCTGGCAAAATGGAGATGAGCCTTTATGTTCTTATTGCTCAGCAGATGCTTTTGTCTTGAAACTCTGCCATGCATGCCATGTTTGCCCAGTCTCTTTCTTTTGATGAAGTCATGAACACTGACCTTAACTGAGGCAAGTGAGGCCTGCAGTTCTTTGGCTGATGTTGTGGGGTCTTTTGCGACCTCTTGGATCAGTCGTCGCTGGGGTCAGCCACTCCTGGGAAGGTTCACCACTGTTTCATGAATTACCATTTGTGGATAATGGCTCTCACTGTGGTTCGCTGGATTCCCAAAGCTTTAGAAATGGATTTATAACCTTTTCCAGACGATAGATCTCAATTACTTTAAAAAATGTGCAAGAGCAGAAAAGATGCAGCACTCACCCATGAGCTGTTTCAACGAAGTCCTTTACTAAACCATTGTGGATCTGTGGACAAAGTTCATGGGACAGGCAGGTGCAGGAGGAATGCAAGGAAGGACGACGGTCGTTTCGCGTCAAAGACGCTTCTACGAGCACATGGACCCGTAGAGGTGTCTTTGACGCAAAACGGCCGTCATCCTTCCCCGCATTCTTGGGTGAGTGTTGCATCTTTCCTGCTCTTGCACATTTTTTAGACAGATGTTTTTTTCCATCATGCTGTGCACCTATGCCCAGATCTTATATACCGCTGTTCTTAAAGTGCCGGCCAACCAGAGCGACAGGTGTTAAATTTGCATGACCTTGTTGCCATTCATTTTTTTCTTTTTTGTGGGATCTCCGTTACTTTGTTTCTCATTTGTTCCAGAATTTCTTTGGCCTACTTCCCTTTGTCAGGCAGGTCCTATTTAAGTGATTTCTTGATTGAGAACAGGTGTGGCAGTAATCAGGCCTGGGTGTGGCTAGGGAATTTGAACTCTGCTTCCCAAAGATTTGATAAACTTCAGTTAATTTATGTTTTAAGGAGAGGGGAATCACTTTTTCACACAGGGCCCTGTAGATTTGGATTTCTTTTTCCCTTAATAATAAAGACCTTAATTGAAAAACTGCATTTTGAGATTACTTGTATTATCTTTGTCTAATATTTAAATTTGTTTGGTGATCTGCAACATTTAGATGTGACAAACATGCAAAAGAATAAGAAATCAGGAAGGGGGCAAACACTTTTTCACAGAGCGGTAAATATTGTTTTCAGCAGCTCACTGCCCGGTGTAAGGGATGTGCTGCCAACAAGATGATGTTATGTGGGGACGGCATGATCATATAAACCATCGTTCTGTTCCCATCAGTTTACATTTACAAGTTTAAAAGGCCAGTAAATGTGTGCCGACCAACTTGTATATAACCTATCAACGAATGTTAACGGGCCAAAATGGAGCTTTAGCCTTCAAACTGAGCACCCAATGTTATTTTAAAGTGATACTCCCACCTTTATAGATGGATATTGTCAGAGTGCTTGCTAAATACGAGCACTTTTTAAATTTATTGCTTATTAAAATTTGCAGCCGTTCTTGAGACAGTAACTCTTTTTTTCTTTTGTTTACAGCTCTTTGCCTAGGAGACCAACCACCGCTGCTGTTTTAGCTTGTGACCAGTACTTTTAAGATGACTGAGTTTAGTTGGTAACTGCTCTCCTCAGATCATTTCTAGTTTTTAAAACCGTGCTTACAAACGCAGTAGAAAAAAGTTTGTAAGAACTGTGCACATTCTGCTGTTTAGCAGTGGTAGTCGGTCTCCAAGGTTACGAGCTGTAAACAAAAGGAAAGTGTTAATATCCAAAGAACGGCTGAAAGTATTAACAGCCAGTAAATTACAAAATTGCTTGTATTTACCAGCAGCACTATCCAATTATACCCTTTTCAGAAGATGGGGGAATAACCCTTTAATCGTATCTAAACTTTACCATCGATTGCATAAATGGCAACTTTTTTTTGGTTGGTTTAAGCCCCTTCTCTCAACTTCATCCTTCCCCTCCCTGTAAGCATCTAGTATGACCACTTTTGGGTGGGGTTTACATAATCCACACCCCATTTTAGACGCAGAACACCGGACTGTTCAAAACTATGAGACTGTTTCCAATTTAAGATGGGAAGTGCCTCAGTTTCACAATTTGCAGGCCTTAATTAGGTTGCCCAGGAATAGATAAACATGGCTGAAAAGAGTTTGGACTCACCACGCATGTTCTGCTGTCGAGCAGCGTTGGTCGGTCTCCGACTCAACGAGCGGTAAACAAAAGTAAAGTGTTAATATCTCAAGAACGGCTGAAAATATTAAAAAGCAATAAAGTGCAAAATTGCTCTTATTTACAAGAGGTATATCTGACAATAATAGAAAAAGTAAAAAGCTCACCAGCGCTGCCAATAGTTTGCCCACCGTGCTATATGTATCGACCGGAGGGTGCTGTATCCAACTGGCAGAGTCGGCACAAAGAGGTAAGAAGAAAGGAAGTCCAGCACAACCATCAGTTGGTAAAAATGTTTTCCATTTTATTAGTAATCCATTAAAACTAGAAGAAAAAAAGTTGATGAAACGATTAAAAACTCTTACACCTTTCAAGCCGAGCAACCGCCCTTAATCACAGCAATGATCATCATGATGTTTCGCTTGAAACACGTAAGAGTTTTTAAATTTTCTTCATCAACTTTTTTCTTCTTCTAATTTTAATGAATAAATAATAAAATGGAATATATTTTTACCGATGGATGGTTGCTCTGGAACTCCCTTCTTTTTACCTATGTCCGACAATACTGTTTTTGGAAGATGGGTATAACTCTTTTGCCTTTAGACAAATTATACAGACATGGCTGATTTTTTTTTTTTTAATTATAGTGTTATTTTTGTGCATTGGTTGTATCTGATGTGGCAGCTCCTCTCCATTTATCTGAATAAAAGGTGGTGCCATACAGACCGGCCCGATTTTTCAGGAACGGCGTCATTCCTATCCACAGGCTGTACCTGGTATTGCACAACTTTTACAGGTGAAAGCGGACAGTTGTGCTGCAGTACCAGACTCAATGGAGATATGTAGTGCTGGTTCTAAAAAAAAAGACTAAAAGTAGATGCTTATTTTTTTTTCTAAGCCTGAAGAAGTCTTACAGTATGATACTTTCCTCCATGCAAGGCATAAACTTTAATTCTAATCTTTCCACAATTGGCATCCCGTAAAGTAAATATGTACTAAAGCATTGGCCATTATGAAAGGTAATAAATACACAAAGCATTCATAATCATGCTCAACAAACCAGAAAAACATATACAACGCTCATCATCATCATCATCATCATTGTCTCGAAAGGTCAAACATAATTAGAGATATCGTCATTACGGATTACTTTGTATCAGCTGTTTAATATTAAATTTGTTGTATGGATTCAGTTAATTGGATGGAAAAAAAAGGCAAAGCATATTTCTCCTCTTTCCTAAAAAGTGTAGGAAAAGCTATTAGGAGGTAGATCAACTTTTAATTAGTGTTAATGAGGAGGGCAGCCACAGGAAAAGCAATAATTGCCTTCATAATTTCTAAGATAATGGGAGCTCTATAATCAGATACATTTTACAACTGTCATCTCTCTGTAATATTATACCGGGTGAAAATTAAACCGCGTCGTACAAGTCTTGTTTTGGAAAGTACCAAGCCTGCATGCAAAATCATGTATTTAATTCATATCATGTCCGCAGATCATACGCTCTTGCAGACGTATTCACATACTTAAGACATTTGGTTGATGATTTATGCAAAAAGCGTGTCTCCAATACATAGTTCATTTGTTCGGTTTATATTCACTGCAGTGAAGCAGATACGTACAACAGAAAGGTTCTAGAGTTCGTCGTAAGCAGGTTTGTCATTACGCCCCCTTACCCAGGTCCGTATTTGCCACTAGGCACCAGAGGTCCAGAGCCGAGTGCGGCATGCTAAGGTGGGGTGAAAAAAAATATTGTATATATATTTTTCCCCTTTGAAAACCAACATTTTTGCAGGAAATGGGAGTAGAGGGGTGATACAAGTGATTTTACTGAAAAATTCAGTATGAGGGCACAGTATGAGGGTAGTAAATAGAGGAAGGGCACAGTATGGCGGGGGCAGTATTTTGAAAACTGGTTAGTTTGGGGACACGATATGGGCACAGTATATAGGAGGAGGATGCAGTATGTAGGCAGTAATAGAAGACTGCACAGTATGTGGGCAGTATATGGAAGGAGGGCATAGTATGGGGGAACAGTATATAGAAGCTGGGTACAGTATGAGAAGTATATAGGCGGATACAGTATAGGGGCACTATATAGGAAGAATATTGTGAGGGCATAGTATAAGGAGCAGTATATAGATGAGGGCACAGTTTGGGGCAGTGTACAGAAGGAGGACATAGTATGGGGAGCAGTATGTAGAAACTGGGTACAGTATGATGGGAAGCATACAGGAGGATACAGTATAGGGGAAAGTATACTGTATAAGAATATTGTGAGGGCATAGGATGAGGGCACAGTATAAGGGCAGGGTATAAAAGGAGGTTGCAGTATAAATGGAAGAAGCAATGTATGGTGAGAGGTTACAGTATGGGATGCAGTATATAGAAGGAGGGCACAGTATAGTTCAGGCAGTATATAAAAGGAGCACACTGTGTGGTTGGGGCAGCATATAGAAGGGCACAACATAGGGGACTGTATATAGGAGGAGGTCATGGCATTGGGAAGCAGTGTATATAAGGAGGACACATTATGTGGAAAATATTAAATGACCAATAGTGTGAGGGTATAGTATAAGGGGGCAGTATATAGGAAGGATAACTATGGGGGACAGTATATAGAGTGAGGATTTAATATGTGACAACAGTATATAGGAGTGCACAGTATGAGGGCAGTATGTAGAAGCAAGATTATTGTAAGGGCACAGAATGGGGTGGCAGTATACAGGAGTAACCATGTGAGGACACAGTATCCGAGACAGTATTAAAAAGAGGGATAGTGTGAGAAAAGTATGGAGGGGGCAGCATGGGATGACCCTGAAGATGGGGACAGTGGGAAGTCATAGGGCTATAGTTCATAAAGGGTAACTGGTGGGTGTGTGTAATTTAATAAGGGTGGGCAGTGTGGCGTTTGCGGAGTTTATGTACTGATGGTCGTATGTTCATGTATTGATGGTGATTCTGGTTCTGTATTCAAGTACTGATGGTGGTTCTTTTGCTGTATCCATGTAGATGCAGTAATCCTTAACTTGTCAAATTTGACAATAGATCATTTTTAGGTCAGTGTAATATCAATTGAACACATGGACAGCACATAGACTAGAAATACAGTCTTCTGTACAAGGCCATATATATCAGACAAACAAGTGCTTGACTAAGGCCTCACTCATATCTGTATAAAAAAATCACTCTAAAGTTGATCCAGAAAAGTACGACAAGTGTCATGCGAGTCTCCTGCGTATTATTGCTGATTTTGAGTGGGTTTCCTTGCGCTGCTGGCAGACAAACTCGAGATGAAGGGGTTGAGGATACAGTATTTATTGAACAGTTAGATGGTCAATGCGTTTCAAAGTTATACAACTTCTTCCACGGAACATAACCATACTGAAATTTCACCCCAGTCGAACAGTTCTACAAGCTGACTTTAAAAAAAAAAAGCACCAAAGAGACACATGACATATCATCCTTTAGTTAAATGTCCAGATGTCGTGGACTAAGACGAAGCTTTGTGGGAACATATCTTTCGAATAAATTGGTGAAAGAGGGCCTGTCTCTTGCTTTTATTTCTTTCTTTTATGATAATCTCTGAGCCACCATACTGCCTATGGGTGTATATTTTAATAGTAGGTGACAGGTTTAAAATTGTCATACAACTGGAGACTTGATCTGATTATTAGATGCTTTCTTATAGCGTAGAATATACCATAGAGTGCAGAAGTTTCTTTTGTGTCTGAGCTGGACTTGTGTCCCTCAAGAAGACATTCGTACTATAAACAATGGCATGCCCTTGGGGGACCTGGTATTTTCATTTGACACCCATTAGCTTCAAGTTGCGCCTCTGAATTGTCTCTCAATGGAAGTAGAAACCTTGTTCTAGCCTTCAAGGTGTTTCCAGAACTAAGATATTGATAAGCTATCGTTAGAGCCTCAAACCCAAGGATAGGTCATCAACGTCAGATCGGTAATGGTCCAACACGCAACCCTTCTGGAATCTGCCAGTCCTGGTATAAACTGATTGATGGGTGTGCTGTGTATCTGCTGAGATAATGTGTCGAACTCTGAATTGTCTCTCAACGGAAGTAGAAACCTTGGGTTTCCAGAACTTAGATATTGATGGCTTATCCTTAGAGCCTCAATCCCTATGATAAGTCATTAATATCCGATCAATAATGGTCCAACACAAGACCCTTCGGAAACCGCCAGTCCTGGTATCAACTGATTGGTAGGTGTGATGGGTATCTCTGACCCCCATTGATTTGAAATGAGTGGATAATCCTAAGACTTGAAGTACTAAGAATAGTTCATCATTATCGTAGCCCTGGACAACCATTAACTTACCAAAGGGCAAAAGGGCTGGTGACCATGTTTCCTTGACCATATGGCCCTTAAATATAACTTAACTCGGTCATCCTCCGAGCCAGAAAAATGTCATGACAATACAAAAATGTCATCATTTTTGCATCCAATTTCCAATTATTTTTCCATTTATTTGTCAACAGATATTTCAACACATTAAGTAAGATAGTTCTGAGCAAAAGTGAGAATAGTTCTTTCAGAACTCATTTCTTCATAATTAAGTCAAAACAACATCTGCCGAGATAATGTGTCAAACACAATTTTATTCCTATATGTTGCAATTCTTCAAGTTTCCGAAATTGTTTTTTTTTTCCAAAACAAAAAAAAATACTAGATACACATTTGGCAAGAACACACTGCTTCCTTTAATTAATTTACCAGGCAGAACCTCCGTCTCCTTTGCCACCATTCATTATGAATGTATATTTCTTAATTACTAATGTGTTATTTGCTAATAAGGAAGATGAATGTTTTTCTTTCATTGACTCCTATGAACTTTAATCTGCAATCTGACTTATACATTTTTTTTTATCTCGAACGCCTTAAAAATTAAAAATGTTTATTTCCTTTATTATAGTATTTAAAATTTCAAAATTCTTAAAATTATTTATAATTTATTATTAACTCATTCAGTATTTTTTATAGTGTTTTAGTGTTTTTTTCCCTTGCATTTCGCAGTAGCGGCAAACTAAATATTTCTAAAATCTCATCCACATGGTGCTTTTTTTTTCTTTGCGTTTTTGGAGCTGTGATGCGTCTTTTTAAAATCACAGCATGTCAATTCTTTCAGCGTTTATGATGCATTTTTAGACCTATTAAATTGAATTTATCATAAACGCATAATAAAAAACAAAAAATGTTCACAATGTGCACAGCGGTTTTCCTGTCTACACTTTTGCATTTTTGCATGAGGAAAAAGATGCAGCAAAAAATATGTATATACACATACATACACGTATATATAGACATATTTACACATACATACACACATATATATGTGTGTTTATACACACTTATTCTCTCTCTAATAATTAGATTAATTTTTGAGTTTTACCTAATTTCTTGAATTTGAACATTTTTTTTTGTATTAAAATAAAAGCCTATACTAATCACGTTTTCAATCGCATGCCTTAAAAATGAAACCTTTTTTCCCCCTATCTCTAAATAATATTAAAAGATTTTTGCTTTCTTTTTTTAAATTTCATGAATTTGTATTTTTATTATTTTTTACTTTATTACATTGTATTTTTATGATTTGATATGTTGTGATTTCGAGAAATACTGTATAATATTATTTATTGAATAGATCAGACTTTTGTGATTTTTATTTTATTTTTTCTGCCTCCAACGATCTAAGAAAGGTTGAAGAAAAAAAATCATTTGGTTTTCTTTCCTATAAATCACATTGTAAGGCTTTGTGTGAGGCTATGTATAATTGTGCAGCAAGCATCTCTCCCCTCAGAGAGATCTATTGTCATGTAACTTTGATCTTGACAAACAAGCTCTTTGAATACGTTTATTAAAAAAAAAATGCTATAGAAAGTATAATTTTATTGTATCGCGTTGTAAACCTTGTTCGAAACTTGATTGAACGCTGAACAATGGAGAAAGGCATTTGATTGACTGCCACACAAGGCATTAATTCCATTGAAATGTCCAACCAAACTTTAAAATAACTCATTGTTCCCTCGTTTTTTGAGCAATTCCATTCTTCGCGTCTTTAACACATGCACAACTCCTAAGCGTCTGTATAAACCGCTAAAAGCTCTAGAAATAAAGTATAGTCTTTTCACATAGACAGTGGGCTGCGTACCTTATACAATGTTTGGAAAATGAGTACATTTCCTTTTATATAAAGGAAGAGAAAAAAAATTCCAAAAGCGAAAATTGCACAGCGGAGGGTTATTTGTTAAAACTTTTTGCTCCAGCTGCAAAAATTACTACAATTTTGATTGTATATCTAAACTCTACAGGCATGATTGAAATTTTACAGACTTTTCTTTGGTGACTTTGCCGGGCAGTCAAAAAAAAAATATATATATTGTTCTCTACACTAACAAACTTAGTTTAATGCATGTTATTACGGACAGTTGGCACTCTACTTGTTAAAAGGTAGAAAGAAAACGGGTGCTTTTTTTGAAGTGCTTATTTCGTGCTTGAGAATAAACCATAATTATTGGTGCGAAGATGAATGTTGCGACCAGATTCCTATGAGAAAGTAGCTGGTAGCACTGAGTATGTCAGAGAGAATTGGAAGCAATACATTTAAAAGGTTGGGAGAAATTGGTGATATCACCGAACTATGACGTCATTGCTTTGGTGATGTCACGTCTGCACTACCGACAAAAATGATCTTCTAGTACAGAGGTGTTGTTCTTTCCATGTTTTGGAGTCCAGTGTGAGGTTTTCCTCAGATTAAAACTTTGTGTAGCTATCGCTTTATGCATAATTATGCAGGGAAGACTGTCAATCACGCAGTAGGTCCACCCACTGGACTCCTAAACAAAGAGTAGTAAATTTGCACAAGAGAATAAGTTTTGTCTGAAAAATAAGATGATTGGAGCAATGTCATTATGGTTCCCAGGTGAGGTGGATTGACTGAGACTTGGGTCTGGATGAGAAATACAGCTCGAAGGTGTTGGTTCAGAGAAATACAGTGCAGTTGGCAAGCTGGATGGCCTTTTGAACAGCAGAGCTGGACGCGTAGGTCTGCACATGTAAAAGGGTAAAGCTACAGATGATAGATGGCACTTGAGTTGTGGAATGACAGAGCTGGGTATGCTTGATGGCATGGCACCCTAATCATGGAATTGCAGAAATGTGAATATTGGATGGTATCTTGATTGTGGAACAGCAGAACTGTGTATGCTGGTAGATGGCTTGGAACTGCAAAGACGGGTATGCCTACAGGTTCCTTGAAACAATAGAGCTGAATATGCTGGACAAACCTTTGAAGAGCAAAACTGAGTGTGAGAACTAGCACCTTAGATCTAAGGCTATATTGCTTCTATCAGAGATATTCATCAGTGTTATGCAACTCACCTGGCTCCAGTGATGAGTCACAGAGAGCCTCCCTGTCTCTGGCCAACAGCTGTTGAATAAATGGAAGCCTACTCTTTTGGTCTACATGCCTCTATCCCTCATCATGGCCAGCAACAATGTATTGTCTGGCAACCAGTGCTTGCTCATGACCTCAAACCTGGTGGCCTATTTAATGGGCAATTGGTCTTCCAAGCCTTACCTGCTGATTGAGTTTCTTCCCCATTCCAGTTCACTGGAAACTGGATCTCCTCATTCCAGTTTCGTGGATCTCCTGATGTGTTCTCTCCTGCTTCCTTGTTAAGAACATTCACCTAGTATCTGATGTTCTACTCTTGGTCTTGATCATTAGCTGTCTCCTGACTCTGGTCCGCTTGAACGTCTTACTCAGACTTCCTGGTGATGACTCTTGGCTACAGTCTCGACAACAATACACCCCATGGACAAGATTGACACTGTAGACTCTTTATTGTAAATTCATACAATCCCATTAAAGGGGTTACCCACCACTAGAGTTGAGTAAATTTCTTCGGGTCCCCTCTTATTCGGCAAGCTATAGCGCATACTGAATAAGCTACAGAGGGAACCCGGATACATGGAGAGTGCCAACTGATCGGCACCGCAGCTGAATGTGTCGCGGCTGTGTCACTGTCACAATGACACCGAGATCAGATACCCATCCTGTGGATGGCTGATCAGTTGTTATGGTGGATCTACCTCTTTCAGTTGTAAGATCTTGACTTTCTAATAGGAAAGTTTGGAGTACAGCCGAGTTTTGCTAAGAACTATGGACCTCTTGACAAGATCCTCAATGCAGTGGCAGATATAAACTCGACTGACTGCAATATCTTTTGAGTCAGTAAAAAGTCCTTTTTTCCATTAGACGTATCTCTACATCACTGATCTTTTCATTCCATCAGAAATATTAGGGAGCTGGTGTTAAAACAGTTACACAATGATTAAACTATATTTATATAGTGTGTAAAAATTAATCAAGTACCACAATGACGAGTTTTATTCATAAGACTTAATGGTCATGTAATAGGAGGTTTTATTCTGCAGTTAAAGTTCATAAGTGCCGGCTCTGCGTGTTGATCGGTATTATACTCCGACTTTAATTACACACCTTTTTGCACACAAAAAGAAATGGGTTTTGCCGTTTCGACAATAATTAAAGAGATGCTTTTTAGGGGGATATTAACTTTCTTGTAATCAGTTCCAGAGGTCCTCCATGCTGAATGATCGAGATGGATAAGCACAGATAAATGAGACATACGGCAGCCGGGCACAATCTCACTGTAAAACGTGCAGAAGATAAATGTCAGGTCACCCGCAATCTTTATTGTACTAGATGATGAGAGATCGCTAGATATAACATAAATAAAGAAATGATTGATGGGTAAAAACACCAAAAATGGAGCAGCGTTGTGTATCCACAAAATGGGTGCAAGCGCTGAACACTCACCCCCATATACAGTAAGTATTAGTGCCCCATACAGTGATTATGCTCCTTTGCGGCTCCTCCACAGTAATAATGTACCCTAAGTACCCCAACTCAGTTGTGGTGCCCTCTTAGTTACCTTATCACAGACCTGGGCAAAGTGCGGTCCTCTGGCTGTTCCCGTCCACCCCACGGATCGAGACAGCCGAGGGGCTGAGAACAGTGGTCCACGGGCCGCACCATGCCTTCCCCAGCCTGTCCGCCGCCGCCCGCTGTCACCGCTATCAGTATCCTCGGGAAGCAGGCAGCGGTGAATGTCTTGGTGGAGGAGTAGACGCTGGCCACTTCTGCCACCAATCAGCCAGTGAGACAGCTGACGCAATGACTTCATTTTACTGCGTCAGGTGTTCAGCTGTGCACTGCGGAGTCAGTGCATCTGAGAGAGCAGAGGCAGAACGGGAGTGAGGTGAGAATGTGGGGTTTTGTTTTTTTTTCATATGTCAGGGATGTTTTTATGGACATGGGGAGGCTATGTGGGGGTATCGTGCTGGACATGGGGAGGCTATAGGGTCTCATGCTGAACATGGAAAGGCTATAGGGTCTCATGCTGATTGAGAGGAGGCTATGAGGGTCTCATGCTGGACATGGGAAGGCTATTGGGGTCTCATACTGGACATAGGGAAGCTATGGGGGTCTCATACTGGACATGTGGAGGCTATGGGGGTCTCATGCTAGACAAGACGAAGCTATGGAAATCTTGTGCTGCACAAGGGGAGGCTATGTGGGGTCTTGTGCTAGACATGAGGAGGCTATACGGGGTTTCGTGCTTGACATGGAGAGGCTACGTGGGGTCTCGTGCTGGACATAGGGAGGTTATGTGGGGTCTCGTGCTAGACAAGGGGAGGCTATGTGGGGTCTCATGCTGGAAATTGGGAGGCTATGTGGGGTCTTGTGGTGGACATAGGGTGGCTGTGCCGGGGTCTTGTGGTGGACATGGGGTGGCTATGCTGGGTCTTGTGCTGGACATGGAAAGGCTGTTTGGGGTCTCATGCTGACAAGGGGAGGCTATGCAGGATCTCGTGGTGGACATGGGGAGGCTATGCGGGCTCTTGTGCTGGACATAGGGAAGCAATTCGGGGTCTCATGCTGAGATGGGAAGGCTATGCGGCGGTCTCGTGCTGGACATGGAGAGGCTACACGGGGTCTCGTGCTGGACATGGGGTGGCTATTCGGGGTCTCATGCTGACATGGGAAGGCTATGCGGGGTCTTGTGCTGGACATGGAAAGGCTACACAGGGTCTCATGCTGGACATGGGGAGGCTACATGGGGGCTCATGCTGGACATGGGGAGGCAACGCAGGGGTCTCGTTATGGACATGGGGAGGCTAGAGGCTACACGGGGTGTCATGTTGGACATGGGAAAGCTACGCATGGTCTCGTGCTGGACATGGGGAGGCTATGTGTGTTTCCTGTTGATCATAGGGAGGCTATGTGGGTCTCCTGCTGATCATGGGGGGGCTATGTGGGTCTCCTGCTGACCATGGGGAGACTGTGTGTCACCTGATGACCATGAAGAGTCTATGTGAGTCTCCTGCTGATCATTGGGAAGCGGTGTGTGCTCATACGATATATAGAGGGGCTGTGTTTGGGTTTACATGGTATATAGGGGGATGTCAGCATACTTAATTCTGCTCAATATTAACTGATTCAATTAATATTAATATAAAATAATTATAATTAATATGTTAATATTAATACTGAGCAGAATTAATTTCACCCAATTGGTTTGGCCCTCCACAACAGTCACAGTCTCTCATGTGGCCCCTCTGGAAAATTAATTGCCCACCCCTTTCTCTTTACTTAGATGAGTGGTTCTTACCTACTCTGACTTGAGACAGTTGTGAAATAGGGCTCAGCACTCTAAGGAACTGTGTAGCAACACTGCCTCTGCAAAACATACCTGATGGTCGCAAAGGCAGGTGAATCATTCTCGGGTGTGAAACTGTCCAGAGTAAAAGTGGGAAAGGGAATGTGAGTAATCTAAGTTTTAACACATCTTCTAGTTGTTCACTTGTGTTTCTTTTCTCCTTTTTTCCATGCGGGTTCCTTTGTAGTTTTGCTTACTTCAGTCTGAATCTATAATGTCCACATTCTAATAAGAGCAAAGAAATCCATTGGAAGATCAGGTGTGTCCAAACTCTTGACTGGTCCTGTACACCACCAAATGTTAGATATTTAACACCCTCCCTCAAACCAACTAGAAATACCCCCAAAATGTCAACTCTAGGAGGGGGAACCGGTCTTACTAAGCCCAACCACTTTTGTGACTGGTTCACAGGACAGTCTGAACAAAATTGTTGTCAACGGTCGCTGATTCTGATTTGCTAATTGACAGATACAAGCAAATTTCAATATTACTCCAGACTGTCTTCGTCATCTGTATGCCAGACACACTACTCACTCCCAAATTCTGCTTCTGCAGGCAATATGGTGGGTGCTCTTTGTACCCGATAGGTTAACCCTTGCTGAAAATCTACATACATGAAATAGGTGAAATAAGGGGAAAAAAAAATAAAGGGCCATCTATCTTGTTTCCAACCTCTCAGTCTCGTTTATCCAGACATTCCATCCAGGGTGGAAACACTTTGTGTGTGGAATATCCTGCATGAGTGCAAAATAATAAAAAGCATGTGTATATTAAAACAGGATCAACTTAATGGGGAATAAGCATTGAGTTACTTTAATATTCTATTACAGTGAAAACCTCATATTTAATAAATTTTCCCCAATTTTTTCTTTTTGTAGCGCTTAACTCTATTTTTGTAAGTTAAATGCCAATCCAAAGAACTGGCGCTTACAAGGTTTGATTTATGTAAAGAAAATAGCTTCCACTGTTATTTCACGTATATACATTTTACACAGCGGGCAGAAAACTCCTGACCAAAATAAGGGATATTATTCTTCTGCAGGAGAAAGGATTTCTAAACAACGTTCTAGAGCGGCGATACAAGAAAAACATTCTTGACATTATTTACACTACAAACCGGGAGATCTGACAACGAGAGCGGAGAAGACGCGGCCGCCGAGAGAAGTCGTCCATTTTAGACTTTGAAAATATCGGCGTTGTTAAAAATAAGGATTAAAAAAAAAAATTAAAATAAAATAATGTCCGCACAAAATGACTGTTCCACCAAAGCTCAAGAGCACCCTTGGTGTAGCCGTGCAATTCTGTGCAACTTTTCTTTTTTTGTTTGCATCTATATTCGCTCCCCCTCTTCCTTGATTGACAGCTCTGACTTTTCAAGAGTCGGAGAGTGGCAAAAACAGATGTAAAATAAGTAGGTAGGAAACTGGAGTCTACTGCTCATCCACATCAAGGGTGCATCGGGAACATGGGCTTGGTTTTCCACAGTCCTCGAGAGACCTCCTACAATAGTGCCAAAATGTCATAAGTGACCTCTTCTTTTCTAAAAATGTATATATATATGTGTGTTGATGCACAAATATGTACGTCACTTCCTACATGGACTCTCGTGCACTCTTTCTACATACATGTGTGGACACTTGGACACACACAAGCACTTACCAGCAAGGTGGATGTATACTTTAAAGGGGTATTCCAGTTAACACAAATTATCACTTATCCAGTGGATAAGTCCTAGTTGTTAGATTTAAAAAAAAAAAAAAAGAGTATTCCTGTTAGGAACCCATGGATTGCAAGAATAGGGAACCTTTGTGTCCAACAGTCTCAAGTTGCCAAAAGATCATGGCCTGGAGACGTTAACAGAAGCTGCTGATTGAATGAAGCAGGAGACCGATTGAATGAAGCAGGAGACCGCTTGCACAAAGTTTATGGCACTGATTAAGACCATCAAGCACTGCATTATTCAGTGACATAGACTTAGACAGGAGCAGTAGGGCGCATGGGCAACGAGCTGCACCATTTGGCACCACCTGGCTGCAGTGAATGGAGAATTTGTCCACCTCACCAGCCTACTGGCAATCAGTGGGAGTCCCATACCAATCTAATTTGACACTTGGCACTGATGAAGATAGTTGAGATCGGCTTTCTTCAGTGACTTAAGCTGCTCCATTTGACACCCCTTTTGTTGGAGAATAAGTGGGGAAAGTGTCCTCCTGCCACCTTCTTACTTGCAATCAGTGGGAGTCCCACATCAGTCTAACATGGCACTGATGAAAAAGTAAACACGACACTCTGTGGGGATATGAGTTTTGGTGCTCGAGTAGGGTATCCAACCCTCAATAGCAAATGTCTAAGAATAACCCGGCACTCAAAAGGTTTGTGAAAAACAGAAAATACAGTTTATTCTTATCCAGACATAGAACCAGTATGTTGTTGAACGTTTTCGGCCC
Source organism: Ranitomeya variabilis (assembly GCF_051348905.1). Lineage (NCBI taxonomy): Eukaryota > Metazoa > Chordata > Amphibia > Anura > Dendrobatidae > Ranitomeya > Ranitomeya variabilis. The sequence continues at coordinate 200,838,594 of NC_135239.1, forward strand.
TAGGTGGACCTTCTTCAGAAAAGTTCAATTTATCTGGAATGTTAGGATAATGCGTATGGCCAGTAGGGGAGTCCCTCTGATAATATTTAAGCTATCACCAACACTAAATGCAGTGTATAGACCTGGGGTAAGTAGTGCACTAAGGCGCTTAGGGGATCCGGTGGTCAGCACGTAGTGGAGCTCCAGCGCGGGTGGCATTCTGTGTCACCGATAATACTGGCCATACGTATTATCCTAACATTCCAGATAAATTGAACTGTTCTGAAGAAGGTCCACCTGGGACCGAAAACGTTCAACAACAAACTGGTTCTATGTCTGGATAAGAATAAACTGTATTTTCTGTTTTTTCACAAACCTTTTGAGTGCCGGGTTATTCTTAGACAATGGCACTGATGAAGATAGTTGAGTTTTGTGCTCTTCACTGCTATAGATTTTGACTGTAGCAGCAGGACGCATGGGCAACTGGCGGCTCCATTTTGCATCACCTTGTGTTGAGGATGAGTGGGGAATATGTCCCCTCACCCTCTTACTGGCAATCAGTAGGAGTCCCACACCAATCTAAAATGGCACTGATGAAGATTATTAAGCTCTGTGTTCTTCAATAACATGGGCTTTGACTAGAGCAGCAGGCCACATGGGCAACTATCTGCTCCATGATACACCACCTTGCGCTGGGGATGAGTGGGGAATGCATGTTCCCCTACTGGTGATCAGTGGGAGTCCCACACCAATCAAAAACTGCACTGATAAACATAGTTGAGCTCTGCATTCTTTGATGACATAGACTTGAATATAGAAGCAGGTCGCATGGGCAACAAGCTGCTCCATTTGACACCACCTTGTGCTGGATGTGACTTGCGGCATGTGTGTCCCAGTAGTGGTGATTGATGGCAGTCCTACACCAATCTAACCAGCAGATAGCTGATAGAAAGCTAAACCCCTATAACTCTCAGGACACTTCCTTTCTGAAAGATCCAATTCGGAGTTGCTCGTGAATCCTCCATTGCTCAACTAAAATATGACAAATTGAACTTTTCTACTTCTTCCGCATTATAAGTAGTGTAAATATCTGTTCCTGCCAGATATTTGCGTCCCCCTTTTTTTTTTTTTTAAACCCATCACCACCTTGTCCTCTGGAGCGTCATTCCACCACTGCTCTTGGCCTGCCTTGATTCTGCAACAGCTGCCGCTCTCCGGTAGGGCTCTTCATCTACCGGCCAGGTGACCTTTCCACCAACCCCTTGTTGATCCGTCTGTCCCTTAATGAATATTACACCCGGCGACATTTCTGTGTCGAAACCAAGGATCTGAGCTAAACAGGAAACAATTTATGTCCCCCGGAGCCTTTTAACAAATCGATGTAACTATTTGTAATTGCTTGTTTCACAAGATTAAAAGTGCTTAGCTGTGATCTTCGCCCGTGCTCCTCAGGCCAGGGTGACCTGCGTTCTTTAAAAAAAAAAAAAAAATGCATTGTGGGTAATCAGCACCTATTTCCATCAGCTAATCCATATTGTTAATATTCCTGGGATTTTAATGCAGATACAATTTATTGCTGATCAAATGTGGTTACCTAAATTGCTGTTGCTAGTCGACAGTTTAACTGTCTTTATTAATTACGGGATAATTTAATGCCGGTGCACAAGCTCTTGTGTTGGTCATTTTTACAGTTCAGGCAGTTATCAGCCGCATGACGAACCGTTTTAGCATTTTCAATGGAAATTTGGTAATATGATGTGATAAAAATGTCATTTAGCGTTGAGTAATGTTTAGTGGTTTATGGATGATTAATCCCCGAGGACCACACACCTTCAAATTAACAATATACATTGAAGAATTATATTTAAGCCATTTTCTGATGTTTGGAGGACGCATAAAACTGTCTGTTTTATTCTTTCGAATAAATAAAATCTTTAGCGGCACTTGGGAATGGTACTTTACACATCATTCTACTGGGCATTAGGGTGCAATGACTTAACACACAGGTCTAAGAGGAGGAAATGAAGGGGAAAAAACAAGCAATAACTACAAAAGAAATAAAATAATACCATTTTATGTAGAACACAAAATAAATAAAAAAAAATTAAAGGAGATATCTGGTACTAAAAATAAAATAAAGGTATGTAGTTGCTGATCGCGGCAACTACTTGCCTGTTGTACCCAGCGTAGGTCATTCACCACTCCTGCCAGAGATTCAGCTGCTCCCTGTCAACTGAGCAGCAGCTTCTCTCCCTGTTGACAGGGTGGGACTACTGGTGTCATGCTGATTGAGAGCAGTCTTCCCCCAATTAGGCAGCAGAGAGACTTCTGTCAATCAGCATGATGCCAGTAGTCCTGCCCCATCAGGAGGAAGAGAAACTGCTGCTCTGTTGACAGGGAACAGCTAAATCTCTGGCAGCAGCGGTCAATGGCCGATGCCGGGTACAACAGGCAGGTAGTGGCCTCTGTTAGCAACTACGTGACTTTTTTTTAATTTTTATTTTTTAAGCCTCTGATATCCCCTTTAAATAGCTAATAATAAAAAGATGCCGCGCTAGAGGATTGGTACGTACAAAATATATAGCACAGAACCAATGATAAACCAAAAATTGAAGTGTAGTGTACCACCTAATTCACACTGTATCCTCCCGCCTCGTTGTATTATCATTAGTATGCTAAGAGACTCCCCACGGGGCCAGTGTGTAGTGACGGGGGGTTATAATGGAGTGGCAACCACGGCTCCCACTGGCCCTCGAGAAAGAGTGACAAGTGTGCGCAGCTGTCAACTTACCTATGAATACAGGGTGTTATCCAGCATGCGATGTAACTGTACAAATGCCGAGATGCCGAGTGCAGAATCTCTTGCTTGAAGCAGACACCAGGAGATTCCGGTTCCGTGTATATCAGATGTTCAAGCGCTTCTGTAGAGCCAGGAACTCCCCGGCCGAAGGCGTCCCTGGATACAGAGCGGGACAGGAAAAAATGGCCGCTAGGCTCCGCCTACCTGTAACGTCACACTAAGGAAGGAGCGCCGTGGCACTCACAAAGGATGGGAAAGACCAACCAACGCGTTTGAAAGAGCTGCGCTCTTCTTCATCAGGGTTATGGCCCCCCAAACCTTGGATCCTTTATAAATACTCTATACAGGCGATGCCCCGCCCGTTATTTTAACCCAAGATTCCAAGCAGGCATCGCCTGTATAGAGTATTTATAAAGGATCCGAGGTTTGGGGGCCGTAACCCTGATGAAGAAGAGCGCAGCTCTTTGAAACGCGTTGGTTGGTCTTTCCCATCCTTTTTGAGGGCCACGGCCCTCTTTCCTTAATGTGACATCACAGGTAGGCGGAGCCTAGCAGCCATTTTTTTCTATCCCACGCTGTATCCAGGGACTCCTTCGGCCGGGGAGTCCCTGGCTCTACACAAGCGTTTGAATATCTGATACACGCGGCACCGGAATCTCCTTGTGTCCGCTTCAAGCAAGAGATTCTGCACTCGGCATCTCAGCATTTGTACAGTTACATCGCATGCTGGATAACACCCTGTATTCATAGGTAAGTTGACAGCTGCGCACACTTGTCACGCTTTCTCGAGGGCCAGCGGGAGCCGTGGTTGCCACTCCATTATATCCCCCCCGTCACTACACACTGACCCTGTGGGGAGTCTCTTAGCACACTAACGATAATACGAGGCGGGTGGATACAGTGTGAATTTGGTTTATCGTTGGTTCTGTGCTATATATTTTGTACGTACCAATCCTCTAGCGCGGCATCTTTTTAGTATTATGTGTCGAACTCCAATTTGGACAGATTTTAGCACGGGCTCTGTCCTGATTCCAGCAGCTGAGGATTGCTTTCTTTCAGGGTGAGCGCCAGTGTGATTGTTTTAATATATACCCTTTAAATAGCTGTTTTAATTTCCAATAGGAATCTTGATGGAAGGTGGAAGCCGTTAAAAGGAAAGCTCAAATTTTCAATTTTGTTTTAGTATTTCCTTAATAAATGAAGGAGACCTTAAAGAGGTTTTCCCACTAAATCAATTATCCTGAGGATACAATTATTGGGATCCCAACCAATCAGGAAGGCTCCGATGTGTGAAGGGTTTTTTGACTCGGGTGTCTTGGTCCTAAATAAGTGGTGGTCACGCATGCGCACTTATACAGAGGATTTTGGTACCAGCAATCATTCATACATTAATCTCCTAACCAGTAGATGATCACTAGGGGTACAACCACTGAAACCCCAACTGATCAGGAGGGTCCCAAAGTCCAATGTGTGCATGCATGACCTCTGCTCCATTTGTGTCTAAGGAGTTGACAGCTTGGCTATTTGCATAGAAGAGTTGGTTACGCATGCCCACTACCCCTTCATTTACACAGGGGACTTTGGTGTCATTAATCTGCCATCCTGTGGATGATCGCTGGGGGGGTACTGTGTGACCCTCAGAAAACAACTTTATTTGGAGGGTCTCAAAGTCCTCTGTGTGAAGGGGTTGACAGCTCGGGTATCTCCATCAGACACACAGAAGTGATAGCTGGTAAACGAAGCACTTGTGCATGTGCGGAATCATCACTTCTATGTGACTGATGGAGATACCCAAATGGTCACCCCATCACACAAAGGACTTTGGGACCCCCCTGACAGTTGGGGTCCCAATGGTCACATCCCCAGCAATCATCCACAGGATGGGAGATTAATGTATAACTGTTGGTAAATTAAGTGGTTGTGCGCATTCATGATTATACATTAATCTCCCATCCGGTGGATGCTCCAATAAGGAGGGTCCCCACGATAGAGTGTGTGCATGACTGTTAGCATGTGCGCTCGCAGCCTGAATATCTCCATTAGTCACAAAGAAGTGGTGGTTACACATGCGTACAACCCCTCCATTTACACAGGGGACCGTGGTACGAGTGATCATACTGTGATCATCCCCTTAATCTCCCATCCTTTGGATGATCACTGGGCATGCGACCCTTGGGACCCACACCGATCACAAGAGAACCAAACTTCCCTGTGAATAAAGTGCAAATGCGCATGCGCGACTGCTGCCACATTCATTTCTAAGGGACTGACAGTCCAACTACTTTCATGAGTCATCTTGAAATGGTGGACAAAGGGGACTATAGACAGAGGTATGAGAGCATGTCCGATCTATCAGTGTGTTTGCTCATGCTCACTGGTTTCCTGCAGTATCGGTGCGAACGTGCAGGCTTCAATTCAGGCAGGGCTTGATTTCACCGAGCAAATATGGTCAACAAATATAGAGGGGAGGTACGTAAGATGCTAAATGAGGGAGCGGAAAGATGCACTGGGCCCATTTCGGTGCAAGGGGTGCACCGAGGAGCCCTCTTTTTTGTGTAAAATTAAAAATGGTAAATCTGTACTACCGTTTCAAGTTTTATAGAGTCTAAGTCCCTTGTGGGACTGTATAAGTGATTTAATTTTCTTTTGGGGGGACAGAATTCCTTTAATGAGTCACAATGATTTGACAGACAAAATATGTAGGGACACACCCTATAGACACGTAGATGCCCAGTTAGTTAATTAATTATTCATACCTTTCCAGGAGGGATAATGCAGCAGAAAAGTTCTATCAGAAGCTGACCCTGAATTTTTTTTTTCCAAAGGAAATGCAAATTTGACATCACAGGCGTTGGCGGGTTTTGTGTAAAAACACCGACCACTTCTATATTTTATTGACTTAATTGACGGAAAAGCCTGTTTTGAGGTTTACAGTCCTTTAAATCTCGGAGAAAAGGCTAAGGCTGGTTCTGTGTCTGAATATCCTGAGGTTGCAGTGAGGATCCATCTCGCTAAAATGTACTCTCGTTATCAGATAAGCACCAGTGATTCCACTGTTAATTAACCTTTAGCATCGTCAGTGCAGAGCTTAATTGAACTTCATTATTGCGTGTGTGTGTGTGTAGCGCCATCTAATACAATGCTTTTGTTTGGTGCCTGTTTTTTTTTCTTTAATCGCAAGCTGCAGATATAAAATGAAGATATTCCAAGATTTTCAAAGCATTTGCCGATTGGATTCATATCAAGGGGGTAAAAATAGAAAATCTACCATTATTAGTTTTTATCTTATTTAATGAAGAAGGGAAATTGGCCAGATGGTAGTGATAAAATCTCTAAACTGAATAGTTAGGAGCGACCATGACATAGAAAAGATTGGTAATGCTCCATGAATATACCTAGCTCACTTTGGCACCCCCCAGAAGAACAGCGGACTCAAGCTTAGAAATGAGAAAATTGTAATTTCCCCCAAAAATTTGTATTTGCCGTAATCCAAATTTTGGAGAGATTTGATTTGCATGAAACCTGCAAAAAGGTGCCCAGTTGGGTGCCATTTTGCTTGATTCTGAGGACAGGGAAGGGGTGAGAGAAATCAAACTTGCCTGCCATTGAGTCTGCCCTATCCTCCGATCAGCTCCTCTCCAGTTGCTGTCTCCTTTTGGCCATTTCTGGGTCTTTTGTTGACTTGGCCTAACGTAGTCATGTTGGGTGGAACACAAACCATTAACGTCTATGATGTCTATTGCATCCCACGGGACTGCATGGAGCATAGTCAATGGCCAACGCCTAAGAAAAATGACCCAGAAATGGCCAGACGGAGAAGAAGGGGGAAGAGGAACCAAGCAGAAGATGGGGGCAGCGGGAACGGTATGGAGAGAGCTGAATAGAGGAGAGCATAGGAATGTCGTATTTACTTAACAAATTTCCTTCCTTTGTAGATTCCAATCACTCAAAGTTTATTTGGTGTAAATTGCTACCTTCCCCTCCACAATTGAGCAAACCTGCCCAAGCCGAATTTTGGAAAATTGACTCAAATCTTCTGCAGCTCTGACACAATATTGGGTCACTAATAAAACAGACAACCAAAGGTCCAGCAGAAGACAACCCAATTTGAATTTTGGAACCAAAAAAATTGACTTCTTATAAGATAATTCACAACTAACGTACTAGACCTTTCTGATATGTGCAATGATATCAACTAAGATTACAGTTACATTTATACTTGTACATATTCTCGATACACGTAGGGGGGACCTTCAAGATAATTTTTCGGGCGGGTTCTAAAAACCTCAGTTTTTTTAATCTTCTGGGGGGGTCGTTTTATGATTATCACATTATTTTTTCCTAGGGAGGAGCTCTCGGGTGTCAGGCACCTCCTCCTGATTCGTCCTCCTTTTATTAGGAGTTCACTTTGCAGGATCCATATGTAGTTTTGCATTTATAAAAAAAATGAGGAATTGTTGTGCTGTGCCAATTTTTTTTCACTAATTGTCATGTACCTCCGTTAATCAAAACAATTTTATAATTTCCTGTGTAGCGCTGAACTTTGATTTCCACAAATGTTTAGTATAGGGAAGGTAACCTTACACCTGAATTATAGTGGATAAGTGAGATAATTCAAAAACTCCCTAAGGTTATGTGCACACATGTTTTTTGTCAAGCAGATTCCACCCGGAATCCACCAGAAATGCCCCACAGAGGTGCCCCATCGAAATAAAATCATTGTGCACTTGGTCTGTTATGTCACTTATTTTAAATGCCTCAGGGGTCGCAAACTCTGAAGCGGTTAAAAGAAGTTACATGCTCATTATTCGGGCATCTTCCGCTTGGAAGCCACCCACTGCCTATACTTCACAGCCAAGAGAGAAAGATGCTGGCGGTGCTGCAAGAATGATGGCAAATCCGCTGGCAAAGCTGCCTCTGGCAAACAAGCAGCGGCCTCTACCTGAAGTGGCTTTCTCTGGGAAAACTCGGTAAAAGTTTAGACACTAAAGCTCATGATTTTCCACCTCTCCAAAGAACTTTGTGTACATAACCTAAAAAGGTGGCATTGGGGATACCGATTGACACATTTTGCTCCTGGCACTGACGCATTCTGCTGCTAGCACTGGGGATACCGACACACATTCCGCTGCTAGCACTGGGGATACCGACACACATTCCGCTGCTGGCACTGGGGATACCGACACACATTCCGCTGCTAGCACTGGGGATACCGACACACATTCCGCTGCTGGCACTGGGGATACCGACACACATTCCGCTGCTGGCATTGGGGATACCAACTGACACATTCCTCTGCTGGCACTGCGGATACCGACACATTCCATTGCTGGCACTGGGGATGCCGACACACATTCTGCTGCTGGCAGTGGGCATACCAACAGACACATTCCGCTGCTGACACTGGGGATACTGACACACATTCCGCTGCTGGCAGTGGGGATACCAACTGACACATTCCGCTGCTGGCACTGGGGATACCGACTGACACATTCCGCTACTGGCACTGGGGATACCGACTGACACATTCCGCTACTGGCACTGGGGATACCGACTGACACTGGGGATACTGACGCATTCCGCTGCTGGCACTGGGGATACCGACACACATTCCGCTGCTGGCACTGGGGATACCAACTGACACATTCCTCTGCTGGCACTGGGGATACTGACGCATTCCGCTGCTGGCACTGGGGGATACCAACTGACACATTCCTCTGCTGGCCCTACGGATACTGACTGACACATTCCATTGCTGGAACTGGGGATACCGACACATTCTGCTGCTGGTAGTGGGATACCGACACACATTCCGCTGCTGGCACTGGGGATACCGACTAACACATTCCATTGCTAGCACTGGGGATACCGACACATTCCGCTCCTGGCACTGGGGATACTGATGCATTCCGCTGCTAGCACTGGGGATACCGACACACATTCCACTGCTGGCACTGGGGATACCGACAGCTATTTTGCTGCTGGCAGTGGGGATACCAACTGACGCATTCCACTGCTGGCACTGGGGATACCGACTAAGACATTCTGCTGCTGGCACTGGGGATACCGACTGATACTTTACATTTCTGGCACTGGGGATACCGACACACATTTTTTGTAAGGCACTTTGTACTTTATAGATTTACGTTTCATTTATGCAATGCTAGATAATGTGATGATGGTAGAAGCTCGCAAATATAATTATGCCATACACATGTGATAGGTGAATGCTATTGGCTTTATAGCCTTCACACTTGCTGTGACTGGGGATGTTACTCTGGAGAAAGAGCTCTGAGGAAACTGATACATGGCTTTGTTTTGTCATGGAACCCAGATTTATTTATTTTTTTTATAGATACTGGGGGAAGCTTTTATCTTTTCTCTTGGTTAGGTAGTTTTGTGTTGAGTGTCTGAGAAAAATGATCAAATCAATTCTATGAAAATTGAATCTGAGTAAAATTTTATGAAAATTGCAGGTTCCAGCAAATTCAAACAATTTGTGATCATATTTGTGTTGATTACCAGAAAAATGTCAGCCACCTTTTACACATTGCAGAAGACTGCATCAGTCAGAAACAGCTCGCATGACCTCAGACTCTGGCTACCCCATAATGCCTTGAAGCAAAGGGGGACTATCATAGCCTGTATAAAAGCGCAGGCAGGGAATGCAGCAGGCAAATTAGGATGATTTTAGGATAAGTAAGAGGATGTTACAGCTCAGAAATAGAGAGAGAGAACCCATGAAACACTGGACAAATACTCCAGACAGTTGCAGCACTGAAGAAGATATGGTGTAGTAGAATCTGACTAATTCAGAGATACAGTTTATAGGGGAGAGAAACATAGGAGAGGTACCAGACTTAGGGTGATCGATAAGTGATATGGTGTGTCTGGCATTTGTACTGCTCCATTTAAATTACAATTACACATTTTTTTCTTCATTCTTTATGCACTAGAAAGCAGCAGCAACAAGGCAGCACAATAAAAATCTGCTTGATTGTTGCAAGTGACCGTACAAAGTTTTTACATATGTTGCACAATAATTTTTGTGAAGGGGGAATAATTATTTTTTTAAATTCTCAACCTCACCAAAGTGTCTGTGTCAAAAGCAATTATTTTATTTTTTGGACATCTGTTTTAGTATTCAAATTTGACATCAGCACAGTGCCATAATGCAGGTGTTAGTTTATGGTATTGTACCTACTTAGTCATTTTGGGGAAGAGAGTTAAGTTTTATTGAAAATAAAAATGTAGGCCTTTAACTGTGCATGTTTTTTTCACACCTACTTTACTAGTCCAATTTGACAACTGTATACTCTACACCTATACTGGGGTCTAGGTCTGCTGCCACAATTATCTTTTTGTATCTACCTACCTAGCAGTTCTTGTTACATCTATTTTGGAAAGAGTTGAATAATTGGGGTTGAACAGATTGTCTAAAGTTGTGGTGGTGTACAATTTGTATGGTTAAAGGAAAAGTGACAATGGGTAGTGTAAAAGAAAATATAAAATTCTCACCACAGCTAAGAATATGGGAGCTGCTAGCAGCTACACCACCACTACTTCTAACAGCCGTCTAGGCAGTAGTACAACTAAACAAAAATCATAATTGGCCTCCTTTTGCCTCTGGCCAACATATTATTTGTGTGTAAATGGAGGGCACTATGGAAATTATGGCACTCAATCATCTCTGTCACAGCAGGATGATGCTACCTCTGACAGCGACGCCATCAGTCAGTGTTCTGTACAGGATGGCCTGTGTCATCACAAATTACTAAGAGGGATAATATTTTGAATCATTTTTTTTATTTAAAAGAAAAAAAGGAAAAATCTGTCAGTGCACTGTGTTATTAAATGGGGCTTTTGGTTACTACCGGTTAGTATCCGTTTCTTTGGTGAGGTCGCGTTGATAATATTATAGCTGTTTTAGCATTAAAGAGATTGAAAGGGGTTGAACACAGTCCTAAGAGACCTCAGAATGTTATACACATATTTTCAAGTCAAATGGAGTACCTGTGAATCGTGGTGACCAGGTTTGGAAAATTTTTCAAAAATCTTTCATGCGGTTTGAATAAGTTCAATTCGAATTTCCAATGATTCGATTATCTCTAGCGCCTGATTCTAAGGTGTGACAGGGCCCAGCAGTGGGACAAACCGTGGTAATTTTACATTTAGGATGATTCTTTTAACTAAAAAGGGTTTTCATCACTTAAGACACATTTATGTTATTTATAGAATAACCCTGATTTTTTTTTTCCTCTGGAATATTCTATTCTAGGAAATAATCTATCGAGTGTGTTCCTAAGACTGTTACATAATTAAAGTGAATGATCATTTTATACATGGTAATACTTGTCCCATTCCAATCGAACTACAACACCCGATTATTTAAAGGGAATCTGTCTGCAGGTTTTACTATGCAATCTGACATTAGTATGATATAGGGACTAAGCCCTGATTCCAGCGATGTATCACTTGGTTTAATGTGTACAGCAGTCATGATGGAGACACCGTTTTCTCTGCTGCAGATCGAACAGATCTCTGAAATTGATCTGTGTATAACCTCACCTACAAAACCGCTTTCTATGTACTTTGTATAGTGAGAGAGAGCTGCTAATCAGTGGTTGGACTAGGATACACGAGCCCAGTTGTCTCATGGTGATCATCTCCTGCTAATAAAACATTGTATTGAAACAACAAAACATAGTGTAAGTGATATCGCTGGAATCAGTGTCTCCCCTCCTACATCATGGTGCTCTGATTACATAGCAAAAACTTGCTGACAGATTCCCCTTAAGATGACCTTGTGCAAAAAATATATATATTTTTTTTTTATTTTTTTATTATACACACACACCTTTTTTTGGGGATACCCCAACTATAATTTCAGCCACAAAACAAGAAAAAAATTACAACAGTCACAACACATTTTTTTGTTCTGAAAAGTACAAAAAAATAAAAACTGATATTCTATAAATTTTAAAGAGGTTGTCCGGGAATCTAAGATTGATGGGAGAGGTAATAATCAATGTCTGATCGGTGGGGTGCGAAATCCGGCACCCCTTCTGATCAGCTGTTCCCGAGGGAATGTCTCAGTTATGGAGCTGAACAGCTCCGTTGACTGTATAGTGGCCGCGGCCGGGTACTGCACTTCCGCCACCTATTCAAATCAATAGGGAGTGGATGTGCTGTACCCGGCTGCTGCCACTATTCCGTCGACTGAGACATTTTGGTCACCTCTGACACTGGGAACAGATCAGCAGGTGTCGCACCCCCACCAATCAGACATGGATGACCTAGCATATGGATAGGCCCTCAAAGTTAAAGTCCCGGACAATCCCTTTAATAGAAATTCATTAATGACCTAATTAACGTAAATGTAATTTTTTTTTTCTTTAAAGAAAAAGACAAAAGTTCTAAGTTTTCGTTTATTTTATATTTTATTTAGTGGATTCTTCATCTCAGACGTGTTTGCGGACTACAAGGATATTCACAAGAGAAGGATAGATCCATTTCAAGGGAACTGTTGAGATCACTGAGGTATCACATAATATTTGTGTTTTCCTTTAATGCGTAGATCACAAATCCATGATATGAATTTCTCAGTCCAGTGGCCTTTCAATCGAAAGACATGAAAAGACAGGACGACTCAAAACTACCAGTGTGAACAACCAGCATTTTATTGCATTTGAGAATGCTATACTGTCAGTTATCAGTACTGACTACACAACATTTTTTATTGTCTGTGTCAACAGACATGGAATGATGAAATTACAGTTGATGTGAGGAATGAGTTTCTTTTATGCCTTTTCAAAACAACAAAAATTACTGGCAGCAATTACACATGAAGCACCATGCTAACAGTCCAGACTGTACCATTGTCATCGAGGCTTATTGGTCGTCAGAAGAATGTGGACCAAGTTTAAACAAAAGTTCAAAAAGTTTTTAACAAAATCCAAATAGATTTATGATTAAAAAAAAAAATAATAATTGAGCTATGCTTTAAAAAAAAAAAAAAAAAAAAAAGTATTTCGAGGTTCAATCAGCATTTTGGCAGTTTTTTTTGTTTTTTCCTTTAACTTATTTTAACATTTTTAAATTTTTGAAGACAAAAAAACAGATTATGATAAACACAATAATTGTCAAATCAAACTGTGAAAAGTTTAAAAAAAAAAAGTCAACACACAAAATAAAAAAAAAAGAAATCCAATCAACCCAAGCCCCGATTTCTAGTTTTTCCTTTAACTCCGTATCTGACAATTTTAACAATGCATGGAAACTAAAAAAAAAAAAGGCTTTGTTCAACTCATTCCTGACAGCAGTTTACCTGATACATGGTACTATTTTTTCTAATGTACGCTCTTCTTTGAGAATAAAGAAAGAAAAAAAAAAACATGTAACAAATTGTCTTTACATCTTGGCACCTTTTGTAAAGTTTTTTTGTTTTGTTTTTAATACAAAAAGTTTAATAGTTTGACACTCCCAGTTTAATTATTCAAGACTTCACTGATAAACTTTTGAAAGTGTGAGCCCAGGATTCGTCATGCAAAATATTTACTGCAGGAGGAGAAAACACTTTAAAACAACTTTTTTTTTTTTTCATATAGATATATATATATGTTTTGTTTTTGTTTTTTTAAACATATGAACTTTTTTTGTTAAATTTTTAATTATTTTTTTTTTTAAGACGGCCAAAAAAGGCAGTGGTAAATTAAACAAAGGAGGATGGTTGGGGAAAAAAAAATTGAGGGTGGGAGGGGGTCAAAAACACAAAAACTGTACAAATTTCATTGATCCATGATAGAAAAAAAACATGTCAGCTATGTTACAGTTTGAAAAGCAAATTAGTCAGGGAATTTCTCCCACCGTGTCAGCAAACTTCATCCATTATTTTTATTTTTTTAAGCTGGGATAACTAAATATTATACATATGCAGTGAGTTATCTGCAATAGTTACATACAGTAGGTTTTTTTTTTTTTCTTCAAAGCTATTTTTTTTAGTATAGTTATAAAGCAGTTGCACAACAAAGCAATGGTGTTTGACAAACGAAAATGCTTTTATTCCTTGCAAGGATTTTTTTTAAATGGGAAAAAAAATAAAATATGTTGATAACCTGATCCCTCCCCTCTTCCCTCTTCCCACAACTTTTAAATACAAATGGTTATGCAGACAATATATGTACATTATGGGGATCTGAAATTAACAACCTCTTTTTTTCCCAAAAAATGAAATAAAAATATATATATATAGTGGCGTTTGCTGCATGATAAAAGCCTGAGTTTTCAGTTGGTCGTTAAACAAGTTCAACACTTGCATGATATGTGAATGCTTAATTTTTTTTCATTTTTTATTTTTATTTTTTTTTTTAGTTAAATATGTTGTAAACCGAGCATGCAAGACATACAGTTAAGTGCAACTTAGTGAAATGTATTTTGTGTTTTTATTCATTCCAGAAAGGGCTTGGTTGAGGTATGCTTACTAACTTTAATACATGCTAATGAGTTTTTACTTACGCCCCAACTATTCTTGCCAGAAAGGAACAACTTAACCCCCTGTTCTATAATATATCACTTTAGGCATTTAATTGTGTATTTTTTTTTAAGCTTTTCTCTCCAAAATCAAGCTGCCAAAAGAAAAAAAAAAAAGGAAAAAAAAATAGGCCAGTATTGAGTGCTTTTAATGATGAAAAAAATAATAATTGTGTAAGGGTTAGAAATTAGCTGAAAGGGACTATATGTTTTACCATATTGTGTCATCCCAACTTTTGGAGCCAATTTAGCGCTACAAAGAAAATTAAAAATTCTAAAATATTTTTGTGCCGTAAGATTTCGAATCGACAGAGCTACTTAAGAGATCACATTTTGGTACCACTAAAAAAAGTGCTTTTTTAAATTTTTTTACTTTAAATAAGTTTATATATACATTAATAAGAGAAGGAACTGATGCTTTGAGCATTTGATGGTTATTTTAATATGATGACGATACAGACCTCAAAAATGTGCCATAAAAAAAAAAACTAGTAACCAAATCATTTCAATTTTGAAACATCGAAAACAATAATTGTTACAGAACACGTGCAACATAAATTGTGAGTTATTTAATAACTATAAATGAAAAAAAAAAGTCAGTTATGTGAAGAGGTTTGGGAGGCCTGCAAAGAACTTACACTGGCTAGCAACATTGGAGAAGCGATAATACTCTTCCTGATGTATATATCAGGCTTATGTGGTTTGGTCACCTAGGGTTAAGAAAACAAACAAACAAAAACTTTGGCTTGAAAAAGGTGGTCTAAAAATTATACATCTGGAAACTAACAGATTCCTAATAAACTACCCATAGTCTATCTCTATTAACAATATATCCTTTGCTAGATACCTTTGTTTTTTTTTTTGATCATCAGCAAGAGGATATTTGGCTTTAAGAAACAGGTAAAGCATATAACAAACAACGTCATTTACCATCGTGTAAAATCTTTGGTAATTTTTGGGCTGACGACTAAAGGTGAAATTATAAATGGATTCTGTTCTTGTAGGCGATGAAACCCACAACAACCAATTTGCCAAGAGTTGACCTAATTGAATAGCATCAGTTGATAGAGTGGGGTTTTTTGCCACCCTAGTATGAAAGTAAAAGGACAAGAAGGTGAAAGTGGTTTAAAGTGGAAAAAAATGATACAACTGCGCTTTAAGAAGTTGGGGAAAATAACGGAGCACATCTGAATCGTTAAAAAGTGCAGACTCCCGTGAAAACCTATTTGACGTCACGTCCCTTCATCCTTCTTTTTCAAAGTCAATGATTTTGGATTAAAGAAAAATGACTTTAATTTTCAAAGATTTAGACCTTATAAAGTCACAAAACCTTCAGGCATGGATTGTATAGAATATTATATATTGTAGAAAGTCACACTGAAAATAAACCCTCAAAAGTTTCAATTTTTTTTCGAAATTTTCAAAATCCAATCACAGGAAATCAAAATTTATCTCCAATTCCCCTGGCCAGTAATGTGTTACAACTTAGCTGTATGGTATTATTTGGGGTTATTTACAACATGCCTACACAGTGCAAAAATAAAAATCGATTCTTAAATTATTGTGCCTACATTATGCCCATTGGCATGGACTGGCAACCCAAATATTCTCACTAGCAAAGAGACTCTATAAATACTGTATTATCAATCTTCATGGTTTTAACACAATTATTGGCCTTTGCATGGCAGGACTTTCTAAGTTTTAACTGCAAACTTTTCTCTTTTTTTAACTGATCGTAAACTGTATACAAAGGTTTCACAATATTCGGACATTGGAGTTGTTACAATGTCTTAATGCACGCGAGCATAGACATGTCCCAACAACGCTAATTTATAACGCTCATCTTTTCTTCAACCGATGGAGACATTTTTATTTGTTCTATGACGGTGCGCACAATTATATTTGTTTATTGCCTCTGGAAATAGCCAACAATGCAATTATTTACTATGCAATTTTTTTTTCCGTTTAAAGCAGTTTGATAATTACCTGGACTAACACACACAGTCTATCAAGTTCACCCCGTCCTCAAGGGCGCAGATGCTCCTTAGTTTGCAATGGCTCACCCATTGCCAATTTTTTTTTTTTTCACTTTTCCACCAAAAATTTATACCATGGCAATCTTTTTGCACTGCATGTAATGAATGACTCTCTTTAATGATTTAGTATAAGAAAAAAAAAAAAGAATATACCCAAAAGTGAGAAAACAACAGTCCCAAGCTACATCAAGTTGAAACCTTACTTCCTATTTGTGGTTTATATATATATTGATATATTGATTGCTTGGTGGCTATCCGATGACTCAAAAAAACTTTTTTTGATCCACATCCTATTTCTAAATTTTTCAACAGTTCCTACATCTTGTTCTTTTTCATGACTTTTTTTTAATTTATGACCAAAGACCTTGCCGAAAAACCATCATCTGGTTTTGTAAAGCCTGTAGCGTCTTCTACGACTTTAACACATATTAATGGCAAAAATAGGGGGCCGTAAGCTGCGTCATCGAGGAAAAGTTGGTACGTAATGGCGCGTCTGACGGAGAAGTTAAAACACTGCTACACAGGAAGGAAGTTTTGCTACGCCATGCCTTTCTCTATCACTTTTTTTCATCCTAGCTCTTTCAGTTGACTGTCAAGGGCAACTTTTTGTTAAAAAAAAAAAAAAAAAAATTGTCTGTTATTTTGAGTGTCTAAAAGAAAAAAAAAATGTGATTTTACAACTTAAAGTAACTACAATGCAATGACAGAAAAAAACATTGAACAATTGAAGGACATTCGGCATCATGTAATAAAAACACCTATTAACATTCATCACAAAGTACAGAAAAACATTACGCCTCCGAGAGGTCTTGGGCCTTGAAACTGAGGCCTGAGGTCAGAACTTAAACTGATGTAGTACAATAAAAATAAAAGCAATACATTAAGAAGTTTGGGATAATTACTATGCCTCTCCCTCTGTCCCATACATTTATATATATAAAAAAAGGTCACCCTCAATCCCATATGGAAGCAAAAGAATCGATTTTAAAGGCAGTGATAATCAGAATTACATGCAGTACTGTGCAAAAACGTTGTCCATTGGAATCCATTTTTTTTTCTAAAATCTGGGCAAAAGGGATGACCTGCAGTTTAGACGCACATGCTTATATCGATGCCCTCAGTGTCCTTTTTACGGCTGAACGTCAGTCCTTAAAAGTCTGCCGCGTGTGATGAATGAAGTTGTTGGGTTTTTTTTTAGCAAATTTACAACACTGATGCGCTGACCGTGAGAGAGGAAGTAGCAAGTACCAAACAAGTCGATCCAATGCACAAAGTACAAATTCCTTTTTTTCTTTTTTTTTTTCTTCAACAAAAAAAGTAGAAAAATCAAAAATACTCCCAAATGGGAAACTTGATGGCACTAAAGAGTTAACACATGTCAAAAGTTGTCAGGATAGTTAGGGCCAGGAACTCTCAAGACTGTACAATAATAGAGAGATCGCCAAGGCCTTGAACTGTCTTCATTCTCAGGATTGTGAAATTACACATGATTTTACTCCATGTCCTCATTTACAGGTTCGTCTTCATAATCTCGGTCCGGGTCAAAGTCGGGACTGTGGTTCGCTGTTGTTACTAGCGAAAGAGGACCTTCGTTCTCATCAGGATCCAGTGGTTCTTCTTTAACGTGTACGTGGTGCCTGCATCAAAAAAACACACACAAGTTATAAACTTGAGGCAAGGTAAGAAGATTTTCCTTAATTATTAATAATTAGTTTAGCTAAAGAGTGTGTCTAGTAATGGATTCTTCGAGACATTTGCTCTAGACTTGGCCATCATCCAGTCCGGTTCAGTCCTCTGTGACAACCGGATCAGGTCAGCCTTCATGGCGGGCATACTCAGCCGAACATCATGGGTGCCTATTGTGCTTACCAGGTGCTACACATAAAGATGTTGCATGATGCCTATTGTCATGACCTCATGGAGCCTAGGAAGCAGAAAAGGCTCTCAGAATGCCAGGCCAAGAGTGCCAGACGCAGAAATAAAAACTGCTCTAGTCCAGCTGACATGGAGGACCGAACAGGACACCTGACTAGGGCAGCACGAATATTTTGACTCACCTTTAAAAAAGCACTCCTGTCAAACTTTTAATCTTCTTAATATATTGCAGTCATCATACTATATGGCACTGTGCACTTACAATTGCTCATTTTGTCCTTCTATCCAGTTAATTCTTCTCTTTTCCATTAGATCTATGACATCGCTTGATTAAAAACAGACTAGCTGAATCCTTCTAAGCTCTATGTAGAGACAGAAAGCCTCCCTTCCCTGCATGAGTCTTCATTATAACTACAATTCTACATCACTGCAAAGTTCCTAGCATACAGCTCCACCCACTCTTCAACTGCTGTTCCAGCTTCTCTGTTCCTTTCCCCTGTCGGGGATTTTGTAGTGATGTAGCATTGTAGTTTTAATGATGGCACATGCAAGGAAAAGAGAGTTTCTGATTCTACATAGCACTTAGAAGGATTCAGCTAGTCTTTGTTTAATCATGTGATGTCACAGAACTAACGGAAAAGAGAAGAATTAAGTGAGCAGAAGGGAAAATGAGCAATTGTAAGTACACAGTGCTATATAATCTGATGAATGAAATATATTAAATGGATAAAAACTTTGATGGGAGTGCTTTTTTTAAACACTTTTTTTTAACTTTACCAATATCCCCCTTTTATGTACCATTACAAAAAAAATGATTACATAATTAGAAAAAGGGAAACTATTTTCACGTACTCTGTTGGAGAGCAGCAAATTATTAGAGGGGGTCAGGACCCTCATCAATTAGCTGGAGCATCTCCAAAAGAATGTCTCACTCTAGAACAGTCACATCAGCCCGCTGCTTTCAATAGACCTATGCAATACTTCATTTCACCTGTGGGAGTGCTGTCTGGAAATTGTACAGTTCCACCCAGGATATCCTACGAATCACACCTGATTACAGAAAGACTGCCCATGTTTGGGTACCCTTCTAACTCAATAGGATTGTGTAAAGTATGCATAAGATGCAAGTTGGATTCAGATCGAGAAATAAGATATTAAGAAATATCTAAACCAGGCATCCAATAATTTACTATTATTTTTATATTGGAAAATCTAACCAAAATGATTGCAATAAATAACTAAACAATCAAAAACCATACTAAATCGGTCTATAAAAACCATAAAAAATAAAATTTGATCTAAAAAAGTTTGTGCTCGCTATGTTACACTGATTTATGATTGTTTGTAAATCACTTTGTTGTACTATGAGAACCAAAATAGAGAGTTTTTCTTTTTTCCTTGACTATCGTTTGGTCTATGCTCAAATAAGAAAACAATACTAATAAAATACATATTAACATTACCGTGACACAAATAATGTAGATTAAACAAGACTTCATAAAAGTAAAAAATGGGAATTCTCAGGCCACAAAGAACCTGGGGGTAATCACTGCTTAATGTGAGTTCTGCTTTTCTAGTTAACATGCAGAAGTTGCGAGCCTACTCTCTAGAGGACGACCCCAAGTGAGGTTCTATCATTAATCAACTTCAAGCAAAACACTGCAAGGAGACACCATGATACATGCTTTAAACTCCAAATTAATGCATATTTCTTTTTTCTTTTTTTTTTACAAACTGTCAATAAGAGAAGAAAAGCTCTGCCAGCAAACACAAACGAAGCAGGCGAAAAAAAAAAAAAGAAATAATAAAAAAAAAGGGCTTCGCTCAACACAACAATGTGATAAGAGCGCCCGGTCCTAACGAGAATAATAACACTGTCAGCTGTAAACAAGAAAAAACATGATCCTCAGCTCGTGGTGGGCAAAAAAAAGAAAAAAGGACGCTCTCCGGAGATGAGATCTGCCAAATTCCCCATTATGGAGGAGCATATGAATAACCCACAGGGGAATAGGGCTGATCGTACATAACAGCTATGATAACAAGAAAGAAATGTTGTGCGTAAATCATATTTACAGGACTGCCTTTACAAACAGCAATTACTTTCTCACCGCTGAGTGGCTTTTGTCATGCAAAATACTCAAATGCGTAAACACCGCCTGGCCTTTGAAACGGTGAAGGGAAGTGTCATTTTACTGACATTATCTAATATTAGAGATGAGGAGCAGAAGGAAAAGCTCCTGCTCGCTCATGATACAATTTAGAATGCAAGGCCTACAAATATGTTGCGTTAATGAATTAAACTCCTACTCTCTGCTCATTGGGTCACACGCCACCACCCACGCTTGTGTATTTTTTTTAATTTTTTTTTTACCTCTTGCAATCTTTTTTTCTTTGGAAAAAATAGACCTTTGATAATACAAAGGATGAAAATAACCCATAAAGGCCATAAGTGGATTATTTTTTTTTAAATGTGTCCATTGTATAATCATTTTTTTTATATCTATTGCATTTATTGTATTTTTGGTTTCTCCTACTAAATCCAACAGCTTGAAGGACTTAATGTTTGTTTTTTTTCAGGACTTTGATATTTCTGACATATCTGTAGAATGGGTCATCCCTATATGATATGTGGAGTTAAAACACACTGCAACCCCCACAATTAGCAGGTCCGCCAGACGCAATATATGGAGTCGGAACCGCACCGCTCTGTACACTGTGTAGTGGCTGTTCTTGAGTGAGGCATCTCGGCTCCCATTCATATCCATAGGACCTGAGCCGCAGTACCCAAATATGGCCACTACAAAGTGTATGGCACTGTGGTTTTTCAGCTCTGTATACAGTGTTTATCTAGCCACTATAGGACCTGCTGACAGATCATCATGGAGGTGTCATGTGTCAGACACCCACTTGTCAATATCAAATTCTTGAAAAACCTCCTATTCTAAAAAGGTACTTGAAATGATAGGCACATGTTAAAGTCATTTTATTTTTTACTAGTTTTTCTCTCACTGTCAATTTCCCTGAGCTACTGGCTGGAGAATAAATGCCATGATGTCTCCCACACAGAAGAGTAGATTCTGCTCTCCTAACTCTTTAGCACACCCTAATAAGTGGCAGCAGCATGGAGCAGTGTTGCTGTGTATCCAGATTTGAGGGCGGATTAAACACCAAAATTTTTTTAACATTGTGTATGTGCTTTCTCCCCTCTCTATACACTTCTATGAGCAGCATGTAACCTGATCCCTTAATGAACTGAAAGTTTATCTGGTCTCTTGTTCTATTTTGCAAATAATCAGTGTAATGTAATCCTGTAAATAATAGGTAGTACATGGCCATTTACTAAGAAGGGAAAGGAAGATAGTACTACTCAACATACTCGTAACCCACATTTTGATTAATTTTGACTTTAATACGTCTATTTAATGTATTTGCTGCATACAAAATTTGGAATATTGCCCATGAGAATCTTTTAAGACATCTTTGGTCTGTGGCACATGCTGGTGGTCTTATCACTGGGACCCTCAATGACCTTGAGAATGGTAAATAGCGGGGCTCGACCATTACTCTTTGGAGAGGTGGTCACACACATGCACTACCTCTCCATTTGACTTAGAAGGTTCTATTCTTGGGATCAGTGGGGATCTCAACGGTTGTCCCCTTGAGCCATCTTAAACTTATGTGGATGGGTGATAAATGTGCCAAGACTTTAAAACACGCAGTAGCTTTAAACACAACGTTCGATTTTATTTTTTATTTTTCTAGCGGAGCTTTAACTTATTTTCTGAGACAGTTGAGCTGTAAATATCCTGACAGAGAAGAGAATTTTTTGTTTTATTTATCACATCTCAATAATCCTTTTATTTGTCCACTCTGGGAGCAGAGGAGTGTAGCTTGCGGCTGTTAAAAGGAATTGGGTTTCCGATGGCGCACACAGCATGAGGCACAACTGCTCTGCGGATACCATTGGAAGCTATGAGGATGAAAGTCCTACAAACTCCTATTAAGAAACACTCAGCAAGCCGAGTCCCGGGATGAAAAGAGCTGTGGCATTATAGCGTCGTAAAGAAGGAATAATAAAAAATAAAAAAATAAAAAATAGGATGCTGTATAATTTCCACAGCTTCGCCACGGTTTCCATGCTAACAAGGTAATGCTGAGATAATGTTGGCGTAAAAAGCTTGATTGAGTCTAATTTATTGGGATGCTGAAAAATTAGACGCATCATAACTGTTTACGGCAGTTTTTAAAGAGGAGGCTGCGTGGCAGTTTAACTCCAAATGTATCTTGCCGGCATTAAGAGAAAAAAACACAAATTGCTGCCGCAATTAATCACGTTCCCTTCTCTGCAGAGCGAGCAGTAACTTTAAATATGTTTCTCGACGTTATTTTCATTTACGCCGGAGTAGTTTAGTAACACATAAAAAATTCTAAAATATTTTGTTAGGCTTTTAAAGCATTGTAAATATCTCTCCTGGGGCTCCGTAATCTGAAATCATCATAATCGTTTGTGCTACAGGTTCCTGTAGGATTCTCGAATTTTCTGCGATTCCATTATAGACGTTTAGAAAATGAGGGAAGGAGGATAAAAAAAAATAAAATAGAGAACTTAGAAATAAATGTGGTGCTTAAGAGGGCTGTGGATTTCAGATGAGTCTTTTTTTGTTAAGAGGGTCATCTGTAATGTATGTGGCAACCTGACATGAGTATTCAATTTTCCTGCAGTGCCTCCACAGGAGATACGAAGTATTACATTGTGTGCACTGAAATCAATGGATGTCTTTGTAATGTATGGACATGCTGGTTCCTCCAAAGTAAGGCCGACTTCACAAGTCCAATTTCATGGTTCATGTACACACCACGATTTCTCGACCAGCCATGAGCTTCCTCACCTACAGTAGTACACATGCCAATGAGGCTGTTGAGTTTGGATATGAAGACCCAAGGCCAGTCTGTACATGGTACATGAAAGTTGGATTTATGTCACCAGCCTAAGAGAACCTTTTTATCAGTTCTTGAGTGAAGACAGACCTTTATTAGGTTTAAATTTTTTTCTCTACTGTTCAGGGAGATATTGCTGAGCTAAAGAGGGCAGAATGTCTTCGAGGGAAGACAAGTTATGGTGGCATCTCAGTAGGCTGACCTGTTTCCTTGCAAGCCAAGGGCAACAACTCCAAGTTCTCCCCAAGTTTGAGAGGGTTGCTTTTGGCTAAATTAGTTTCTTCCAACCCTCCAAAACATACTGATAGGTTAATGGACATTCAATTCAATTTACTCCAATGTCTGTGCTCTTATGGAAAGCTGTGAGCCCCATTAGGCACTGGGTCAGAATTAGATCAGTGCTGAATAGGAAATATCTTCACACTCCTTGCCCTGTGAGCTATAGCCTTTCTTTTAGAAGAGCTCAATCTCTGTCAACTGAAGGAGTTGTGTCACCAAGAAAATACATGTTAAAATGCAATCGGTATTGCAATCCCTTGGTCACCATAGTTGGGTTTCTGAAACCCCTGGGCTATGAGAAGCTGAGGCGAGTGACAATGAATATCCATTTGCTACAGATGAAATGTGATATTGCATGGTGCTAAAGTGACCATTAAGCCTGTGCCGAGTTTGCCAATTTATAGACCTCCACTATACATAGACTGTCATCATATCACTCCCTCATCCCATAGAGACACTCAAGCTAAATTTGAATATTCCTAAATCGCTTTCAGTGTCCCATAAAAACAATCATCATACAGATGTTGGCCTTGATGACATTTGAATCTAGGACTCCGATGCTGTAACAATAGTGATTGGTGACCAGCTCTTGGTTTAGGCACATGGACAGAGGTTGACTTTATGAGCCAAACACTTCAGTTGTGTTGGGATGTGGGACCCTCTGGGTGATGAAGATTTACCAAAACCAGTGCACCCAAAATGTGAAGCAGTTTTGTACAGTTCTCAATACTCACATTGCTTGCATAGGGGAACGCCCCGGGCTACTGTCGCTACCATTACTGTTGCCATGTTCTATCACACCATTTAGTTCTTCTCTCATGGCACTGGCTAAGCTGGTCAGAGCTGGATTTCCCATGGAAGCCGTAGTGTATAGAGGTATACTGTTCTCAGCCATTGAAGCCTGTTGTAAAAGTCAAAAACATACTATTCATACTAAGCCAAAAAATCCCTCCAAATTTCCAAAAATGTTGGTATATCAACTATTTTTTCATCACACACATTTTCCATGAATGTCAGAACCTATACATTAAATGGGTGTTTGCGACCGATGCCATCCATCACCCACTGGGTCCTATTACAAGACACAAAAATCATGCAGAATCCGTTTTTTTACCATTGTATAGAATAGCGTGGTCTACAATGCTTTTCTATATATTTTTTGTTTTTGGTGGACAGATTTTAAATGGACACTAGTTAGTCGGGGGGCCAAAAATGCAACTTTGAGGGCAGATTTAGCACTTATATCAGGAGCATTGCCTGCACAAATGCTTAAAAAAAATGTGATGTGAACATGGGCTAACTGTGGTTTACGTAGAGTATTTAAAGACACCTGTATAATAGAGTTGAGCGAAACTTTCGAATTTCGATTAGGGTAGATTTGCTCAATTTAAGGGGGAAATTTATTTTGCACTGAATTGATTTGATGCGAATTGAATTGACAGGAAAAGGGTTAAGAAACATAACCCCTGCTGCATCTGATCATCTGATCGGTTCTTCTATCTTTTTCTTCCTTCCGGGTTGGGTCTCCCATTCACAAGACCCCATAGCGTCACTTGAGATGCAATGTATGACATTGACAAGCACCACTCCGGAGGCGGTTACATGGGGCATTATGCACAAGTCATTGCATCGCTCCCAATGAGATGATGTGGGGTCTAGTCAATGGGAGACTAGGCAAGAACAAAGAAAGAAGACGGAAGAGCCCATTAACAGACCAGTGGCAGAAGAACAAGTACAAGAGATGAGGAGAGGCAAATATTAGATTTTTCCATTTGCAAAACCCCAAACCATTAAATTGGTGGCCGGCCACCATTGTGTGGGACTAGTGTTTAGCAAATCTCTAAAAATTCAGACACTGGTGAATCCAATTTTTTTGCGTAAATTTCAATTTGCCCATCTCTACTGCATGATGCACTCAATGGCCAATCCATTGTATTTTTGTCTGAATTTTCTGCTAATTTTATTTTCTTCTCTTTTTTTTTTAAGCCATGTAAGTATTTTTATCTTTTTCATTTTCTGCTTATTAAAATTTATATTAATGTAATACAGTCTGAGTATTTTTTTAATATATTGTGTAATGCAATCTTATAAAAAAAAAAAGCTAGAAAGAAAAAAAACAGAGATAACAGCTTGTGTTACATTTCCAAAAACAAGCGGTGTAGAATCTGCTGAGCATTCTAATTGGAATTAGTCATCGTTAAGGAAGGAATCTGATAGAATATAGGATCATTTCATTTTGCCTTTCAGCCTCATGAATGTAAATTGTGCTTGTAATCTTAATAGTATTCTACAGACAGAACAGCCTTTAAAATCATATTTCACAAGACTCGGGGGACGGTAAGCAACTAATGAACAGTATTTACAATTCTTTCCTTTCACTGTTGTCACTATTTGACTTCTAATAATTGGAGGAAATGCCCTGGTTTTAATTTTTTTTCATTTTCTGCTTTATCAAAATTCTGATTTCCTATAAAAATTAGAAAATATTAGGTATCGTATGTGCTGCCTTATCTTGTGATGATCTTGTATAATTGAGCAGGCATTTATGAAAAGGCCACGAAGAGAGGTAGCTAATGTATAATAAAAACCAAATGCCTATAATAACAAATATATAATGTCTGACTATAATTAAAAAACAATAGTAAATATAAAAAAATAAACCTGACCATAATCACAAAATAACAAAAAGAGAATATAAAAAAATGTAAAGTTAAGTATATACAGACAAAAAAGCAAACATGAACATAATGGGAAAATAAAAATAAAATTAATTAATTTAAGTGAGAAAATAAAGAATATAAATAAGTAAACACGACAACCAGAAAGTATAAAAAATAGTGAGAAACTATATAAATATAAAAAGTAAACATGACAATCATAATAAATAAAAGAAAATGTATATAAATATAAAAAGTACGGTATATGAAGCAAATAAAGTAAACTTGATCATCAGAAAATAAAAGAATATAAAATAGAAAAAATGAAGTATAAATATAAAGTAAACATGACAATAATCAGAAAATAATCAAATATATAAAATAAAAAAGTAAAGCACTTGAAATAAGAGACACAAATTATATCAATAAGCAATCAGAATTTGAAAACAGATTTTTTTTTCTATATTTTTTGCAATTTTTTTTGTTCTTCCCTAGACTCCCGAAACAATAGGAGGTCATGTGACACAGTATTCTTTCATTCTGCACATTAATAGCTCGGCTCGAGTAATTACACTTGTGGTATTTTTGCCTCAAGTGAAATTCTGAAATAAGAGGATGGAAATTATGATACTGCTGATAAATATTAATAAGTGAACTTTTAATTTTTTTGCCACAATATTCAAAATGCTAAGCATCTAGCTAATGCTGAAGCAGACTGATATGTGCCTGCCTCCAGGGACCGCGATGCTTTATGCACTTAAAAAAAAAAAAGTTTAACAGAATTAAAATTTAATATCTAATTAGAACCAGGATAATATATTTTGCAATAAGCAGAAAAGACGCCAAACGGTGACATGAAGGGAAGGCTGGTACTACTCACCTGCAAAGCAGCATTGAGGGGTGTGCAGTAGGCGTGACTTGTATGAATGTTTTTAATTAGAGAAGGACTACTGAATAAAAAAAAAAACAAAAAAAACTGTTACTAAAAATATTTTCCTTATTTTGTCTTAAATTAAACAAAAAAATAAAAAAAAAATAGTAATAATATAAAAAAAACAAAACACTGTAACATACACTACTCAAACCTGCATGGAGAAGCTAATTTAAATGCAGTGCAGGTTCATTTAATTTCAACACAATAAAGAATTATACTGGATGTAATAGAAATTACAGCCTTGACCAGTATAATTATTGTGCAAATAATATAAAATAAAAAATTTAAAAAAACACTACGTAAAAAGCATTTATGTTACCTACCAGTGTCTATCCTCTCTGTAGGCATAAAGCAGAATATTGCTCTCATTATTTAACAAGGCAAGAAAAAAGAAATAAAAAATGAAAAAAACAAACTGTGAAAATATAACAATATGATTCTGTCTGGGAATTTATATTCTTAAATATTCAAACAATTGACTTACTATTGCATGTGTACTGCTCTGTTCACACCATGTTAGACATGTAGGAAAATCTCTCGGCTTGTATTTTTAATTTTTGGAATGCTCTGTTTTTTTTCTACTTTCTTATTTCAATGCAGTTGTAAAGCCATAGAGGTTCAAGTATAAAGTCAAAATAGATGTCCATAGCTTTGGCCAACATACAGATGTAAAAGCCACCAAAATGAAATCTGGCACTCTACATTAATGGTGGGGAACCCTATAGCATTTGTACTGAATAACCATTTTCATTTACTCTGAGTGTCGAATTCCACAAGAAGGTTGATCACTTGCTTGTTCATCATTTGAGGTCTGACTGCTGGGACTACCACCAATCCTGAGATCATGCCCTTTAAATGCCCTGTTGGAATGGATTGGTGGCCGTATATGCCTGCTTCAATTATTCATTGTCTATTGGACTTCTGGAGAAGAGTATGGAGCTCACAGACGATGAATAAAGTTTGCATGTATTGCCATCCCACCAACAGGGCATTTCAGGGGCGCAATCTTTGGATTGATGAGCGTCCCAGTAGTCAGATTCCCACCGATCAGCAAATTATCACCTATCCTGTAGATAGAAGAAAACTTTCATTGTGGGAAATAACCTTATCAGGGCACAGTCAGATGGCTGTATAAATCATAACGAGATCAGAACGTAGTGCATGGACTAGCCAGTGGCTCTCCCTACCCAAGCGTGACAGTTTCATGTATTTATATACAGCTGTCAAGCTCGGGTCAGGAGAGCCATCAGTTAGTCCGTACACAGCGTTCCAATCTCCTTCCAATTTATGAAGCAGTCTGACTTAAGTCAATGGGATCCATCAGAATCAGCCACACGAGATTTGTCATTTCCATCTATTAATGTTAAGTCATAACACCAGGGTGAACAGAGCCTAAATACTAGAGTAGAGCAAAAAGATTCTCAGGACCCTACATCGGTGGCCACATTGGTAGCCCTTGGTTACTGGAACATAGACCCTACATCGGAAGCCACATTGGTAGCCCTTGGTTGCTGGAACTGCCTTGGTTGCCCCTGCCATCTTTACCGATGAGTAATCCCAGCGCAATGTCATGCACTCATGTAGCGATGTAGTCATGGCAGCCTACTAATCGGAAGAGGCAGGCAGACACAGACTTATGATGCAGCCCCTGGAACAGGGTCCTGTAAATCTTTCAGCTCAACTCTACTAAATACCTACAGTCGATCACTATCATCATAATATGATATAATGTATTTTTTTTAATGTCGTTGCTTAAGACTTAAGTAGGCCATCCTCGAAGGGTGTAAGTACAAAAGAGGGGACCATTGCCATTCTTTAAGGCTTCATACACTATGAATTTCATAGTATTAAACTTAATATCATGGCTGGGTGATACCACCCATTTACGTAATGCCCACCATTGGCAGGCATGTCACCCAGTCGAATATGGCGTCTATGCCAAAATAGAAATGTTAACAATTACAGATTCAAATAAGAGTAAAGTTTCCATAACCTGACAGAATGGTCTTAACGGCAAGTATTAGTTCTCAGTTGAGAAGAATTCATTGTTATTTATACAGGTAACTTCCTGCCTTCAGAAAGAGGAACCTACTGCTGTGTTCTACAATAATCTCATATTGAAAGACACAGTGGGAGGGACACTCCATTTTGTGTGACAGAAGTGCACATTTTTAACAGATTCACCATTAGAAAATGTTATACATTCTGTCAAGCCAGGAAAATCTTGAATAAACACCATTTTCCCATAAACGTATAGCATTTATCCTACAAAACTCTAGTAAAATACATAGAAACGAACATATAAAACAGCAAAATTACATACAATAAAGGCAGCCAATGGACAATGAACCAAATTTCAAGAGCAGAATAATTAAAAAAACCTTTATTTTATAATGTAAAGTTTTGTAAGTTCACATCATATTTGGGCTCACATTTGAATGGTACTGTTGAACATTATGCCCAAGTAATTGACACTGTAGGCCAGTAGGGTTGGATACTTCTGACAATGACTTAACTCCAGTTGACTTCACGCCCAATTGACTCTACATCCAGTCAAGTTTGGTGACAAAATTCTTGGGAGAACATTGGTTCTCTAAATAGTATGGCGTCTTACAGGCAATGCTCCATGAGGAATATAAGTTTTCTTCCTTTTGGAGGAGAGCTAATTTGTATAAATTTTGTCATGAGGCATTATCTGTAAGAGGCAATATTTTGGGTTGTATTTCTGTAACGAGAATCAGAGTTGTGTCAAAGGCTTCTTATCCGGTCAACCAGTATCTGGTTCAGTGCTGACATGGGGCAAAACAGCTCTACTAATGGGTTTTTTGCTTTGCTAGTATCGATAAATGGTCAGACATTGACTTGCAGAGGAACTACATCCAATAAATGGCATATAATTTTTTACTGATGACTATATTTCAAATTAATTGACTAAAAGGTATATCATTGTAAATTGGGACACATGTAAGCCAAATGGTGTCGTTTTGGCATATATTTGGCCAAAAAACCCAGAGTACCTCAAATGTTCAAACTGAATGTATAGCCCAAACGTGGTGTGAACAGAACCTAACAGAGATGGCCGGTCCCATCAAAGAGCGATCAGATCAAATGGTTTCCATTCTTGACACAGTTCATATTCCATCTGCCCTTATTGTGTGCATGTGTAGGTCACACTTAACATGGATAATACAAGGTGTAACCTTGTAATTTGAGGGCACTGTACAAAGTTCCTTGGGGGTGGAGCTGGCTGAATGAAAATGTTGGCAATACAAACATGCAAAGGGAAGCGGCTAAGAAAAGCAGGGCAAAATTAAACAAAACAAAAAAAACAAGCAAGTTAAGGCTCTTACTGTGCAACAAGCTCGTCAAAGTGTTCATCAGGGCAGTATTTTCGAGGACGGCCTCTCTGAATATGGCGGCCACGTTTAAACTCTTCATCATCAACAGTCCAAACGGACCCATACTCATCCTCTACTCTGATAAAGCACTTATGGAGAGAAAGATTGGTGCGAATGGCACCCTAGGACCAAAGTAGTGGCCAAAAGTAGGGAAAAAAAGGGGGAACAGAGAGAACCAAAAGCAAAAAGATGCAGAGAAATATGATGGAGTTGGAATGAAGAGGCAGCACAATGAATAGAGGGGAAAGGAAAAAACATAACAATGCGTAAGCAAATGATCGGTGAGTGTTAATAGGTACTGGCACTCAAAAGCACCAAGTGATGATGCAGCATACACCAAAGCAAGCAGGGCGGGGGTTCAGTGGGTATACAAAATGGCAGGGATTATGTATAACACTTCTCTCTGAGGAAGGTGAAACATTGCGAGTGCACTTCTGTTGTTCCATCACCAAATGAAACCACAGGTACCATAACATACTACACTAAGAAGTTCAAAGGATGGTGGACGTACCCACTGATCTTTTGTGGCCTCCTTTTTTGGAATTCTAGTTCATCCACTGTCCATACTGCCCCTTTTACGTTTTCTACTCGCACAAAACACTTGTGTAGACTAAGATTATGGCGCACTGCATTCTGCAGCAGGGACAGGAGAAAAAACATTTAGAGGTGAGCGCTCATCATCAACAAGAATCATCATCTTCACTTTTTTAAGGACGCCATCACCAGAAAATCACTTAATGGTTAAATCAGGTTTTTGTGTTACATTTAGAAATGTTTTAATTTATTTTTTCTTCCTATCGCAATCTGTTAAAAATAAAAAACAGAAATCTTGCAATTTTTACACTGGCCACTAGGGCTTTTTTTTTTTTTTTAAATTCTAACTTAGTTTTGTTTCAGGAAACAACACATGTACATAGCCACAATAGGTATATCCTGACTTTACCTATTGTGTTGAAGTATCTAATGAGCATGTGCAAAGGTACATTGTGAAGGAAGAATGGTCAGTTGTGACAGCACCTATTGTGATTGGTGGATCCTGTGTTATCAGCTGTGTCAATTGGTGTTATCTGTCATTATAATCCTTCCTTTGCCGATAAGAAAACTACTGTAAACTCTTGCCTGAAAGAACAGGAGGTAGGAGTCTAACATAGCCCAAGTGGGAAAATTATAAGATTCCAAAATTTTGATCTTTATTTTAATTAAGATTGAGATAGGAAAATAGGAAAATAAAAAAAATGGCATTGTTTTTTTAAACATACATGCAACACAAAAGAATGACTTAAACAATAGGTCATTTTCTGATGATAGCTGCCCTTTCAAGGCAAAACTCAACAAGTATCCTCCTTATAAGGGGCCATATGGATATGCAGCTGCTCTCCTCTACACAGTTACAAACACTCTGGAATTTCTAAAAAAAAAACAACAATTTCCTTGTAGAAGTACCCTGAGATAACTTTTCTATTAACCAATAATTAGGCTAATTTGGGTCATTAGCACTAGAATGATATAGTTGGTGGAAGGCTCTGGAACTGGGTCCACCATCTGAAGAATAGACTACAAAACCTTTAAAGGCTATGGGCACACAGAATTTTCTGAGGAGATAATAAATGATGAGTTTTTCAAGCCAAAATGGCTTCAGCCAATGATCATCCTGAAGTGGAGTTGAGAAGTTTTTGAAGCGTTTTTTTTGAGCGCGTACTGTCTAGTTTGGAGAAGATTCCTTCAGGAGCCACTTCAAAGAAGTGACATGAATCTGAACCAGAAAAATACTCAAAACACTGAAAATATGAACAGCAAAGTGGTTTTACAATAGAAATGAATAGGAAGTGACTTCCTCCTATAAAAAAACACTTTCTTCAAAAAGATTGTGTGCTCATAGCATTAAAAGAACATAAGGCTACAGAGAAGTTCACGTGCCATAGCAACGTGGCTCCTCATAAAGAGAATTCCACAAATGGTGGAGTTGTTCGTTGAAGAATCCTATGTTGCTGGACTTTTGAAGCTGATAATGGGGAGACCAATGCAGATCTGGCAATTTTAGTTTGTTGAGATCTCGAGAAATTGCATAGACTAAATTTGTGGACAAATAACTTTCCGCAAAGGCAATAAATATAGGCCCTCAGTATTTCTCAGCCCTTTCAACATATATTATTACAAAACAATTCTTTACTTACCATTTTAGAAATTCAATGGGTTTTTCAGGAGTAAAACATTAAATGTCTTACTTTAGAGTAGACCATTAATGTTTAATCAGTGGAGATCTAAAGACAGTCATATAAATTAGATGGCTCCCGCTTGAACAATGCTTCGGACGATCGTTTGGCCAAAAGCCGTATCAGCCAATGAGCACTCCTGTGTTCTGAATGAGAACGCCGCCAACTGATAGGTCAGCCGGAAGCTTATCTTCGGGAGAACAATGCCATCGACAGTCCGAAATCAGACATGTCTGATTGATATCTCTCCTACCCTTCAGTAGGCCGGCACCTCCATGCACATTAGACCATTGGCTGAACACGTAGATATTGGCAGGTTAGGAGGACATCACTATAATTTGTATGGGGGTCTTAACCCACCACAATCCTCAGGGGAGAGTCTATGGCCTCTTTAATTGAATACAAATGTATGGTGGCTGTGTCTTTTACTACAACTCAGCCACATTTACTTGAATATACCCATTTGTTGATGATCGGTAGAGGCTCCAGGGGTCTCGCACAGATGACCGTACTGGCCTACTCCTGGAGAACGCCATGAACAATTGTTATTTCTAACTATGTATGAAACTTTCTTAACACTTAAAACCAATTGTTCTTACCTCAAGAATGGTTACCCAATTACAGCATAAAACAGTATTTCTGAATGTGCAACCAATCAAGTTTACCAATGACTCTAAAAACATAGGAAGGATGTCGGCTTTCTTATGAAATTTTAGCTCTTTACCCTACTCTTCTATGTGCAAGCACATAACTATGTATGACGTAGTGGATATGTATCTACATGATAAAAAAAAATATATATATAAAATATATATATATATATATATATATATATATATATATATTTGGTCATTATGATGCGCACAACCACTATTTCAATATATAGTTGATATTTTTGTTGCAGCTAGTGAAAGGCTATTTTTGAGTCAATATGTTGATGGTTATAGGATTCACAGTAAAATAAAGAGGTAAAACTTTATAAAAATGTTGACATTCTTGCTTCCTTTTGAAACTTTACTGGATGGGGGAACACCGACACATTGGGATTAATTTAAAGGGAACCAGTCATGAGGATTTTATACCTGAAACTCATGGTATATACAGCTCTGGCAAAAATGAAGAGACCACCACATCAAATCCCTGTCATGGGCTGCCCAATCTCCAGACCTGATCCCCATTGAAAACCTCTGGAATGTAATCAAGAGGATGATGGATAGTCACAAGCCATCAAACAAAAAACTGCTTACATTTTTGTGCCAGATGCAGTGTGAAAGACTAGTGGAAAGCTGCCAAGATGCATGAAAGCTGTGATTAATAATCATGGTTATTCCACAAAATATTGATTTCTGAACTCTTCCTGAGTTAAAACATTAGTATTGTTGTTTCTAAATGATTATGAACTTGTTTTCTTTGCATTATTTGAGGTCTGAAAGCACTGTGGTTTTTTTTTAATTTTGACCTTTTTTCTTTGTCAGAAAAAAAAATACAAAATTTATTGCTTGGAACTTCAGAGACATGTTGTCAGAAGTTTATAGAATAAAAGAATTTACATTTTACTCAAAATATACCTATAAAGAGAAAAATCAGACAAACTGAACATTTTGCAGTGGTCTCTTAATTTTTTGCCAGAGCTGTATGTACAGGCGCCGTCATGCTGAGTAAATCCATACCTTGATTGTAAAAATCAGTTTTGCAGTTTCTGAGAAATCCAGTGATGAAATCATAAACAAAGGAGAAGCTGCAAGTGCTTCGGGGTGGAACATTGCACTTGCAGCTCTTCTGCCTCCCTTCCTATTCCCCTCTCATCGCTTGTGTCCTGTGACTAACTGACAAGCCACTCTTGTTTCAGTCACCTGCATCCCTGGCCTGTCAGTCAGACACAGGAGGCAGATGGTGGGTGGAAGGTTGCAAGTGCAATGCCACCCCCTCCTCCTCCCCCAAAGCACTTGCAGCTCATTTGCATATGATTTCAATGCTGGATTTCCCAGAAATGGCACAACCGATTTCTCTAATCAAGGTAGAGATTTAATCAGCATGAAAGCACCTGTATATACATGCCAATAGCGTGAGGGAATAAAATCCTCATGACAGGTTCACTTTTACTGGTTTATGCATATGAATGTGGTGGTGTGTGCTGTTCCAACCATTTCCAAATCCAGCATCTTGGTCATGTCCATGGTTTCCATTTTTCCTATTAGTTGCATTTTCACAAATAATTGTTATGTAGGTTTACTACATTTTAATTGGGGCCACAAATCGGTTCAAGTTTGTTAGAGAGGTACTACTATAAAAGATCTCTCACTAGGCTTGGAGAGATACAAGCTAAAAAAATGGTGTATGGATCTGTTTGAGATATCAAGCTGTCAATTATGACTAGTAGAAAAGATCTTACATAGCAAGAGTTACTCCATCTTTTATATATCTTCCGACATGTCATTAAGACTAATGGCCTCAATATAAATCTAAAAAAAACCCCAAAACAGCATCTCAAATTTTGGAAATAATATCGGATGTATAGCATCTCCCCTCTCAATTTCAGGAAGAAGAGGTAGCAATGTGGGCAAGTTATGGATCACCCCTGCTTTAGGAATCATGTTGATTGAGCAAAAACATCTTCTACTAGAACGTTGGACCATAACAGGTTTTCAAAGACCAATGCTACATCTTTAGTTATGTTTACCCAGATGTTTGGAATTTTAGGAGTTCATCAAATGGGATCCACACCAAAAGATGAATGAAGGATGCACGGCACTCAATGGAGCCCCCTTGTAGATAAGGAAATCCAAGGGGCATGGCACATGGAATAACACTAGAAGCTCCTTCACCTTTTTGTAGATCCTCATCCACAGTCGTTAATCAAGGCCATCATGACTTAATGACTTGTAAAAAGTTACGTAAAAGTAGAGCTACTCTCTTGGCTCTCTCATGTATAAAATAAAGCATAAACCCATAAAATACATTAAAAATGCTAAAAAAGGTCAACTTTTTCTTCTACACTCATTTAGGGATATAGACCCTTCCACAAATCCAACACTTTTTTTTAACTCTTCGAACAAGCCAATTCTTACCTTCCACGTCGCTGCATTGCGTCGGAAGTAAGCAAACATTCGTGTGAACCAATTGTAGATTTCATTTAGTGTTAGTTGCTTCTCTGGTGATTCAAGGATTGCCTAAATAGATTATAAAAATAAATATTACAGGAATCTACGGTAAATTAGAAAATAAAATAAGCTACATTTTATAATTTTGAGGTGTAACAAAAAAAATATTATAAAAAAATATAAAAAAAAATAAATTAATTTTCCAGTTTGCCAAAAACAGTCACATATATAAATCAAGTCCAGATGTTTAAAAAAAATGCATCATTTGGCAAAAGGAAAAAAAAATAAACTAGACTTCACAACGCGATCTGAGATTAATACCTCTATTTAACAGTTCAATAACAACATTGAAAATGGAATTATCTAATTGTTTTGAGTTCTAATTTCTGTTTCCTGGTAGAAATATTAATTTATCAGTCATTCACAAAGCAGGATCAAAGAAAAATGCAAAACATTTCACCAGCTGATTACAGCTCAGTAATTATTTAGAGCTCAGATTAATTCTAGGGATCAGAGATTACGGTAGTTTGTGATAATTGACTTGCCATCTTTAAACAGCCTCATTTTCACTGTTGTGTGAAATGAATTTTCTAATAATCACATTGCATTGTAATACTTAATCAAAAGCAATTACGTTAGATATTGCTGTTTTCAAAACTCATGTGCAAAACGAAAAAAAAAAAAAGAATAAGGTTTTTGGATTCAGACAAATACTGAAGTTTTACAAATCTTTTTTTAAATATACAGGTGGGCGTGTATAGTTTTGAAATTTTAAAGCAGGGCCATGTAATGGATCTAAGTAGAGTATTGTAACTTAAGAACGCTACGTTAAGTATTAGGGAAGAGTCAGATGGCCATATAACTCGATTAGGGATTGCAACGTAATGTTCAGACTGGCTGACCCGAGCGTGACAACATGTATTTCTATGCAGCTGTTTGGGTTGGGAGAGCCACCAGCCAGTCCGAGCACTGCGTTGCAATCCCGGTCCAAGTTATACGACCCATTTCTTAGAGATAGGTAAAAGATTAACAGCATCTTGGTCCATCAGCCACACCGGTAGGTCGCTACCAGCAGATCAGAGCCCTGCCATCCTCTTCCCACTGGCCAGTATCTACAGCTCCTCTTTTGATTAGCAGGTCAGATGCAATGTCATTGTTGTGGTGTGATACATGCATAAAGTCTGACCAGGCGTACTAATTAGAAGAGGAGCCAGAGATGTCAACAGGGAAGGAAGAGCATTACAGACAACCAATGTTACCACTGAACCAGGGTCCTTTGACTCAATTTGCTCAACTTTAGTAAGCATCACTTGTAGTCTCTAGGTTAAAATAAAAAATAAAAATAGGAGGTTCTAAAGAAACACTTCATATGGCCTCCAAGGGTCAAGTAAGGCTTCACGCTACTTATAAATAATATGAAATTTCAATAATGATTAAAAAGACTAAATTGATTTTAGATATTTTCTGAAACTGATAGCAAATTGTGCAATTGATTACTGTCAATGTTTGACCCATAATGGAACATTAAAACTAATGACCAATTATTTCACTTCAGCTCATAATGGGAAGACCATATGTGGAGGTACCAGTTATCTATCATGGTTAAACTTGTTAAAGGTTGTCACTAAGGATACATTCATCACCAAATATTGGATCAGGAACATTATCACCAAGCACTCGTGTAGATGTCATGGCTCACTAGACTCAAGGAAAAGATGGCCAAGGACATGTGAGGTCTCATGGGTTTGGGTGTCAAAAATAGCCTTACACTAGGCACCATTGGCTGCAGGATCCATAGTGAGTTGAGTACACTTTCTCTATGGTCATCAAGCCTTGGATCAAGTGAACAGGAAACCCATTGTGAATTTAACGATAACCCATTTGTGCCCACCCTGGCCAGTGCTTAGTCCTACCTTTGTTTTTCAGCACTTGATGTCATCTGTTAGATCTTACCTATGCAATATATTGTGTTTTCATGGCCACAATGACACCAGCACTTACCTGCCTAATTAAAGATGCGTATGTGAAGGGTGGCCTGACTTCTGCATTTTTGTAAAATTCTTGGTTCTGTGCAATGTCTGCCATTAAATAATACAAATAAAAATAATTACAAAAACGGTTTTAAAAGATGCAATAAAGAAGAAGTGGAAGT
Organism: Ranitomeya variabilis; assembly: GCF_051348905.1. Taxonomy (NCBI): domain Eukaryota; kingdom Metazoa; phylum Chordata; class Amphibia; order Anura; family Dendrobatidae; genus Ranitomeya; species Ranitomeya variabilis. The sequence goes on from NC_135239.1 coordinate 200,876,485, forward strand.
TGTTCAATGCTGCTTGGGTAATATGCCAACAATTTCAAAAATAATAGTAAAAATGTACTGTACTCTGTAACTTAGCAGTAAAAAAAGGTCTACTCACCAGAAGAGATGGGAACATTGTATTTGTCAGAGTACCGCCTCCGTATGGGTCCTACATTGTGGATGCTGGTGGTAGTGATAACAGATGGTCCCTGGGTTAAAGGAGTGAGTGGTGTCGTTGGTGTGGTGGGGGTATGAGGTAAGCTTTGTGGGGAAGGTTCTGATGCAGTCTTTGAAAGGGTGACACTGGATACCAGGTTCAGCTGTAAGTACAAAAAATAAAAAAAAATAATGAACAACGAGATCTCTTAAACCAGTCAAACCAAGAACTGAAGTTGGATCCAATCCAGAGTAGAAGCTTTCGGTGATCAAAGAGACCACGATTGTAAGGGAAACCTCTCAATATGAGAACAAAGCTCTCCCATTCAATAATAGTAAGTAGTTGTTGGGCAACCTGCCCTCTCCTACAAAATGTGACTGAAGCTGGAAGATACATAATGTCATAAAGCAACTAACAAATAGTTATCTTAAACCAGCCAAAAATACAAGTAGCTTCTAAACAAGAGTAGAAGCTTTTGATCATCAATGAGAACATGAATGAAATGGAACCATCTCAACATGAACCTGTCTTATTCAACAGTAGTAAATAATGGTTTATGAACCGGTCCTATAAAAGCTAGCTGTAACTGGAGTATACATACTGGTATAATATACGTAATGGCATAAAGTAATGAACAACTAGTCATCTTAAACAAGGTAAGCCAACAATACAAGTTGGTTCTAAACAAGAGTAGAACCAACTTTTCATCTTCAAGGAGACCATGAATGGAACTGAACCATCTCAACATGAGGCACTTCTGCTCAATAGTATTAAATAGTTGTTGGTCAACCTGTCCTTTCCTACAAAAGGTGGCTGGAACTGTAATGTAAATAATGGTGTAAAGTCTGTAATAGCATAAAGTACAGGAACAACTAGTTACCTTAAACCAGGAAAGCCAACAATACAAGTTGGTTCTAAACAAGAGTAAAAGCTTTCTATTATCAGTGAAACTATACATGAAATGGAACCATCTCAAAACTAGGCTTTTCCGCTCTAGTAGTAGTAGTTGGTCAACCTGTCCTCTGCTAAAAAAGGTGGCTGGCATTAGAAGGTACGAGAGCAATGATTCCGTCATTGTCCTGCTCTCAATGTCTTTTGATGTGGAACACAGAGTGATGTATACCAACTCAAGGATACGGTACAGGCATTGTTATTTTTATCTCTATGCATTGGATAGACATATTCCATAAGCAAGTTTGGAATCTCTTTCGGAAAACATTCAAGAAATGGCATCAACAATACATTCGGCGTCTGGCCGAAGAGGTTTTCCACCCACCCAAGTTAATTACGATCCACCAATAGATCATTATGACACTCGGAAATGTAAAGCATGACTACACCATGTTAACTACAGTGAAAACTTTAAACAAACTGCCACCGTCTATACAATGCCTTGTACCCCATGTGTAATTTAAATATACACTTTCATCTGTTGATTTAATAGAACGTCAACCCAATGTTTAAGTTTCGGAGGAAATGTGTAAACTCTCCTTTCCTAAATAGCAAACGGCTCTCGGATTGAAATCTCGAATTGGCACGTGTACATTCAGAGCTGCACTTTACATTAAGCAGAACTCTAATATTGGTTTAACAAAGTTCATTTAAATTTTTCAATTTTTGAGACAGCAAACTTATTTTTGAGGGCTATCCAGACCATATAAATCAAACACCACATTCAAGACGGTGTAAAATTCGGCAATCAGTCAGTCTTATTACTATGTCAGGCATTTCTTTCTTTTTTTTTCAACATAAATTAGGTATAAGTAAAATATATATATAAAAAAGCCCATAACTGTATTACTGCCATTAAACATAATTTGCCAGTCTAACGGTGGAATAGCGTAACGGGTGCCAAAAAATATGAAGTCATGTTAAGGAAAGGTACAATATATGGAATTAATCAAGAGAACCTTAGTGTTTCATTAATTGATTCCAAAAAATGGTACCTTACCAGAGAATAATTACAAAATCAATTTAGTAAAGGAGACAGGACTATCGGGATCGGGGGATGGGGGTGTCACTACCATCCACAATAAGGAAATTCTATGTTAGAGTGATAGAATGTCTTTATTGTTTTTAATCAAAGATTGAAAGAAATGAACTCATTTAAGAGGAATTTTATCCAGACAGATTCCGAACTGCAGCTCTTCCCCATACATGACCTTTAGAGTTTATCAATATACCTCAACTCGCATTACAAGTCGGTCCTCTGTGTGATACGAGCTGTGATTTAAAGATAATCCCCAGAGAACAGACAACTAATGCAGCCTTTTAACAGTTTATTATGGAAATGTGTCGTTTTTTTTTCTTGTCTTAAATAGGATACAGATGTTGATTTTCAACAAGGCGAACAAAGACGCACGTGCGCTTGGTACAAGTCCATTAAGTCTGGATCCATCGCGGGGTGGTGTCCTTTTGTGGTTTTTGTTAGTTTGCACTTTTTATATGTTTGTATGAAGTTTTAATCCTCGCTAACAGTTCTGTAAGTTAAATCCTTATTTCTTAAGCCTATTGTCGGCTTTCAACAACTTTTTTTTTTTTTTTTTAAAGAGATGAGCAAATCGATTCAAAACAAATCAAATTTGACAAAAATACAAAATTTGACAAATTCCAAATCTCTTGTGATTTGACTCACTCAAAATCCATCAAAATGGAAACCAGCCAGAAAACATTTTGCTGGATACCTTTTAGGGCTATGTAGGGGTTTAAAAAAATATTATACTCATCTCACCCCTCACTTGTCCCACAGATCCTGGTCCAGTCCTCTATTGGCTCCCTCTATCTATGGTGGTCATTTCAGTCTTCACTCTTCGGCATATCTGCCACCAATAAGAGTATTGTCTTAAACAACCATAGAGCAGACCACAGCAGGAGACCCGATGGGGAGCTGTGACTATGGGCAATGTATTTTTTTTTTTAATCTTAACTTAATTGGGGTCCATTTGATTCATGGATATAAATTCAAAAAACATACCAGAAAAAGAAACAGACTTACCAACACCAAGTCATATTACAAATGCTCTTAGCAGGATGCAGCAGACCCCCATGATTAAGGTAGGGGCAGCACAGGTGCAAAATATTGATGAAAACAGCCACTCGCACATCTACCAATTCATGGGGGGGTAGCTGCCTAGTAAAAAATGCACACAAATGAGGCTTGTGTAGGACACCAGTCACACAGGTACATGGAATGCACAGTGTCTGGCTTATAGCCTTTTAATAATGCCCATGCTATTAGACCAGGCGGGCTGTCCAGCACTATATGAGTGCACCCCACAAAGACAGACGCCCCAGTTAACCCAACCAACTGATATGGTGTTGGCAAGGCCGTTTCTTTTTCTGGTAAGTTTTTTCCCATTTCATTCACATCAAATTATTTTGATGTAAATCGAATTGTCTGGCGGAAGGTGAATTTCAGTAGATTAGCTGATTCTTATCGTTTAAGGATTTTTTGAGGAAAGTACTGGATCTGCTTAAAGAGACCAGCTGGGTATGGAGTCTTACTGGTAAGGCTGGGTGGGAAAAAATATGCAAATTAGATCTATCAATACAAAAGAAACTATCTTGCAAGCACTGCCTCAAGAGGTAGTAACCCAATAAGTCACTGTGACCCCTTTGCCAAGCCATGCAACATGACCAGCAATAAATGCCAAGCCAGAAACTCATCTGTGAAGAGACAGTTTTGTGGTGTTCCTCATCAATGTAGAACTCTTTGGTGGTACTTGGGAGATAGATCTTTTGCAGAATGGAAAAAAAAAAACTAATGGTAAGCTGATCACAGAGTGTCCACCAATGATCTGATGTAATCTGTGGGAGAACTTGACAGCAGGTGTCCAATTCATTCACAGCACTCCCACAGGACAAGTTAACTTTATTTGTAACATATGGATAGTCTCCTGAACAAAGAGACTGATACTTTTGATGCTAAACAGACTCCTACTGACTTATATTTTAGTCCACCAAGTTTTTGGATGGTGAGAAACAAAAACTTACTCCAAGGCTATGGATTTGGTTGCCATTTTCACTCTGTAACCCATTTGGACTAGGGTGTAACTACATGGCATATTAAGGTTGCACCAAGACCCTCAGGGAGCCCAAAAGGCCAGCGGTCTACGTAGGAAGACCTGCACTATAGGATTGTCACATATTTAGTAGAACCTTCAAGATACCCAAAAAAAGTAAAAGACTAAGGCTGGGCATACATGTTAGATGGTTGATGGCCGAATTATCCATCGAATGATGTTTCGGCTGACAAGCCATCTTGACAGTCTCTCCCATACACTGGAGCGCTTGCGCGACCGAGCACTGATGTGTTCTCAATGAGAAAACCGCCCACGAACATGGTGGCTGTCTGCTTATCTTAGAGAGAAAAATGGAATCGGCAGTCTGAAATTGGACATGTGCCATCGACATATCTTCCAACCAGTCAGCCGGTGCCCCCATACACACTAGAACATTGGCGGATTCATCTGACATTTTTCTAATAATGTGTGCGGGGGCCCTAAAGGATCTTGTTCTGCTTTCAAATCAGGATAAACAAGTTTCACTTGAGTTAAAGAGTGGATTTAAAAAAGGAAGGAGACACGGAAGTGGGTGGAGAATAAAGTAAAAAGGGTGCCTTAACAGACTTTGACAAATGACACTGATTCACACCCACTGCCGCTAAGACAAGACGGGGTAAGCAGCCAATCTTGGCTAATTACCAGATGAAATTGTATTGTAAGGACTCTAATTAGGAGATGCTTATGGAGGCGAACTGAAGATTAAATACTGCATATGAATAACCCCGATGTCAGGGAGAAGAGGGTGCAGGGTGTTGCTGGAATGTTTGGTCGAAACAGTGATCGTATTTTAAAAGGAGGGAGGCAGCAATATTTGGAATAATAGCTATGAGGTAAACTAATTAACAGATGGATCCTGGAGGAAGACTGTGGCTTTACTGCAGCTGAGGCTGTTCCAAAACAAAGTGCCAAATCTCAACAGCAAAGCAGCAGTCGAGTGGAAAATGTCTGCCTGACCTCTGCTCCCGCTATTAATTTGCAGGAAAACTAATGACACATATACATATTCCCACAAAATTGTTCTAATTGCTAATTTGCCAAAAGAGCCCAGTTTCCAAATTAAACATGACTGCAATCTGGGAGGAAGGAGAGAACAAAAAGCAGGAGCTGGGAGCGCAGGGCGATTCATCTCCCACATCTATTTGAAGGCTTAATCGAGGATTTGATGAAATGCTGACCTTGTCAATTGCTATTGAAGTGTTTTATACATATTTTTCTTATATATATTTTTAGATAGTGAAATTTGATGAGCAGAAAGTTCCTGTTTCATAGGTAGGATGTAAGGCAGGATCGTATGAAATGATCGTCTAGTGTGTCAGTCGCCTAACCATGGGGAAGCCATTGTGTTGGCTACTGTTGCATTTGGAGGGTCAATTCACTGGAAATCAGTCATCGTGCCTCATACCTTACCAGGAAAAGTCAACTTATTTTTGTATACATTTTGTTTATTTTATGTAGCCCTCCTTAAGGATAAAGGACAGAAAATAAGAATACCTGTAACTGACAATCAAAAGTGGCTTTGCTTCCCACATTACTTACAAGTTACAGCTAATCGATTCTCATCCTCTGTTACTTGTCATCTAGTGTTTAAATGGGTTATACCTCTTCATCAGCATTCTATCAGCACTTTAGCTACTGGAACTTCCTCTGTCTCACTATTTAGTATGCATTTCTCTTGACATTAACCACTGGCTTGTCTAGCCTGAACCGAAAGCCTGTTTGTTATGCCAGTATGCAATTCAACAGTCAGGAAACCAGAAGCAGAGACAAATCTCTGTGGCAAGTTCCTAAAGACACAATGACTCACCCCCACTTCCTCTGCAGATACAAAAACCCAGCCCCAATTCCTGCAGAGAAACAAAGACCCACCTCTACTTCCTGGGAAAAGACAAGGACCTGTCCCAACTTCATGTAGAGAACAAAGACCCACCCCTACTTTTTGAAGCTAGACAAAATACCCCCCACTTCCTGTAGAGAAACAAAAACCCGCCCCTACTTCCTCTGGAAAGACAAAGACCTGCCCCCACTTCTTGTAGATAAAAACCCACCCTCACTTTCTGTAGAGAGACAACGACCCACCCCCACTTCTCCTGGAGAGACAACGACCCGCACCCACTTCTCCTGGAGAGACAAAGACCCACCCCTACTTCTCCTGGAGAGACAAAGATCCGCCCCTACTTCTCCTGGAGAGACAACGACCCACCCCCACTTCTCCTGGAGAGACAATGACCCGCACCCACTTCTCCTGGAGAGACAAAGACCCACCCCTACTTCTCCTGGAGAGACAAAGAGACAAAGATCCGCCCCTACTTCTCCTGGAGAGACAACGACCCGCCCCTACTTCTCCTGGAGAGACAAAGACCCACCCCCACTTCTCCTGGAGAGACAAAGACCCACCCCTACTTCTCTTGCAGAGACAAAGACCCGCCCCCATTTTTGCTGAAGAGACAAAGACCCACCCCTACTTCTGGAGAGAAAAAGACCCGCCCCCACTTCTCCTGGAGACAAAGACCTGCCACATTTTTCCTGGAGAGACAAAGACCCACCCCTACTTTTGGAGACGAAGACCCACCCCTACTTCTCCTGGAGAGACAACGACCCGCCCCCACTTCTCCTGGAGACAAAAACCCGCCCCTACTTCTTGTAGAGAAACAAAGACTCACCCCCACTTTCTGTAGAGAGACAAAGATCTTCCCACTCTTGTAGAGAGACAAAGACCTTCCCTCACTTCTTGTAGAGAGACCCGCCCAACTCTGTGTATTGAAATAAAAAGCTGCACTCACTCCCTGTAGAGAAACAAAGAATTCTGTACACCTCCCACATACTGTACATATGGCTCTATATAGGAGCCACAGGGAAATTCGACTTTTAGCATCATTTGGGGCATGGCTTGGTAAGACTACGTTCATTTTGTTGTTATTCACACCAGTCTCCGTCACCAACTCCCCATCTCAAAATAGGCTCAAAAACTCGTCTTAAATTTTTTTTATCATATTTCCAAACAAAATTCATATTATTTTCATTTTTTTTTTCATTTTCTTTAGTCTCTGCACTCAATTTGTAAATTACATGTCAATATGACGAAGATCTCAAGCTCTTTCCTTGTTGGCTACAACATCTTTATAAAATGATGAATGAGTCATCAGTAATTTTCATAAACAGGCAGTGATGTAAACCCCTAATCAAAATGGATTTCCATTAACTGTCCCGCTTAGTACACATAATTGTATCTTTTTTGTTTTTCCTAAATGTATTACACGAGAAGACGAGCCAGAGATCATGAAGACGTGCTTATATCTTTACTTAAATAAATATGAGATTTTAACCCTTTTAAGGGGCGTAGCATTAACCGAACACAGCACCCCGACCAACAAAATTGGCCAGCCCGGTGTTCTCCTGCATGCTCCAGGGCACAGATTTCTGCTATTAGCCGCGCCAGTCTGCTTAGGGTCAGAATTGATGATTTAATTGCACTGAAATTCTGGGCTTTAATCACAAAAGATTGGAGACGGTAACATGGATAGATGGGCAGTTAGTAGCAGCGAGATGACAATTTTAAAGAGACAACTCCTGTCATTTGAGGTCACTGGTAAAAAAAAAAAACAAGTAGTATTTTTATGTGAAATTACAAATTTCAAGTTCTTAGATAATAGCCAACAAACTACCTTAAAATAGTCGCTGTATTTTTATTTTTTCTCTTTTTTGTAGGTAGTATAGCACAGAGTTTTATTTTTTACATTTCTTATATTTTCATTTAGATATATGGTACTATATATTTTTTTTAATATATATTTAATATATTTTCCCATAGATAGCATGGTATTGTATTTTTACTTTATTTTTTTTATATATTTTTTTTCAGATAGCAAAACATTGTATTTTTATTTTTTTTTTATATAGGAAGCATGGCACTGAGTTTTTATTCTATTTTTTTTAATTTTTTTTTGTATTTTCCTCTAGATAGCATGACACTGTATTTTTACTTTTTCTTTTTTTTATAGGTCTTATATCTTTTTAAGTAGTATGGCGAAGAGTTTTTATTTTTTGGATATTTCTTATATTTTCTATTAGATTACATGGTATCAATATTCTTATCTTAGTTCTTTATATTTTTTTATATTTTCCCCTAGATGGCATGGTATTGTATTTTTACTTTTTTATGTTTAATTTTTTTTATTTTATTTTTTTTTCAGATAGCACGATGGTGTATTTTTATTTTATTTAGTTTCTCATTTTTTGTAGGCATTCTAGCACTGAATTTTTTATTTTTTTATTTCTTTTTCTATAGTATGGCGCTGTACATATACTTTATTTTTTGATATTTTTTATATTTTACCATAGATAACATGGTGCTGTATTTTTATTTACTACGTTTATTTTCTCATAGATATTCTAGTATTGTATTTAACTTTATTTATTTGAATTTTTTTTATATTTACTCAATTCCATAAATATTTGAAGGGTTTAAATAATTGCACAAAACTACAATTTTGCAAATCACCCCCCAAAAAAATGCTATTAGAAATTAACTAGTAACACAAATTTTAAAACCATAGTCATTTACACCCTTTGTAAATATAAAAATTGCTAACGCAAGTTAAAAACAATGGAAGTATTTATCGATGCTTTTTTCTATACTGGTTTTGCTGGCTGCACAAACATCTAAACCATATAATTCAACTATTTAATGTTACGTTATTATTGAACCAATGTTCCAGCATAGTTTTATGGAGCGTTTAATTGCTAATGCTTATTTCTATTTATTGTATATTTTTGTTTCTGTCTTTTTTTTTTTTTTTTTGGGGGGGGGGGGGGGGGGGGAATATATATATATCCTTAATTGCTTTCCGCTTAGACAGAAAAGAAATACAGTATACAGAATGGAATATTTAACCAAGCAATTGATTTGAAAATGTTATTTTAAATGTTTTAGGTCAAGTCTGAATTGGTGCACTGTCGGAAAAACTTAATTACTGCTCAGCCATTAGAAAAAAAATTATATTGCCTCTTTTCATGGATGACAGTTGTGTGACGTTTGGGAATAAGGAAAAAGCAATTATCCCCTAGATACAATATACAAAATGTTGTTGACAACTTTTCTAATTAAAATATAGTTCTGGGGTTTTTATAGACACCTTAAGTGTCTCACGGAAGCAAATCATGAACTGTTCATTTCAATGGTTTTTTTTTTCTCCATTGGGTCCCATGCACATGGATATATTACAGATCTGTGTTCTAGGTATCGATTAGAGATGAACGAATCAATTTACAGTAACCCGTGTCCACTGAGCAAGAACCCTGTGAACTGCCTCCTAACTATTTGGATTCCCAGTGCCTCAGGGGCGGGATCATAGGTGAGCGACCAATCAAAAGAGACACTGGGGAGCTAAGCCGCTAGAACAAGGCTCTCATCACTCTGGTCTGTTGGTCATGGTCTACTGAAAGACCACGGTCCTGGGAATCGATTTGCTCATCTCTAACATCATTGAAATAAAATCCATAGTCTGTAAGCCTATACTCTTTGTGCCTCCAACAAGGCATGCAAAAGTTTTTTTCCCTATGGATTCAGCACAAATCTGCCAAAAATAAAAACAAAAAACCCCCCACAATTGCTACATTATTAAAGTAATAACTAAAAGCTCTCTTTATGTGGCAAGCAAGAGTATCCAAGGTTGGTTATTTGGACTCTGTGCGCCTCCATCCAGAGCATATACATGGAATGGTCTTTATTGCCTTAATTTTGCACAGGAAAAAAAATACAAAAATTACCAACGGACAGGAAAATTAAGTATACTAATTCATTATAAAAATAATAGACCTAATCAACTTTAATCAACGATCCTCATCCTGTGCGGAGAAACAAAACCTTAAACACAAAAATTTATTGGGCATGGAAGATTTTTCGTGAATCTATTTTATCTACTAGACCTTGGAGAAGTCATTGAAAAAAATACTTTAAAAAATTGGCCAGATTATTCCCATCTTTCCAAAACAGCTTAGTCCAATATGAAAAGCTGCAACATTAATCTATGGCTACGAAGGGATATCTATTACCTGCAGGCACATGGGGAAGAAGTGGCATCAAAATTGGTAATTCCAAATCCCTTCCTTGGGTTATGCTCATGAGATGTTGCAGCCTTAGCAGATGTTGCTTAAGCAGTTGTCTCAGCATCACAAGGTTTTAGAATGAGATGACCAGCATAGTACACAATGTTGTCTGATCCAACAAATTTGTCCTTAGAGATTTTGTTTTTTTGTTTTTTACGTTGCAAATAGACAAGTTAGTCAACCGTTGAAATTTTGTGTTTTTACAGTCCCGATACTAGATGCATGTGAGCTGTGAAGTGCTGTCATCTCACATTGACAGCTGCAATAATTACTGAAACATGGAAATAACCACATCTGAAAAAGAACTATTCTTACAATAAAGAAAATCAAGAGAGACAAAATCCATCTAGAAATGATCAGTGTCCCTATTTTGTGGTTGGGATTAACCAAAAATTTTCCAATTTTTTCCAATTTGCTACATGCAAATCAAATGTTTCTAATTCTGTCTGTTTGTAACGGAAATCCCGCGTCGCTGATTGGTCGCTGCAGTCACCTGCGACAAATCAGCGACAGGCGCAGTCCGGCCGTAGTTCAGTCACGTTTACTGAACAAGTTCTGTCAATCACAGTGCGACATAGTTCAGTCACGTTTACGGAACACGTTCTGTCAGTCACAGTGCCACGTAGTTCAGTCACGTTTACTGAACAAGTTCTGTCAGTCACAGTGCCACGTAGTTCAGTCACGTTTACTGAATAAGTTCTGTTAGTCACGGTGTGACATAGTTCACTCATGTTTACTGAACAAGTTCTGTCAGTCACAGTGCCACATAGTTCAGTCACGTTTACTGAACAAGTTCTGTCAGTTACAGTGTGACATAGTTCACTTACGTTTACTGAACACGTTCAGTCAGTCACAGTGCGACATAGTTCTGTCAGAATATTCTAGAATACCCGACACGTTAGAACCGGGCCACCATCTAGTAAATAAATAATAGTCTCGCTGCTCACCAGTCCCAATGCTGCATCCACCCTTCTGCTCCTATGTACAGTAGCCTCCGGCTTCTTCTTTCCTTTGGCACTGCGAAGGACATTCTCTTTCTGCATCTTCACTCTGTAGAGGGGCTTGCAGCACTGACATCACGACATATGTTGCCAAGGCATAGCCAGTGCCGTGTGCTGTAACGTCAGAGACCTTCTTTGCGCCAGAAGCCCCAGCGCAAAGTGAAGGTACAGCAAGAAGCTGTGCATAGGACTCGAAGGAGGGCTACAGCTGCAGGACAGGTGAGTGGCAAGGTGAGTATTTTTCCCAACTTCCTCAGCTATTTACAAAACAGAAAAGTGGCAGACAATTTTTTTTTGTAAAATTTGACCATTCCCTCTAACCTATTCGCTCATTTTTATTCATGAGTTAAGGAGCATGTCAGCAGATTTATCTTTTGCCTAGAATTAACCCTGAACAAGTAGCCTTATTTTGAGCTAATTACATTCCATTTATGAGCTGAAGACTCTGTAGCTGGCCATAAATTGCATTTTTCTAAAGAGTAACCCTAGTTCTCCGTCAATTATTCAAAAAATGTCTGGTCATACAGAACTTGGATACATAAGGTAAAGTAAGAACTTTACAGTGACTCTTCTAAGGCTAATAAAGAAGATTCTAAAGACCCGCCCATGAGGTTCACATTCCCTAATAAAGCATACAGCTTTGATTCCATAACCCTTCAAAGCTGAATAAAATGAAAAATATCTTCTCACCACTTTCATAAGAATCATATGCCAAAAAGTTACTGTACATAACAAATCCCGGAGATGCTTCACTTTCCTATCCAATCAAAATATAACTACGGTAATAACTTAAACTCATGAATTTAATTTTTTTTACTACTTTTGTTATTCCGATGCCTAGCAATCACATTTCCAATATTTTTATATCTATCTCAACGCTCTTGTAATTGAAATTTATCACATCACTACGTAAAATATTCTATACAGCATACTCAAAAGATCATAGAAATCGAGCAGACAGCGAGCAAACAATGCCGCATGCTACTCACTCTTATAAAAATGGAAGAGGAGGAAAAAAAAGAACTCAATATAAAAAATAGGTTTGGAGTTGATTGCCTGCAAGCGAAGACACTTTTCATATACAAATGTGATTTTTCTCTCCCCACCCCTCCCCAATCTCCAAAGGGTGGTACAACCATAAATTTACATAGACTAATCCAAACAATCTGTGCATCTGACAATAGCAAACCTCACACAGGCAGTCTATTGTCGGTTTACATATCAGTGAGCTTTATGTTCGCTTGTAACAACGTTCAACCTGTCAAAGGTTCGCTTTGGACTCTAAATAAATGGTTATAAAAGCGCTGTGCGGAAATATTAGACTTTCCTCAAAAGAAAGCCCGCTGTGTATGAATTCCAAAGCTATTCATTTTGCAGTCAAAAATATGCTGCCCGTGTGCATATAATAAAGAAGCACTGTGTGGAGCAAGAAGGAAAGATAATGTTAACGCACCCTTAAATTGAAAAAAAATGTAAAAAATGTTTATTGGGAGGTTCTGTGCAAAAGTAAATAAATGGTCTAAATGTCAGAAACAAAAATAAAGAAATTAACAAAATTATAGACTAGTCCACCTTTAACGATAAGTTACCCTTGAGAAACAAGTAAAGCACTCATGGAGATGACTTTATATAATTGGATTGTCATTTCCACCTGGATCCTCATGAGAAAGAAAAGTGTCTAGCTTTTGGTCTTATTTTATTCCCACTGCTCCCCTGAGTATTCCACTTTTTTCTTTTTTAAATCCGCCATACAGTTCCACAGATATGGGCCTTTGTATTTGGTGTGGCTTACAGGATCCTCCTGGGCGTGTCTTTAGGCTCCTCTGCATTATTACCCTGTGAGCCATGCCCCCTTAGTAAAGACCATAAAAATGTGCACTACATAAAAAAGCCTACATCTCTGCAACCGCATGGTGGATTTAAACAAAGAAAAAAGTGGAATGCTCAACGGAGCAGCGGGAATAAAATAAGAACACAAAATGGCCACTTTTAACCCAATGACAGGTTCTTTTTAAAGGGATGTTTCTCTATAAAAGATATGCCATAAATGCCTGTTAAGAAGTGGCCCCACTTTAGAGAAGGTCATCTATCAGGTACAAGGGAATCATGGGATCTTCATTAGTAGATGTATGTGGCCCTCACTCTATAGAAGTCTATAGGAGTTATGGAGAGTGGCATGCCAGCAGTCTATGGGCAGAGCGGCCATTGTAGATTAGGTTGTTTTATGGAGGGAACAGCTGTACCCTTATAGCCATTCCCCCTTATAGAAATCTACCTGCATATTTGACTTGACCAATAATGGGGTGCCAAGGGTAGGAGTTTCATACAATAGGTAAGTGGTTTAGCATTTTGAACTCGTCTGCTTCCCATTTTTTCCCTTAAAACAAGTACAGGTGACCATAGTAAAGTTCAATGTGAGAAAAAAAAGACCACGTCCAAAATCAATTTAATTGCAATAGAGGCAACAATATAAAAGTAGACCCTTTCAGCTCTACATCGGTATGGGCACATCACTACGGAATTAATTTACCCTACTCCCCCCCCATCCTAAATAAAGATACTTACAGGTTGGGGGCTTGCTTTGGGTTCTGTTGACTTCACATGTAAATGCGTCATCATGGCTTGCAGCCGGTCTTTGTCTTTGGAAAGCTGCAAGGTAAGAAATTAATAAGAATGAATATTTCTAGATAAAACAATAATATTGTGCCACCTAGTGGCCAAATCAAGATGAAGAACCATCTTGATATCCAAAAATTGGTAGAAGAAAGTTTACAAAAATACTCTGTATACCTAGAGAGAAGATGTTGATGACCTATTCTTAAGAGAGGTCATCAATATATCGGGGGGGGGGGGGCTCCCACTGATCAGCTGATACCAATGGTGGACACAGACAGAACCCTGTGCAAGAACAGCATATGGGCCTTTTACTGTTCAATAGCTCCTCATAATGCACAACTCCACCAGCTTTGGAGGTGTAAGTGGGAGCCCCGTACCTCTTGGGTCCCTGTTTGGCTGCACAGGTTGCACCGCCGATATTTCCGCAACTGGCTGATATCGTGGTGGATATTCGCAGCGTACATAGCTAAACACCACAGCTCCAAACACTGTCTAGTGGCCAATCTTGGGTAATGAAGCTCAGCTCCTATTGAAGTTAATGTGATTTAAGCTGCAGTACCAGAGAACAGCCACTAGACTGTGTATGGAGCTGTGTCGTACACGGTGTTCTCCAATCGGCTGCAGCTCCAGGTATCGGCTGTGCATTCGTGTTAGGAGTTATAAAACTCCCAATATTTGATATCCATAAGGAGAAGTCATTAGTCTTAGTTCCCTTTTCATAAATATAATCATTGTAGCAACTTTTAAGACTAAACTAAAGATAAAAGTCATGATTGAAAAAAAAATAAATAGTACAAGATAACAAAGCTCCAATGCAAACGAATGTGTTTCCTTGGTTACAGACTACAAACAAGCCTTGCGTAGTCATACTCCCCCCTCCCATCTCTCCCCTACTCCTTGCTAATTTTGTTAGGAGACAAATAGAAGGGTATCTGGCTGAAAAATCAGACTACAAGCAGGGTTTACTTTGTAGTCTGTAACCATGGAGACATACAAGTCTCCACATTTGCTGAAGACAGAAGATACAAGGGGATTTATATACACGCTGTTGGCTTTAATTTTTGTTTTTGAGCCATAGGAGCAATAAGCAAAATTAGTTGTAAATATGGATATGCCCTTTAAGGAATTTAGCCTGTCTATTGCACAAAATGGAAACAGAAAATTAAAGGTCTAATGACCAACTTAACAAGCGTTCAGAACCTGCGACTAAATGTCAGCGTGCCGGTAATATCGCTGATAAACAATTTCTACATGCGCTCAATGCTACAAAAATGTCCGGGAAGACATTGAAATTATCCTGAAATGCACATAATTAATCTTGCCGGGGGAGGGATGATATAGAGGATGCCGCGTCACCTGAGGCTTCAATTTAATCCATATTTGTATGTGCCCTTAACAAGATATGGGAATCCAATCATTGCAGCAGCCATTTTATTTGTATTCTTGTCCTCACAGTTGATTGAACGTTACTTGCACAAAATGACTTTTACCATTCTCAACCCAATGTCTCCGACGTTGCGCCGCCATTACACTCGTTCAATTATATAATATCAATACCGGCTCAAATCAGATATGCTGCTGACCGGCGATGCCTACAGCTCTTGGATTTTTTTTTTTTCTTTTGAATTGTGGATTGTAATGGACAATAGGATGATCACCAAGGAGGGGTTTAAAGACTACGAATGAGCATAAAATTACAATAAGATGATCAACAAGGAGGGATTTAAAGACCCAGAATGAGCATGTAATCAGCAAAACAACATCTAAAATGAAAAACTACCGGGTGACCGATATGAAGTCCACAAGGGTAGACTGGCCCATCCAGTATAAATAAATCCAAAACTGAGCCCAGGCTCTCATACATGGTACCTGGCCCCTATTAAAAAAAAACTCCCCATGAACGGCAATTTGATTTTGGAACCAATTATTTGGCACTAGGGTCTATTTCCTATGGGATGTATCACAAATAACCTGTTCGGATGGAGTGTGTGTGGGCCATGTATTTCTGCCGGATGGAGTGTGGGCTCTCATAATCCATGGTGGACATATTATTGGTGCAAGCTATGCAGAGGCTCAAGAGGTAAGGGGGGCCCACCACCTCCAAAATAGGTGGAATTGTGTATTATTAAGAGCTAATGGACTGTAAAGGGCCCATATATTGTTGTTACACAGGGATCTCCTCTGGATGTGTCCACCATTGTGATACTCAACCGATTCCTAGACGGACACTGAACAAAACTACATGTCTGTTTTGGTGCACAAGGAAACGAGCCAAGTATTAAGGGGGTTGACTAACGAGGTCACCACTTTCAGTACCAAATCATTTTTCATGGTGAACCAAGGCCAACAAGTCGTTTCATAAAAGAACGTCCATGTAACACATAGTTGGCTCAAGTCCATCTGAGTGGGAGTGGAAGTCACTCTTTCAAAGTGGCTCTCCCTTCTGACTCATAGAGGAGTGTCCCGAGTCCTTATGCCATTATAGGATATATGAACAGGAATTGTCTTCAATAGATAGCCCATTTAAGATTCTAAAACCAATGGCTGGGCCAGGAACATTTCAAAGTTGGGTCACTCTCCTGCCCGGGTCACTCTCCTGCGTGAATTCGGTTCATTTCGTCAACACGTTTCAAGGTTTACAAACCTCTTCATCAGGACAAAACCACAATGATCAATACCTGTTATGGTTCCCGATTGGGAGCATGAGTTTAGCAGTAAGATTGTTGACTTTAATGAGGCCACTCGTTTCAGAAATTTTCTGGAGGAACCAGGGCCTTCAAGAGAATTTGATAAATGGACGTTCATGCATTACATAGATGGTCCAAGTCCACCTGAGATGTCAATCTCCTGCCTCTGCTTTCCTACGCCCATTTTGATCTTGCTATGGGATCTTCCTCTTCGTAGGAACGTA
Source organism: Ranitomeya variabilis (assembly GCF_051348905.1). Lineage (NCBI taxonomy): Eukaryota > Metazoa > Chordata > Amphibia > Anura > Dendrobatidae > Ranitomeya > Ranitomeya variabilis. The sequence goes on from NC_135239.1 coordinate 200,893,318, forward strand.
ATCTCAAAATGTTTCATTACCCTTTCTCCTTTACTAATATATTCTGTTTAGCCATCATAAAAAAATGTATAGGGCTATAGCTTTGATAAGCTTCTCTTTATTCGGGGCAGGGCTTTCACATTCTATAGATACTGAAGTGGACAAGCTGCTAATAAAGAAGGCATGGCGGTCAACCAAAGACTCCGGTCAATTGGCACAATGAGAGTGGATCCGATTTCCCATCAGTGTTCCACTCTCTAAGAACCACTTTCATTTTATTCCTATAGCTATTAATTATGAGAACCTTTTGAAACAAAAAAAAATTATATTTGAGTATGTCAGCAGAAAATGACTTTTCAAACCAAACACTCTGTGCACTCTTGGCGAGGCCGAGGAGCTCAGTGCACCATCCCACTTACTTTTCTTGCATCTATATCCACCCCCCTTCTTCCTTGATCAGGGTTTATAGAAATATGAGGTGGGCTAGACCACGTCAAAAGTGAACCCCAGAGCTTGTGCTTAGTTTGAACAGTTATTTTCTGCTGACAGACTCACTTGAATTTTGCTTTTAACTGTTTTTTTTTTTTTGAGAAGTATGGAGCGCCTATGAGTTATATCACTTAACTTAGGTCCTTCAAGAATCCCTGGTTCTTCTATCTACACACATATATGTGAGAATGCTGAGCAAGTGGTCAGTTCTACATAAAAAATTGTAAATTTGCAACATATTTTGGATGTAGTTGTAGTTTAATGCTTAACATATTTCTCATGTTGCTGAGCATCGGAAACAGAGGACAGAAATATATTTTTTGCACGGCATCAGCAAGAAAAGTTAATTGAACTTGTGCATGCAGAATGGCCTCAATAATAGACCTTCACAACTTCCCCGGCGTGGAGCAGAGGACTGATACCTGATCGGGATTTCATTGCATACATTATGACATTGTACAACGATTCTGCATAAAATTAATTTAAGTGAAAGAATGCATGAACGATACATGAGGAAATTATGAGACATTATTACGCCTCGGGTCATCGTAGACCACTTGCCTTAATGCGGCTGCTCTCGCTGCTTATTGTCATTAGTAAGTCACAACCGCACAGATCATCGCTGTGGTGTTAGGAGACCTTATATCAGACTGTAGGGTCAGAGATTCGCTCCAGACAGAATTTGGGTAGGAGACATTATTTGTATTGTAACTCTGTAAGGGCATGTGTCATTAGAAAGATTATATGGTACACGTATTTTGTAAGAATTTGTAGACATTTTTCTAGCATTTTTTTTTTTTATTTAATCAGAGTAAAAAAAAAATACTGAAGTCTTACAGTGGTCTCATAACAGACACTTAGAAATCCCTTCTCATTAACTTTAAAAAAGGCAGGATTACAGACACACCTCTATATACAGTAGATAACACAGGATCCACCATTCACAATAGCTGATGTCACAGCTCACCTCCTCCTCCTGTACAATGACTGATAACACCTCTATATACAGTAGATAACACAGGATCCACCATTCACAATAGGTGATGTCACAGCTCACCTCCTCCTCCTGTACAATGACTAATAACACCTCTATATACAGTAGATAACACAGGATCCACCATTCACAATAGCTGATGTCACAGCTCACCTCCTCCTCCTGTACAATGACTGATAACACCTCTATATACAGTAGATAACACAGGATCCACCATTCACAATAGGTGATGTCACAGCTCACCTCCTCCTCCTCCTGTACAATGACTGATAACACCTCTATATACAGTAGATAACACAGGATCCACCATTCACAATAGGTGATGTCACAGCTCACCTCCTCCTCCTGTACAATAACTGATAACATCTCTATATACAGTAGATAACACAGGATCCACCATTCACAATTACCTTTGCACACGCTCATTACATGCTTCAATACAAACGATAGAGTCGGAGCCTGACTACTGCTGCTAATGTACATGTGTTAATTCCTGACACAACAGAAAGCTAAAGTCTAAAAATGCCCCAGTGGCCAGTGTGCAAAATGCAAGATTTCTCATTTTTATTTTTAACAAAAAAAAAACATTCGCAAATATAATAAAAATAATATTTAACACAAAACCTGATTTAAATAATGGGAATTAGAAATAAATTTTGTTTTGCAGTCAACTTCTATCATCTTTTGCATCAGAGGTGGAAGTTCGCTGCACTTATCCATTTTATTATAAGAAGACTTCATAAGTGATTTGTGTGTAAATAAGTCAATTTAAAAGAAGAAAAAAAAATTACAATATAGTAAAATCATAAAACAAAATTTTGCTGCTTGACCAGAAATTCTTATAAAATTGACCTTTCATTTTTCTTTTGAACAAGAAATAATCGGAAATGACCATTTAGAACAACAATAAAAACTACTTGTGGTGTTAAAATTTCGCTGGAGAAAAACCAGTGTTTGATGTATTCTTTCCACTCTAAAATATCAGCTGTAAATCTTAATAAAAGTGCATAATTGCTTGGTGTGTGGTTGGTTTCCATTTATATGACCACATCACCAACTTCCTCCTGTAATTGTTTCTGCAAGACTCGATAATTTACGCTTCACACTACGATACTGGGAAATAAATTAGGCCATACTGGGTTAATGAAGAGTACAGTGGGAGGGAAGTAAGAAAGAAAGGCCCAGATTCATGTAGGAGCCAAAAATGACACAAGACAAATTGAGATAGGAATTAAAATGTTATGTAATTAAAAAGATATATGCCTTTTTCTTTTTTTTAAGTAACAACAGAAAGTTTAAGTCTGTTTTTGCAGATATTTCTCGGTGACTATTTGAAGCTGCAAATGACTTTAAACTCTGTAAAATTCCAAATGTAATTATCTTCCCTATTTAGCCCAGGGCCCTCTATATATCTTCATACTGCTGCCTTGCATACAAAGCAGTCGTTTTATTCAGAGGCAACTATGCAACACTGAACGTAATCAAGAGTTACCGCGGGTCCATGAAATCATGGGGTTAATGTCGCACTTTTCGCCAAGGCGGCGCGACGATGGCAGCCAACCGGCCAACTTTGTTAAATTGGAACACAACATATTCAATGTAACTCTATTGTTAAAGATTCGTTTTACCCATGAAATTGTTATAAAAGAAATTGCAGCACTGACGGCTTATCTCGCTTTATGGCAGCGTGGGACAATTCGCCCTCCCTCTCTGAAAGAAATAGCGATTATAATTGTTTGTGCCCTGGAACGCAAGATACTCTCCGTGTAACTGGTCACAAAAAAATGTGATTAATAAGGCGGGTGGCTAAAAGTGTATCTGATATAGCGCTCAGTCTTCATGCCCTTCATTTTCCCCCTACTATTCTCCAATCTTCATGCCCTTTATTTGCCCCCCCCACTATTCTCCTTTCTTCATGCCCTTTCTTTGCGCTCCACTATTCTCCAATTTGCATGCCCCTTCTTTGCCCACCACTGTTCTCCAATCTTCATGCCCCTTCTTTGCCCCCACTATTTTCCAATCGTCATGCCCATTCTTTGTTCCACTATTCTCTAATCTTCATGCCTCTTCTTTGCTCCCCCATATTATCTAATCTTCATGCCCCTTTGCCCCCCATTCGCCAATCTTCATGCCCCTTCTAAGCCCACCACTGTTCTCCAATCTTCATGCCCCCTCTTTGCCCTCACTATTCTACAATCTTCATGCCCTTTCTTTGCCCCCACTGTTCTCCTATCTTAATGCCCCTTCTTTGCCCACCACTATTCTCCAATCTTCATGCCCCTTCTATGTCCATCACTATTTAATATTCATGTCCCTTCTATGCCCACCACAATTCTCTAATCTTCATGCCCCTTTTATGGCCACCACTATTCTCCGATTTTCATGCCCCATCTTTGCCCCATTATTCTATAATCTTCATGCACTTTCTTTGCCCCCCACTATTCTCCAATTTTGCTTGGTTTGAAGAGCGGAGTAATCTAAGAATGAATACTATTAAGGTGTAACTATAAGCGTGGCTCCCAAAAGGACCCTGCACCCTATAGTAGGAGACCAGTACCGTACATTAGTTGTAATAGTTGAAGGAGCAACATTTTAGATATTTTACTGCGTCCCAAAAACATGGTGGCTCCTATAGTAATAGAGCAAGCTGCACATGCGTGGCCAACTCTCGTGGGACACAAGATTGTGATGGAGCCCTATGCTTGAGAAAGACACATCTATCATATATTTATGGCATCCTTTATATACACCATAAATGTAAAAGACAGGACTAACCCCTTAAGGTGGCCAAGAAATTATTTTATCCACGACTTGTCCATAAATATGCACACTTGACTCGGCTAAGCCTACTAGTTTAAGTCATCCAGGAAAGGCACATAGGCTGTTTCCAAACCTTTTAAAATCCCATAGGAATAAAGGATCAGGCATATTGAAATTCAGCATGCCCAATTCTTCTTTGTCTCTCGACAATGGCTGTTGGGTAGTTGGAACAGCACCATACACATTAGATTATTACTATTCCTCCCAAAGTCAGCAAGTTTAGCAAGGTTTTATCTGTTGGACTTGAGACCCCTTATTGATGCAAATCGTCTCTTCAGAGAGGAAGAGGACTTGAACTCTAGCACCATCTCTAGGAAGTAGCAATCCTAAAAGTTAATATCAACCCTTTAACGAGCCTTGCCACATGACTTGCGATAAAAGCCAAACCAGACTCTTGATTTGCAGACACGGTGTTTCAGGTTGTTGCCCCTCCTCAGTTCAAAGTATGAGATCTGATTTGGCAGTACGATAGGCCTCTGACTGGGCTCAAAGGTTTAACGTTTCTCCTTGCTTAGAATGACAAGTCTGATATGCCACTGCAAGGAGACTTATAGGCCATGCAATACTATACTGACTTTTAGGATTGCTAATTCTAACATGTGGCACTAGAGTTCAAGCCCTCTTCCTTTCTGAAGAGATAATTTGCATACTTAATTTCCCAGAGGAGCATTGCATGGCCTATAAGTCTCTTTACATTGGCATGCCAGGCATATCGCTCTCTGCAAGGAGAAACGTTACCCCTTAGAGATCACAGTCACAGGACTCTCATACAGCCAGATCAGATATTTAGCTTTGAATTGAGGAGCGACAACACCCTGAAATATGTGTCTGCAACGTGAGATTCTGGTTTGGCTTTTATCCAAAGTCATGTGGCAAGGGTCGATATTGACTTTTAGGATTGCTACTTCCAATAGATGGCGCTAGAGTTCTAGTCCTCTTCCTCTAAGAAGAGACAATTTGCATACTTAATTTTCCCAGAGAACCGTTGCATGGCCTAAAAGTCACCTTACACTGGCATGTCACTCTGTGCAAGGAGAAATGTTACCCCTTAGGGTATGTGCACACGTCCGGATTTCTTGCAGAAATTTCCTGAAGAAAACCGGAAATTTTCTGCAAGAAGTCCGCATTTTTTTTTTTGCGTTTTTTTTGCGTTTTTTTTTAGCATTCTGCAAGCGTAATTAGCTTGCAGAATGCTAAAGTTTTCCAAGCGATCTGTAGCATTGCTTGGAAAACTGACTGACAGGTTGGTCACACTTGTCAAACATACTGTTTGACAAGTGTGACCAACTTTTTACTATAGATGCAGCCTATGCAGCATCTATAGTAAAAGATAGAATGTTTAAAAATAATAAAAAAAATAAAAAAATGGTTATACTCACCCAGACATCTCCTCAGCGGCGTCCGTTCCTCTTCCTATAGCTGGTGTGTGCGCGCAGGACCTTCCATGACGTCGCGGTCACGTGAGCGGTCACATGACCGCTCACGACCAATCACAAGACAGTGACGTCATCACAGGTCCTTCACCGCACAGCAGCTATAGGAACCGAAGCGGCAGCATGCAGCGGTGAGGCGGGAAGACATCGAGGGTGAGTATAGGACTATTTTTTATTTTAATTCTTTTATTTTTGACCAATTATATGGTGCCCAGTCCGTGGAGGAGAGTCTCCTCTCCTCCACCCTGGGTACCAACCGTACATAATCTCCTTACTTCCCGCATGGTGTGCACAGCCCCGTGCGGGAAGTAAGCAGATCAATGGACTCCTAGGTGTGCGGAATCCCCGCAATTCCGCATTTTTAATGAACATGTTGCTTTTTTTTCCGCGATGCGATTTTTTCGCGGAAAAAATCGCAACATTTGCACAAAAAATGCGGAATTCACTGTAAATAATAGGAGGCATATGGTAGCGTTTTTTTCGCGTTTTTATCACGTTTTATAGCGAAAAAACTCGAAAAAAACGCGAAAAATCCTGAACGTGTGCACATGGCCTTAGATGCCTTTATTGAGAACAACTACCTACAATAGGGAATGCTAATAATGATTACTGTTGGGTGTAATGAATTAGTTGTTTACAAGTAATATATACACCATAGCTACTATGTTTGGGATAGCTCCATGCCAACGGACCTTTACAAAAAAAAACCTCGGGATCTACAGGA